>NC_044390.1:82840168-84090168 GCF_006542625.1 Nomascus leucogenys | reverse complement strand
CCGCCTCCCAGGTTCAAGCAATTCTCCTGTCTCAGCCTCCTGAGTAGCTGGGACTACAGTTGCCTGCCACCATGCCTGGCTAATTTTTGTATTTTGTATTTTTAGTAGAGACGGGGTTTCACCATATTAGTCAGGCTGGTCTCCAACTCCTGACCTTAGGTGACCCACTCACCTTGGCCTCCCAAAGTGCTGGGATTACAGGTGAGAGCCACCACGCCCGGCCTCAAAATTATTTTTTTTATTCCAAGTCATCCCTCCTAATTTATTAAATTCCAAATTATTCCTCTCATCTTATGTCTTTGCACCCCAACTAAGTTTTTCCCATCTCAGCACATGATGACACTACGTTGATGCTTCAGCCAAGAACTTGAGTTCTCGCTCTCCCTCACCTCTCACATCAAGGGCTGATAATTTTTTTTTTTTTTTTTTGAGACGGAGTCTTGCTCTGTCACCCAGGCTGGAGTGCAGTGGCGGAATCTCTGCTTACTGCAACCTCCGCCTCCCAGGTTCACGCCACTCTCTTACCTCAGCCTCCTGAGTAGCTGGGATTACAGGCGCCCATCACCAGGCTTAGCTAATTTTTGTATTTTTAGTAGAGTCTGGGTTTCACCATGTTGGCCAGGCTGGTCTCGAATTCCTGGTCTCAGGTGATCTGCCCGCCTCGGCCTCCCAAAGTGCTGGGATTACAGGCATGAGCCACCATGCCCGGCTCAAGTCCTGATAATTCTACTTTCAAAATATATCTTGAGGCCAGGCAAGGTGGCTCACATTTATAATCCCAGCAATTTGGGAGGCTGAGGCGGGAAGATCACACGGGCCTTAGGAGTTTGAGACCAGCCTGGGCAACATAGGACAACCTCATCTCTAAAAATAATAATTAAAAACAATTAACCAGGCATAGTGGTGCATGCCTGTAGCCCCAGCTACTAGGGAGGCTGAAGTCAGAGGATTGATTGAGCCCAGGAGGTCAAGGCTGCAGTGAGCTGAGATTGCACCACTGCACTCCAGCCTGGGAGACAGAGCAAGACCCGGTCAAAAAACAAAACAAAACAAAGAAAAACTATATCTTCAATCTGTTCACTTCTCTTCTCTCTATCTCCCTCACCACCATCCTAGTCCAAGGAGGGTCACCAGGTAAAATGCAAGACACATAGTTAGAATGGAATTTCAGATAGACAATGAATTATTTTAGTGTAAGTATACCCATGCAAAATTTAAATTTTAGATAAGCAAAGAATAATTTTGTCCTATGCAATATTTGGGATATATTATACTAAAAATATGATTTGCTTATCTGAAATTCAAATTTAACTGGGCATCCTGTATTTCTCTTTGCTAAATCTGACAACCCTAAATCCAAAGCACCATCATGGAGCCTAGCCCACTGCAGAACCTCCCCACTGGTCTCCCCGTCTCGATTGTTGCTCCTGCCAATGAATCACAGAGCTGCCAGAAAGCTTTTGGAAAAGTGAATCGGATCAGGACATTTCCCTACTTAAAACACCTAAAGGTACCTCCACTGTTCTTGAAATAATAAACGAGATCGTATTTTACAACAGCTTTATTGAAATATAATACACGTACTGCACCATTCACCCATTTAAAGCACACAATTCAATGTATTTTAGAGTATACATAGATATATGTCACCATTGCCACAATTTTAGAATATTTTCATCACCCCCCTAAAGAAACCCCACTCACTTTAGCCATCACCTCCAGTCCTCCCTGGGCAATCATCATTGTGCTTTCTGTCTCTGTAGATTTCTCTATTCTGGACATTTCATATAGATGAAATCACACAATATGTGACATTTTGTGTCCAGCTTCTTTCATTCAGTTAATCTTTTCCAGGCTCATCCTGTTCCAGCAGGTATCAGTACTTCATTCCTTTTCATGGCTGAATAATATTTCATTGTATGGATAGACTAAAATTTGTTTCTCAATTCATCTGTTAAAAAATGATCCCTATTTTACAGACATTGACGGGCATTTGAGTTGCTTCCATCTTTTGGCTACTGAGAATAATGCTTCTGACCAGGTGCTGTGGCTCACGCCTGTAATCCTAGCACTTTGGGTGGATGGATTGCTTGAGCTCAGGAGTTCAAGACCAGTCTGGGCAACGTGTCAAAACCTCATCTTTACAAAAAATACAAAAATTAGCCAGGTGTGGTGGTGCACACCTGTAGTCCCAGCTACTTGGGGGACTGAAGTGGGAGGATCACTTGAGCCTGGGAGGTCGAGGCTGCAGTGAGCCACGTTTGCACCACTGCATTCCAGCCTGGTCAACAAAGCGAGACCCTGTCTTTAAAAAAAAATTATTAAACGAAAAAGAATAATGCGTCTATGAAGATTCCTGTACAGGTTTTTGTGTAGGCATAGTTTCTTATTTCTCCTTGGTATATTATTAGGAGCAGAATTGCTGGGTTAAATAATTTTAAATCATGTTTAATCACTTAAGGACCTGCCATCCACCACTTTACATCCCCACCAGCACTGTGTGAGGGTTCCAGTGTTTTATTTTATATCTTCCCATTCAAACGTATCTGTAGTCTGAAAAAGGCTAACTTCTCTTCCACCTTGGGGGCTTTTGAACCCACTTCCCTCTTCCTAAAACACTCTTCCTGTATCACTCCTCAGTGAGGTTGCCTCTTCATCCTTCAGCTCTCAGTTCGAACGTGACCCCCCTGATCATTCCATCTAAGTAATGCATCCACACACAATTATCCCTATCACTGAAACAGAGCTGTACCTCAATAGATAAGTGGTTTTATTTATTATCTGTTTGTTTTGTGTGTCTCCCCCATTAGGATGTGGGCTCCCTGAGGCTGGGGGCCATGCCTATCTTGTTCATCAGGGCATCCTCATCTCCTTTCATACAGCCTGGTTCCTAGAGTGTACTCAGTAAATCTTGCTTGGCGGAATGAATGAATGAATCAATGAACGAATGATGGAGCTCAGAGAGAGCAGAAGGTGTTTCTGAGATTTGTGTCCACACACAGTGAATGCTCAATATATATTTGTGCTGCTAAGCCTGGCACAGTGGCTCACATCTGTAATCTCAGCACTTTGAGGCCGAGGCAGGAGGATCACTTGAGCCCAGGAGTTCAAGACCAGCCTGGGCAACATAGCAAGACCTCATCTCTAAGAAAAAAAAAAATTAGCAAGCCATGATAGTGCATGCCTGTACTTCCAGCCACTTGGAAGGCTGAGGTGGGAGAATTGCTTGAGCCCAGGTTGAAGGTTGCAGTGAGCCATGATCATGTAACTGCATTCCAGCCTGGGTGACAGAGTGAGACCCTATCTCAAAAAAACAAACAAACAAAAAAAACAAAAATATTTGTGCTGCTGATGAAACTGCAAGTAATAAAGGTAGACACAACCATACACACATTCACACACATACTGAGTAGGAGAGAGAAAGATAAATTCAGTCCTTTAAGAAAAAAGTGAGGGGTGTCGTTATAAGGCTCATCAATCTCAACACAATTGCCCATGCAGGTGATGGAAACAGTTGCCTGCTCCACTTTGCAATCTGCAGAAATGATGAGTCCTCTCTCCTTTCTGTTTTAATAGAAAAATCACCCCGAGCGCTTTGGCACACTGAGCACTTTGGAACTCTAATTACAGGTGACACGCAAGTGGAAAGAAAAATAGGAAATTAAACATTTGAGCCAGTAAGTTGGGATTTATATGGGCACTTAATAGCAGCAAAGTACCCTAAGCCACTCAGAATGTTCTCAAAGCACTTTGCAGAAGGACATCACTGGGGCCATCGTGAGGATGAATTCAGCAATGTCTGAAATGCCCGTGAGTTCTTTGAGGACCTGTCCCTCTGCTTTGTAAATCTTAATGTCCGCTTTCATGAGACTTCTCCAAGGCGGATGCCATGTAAAACCTTCTGAGGTCTCTACCCCACATCTATCTGTAGCCTGACCTCTCAACACTCTCCTCCGTCTCCAATCTAATCTAATCATCGGAACCTCTTTTAGCTTTCACTTTGTCATGCTCTCTTGTCCCTGGAATTCACCTCCCTTTCCCACAGGCACCTGCCTAAGTCTTACCAGGTTTCATGTTAGAGGTTACCTCCTTCAAGAAGCCCTCCCTGCCTTCCTTCTCCAGACCAGGTTAGGTTCTGTATTACCTAAGATCCATAGGTTGAAAAAAAAGAAACCCAATTGAAAATGACGTTAGCTAAAAAGAGAATTAATTTTGCTCTGGGAAGTCCAAGGGTAAAAAGGGAAACTCGGGCCGGAAGCAGTGATTCGTGCCTGTAATCCAGCACTTTGGGAGGCCAAGGCAGGTCAATCACTTGAGGCCAGGAATTCAAGACCACCATGGCCAACATGACGAAACCCCGTCTCTCCTAAAAATACAAAAATTAGCCGGGCGTGGTGGAGCGTGCCAGTAGTCCCAGCTACTCTGGATGCTGAGGCAGAAGAATAGCTTGAACCCAGGAGACAGAGGTTGCAGTGAGCTGATATAGCACCACTGCACTCCAGCCTGGGTGACAGAGCAAGACTCTGTCTCAAAAAATTAAAAAACTAAAATTAAAAAAAGGGAAACTCAGGCTCTGAAACAAGCCTTCAGGCTTCTCTTTCTGATTTGTCTCTCCCCTTCTCTCTCTATTTTTCTCTGTTGGTCGCACTTTCTTTTACTGCACTTAGGAAAAAAGCATTGCTGTACACAGCTCCAAGCTTATATTATTCCAGTTTAGTAGCACCAGACAAAAGAAGATATTTCTCACTCCCAGCATCCATAGATAAATGTCTCAGGGAAGGACTCTGATTAGCATGTGACACTGTGGATCACATGCCCACAGTGAGAGTCAGGGAAGGTGATACTATGATTGGCTGGGACTGATCACATATGTGCCCTGTATACCCATAGTGCATGTATGTCCTATGATTGCTAGTCCTTTCAGAACCATATGCAATCAGAGATGGTCATTTCTCTAGAGGAATGGGGATGATGTTACCAACAGATATCACGTCTGTACTCCCAGCACTCTGGGAGGGTGAGGCGGGCGGATCACCTGAGGTCAGGAGCTCAAGACCAGGCTGGCCAACGTGATGAAACCCCCAACATGGGGAAACCGCCGTCTCTACAAAAAATACAAAAATTAGCTGAGTGTGGTGGTGGGCGCCTGTAATCCCAGCTACTAGGGAGGCTGAGGCAGGAGAATGGCTTGAACCCGGGAGGCGGAGGTTGCAGTGAGCCGAGACCATGCCATTGCACTCCCGTCTGGGCAATAACAGCGAAACTCCATCTCAGGAGGAAAAAAAAAAAAGCAGTTCAGAGCTGGAGGAATGGGCCAGACACCCAGAGGGTGGAATCTGGAATCTTGATCTAAGTAGTTAGTGACTAGAAACATATTAAGTAGAGAGAAAGCTAGCCTCTTTCTAGAACTCATCTATTCCTAAACAAATGGATGAAGAATGAATGGATCAAGTTCGAATTGAAAACCACCAGGATCCAAGACAGATCTAAGGACAGGAATATCAGCTGGTGCCACCGTGTTTGCTTCCCTCTCTCTTCGCTGCCAACTGGCAAATCCTCTCTAATAGGTGGAGTCCCAACGGAGAGGGAGCAAGTCTGATCGGTTTACTGCCTGAGCTGTCCTCGATCAGATGCTCCCCTCTGGTCCATTCAGTGGCCTCACCTGTGTTGCCCTTTGACTTCCGTGTCAGGTGGACAGAGGTGGAAGATCTAACATGGTTATTGTCACAGGTTGGGTTTCCCAGCAAGTGGAATCTGAGGTGGAGATTAGCATGCAGACAGTTTTTTGGGGGATACCTTTGGGATCACTACCTACGAAAAGGAAGAAAAGGAAGGAGGATTTGGCACAGGGAGTCACAAGAATGTAGCTAGGTGATGTGGTTCCTGTGACAAGAAGCGCTGTATGTTACCGTTGTCTCCCGTTGTAGCAAAATAACCTGGCCTTTGTAACCCACCATTGGTTGCTCAACAGATGTGGACTTGCCTCTGGAAGGAAATATGATCTTGGATGAGGCAGTTTCTTCAACTGAGGCAATTCCCACAGGGGACTGAGAGCTGAGGGCAGTCTTCCTGCAACACTCATAACACCTGGAGGAATACACCCTTCCTTCCTGAAGGACAGTGCATGTCAAACTTGGCTGCACATTGGAATCACCTGGGATCTGTAACAACACTGCTGTCTGGCTCCCTCTCCAGACATTCCGATTTTATTGGTTTGGGTATCAGGATATCCTGGATGCCAGGATTTTTTTAAAAGCTCCCAGGTGATCCTAACCTGCAGCAAAAATTGAGAATCACTGCTGAAGTGAGTTCTGAGTAGCACATCACAGTGTATGCCAGAGTTACTCAATTGCATTTGATCAATTATTCTTTTCTGGGCATTTCTTCGCCCCATAGAGTCACTTATTGTTTTACTTCTTGAGAGGGGCTCTGAGAACATACCCCCTGTAAGGCCCCAGATTCTTTTTTTTTTTTTTTTTTTTTTTTTGAGACAAAGTCTCGTTCTGTTGCCCAGGCTGGAGTGCAGTGGTACCATCTCAGCTCACTGCAATCTCCTCCTGGGTTGAAGTGATTCTTGTGCCTCAGCCTCCATAGTAGCTGGGATTACAGGAGTGAACCACCACACCCGGCTAATTTTTGTATTTTTAGTAAGACAGGATTTCGCCATGTTGGCCAGGCTGGTCTTGAACTCCTGACCTCAAGTGATCCTCCCACCTCGGCCTTCCAAAGTGCTGGGATTACAGGTGGGAGCCACCACACCCAGCCTATTTTGCTTATCTATTGAATATCAGTCAGAGTTCAGCTGTACAGGAGAGAATTCCTCATAAGCAGAAAGGGTATTCCCACAGTGGGTTAACTTGCTCACAAGCTTGTTGAGAGGTCTGAAGAAACAGAACCTGGGCTGAGCTATCAGGATTAATCCCAAAGGCCACACCTCTGAAGGGTGCTTGCTTCTGCAGCAAGTGGGAAGCTAGCCACGTGTCCATCTCCAAGCAAGTACTGAGGCCAGGAAGATGTTAAGGGCCCAGTGTGGCTCAGCTACCCACCTCTGTGGCCAAGGAAGTGCAGAAGCTCTGAAGGCTGGCAGCCTCTATCAGAATTACAGGGTTGAAATGGGATACAGCTAAAGGGTACTCCCTAAAGGCAGGGAGTGAGTGCTGAGCAGGCATCAACGATGTGTCTGCTACCTGCTCAGGACACTCTAATAACTAGGGAAACCGGTGAATTCTGTGATCTCCTTATTTGTGTACTTTTAGTAAAGTGGGAAACAGTAAAACGATGACACATAAAGGTATGGGGCTGAACTTCACTATTGAAAACCTTGTCATCAAATTCCTGAAATTGAGGGCTGGGTGCAGTGGCTTATGCCTGTAATCCCAGCGCTTTGGGAGGCCAAGGTGGGTGGATCACTGAGGTCAGGAGTTCGAGATCAGCCTGACCAACACGGTGAAACCCCGTCTCTACTAAAAATACAAAAATTAGCCGGACGTGGTGGTGGGCACCTGTAATCCTAGCTACTTAGGAGGCTGAGACAGGAGAATCGCTAGAACCCAGGAGGCGGAGGTTGCAGTAAAACGAGATCGTGCCATTGCACTCCAGCCTGGGGAACAGAGCGAGGTTCTGTCTCAAAAAAAAAAAAAAAAAAAAAAAAAAAAAAAAAAAAAAAAAAAATCCTGAAATTGAAATATGTGGAAAATGCACTTAAACTTCTTTAATTATTAGGGTTTTTTTGTTTTGTTTTCAGACGGGGTCTTGTTACAGTGCTCAAGTGGGTCCTGAACTCCTGGGCTCAAGCGATCTTCCTGCCTCAGCCTCATAAATAGCTGGGATTATAGGCATGTGTCACTGCACCTGGCTTAAACTCTTATACATACCAGTGCATGTATATCTTTCCAAAGTCCCCTTTATCAATTACCCCGTGCTATTTCTACCCTTCCACTCCCAAGGGCAAAAGCAAAACCACCATCGTAAATTTCATGTGTATCCTTCCAGCCTATTTTAAAGAAATGTGTGTGTGTTCATGAATAATTGATAGTATTGTTTTCTGTGTATTTCAAATTTACATAAACAGTATCAAACTGTACAAATAATTGCCTCATTTTAAAAATGCCTTATTTTGCTCAACATTATGTTTTTGAAATACATCTATCTATAAATCTAGTTCATTTCTTGTGATTTGTTACACTGTTCCATAGTATGAATATATCACATTTGTTTACCCAGTCTTCTCTTGGTGGATATTTTTGTTGCTTCCAAATGTTGGTTGTTTCAAACAATGCTGCAGTGAACATCTTTGGGCACCACTGGATGTCTAATACAGCAGAAAACGTCATTTCTTCTCTTCTCTCTCGCCAATAAAACCCTGATTGTGTTTGGACAGCCTTGTGCCCAGCCGCCTCAAGGAATAAATCATGATTTGTCTGAGGCAGTGATTGGCAACATTTTTCTGTAAAGGGCAAGAATGGTAAATATTTTAGGCTTGCAGGCCATATATTCTCTGTCCTACCTCTGCTGTTGTAGTGTAAATGCAGACAGCAATGATGTATAAATGAACAGGTGTGT
Organism: Nomascus leucogenys; assembly: GCF_006542625.1. Classification (NCBI taxonomy): domain Eukaryota; kingdom Metazoa; phylum Chordata; class Mammalia; order Primates; family Hylobatidae; genus Nomascus; species Nomascus leucogenys. The sequence continues at coordinate 84,081,606 of NC_044390.1, read as the reverse complement.
ATTCCAATAAAACTTTATTTACAAAAATAGATGGAGTCACCCAAGAGGATATATGGATAGCAAATACGCACTTGAAAAGATAGTCAACATCATTAGCTACTTATTAGGGAAAAGCAAATCAAAACCACAATGAGGCCAGGCTTGGTGGTTCACACCTGTAATATCAGCATTTTGGGGGGCCAAGGCAGGTGGATCACCTGAGGTCAGGAGTTCGAGACCAGCCTGGCCAACATGGTGAAACCCCATCTCTACTAAAAGTACAAAAAATTAGCTGGGCATGGTGGTGGGCGCCTGTAATCCCAACTACTTGGGAGGCTGAGGCAGGAGAATCATTTGAACCTGGAAGGCAGAGGTTGCAGTGAGCTGAGATTATGCCATTGCACGCCAGCCTGGACAACAGAGCGAGACTCTGTCTCAAAAAACAAAACAAACAAACAAACAAACAAAATTCACAATGAGGTATCACTATATACCTATCAGAATGGCTAAAATTAAAAATAGTAACAACATCAAATGCTGGAGAGGATGTGGAGAAACAGGATCATACACATACATTGCTGGTGGGAATGCACAATGGTGCAGCTACTGTGGAAAACAGTTTGGCAGTTTCTTAGAAAACTAAACATGCAACTATCATATGACCCAACAATTGCATTCCTGGGCATTTATTCCAGAAAAAGGAAAACTTATGTTCACACAAAAACCTGTATGCAAATGTTCACAGCAGTTTTATTTCTCATAGCCAAAAACTGTAAATGATTCAGACATTCTTCAATGGGTGAATGGTTGAACAAACTCTGATACAGTCATACCATGGAATCAGTGTCTTTACTGTGGGAGTGGATACATGAATCTACATAGGCAATAAAATGGTATGGAACTTAACATACACACACACACCCAAGAGTATAAGTGAACCTGAGGAAATCTGCTTAAGATCAGTGGATCAATATCCTGGTTATGGTATTATACTACAGTTTTGTAAAATATTACCATTGGGAAAACTGGGCAACGTGTAGAAGGAGTCTCTCCATATTACTTCTAAAATTGCACGTAAATCTATAATTACAGTAGTCCCTCTTTACCCACGGTTTCACTTTCCAAGATTTCAGTTACCCACCATCAACTGACTTCTGGAAATATTAAATGGAAAATTCCAGAAATAAAAAAATTAATGGCCAGGCACAGTGGCTCATACCTGTAATCCCAGCACTTTGGGAGGCCAAAGCAGGTGAATCACTTGAGATCAGGAGTTTGAGACCAGCCTGGCCAACATGGTGAAACCCCGTCTCTACTAAAAATACAAAAAAAATTAGCCAGGCGTGGTGGCGGGAGCCTGTAGTCCCAGCTACTCGGGAGGCTGAGGGAGGAGAATGGCGTGAACCCGGGAGGCAGAGCTTGCAGTGAGCCGAGATAGCGCCATTGCACTCCAGCCTGGGCGACAGAGCAAGACTCCATCTCAAAAAAAAAAACAAAAACAAAAACAAAAAACAAACAAACAAATAAAAAAATTAGCCAGGCATGGTGGCCAGCACCTGAAATCCCAGCTACTTGGTAGGCTGAGGCAGGAGACTCACTTGAACTTGGGAGGCGGAGGTTGCAGTGAGCCGAGAACACGCCACTGCACTCCAGTCTAGAGGACAAGAACGAAACTTTGAATCAAAAAATATATATATATAAGTTTTAAATTGTGCAGTATTCTGAATAGCGATGAAATCTCTCGTCACCCTGCTCCATTGCTCCATTCTACCTAGGATGTGTGTCATCCCTCTTTCCAGCACATCCATGTCATAGATGCTGCCAGTCCATTAGCCACTTAGCTGCCATCTTGGTTATCAGGTTGACTATTGGAGTATTGCAGTGCTTGTGTTCAAGTAACCCTTATTTTCCTTAATAATGGCCCCAAAGCACAAGCGCGGTGATGCTGGCATATTGCTATAATTGTTCTGTTTTATTATTGCAATTAATCTTTTACTGTGACTAATTTATAAATTAAACTTTATCATGGCATAAACCAAAAATCTGAGACATGTCTCAATCCATTTAGAAGTGTATTTTGCCAAGGTTAAGGACATGCCAGGAAGCAACAAACGCAGAATCACAGAAACAGTCTGTGGTCTTTGCCTTTCTCCAAAGATGACTTTGAGGGCTTCGATATTGAAAGAGGAGAAGTGGGCTGGTAGGGAAAGAGGGAGGATAAGGTAATCCACAGGTTGTAAGACAAAAGGAGCAGGTAGGGGAATAGTCAATTACATGATGTCTTGTGCTTAGTAAATCAGCACTTTACATAGATAAGGTGAACATAGAGTACCGACCGGGGGGGATATTTAACCTTTTATTTGTAGCTCTCTGCTTAGGAACTAGCAGAAAGGCAGCTTCTTGCATGACTCAGCTTCCAGCTTATATTTTTTTCTTTTGGCATAGTGAATTGGGGTCCCAAGTTTTTATTTTCCTTTCATAATAGACATGTATGTATAGGAAAAACCATAGTATAGATATATACAGGGCTTGGTACTATCCACAGTTTCTGTACCCACTGGGGTCTTGGCACATATGTCCCTTGGATTGGGGGGGACGACTGTATCTCAATAAAAATTCCAATTAAAAACAAACAAACAGATGGAAGTATGAATTTGGCCACAGCCCACAGTTTGTCAATCTCTGATTTAAGGCCATAATGGTGAAGCAGAGACCTTCTGTTCTTCCCTTCGCTTTTAATAACAGACCTCCCGTATATATTAGGTAGGCACATTGATGTCTTGCCAAAAGACTACATTTCCCAGCAGTCTATGCAGCTAGGTATGGCCACATGACTAAGTTCTGACATATGAAGTCTACAAGAAAGTGTTAAGTGGTAATTCTGGGAATGTAAAAGTGTGGCAGGCATTCAAGCAGCCATCTCAGATCACAAGACAGCGTGGAATGCTGGTGGAAGAACAAGATCCAAGGACCCTGTTACCATGATGTCTATGTAGCTACACCACCTTCCTCACTCTTTGTATATATGAGAGGGAAATACATCCTATCTCATTTAAGCCACTGAGGTTTCAGGGTAGGAGGCAAGACTAAAGTCCAGAGGCAGGGCTCGGACACTGGACCAAACTGAGGACTAGCCAACACAGGGATGGGGTAGAAGCCGCTTTCCGTAAGAAACACCACCAGGGTGCCATGTCAGTTACCATTGCCATGGCAACACCCGGGAGTTACTGCCCCTTTCCATGGCAATGACCCAAAGACTCAAAAGCTGCCACCCTTTTCTTAGAAATTACTGCATAAACTGCCCCTTAGTCCACATGTAATTAAAAGTAGGTATAAATCTGATTGCAGAGCTGCCCTGATCTGCTGCTGTCAGCACACTGCCTATGGGGTGGCCCTGCTCTGCAGGAGCAGTCATGGAGCTGTAACCCTGCCAGGGCGGTAACACTGCTGCTTCAATAAAGCTGTTTTCTTCTACCCTACAACTAGCTCGCCCTTGAATTCTTTCCTAGGTGAAGCCAAGAACCCTGGCAGGCTAAGCCCCACTTTGGGACTTGCCTGCCCTGCATCAGTCTGAGTGTTTTGGGCTATTCATAGCCTAACTAATTCTTTTTTTTTTTTTTTTTTTTTTTTTTGAGGCACAGTTTCACTCAGTTGCCCAGGCTGGAATGCAGTGGTGCGATCTGGCTCAGTGTAACCTACGCCTCCTGAGTTCAAGTGATTCGTGTGCCTCAGACTCCCGAGTAGCTGGGATTACAGGCACACACCACCACACCTGGCTAATTTTTGTATAGTAGAGACAGGGTTTCACCATGTTGGCAAGGCTGGTCTTGAACTCCTGAGCTCAAGTGATCTGCCTGCCTCAGCCTCCCAAAGTGCTGGGTTACAGGCATGAGCCACTGTGCCCAGCTGGCCTAACTAATTCTAACTAACTAGATTTTTTTTTCCCTGCAGATTTCACATCCTCAATGCAAAAGTAGAGAGAAGGAAAAGGAAAAGATTTTCTGGTGTAGGTCTTTTGTCCAGGGGACAAACCTTTCTTAGAAGCCCCCCAGCAGATTTTTCTTAATCTCATTGACCAGCAATAGGTCACATGCTCACCTCCAGACCAATGGCTAATTTTTGCCATTACTTTTAATGGTAAAAACCGCGATTACTTTTGCACCAACCTAATACATATGGTATATTCATGTTCTAGGCTGCTGTAACAAATTACCAACAACTGGGTGGCTTAAAACAATAGAAACAATATCTTCTCTCATGGTTCTTGAGACTAGAAGCCTGAAGTCAAGATGTCAGCAGGGCCATGCACCTTCCAAAGGCCCTAGGAAACAGTTCTTCTTTGCCTTTTTTAGCTCCTGGTGGTAGCTGGCAATCCTTGCTGTTCCTTGGCTTGAGCAGTGTAACTCCAATCTGCCCCATCTTCACATAGCTGTCCTCCCTCTGTGTATATCTGTGTCCAAATTCCCCTCTTCTTATAAGGACACTAGTCACTGCTTAAGATCCATCCTAATCCAGTGTGACCTCATGTTAACTTGATTACACCTGTAAAGACCCGATTTCCAAATAAGGTCACACCCACACGTTGCAGGTGGAGAAGAACTTTTGGAGGAGACACTATTTGATCTAGTACACCTGACAATTACATTACCTTTTGCCAGCCATTGGTCTGGAAGTGAGCATGAGATTTACTGCTGGTCAATGAGATTAAGAAAAATCTGCTGGGGGGCTTCTAAGAAAGGTTTTCTCCCCTGAACAAGAGACCTGCACAAGGAGATCTTCTCCTTTTCCTTCTCTCTCCTTTTGCATCGAGGGTGTGATAGCTGGAGCTGTGGCAGCCATCTTGCTGCCACAAGGCAATAAGCCTGAAGACTAAAACCAACATACTAAGGGTGACGGAGTGGAAGCACAGGCACAGTCTGATCTTTGATGAGATATTTGCACCACAAACCCAACCTTGATAGGCCATGCCTTCCCCTGGAGCAGGGATCAGCACACTTTTTCTGTAAAGGGCCAGATAATAAATAGTTTTTTTTTTTTGCAGGCCATATAATCTCTATTGAAACTATTCAACTCCACTGTTGTAGCAGAAAAGCATCCAAAAATAATATGTAAATGAATAAGCATGACTGTGTTTCAACATAACCATTACAACTGAGTGCAGTGGCTCATGTCTGCAATCCCAACACTTTGGGAGGTTGAGGTGGGAGGATCACTTGAGCCCAGAAGTTTGAGACCAGCTTGGGCAACATAGAAAGACCCCATGTCTACAAAAAATAAAAATCAATTAGTCAGGTGTTGTGGTGAACGCCTGTGGTCCCAGCTACTCAGAAGGTCAAGGTGGGAGGATTGTTTGAACCCAGGAAGTTGAGGCTGCAGTGAACCATGATTGCGCCACTACACTCCAGCCTGAGTGACACAGTGAGACCCCATCAATCAATCAACAATCAATCTATCTATTAAAAAAGCAAACAGCAGACCAGATTGGGCCATAGGCTATAGTTTGCCAACCCCTGTTCGGGACTTATCAAGTAAACAATAAAAATTCTTATAATTTAAGGCTCTACCAGTTGAATTTTCTGTTACTTTCACCAAATGCATACTAGCTAATATATCTGGGGCACGGTTTCTCACACTCAGCACTATTTATTTATTAATTTTTTTTTAGATGGAGTTTCACTTTTGTTGCCCAGGCTGGAGTGCAACAGCACGATCTCAACTCACAGCGACCTCTGCCTCCCGGGTTCAAGCGATTCTCCTGCCTCAGCCTCCTGAGTAGCTGGGATTACAGGCATGCACCACCATGCCTGGCTAATTTTGTATTTTTAGTAGAAACGGGGTTTCTCCAGGTTGGTCAGCCTGGTCTTGAACTCCTGACCTCAGATGATCCACCCGCCTCGGCCTCCCAAAGCGTTGGGATTACAGGTGTGAGCCACCGCACCAGACCTCACAGTCAGCACTATTGACATTGTCAACGTAAATAACAAACAGAGAGAGGCTCTCTCTAGAAGAAAAGATGTTTTTTGGGAGCAATGCATGGTAATGAAAATATGCATGGCATAGTAAACTATGTGTGCATGCAGAGAGGTAAAAGAAGACAAGAGTTCTTCAAGGAAGAAAACATGAGGAGGATTACATAATTGCTTAGAAATAATTATCCTTGGCTACAAAGATTAATAACAAGAGTGACGCCAGTCCAAAGTTGTACAGGCAGTTGCTGGGCAGATGTCCCTGCAGGAGTATTTTTTTGTGTAAGGTTGTGGTGTTCTTACACAAAAGGCCTTGTGCAAGGCTGTGGTTTTTGCAGGCTTCTATGATCATTTTTGTTATCAGGCATACAAGCACAAGAACCTTCTCTGCATGGCCTTTCCTGGCTCTATCTGTCAAGGTTTACTTTTCTGAACTTTTATTTTAGGTTCAGGGGTACATGTGCAGTTTTGTTATATAGGTAAACTCGTGTCACGGGGGTTTGTTGTACAGACTATTTCATCACCCAGGTACTAAGCCTAGTACCTAATAGTTTTTTTTTCGGATCCTCTCCCTCCTCCCAACCTCTACCCTCAAGTAGTCCTGTAAGGGTTTTCTTTTCTTCTTTCTTTTTTTTTTTTTTTTTTTTTGAGACAGAATCTCACTTTGTCACCTAGGCTGGAGTGCCATGGCACGACCTTGGCTCACTGCAACTTCTGCCTCCTGGGTTCAAGCAATTCTCCTGTCTCAGCCTCCCCAGTAGCTGGGATTACAGGTGTGCACCACCACGTCCTGCTAATTTTTGTATTTTTAGTAGAGATGGGTTTCACCATGTTGGCCAGGCTGGTCTTGAACTCCTGATCTCAAGTGATCCACCCACCTTGGCCTCTCAAAGTGCTGGGATTACAGGCGTGAGCCACCACACCTGGCCGTGTCAGGGTTTTCTTAACATTAGCAACTCCATTTTGATTCTGACAACTGTCACTACATTTTGGGCCAGGTAATTTTTGGTTGTCTGTGCCCTGTAAGATTTTAGCAGCATCCCTGGCTTCTACCCACTAGATGTCAATAACATTCCTCAGTTTTAACAACCAAAAATGTCTCTAGACATTGCCAAATGTCTCTTGAGGAGCAAAGTTGTCCTCCATTGAGAACCGCTGATCTAGAGTAAATAGCTGGAAGTGAAATCACCAGGTCATAGGGCATGTGCGTTTTCATTTTTTCTAGCTCTGCCAAAATGCTCTCCAGCATTTATCCTCATTTACACTCTCATCAGTATAATTTCAAGTCTAGTGATTCGCGTGTTTAAACTGAGCTCAGTTGCCTTGAATAAAGTGATTATTGCCTGAGCAAAGGACAATATGACTAGATTTTCACAGCAGAGGTGCAGGTTTAATCAGCCCTATGTCTTGTGACTCCAGTAATCAAGGAATTAGGTTTTACTTAAGTGAGGTTTACCCTTTACACTTAAAGTATTGATGAGACTATAATTACGGGCTGGTTAATTTTTTCTCGCCTGCTGTGGACATTCATCTGCTCCTCTCCATTCGCCTACAACAACCAGATCCTTAGGGGAGAGGTATCAAATGAATTACAAGGAGGTCCCTGGAGAAGGGGTTGCCCCATTTTTTTTTCAGGTATGTGAGGGTTAAATAGGGTAAATGTGAGAAATTAGCACTGTCCTGATCTGGGTCTATTGGATGGAGGGAAACTTTCCTGGGAATAGCTATGATGTAATTGAATAAGGTACTCACTGAAATCTGAATCCTCGTGTTTTCCCAGTGGGCTTGGGTCAGGGTCCCTGTTCTGTTTCTCAAGTGGCTGCTTAATAATCCTGAGATATCAACAAAGACCATAACTAATATTTATTGAGTGCCAACTACTTTGCTAAACACTTGACAGACATTCTCTCTTTTTAATCCTCCTCACAACACAATGAGGAAGGTACTAGGATTATTAGTCCCATTTTGCAGATGGGAAAGTGGAGGCTCGGAGAGGTGGAAAATATGCCCCAGGTACCCAACTATTGCATAGTGGGACTAGGGTTCAAACCCAGGTCTCTCTGGCTCCAAGTGTCAAACTCTGCTATATCTCTGATTTCAATTCAAGAACTCTGTTGTTCACCGAGCAGGCTCCTGGCATTGAATCTGGCCCTGGCTTTAATACATGGCTTCAGGAAACACAGCTGTTTGGAGGAGTCAACAGCTGTTCATTCATTTACCACTCCACCAAGCCACACAAATTAAAACACCATAAGGTAAGGCTCACTCGGTCTCAAACACCAGGATAGATAATTATTGTTTTAATTAAAGAAAGGAAATACCCAACCCCTTCCTGTTCAATACACTTGAGTACTGATTTCTGTAGGAGTTAAGAGAATAATTTAGGGAAAGAATCCACACACATGCACACGCGCACACACACACACTTGATCATAACGATTGTACATATATCACTGCATATGTTTGAAAGAGAGAAAGACAGGTAAGGAGTGGTGGCTCATGCCTGTAATCCCAGCACTTTGGGAGACCGAGGCAGGTGGATCACTTGAGTTTGAGACCAGCCTGGGCAACATGGTGAAACCCCGTCTCTACTAAAATAGCTGGGCATGGCGGAGCACACCTGTAATTCCAGCTACTTGGGTGGCTGAGGCAGGAGGATCACTTGAGCCTGGGAGGCAGAGGTTGCAGGGAGCTGAGATCACGCCACTGCACTTGAGCCTGGGCAACAGAGTGAGACTCCATGTCAAAAAAAAAAAAAAAGGAAAAAAGAAAGACAAATCAGGATGCTTACTATTTGTTCATTCATTCACTGAGTCTTTACTTCTTTTTTTTAATTTTTTTTTGTTTTGTGTTTTTTTTTTTTTTTTTTTTTTTTTTTTTTTTTTGAGACGGAGTCTCGCTCTGTCGCCCAGGCTGGAGTGCAGTGGCGCAGTCTCGGCTCACTGCAAGCTCCGCCTCCCGGGTTCACGCCATTCTCCTGCCTCAGCCTCTCCGAGTAGCTGGGACTACAGGCGCCCACCACCACGCCCGGCTAATTTTTTGTATTTTTAGTAGAGACGGGGTTTCACCGTGGTCTCGATCTCCTGACCTCGTGATCCGCCCGCCTCGGCCTCCCAAAGTGCTGGGATACAAGCGTGAGCCACCGCGCCCGTCCAATTTTTTTTTTTTTTGAGACAGAGTCTTACTCTATTCCCCAGGCTGGAATGAAGTGGTGCAATCTCAGCTCACTGCAACCTCAGCCTCCCAGGTTCAAGCAATCCTTGTGCCTCAGCCTCCTGAGTAGCTGGGAGTACAGGCGCATACCACCACACTCGGCTAATTTTTTGTATTTTTAGTAGAGATAGGGTTTTGCCATGTTGCCCAGGCTGGTCTCGAACTCCTGAGCTCAGGCAATCTGCCCACCTCAGCCTCCCAAAGTGCTAAGATTACAAGTGTAAGCCACTGAGTCCAGCCTGAGTCTTTATTTCAAAAAAAGTTTGAGTGCCTGCTGTGTGCCTGGTTTTAAGCTGGGAGACCACAGGAAACATTCATGGACTAGAAAGCCTTTCCCATTTCTTTACTTCATGAGAAAGAGGTTGCATTTTTTGCAACTGGTAGAAAAGTTTTCTCTGTATGATCAATTGGAGTTCCACAAACTGTTTTCCAAAATAATCTCCTAAAACTCTTCCTCCCTTAAAGATCTCCAACAGGACATCAATGAGGAAGAAGAGGAACAGGCAGGGGCCGGGCGCTGTGGCTCACGCCTGTAATCCAGCACTTTGGAAGGCCGAGGCAGGTGGATCACAAGGTCAGGAGTTCGAGACCAGCCTGGCCAAGATGGTGAAACCCCGTGTCTACTAAAAATACAAAAATTAGCCAGGCACGGTGGAGGGCACCTGTAATCCCAGATACTTGGGAGGCTGAGGAAGGAGAATCGCTTGAACGTGGGAGGCTGAGGTTGCAGTGAGCTGAGATCGCATCACTGCTCTCCAGCCTGGGAGACAGAGCAAGACTCCATCTCAAAAAAAAAAAAAAAAAAAAGAGGAACAGGCAAACAGTCCTAGAACCCATCCTTCCCAAGAACACAGAAAAATGTCCTCACATGTGCCCCCACAGTAAAAGCGGCCGGAGTCTGGTGAAATATCTGCTTCTAGCTTCCCGTTTAGGACATTGATCCTCTCTGTGTTTGTTTGCTAGGGGTGCCATAGCAACATGCCACAGTCTCGGGGGCTTAAACAACAAAAATTTATTTTCTCACAGTTCTAAAGGCTGGAAGTTCAAGTTCAATGAGTCGACAGGGTTGGTTCCTTTTTTTTTTCTTTTTTTTTTCTTTTTGAGACAGGGCCTCACTCCTCACTCTCTCACCCAGGATGGAACACAGTAGCATGATCTCGGCTCACTGCAGCCTTGACTTCCTGGGCTCAAGCAATCCTTCCACCTCAGCCGCCTGAGTAGCTGGGAACCACAGGTGCACACCACCATGCCAGCTATTTTTTTTTTTGTAGAGACAGGGTTTCACCATGTTGCCCAGGCTAGTCTTGAATTCCTGTGCTCAAGCAATCTACCTGCCTGGGTCTCCCAAAGTGCTGGGATTACAGGTGTGAGCCACCAGGCCCGGGCAGGGTTAGTTCCTTCTGAGAGCTGTGAAGGAAAGACCTGTTCTAGGTTCTCTCCTTGGCTGGTAGATGCCTTCTTCCTTTGTCTTCACATGGTCTTCTTTCTGTGTGTCTGTGTCTCTGTCTGTGTCCTAATTTCCTCTTCTTATGAGGACACCAGTCATAATGGATTCAGGTCCATGCTAATGACCTCATTTTAACTTAATTACTTAAAGATGCTATCTCCAAATATAGTCACATTTTGAAGTTCCAGGGATTATCAATTTGGGGTGGAGCGGCGGCGGGGGGGACAGAATTCATCCCACAACAGCCTCCCTCCCTCTTCCCAAGTCCCCAGTCACCATTTGTCACCCTAATTCTAAACGGCTGAAACTCTGGGGCGTGGCAGGTGTGTGACTTTGGATGAGTTACTTAACCCCTCTGCCTTGGTTTGTGCATACATAACACTGGGCTAACAATAGTAGCTGTCTCATAGGGTTATTAGGGGAATTAAAGGAGTTATGTGACTAGAGAACTTAGAACAGCACCTGGCACAGAGCAAGCACTATATAAGTGTTTATTAAGTTAAACGTTGAAATCGACAACTTATTTTTACTGAACTGTTAGGAGAAGCTTGGCATGGTGGTGCACGCCTCTAGTTCTAGCCACTCGTGAGGCTGTGGTGGGAGGATTACTTGAGCCCAGGAGTTCAAGACCAGCCTAGGCAACATAGCAAGACCCAAAAAAATTCTCTTAAAAATTTTTTTTTAATTAGCCAGGTGTGGTGGTGTGTGTCTGTGGTCCCAGCTACTCCAGAGGCTGAGGCAGGAGGATTGCTTGAACCCAGGAGTTGGAGACTGCAGTGAGTTATGATCTCATCACTGCACTCCAACCTGGGCCACAGAGAGAGACACCATCTTTAAAAAAAATTTTTTTTAATAAAAATTAAGACAATTTAAAAAGTGCTAGGAGACATGGTACCCTCCCAAAGAATTTGCTTTCTCTGGGCAATGCTTAATATCAGCAATGGAATCACCAATTCACAATAGGGGAATCATATATTTGAGGGTGTGGATCCCCAACATTCTTCAAAGTACACTATCTGACAACTACATGATCCACTCTAAAATATTAACAGTAGTCAACATTTATTAAATGCTAATGATGGGGCTGGGCATGGTGGCTCACACCTGTAATCCCAGCACTTTGGGAAGCCAAGGCAGGAGGATCACTGAAGGTTGGGAGTTTGAGACCAGCCTGGCCAACATGGCAAAACCCCATTTCTACTAAAAATACAAAAATAAGCTGGGTGTGGTGTCGGGTGTCTGTACTCCCAGCTACTTAGGAGGCCAAGGCGGGAGAATCGCCTGAACCTGGAGGCGGAGGTTGCTGTGAGCCAAGATCGTGCCACTGCACTCCAGCCTGGTGACAGAGTAAGACTCTGTCTAAAAAACAAACAAACAAGAAACAAAACAAACAAACAAAAAACAAAAAACCTAATGATGGGCCAGGAGGCACTGTGCTAAGTAAGGGCTTTCCTGGCATTTAGGCTGTGAGGTGGGTACTCTTGTTATTCCCACTTTACAGTTGAGAGAATGGAGGCTCCAAAAAGCCACGTCTCAAGGCCACGCTCCTCAGTTAGTAAGTGGTCCAATAGCGCAGGATAACTCATGTGTGCAAATTAAGGACTGCCAGACTTAAGAGTGTCAGGGAGAGAGAGGTCTTTCCTTCTCTCCTACTTTTTCATCACCCCCTTCTCTTCCCCCTCTGCTGAACGTTGCATCCCCATGGCCAAGATTGCACCCCCTCTTCTACAGACAACATCCAAGCTGCTGGGACCCGACCCAGCGCCACCTTGCGAGCCCAGCATTTCGAGGGGCAGGCTTCCAAACAGGGTAATAATCGTCCCATTAAAATTAATGTCCATGAAGTGAGCCGTTAAAAGCGTGCAGATTAAAAAGGGGGGGAGGGAATTGTTCAATTTAAATCCAAAGGGCTTTTTAAATAGACACTGTGTCTTCATTCTTGGAACGCTACACCCGGGCAATGGATCAGGTCCCCTCTGCAAAGACTAGGGGGGATTAAGGAGGTGAGTCCCAGGAGAATGGGAAGTGGTTCTGGCCAGAAGCAAAGGGAACCAAGGTCTATCCAGGGCCCACTGCGTGCCAGGTGCTTGGCACACATTTCTCTCATTTAATCTCTGCCCCAATCCTGGGATGGAGGTATTATTATTCCCAGATTACAGGGGGCAGTATAAAACCGTGGTTCAGAGCTTAGAGCCTGCGGCATACTGCCCTAGTTCAGATGCCGGTTTCATTCTTAGCTACTCTGTGAGCTAGGGCAAGAGGCCTTACCTACCTGTGCCTCAGCTTCCTCATCTTTGAAATATTATAGTAATTGCATGTAGAATTGTTGGGAGATTTACCTTTAGGGAGCAGAGGCAAGGGCGCCCAAAGCCTACAGGTGCCAGACATAGAAGGTGCGCAGTAAATCTTGGCCATTATGAAGCCTAGAATAATTGGAGCTGGGTGAGGGATAAGGCCACCAGAATCACACAGTGTTGTGGGCTCTGAGCCCTGACTTTGTTGTCATTTCACCATGCTGTGGGCCAAAAGAGACATTTCTCCTCCTGATCAATTCAGACCCAAACTAAGTTCACAGACTTGAAGAATCTTGGTTATACTCTGCGGTGGGAAGGGAAGAATGGAAGCTTCCTCAGCAGGTTCCAGTCTCCCAACTTGGGGCCATCTCTGGACTCATCCCCATCGTCTGAATCCCAAAGTTGTCTGAATCCCAGTCGATTTAAGATCGCAGGTTTCATTCTCCCCCACAGAATCCTGAGAGCCGCCCAGCCCATCTGAACCTTCACTGGCTGTGACAACTCCAGACGCTCCAGTCTGGAGGTGCACAGGAGTGGCTGTCGGATTGGAAAAACGGGAATGAAAGTCCCCTGCGCCCCTCCTCTCGCCGACCCCTTAGGGTCTCCACTGCGCATTAAATCGGGATCGTCGCTGAAAACTGTAAGCCCATCAGGAAAATAATGTTCACAAAGAAAGCAGACAAGAAGTTTCCCTTTAGAAAGCCCCTTGTGAGGGTCTTTGGGTGCGGGTGCTGGGCAGCAAGAATGCCTCCGCCCATCCAGCCTCCCACCACACCTACGCCAGGGTTTCTAGCCAGGCGCTGGGGGCATGTTAGGGTCAGGCTGAAAGCCTACAGGTGCCAAGTCAGACCTGAAACGAGGCAAGTTGGGTGTACTCCGGCCCTTCCATAAGATTTTGAATCCACCCACCTCCCCCAAACAAAACAACAGCCTCGGAATATTTTTGAATAATGCAGCCGAATTCAGCATCAGCTTCATCCAAAACGGCAAACAAGCCTTCTTCCCTCGCCAAATCGGAACTCGAGCTGAATTCAGGAAAAGGGGAAGGAGAACAACCTTCCCTCGCGCTCCTCGCCTCCGCGGGGGTCCCCCGAGACCCCCAAAGCCCGGGACCTCCGCTGCGGGGCGCCTTCTCGCGTCGCCCCGCGCCGCGCTCCCAGTCTCCCAAACCTCGCGCCCCCTCGCTGCCGGCGCCGCTAGGGTTAAAAGTTACCTCTCGGTTTCTTCTGCCTGCAGCCCCCCCCCCACCCCCGGGGGCCGGATGATGTAACCCCCCTCCCCGCCCCCCTCCACCATGTGACACTTTAATTAATAATAGCGCCGTCAGCACAACAAACGCACAACACAAGGAGAAACTTGGTGTCCAGGGGAGGCCCCCGGCGGCTGGAGCGCGGCGGCAGCGGGCGCAGAGGCCGGAGGGAGAGGAGGCGAGGGGCGGCCCGAGCGCGGGGCGGGAGCGAGGCCAGCGGTCATGTGCCCGTGCCCCCTGCACCGCGGCCGCGGCCCCCCGGCCGTGTGCGCCTGCAGCGCGGGTCGCCTGGGGCTGCGCTCGTCCGCCGCGCAGCTCACCGCCGCCCGGCTCAAGGCGCTAGGCGACGAGCTGCACCAGCGCACCATGTGGCGGCGCCGCGCGCGGAGCCGGAGGGCGCCGGCGCCCGGCGCGCTCCCCACCTACTGGCCCTGGCTGTGCGCGGCCGCGCAGGTGGCGGCGCTGGCGGCCTGGCTGCTCGGCAGGCGGAACTTGTAGGAACGCCGGGCTTCTTGGTGGGGCCGGAGCCGAGATCCAGCCGGAGCGAGCAACAGGTACGCGAGCGAGCGAGCGAGAGCCAGGGCGCGGCAGCTGGGCACTGGAGACGCTGGGCTGGCCCGGGAGCGGGAGAGTGGCAAGTTTGGCTTTCTTCTTTTCCCTTCTCCTTCTTCCTGCGTCCTCTTCTCTTGCAAGCATCTCTGCCCCTCCTCTTCTACCCAGTCCCCAGTGTTTCCTTCCAAGTGTCAGGTCTACCGTTTCTGCCCCCATCTCTCCGAGTCCTTAAGCGCATCTTGCTACTCACTTATAGCTCAGTGGCTTGCGGAGGACTTCAGCCTCCATAATCCCCACCAGCCCCACCAATAAACACACAATGCAAGTAAAAAGTGTGCTTACTATGAGAATGTGGTTGTAAGCCACGCCAAATACTTAAAATCTATCGCAGTTCCAAGAAAGGTCCCCGGTCCCCTTACAAGCAAGCCTCTTGCCGTTCCTGAGTCGCCACCGTCTCCATCACCCTTGCTCCCAACCTCTTCTCCCTAAGTGTCACTTCTCCAATCTCTGATCGCCATTCTCTGGCACCCCAAGTGCATCTCGAGACTTCCTCCCCGTCCAGGTTTCTGGCTGGCCCAATCTTTCTTCCCAAGCTCCGCGCATTTGCAATTTTCCTCTGCCCTGCCAACTTCGCTCCTTCTCAAGTGAGGTGTCCTGTTTAAGGAGTTTGGCTTCCTTCTCCCCAGACGGTTGTAGCTGCGATGGGAATGAGACGCCCTCGGGGTGGGCTGGAATAGGGGGCTTTCAGGGAAAACTCCAATGGGAAGCCTTAAGGAAGGAACATTTATTGAGCTCCTTTGGGGTGCTAGGCACTGTTTAGGGAGGTCATGTGTTGAGAACTTAGGACGGGAAGTGGGTATTGAGCGCCTAGTGTGGTTGGTATCAGTGGCAGTAAGGTACTAGGCTCTTGGGGTGGGGGAATCATTGTGCCCTAGCCGTGCGCCTGGCACTGCTAGGCGCTTTGAGGAAGCACACAGTGTCTTACTACTCTGGATCCTGGAGTAGCGAGGAGCGCTGCAGAGAATGAGGGAGAGAGAATCAGGCTGAGACCACCATAGATGGGTCTAGGGCCGGAAGGTGAAGATCGAAGGTGACATAGCCAGCTGTCCTTGGGTCCCCGCCGCCGAGCCCCACCGCGCGCCGCAGACACCCTGGGAAGTTGGAGCGGCGCCTGAAGGCGAGGCCCGAGCGTCTGCGCCCGCCGGGAAAGGCGGCAGCCGGAGCGTGGGGGGTGGCAGCGCCCAGGGAGCTGCGGGGGTGCGCGGGGTGTGAGCCGGGACCGCAGGCGACAGATGTCGCGTGGGCCTGCGCAGCCCGGGCGCTGGCGAAGAGAAGTGCGCGCTTCGGGGCGCTCTCCGCCCGGCTCCCGGGCGCCGGGGGTCCCATCCACTTCTCCCCGCCTTCTCCCTCTCCTGTTGGAGAGGCCAGGGGCTCCCGCGACTGAAAGGGGCCAGGCTGAGGCTGCCCAATCCCAGGGACAGGAAGAACATTTTGGATGGATCGCGGGGAGCAGAAAAAGGAAGTTGAGCGACAGACGCGAAGCCCAAAGCGCGGAATTTGGGAAGAGGCAGAAAAAAAGTGGGTGAAGAGGGAGAGAAAAAACAAGCGACGAGATGGGGAGGGACAAGAAGTTTGGGGAGGATAGAGAAAAAGAGAGACTGCGTGGAGAACAAGTTGCAAGACAATTGAAAAGTGAATGAGAGGGAAAGAGGAAGGGAGTAAAATCAAATAGAACTGTGGAGAGAGGGCTGGGACACGGCTTTCTCTGGTTCTGTCGTCCAGGAGATTGGAAAAGCTCTCCCCTCCAGGGACCAGGCATGCGGGATGTCGGGTGCCCCTCCCGAGAGGCCGAGGACTCCGGGCCGGAGCCTGACTGTGTGTTCCTGTTTGCCGGTGTGTGAGTGTCGGGGTGGGAACGCTCCCGGGGCCTGGAAGGAGAGGCTGCGGGCGGGGCGGGGCGGGCAGAGTGCGCTGCTCTGCGCCGGAGCGCAGGGGAGGAGTTGGGTAACGGGACTGCGCTGCAGGGGAGGGCGGCGGCCAGGAGTTTCGCTGTTTTGAGTCGGTGTTGAGGGGCAGCAGCAGGTTATTGTCTCTGTGGAGCTTATTTCTCCCGCCTCCCCTCGGCTTCTACCCCAGAGTTACTTCCATGCTGCGCCCTGACTCTGAGACACCCTCTTCCCACACCTCTGGGTTCTTCTCCTACCTGCCTTGTCCCGCCCGGGCGTCCCCTGCAGCCACACCCTCCAGGGTTCTGCAGCCCCTGACGCCCTGACCTCAGGATGCCCCGCACCGCTTCCCTCCAGCGCCGCCCCTCATACCCTCGGGACACCCGTAGAATTGCTCACCACCCGCCTTTCTGCACTCCCAGGCCGGGTTCCCCGAGCTCGGGCTCCCCGAGTTCTCTCCCTGCAGCCTACATCTGACCTCAGAATACCAGCCGCTCCGGCCTTTCTTGTGCTTTTGGTTTAATTTGGGGAAACCCATTTTTTCCCAGCTCTGGTAAGTTAAGTAAAAGGGAAGGAAAATTCACTGGAGGAAGACAGTTTGTTGCGTTCTATGCTGGATATGGGGTGCTCTCCACTTTCCCTATCCTAATAGGAGAATGTTCACAGCTGTACCTTAGGTGTTTGAGGGAGGCCTGTGCCAGCCATATAGAGTGGGAACTACCACTTTCAATTCCCGTAGGTTTTAAGGGTGTGCTCAGCTATATGCAGAATCAATATTTTCAACATACGGGCCAGGCAGGGTGGCTCACACCTGTAATTCCAGCACTTTGGGAGGCCAAGGCAGGTGGATCACCTGAGGTCAGGAGTTTGAGACCAGCATGGCCAACATGGTGAAACCCCATCTCTACTAAAAATACAAAAATTAGCTGGGCATGGTGGTGCACACCTGTAATCCCAGCTACTCGGGAGGCTGAGGCAGGAGAGTCGCTTGAATCCGGGAGGCGGAGGTTGCAGTCAGCCAAGAAGTCAGCCAAGAAGAGCCGAGATCACACCACTGCACTCCAGCCTGGGCGACAGAGCGAGACTCCATCTCAATAATAATTTAAAACATACATGTGTATATACACACATATATATATATCCAGCATACTTGTTTTGAGTCTCTACTGCAAGCCAGCAATACTTTTATCAGAAGTCATCCTTTAAAAAAAAATAAGAAACAGAAACAAAAACCCAAGACTCAGTTTTCCCATATGTAAAATGGGGACAATAATAGTACTTAATGCATAGGCACATTATTAAGGGGGTTAAATGAATTCATACACGGAAAGCTCTAGAACAGTGGATATACATGTGAGCCATCATGATTATTATTGTGCATTTACTATCACTTTCCCAAGGTAGTCAACATTTTACCATTATTATCGCTGGCCATTCCACACCACTCCTACCTGCCCTCCTGGGAAGTCAGTGCCAGAAGGGTCAGGAGAGAATAATGGTTAAGAGACTCTTAAGTGCCCAGCCATTTGCTGACAGCATGACCTTGAGAAAGAACCATTACCTCTGCACCTTTATCTGTAAACTGGAGCTGTATCCTTCCAGGGTTATTGGGAGAATGATAAGAGAACATTCGTTTAAAATGTCCAGTGCAGGCTGGGCCAGTGGTTCAGTCCTGTAATCCCAGCACTTTGGGAGGCCAAGGTGGGTGGATCACTTGAGTCCAGGAGTTCAAGACCAGCCTGGGCAACATAGTGAAACCTTGTCTGTACCAAAAAAAAAAAAAAAAAAAAAATTAGCTGGGCATGGTGGTGTGCACCTGTAGTCTCAGCTACTGGGGAGGCTGAGGTGGGAGGATCACTTGAGTCCCAGAGGCAGAGGTTGCAGTAAGCCGAGATCACACCATTGCACTCCAGCCTAGGCGACAGAGTGAGACTCTGTCTCAAAAAAGTCCAGTGCAGTGTCTGTCTCTTAACTTCACTCAACAGAGGATGTCATGAAATGGTCAGTGTCATTCCTTTTATTTCAAAGGGGAAGCCGAGGCAGAGAGCATCCACCTAAGTGATCCCCAGTGGAATTGGAGCTTCTGTCTTTGAGGGCACACAGCGCCCCCCCACCCCATCACTTGTAGGGGAAGAGGAGATAGGGGCAGTAAACAGACCGGGTTGGTGCACAGTGAATTCCTGCACAAGTGAAATTCCCTTTCTTCCAGAGCCCCAGGGGAGGCTCCTCTGAGGCTGGGGAGGCCTGGAGGAGGATGGGTATGATTTAACCAGTCAATACTCAAAGATACAGGAGAGAGGGAACAAAAGACGCTTTATGGTGAGCGCTGGCTGGCGGAGGCGTGGGAGCGAGGGAGGGAGAAGCGTGCCTGGGGAGGGGGCAGGGAGGGAGAGAGAATGGAGCAGAGGAATCTGCCTGGGAGTCGGGGCCAGGGCTGGTTAGAATCCTGCCTTGGGAACAGGGGAAGGGGAGAGAGGGGGACTCCGCAGGCCCATAAGGCGACGTGGTCAGTGGCAAGGAAGATAATGGGCCAGCGGGAGCCTGCTTTAATGAATTAATGACGGCCTGGCCCGCCAGCCAGACATGCTAACTGGTTCTTGGCAGGTACTTTGGGGATTAAGTGGTTAAACCTGGAGGCGCATCCCGCAGGCCTCCCTCCCAGCTCGCAGCACCCCTGCCAGAATTACTTTTAGAGCTTGAAAGCTTGGCCTTCTGCTTGGCGAGGGAGCCCGAGGAGGACAGCTGTTGGGGAGGAACCCCCCGGGAAGGGGCCAGATGTGCAGAACCAGGCAGCCTTCCTGCCACATGGTCCCTGTCTGGAGTCATCCGCTCGCCTAGTGAGAGGCCAGAGTACAAGTGACTGAGCTGTGGATGGGAAAGAGCCACACCCGGGGATAATTAAATATACCCCCAGATGTGGGCTGGCTGGATTTGGCAATCATAACTCTAGAGTTTTTGAAAAGTCAGCCTTTTAGACAGGCAGATAACGAGAGGTGGGGAGGGGGCTTCCGTTTCTTTGGTGGTCCTCACTAGTGTCCCTGTGATAGGATTTCACAGGAATAGAAAGCTAACCCACAGTGTGCCGAGTCCCTGGCAACTTGCTTGACACATAGTAGGTGTACAATAACTATGTGCTGTGTTACATAAATCAGAAACTATGCAACATCAGCCGGGTATGCTGGCTCACACCTGTAATCCCAGCACTTTGAGAGGCTGATGCGGGTGGATCACTTGAGGTCAGGAGTTCGAGACCTGCCTGGCCAATGTGGTGAAACCCTGTCTCCACTAAAAATACAAAAATTAGCCAGGCATGATGGTGTGTGCCTGTAGTCCCAGCTACTCAGGAGGCTGAGGCAGGAGAATTGCACGAACCCAGGAGGCGGAGGTTGCAGTGAGCCGAGATCGCACCACTGTACTCCAGCCTGGGCAACAGAATGAGTGAGACTCTGTCACACACACACACACAAAAATTAAAAAAAGAAACTATGCAACACAGTCACTATTGTTTCCCAAATTCAGGTTCTTCCACTTATACAACTGCTAATTATTGAGTACCTTCTGTGTACAGGGCACTGTGGATACAGGAAGGACCAAGACATAAGAGTTCCCTGCTTTCATGGAGCCCACATTTTAGTGGGAAGAGACGGACAATAAGTAAATGTTGTTCTTGTTACTACTTCTATGTAACAAATTACTCCAAAACTACTAAGTTTTGCTTCAAACAACTAGAGCCATCCCTCTGTCTCTGGGCGGGAGTGGTCCCAGGATCCCACCTTGGATCCCAAAATCCAAGGATGCCAAGTCCTTGATATAAAATGGTGTAGTGTTTGCATATAACCCACACACTGTGTGCTTTAAATCATCTTTAGATTACTTATAATACCCAATCCAATGTAAGTGCTATGTAACTAATTATACTGTATTGTTTTTATGTGTGTTTTTTATACTTGGTGTGTTATTTTTTAAATTTTTTCCAATAGTTTTGATCTGAGGTTGGCTGAATCCATGGATGTGGAACTCACCTATATGGAAGGCTAACATATTTGACCATGCTCACACATTCTGTGGGTTAGGAATTTGGTCAGGGCATAGTGGGGGTGACTTGTCTCTGCTCCAGGATGGCTGGGGACTGGAGTCATGGGTGGGGAGGCAACCTTATTTACATATCTGGCTGTTAATCCTTGGAGTCAGCTGGGGCTGTCAATTGGAGCAGCTATACTCAGCCTCTTCGTGTGACTTGGGTTTCCTCACAGCATGGCAGCTGGATTCTGACACAGTGACTGAGAGCTCCAAAAGCAAGTATGCCGGGGAACTAGGTGGAAGCTGCTTTGCTTTTTCTGTCCCAGCTTCCAAAGTCACTTTGGTCAGAAGCAAGTCACAAGCTGATGCAGATTCAAGGTGGGGCGGAATCAGACTCCACCTCATGGGGGAGTGGTGAGGTTCTGGAATAGCGTGTGGAATGGGAGATATTATAGTGGCCACCTTTGGATTATGCAATCTAACACAGAGATCATTTCACAAACTGCTCAGGGCTCTGAAGGTAATACCCAAAGGTAACACAATAGAGAGTGCCCCAGGGACTCCTCACCTGTGGTGATGAGGGAAGGCAGGCCACTTTGAAGAGGAACTAGGGGAACAGCCAGATGTGAATGACAGAAAGGAGCCAGCTATATGAAGATATGCGAGAAAGGGGTTTTGGGAAGAGAGAGAGCCAAGTCCAGTGGCCTGGAGGTAAGACTGCATGGTACATTTCAGGAAAGAAAAACAAGCAGTGTAGCTTGGTGCCAGGGCTGGGTGCCCAGGTGCAGGGATGCAGAGATGAATGAGTCCCAACCACAGCCCTCAGGTGACCCCAGACTCTTTCAGAGACAGGAGACCCAGGCTTTGCCCCTGCCCTCACCTCTTAGTAGAAGTAAACCAGTTCACCTCCTGCCAAGGTCTGAGAGGTCCTGATCCCTGAACCAACTCACTCATGCCCACTCCCCTCAGTGCCAGGGGAACATTGTGGACATCGAGTGGGTTTCCATCACCCTTAGAACTCTCACCATTCAGCTCAGCACTGGCTCCCCTCTCCTTTCCTGCCCTAAACTGGTGTCCCTGCTGCTGGGTGAGGGATTTCTGATTTAGCCCACATCAGTAAGATGCATCCTTTTATGACTGCTGGTTGGCCAGGCAAGAAGAAAGCTCCTTGCTCTTCCTGTGGGGAGGCAACTGGCTTATCCAAGATGGCTGCTTTCCACAGAGCTTTCCCACACTGAACCTTTGCTCCTTGGGCCAGAGACGTGGGCGGGGTGGAATTTAATTGCTCTGGGAAACTTGATATAATATTACTTTTTTTAAAAAATAGCTGGATGTGGTGGCTCATGCCTGTAATCCCAGCACTTGGGGAGGCTGAGGTGGGAAGACTGCTTGAGCCCAGGAACTTGAGACTAACCTGGGCAATATAGTGAGACCCCATCTCTACAAAAAATAAGAAATTAGTGAGGTATGGTGGTCCGCACCTGTGTTACCAACTACTCGGGAGGCTGAGGTAGGAGGATTGCTTGAGCCCAGGAGATTGAGGCTACAGTGAGCTGTAATCGTACCACTGTACTACAGGCTGGGCAAGAGAATGAGACCCTGTCTCAGAAAAATAAATAACTTTTTCTCGATGACAAAAAATATTACAAGTTCACTGGCAACTATTTGGAAAATGCTGAATAAAAGAAAATTGTAGTCAGGTGTGGTGGCATGTGCCTGTAGTCCCAGCTACTGGGGAGGCTGAGGCAGGATGATTGCTTGAGCCAGGACTTTGTGGCTGCAGTGAGCTATGATTGTGCCACTGCCCTCTGTCCTGGGTGACATAATGAGACCCTGTCTCAAAAAGAAAAGAAAAAAAAAAAAAGAAAATTGTAGTCTTGCCTCTGGAGAAAGGAAGTCCAGCTTTGAGCAGAAGGTCTGAGTAGCAGAAGATTGCAGTCCTTTCCCATGTAAAGACCAGACAGATTCTAAGCCTTTCTACCTTTCCATTGCATTAGATTTGACCCTTTAGTGAGGTGATTTTCTTTCTTTCTTTCTGCCATTTCTCTTTCCTTCTTTCTTTCTTCCTTTCTTTCTCTTTTTCTCTTTCTTTCCCTCCCTCCCTCCCTCCTTCCCTTCCCTTCCTTCCTTCCTTCCTTCCTTCCTTCCTTCCTTCCTTCCTTCCTTCCTTCCTTTCCTTCTTCCTGTCTCTCTCTGTCTCTGTCTCTGTCTCTCTCTCTCTTTGTTTTTTTGAGACAGGGTCTTACTCTGTCACCCAGGCTGGAGTGCAGTAGTAGGATCATAGCTCACTGCAGCCTCAACCTCCTGGGCTCAAGTGACTCTCCCACCTCAGCCTTCTGAGTAGCTGAGACTACAGGTGCACGCTACCACACCTGGCTAATTTTTGTATTTTTTTTAGAGACAGGGTTTTGCTATGTTGCCCAGGCTGGTCTTGAACTCCTGAGCTCAAGACCTCCTGCCTTGGTTTTCCAAAGTGTTGGGATTATAGGTGTGCACCACCATGCCTGGCTGGATAGGTACTTTAAGACTTGGAATCACTATAAATATATTATCTGTAACCTGACCTTTTCCATATATCACAGGCATTTGTTCAACCTTTTAATATTTTTCTATGAGACACTTCTTTTTTGTTTGTTTGTTTTTTTGTTTGTTTGTTTTGAGACAGAGTCTCACACTGTCACCTGGGCTGGAGTGCAATGGCGCAATCTCACTGCAACCTCCACCTCCCGGGTTCAAGAGATTCTCCTGCCTCAGCCTCCCGAGTAGCTGGGATTACAGGTGCCTGCCACCACACCTGGCTTAATTTTGTATTTTAGTAGAGATGGAGTTTCACTACATTGGCCATCCTGGTCTCGAACTTGGTCTCGAACTCCTGACCTTGTGATCCACCTGCCTTGGCCTCCCAAAGTGCTGAGATTACAGGCATGAGCCACCACACTTAGAAGTTGGTTAGTATTGCTTTATTTGCTTAGTCCATCATTTACATTCCCCATCCATCATTGTGAAGTCACATGAGCCCACGAGTTTGAAGCTGCAGTGAGCTACAATTACACCACTGTACTCCAACCTGGGCAGACAACAGAGTGAGACCCCCATCTCAAAGAAAAAAAAAAGAACTAATCAAAACAAATTTTTTTAATGCTCACAGGTGGGCGGATTGCTTGTAGCCAGGAGTTCGATACTAGCCTGGGCAACAAAGTGAGACTCAATCTTTACTAAAAAAAGAAAAAAGAAAAATTAGCCAAGCATGGTGGCTTGCATCTGTAGTCCTGCTACTCGGGAGGCTGAGATGGGAGGATCGCTTGAGCCCAGGGAGGTTGAGGCTGCAGTGAGCTGTGATCACGCCACCGTACTCCAACCTGGGTGACAGAGCAAGACCCTGTCTCAAAATAATAATAATAAATAATAATGATAATAAATTTTTTTTTTTTTTTGGCTGGGCACAGTGGCTCATGCCTATAATCCCAGCACTTTGGGAGGCTGAGGTGGGTGGATCATTTGAGGTCAGGAGTTCAAGACCAGCCTGACTAACATGGTGAAACCCATCTCTACTAAAAATAGAAACAAATTAGCCTGGTGTGGTGGCACATGCCTATAGTCCCAGTTACTCGGGAGGCTGAGGCAAGAGAATTGCTTGAATCTGGGAGGTGGAGGTTGCAGTGAGCCGAGATTGTGCCACTGAACTTCAGCCTGGGTGACAGAGAGAAACTCCGTCTAAAAAAAAATATTTTTAATGCTCTCAAATGGAACTTTGATATCAAAACATATTTAGTATTCTTTTGACTGGGTGTGGTGGCTCACACCTGTAATCTCAGCACTTTAGGGGGCCAAGGTGGGTAGAGCTCCTGAGATCAGGAGTTTAAGACCAGCCTGGCCAACATGGTGAAATCTCGCTTCTACTAAAACAAAACAAAACAAAACAAAACAAAGCAAAACAAAAACAAAAATTAGCTGGGCGTGGTGGCACATGCCTGTAATCCCAGCTACTTGGGAGGCTGAGGCATGAGAATCGCTTCAACCCAGGAGGCAGAGGTTGCAGTGAGCCGAGATCATGCTATTGCACTCCAGCTTGAGCGACAGAGCGAGACTGTCTCAAATACAAACAAACAAAAAACATAGTTAGCATTCTTGTATTATAAAGGCGGTCTAGAGCATAAAATCAAGATCTGGAAACACTGCCGTTGGCTCCCATGTCTCATTCATGTCATTGCCTTTATTTATTTATTTGAGACAGGGTCTCTCTCTTGCCCAGGCTGGGGTGCAGTGGCACAATCAGGGCTCACTGAAGCCTCGACCTGTACTCAAGTGATCCTCCCACCTTTGCCTTTCCAGTAGCTGAGGCTACTGGGGTGTGCCACTAATTTTTTACTTTTTTTTAGAGATGGGGTCTCGCTATGTTGCCCAGTCTGGCCTGGAACTCCTGGGCTCAAGCAGTCTTTCTGCCTTGGCCTTCCAAAGTGCTGACATTCCAAGTGTGAGCCACTGCGCCCAGCCCATGTCACTGGCCTTTATATGTCAGGTGTCTGTTGGCTTTTGAGCTGGCTGTGACTGGTCTCAGCTGAATCCCTGTTGCCTTGCTGTGGACTGTTCTTCATGAGCCACACCTCTAGCCAGTGTGGGAGCGTGGATGATGCCTAGCGTGCCTGTCTCCACTTCAGGGAAAGGTTCCAAGTCTCAGTAATGTCACTAATCTGGAAAGCTTCTCTGTCTGCCTGGCTGTACCTATCATCCTGGGGGCAGGAATCATGTTCATCTAATATTCTTGGAGCTAGCACATGGTACTTAATAAATCCTGTAAAAATGCTAACACACTGATGCTGGAGAAACTAAGACAAAGTGGCTTGCATGGGTGGAGAGGGAGGTCTTCCAGGAGTGGGGATGTGTCTGAGTTACTGGAATGGATTCAAGAAGAGGTACCATTTTCTGGGTTTTTTTGTGTGTGTGTTTTTTAGATGGAGTCTCGCTCTGTTGCCCAGGCTGGAGCGCAGTGGCACGATCTTGGCTCACTGCAACCCCTGCCTCCCGGGTTCAAGCAATTCTTCTGCCTCAGCCTCCCTAGTAGCTGGGATTACAAGGTGCCTGCCACCATGCCCAGCTAATTTTTGTATTTTTAGTAGAGAAGGGGTTTCACCATGTTGGCCAGTTTGGTGCTCTAACTCCTGACCTCAAGTGATC
This sequence comes from Nomascus leucogenys, assembly GCF_006542625.1. Taxonomy (NCBI): domain Eukaryota; kingdom Metazoa; phylum Chordata; class Mammalia; order Primates; family Hylobatidae; genus Nomascus; species Nomascus leucogenys. Next base: position 84,055,765 of record NC_044390.1, on the reverse strand, counting down.
CAGATATGCCTGCCTTGGCCTCCCAGAGTGCTGGGATTACAGGTGTGAGCCACTACGCCCAGCCAAGGTACCATTTTTCAAAGATAGCTCAGACTTAGAATATTTGAGACTGTTGGCAGACCAAAAAGCCTAAAGCTTGATTCAGAAAATTTAACTCTGGTAACTGTTTATCTTCCTCACCAATACTTTATGCTGAGGGAGGGAAGCTTCATGGAAAGGGACATGAATTTTGGAGTCATGCCGACTTTCACATCACTTTCTCCATTTCCCATTTGCCAGTTGTGTGACCTTAGGCTGATCCCATTACCTTCTGAGCCCTGGTTTCCTCATCTGTAAACTGGGAAGAATAATAGCATCTGCACTGGAGGAGCACTATGTATAAAGCAGCTGGCACAGATTCAGACCCCTCTACATGTGAGTGGCTGGGAGAACCACTTCTCTTTTATCTCCGTAATGAGCTCCTAGCATGAAGGAGGCATGCTATAATCTACTCCAGTGCAGTACAAGGCGTGTCACTGGTGTTCAGAAAATGGTGAATGACAGCCTATGATATGTGTTGTTCTTATTTGGTGTAAAATTGAGTCCACAGGCTGGGTGCGGTGGCTCACACCTGTAATCCCAGCACTTTGGGGGACCGAGGTGGGTAGAGCACTTGAGGTCAGGAGTTCAAGACCAGCCTGGCCAACATGGCAAAATCCCACCTCTATTTAAAAAAAAAAAAATACAAAAATTAGCCAGGCATTGTGGCACACACCTGTAGTCCCATTTATTCGGGAGGCTGAGGTGGGAGGATCGCTTGAGCCCAGGAGGTCAAGTCTGCAGTGAGCTATGATTGTGCCACTGTACTCCAGCCTGGACAACAGGCTGTTTTTAAAAACCCTGTCTTTAAAAAAAAAGAAAGAAAAAGAAGTTTAGTCCATGGGCCCATCTTTGTGGTATGGGTGGGAGGTCTCAGAACTTTCTGAGCCTTTTGCTTAAGGCAGTTGCTATCTGCTTTAATCCTGCCTTCCCCAGTCTGGGACTCACCAAGGGCCTACTTAGGCCACTCTGACAGGGCTGGGAGAACCACTAGATCAGGGCTTCCCAGCCCGGGCAACACTGGCCTTCAGGTCCCAGAAAGTTGCAAACCGCCATGCCTATTTTGCCTATTACTGTATCCCAGCACCCGGGCATGGTGACATTCACTAACTGGTAAATGAATGAATGTATGAATGAATGAATGTAGGGGAGGCCTCAGGAAATTTGTGAACACCCAGTAATCAAGCTAATAACTGGCTGATTTCATCCTCCTCTTCTACTTTCCCCTACTTGGGACAGAAAACATAGTTTGGATGCAATTCTCAAAAGATCTGTGAGCCAAAAGGGTCTGTGTTCTGGAAACATAGCCAGAGCCAGCCAGGACATTAGAGACATCTAACCCATCTCCGTCATTGTACAGATGGAGAACCTGGGGCCCAGAGATAGCTGCTGAGGGTTAAGATGAGGCGAGCTTAAATGCCAGGGGATAGTAGGAGTGTCTGAGTATCTCAGGCAGGGTGAAAATGGGTGGTCTCCTAGCTGAATTTGGCTTGCGGTTGAGTTCTGTTTGACCTGTGTGGTTTTCCCCCAACACTTAAAAGTCAGGCATTTTAGCCAGGCTTGGTGGCATGTACCTGTAGTGCCCATTACTCAGGAAGCTGGGGCAAGAGGATCACTTGAGCCCAGCAGTTTGAGACCAGCCTGGGCAACAAAGTGAGACCCCATAAAAAAAAAAAAATCAGTCATTTTCAGGTAGAAGTCTATATTTCCAATTTTTCTTGAAAAATGAAAAGATCTAACAATGTATTCTAACACGTGTATTCCCATGTGGCAGAAACAGGCTGGAGATGAATGTCAGAAACCCCTTTAGAAAGCACAAAAACACTCCAATGTCCCCAGCCCCTCCTGGGTACCTTTACTGGCTCCAGTGCATTTCAGTTCGTGACCCCTGATTTCAGGGAGCCCCCTATGCTCTTCCCTTGATGCATAGACACCCACACGCGCATCCTATTTTAAATACATGAGCTCATACTGTTCATGCTGTTTTGTAACCTGCTTTTTCCTCACTAAAAATAGGTGGTTGAGATCTTCCCATGTCAACACGCAAAGGTTTTCCTCATCCTTTTTAATGGCTGCATGATGTTCTGTTGCTTGGATGAACCAGGATTTCCTTATATGGTCACTTCCTTGGGAACATTTGCATTGTTTCCTGTTTTCTGGTAGGGTAAACAAGGTTGTTAGGAACTTTTTTTGTTGTTTTAGAAACAGGGTCTTTCTGTGTCACCCAGGCTGACATGCAGTGGCATGATCATAGCCCACTGTAACTTCAAACTCCTGAGCTTATGTGATCTTCCTACCTCAGCCTCCTGAGTAGCTGGGACTACAGACGTGCACACTTGGCTAATTAAATTTTTTTGTGGCTGGGTGCAATGGCTCATGCCTGTAATCCTAGCACTTTGGGAGGCCAAGGCGGGTGGATCACCTGAGGTCAGGAGTTCGAGACCAGCCTGGCCAACATGGTGAAACCCCATCTCTACTAAAAATACAAAAAGTTAGTGGGGGCGTGGTGATGCATGCCTGTAATTGACTGAGGCAGGAGAATAGCTTGAACCAGGGAGGCGGAGGTTGCAGTGAGCCAAGATTGCACCAATTTACTCCAGCCTGGGCAATAATTGCGAAACTCCATCTCAAAAAAAAAAAATTTGTGTGTGTGCAGATGGAGTCTCATTATGTGGCCCAGGCTGGTCTGGAACTCCTGGGCTCAAGTGATCCTCCCAGTTTGGCCTCCCAAAGTGCTGGGATTACAGGTGTGAGCCACCGCGCGCGGCAGGGGACATTCATATTTGGACACCTTTGCAAACAAAAAGTGAAGTTCCTGAAAGTGAAATTGTTAGGTCAAAGAATGTGCATAGTATAACATGTGGGACATGGGACATGGGCAACATTGTCTTATTGGCCACAGTTTGCTTTAAGAAGGCTCTGTATTTTTTGTTTGTTTGTTTCGGTGTTGATTCTGTGCTGAGCTGAGCTACTTCCCAACTCTCACTGCTTACCCTTCTGAAAGTCAAGTGAGTTGGGCTTCCAAGGCCCACCTGCCATAAGTTCCTAGTGGGTAGGAGCTCAGGTCTCTCTTCATAGACTTTAGGTAATCACTATCTAGTAGCTGATAGCATTGATAACTGTTCACTGACAGAAGAGGGCTGGGCCAAGGAGAGCAAATACTTCTTCCAGAGGCTGCCAAATGGCCTCTTCCTTCCTCACACATCACAACCTAGCTGTCTTTTCAGCTTCCTTTCCACAGTCTCCTGTTCACCCAGCTTCCTACTTGGCCGACATGAACTATACAGATAGAGATTTAAGGGATAACATGGACCAGAGCAATCTTCTTTTCAAGAGGATTCTGCATGGAGAGCTTCTCCTCCAAGTCTTCTTTTTTTTTTTTGAGACAGGGTCTTCCTATATTGCCCAGGCTGGTCTTGAACTCCCGGGCTCAGGCAATCCTCCTGCCTCAGCCATGTGAGTAGCAGGGATTAGGGACACATGCCACCATGCCCAGCCCTTCCTTCAAGTCTTAGGGACTAGGATAATTGGTACCATTAAAACTCCTTGGTCAAAATCAACCTGCTGAAACCAAAGACGGAAGATCCGAGAAACTGCTTTTTTTTTGGGGGGGGTGGGGGGTGGGTTGGAGTCTTGATCTCTCTCCCAGGCTGGAGTGCAGTTTTGCCATCTCAGTTCACTGCAACCTCTGCCTCCCGGGTTTAAGTGATTCTCCTGTCTCAGCCTCCTGACCAGCTGGGATTACAGGTGTGCGCCACCGCACCTGGCTAATTTTTGTATTTTTAGTAGAGATGGGGTTTCACCATGTTGGCCAGGCTGGTCTCAAACTCCTGACCGCAAGTGATCCACCTGCCTCAGCCACCCAAAGTGCTAGGATTACAGGCTTGAGCCACCACACCCAGCCTGTCATCTTTATTCATTTGTCACTTATTTACTCTCACTCAATAGATAATGAATTGAGCACCTAGTATACGCTGGGCACTGTGCTGGGCTCTGGGAACATAATGGTAGGAAAAGAACAAAAAAGAGACATGGCATCTACAAATGCCCAGAAAATACTCTGGGAGGCTACACAACCAGCTGGTAATACCAGCTGCCTCTGAGAAAGGGAGTGGGGCTTAAGGGTTGGGTTGAAGGGGCTTTCCTTTTATTTTTATATTCTTCTCCACTGTTTGAATTTGTAACTTATCACTTGTGCAAATAGCAAGGGCAAAAAAGGTATTTTTAAAATTTTATTTATTTACTTATTGAGACAGGATCTAGCTCTGTTGCCCAGGATGGAGTGCAGAGGCATGATCTCAGGTCACTGCAACCTCCACTTCCTGGTTTCTAGAGATTCTCATGCCTCAGCCTCCTTAGTAGCTGGGATTACAGGTGTGCACCACCACACCTGGCTAATTTTTGTATGTTTAGTAGAGATGAGGTTTTGCCATGTTGCCCAGGCTGGTCTTGAACTTCTGGCCTCCTTGGCCTCCCAAAGTGCTGGAATTACAGGCAAGAGCCACCACACCCGGCCAAGGTATTTTTTTTTAATTAAAAATTGGGGCCTCTTAGGAGGGAATCCAAGAGTCCTAATTCTTTGCTGACATCAGAAAAAGGGCATAAGCCTCTTGCCCCATCTAATGCTGCAGTGGGGTTCACGGTTTTCAGCTTTCACCTTCCGTACCCAAAGCAGCACATCACTGCAGCCCAGGGAGGCAGGACCTTGCAGGTTCAAGTTCTCCCTCTCTGCCCGCCTCCCCCCTCACATGGTGGATGAAAAATGGAAACAGAGACATTTTTTCAAAGGTATTTCATGAATCACTTCAGCCACGAATTTTGGCTGTGAGTTAGCATCTGAGAAAATTCTTTATGAGCCAAGTTTAAGGGAACACATCCCAAGGGTGGGGCAGTGGCTCACAGGGGTTGATGGACTTGATGTTTTAAAAATAGTTTTAAATTGCACGATTACTACTTGCTGCTCGGAAAAAAAAGAAAGAAAAAAAGAAAAGAAACCCTATATATATAAAATATAACCCACGGCAGCCTCAAACCCCTGGGCTTATGCAATCCTCTCTCCTCAGCCTCCTGAAGTGCTGGGATTACAGGCGTGAGCCATAGCACCTGGCCTCAATTCCTACAACTTTCTGATACAGTTCCCTGCTCATCATGCTTCCCTGTTTGCGCCATGCTTATCACTGTCCTTGGTCTTGTTTAGCCCCTTCCCCCACCTAAGCCACGCTTCCTTTTTCCAAATATGGAAAAGATATGTGTGTGTCCCTGATCAAATCCCAGGTCCGCTCCGAAGCTTCCCTGGTGATTGTAAACCCATTCTGAGTTCTAGGCTATTGGTTCACCTCCAGATATTGGTTATTTACAGTACTGGCCTCTGGCATGGCATATCCTTCCAGTAAGCCTGGAGGCAAATTTAAAGCAGGCACCTGGCCTTGTCTGGTGCAGATACCATGCTTAGCACGACATTCACGCACTCAATAGCATAGTAGTTACTTAATGAGCGTTCCTGTCTCTCCTTCCATCCCACCCGTGCTTAAGGCAGCATAATTATTTTAGGCTAATGCTGCAGGGTTACACTGACTTTCATTCTGTAGGTTTATGGCTAGACACCAACAGAGATGTTTAGGGGTTACAAAAGCTGGTTTCATAAACTAAATTTAGAATGTATTTATCAATTGAGTTGATCGATGACTAATTCCATATTCCATGAAAATATATGGTGGCTACATAACAATGCAGAGTTCCTACTGTGTTTGTGCCCTCGTGAGATAGAAGGGGAATTGGCCTGGCGTGGTGGCTCACACCTGTAATCCTAGCACTTTGGGAGGCCAATGCAGGAGGATTGATTGAGGCCAGGAGTTTGAGACCAGCCTAGGCAACATAGAAAGACCCTGTCTCTAAAAGAAAAAAATAAAAATAATAAATTAGCCAGATGTGGTGGTGCATGTCTATAGTCCCAGCTAGAGGCTGAGGTGGGAGGATCGCTTGAGCTCAGAAGGTCGAGGGTGCAGTGAGCTATGATGGCACCACTGCACTCCTGCCTGGGTGGCAGAGTGAGACCCAGTTTCTTTAAAAAAAAAAAAAAAAAAAAAGCAAAAGGTTTGAAGTCACTGATTTGGATCCTTGTGACTGTCAGCTGACACAGACTATGGGGTCCATGTGTTTATGACTCATATCTTTCATGCAGTCAGATGTATCCATTAGGGCCCGAGTAAGAGGCAGAAAGTGTTTCCAAACTCAGTAATCAGAGGAGAATTTAGGAAAGCTTCAACAGCAAAGGTGTGGGCAGGGTTTGGGGAACCAGCGAGAGCGAATGCAGTACCCCAGGCTTGGCCATAGAGGGGAGCTATTCCCACCCTGGCCTGAAGGTGCCAGGGTAAGGAATGGGACCTGGAGTCCCCAGGAGGGTGTCACTGTACCAGAGTCCAGACAGTGGCTGTGGCCAACCTCTGATCAGTGGGAGGGGAGCTGGGGAACAAACACCTGATCTTACTTTCCCATTAGTGCCTCCTGTTGGCCAAACCCAGAAGGAAGCCAGAAGTCAAGGGTACCAGCTGGTACAGTTCATACAAGTCAACATCTCAGACTTTTTCAAACCCAGAAGCCATAAAGTGATCTCCCTTCCACTTTCTCTCCTATATCACTTGGTGTGTATTACCCACATGTTCGTTCTTATGCCACCTGCTTCAGAATAACGGGTGATATGTTCTTAACTCCCCCACTAACTTATAGCCACGAAATCTGTCCTTTTAAGTCTGGGCACGGTGGCTCATGCCTGTAATCACAGTACTTTGGGAGGCTGAGGTGGGTGGATCACTTGAAGTCAGGAGTTCAAGACCAGTCTGGCCAACGTGGCAAAACTCAATCTCTACTAAAAATACAAAAATTAGCCGGGCGTGATGGCATGCACCTGTAGTCTCAGCTACTTGGGAGGCTGAAGCAGGAGAGTCGCTTGAACCCAGGAGGCAGAGGTTGCAGTGAGCTGAGATCGTACCACTGCACTCCAGCCTGGGCAACAGAACGAGACCTTGTCTCAAAAACAAACAAACAAACAAAAAACCCTACCTTTTTAAGGTGTACAAGTCAATGATGAGGAATATATATAGAATTTTGCAGCCATCTTCACAGTCAACTTTGGAATATTTTCATTTCCCTGAAAGAAACCCCATGCCCATGAGCGTCACTCCCCAATTCCTCCTATCTGCCCCAGCCCTAGGCAACCACCATTCTCCTTTCTGTCTCAGAAGATCTGCCTATTGGGGACATTTCATATAAATGGAATCACACAAAATGTGTCCTTTTGTGTCTGGCTTCTTTGACTTAGCATGATGCCTTCAAGGTTCATCCATCCTCACGTATCAATACTTCATTCCTTTTCGATGGCTGACTAATAGTCCATTGTATAGAGAGACCACATTTTGTTTATTCATCAGTTGATGGACATTTGGGTTGTTTCCATATTTTGCTATTATGGATAATTCTGCCATGAGCATTTGTGCACACATTTTGTGCATTCTGTGGTGGATGCTCCTGGGTATGGGCTGTTTTTTCTGCCCTGCCTAGGATGCCTCATTTTCTCATCCTGGTTAGTTTCCTAGCACTCTTCAATAGTCAGCAGGGGCCTGCCACTCTCTCTGAGGAGTCTGCTTTGTCTCCCTTACGAGCTGCCTCCCCTGGGCTCCCATAGATCACGTTTCCCCAGATTGCATATGCTCTTTACATGGGACTGCCATTATCCATTTCTTCCCATCTCCCCGTTGGTTCTGAGCCCCTCAAGGGCAAGAATTATGTCATTGAACCTGTAGCCCCTAGTATGGCACTTGGCATACTTGGGAATAAGTCAATGGATGAGTGAATGAACAAACAAACAAAAGAGAACAGAGACTGCCCTACAACTCTGTCTTGAATCTGGGTCTATGAAATGAATCGAGGAAGGTCCTGTTCTGAATTTGGAGAAGCAAAAAGTTCATGTGTCTCTAGATTCTTCTTTTTAAAAAAATCTCTGAAGATGCCTATGTAAATACCTAGGTCTAAAAGCAGAGAGGGGAGTGTGTGTGCACGCACAAATGTCTATTTGGGGAAGGCTGCTACATAGACAGAGATTCTGGTAAGGGGAAGAGTGCCAAGACTAGCTTTTGAGGCATCTTTCCTCCAAAACCAGAGCTTTGCATCCAGTAGCTCTCCCCTCCCCCCTCCCCTTCCCGACATCCGGGGCTGAGCGTGCAGAGGCCCACTGCACTGCACTGACGTCACCCCCAGCGGCTGTCTGCACTGACCAAAATACCAATCTTCATTTCTGCAGGTTGGTGAAAACCCTGTGTCCTTGGAGAAAGCTGGTTCCCGTTTTCCAGAGGGGGAGCCCAGAGCTTGAAAGGCCACGGTTGGCACTTCGAGAAGGAAGTGGAGAGTAAAGACAGCACCTGGAGCGATCGTAGAAACACAGAATGGGACTGGGGAAGCCCTTTGGAAATCCAGCTGCAGAAACAGACACCCCAATGCTATTTACATACAGCTCTATATATATAAAAAAAAGAAAATATGAATATTACGTATCAGTGCATGCCTTGTTGAGGACGTGGTTGCCTTCCTTTTCTGCACCTTGCGATGTGAACTTTGATATTCTGTAATGTCTGGGGCGCCAGAAGAGAGATGCCTGCTGTGTACTTAGAAACTATTTGCAAAGACTGGTGGGAATTAGCCCCAGCATCGGCCAACTGCCTGGGGATAGATGCTGGTGGAATAAGAGGTAACAGTGCAAAAGGCATGATAGAAAAAAAAAAGTGAGGACTTGGGGCCAATTGTGTAGGGGCAGTCTGGGATGCCTCCATTTCTTGACTCGTCCTAGCCTCTCCCTCTATACTTACCTAGGTCGATCGCTAGATCCCACTGTCACGTCAGGAGAAATGGGGTTTTTGTGTCTCTGGTGCTTCACTTAAAATTTTGCTGGTGCTAAGTGCGTTCCTGCTGGTGCTGCTGTGGTATTCTGTTGACAGACTTGAAAGGCCAGGGGACAAGAGAGATTTCTATTTTGCTGTTTCAGATTCTTTTTTTTTTTTTTTAAGGGACAAGTTGCAAAAGTGCCACTTGAGAGTCTCTTCTCTTTTTCTACGTGAGGACGAATATCCAGAGGTGGTTTGGAGCAAACCTTGGGGTCAAGGAGGGAGGATGGCATTGAGAGGCTTGCCGGTTATGAGGCAGAAAGCTGACCTCATGCATGACTTGGTTGCTATCTTCCCCCACCCCCACAAAAGTGTCCTCGGAGTTCAGCCCACAGCCTCCTCCACTCCCCAAGGGGATTTCAGGGTTTAGGTTTTATGGATTAAAGAGCCAAGAAATGGCTACATTCTGGTCAAAGATGATTTATAACCAGGGGATGTTGGGGGAGGGAGCAGGCCATTTAAATGAAATGCACCAGCATCTCACTGATTGACAGAGGTCTGATTTTTTTCTCCCCAAGGATAAGCTACTATTTTTAGAAGTTTCTAGAAGGGCTAAAAAAAGATGTGTGCTGGACGGAGACTTGGCTGCAAAGACTCTTCAGGGAGCAGTGATTATTTTTTGCTTTCATTTTTGAAAAATCCAACATAAGCAGGTATTCTTCCTCTGTGCAGGATACCACACACTGCCATTTTCAAAGCCGAAGTGGTGAGGTGTCAGGCTGCAGATTCGGATGGTCATTCTCCAAGGCTGGATTTGCAGGTCACCACCCGGCACCTATAGACAGAGGGTCCAGCAGGCTGGTTAGCAGACACCGCTCCAGTTCTAAGACGCCAGCAGTGGGATCCACGTTTGTTAAGGTGGATGCGGCTGAAATGGGAATTATCCCCCCATAGGCTTTGCTGTAAATGACCAGGTCCTTTAAAATGTACAACCTCTCAGTGCTGCTGCAAGCTGGGAGCTGGATTTCTTTCTGTCTTCTTTTTAAAATCCGTTCCTTGTGTTTTCCTAAATAGCCCTTTAAAGACACAGATGCAACCCCAGGGCTGCTGAATGCAAGGGAAGACTCCCCCACCTCGAAGCTTTGAACTCAGCAAAGCAAAAAAAAAAAAAAGAATGCTTATTTTGGAAGAACGTGTTTCTCCTCATTACTCGTGCCCTCCCCCTAGCTGATGTTTGCAGGGGACCCTTGCTTAGCTGGGGACTGCAGAGAGCAGCGAGTAATATTCCCACAAAGCCACGAACTTAGAGAAGGCAAATTCATTAGAATAATATGAAATACAGTCTCTGCTTCTATTTAATCACTTTCTTAGCCACAGACTAGGGTCTTTCCAGCTCACCCCATTTTCTGGGGAGGGGCGTCCATTACTACACAGTTGTATCCAATCACAGTTCTCTGCTTCTTTAAGGCTGTACCTTCAAGATCATAGTGGGGGCATGCTGACCAGCTATAGACACAGGAGAAGATGAAAGGTGAGAGGATCCCTTTTTCAACCCCGACTTGCCTACTGGCTTTTGATGTTTCCCCTGGAGAATCCAAACTCCAAACGCTGGGGTTGGCATTTTGGGTGATTTTGATTTCAATGAAGCCACTTTGCTGAGAGAACTGGGGCACCCACGACCTCCTGATAGAGCTTCCCAGCCAAGTCCCTTGTAGATATTCTCCTGTTTTATTAGAGACCACGTATTTATCGAATCCTGGCCTTTTCTTGCACATCATTCATTGGAGTGCACTTCTCGACTGCCCCGATTTTTGACAAGGGGTTGTTTTTAATGCTTGTTTTTATATGAGATTTGACTTCTTGATGGACATTTGTATTAGGAAATTGAAGCATGATATATATGTATATATTGTCTCCACCATCTCTCCTGTTGTATTACTTGGATTGCATGAGATAGTGGGGTGGTTCTTGTTTTTTAAAAAATATTTCCACAGTGTGCAAAGTGCTGGCAACATCCCTCCCTCTCCTCCAACCCCCCCCCCCAACTTTTCTCTGGCTGCCAAGGAGTCATTGATTTTGATTAGCTTCACTGCAGAGCGTCTGTGAAGAGAGAGAGAGAGAAAGGGAGGGAGGCTTTGAAATAAATTTTAAAAAAGACCTCATATCGGGTTTCAGCAGACAGCAGTGTGTGTGTGTGTGTGTGTGTGTGTGTGTGTGTGTGTGTGTGACCCTACAAGCAGAGGGAGGCCTCTGAGATCATCGTTTAGGTAGCTTGCTGCATAATGAGATGAAGAGACTTTTGCCTCTTCAGTTCTGATGGTGCTGCTTGCTCTCAGAGAGTGGGGAGCCAGGAACCCCTGGGACTGGAGCCCCCAGGACTTCAACACTCCGAATGAGATCCAGCCCTTTCTGGAAGCTTCTCACCCCCACCTGATCCCCCACAAATAGAATCTCTTCAAATTTGGGGGTCTGTTTCCTATTCTCTTTGTTATTGGTGTAGCTTGAGTAGGAAGTTTCTCTGGGGAGCCCATTAGCCCCACTGGCTGCTGTCCATGGTCCTAGGCCGTGCGCATCTCTTAGACCCCAGTTCCTGTTTTGTTTATTTGGTTTTTTTTTTTTTTTGGCCCTGCACATCTCTTAGAGCCCAGTTCCTGTTTTTTGTTCGTTTGTTTTTATTTATTTATTTTTTAGCCGCCTTCATTTGGATACTGGAGACTTCTTTTCCACTTCTTCTTCTTTTTTTTTTATTTTGAGACAGAGTCTCACTCTGTCACCCAGGCTGGAGTGCAGTGGTGCAAGCTCAGCTCACTGCAACCTCCACCTCCCAGGTTCAAGCGATTCTCCTGCCTCAGCCTCCTGATTAGCTGGGATTACAGGCACCCGCCACCACACTTGGCTAATTTTTGTATTTTTAGTAGAGACGGGGTTTTACCATGTTGGCCAGAGTGGTTTTGAACTCCTGGCCTCAAGTGATCCACCCGCCTTGGCCTCCCAAAGTGCTGGGATTACAGGCGTGAGCCACCGAGCTCAGCCTCCACTTCTTATTTTGATTCTTTTCTGTTTTGATGGTGAGAGGAAAGGGTGATTTAACCAATACTGTCACAGAAAAATGAAACTGTGACTGGTTTTCACAATGTATGTAGCTGATCTCATGTTCTCCTATTATTATGTTTCTGACAGTGATAAAATATCACTCTCCCTCCCTGGGGCATTAGAGGAGTCCTCACCCACCCACCTCCTACACAAGTATCTTTTAGGGACACTGGCTCACCATTGTGAACTTTTTGAGTGTCCACCTGATATTACAAGTTGCATTGACGAGAACACAGATTTTGCTCTTCTGTGTCAATACCCATTTATTTTCTGAAGGTCAGAAGTTGGTTAAGGGTTTGGGGGAGGGGCTAGACACTCTTCTTAGTCCCATGGAGCTGACTGGAAGTTCCATGAGGGGAGGAGATTGATGTCAAAGTGTCATTTTAAAGCTTAAGCTGAAAGTTAATTTTTTAAATTTTCATTCATTCATTTAGCATATATTTATTGAGCATCTACAATGTGCCAGTTGTAGAATTCCATCTCAGAAGAGACTTGACTTGTGGATGGTGGAGGGGCAGTCCTGCTTGGAAGCAGATGATGTGAAATGTTCCTTTCCAGTCTGGTTCATGATGTTTAACAGATTTGTCAGTTCACCACTGTGACCCCAAGCTTTGCTGGCAGATTGTTATATAGTATCTATTGAGAGCCCTGCTATCTGGTAAAGGCAGTTAAAAAGCCTGCAATCACGACTCATTTCCAGCATGAACAGACTGGTCCTTGCTGCTTTACACAATAATCAAAGCTACCTTTTATGGCATGCTCGCCACTCCCAAGCACTGGGCGAAGTGCTTTACCTGTCCTCCCCTCCGCGATGCCTCATGCCCACTTTAGCAGATAGTACTGTTAGCATTCCCATTTTACAGTGGAGGAAGCTGAGGCTCAGAGAGGTTAAGCAACTTAGCTGAAGGCCACACCACCAGCGAAGTGCCTGAGCCAAGATTTGGACTCGAGTCCATGGGACCCCCATGCTCATGAGCTGACTGCTTTGCTCCACTGGGTCCCTTCATGAGGTCGTCCCACAGCACTGCTAGTTCCAGGGCCAGTGCCAGCACATGGCTTCGCTGGGAGCTGGGGGCCTGACAGGTCTACTGGAAAAAGTGTCACCTTTGGGGACACTCAAGGACAGGCTGGTTGGTTTCGTTGTGGATTTTATATACTCATGCCCTAACCCTGTGTTCCTGGTTTCTATAAGGCCCCAGGGAAGGTGCATGGAATTTGCAAATAGGGCCTGTATTACTTATTTCCTAGGACACGGGAAGCTTTTCTTACCTCCTTCCTACCCTCTTCTCTAACCTGAACTCCCGAGTTCCTTCTCCCGAAGGTCTTTTGCACTATAAGCGCCAAGGAACCTGTGCGCGTGGCAGGGACGGCTGGGAGGGTATCTGGAGAACCTTAGTGAGGCCTCTGGCCTAGCCAGAGAGGCAATAAGCTTGGGGACGTTCTGTTCTGGGTTCTGACGTTGTTGGTTCTGACGTCGTTGTGCTCTTTTGTAAGAGGAATTTCATACCTTGGAGATGCTTTGTACATATTTGTAATGACTTTATTAAAAAATTGATTGTGCACTTCTAGCCAAAGACATTTGTGTTTTCATTTCCTTTTGGAAGGCTGGCCCTCATAGACTCTGGGAGTACCTGGCCGCATAACAGGGACAGGATCCCTGCCCTTGGCTCCTGCCTGCCCCACTGTTCCCTCGGGCAGAAGGCCAGACACTTCCTTCCCTCCTCTAATTCCTAAGATCTACCGCCCCCACTGCCCCGACCCCTGAAGGGAAGGACTGGCCTAAAGAATGCCCTTGGGTTGGGCCACAGGTTTGGGAAACTTGCCCAACAGTTCAAGGTTGGTGCACACAACCATAATTTATGCATGGTATCCTGTGGACAAGCCAATGAGACCGCAGATTAATGTCTCCAACTGCAGACAACTCAGGTTCTAGTCTCATCCTAAGAATGGGAGGTTGAGTACACATACCTTTTTTTTTGGAGACGGAGTTTCTCTCTTGTTGCCCAGGTTGGAGTGCAGTGGCACGATATTGGTTCACTGCAACCTCTGCTTCCTGGGTTCAAGCTGTCTTCCTGCCTCAGCCTCCCGAGTAGCTGTGATTACAGGCATGTGTCACCATGCCCAGCTAATTTTTGTATTTTTAGTAGAGACAGGGTTTCACCATGTTGGCCAGGCTGGTCTCGAACTCCTGACCTCAGGTGATCCACCTGCCTTGGCCTCCCAAAGTGCTGGGATTACAGGCGTGAGCCACCGCACCTGGCCCAGGTTGTTTTTTTAGATACCAGACCTTCTCTTTTCCTTTGAACACCCACCCCTGCTCCACTTTCAGTCTACGTGACTTAGAGGGGCTGACTCCATCCTCTCACTACCTCAAGAGCTCAACAGCTGACCCAGGCCTGGCCAGTGCTCCACATCTCACCAGCTAAAGTAATTGGTTTGGGACAAACAAATGAGAGTCAGTCTTAGGACTTTTGGTGGAGCTTCTGGGATGCAGGGGTTGTTAAGCTGCTAGAACGTAAGCGCAGAACTGCTGCAGGCCGTCTTACCACCACATGGGTCCAGCTGCCTGAAAATCAAACTGTCTCAGAGGAAAACAGAATTGAAGGCTGGCCGAGACACAATTCTTTTTTTTTTTTTTTTTCCAGAGATAGGGTCTCACTCTGTCACCCAGGCTAGAATGCAGCGCTATCTCGGCTCACTGCAACCTCCGCCTCCCAGGTTTAAGCGATTCCTGTGCTTCAGCCTCCCGAGTAGCTGGGATTACAGGTGTGGGCCACCACGCCTGGCTAGTTTTTTTTTTTTTTTTTTTTGTATTTTTAGTAGAGAGGGGGTCAGGCTGGTCTCCAACTCCTGACCTCAAGTGATCTGCCTGCCTCAGCCTCCCAAAGTGCTGGGATTACAGGCGTGAGCCACTGCGCCTGACCGAGAGACACAATTCTATATCAACACTGGGAGTCTCTGAATCCAGCTGTACCTGAAGCCCACACAGTTATGTAAACCAAATAAAGTCTTTCTTTCACTTAAGCCATATTTGAATTGGTTTTCTTTTCTTGTCTTTTTTTTTTTTTTTTCTTTTTTGAGACAGGATCTAGCTCTGTCGCCCAGGCTGGAGTGCAGTGGTGCGATCACGGCTCACTGCAGCCTCCACCTCCTGGGCTCAAGCGATCCTCCCACCTTGGAGTAGCTGGGACCACAGGCGCATATCAACATGCCCAGCTAATTTTTTAACTTTTTATAGAGATGGGGGTCTCGCTATATTGCCCAGGCTGGCCTCAAATTCCTGGGCTCAAGCGATCCTCCCACTTTGGCCTTCCAAAATGCTGCGATTACAGGAGTGAGCCACCACGCCCAGCCTTGATGGCAATCCAAAAGTTTGGCCTGACGATATTTTCATGGCTGGTGTCATAATGTTGCCCTGAGAGGCATGTACTGTCACCTTGTGCTATTAATCTACATTTAAATATCTATCATAATCTGGCACCCTGGAAAACCCTTCTTGAATCAGCCTATACATTTTTGGTCTGCACAACCTCCAGTTAGCCCCTGTAGTGGGCACTGTAAGAGCCCCACAGAGGCCCTTTCTGATCCCTTTTGCCAGATTCCTATCCTGCAGTATCGTGTGCTTTGCTGGCATCTGGGGCCTTCAGAGGCTTCCCCTTGGAGCCTCTTAGGGGAGAGTCTGAAGTGCAGGAAGTCCCCCCATCAGCCCAGTGCCAAGAATCAGTTGGTGTGTATTTTGTGGGATGGGACAAACTCTAAGATGAAACTTAACGCTCCTGAGCTCCCTGGGGGATCCGGCTAAGACTGAGAGTTCGCCAGAGCTTGGCTTCTTTCCCTTCCCTGTTCTATTTCACTCATGATTCCCTTACTGGTTTCTTGTGGGAGCACTTCTGTAATAAATCACATGCACCTGAACAGGATCTGCTTTAGGGGAAACCAACATAAGACAACCACCCACTCCGCGAAGGGCTTCTTCTCCTTTGATCTAAAACAGTTGCATTTGGCTTCAAGAGGTGAAAGGAAAATCAAGACCACAAACACAAGTTGCACCAACAGATGATATTTATTGGCAGAAGGGTACTTTGGGAGACATTAAAAACACCAAAGGCAGCTGTTTGTCCCACAGCAGAAGTCCTAAAAGATTCCAGGACCCACTTTATTGACCTCTCTTTCTTCTAATCCCGAGTCTCAGCAGCCCGGATGTCTTCCTACCACTCTGCACATCATTCTTTTCTTCCGAAGCTGATGCACCTATCATATCTGGGTCCAAAGCTTGCCTTTCTTATTCCCTCACATTTATTATTCTCAAGATATTTTACATGAAGAGGACCATTTCTAAGGACTTCGTGGAACTTCAGTCAGTGAATCATAAAATATTAAAGGCAGGATACTGTGAACCTGACACTCGATTAACCCTACTTACAACAAATGGTTGCAGAATGAAGATACATAAAAGAGAGTGGCATTGTTCTTTTCCAACGGGGACTCCTGGCTGCTTTCGCACTGGTATTGGGGAATTCATGCAGCCTGTGTTGGAAACACTCCTCATCAGACACTGTTTTCCCTAGGACAGAAGTTAAATCCCCCCACCCAGAAGAAAACCTCAGATGGGACATTCCCCCAGAGGGTAGGGCATGCACTAATAAAATCCTAAACTAAACCATCCCACCTGCCCCTGTGTGTCCCCTACATGTTACATTACAGTGTTAACAGGCATGGCTCACTGTTTGCAGTGTTAGAGAATTTTATTTTATTGTTTTGGTGGCATGGGCATAATTGGAGAAACCATTGGGGTATTCACTAGTAACCTACATTGTTAGTTTCCTTGGTTCCAGCAGGTAATACACTGGGTTCCGTCACCCTGGAGATGGCTACAGGGAGGCCGAGTGACTTCGCAAAGTAATAAAGAGTTTGGAATCAGAATTCCAGGTCTGACTCCCAGCAGACTGTTCTATTTCCTTACACACCTGCACTTTCATCAATCTTCTCCAGCTCCAATTTCTTGTGCCCCTTCGACAGCATCTGCAGGCAGGATGATCTTTCCGATAAAAACAAGTTGCAGAAGTTCCTGTTGCTTCCCTTTGGTTCTTCCTCAGGGTAGGGAGAACAGAGCAGCTGCATTCACGTGGCTCCATTTCCCTCTGCTTCCCCTTCCCACTTGATTATTCAGGCAAGTGGGATTGTAACATCATGGCCATCGCCATAGTAACAGAGCTTGAAAGATGCTACACTGCCCTGGAACAGACGTCTTGCTGGGTACCAGGAGAGAGCCAGGGATGCCAAGCCAAGGGGAAACTCCTGGCTTGGTGGCACACAGGGGCGAATGTCCTGAATCTACAGCGGGGGCGAGTAGGGGGGAAGGGGACATGTTAATACTGGCTGACAGCGAGGTGGCTGCAAAGCTCCTCCATTTCTCCTGGGGCTTGCATGGTAATCTGCCCACTAGCCACACAGATTGCTTTCTCTGTAATGCCATTGACGCCAGCCTGTTGTGCTGAGGTTGACAATAAGAGAACAGACTTGGGAGAGGAATAGGGCAGGCAAGATTCCGGTGGCTTCTGTGTGGTCACCTGTGCCATCTCATGCCAGATTTCAGAGCAGGGAACATTTCAGAGGTGAAGAAGTGGCTCTGTCATAGAGATCACAGAAGCACAGATGGTTACGGTGCTCCAGGCCACTACCTTGGTTGGTGGAAACATCCATAACATGGGTTGTCCTGTTTGCTCTGAAGGCTACCAGAGGGGATGGCAATGTCCACAGGAGCCGCTGACAGGCCTGAGACTTAAGTGAGGGAGATGACAGAATAGAAAGAGGAGAAAGACATAAAGACAGGAGACCAAGGGGTAACCACATCTGGGCCAAGGCTGACCTTTCTTTCTTTCTTCTTTTTTTTTTTTTTTTGAGACAGAGTCTCGCTTACTCTGTCACCCAGGTTGGAGTGCTGTGGTGCAATCTCAGCTCACTGCAACTTTCGCCTCCCGGGTTCAAGCAGTTCTCCCTGCCTCAGCCTCCTGAGTAGCTGGGATTACAGGCACCCGCCACCACGCCCAGCTAATTTTTGTATTTTTTAGTAAAGAGGGGGTTTTGTCATGTTGGCCAGGCTAGTCTTGAACTGTTGACCTCAGGTGACCTGCCTGCTTCAGCCTCCCAAAGTGTTGGCACTACAGGCACGGGCCACCGCACCCGGCCTCTCGTGTGCTTTTAGAAGACCATGTCTGCTGGGCCCCATGCCTGGAACGTCTGAGGGGCAGATCAGTGCGGAGGTTAAGAGTGCGGGCTCTGCTGGGGATAGCGGAGTGTGCCTATAGTTGCAGCTACTTGGGAGGCTGAGGAGGGAGGATCACTTGAGCCCAGGAGTTTGAATCTAGCCTGGACAACCTGGATTTTTATTAGAGACCTCATCTCTAATTTTTTGTTTTAGATGTGGGTTCTGAAACTGCACCAGGCGTCTGTTGGAAACTCGGCCCACCCATGCTGGCTGAGTGACCCTGGGAAAGTTACTACACCAAACTCTGTGCCCAAGTTTCCTCATCTATAAAACAGGGGACCCAACAGTACCTCCCCCATCACAGGGCTGTTGTGAGGATGACAGCACATAATCCAAGCAGGATGCTGGATGCTGTGCCTGCCATGCACGAGGTATTTGGGACCTTAAGTCCTTACAGGTATATGGTGGGGCCCAACAACTGTATTTTGAAAATACTTTGGGCTGGGTGTGGTAGCTCATGCCTGTAATCCCAGCACTCTGGGAGGCTGAGGCAAGGTGGATCACTTGAGGTCAGGAGTTTGAGGCCAGCCTGGCCAACGTGGTGAAACCCCGTCTCTACTAAAAATACAAAAAAATTAGCTGGGCATGGTGGCACGCACCTGTTGTCCCAGCTACTTGGGAGGCTGAGGCAGGAGAATCACTTGAACCCAGAAGGCAGAGGTTGCAGTGAGCCAAGATCGTGCCATTGCACTCCAGCCTGGGCAACAGAGCAAGACTCTGTCTCACAACAACAACAACAACAACCAAAAAAAAAAAAAAAAAAAAAGAAAGAAAGAAAAAAAAGAAAAAAGAAAAGAAAATACTTCACAGGGCTCACAGGGATTCTAATCTGCAGGCCTGGGCTATCTGGGAGGCAGTGATCTCTAGGCTCCTCCCCAGCCTGTGCCATCAAGTACTAGGTACTAGGTACTAAGTTAAAATAACCAGCAGGTGGGCTGGGCACAGTGGCTCATACCTGTAATTCCAGCACTCAGCACTTTACGAGGCCAGGACAGGAGGATTGCTTGAGCCCAGGAGTTTAAGAACACCCTGGACAACATAATGAGTCCTCGCCTCTACTAAAAATTAAAAAAAAAAAAAAAAAATTAGCCAGGCCTGGTGGCACACACCTGTAGTCCCAGCTACTTGGGAGGCTGGGGTGGGAGGACGGCTTGGGCCCAGGAGTTCAAGGTTGCAGTGAGCTGTGATTGTGCCAGCTGCACTCCAGCCTGAGTGAAGACCCAGACCCTGTCTCAAAAAAAAAAAAAAAAAAAAGATGAGGCTGGGCATGGTGGCTCATGCCTGTAATCCCAGCACTTCATGAGGCTGAGGCGAGCTGATCATTTGAGGTCAGGAGTTGGAGACCAGCCTGGCCAACATGGCAAAACCCTGTCTCTACTAAAAAATACAAAAATTAGCCAAGTGTGTTGGTGGGTGCCTGTAATCCCAGCTACTTGGGAGGCTGAGGCAGGAGAATCGCTTGAACTTAGGAGGTGGAGGATGCAGCGAGCCGAGATTGTGCCACTGCACTCCAGCCTGGGTGATAGAGCGAGACCCTGTCAAAAAAAAAAAAAAAAGAAGGAAGGAAGGAAGGAAGGGTGGAAGGAGGGAAAGAGAGAGAGAAAGAAAAGAGAAGAGAAGAAAAGAAAAGAGAAAATAACCAACAAGTGGGAACTTCATGTATTGCCAGGTCCTTGACTTGGAGTAAAGAAGGAAGACGCATCTAGAAGGGCATCAAGTCTGAGTTAGGAAGACGTCCCCTTTTGCAGGGTAAGGAGGCACGCACTACACCACAGAACGAGAGAGGAAGATGAAGGTCAGAAGGACAAGACAGGGGTGGGACTTTGGGGTCAGAGGTGGTGGATGGCAAGAGGCAGGATGTAAGTGCTTGAGGCCTGTTTCTCAGGAAGCCCCCGCAGGGCTGGGTCCGGGCATGCTGACCCTTGGAGTCCTTCTGGGTGTCCTCAGTGTTCGGTCCTAGTACACCTGGAAGTGTGCGGACGTGGCGCCGTCCTTCCAGCAGCGCAGGGTGTCCACGGTGACGGAGCGGCAGAGCGGGCAGGTGCGCTCGCGGTCCAGCCACAGGCAGAGGCACTCCTCACAGAACACGTGCTGCGGGGACAGCAATCAGCAGGCACCAGGACTCTTTACTGCGCGTCCGCCTTGTTCTCAGGAGCAGGAGAAGCAGCGGCGGACTAGACAGACAACCCCTGCCTTCGGGGCGCCTGCACTCGCGTTGGGGAGACGATGCGACTCTAAAATACTGAGTTATCAGTAGGAAGCACCAAGACGAAACAGCAGGGGAGGGGATGGGTGTGGTGGCTCACGACTGTAATCCCAGCACTTTGGGAGGCCGAGGCGGGCGGATCACCTGATCTGCACCTGAGGTAGGAGTTCGAGACCATCCTGGCCAACATGGTGAAAACCCGTCTCTACTAAAAAATACAAAAATTAGCCAGGCACGGTGGTGGGCGCCTGTAGTCCCAGCTACTCGGGAGGCTGAGGCAAGAGAATCGTTTGAACCCGGAGGCAGAGGTTGCAGTGAGCTGAGTTTGTGCCACTGCACTCCAGCCTAGGTGACAGAGCAAGACTCCGTCTAAAAACAAAAAACAAAAAATAAAAAAAAAGCATGAGGGAGAAGGAATAGGAAGGGCTTGGGCGGGTTGGGACGTTAAGGACAACTTTAAGGAGATACTGACATTTGGGTAAAACTTGCAGGACGGTGAGGAGTGAGCCCTGATGAGATCTTGGGGAAAAGTGCTTCTAGCAGCAACAGCATGTGCAAAGGCCCTGAAGCTGGACTGTGTTTGATGTGCAGGAGGAACAGGAAGGAGAGGATAGCTGGGCTGGGGTTTTGGGGGTGGATGGGAGAGGGAGATGAGGTCACAGAAGTGATGGAGGGCGAGGGGTGCAGATGGTGTAGGTCCTTGTGGGCCACTGTGAGGTCTTTGGCTCTTATTCTGAGAGAAGTAAGGGGCCATAGCAGGGCTTGGAGCAGAGGAGTTTAAAGTGATCCCTCCGCCTTCTAGCTTGAGAATAGAACACAAGGGTCAAGAGGAAAGGCAGGTAATAGTGCTGCAATAAACAGATACATGCATGCATATGTTCACTGCAGCACTATTCACAATAGCAAAGACATGGTATCAACCCAAATGCTCATCAATGATAGACTGGATAGAGAAAATGTGGTACATATACACCATGGAATACTATGCAGCCATAAAAAGGAATGAGATCATGTCCTTTGCAGGAACATGGATGGAGCTGGAAGCCATTATCCTCAGCAAACTAACACAGGAACAGAAAACCAAACACCACATGTTCTCACTCATAAGTCAGAGCTGAACAATGAGAACACATGGATACAGGGAGGGGAACAACACATACTGGGGCCTGTTGCAGGAGGGAGAGCATCAGGATAAATAGCTAATGCATGTGGGGCTTAATACCTAGGTGATGGGTTGATAGGTGCAGCAAACCACCATGGCACATGTTTAGCTATGTAACAAACCTGTACATACTGCACATGCATCCTGGAACTTAAAATTAAATTAAATTTAAAAAAAAAGAGAGAGGGCCAGGCGCCGTGGCTCACACCTGTAATCCCAGCAGTTTGGGAGGCTGAGGCAGGCAGATCACCTGAGGTCAGGAGTTTGAGACCAGCCTGATCAACATGGAGAAACCCTGTCTCTACTAAAAATACAAAATTAGCCGGGCATGGTGGTACATGCCTGTAATCCCAGCTACTCGGGAAGCTGAGGCAGCAGAATCACTTGAACCCGGGAGGCAGAGGTTGCAGCGAGCTGAGATCATGCCATTGTGTTCCAGCCTGGGCAATGAGAGCAAAACTCTGCCTCAAAAAAAAAAAAAAAAAAAGAGAGAGAGAGAAAGGCAGGGAGATTGGAAAGACCAATGGGTTCCACCATTCTCTGGTTGTATAACTTGGACAAGTAATGCAACCTCTCTGTGCCTCAGTTCCCCCATCTGTAAAATGGGGATAGAACCCCCTCATTGGAAGATTAATTAACATGTTAAAAGTACTTAGCTATGACAACCAAATGCAGCACATGAGTCTTGATTGGTCCCAGGTGGGGCAAAAAAAAGTCAGCTATAAAGGGCACTTTGAAGGCAACTGGAGACATCTGAATATGTACCATATATTAAATAGTATTTTGTGTTAATTTAAAATTTCCTGGGTGGCCACGCACAGTGGCTTACACCTGTAATCCTAGCACTTTGGGAGGCTGAGGCGGGGGGATCACTGAGGTCAGGAGTTTCAGACCAGCCTGGCCAACATGGTGAAATCCCGTCTCTACTAAAAATACAAAAATTAGCCAGGTATGGTGGCACACACCTGTAGTCCCAGCTACTTGGAAGGCTAAGGCAGGAGAATCGCTTGAACCCAGGGGGCAGAGGCTGCAGTGAGCTGAGATCGCACCACTGCACTCCAGCCTGGGCAACAGAGTGAGCTAGACTCCGTCTCAAAAAAATAAAAAAATTCCTGGGCATGCTAGTGGAATTGTGATTATCTGAGAGTATGTCCTTGTTCCTGGGAGATGCACACTGAAGTATTTAGGGATGAAGAATCTAAATGTCTACCACTTACTCTTAACTGGTTTAGGGAAAAAAAAATTGATGTTAAAAAAAGGGCAAATGTAAAATGTTAATGATCAGTAAATCTGGGTGAAGAATAGAAGAGTTTCATGCAACTTTTCTGCAGGTTTGAAATTTTTCAAAATGAAATGTTTGAGGAAAATAATAATATAAAAATCTAAACAAAATGTTTTTTTTAAAAGCAAAACCACAAAAAAGAAGCTGGGCACAGTGGCTCATGCCTATAACCCCAGCACTTTGGGAGGCCAAGGCAGGAGGATGGCTCGAGGCCAGGAGTTTGAGACCAGCCTGGGCAACATGGCGAGACTTCCTTCACCCCCATGGCCCGTGTCTCTACAAAAAAAAAAAAAAAAAAAAAATTAGCTGGGCATGGTGGCATGTGCCATCCCAGCTACTTGGGAGGCTGAAGTGGTGGGAGGATTGCTTGAGCCCAGGAGGTTGAGGCTGTAGTGAGCTATGATCATGCCACTTCACTCCAGCCTGGGAGACAGAGTGAGACCTTGTGTAAAAAAATAAAAATAATATAAAAAAGAAGGCACTTGGAATAATGACTGGCAAATAGTAAGAGCTCTATAACTGCTGGCTATTATTATAGTAATAATGATTATTGTCTTGTGTGTTTACTGTTTATTATCTGTCTCTCCATGCCAGGCTGTAAGCTTCTTGTAAACCCCTTCATTCCTAGCATGGTGTACAGTGGGTGCCTAATTGTAGACAGCGCTCTGAAGGAGATTTCCATGGTATTATGGAGGTGTGTGACAGAGGGACCAGTTTGATCCAGGGGGTAGTCAAGGAAGGCTTCCTGGAGGTGGGGACACTTGAGTCGAAGCCTGAAGAACATTTAGCAGTTAACTGGGCAAAAGAGAGGGGATGGAGATAGAACATTCCAGGCTGAAGGATGTCTCCTGTGCAAAGCTCCTGAGATAGGAAGATGTTTGAGGCACTTGAAGACAGCTGATGTGGCTGTAGTTGGGGGTGCAGGGGAGAGAGGGAGTGGGGAAAGGAGGGAAGTCCACACAGAGCCGCAAAGACCATACTGGATTCTCATCATGGTCTGGAGGGCAGGACCCAGGGGTCAGCAAGCCCTGCAGCTTCTACAGATTCCCATTATGGCACCCATTACCCTCTATGATGGCCCTTCTCCCGTCCAGCCCCAACCTCGCACCCTGGAGTAACTGATGTCATTGACATGCCACATGACCTTCAACCCATGGCTTATTCACAGCTTTCCAACCAACTTTAGTATCACCCTGAGATACCCTTTCTCCATCTTGACCAGCTGGGTGCATGCCCAGTTCTTTTGGAAGACTCAGCCAAGCAATCACGTCTCCCCTGTTTTATGATGTTGCCCTGATTCCATCCTGTTACTATCTCCTGCAAATGTAAGTACTGATCGCATCTTCTCTCTTATGCCATTCTTCCTGGTGAAGACCCCTCTCAAAGCATTGCATGATACTTCTGGAATTATTTGCAAATCCTCTGATTGTTCACTAGATTAAGAGCTCTCTCTCTCTCTCTCTCTGTCTCTCTCTCTCTCACACTCTCTCTCTCCCTCTCTCTCTCTCTCTATATATATATATTTTTTTTTTGAAACCAGGTCTTGCTCTGTCATCCAGGCTTGAGTGCAGTGGTGCGATCACAGCTCACAGCAGCCTTGATTTCCTGGACTTGAGCGACCGACCCTCCTGCTTCAACCTCCCAAGTAGCTACAACTATAGGCACGTGCCACCATGCCTGGCTAATTTTTAAATTTTTTTGTGGAAATGGAGTCTCACTTCGTTGCCCAGGCTGGTCTCAAACTCCTGGCTTCATGTGATCCTCCCACCTTGGCCTCTCAAAGTGCTGGGATTATAGGTGTGAGCCACCATGCCCAGCCACTGGATTGAGAGCTTTCTGAGGGCAGAACCTGGTTTTATGCTGAGTACGGTTCTTGCTCAGATGCTCAGTAAATATCTGTTGACCAACCGAATGGGACTTAATGCTACCCTGGACAAAAGAGGTACTTACATAGGAGAATGCAACACAACCCCTGTTCACATAAACTTGGTTAAGTGAATGGGAAATAGCCAAGAAATTTAGCAGTTTTTTCACTCATTCGTTCAACACATTCACTGAGGCTCTCACACTTCTAATTTAATAGTTCTCAGATGTTCTGGTGCTAAGACCCCTTTATATTTTTTAAAAACACTGAAGACCTCAAAGAGCTTTTGTCTATGTGGTTTAAATGTCTATATTTACAAATTTAGAAATATTTAGAAATAGAAACGGAGACATATTTAAAACATAATGGCCAGGCACAGTGGCTCACGCCTGTAATCCCAACACTTTGGGAGGCCAAGGTGGGCAGATCATAAGGTCAGGAGTTCAAGACCACCCTGGCCAACATGGCGAAAGCCTGTCTTCACTAAAAATACACAAATTAGCTGGGCATGGTGGCGTCTGCCTGGAATCCCAGCTACTCAGGAGGCTGAGGCAGGAGAATTGCTTGAACTGTGACCCAGGAGGTGGAGGTTGCAGTGAGCTGAGATCGTGCCACTGCATTCCAGCCTGGGCTGCAGAGTGAGACTCTGTCTCAAAAAAAAAAAAAAATCCATAATACACAAGCACATATTCATGAGCCACCAGAGTGATGACCTCCTCACAGGTGATGCAGCCTCTGGAAAACTCCACTGTACACTCACGAAAGAACTAGAGCAAAAAGGCCAATAATGTCTTAGTATTATTATATAAATGGTTTTGACCTCGCAGACCCCCTGACAGGAACCCCCAGGGGTACCCTGGCCACACTTTGGGAACCACTGTTCTAACTGCTTAGTCAACATCTGCCCCACCCTCTAGGTGGTAAATGCCATGAGGGCAGCCATGTTGTTGTCATACTCCTACTGTCCAGCCCTGAGCTAGCACAGAGTAAGGGCTCTGTCAACGGAGAGGACAAATGAATGAGAATGCAGATGACTAATGACCAAACAGGAAAGCCTGGCGATACCAGGGTGATGAAGGCCCGGTCCCTGCCCTCCGGGAGCTCACAATCCCTCCCTCAGAGAAATGGGGGGACAGAATCTGGTGTCAAATGAAAAGGTTCAAAAAACCCGGTCTACCCAGGGCCCAGCTGAGGGGTTCACGGCCGTGTACTGCCTCCAGCATGTGGAGAAAGGGATGAATGTCTACAGAGGAAGGGGGAGGAAGAAGGAGCCCTTTCTCAGCGGGAAGGATGGGATTGGGTGGATTGATGGGCAGTGGGGAAGACAGGTGGCCCTGGATTGTTTTTTTGTTTGTTTCTTGGGTTTTTTTTTTTTTTTTTTTTGAGACAGGGTCACACTCTATCACCCGGGCTGGAGTGCAGTGGTGTGATTACGGCTCACTGCAGCCTTGACCTTTCGGGGCTTGAGTGATCCTCCCACCTCAGCCTCCTGAGTAGCTCGACTACAGGCATGCACCATGGCACCCTGTATTTTTGTATTTTTTGTAGAGTTGGGGTCTTGCTAATGTTGCCCAGGCTGGTCTTAAACTCCTGGGCTCAAGTGATCCACTCGCCTCAGCATCCCAAAATGCTGGGATTACAGGTGCAAGCCACTGTGCCCGGCTGGCCTTGGATTATTAACTGCCCCCTGGTTGTGCCTCCTGAAGCACAGAGTTGGGGTTAAACCAGTCACCTCACCCTCACCCCAAATTCTATCCAGGTCTTGCCCAAAGATCCAGAGCAGGCAGGTGGGGCTTGGGACAAGAGCCTACAATCACAAGAGCCAGCCCCAGTGTGAGAGAAGAGGCTTTGAGTGGGAGAGGGGCATTTCTGGACCTAGCACTTGGTGTTCAGCGTGAGCTGAGAAAGCAGGAAGCAGCCAGGCCTGGGTCCAGAGGGATGAATGCAGGTGAGGAGGAGAACAGGCAGTCATGAGCCACTACCCCTTATAGAGTATAAACACGCCGGGCACGGTGGCTCACGCCTGTAATTCCAAAACTTTGGGAAGCCAAGGTGGGTGGATCACTTGAGGCCAGGAGTTTGTGACCAGCCTGGCTAACATGGCGAAACCCCATCTCTACTAAAAATACAGAAATTAGCTGGGCATGGTGGTGGGTGCCTGTAATCCCAGCTATTCGGGAGGCCGAGGCAGCAGAATCACTTGAACTTGGGAGGCAGAGGTTGCAGTGAGCCAAGACCATGCCACTGCACTCTAGCCTGGGTGACAGAGGGAGACTCTGTCTCAAACAAACAAACAAATAAATAAAGTAGGAACATGATACCAGGCCCTGCCAATGTTCTTTATGTGCATAATTGCACCCCAGTCTCATAACAGCAAACAGACAGGTCAGTGAGACTCAGAGAGGGGGAGCTGTGTGCCCAAGGTACACAGCTGCTAAGTGGCAGGGTTGGAATCCAACCTAGGGCATGTGAGAGGCAGATTTCCATTATGGCCCCCAGTATCCCCTTCTCCTGGTGTTCATAGCCTCGTGCATCCCCTTCCCTTAAGTAAGGGTGGCACCTAGTGATCTGCTTCCAACCAGGAGGATACAGTGAAGGTGACAGAATGTCCCTTCTGGGATTAGGTTACAAAAGACTGTGACTTCCAGAACTCAGGGTATCTACTGGCCACAAAAGCCAGTGAGAAACTGAGGCCTCCAATTTCACAGCCCATGAGGAACAGAATCCTACCAGCAACCACACGGCGGAGCTTGGATGCAGCTCCTCCCCAAGTTGAGCCAGGAGATGACCACAGCCCTGGTAATACCTTGACTGCAGCCTGTAAGAGGCCCTGTGGCAGAGGACACAGCTAAGTTGTACCTGGATCCTCTCTCTCTCTCTCTCTCTCTCTCTCTCTCTATATATATATATATATATATATATATTTATTTATTTATATATTTTTTGAGACAGAGTCTCGCTCTGTCGCCCAGGCTAGAGTGCAGTGGCATGACCTTGGCTCACTGCAACCTCTGCCTCCCGGGTTCAAGTGACTGTCCTGCCCTAGACTCCTGAGTAGCTGGGACTACAGGTGTGCGCCACCAGGCCAGGCTAATTTTTGTATTTTTAGTAGAGACGGGGCTTCACCATGTTGGCCAGGCTGGTCTCGAACTCCTGACCTCAGGTGATCTGCCTGCCTCACCCTCCCAAAGTGCTGGGATTACAGGTGTGAGCCACCATGCCCAGCCTTTTTATTTCTTTGAGACAGGGTCTCCCTCTGTCACCCAGGCTATGGTGTAGTGGTGCAATCTCGGCTCACTGCAGCCTCCGCCTCTTGGGCTCAGGCAATCCTCTCACCTCAGCATCCTGAGTAGCTAGGACCACAGGTGTGCACCACCACACTTGGCTAATTTTTGTATTTTTTGTAGAGATGGGGTCTGGCTGTGTTGCTTAGGCTGGTCTTGAACTTCTGGCCTCAAGCAATCTGCCCACCTTGGCCTCCCAAAGTGCTGGGATTATAGGCATGAGCTACCATGCCTGGCCTGTGCCTGGATTCTTGACCCGTAAAAACTGTGAGATAATAAACATTTGTTGCTTTAAGCCACTGAGTTTTGGGGTAACTTGTTACACAGCAATTGATAACTGATACAAAAAGCATCTGACTTTGTAGTGAAAACCCTTACTCATTATAGATAATCTGGGAAAGGATGTTTGAAGCATTTAATTATGAAAAATGACATTACTGAAAATGTGGATACTACCAGACAGGTCACACACACACACACACACACACACACACACACACACCCCTAACCTCAGATCCTCTTTAATCACACAAACCAGGCCAGCCATGTCCCGACTTAGAATTAAACACTAATACTGAATATTGGTATAATACACTATGATTTTCAAAACCCATATACAGCCCTATACATCATCTCATATGACTCTTAAAAAAGTCCTACAAGCTGCCCAGCAGCTTGTCAATCTTGGGTGACAGATGACATGGAGGGTCAGGGTCACAGTGAAATGCATTGCTCAGGGTTACAGAGTTAGTGCCTAGGATATTGCTGGTGCTCAATAAGCCCTCAAAGCATAGATGACTGGATGGAGGAGTCAGAGGTAGGTGTCAAGAACTCTGATCCCAGCTCAGCCATTCATTCATTCTGAGGAGGCAATGTGCACAGGCCTGGCTGGACACAGCAGAGACTATTCCCAGGAATTTCTGGAAAAAGTGCTCTGATCTTTTAATGCAGCCCTGGGGGCATCTCAAAGCCTGAGACCAAGCCTTGTGGAATGGGCATAGCCAATGGCATCAGAGGCTCTGGATTTGAATCCTGGTTCTGTGACTGAGGAACAACAGGACCTCAGGCAAGTCCATCCCTTTGTTTTTCTGAGCCTGAGTCTTTGTCTCTATTAAATAGGGTTACTATTTCCCTCCCAAAGTGTCTGTGAGGATGGGGACAGATAAGTTCAAGTATGAAGAACTTGTAAGCACGAAATCAACAGGAGTCACCATTCTCTTGCCCTCTTGCCTTCGCATCATAAAACATGCAAAAAACCAAACTCATAGTGACCAAGAATTGGAGGACAGTTCATTTTCTAAATGCACTCTTACTCTTCTCTTTGGCAAAGGATTTCTTTAAATGAACCAAGCTTCTCACTTTGTGTTCAAAATGCCCTTTCCCTGGCTCCCTGTAGCCTATCAGAGGGCACACCATAAATACGTGCTGAGTGCCTAACTGGGCAAGTGCACTCCTGGGCAGAGCGTTCTAACCTCAGGACATGCTCAGTGTCTGCCCAACTAGCTTCAATTAACAATCTGCTTCCTGAGCCCTAGCTCAGGGGGTAGTGGGTGGAGTGGGAGACATATTGAACTTAAAGGGGAGACAAGGCATGGCTTTAGCCTAGTGGGCCCCTCTGCTCCTCCCTCCCTCCCTTCCTTCCTCCCTCCCTCCCTCTCTTCTTTCCTTCCTTCCTTCCTTCCTCCCTCCCTCCACCTATCCATTCACCCACCCACCCATCTATATAGCCACCCATCTGTCCATTCATTTGCTCACCCACACTGTCACTCACCCACTTATACCTCTATCTACCCACCTTTACACTCACCCATCCACTCCTTCACTTGGACACCATTCCATCCATCTGTCCATCTGTCCATCCATCCTATTTACCCACTCATCTGTCCATCCATTTGCCCATCCATACAGTCACTCACCCACTTATACCTCTGTCCACCTACCTTTCACTCACCCACCAACTTCTTCATCTGGCCATCATTCACTTCCATCCATCCATCCATCCATCCATCCACCCATCCATCCACCCATCCCATCCATCCATCCATCCATCCATTCACCCACCCATCCATCCTATTAATCTAAACATTCCATGCAACCATCCCATCCATCCTTCCTTCTGTCCATCCATCCATCCATCCATCCATCCATCCATCCATCCATCCATCCACCCACCTATCCATCCCATCTGTGCATCCATGCATCCCTCCATCTGTCTGTCCATCCATCCATCCATCCATCCATCCATCCATCCATCCATCCATCCAATATTTACTGAGACAGTACTGTGGCTCTGCTGCTAAACAAGACAGACATGGTATCTGTTCTCATGTTGCTTGTGGTTTGGCAAAAGGGAGACAGACGTTGCCCATTTAATTACCCAATGAACTACCTAGTTAACAATTGGAATAAGTGCTAAGTAGGAAAAACACAGGCATCTATGAGACCATATAGCTAGGGACGTGACTAGTCTGGGGAAGCAGAGTCAGGAAAGGCTTTATGGAGGAAGCAACATCGAAGCCGAGTCATTCATTCATTTGTTCATTCATTCAATGCTTTTAGGAATCAGCATGACCCATTTACCTGTGTGAATCATCTCTGCCTTTCCAGGCCTAGCTCACAGCAACAGAGCAAGACTAAAATGTGTGCCTGGCCTGGTCATATGTACAGTCTTCAACCAGCACTGGGTGTAGCTGTTACTCCTAGATCTGGGACAATGGGTGTCTTGTCTGACTCTTCCCAAGAATTTCTAATCCAGCTGCAGGAAGACATAGTGGTATCAGGAGAAGAATGGAGGAGAGACAAACAGACTGAGGCTTAGAGAGCTTGTCAGACTTTCACCTTGACATCATGTTCAAATCGTCCCTGCTACCAAGAAGGAACTACAGATGGCTCTGAAGCATATGAAAAGATGCTCAACCACGCTCATAATTAGGGAAATGCAAATTAAAACTGCACTGCGATACCGTTTGTCACCTGTCAGATTGGCAAAGCTCAAAAGAGGCTTGGTAACGCTATGTGTTGGTGAGGGAAGAAGCAAGAGGCTGTGTCATACTGCATACTAGGAGCATAAGCGGATACACTCTTTACAGAGGGCAGTTTAGCAATAACTGTCGAAATTGTGTACCTTCTAACCCAGTAATTCTGCCGCTAGGAATTTATCCTACCAAGAGCTCATGTGTGTGTGAAATGGGATGCATGCCCATAAGATCTAATATTTATTGAACCCTGACCAAGTGTCAGGAGCAGTTCTAAATGCTTCCCTTGAATTAACCTTTAATCAACACGATGGGCCCAGGTTGGTACAATTGATCTCCCCATTCCGGATCATTCATGACAGCCTTATTTGTAATAACAAAAGATTATGAGCTACTAAATGCCTATCAATAGAAGAATGGTTAAACAAACTGGTCTATTCATAAAATGGCACATTATGCAGCTATAAAATAGGATAAGGAGCAATCTCTAAGATAGAGTTTTAGGTTAAAAAGGAAGGTGCAGAAAACAGCATAGGTAGAATGTACTATAACTTATGTTTTTTTTTTTAAAAGATATGTTTGTGTGTGTATAAATATATACACACATATACATACATATGGTGACAGGCCTCCTTTTTATATCTTTCAAAGATTTTTTTAAAGTAAACTTTTTATTTTGGAATAATTTAAGGCTTACAGAAAAGTTGCAAAGATAGAACAGAAAATCCCAGTATACCCCTCACTGGGTTTCAGTTTCCCCTAATGTCATCATCTTGTATTACCGTGGTACATTTGTCAAAGCTAAGAAACCCACGTTGATATGTTACTATTAACTCAACTCCAGACTCTATTTGGAGTTCATCAAACCCATTTTCTACTAATGTCCCTTTTCTGTTCTGGGATCCAACCCAGGTCCCAGACTGTGTTTAGTCATCATGTCTCTTTAGTCTTCTTTTTGAATGTTGATTCATGCAAATATATTATCCATTTAAAAAGAAATACAATTGAACATGAAAAACAACCTCCTCCTTCCAAATCTCCAAACAGCAATAACAACAGCAACAAAAATGCTTGTCGATGTTAAAAAGGAACCCACCTTCTATCCCCCTACCCGTAAGCCTTTCCATGCCTTTTAGTCTCCAGGCTATGCCTCCTCCAAAAACCCTTCCCAACCTGGAACTCATCATTCTCTGCCTCAGTCCCCCGAGACACTGCATGAATCTCTCTTACACGGCACTTACCACTGCCTGCCTTGCTTCACAGTTATTTATGTAAGTGTCTGTCTCCCGGCGGAGACTGTGAGCTTCCAGAGGAGGGGATGGGATCTGCGGGCCCTCTGCCTCTCCTTCCTGGTATCAGATAGGATGCTTTGACCCCAATACACATTTGCTGAATTGACACCTAGTCCCTGATGGCAGGAGGAGGAGGAGGGACACATTTAGGGAGTTAAAAGGAAGCGGCCAGCACTTATGACTGTGGGCTGGTGACCCACGACTAATAAAAACAAATGGTAATAATAATTAAACAGATGACAATGATAATTCTAGCAACTTCTATGGTTAAGTAATTGAAATTTAGCTTTTCCATGGATGATCTACTTTAATCATAATAATAGCTCTATGAAGTAGCTGTTATTATTATGTCCTTTTTTTTTTTTTCTTTGAGATGTAGTCTTGCTCTGTTGCTCAGGCTGGAGTGCAGTGGCATGACCTCGGCTCACTGCAACCTCCACCTCCCGGGTTCAAGCAATTCTCCTGCCTCAGCTTCCGGAGTAGCTGGGACTAGAGGTGTGTGCCACCATGCCTGGCTAATTTTTGTATTTTTTTTTTAGTAGAGACAGGGTTTCACCATGTCGGCCTGGCTGGTCTTGAACTCCTGACCTCAGGTGATCTGCCTGCCTTGGCCTTCCAAAATGCTGGGATTACAGGCGTGAGCCACTGCGCCTGGCCACTATTATGTCCATTTTAGACATGAGAAAAACCAAGGCTCAGAGAGAGAGTGACTGACCCATCGGGGGTCAAGAATGCTGCTGAAATTCACATGCAGGATATTCTCATGTTACACCATACTGAATTTGGCATGTCTACATTTTACTAAGAAAACCAAAGCTCAGAGATGTGAAATAACGTACCCAAGTCCACCCAGCTACTAAGAGGCAGAGGTGAGATTGGAACCCAGGTCTGGCTGACTCCGGTCTTAGCCGGATTGCCCCCCAGAGACCCATGCCAGAGACCCAAGGACTGCCCATGGGGAAGGGTCCTGCTCTCCCCCAGCCTTGGTCTCCAATGGTCCCACCTGAGCCCTGCTCACCTGGCACAGGAGAATCAGAGGCTCTCGGAACTCGGCCTGACAGATGGCACAGATGTCACCGGCTTCTGTGCACTGCTGCCCGGTGGCTCGGACTCCATAGTTCTATTTGAGGGAGGGGAGAGGCAAATACAGCTATGGACGCTCTTGGGAACTATGCCCTCAGGAGCACTGTGAGATCTGTGGGCTGAGGAAGGGGTCGCTGCTGTTTCCAGTTCCTGATTCTCAGGACCTCGGTGGGGACCACCTGAAGCCAACTCACCTGAGAGGTGCAGAGAAGCTTCAGGGCTTTCCTAACTCCTCCCACACGTCCACAGATGTCGAAGGACTGAAAGGAGAACAGGGTGGTGGCTGAAAAGTACCCAAGGATCTCTCGTGACCCCTGCACAATCACCCCACCCCATCCTCTGATCCTCCACCCATTTTTGACTCAGAACATTTTTAGGGCTCCTCTTCTCATTTGCACTTCTTCCTTCCCAACAGTGTTGCATGGCTTTTGTCTTGTTGCCTAATCAAGAGTTTTCCCTGCTACCTAGGCCAGAATAGCAAATATACGGCATGCATAGCGCCTATTTCCCCTCCCAAGCCTACAGCAGGCATTGCTAATTGATCACAGCACTCTTCCTCTGAGCCCAGCCCACCCTGATAACACTTCTCCATCTAGCACTCCAGTCAGCCACTGTGTTGATCAGAACCAGCGAGTAATCAGTACACCCCAATGGCTGATACTACATGGATTGCCTGGCCAGTCCTGCTGGAAGGAAGGAAAGAGAAGAACTTGAACCCAGGAGCGGAGGTTGCAGTGAGCCGAGATTGCGCCACTGAACTCCAGCCTGGGCGACAGAGTGAGACTCTATCTCAAAAATAATAAAATAAAAATAAAACAGTTAGTGGTTAATTCCACGTCGTGTGAATTTTCCCTCAATTAAAATAAATAAATAAATAAATAAATAAATAAATAAATAAATAAATAAATAAATCAGCATGGGTGTTCTAGGTTGCCCAGGGGCCCCCTGAGGCCTGACTAGTGAATGGGGCCCTCCTTAGGCCGGCCCTCCAGCCTTGCGGCCACCTCACCTTGCAGAGGCTGTAGAGAACGATCAGGACCCCTCCCAGGAAGTAGCTGTTGGAGGAGTCGTCACCCATGATGTATTTGTACCACAGCTGGATGGGGACAAGGGATCGGAACAGCTGGCTCAGCTCCTCGATGACCAGATAGAACTTTCCCTGCAACCACACACAGAACATAAATTATTATTAGCAGTAAAGACCCAAAGGACCCAGCTGGGGGGCCCCCTGCCCCGGGCAGTGATGACATTCCAGGTCACAGGCAGGCCATTAATCAGCTCTGGAAAGCACTCAGGCCAGCTCCTAATGGGGCTGCAATATGGCCAGGGAGACGCGGCCCCTGCGCGCTGCCCTCATCCACCACCCAGCAGCCCAGAAGATCAAAGTGCCCAGGATTGAGGATCGAGTTTCAGGGTAGGAGAAACCCTACACCTTCGGGCAGAGGGCTGGAGAGTGGGTCACCCTCTGGGTCTCGCTGTGGCTTGGAGGGCTCAAAGCCCAAGGTGGGGGCACAGTCCCTGCCCTCCGCATCCAGGCCACCCTTATCTTTAGAGGGCTGACTCGAGCATCACAGGCGACTGCTCTCAGGGGCCCGGGCAGGATGGGCACAGAATGCAGGTAAGGCCAGGCCATAAGGCCCAAAGTGGGGAGATACATGTCCTTCCTAGCTCCACCACCTGCTCTCTTCCAAGGAGGCAGGACGAATACCTAGCTGTGTTGAGAAAGAACAGGGGCCGGGTGTGGTGGCTCATGCCTGTAATCCCAGCACTCTGGGAGGCCGAGGCAGGTGGATCACTTAAGGTCAGGAGTTCGAGACCAGCCTGGCCAACATGGCGAACCCCCAACTCTACTAAAAATACAAAAATTAGCTGGGCATGGTGGCGCACTTGTAATCCCAGCTACTTGGAGGCTACTCAAACGAGGCAGGAGAATCGCTTGAACTTGGGAGGCGGAGGTTGCAGTGAGCCAAGATATCACATCACTGTATTTCAGCCTGGGCAACAGAGCAAGACTCCATCTCAAAAAAAAAAAAACAAAAAAAAAAAACAGAAAAGAAAAAGAACACAACTTGGGTACTCACACTGGGCTGGGATTGAACCTGACCTTGCTGGATGTTCATGACCCTTAGTTTCCCCATCTACAGAATGGGAATCAGAATTCCCACCTTACGGGGTTGCTTTGAGGATTAAAGGAGATGAACAGGATAGGCACCTAGCATTATTCCTGGAGAAAAATTCTATTTCTCTTTCTCCCCTTGACCTTGGACAAGTCCCTCAAGCTTTCTGTGGCCTGTGTTGTAAAATGGAGATGAAAATAAGCCCACTCTGTAGTGTCTAATAAAGTTGAATACATACCTACTTTATGACCCAGCAATTCCAGTCTGAGCTATTTACCCGAGAGAAATGAAAACATATGTCCACATGTATGCCAATGTCCTTAGTGGCTTTATTCATAAAATCCCCAAACTGGAAGCAGCCCAGATGCCCATCAATGGAAGAATGGATAAACAAACGATGGCGTATTTATACAACAGGATACTGCCCAGCAATAAGAATACACGAATGCCTGATGTTCGCGATGACATGGGTGAATGTCACAAACATTATGTCGAATCAAAGAAGACAGTCATGGAAGAATATTTGTTGTATAATTCTGGTTTATACTAAGTCCTAGAATAGGTAACACTAATCTGAGATAATAGAAATCAGATCCCTGGTTGTCTGGGGTGAGAGAACTGACTGCAAGGAGGTGTCAGGAAATTTTGGAAAGGGATAGAAATATATATATATATGTTTTTGAGACAAGGTCTTGCTATGTTGCCCAGGCTGGAGTGCAGTTGTGCGACTATGACTCACTGCAGCCGCGACTTCCCAGGTTCAGGCGATCCTTCCACCTCAGCCTCCCAAGTAAATGGGATCACGGGTACATATCACCACGCCTGGCTAATTTTTTTGTATTTTTAGTAGAGACAGGATTTCACCATGTTGCCTAGGCTGGTCTCAAACTCCTGGGCTCAAGCAATCTGCCCCTTGTCAGCCTCCCAAAGTGTTAGAATTATTGGTGTGAGCTGCTGCACCTGGCCTAGAAATATGAAGTATTTTATATCTTGATTGGGATGGGGGATACATGGGTGTGGACATTTGCCAAAACTCATTGAAATATACACTCCTAATGTGTGCAATTTATTGTATTTAAACCCTGCTTCTATAAAGCTGATTAAATCAAACAAACGACCCTGCCCCAAGCATCCATATCTGTAAAAATATGAATAATCTTTACTCTAACAATTCTATGTTTGGCAATTTACCCTAACAAAACAATCAGAGATATGTGCAAAGATGTGCCTATAGGAATGGTCACTACAGCATTCTTTGTAATACTTAAAAAAAAAAAAAGTAAAAAACACAATGTACAAAAAAGAGGGTCTGATTATGTTAGAGATCTATAATGGAAAGCCATACAGCCATTAAAAATGTATCCTGAAGAAATAGCAACTTTATGGTGAAGAAAGGAAACATACATCATATTAATCAGGTGATCAAGGTTAACATCTCCAGTGAGAAGCCATTTTGACATCCTGAACCCTCTGACATGATGTCCTGAAAAGAAACAGTATCACTTCTGTGGTATTCTCGCCAAAACTCATCAATAAATTCTAATCTAATCATGAGAAAACAAGAGACAAATCCAAGCTGAAGGATATTCTCTCTCTCTCTTTTTTTTTTTGTAGAGAGAAGAGATCATGCTGTGTTGTCCAGGCTGGTCTCAAACTCCTGGGCTCAAGGGATCCTCCTGCCTCAGACTCCCAAAGTGCTGGGATTACAGGCATGAGCCATTGCACCTGGCCCCAAGTTGAAGGGGCCCAACACTCCTCAAAAATGTCAAGATCATGAAAGACAAAGAGAAGACCAAGGAATGTGAGGTTGGAGAGAATTAAGGAGACATGACAAGTAATGTAGCATGGGATCTTGGATTCAATCCTATACTCTCTTTCTCTTTTTTTTTTTTTTTTTTTTTTTTGAGACGGAGTCTTGCTCTTTCACCCAGGCAGGCTGGAGTGCAGTGGCACAATCTCAGCTCACTGCAACCTCCGCCTCTTGGGTTCAAGCAATTCTCCTGCCTCAGGCTCTCAAGTAACTGGGATTACAGGCACACACCACCATGCCCGGCTAATTTTTGTATTTTTAGTAGAGATGGGGTTTCACCATGTTGGCCAGGCTGGTCTCCTGTTCCTGACCACAGGTGATCCACCTACTTCGGCCTCCCAAAGTGCTAAAATTACAGGTGTGAGCGACCGCACCCAGCCCTGATTCAATCCTATACCAGCAAAAAAATGTCAACAGGCCAGGTGCAATGGCTGACACCTGTAATCCCAGCACTTTGGGAGGCTAAGGTGGGAGGATCCCTTGAGCCCAGGAGTTCAAGACCAGCCTGGGCAATATAGCAAGACCTTGTGTCTACAAAAAATCAAAAGATTATCTGGGAGTGGTTATGAGTTCCTGTGATCCCAGCTACTTGAGAGGCTGAGGTGGGAGAATTGCTTGAGCCCAGAAGTTCGAGGCTGCAGTGAGCTATGATTGTGCCACTGCACTCCAGCCTGGGTGACAGAGTAAGACCCTGTCTCGAAAACAAAAGAAAACAACAATAAAAATTGAAAAACAAAATAATGTCAATGGGGCAACTGGCAAAATGTGAATGAGGTCTTTAGTTTAGTTCGTGGTAACAGTATTGATGTTCATTTCCTGCCCTTGCTAACTGGACTCTGGTATATCAGATATCAACATTAGGGGAAGAGGAATGAAGGGTATATGGGAACTCTTAGCATTACTTTTGCAACTTTTCTTTAAGTCTAAAATTATCTCAAAATTAAAAGTTAAAAAAGAAATCATCCTGATGAAAGATATCATTTGACCTAAGCAAATGCTCATATTATTGTTCCAAATGGAAATAATAGAGAATGCAAAAAAAAAAAAAATACCCATTCTCTTTGTGTTTTTATGCTCTCTCCAGATTTTTTATACTGAGCATGCAATATGTTTAAATTAGAGGGGAAATTAGTCTGGGCACGGTGGCTCACACCTGTAATCCCAGCACTTTGGGAGGCCAAGGTGGACAGATCTCTTGAGGCCAGGAGTTCAAGACCAGCCTGGCCAACATGGTGAAACCCTGTCTCTACCAAAAATACAAAAAATAGCCAGGTATGGTGGCACGTGCCTACAATCCCAGCTACGTGGGTGGCTGAGGCATGAGAATCACTTGAACCCAGGAGGTGGAGGTTGAAGTGAGCCAAGATTACATTGTATGCATGGCATGTGGACAGAGAGAGACTTTATAGCCACCTTTTATATTCCATCTTGATGGGCTGGGCACAGGTCACTCCGAAGAGGATTCCTTGAAGCACATATACCCACATCTACCAAGGACCAAGAAAGGGTGTCCAATCATCACTCACTCCCCGCCCGATTTTTGTGACTAGTTGGCCACCTCCAGTTGTGAGGTCATTGTTTCCCAAAGGGCTCTCCTTTCCCCTCCTGACTCCCACCACTCCCTGAGCCCCAGAAACATCCGCTGGAGGGAAATGCTGGTTTCCCTCTGGAACCTTTGGGAAGATGGGGGTGATTGGAGAACAGAGATGTAGGGGGTGGCTGCCATGTTTGTTTTACATGGACAAAGGCATGATGGATGCTGGACCAATGGACAGCAACTCAATGTATGGCCAGGGCTAACCAAGCCTGTCCATATCCTGCTGCAGACCCCAGGATCTGCAGAATACCCATGATTTGAACTTTCATTCCCTGAACCACCCACCCTCAGCTGCCCCATGCCTCCCTCATGTCTCCCAAATTGCTCTCACCCAGGGTCTCTCAACTCTTGCATGTTCCATCTTACCCTGGACCAAATTGTCCAACCTCTCTCAACTGCCAGTCTTGACCTGCTGTTTTTTTTTTTTTGTTTTCACTTAAAACATTGTGTTTTTTAGAGATGGGGTCTATCTTATGTTGCCCAGGCTGGTCTTCATCTCTTGGGCTCAAGTGATCCTCCTGCCAGCTTGGCTTCCTGAGTCCCCTGTAGGGACTACAGATGTGAGGCACCATGCCTGGCCTTAACCTGCTTTTGTCACTCTTCCCTACATTCAGTGCACCCCTAGATAACTCTTGTTTCCTTCCTTCCTTACCTTTCTTTCTTCCACCCATCTATCTTTCCTTTCTTCCTTCCCTCCCTTCCCGCCTCTTATCCATTGATGCTGTCTTCCTTCCCTTTCCTCTGCCCCTCCCTCCCTCTCTTCCTTGCTCGCTCCCTTTCTTCTTCCCTCCCTTCCTTGCTTCCATTTCTGGACACCTACTATGCACCAGACACAATGCCAGGCTCTGGTGATACTAAGATAACTAAGACCTCATCCCTTCATCAGGAAGCTTGCTACCCAACGAGGAAGACTATTACTAAGCAAACTACTGTAATACAGTGTGGTAGAACTCTGCTAGAGGTAAATGTGAGGGGGCCCAAGAATTGAGGCATGGAATGTGGGGTGGGAAACTGATCAAGAAAGTCTAAGAGAAGTTATCTTTCCAGCCACTAAAAGTGTGAGCCATGAACCAGCACCATCAGCATCGCCTGGGAGCTGGTTAGAAATGCAGGCTCTTAGGCCTCACCCCAGAACTCCTGAAATAGAATCTACAATTTAATAAGGTCCCCAGGTGACCCAAGTGCACATCCAAGTTTGAGAAGCACTACTTTAATGGATGACTAACAGCCAAGCTGGTGAAGAAATGTGGGCAGGCAAGGGAGGAAGGGTGTTCCAGAGCCAAGAGGTGAAGGAAAACTTGGTCAATGGTCTGAGCGCCATCTTGGTGGGCAGCCTCCTGCTTGGTCTGCCTGGTCTCATGACAGGTAAGGACATGGCTACCCCATGAAAGGTCCCCGTGTCTCTGGGAGCCCCTGCCTGCTGGCGTCTGGCTGACTCTGGTTGCCTCTCTGTTCTTCCTTGTAGGCCAGTCTCAACAACCAGTCTGGCTTGGTGGTAAAGAGCACAGCCCCAGGAAACAAAGAGGCTGAGATCAGACCTAGGATTGTCACTTGCCACCTTATGTTAGTTTTGGTCACTGTCTTTGGGTCTTCCAATTCTCAGGCCCCTTAGATGCAGGCTGGTTTCTGGGCCAAATCCCAAACTTCCCACTTGCTATTGGGCAGCTCTAGAACAAGTGTTGGCAAACTTTTTCTACAAATAACCAGGTAGTGAGTACTGAGCCTTTGCAGGCCATACGGTCTCTGGCACTACTACTCACCTCTGTCACTGCAGTAGGAAAACAGCCTTGGATAATAGGTAAGTGAATGGGTGTGGCTGTGTTCCAATAAAACTTTATTTATAAAAACAAGTGGCAGGACATATTTGGCCTGTAGCCTATAGTTTTCTGACCCGTGGTCTGTTCTATCAGAATCTAGATAAGTCACGATGGGGATTCTAACACATCCCCAGGATTTCCCAGAAGGCTCTGATACCAGCTTCTTTCCCTGTCTTTTAGTTGCCTAATGACACCAAGCTCTTCCTTTGCAGATGGAATAGTGGTCCCTCTACTCTTTGCTGAGCTAACATCTATTCATCTTTTGGGTCTCAGCTAACTGTCACCGCCTATGAAAAGCCTTCCCTGACTTTTTAATTCAATTAGGCCCTCTTGTTATGTACACCTTTGAAGGCTCCCCTAAATCACTCCTTTCTTTCTTTTCTTTTTTTTTTTTTTTGAGATGGAGTCTCACCCTGTTGCCTAGGCTGGAGTGCAGTGGCATGATCTCAGCTCACTGCAGCCTCTGCCTCCTGGGTTCAAACGATTCTCCTGCCTCAGCCTCCTGAGTAGCTGGGATTACAGGCACCCGCTGCCAGACCCAGCTAATTTTTTGTATTTTCGTAGAGATGACGTTTTACCACGTTGCCCAGGCTGGTCTGGAACTCCTGAGTCAGGTGATCCACCCGCCTGGGCCTCCCAAAGTGCTGGTTACAGGTGTGAGTCACCACTCCCAGCCCCTAAATCACTCCTTCAAAGCATTTGTTCACAATATTAAAAAATTATTTTACTATCCATCCCTCCCACTGGACTATGAGCCCCTTATGGGAGAAGATAATTTGGCTCTGGGTGTATTCCCAGCATCTAGCATGTAGTAGGTGCTCATGTAACAAAGGAGGACCTCTGGAAGCTGAAGATTCCATCATTATTACTCAAGTCAACTTCCTACAGTTTGCTGATGGAGGAGAGTTGAAATGCTGAAGAGAGAATATCTCTTTATAAGCAAGCACTGATGTCACAGCAAATAAATTTAAGAGAGTGAGAGCCTATGTGGCACCCCGTTAAAGGTAGCAATTAGCTGCCAGGGGGTGGGCCACTTTGAAAAAGAGATCAAACCACCAAGGAAAACTGGGCATATCCCAGCAAAACCATCTCTCCCTAATTAAGCAGTTTTATAATTCCAGGTTTCTTAAGCATGTTATTTCTGACGACCACCAAATGGGATGTGTGGTTTCTCTGGGGCGTCAGAGAATAAGGAATACGATCAGATTATGAGCTGTCTCGCCTCCCTGCCACCGTGAAGGGGAAACGGTAGCAATTGTTGCAGGACGTGCTTGGGCACGGATGGTTCTCTGCTTGGATTCAGATAAAGGCAGTGGGAGTGTCGAGTTGGGAAGGCGGATTCTATTCCGACTTCCTCACTGCCAAGATGAGGGGTGGGACAAGAAGAGAAATGGGAAACATCGAAACAACAGAGGGCTGGCTCCAGAAGCGGGTGGGAAATGAAGGAGAGTAAGATGCTGAGAAGCAGAAGAAATGAACAGAGAGGAGAATTTTTTAGAAGAACGCACCTATATGGGAAAGATGATTTGAAGACTTATGGGGGTGGGGAGGAAGGGAGGAGAGACATAATCAAGTATCTGTCAGCAGCTTCAATGTATGAAAAATGCACAGACAGAGATGAAACCTTTTTTTTCTCTATCAAGATGAATGATATTTATACAGCTTTGCCTGTTTATGAATCTCTTTCATACACATTTTTTCATCTGTGGAGGCAGGATAGCCTAGTGGTTTAAAGGCATGGGATTTGGGATTCTAAGGTCAGATCTATCACCTACCAAACTGGTTGATTTGGCACAATAATTCAACCTCTATGACCCTCAGTTTCTTCATCTGTAAATGGGGTTGAATACACACATACATTCATACATATATACACACATACATATAGATATGCATGCAGTGGTGTGCTGGCAAACTAGGTCTCTGGGGGAAAGAAAAGGCCCTGATTTGTGTGTTTACCAATTTCTGTGGTATAAATGTTCCCACAAGGCCAACTTCAAGCTACCAATGATTTAACAACTGTTTGCAAATTTCCTGAAA
This sequence comes from Nomascus leucogenys, assembly GCF_006542625.1. Taxonomy (NCBI): domain Eukaryota; kingdom Metazoa; phylum Chordata; class Mammalia; order Primates; family Hylobatidae; genus Nomascus; species Nomascus leucogenys. The sequence goes on along the minus strand of NC_044390.1, from coordinate 84,012,924 downwards.
ATGTAACCATTGGCTCTCACATGTCAGTAAAACCTGTATTCAACACACCAAGGTGATCTTATGGATTAAATAAGCCAATAAATCTAAAACACAGGTACATAAGAAGGGCCCAGTACATGATACAGCTAGTACTGGCCCTCATGATAATCCAGAAATGTGGCCATTATGTTACTGCTGCCTTATTTTAGAGATGAGAAAATGCAGGTTCAAATGAACTAAGGTGAACTAGAATTAAGGCAGAAGTGATATCTGGGACTTCCAAGCCTAGGACTTAAGAGATCAGGCAGCTTTCACTTCCTTCCTTTTGCTTGTTCTCCCTCCTCCAGCTGCCATGTTTGTGGGAAGCCCAAGCTATAAGGAGAGACCCAGTGAAGAGGACATGTGGAAAGGGAGCAGCTCTAACTGGAGGAGAAACATGGAAACCAGCCAACGGTGAGAACTGAGGCCCCAGATACAGGACCTTAAGAAGGCCATTCCTGCCATTGCAGCTGACGCATCAGACCTGGGAGTGAAGATGCCATCTTGGACAGTCCAGCCCCAGGAGATATCATGGGGAGGAGACAAGCTGTACCCAATGTGTCCTGACTGAACTCCTGACCCTCAAAATTGTGAGAATTAAATGGTTGTTTCAAGTCAACAACAACAACAACAACAATAAAAACTAAGGTACCCATCTAAGGCTACTCAGCTGGTGCCATAGACTGAACTGTGCCCACCTCATGTTCCTTTGTTGAAGCCCTAATCCCTAATCATGGCATTTAAAGATAAGGCCTCTGAAAGGTAATTAGATCATGAGAGTAGAGCTCTCATGATGGGATTAGTTCCCTTATAGGAAGAGACATGAGAGATCTCTCTGCCACTTGAGGACACAGTGAGAAGACAGCCTTCTGCAAGCCAGGAAGAGGGTCTTCACCATGAACACAATTATAAGTGTCATGTAGAAACTTCAGAGAAGCTTTCATCTTATTCTTCCCTACTTTCTCTATCCTACTGTCTGGAACTTGGATGTGATGGCTGGTGCTCTTGCTACCATCTTGGACCATGAGGGGGAATCCCACACCCTAGAGCTGGTGAAGCAGTGGGCTGGAAGGTGTCATACTCCGAGGCTCGGGCTGCTTATCTTTGGCCTTTACATGAGAAAGAGATACATTTTTTAAATTTAAGTCTTATTATTTTGGATTCTTTGCTGTTACTATTTGATTCCAATCCTAACTAATAGAAAGTGTTTGGGACTCAGTAGGTGACCAAGAAATATTTGCTGAATGAGTAATGGACAAATGAGGGGGCAAACTAAATGGCTTTGTGCTTCGAAACAGCTGGGTTTCCCACAGGCATGGCTCATAGAGAGCTCTAATGCTGAAGATACTAGGAATAGGAATGGGAGTCTATATATAACAAATGTTCTAGAAAATGATGAGGCTAAGAGTGAGATGGGGAGAGTTGGCCAGTAACTGCCATGTTGGGCACAGAAATATCACGGAAAAGACCTGGGAAAGAAATGTGGCACTGGGTGCAGATCCTAGCTCTGCCTCTTCAGATATGAGGCCCTGGATTCTGAGCAAGCACAATGGCAAAGAACATGGACTTGGGAGTCGGATGACCTGAATTTGAATTCTGATTCTGTCTCTTCCTGAGTTACCTGGGACAAGTCACTTCATCCTTTTGTGCCTCAGTTTCCTTGCTAGTAAAATGGGGCTAATGGTAGCCTCTAGCTCCTAGGGTTGTTGGGAGGATGAATGAGCAAATGTGTGTAAAGCATTGAGTTCAGTGCCTGGCACATAGTAAGTGCTCAATAAATGTTAGCTGCAGCACTGCTAGCAGCCTGGAAATATGAAAAAATAAATTAAGTCTGGTCAAAGAGGATGGTGGTGGACCAGGAAAGCAGGAGAATTTTTTTTTTTTTTTTTTTTTTTTTTTTTTTTTTAAGACAGAGTCTTGCTGTTTACCCAGGCTGGAGTGCAGTGGTCAAATTTCGGCTCACTGCAACCACCACCTTCCGGGTTCAAGTGATTCTCCTGCCTCAGCCACCAGAGTAGCTGGGATTATAGTTATGCGCCACGGCGCCCAGCTAATTTTCATATTTTTAGTAGAGACAGGGTTTTGCCTCATTGGCCAGGCTGGTCTCAAACTCCTGACCTCAAGCGATCCACACACTTCGGCCTCCTAAAGTGCTGGGATTACAGGTGTGAGCCACCACGCTTGGCCTGATTTTTATATGTCACCATTTATAACATGAAAACAGGGTTAAAAGTGTGGCATTTGAAGTCAGGTAGCTAGGTGCGCATCCTCTGCATCTGTGTGACTTTGGGCAAGTTACTCTCCCTCTCTGGGCCTCAGTGTTTTGTATGATGGGGGTGTTGTTCCAGCTCTGCCATTCTGGGCCTCTATGCACTGTTACAACAACTACTGGTGTCACTTTAGGCTATAAGTGACAGCTAACTTGAAGAAGCTTCCACAAAGAAGGAAATGTATTAGGTCACAAAATTGGGAAGGCAGGGGCGGCTCTGGCTTCAATGATGCCTGGATCCAGGAGGTCAAACAATATAGTCAAAGAGCCTTCTCTAGTTCTCTAGCTGTATCTTTCGTCTTTTTGTTTTTTGCTTTTTGAGACAGAGTCTCGCACTATCGCCCAACCTGGAGTGCAGTGGCTCAATGTTGGCTCACTGCAACCTATGCCTCCCGGGCTCAAGTGATTCTCATGCCTCCGCCTCCCAAGTGGCTGGGATTATAGGTGTGCACCACCATGGACAGCTAATTTTTGTGCTTTTAGTAGAGATGGGGTTTCACCACGTTGGCCAGGCTGGTCTCGAACTCCTCAGGTGATCTGCCCGCCTCAGCCTCCCAAAGTGCTGGGATTACAGGTGTGAGCCACTGCACCCAGCCAGTTCTTTCTATCTCTCCTCTTCTTCCCCATCTCTCAGCTCAGATGTCTCTGTTTCTTGTGTGTGTTTCATTCTCTCCTGCCAAGGTTGGACTCACTGCAGGTGGTAGTAGTGGTGGTGATGACGTTGATAGTGACTTGGCTGTTAACTATGTGCTAGGTACCACTCTGTGCACACCACTGAGGTAGGTGCCATTAATACTCCCACTTTACAGATAAGGAAATGGAGGCACAGAAAGGTTAGATAACCTGCCCCAGGTGACACAGCTGGAAAATGCTGGATCTGCCAGTATCTAGTAGGAAAGATGGCCACTGGCAGCCCCAAGCCAACACTCTTACAGCTGGAATTGCCACAGAGAGAGAGGGACACAGAGAGAGAGACAGACCCTGTTTCTCCTGGGGCCATTTGCCAAAGTGAATGTCAGGTCTTGGATGGCCCTGCTCCCCTCTGGGAACCAAGCTCTGAGGCCAAGAGGCCATGGGGTTCTATGATTGCTCAGTCCTGGTCACAACCATGGGGGCAGCACTGTGACTGACAGTCTCATCAGAACTAAGGGGACAGAGAGGAGGGGTGGTTCCTCTGGTCGAAAGAGGTTGGCCAGGCAGGGTGGCTCACACCTGTAACCCCAGCACTTTGGGAGGCCGAGGTGCACAGATCACCTGAGGTCAGGAGTTCAAGAGCAGCCTGGTCAACACGGTGAAACCCCGTATCTACCTAAAATACAAAAAATTAGCTGGTTTAGAGGTGCACACCTGTAATCTCAGCTACTCTGGAAGCTGAGGCAGGAGAATTGCTTGAACCCGGGAGGCAGAGGCTGCAGTGGGCTGAGATTGCGCCACTGCACTCCAGCCTGGGTGACAGAGTAGGACTCTGTCTGAATAAAAACAAACAAACAAACAAACAAAAAAAAAAACAGAAACGAGTTGTCAGAAAAAGGAGGATAGAAAGCTTCACGGACTAAAGCTAGCAAGCTAGCACAGGGCCAGGAATCTGCATTTCAAAGCCCTCCTTCCACATGTGGAAAAATAAGCAGGAGGGACTGCTTCCAGCCTCCTGGGCCAGAGGGGTCCCTCAGCCTCCTGGGTGACTTTTCCTTGCTTGCTTTTCTTCCCTGGATGGACTGCCTGTTGGCTCCTGAAAGCCACAGGGGATGGGGGCCACAAGTCCTGCTCCCAAGTGGGCAGGCTGGGCTGGGACAAGGAGCTGAAAACAAAGACATGTTGTCCTGGGAAGGTGGCCTGTGGTCCTGTTAGGATGGTGGGGTTGTGGGGACCACAGCTGGCAGAGCCCTGCAGACCCAGCACCGACCTGGGGACTTGGAGGGCTGGGCTAATGAGCTGAGGCCTGTGCCGGGTCTCCTCGGGTGCTGGGGGTAGGATCGCGGCTGGACCACTAACTTCACAGCAACGCCCGGCCAGGAGGGGTGGGAGAAACAAGTGTGATGGGGCAGGACTGGGGACAGAAGCAAGGCTAGAGAAGAACACAGGAAGGAAGGAGGGAAGCGGATAGAAACAGGAGGGGGAAATGGGGCTGGGGGCAGAAGAAAGGAAGAGAGACATGGCAGAGTTAGAGGCCAGAAGAGAAAGAACACCCAGGAGGCAGAGTCCAGGCAAGAGGGCGGGGAAGGCGACAGGGGAAGAGTAACCCCTGTATTAAGCGCGTACCAGGGGCCAGGAACGGCACACCAATTGCTCCTCTTGTAGGTAGTTATGACGCGTTCCCATTTCTTAGATGAGAAAGCTCAAACACAGAGGCAGGGGAGGGAAGAACAGAGTGGGAGACCCAGCAAGTGAGAGGATTACAAGAGGAAAGAGAGAAGGACTAGGGCTGGCTTCTAGTTTAGTGATGAGTTTCTCAGTTGAACACTTAGTACCTGCAGGCTGTCCCCAGACTCTGACAATCCTAGGAGATGGACACTGAAATTATTTGCTCCCATTAACTGGTGAGGAGAGAGAGGCTCAAAGAGGCAGGGTATGTTGTCTGAAGTTGCTAGACAGTGGTGGAGCCGGGATTTAAATCCAGCCTGATTTTCCAGAGTGGCTTTGAGCCACTCTGAGAAACAGAGAAAGGGAGACCTTAGGAGACCCTAGGAGATAAAGTAAGATGTGGGAGAAAGAGAAAGAAAAGATACAAGGTATGGGGGCAGAGAGGGAAGGATAACTGAAGGATGATAAAATTCAGAATAATGGGTACCCCTGGTGGGGGAAGTGAGGACAGAGGAACTTTCCAGATGCTGGAAATGTTCCGTATCCACCACAGCCAATCCAGTAACCACTGGTCACATGTCGCTACAGAGCACTTGAAATGTGGCTATTCTGAATTGAGATGTACTGAAAGTCTAAAATACACAGGGATGGCTGGGCGTGGTGGCTCACATCTATAAACCCAGCACTATGGGAGGCCGAGGCAGGAGGATCCCTTGAGCCCAGGAATTCGAGACCAGACTGAGAAACATAATGAAATTCTGTCTCTACAAAAACTTGCCAGGCATGATGGCGCACGCCTGTAGACCCAGCTACTCGGGAGGCTGAGGCAGGAGGATGACCTGAGCCCAGGGAAGTCAAGGCTGCAGTGAGCATGATCGTGCTTCTACACTCCAGCCTGGGTGACACAGTAAGATTGTCTTTAAAAACAAACAAACAAACAAACAAACAAACATCTCCCTTAAAACAAAAGAAACAAGGAATTTCAAAGTCTTAGAAAAACAACAAAAGGTAAAATATCTCATTAAAAATTTTATGTTGATTACATGGTGAAATAATATTTTGGACACATTAGGCTAAATAAAATATAGTATTAAAATTAAAGTCACCTGTTTCTTTCTAGTTGTTTAACGTGACTACTAGAACATTTAAAATCGTCTGTGTGACTCCCCTTACATTTCTGTTGGACAGCTTTGTTTATACTTTGATCTGAGTGATTACATATGTTTGTAAAAATCCACTGAGCTTTATAATTAGGGCACTCCACAGTATGTAAGTTATGCCTCAATACAAAAGAAAAAGGAAAAAAGGCAAGAGAAGGGCGAGCCAGGATAGAAAGAAGCCCAGCAGGTAGAGGGCGGGGCCAGCGGCCGCGCGTTGCCTGGCAACGGGTGCTGCCGGTGACGTCACCACCCGACGGCGGCCATTAATCCCCCTACTGGCGGCGCGGGCTGGCCCAGCCGCCTGCCTCCTCCTCCCTCGGGCCCGGATGAGATCACCGCGTCGGGCGGCCGGCTGTCCCCGCGCTCCCAACAAATCGACTCCTCGGCGAGCGCCGGCATCTCATGATCTCATGGCCCCGCGGGACGGCGCCGGCCGATGAGGTCACAGCCCTGCGCCCCGGGCCGCCCTGCTATGCGCTGGCCTCCCGGCGTCCCGCGCCGGTACCAGGCCCCCCAGCCTGAGGCTCTCAGCCCTTCGCGGACAAAGGAGGTCGCAGTTTGCGAAGGGCAAAGCTGCCTTTTCCATCCTTTTGACGCATCTTTGCGCGTCCACTCCCCGCTCTCTTATTTGAACATTTCACCCCGAAGACCCCGTGTCCAGCAGGGAGTGACCTCATTAGCTCCCCTAAACTTGAAGTCAGGGGCCATGCGACGCGGCTTGCCTGCAGGATTTCACAGCCGCTGAGTGAAGAAATTTCTGGAGCTGTGTCTTACAGACGAAGAAACGGGATCAGAGGGATAAAGGAATCTGCCCCAGGGTACCCACCTAGGGAAGGGTGGCGCAGGAAACCGGACCTCCATGATGTGAATGAGCCCTTTGACAGCCTTTTTCTTCTCCTTACCTGTACCCCAAACCTCTGCACCTTTACCCCAGTTCCTCCTTGCTCTGGTGGAAACAGTGGTAACGGCCCCACTTGGGGCGTGCCCCCGCAATGCTGGGTCCTGTTCCACATGACAGACCACTGTAGAGGAACTGTACGGACCATTTTACAGATGAGAACACAAGGCTCGGAGAGGTCAAGTTACTTGCTGCAGAACTGGGACTTGTACCCAGGTGACTTGACTCTACAGCAGAGCCTTTCAATTACTCGACACCACCTTCCCCAGAAAAAGAGGAAGCCTTCCGAATGTTGACAGTGGACGACACACCCTCCCTTCTCTCTTCTCTCTCCGACAGGGTCGCCATCAAACCCAGTTGAAGAGGGTCCAGTGAGAGCCTATTAGAGGCTTCACAACTCACTTGCCAGCAGCAGATTTCTCCCATCACTTAGAGACTGCTCACTCACACCACTCCTCAGTAGATCTCCAGCAACATACACAGCCAGGAACGACAGGAAGGAAGGGACATGACATTTACTGAACGGCAGTGCTGAACCAGGCACTGAGCCAGGGCCTGTTACTAAGGGCAAAGCTGGGAGAGATATTACCAGCCCAGGTTTGCAGACGAAAAAGCGGATTTTTTTCTTTCCTTTTTTTTTTTTTTTTTGAGATAGGGCCTCACTCTGTCACCCAGGCTGGAGTGCAGTGGTGCGATTTCAGCTCACTGCAGCCTTGACTTCCTGGGCTCAAGCGATCCTCCCCTCTCAGCCCCACGAGTAGCTGGGACCACAGGTGTGTGCCACCATGCCCCAGATAATTTTTTAAAGACTTTTTTTGTAGAGGTGGTGTCTCCCTGTGTTGCCCAGGCTGGTAAATTTTTTTTTAAAACCAAAGTCAGATGTCAAGGAAGTACAAGTTTCAGCTCAAATGTCCATCCCACAGAGAAAGCTCTTTCCCATTTCCCTAAACGAATTCTCCACGAATTGTTTTTATATGTTTCTAGTGCTTGTTTAAACTTGAAGTGCTATATTTGCGTGTTGATATAGTTTAATGGTGATTTCCCCAATGAAATGAGAGCAGGGACTCTGTTTTGGTCTGTTTCTTTCATTGATCATCTTATCCCCAACACCTTCGCCTGTCATAATATGACACTGAAATATTTTCGGAGTAAATGCAAAGAATTGGTGGCTTAGGATGGTGAGCAGTGCTGATGTTCAAAACTCAGGTTTATTTGAGTGTAAAATGTGGTCTTACTCCATACTTTCTAGGAAGTTCAAAAGCCCCTTGCTACATATACTTTACTTACAGTGAAGTCCCTGTGGTGCTTTTCAGAGCCTATTAATTCTTAAGTGTACTACAGTAGTGACAGGCTTGGCATTCTGGTTTCCCAATCAGTAGTGTCCTCTGTTGGTAGCTGAGAGGAGAGGGAAATCAGAGGAACTTAGTAGGAAATTAGGCGTGGAAGGGACAAGGTTATACATGCTTATGCTCTGACCTTTAATAATAGCAAGGAAGAAGACATAAAAACTACAAAAATCAGGCTGGTGCAGGGGCTCATGCCTGTAATCCCAGCACTTTGGGAGGTTGAGGCGTGAGGATTGCTAGAGGCCAGGAGTTTGAGACTAGCCTGGGAGACATCATGAGACCTCCTGTCTCTATTTAAAAAATAAAAACAGGCCAGGTGTGGTGGCTCACACCTGTAATCCCAGTACTTTGGGAGGCTGAGGCAGGCAAATCACTTGAGGTCAGGAGTTTGAGACCAGCCAGGCCAACATGGTGAAACCCTGTCTCTACTAAAAATACAAAAATTAGCCGGCCATGGTGGTGCGTGCCTGTAGTCACAACTGTTTGGGAAGCTGATGCATGAGAATCACTTGAACTCAGAAGGTAGAGGTTGCAGTGTGCTGCGATCGCACCACTGTATTCTAGCCTGGGCGACAGAGCGAGACTGTGTCTCAAAAAACAAAACAAAACAAAAACAAACTACAAAGACCAGACACAAGGAAAACACGTAAATGGTAGCCACGAAACTGTTTTCTTATGGGCAAAGGGAGGGAGGAAGATGGATGGAACCCAGGAGGTATATACAAGGGGTTTCTAAGAAACTAGTAGTTCTCTACTTTTTAAGCTGCGTACATGAGTATTTGTTATTTTTTTGTTTTTATACCTCATACATGTTATTTTTTTAAGGCCACAAGCTGAAATTTTGCTTACCCACTTTAAAAATAGACTATAACAACCCCATGAGAGGGGAAATTGTTACCTCCACTTTGCAGATGAGAGAAACTGAGGCTCAGTTTCAGAGTTCACCATTTTGCCTAAGCTTATAGAGCTCAGAGGTAGCAGAGGTGGGATTTGAATCCAGGTCTCTGATGTCTGTACAGATGCTCTTACCCACAACATCTGCCACTAGATAACTGGACACTCACTATTAAAACCAGAGCTGATGAAAATATGTCATTTTCTCCCTCTCACCCCCAATTTCCTATAAAGATCCTCTCTCTGCTCTTCTGGCAAGGAGGGGGAGGAGGAGGCCGTGATCGCCTCTGGTGCTATGGCCCCAGGGGCTAGCTGGCAGAGTCCTTGGGGCCAGGCTGAGGCCCCAAAGGAGTTGCTGGGCTGTGAGTAAAAATCTTCTTGTCAACAGTAGCAGTGGGGCACCCAATTTCATTGGTCATGGTTCCCTTGATCTAAGAGCATGGGCCCCATGAACAGGAAGGGCCCAGCACACGTGCCCCAGCAACTGCATCAGCAGCTTCCCTATACACAGGGCCCTGCTCCCCAGTACCCAGGAGAGGCCTAATTATAAGATGTTGATGATTAAGCCCATAGTGGCCTGGGACCCTGTTAGCTACGAAAAGGCAGTCTCTTCCCTCTGTCCTGGTCCCAGGTGGATGGATGAGGTTATCTGTCCCCATGTCAGCTACGGTCTTAAGCACAAATGCTCTGGGCTAAACTGCCCAAGCCTGGCTGTTTCCCAAAACACTAGGGAGTGGAGGGAGAGGTGCAAGGGAAGGAGGGAGACAGACAGAGATGGGCAGAGGGCGTCTCCTTTCCTGGTGGTCTGGAGCCCATGACTTCAAATTTGACAAACAGGGTCCTCAAGTGTGGATCTGTCCTGCTGGGAGGGTGACTTTGCCCAAGTCATATCACTTCTCTGGGCCTCAGTTTCCTCGTTAGCAAAGTAGGGAATGTGGGAGGCTGAATAATGCCCCCCCGCAAAGATGTCCATATCCCAATCCCCAGAACCTATGAATTTGGTACCTTACAGGGTGAAAGGAATTTTGTGCATGTGCAGATGTGATGAAATTAAGGCTCCTGAGATGGGGAGATGATCCTAGGTGACCTGGACGGGCCCAATATCATCACGAGGATCCTTATTAGAGGAAGGCAAGAGGGTCAGGTTAAAGGAAGACAATGAGACAACACACAGAGAGGTTGGAGAAATGCACTTTGAAGATAGAGAAGGGGACCAGAGGCAAGGAGGGCAGGGAGCTTCTAGAAGCTAGAAAATACAAGAAAATGGATTGTCCCCCAGAGCCTCCCAAAGGAACCACACTGCTGACACCTTGGCTTTAGTCCAGTGACACAGATTTTGGACATCTGACCTCCAGAACTGTAAGATAATACAGTTGTGTTGTTTTAAGCCACAAGGTTTGTGGTTATTTGTTACAGTACTCGCAGGAAACTAACACAGAGAAGAAATAGACTGTCATGAGGGTAGCGTCAGGATGGCATGGCTGGAGCATCTCTGGTGGGCTGGCTTCCATGGCAAGATGGGAGGAGGCCAGAGCACACCCAGGCCTGGGAGTGGCCTCTGAGCTGTGGTTACTACCACCTCTTTGACTATATGTACCACTACCAGGACCGGCTACATCATTTATGATACCCAGTGTAAAGTTAAAATGCAGGGCCCCTTGTTAACATACTAAGAATCTCGGCTGGGTGCGGTGGCTCATGTCTGTAATCCCAGCACTTTGGGAGGTCAACACAGGCGGATCAACTGAGGTCAGGAGTTTGTGACTGGCCTGGCTAACATAGTGAAACCCCGTTTCTACTAAAAATACAAAAATTTAGCTGGGCATGGTTGTGCGCAGGTGAAACCCCGTCTCTACTAAAAATAGAAAACTTAGCTGGGCGTGGTGGTGCATGCCTGTAATCCCAGCTACTTGGGAGGCTGAAGCATGAGAATCACTTGAGCTCGGGAGGCGGAGGTTGCAGCGAGCCGAGATTGCACCACTGCACATTCCAGCAGCCTGGGCAACAAAGTGAGACTCTGTCGTCTCAGTCTCAAAAAAAAAAAAAAAAAAAAAAAAAAAAAAACACGTATACAGCAACAGTGGAGCATTAAACCAAGTGTTCAGGCCTTCTGCACAGGGTGCTTGCCCATGAAGTTGCCCTGCCCCTTCTTCTGCTCCAGCCACACAGGCTCATTGCTCCTTAACCTTGCCAAGCATGTTTCCACCTCGGCCTTTACATATGCTGTTTTCCCAGCCTGGAATCCTCTCCCCCACATATCCGCATGGCACACTCCCTTGCTTCCTTCAAGGCTTTGCATGAATGTTACCTTCTGCCCACCCCCCACCACTGTCTAAAAGAGCATCGCCCTCCCTTCCCCACCCTGCAAACATGACACTCCCTGTTTGATCTCCATCTGACATATTGCCTATTGATTTCAGCATCTTTTTATCTAAGTCCCTTGAAAGTGCATGCTCTGCTTCTTCACTGCTGTATTTCCGGGATCTAGTCCCAGGCCTGGTACAGAATAGGTGGTCAAAAAATACTGGTTCAATGGATGAAGAAATGGATGAATGGAAAGTGCCTAGGACAGTGGCTGGCAGGTAGTATGTGCATGGTGACTGGCTTCTACAATGTTGCCATGACAATGACTGTCATCATCTACTCCTGGAGAATGACACGGGGAGGGCTGGGGTCATGTTTTCCGAGGCCCCCTTTCCTCTGCTTACCTTGATTTTTCACTAATAAATTCAGCCTAGCACTTACTAAGCTGCAGTGATCAAAAGGCTTCATTCATATTAAAGGTATGGTCCTGTTTAATCTTTTTTTTTTTTTTTTTTTTGAGACGGAGTCTCGCTCTGTCGCCCAGGCTGGAGTGCAGTGGCGCAGTCTCGGCTCACTGCAAGCTCCGCCTCCCAGGTTCACGCCATTCTCCTGCCTCAGCCTCTCCGAGTAGCTGGGACTACAGGCGCCCGCCACCACGCCCAGCTAATTTTTTGTATTTTTAGTAGAGACGGGGTTTCACTGTGGTCTTGATCTCCTGACCTCGTAATCCGCCCGCCTCGGCCTCCCAAAGTGCTGGGATTACAAGCGTGAGCCACCACGCCCGGCGGTCCTGTTTAATCTTCACATCATGAATACTATCCCCATTATATAGGGAAGAACACTGAGGCTTAGAGAAGGCTACTGACTCATCCAAGGTCCATGACTTATAAGTGAAAGAGCTGGGAATGGAACCTGCTTGACTCCAAATCTAGTAGACCCTTGCAACTGAATTCACACTGCCTGCTTCAGGGAAAATACAGTGAAGGGAGAAATATTTGCAACATTCTCATGAATTAATTACCTTCAGCGTATGCGTTTTGAGTACCTGCTATGTACCATGCACTGTGCTGGGAGTAAAATGAAATACACAAAAGACTTGATCTCTGTTCTCGCTAAGTTTTAAGTCCTAATGGGGGAGACAAACCAGCAATCACAATATCACATGATGCATTAAAAACAGAAGTGGCCTCGGGGCTGTGGGAGCACACAGGTGAGTCACCCAACCACAAGTTCAGACTTCCAAGTGGAAGTGATATCTAAACACCTGAGGGTGATGGGGTGATGAGGGGTCAGCCAGCTGGGGCTGGGGAGACAGTGTTCCTAGCACAGGGAACAGCCACTGCAAAGACCTGGAGGAGGTGAGAGAACAAGAGCATGATTCAGCCCTAAGAGTAATTCAAAACACTTGGCAAGCGATGGCTGAGGTGTCGGGCTGGGAAGAGAGGCGAAGGCCAGGCAGGCATTCAACAGGACTCCCTTGGCTGGGAGGCTCACACCTGTAATCCCAGCACTTTGGGAGGCCAAGGTGGGTGGATCGCTTGAGCCCAGGAGTTCAAGGCCGACCTGGGTAACATAGCAAAACCCTGTCTCTACAAAAATTACAAAAAAATTATCCAGGCATGGTGGCACATGCCTGTAGTCCCAGTTATCGGGGAGGCTGAGGCAGGAAGATGGCTTGAGCCTGGGAGGTGATGGCTTGACCCTGGGAGGTCATGGCTGCAATGAATCGTGATTGTGCCACTGCACTCCAGCCTGGGTGACAGTGAGACCCTGTTTCAAAAGAAGAAAACAAAAAAGACAAAACAAAACAAAAAACAAAAGGACTCCCTTGCCTCTGAATGGCGTGGGATTATGGACAAGGTACTGAAACTCTTGGAACGAGGGTTTCCTCCTCCTAAGATAGGAACAGCCCTAGCCGGGCGCAGTGGCTCACACCTGTAATCCCAGCACTTTGGGAGGCCAAGGCAGGTGGATCACTTGAGGTCATGATTTAGAGACCAGCCTGGCCAACATGGTGAAACCCTGTCTCTACTAAAAATACAAAAATTAGCCAGGTGTGGTGGCGCATGCTGTAATCCCAGCTACTCAGGAGGCTGAGGCAGGAGAACTGCTTAAACCCAGGCAGTGGAGGTTGCAGCGAGCCGAGATTGCGCCACTGAACTCCAGCCTGGGTGACAGAGTGAGACTCTGTCTCAAGGAAAAAAAAAAAAAAAAAAAAAAAAAAAAGATAGGAACAGGCCTAGACACAGAAGGCTGGCTGCAGAGATCTCCCCACCACCTCCTGGCCTCACCTAGTGTAGTGACAAGTCTGTTTTCAGTAATGCCACGCCCCAGGGGCCTGCGGTAATCTGGTCAGGCCCATGGGGGAACAGAGCTGCCCCTCCTCTCCTCCCTCTGCCATCCCCGTCCTCTGCCTGCATCTCTGCATTGTCACTCAGTGTGTATTTATGTCGGGCTGCTATGTGCCAGGCAACCTGGATAAGGCTGCAGCAGGGAATAAGTCTGAGTTCCAGGTGCCATCTCCCTCTGTCTTGTTCTTTTGTGTGTCTTTGCCCCACCTTTCCATCAGCCCCTTGAAGTTAGGGTCAGGTCTTATCCCAACAGCTAAGATTGAGCAGGCACTGAAAACTCTGTTCTAAACCTCATGACCTCATTTGCTCCTCACTGGGCTCCTCCTGGAACCAGGTAATATCATCAGTCATGTACACAGAAGAGGCATCAGAGTTTGACCTGGTGAACTCAGGGTATATAGCTAGTGGCAAAGGCAGGATTCAAACCAGGCAGCCCCAGGACACAGTCCAGGGCTGGCGCCTATTGGTAACTAGTAAGGATAACATTTCCTTCCTTCTTTTCCTTCCTTCCGTTCAGGGTTCTGATCTTAGCACTTCTGGGCCCCAAGGAGAAGAGCCAGAGGCGAGCAAAGCCTCGGTAGGCTGCCAAGCCCCCCGCAACAGAGCCTGGATTTCCACGAGGGTCATGAAGGAGGATGCACACACACACACACACACACACACACACACACACACCACACCACACGCATGCACGCGCACCCGGGTGCGGTGGCTCACGCCTATAATCCCAGCACTTTGAGAGGCCAAGGTGGGCAGATTATTTGAGGTCAGGAGTTTAAGACCAGCCTGGCCAACATGGCGAAAACTCGTCTCTACTAAAAATACAAAAATTAGCCAGGCGTGGTGGTGGGTGCCTGTAATCCCAGCTGCTCAGGAGACTGAGGCACAAGAATTGCTTGAACCTGGGAAACAGAGGTTGCAGTGAGTCAAGATGGCCCCACTGCACTCCAGCCTGAGCGACAGAGTGAGACTCTGTCTCAAAAAAAGGAAAAAAAAATACACCCATTGAGCATTTATGTGTGCCAGGGATTGCTAAAAGCACCTCCACCTGCATTGCTTCAATTTATTTTTTAAATCACCTACAGTCTCCACCCCACCTCCAGAGGTAAACACGAGTATTTCCTTTTTTTTTTTTTGAAATGGGGGTCTTTCTATGTTGCCCAGCCTGGACTTGAACTCTTGGGCTCAAGCCATCCTCCCACCTCAGCCTTCCTAGTAGCTGGAAAGACAACCTTCTGAGTAGCGTGAGCCATCATGCCTGGTGGATAACTTCCTTTTTTACAGATGAGGAAACTGAGGCACAGAGAAGGGAGGTGACTGGCTGGAAGTGATACTGATGGAAATGGCAGAACCAAAATTCCAGCTCAGATCCACCCGACTCCAGAGCCCAGGCTCTTTCCAATCCACTCTGGAACCTTTCTGGACAAGCTAAAAGTTGAGACATGTTGTCAGTGGGCTCCCTCAGGCCAAATCTCAGTTCTGCTACCTTTTCTTCTCTCCAGGGAAGGAGAAACATCTGGGGGAAATATGGAAGCAGGGTAGTCCCCCCTATCCTAATGGAAGCAAAAATCAGGAAACCAACACAGCAGTCCCTGTCTTCCCCCTCAGGAGCAGGGAGCCAAAGTGGACACCTCCAAGGCCCCCTCAGGGAGCCTGGCTGCCTTGCTTAATCATTTAGCTGAAGAAGAGCAAAATGATCAGCACTTAGCTTGATAATTAATTCCCCCAGCACCCCAGAGCAGGGGTTGTCGCCACATACCCTTGATGTAGTTTGGAAAGGTGGGTCAGGGTGGGTCTGGGAACCAAGAATGTGAGACTCCCTGCTTTGCCCTGTGAGCAAATTCATACCAACCACTGCTGTTCGCTCATCACTTTATTTGAGAGTCACTCACTCACCTACCCTGAGCCACTGGGCAGATTCCTATTCTGCCCCCATGGAGCTTAGAGTCTGGTGGGAACGGGATGTTCAGGAGTTACCTGGAAAAATGCACACCCTGAACTGTTTTCCACTTCTGCACCGTGGCTGCGGCTGTCCCTTCTTCCTGCCGTGCCCTTGTGGCTTTGCAATGCCCGGGTAACTCCCAGCCCTGCTTTAAAACTCAGCTCTGATGTCACCTTCTTTAGGAAGACTCTGCTGGGGACTGGTTTAGGTGTCCCTTCTCTGTTTTCCCAGAGGGCCTTGGAGTGACTGCTTCCTTGCCTGCAACACCCCCACTGGACTGTGAGCTTTGAGCGTGAAACTCCTGGTCTGCAGAACCCCATGCCTAGCATAGGGCTCGGCACTCTGGGGTATCCAATAAATATCTGCAGAATGAATGCATGAGAAGATAAATCATGTGACCCAGAAGTGGTCACTTTGGGGACTTGGTTTCCTCAAATCAGCAGAATAAGAAGGTCTTTCTGGGCTGGGCACAGTGGCTCACGCCTGCAAGCCTAGCAGTTTGGGAGGCCGAGGTGGGTGGATCATCTGAGGTTGGGAGTTTGTGACCAGCCTGGCCAACATGGTGAAACCTCGTCTTTACTAAAAAATACAAAAAATTAGCTGAGCGTGGTGGTAGGTGCCTGTAATCCCAGCTACTCAGGAGGCTGAGGCAGGAGAATCGCTTGAACCTGGGAGGTGGAGGTTGCAGTGAGCTGAGATTGCGCCATTGCGCTCCAACCTGGGCAACAAGAGCAAGACTTTGTCTCAAAAAAAAAAAAGTCTTTCTGGGTCTACCGGTCTGCGAAAAAGAGGGCAGGGGTGAAGCCCAGCCTTTGAGGAACCAGATAGGCCTCCGGGATGTCCAAATTAAGGACTGACCATCTTGGCACGGCTCCCAGCGAAGCCATGGGCAGGCCAAAGCCTTTCCCAAAGGGGCTGGTTGCATATCAAAGTGCTCTTTACCTGCGAGAACTGGAGCTGACCCTGGCCCATACCAGCAAAACAGAGGGGGCTTTGGAAAGATTGTGGATCTTCTCGGACTTCAAAGAAGCGCTGAACCCCCCAGGCCACATGAAGGAGTTGCTGAAACCTCAGAACGAAGTGGAAAGACCTCTCCTCCCATCAGCACTTCTAAACTCCCGTCAGCACCTGAACCACCAGGAATCTAGTTCAAACGCAACCTCTGATGGAGGAGGACTGGGATGCAGCCACGACTCTGCTCCCAGGTGATGAATGAATGAATGAATGAACAAACTCAGCTCTAACTGTGACCAGCCTCTGTGTTCCTCAGTTGCTGGGGGAGGGCACTGGATGGCTCCGGCAAGGGCTAGGTGCCTGCTCAGGATTACCAACAATAGGCAGGGGAGAGGGGCACCAAAAAAGCCATGGCTCCGGCTCTGTGCATCCAGTTATAACCAGAGAAGGGTGGGCCTTGGGATGGGGCGGCCATCCTAAAAGGGGCGGATGGCAGCTGGGGCGGAGCCAGGCCAGCTTGCCAGACAGTGACCATCTGAGTTGGTGACAAGTATCATCTTTCAACCTGGAGATCGATTTCCAACGGCCCAGTACTGGGGGTGAGAGTGGGGGAGGCAGGGGGAGCACAGGAGGGGGAGCAAGAATTTCAATAGCAGCTGTGTTCCTAATTTCCCCAGAAGGAGGCCTGACCGCCCCTCCTCCCTGCTGAGTGTTTGCCATTAAAAACAAACAGTATCATTTGGTTCAATAGAAAATGAATTAAAGGAAATTAAACTGCGGGGGCCATGTGGCAAGCCTTGTCTTCCATTGTCTGAGGTTGTTTTTCATCTTCTCCAGTGGGGGAACAACAGCTTGAGGGGTGTGGAGCCAGGCGGGACTAGATAAATAAATAAATAACAAAACCTCCCCACCATCTTCATCCAGTAGAGGTGGGGTGTGGGAAATCCCAGGTGCCCGCTGGGGCCCTGTCCCTGCTGCGTCCCTTGGTGGCAGAATGTAGCCTTTGGGAGTCTCCCAGGGAGCAGAGTGAAGGGAAAAACAAAACAAAACACAAGGACAGCAACAAAACATGAAGGCTGGATGCAGCGGCTCACACCTATAATTCCAGCACGTTGGGAGGCCAAGGCAGGAGGATCGCTTGAGGCCAGGAGTTCAACACCAGCCTGGGCAATGCAGCGAGACCCCATTGCTATAAAAAACTTAAAAATTAGGCCAGGTGTGGTGGCTCACAAGCACTTTAGGAGGCCGAGGCAGGTGGATCACCTGAGGTCAGGAGTTCGAGACCAGCCTGGCCAACATGGTGAAACCCCATCTCTACAACAAATACAAAAATTAGCTGGGCATGGTGGCGGGTGCCTGTAATCCCAGTTATTTGAGAGGCTGAGGCAAGAGAACCACTTGAACCTGGGAGGCGGAGGTTGTAGTGAGATCGTGCCATTGCACTCCAGCCTGGGCAACAAGAACAAAACTGTCTTAAAAAGAAAAAAATGAAAAATTAGCTGAGTGTGGTGTGCACCTGTAGTCCCAGCTACTCAGGGGGCTGAGGTGGGAGGATCGCTTGAGCCCAGGAGTTTGAGGCTGTAGTGAGCCACAATCGCATCAAAGCACACCGGTTTGGGTGACATAGCAAGACCCTATCTCAAAACAAAAACACAGACTCAAGAAAAAGTGAGGTGCAGACAGAAAAGGAGGGTACCAGGGTAGTTGAGGGAGGAGGATGTAAGGAGGCTGGGGACGAGGGTGTATGGTGCCTAGGTTGGTGGGAGCAGTTTTGATGGTTCTGCAGGTACACAGGGAGCAGCTGCTGCTGCTGTTTGAGTTGTAGTCACTGGGTCAGGGGAGTGCGGGTGGGGAATGGTGTGGGGAGAGGCAGAATCATGCAGTGATTAAGAGTCTTAGAGTCTAAGCCCTGTCATTTACATACCCCAGGCAAGTCACTTACCTTCTTTGTGCCTCAGTTTCCTCATCTGCAAATTGGGGGCATTAAGAGTGTCTACCTCATAGGATTGTTGTGAGAATGAAATGAGTTCATGTTAATGAAGCATTTAGACCAGTACTAGGGACACCGGATATTTTTTATTACTCCGTCGTATTATCATCTAATATTTCTTATTTTATTACTATCATGGGTCCCTAATGGCATCTCCCTTGGCATCTGGAAGACCTGGCCTCTGAAGTCACAGCCTGGCCACAGACTTGCTGTGTGACCCTGGATAAGTGAATACACCTGGCTGAGCCTCCAGTCTCTCATTTACAGACAAGGGATAATCACCCTGGTACAGAGATTGCTAGTGCCTCCCGATATCCCTTCTCCCTTTCCTCTTTAAAATAAGCATCTCAATCTTTGCTTAGGGCCATTGGCACCCAGCCACAAGATGACACTCCCCAGCCTGCCATGCGGTAAGTGTGACTGAGTGGTGGCCAATGAGATCTAAGTGAAAGTGACGGGAGCCATTTCCGGGAAGCCATGTAAAAAGGGAGAGGAACACTTAAGAACTTTTACAAATGAGGAGCAAAAATCCCAGCAGAACAGTGGCACACGGAATCCAGAAGTACATTCAAAGAATAGTAGGTTATGATCAAGAGGGGTTCACTGAATGCAAGGATTAATAGAAAATCTAATAATGCAGCTCTTCATAGCAACAGATGGAAGCAGAAAAATCAAATGCTTTTTGATCAAATTCAACAGCTTTTTTTTTTTTTTTTTTGGAGACAGGGTCTCTTTTGTCACTCAGGGTGGAGTATAGTGGCATGACCATGGCTCACTGCAGCCTCGAACTCCCAGGCTCAAGGGATCCTCCTGCCTCAGTCTCCTGAGTAGCTGGGACTACAGGTGTGCACCGCCATGCTCAGCTAATTTTTTAATTAATTTATTTTGTAGAGAAGGGGTCTCACTATGTTGCCCAGGCTTGGTCTCGAACTCCTGGCCTCAGCCTCCTAAACTGCTAGGATTATAGACATGAAGAACTGTGCCTGGCCATAACAACTATCTTTAATTTTAAACATTTTACTAGATTAAACTAGATGAATATATATATATATATATTATTTATTTTATTTTTTCGAGACAGAGTCTCACTCTGTTACCCAGGCTGGAATGCAGTGGTGCCATCTGGGCTCACTGCAACCTCCGCCTCCCAGGTTCAAGCTATTCTCATGCCTCAGCCTTCCAAGTAGCTGGGATTATAGGCATGCACCACCATGCCTGGCTAATTTTTGTATTTTGGGTAGAGATGGGGTTTCCAGGCTGGTCTCGAACTCCTGGCCTCAAGTGATCTGCCTGCCTCGGCCTCCCAAAGTGCTGAAATTACAGGCATGAGCCTCAGCACCCAGCCAAGATGAACAGTTTGTTAACATGATAAAACATCAGCGCCAGCTCCAAAGCTGGCCTCTTGTTTAATGGAGGACTATATGTTTAGTTTAATGTCTCGATTCAGCTAGCTAGGCTGTAGTATTTAGTTATGCAATCAAACACTGATCTGGGTGTTGCTGTGAGGGCATTTTGTAGATGTGGTTAACGTCTACAATCAGTTGACTTAAGCAATGAAGATTTTCCTTGATATCCTGGGTGAACCTCATCCAATCAGCTGAAGGGCCATAAGAACAAGACTGAGGTTTCCCCGAGGAAGAATAAATTCTGCCTCAAGACTGCAGCATCAGGGCTGGACACTGTGGCACACACCTGTAATCCCAGCACTTTGGGAAGCCGAGACAGGCAGATCACTTGAGGCCAGGAGTTCGAGACCAGCCTGGCCAACGTGGCAAAATCCCGTCTCGACTAAAAATACAAAAATTAGCCGGTATGGTGGCTCATGCCTGTGGTCCCAGCTACTCAGGAGGCTGAGACACGAGACTTGCTGGAACCTGGGAGGCGAAGGTTGTAGTGAGCCAAGATTGCGCTATTGCACTCCAGCCTGGGCAACAGAGAGAGACCCTGTGTTTAAAAAAAAAAAAAAAAAAAAAAGACTGCAGCATCAGCTCCTTCCAAGAGCTTTCAGCCTGCTGGCCTGTTCTGCAGATTTCAGACTTTCCAGCCTCTGCAGTCCTACAAGGCAATTCCTTAAAATAAATCTCTCTATGTACATATATTCTACTGGTTCTGTTTCTCTGGCGAACCTTGTCTGTTACAGGGATCCTAGAGGCACTCCCATCAAGATCAGGAAGAAGAGAGAACTGCCCACTATTACGTCTGTTAGGCAAGGAAAAATAAAACATCAAGTAGTAAACCCACCAAGCAGTGGGCGATAGAGGAAGTGATGCAGCCAGGTTCTGTATCCATGTTTAAATCTAAAACTTCTAAAAAAAAAAAAAAAAAAAAAAGGACAATTTCTTAACCCTTTCTTGATAATGTGTCTCTAGTACACCTTGAAGATAAGGGATTTCAAAGTAATGCTAAAAGCTTAAAGGAAAACAAGAAAAAACAACTTGTATCCAGCATTGGAAGAAGTGTAAATTGCTATAGGTTTTTTTTTGTTTTTTGACAGGGTTTCACTTCATCACCCAGGATGGAGTGCAGTGGTGTAATCGTGGCTCACTGCAGCCTCAACTTCCCAGGCTCAAGCGATCTTCCCACTTCGGCTTCCTGAATAGCTGGAACTACAGGTGTGTGCCACCATGCCTGGCTAATTTTTGTATGTTTTGTAGAGACAAGGTTTTGTCATGTTGCCTAGGCTGGTCTCAAACTCCTGGGGGTCATCTGCCCACTGTGGCCTCCCAAAATGCTGGGATTACAGGCGTGAGCCACCGCACCCAGCCTGCCTTGAGAAAGAACCGTCTGGGGATTCTGGATAAAGCTAAAGCTACTGAATCCTAAAATTCAACAATTTCATTTCTAGATGGCTGTGTCAGAGAAACTTTTGTGCATATGTAGTGAGATGATCATTATTGTACACATAATGGTAAAAAAATAAAGAAACAACCTAACTGCTCGTGAGTTAGGGGAATGGATGAATAAACCAAAGAGTATTATATATTGCTGAAAAATGAATAAACTGAGAACTAGAGCTACACATATTAATAAAGATCTGTGGTTATCAAACTTCAGTGTGCATTCAAATTATCTGGAGGATTTGGAAAGGCACAGACTGCTGGTCCCACCTCACAGTTTCTGAATCAGTGGGTCTGGGGTGGGGTCTGAGGCTTTACATTTCTAACAAGTTGCCAGGTGCTCATGCTGCTGGTCCAGATAGAATACACACAAACCTCAGAAACACAACATTGTGTAACAGCACAAGTTGCAAAAGGATGTATGTAGAATATAAGCTATGTTAATTTGATATGCACCAAAACCAACACCATATTTTGTTTATGGACACAAACATGTGTAGTAAAAGTGAGGAACTAGTGGTAACCTCTAGGAAAGGAGAGAGAAGGAATACACATTTCAAAGGATGTGGCAGAGTTACTGCCATGGTTCCCCAAGTCCCACTTAACCTTCCCCCAGGCTCTCAGCAAGACAACAGTTTCCCAGATTCTCCGCTGTTAGGTAAGGCCTTCTGATTGGGTCCTAGCCAAGGGAAGAATGTGCGTGGAAGTGATCTGCACCACTGCCTTGGGCCAAAAACCTTTCATGTAATTCTCCAGTTTCCCTTCCCTCATTGGCCCCCTGATGTTGAGGTTCCAGTGCAGACTGAGGTCTCATCCCCCTGCTACTCAAGGCTCTCCAGATGACTTTTATTGTACATCTCAAGTTGAGAAACTGTCCTAGGAGAACATCCTGGGGGATGGTGATTTCACTCCATGGAAGAAGCCACGATCCCTAAATGACTGCCTGGAGTAGAGCACCTTGGCCAACCTCCAGTGGACTCTGATGAGCTGAAAAGAATGTTGGGCGACACCTTTGAGACTTTGGTGTTGTTGACAGCAGCACCTGGGATACCCTAATTAATACAGACAGGAAACAATACAGCGGATGTAAGTGGGGGCAGCGGAGCGGCTTTTATTTCTCTAAAAGGAAAGAGGGAGATCTGAAGCAAGCATGGAAAAGGTTCACATCTTTTCAATCTCAATGGTAGGTGTGGAGATCTGTATTATATATTATTTTCTGTATAGTTTCAATATTTTATAATTTTAAAATATTCAAAAATAACCTAAAAATGAAAAATCTCAGATGTATACAGGCAACTAATGACAACTGGAACAAGAGGAGGGAGAGTGTAAAACATCACCCCCATGACAGGTGGTGTCGGCTGCACCCGGAGGACTTTATAACCTCCACTGCTGGCATAACCAGACCAGGTGTTTCCTCTGCTGTTGTGAATATCGCTCATGAGATGGACCAACTTCCTTCTCTGACAAATACAAGTGGCATAAACACCTGTGTATTTGTTTTTGAGTTTTTTTTTTGAGACAGGGTCTTGCTCTGTTGCCCAGGCTAGGGTGCAGTGGCGTGATCTCGGCTCACTGCATCCTCTGACTCCCAGGCTCAAGAGATTCTCCCACCTCAGCCTCCTGAGTAGCTAGGTCTATATGCATGTGCTACCATGCTAGGCTAATTTTTTTTTTTCTTTTGGCAGAGACAGAGTTTCACCATGCCACCCAGGCTGGGTTCGAACTCCTGGATTCAAGTGATCCTCCTGGCTCGGCCTCCCAAAGTGCTAGGATTACAGGCATGAGCCACTGCGCCCGGCCCACCTGTTCATTAGATTCTTGTGGCTCCTGTAGGAAATTGCCACATGCTGAGTGGCTTGAAACAACGGAAACTTATTCTCTCCCAGATCTGGAGGCCAGAAGTCCAAAATTAGTTTCCTTGGGCCCAAATCAAAGTGTTGGCTGGGCCACACTCCCTCTGGAGACTCTAGAGAAGAAAGTCATTCTTTGCCTCTCCCAGTTCCTGGTGGCTGGTGGCACTGTTTGTCTTGTGGCCACATCATTCCCAATGTCTGCCCCCATCTTTACACTAACTTCAGTTTTAGCAGACTTTTTTTTAAAGGACCAGACAGTAAATATTTTAAGATTTGTGGGCCACAGAGTCTCTGTCATCACTCCTCAACTCTGCCACGGTACAGTGAGTCACAGACAATGCATACATAAATGGGCATGGCTGGTTTCCAACAGAACTTTATTTACAAAAACAAGCAGTGGGCCCACCTGTAGTTTGCCGACTCCTGAACTAGAGTCTGCAAGATGCTGTGCTCCTCAATAAAAGGGTCCCATGCTTAATAAGTTGGAAATGTGTCAGAGAAAACAAAGCGAAATGAATTTCTTCACTGCGGGACTTCTCAGAGCCTTTACTATGTGAGCGTGTGAGGGGGGGGATAATGTACAGAGCATTTCCCAAAGTTATTTAACCATAGGACACCTTTTTATAAAATGCCTATTAGGCTGGGTGCGGTGGCTCACGCCTTTAAGCCACCACTTTGGGAGGCCAAGGCAGGTGGATCACTTGAGGTCAGGAGTTCAAAACCAGTCTGGCCAACATGGCAAAACTCCATCTCTGCTACAAATACAAAAGTTAGCTGGGCGTGATGGCAGGCACCTGTAGTCCCAGCTGCTCAGGAAGCTGAGGCAGGAGAATTGCTTGAACCTGGGAGGTGGAGGTTGCAGTGAGCCAAGATCACAGCACTGCACTCCAGCCTGGGCAATAGAGTGAGACTCTGTCTCAAAAAAAAAAAAAAAAAAAAAAACCCACAGAAAACAAACAAACCAATAAAATGCCTATTAACATCTCCCTAAGGGGCCAGAAACATAGCTTGAAAAATGGTATTTTGTTAGATCCCGACTTTGGTTAGATTCTAACTTTCTTACTCACTTTAACTTATAAACAGATGGCTGCTAATGCTCTCTTATCTTCCTCAGAATGACAATAATTAACTAACCAGCCAGCACTTGACTTGTATTATTTCATTTAATTCTCACAACAGTGTTATGAGTTAAGTACTGCTATTCCCATTTTAAAGACAGAGACACTGGGGCTCAATGAGGTTAATCAAGGTCTCAGGGGCAGAAGGAGCTAAAATTTGAATCTAGGTTTAATTTTAGGGTATAGTATGTGCTCTTTTGACGATTCCACAGGGCTGCAGAGAAAGACAATTACTTGCTTTTCTTGCTACATGCTCTAGAATCTTCCTGGCAACAGAAAGGGAGGTACATTTTGTAAAAGCATAAAGCCGACTAAATATCAGGTAATATTAACAGTGGTAATGATTAATATCTCGCTGGCTTTCTCTTCTCTTCCAGTAAAACCTGACGATGACAAAAGGGACATCTTCAATAACAGCTGCAGGCAGACAGGACACCCCCTGGGCTCAGCACCCCCTGGCTTTGCTGCTCACTGCTGGGTAGCATTCCCTTGCTGGCCCTCAGTTTCCTCATCTGTGGAATGGGAACAATAACAGCACCTACCTTCTTAGAGTGTTGCTGAGAAGACCAAATGAAATCATGCAAATAAAGCACTTCGCACAGTGGACAAATATACAAACAAGAAGAGAACTCTAGATGTATCAGCTGTTATTCTTATTGTCACCCAGTCAAGCTGATTGAGTCCTACTTTGTCACCTTCCAGTACAGTGACCCTTCACAAACTGGTTAGCTTCCCTGAGCCTCTGTTTTATCTGTCAAATGGTATTTTATTTTATTTTATTTTGAGACGGAGTCTTGCTCTGTTGCCCAGGCTGGAGTGCAACGGAACAATCTCAGCTCACCACAACCTCCACCTCCCGGGCTCAAGCAATTGTCTTGCCTCAGCCCCCTGAGTAAGTGGGATTACAGGCATGCACCACAGTGCCAGCTAATTTTTTGCATTTTTAAACCTTTTTTTTTTTTTGAGACAGAGTCTTGCTCTGTCACCCAAGCTGGAGGGCAGTGGCATTATCTCGGCTCACTGCAACCTCCCACCTCCTGGGTTCAAGCGATTCTCCTGCCTCAGCCACCCAAGTAGCTGGGATTACAGGCAACCACCACCATGTCCAGCTGATTTTTTGTATTTATAGTAGAGACAAGGTTTCACCATGTTGCCCAGGCTGGACTTGAACCCATGACCTCAGGTGATCTGCCTGCCTCAGCCTTCCAAAATGCTGGGATTACAGGTGTGAGCCACTGTGCCCGGCCAATTTTTTGTATATTTAGTAGAGACAGAGCTTCACCATGTTGGTCAGGCTGGTCTTGAACTCCTGACCTCAAATGATCTGCCCGCCCTGGCCTCCCAATATACAGGGATTACAGGTGTGAGCCACCATGCCCAGCCAAGACTAGGTGATTTGTAAAGAAAAGAGGTTTATTTTGGCCATGGTTCTGCAGACTGTAGGGGAAGCATGGCACCTGCATCTGCTCAGCCTCTGGTGAAGTTTCAGGAAGCTTTTACTCATAGGAGAAGGTGAAGGGGGAGCAGGTGTGTCACATGTTGAGAGAGCAAGCAAAAGAGATGCCAGGCTCTTTTAAACAGTCAGATCGTGCATGAACTAATAGAGCAATAACTCACTCATTACCTTGGGGAGGGTACCATGCCATTCACATGAGATTCACCCCTGTGACCCAAACAACTCCTACTAGGCGCCACCTCCAACATTGGGGAATCACACTTTACCATGAGATTTGGAGGGGACAAACATCCAAACTGTATCACCACACTACCCCTAGTTATCCAGGCCATCATTTTCATCACTGGACTGTAAGTTCCAAGGGACAGGTACATATTTTTAGTAGAGACGAGGTGACCTCAGGTGATCTGCCCACATCAGCCTCTCATGGTGAAACCCCATCTCTACCAAAAAAAGGGATTACAGGCATGAGCCATCGTGCCCAGCTGAGGAATCCCTTTAAAAAAATCCTTGATAAATCCAAACAACTTCCATAATACGCACAACCGCTGTTAAAAAAAACACAGCTAACTTACATATGTTGCATACTAGGAGATGTGCAATTGCATTTTCACAACAACCCTCTGAGGTAGTGCGGTGGGCACACAGCAAAATTTCCCATCTTAATGCCCAGGACTATGAAGGTAATGAAATATCACATCTAGATCATATTATAGGCTACACAATAAAAGGGATTTTGGAGATATAATTGAGGATACTAATCAGTTACCCTTTAGTTGGTTAGCAGGCTGTCCCAGTGAGTCTAATTTAATCACCTAAGCCCTTTAAAAGCAGAGTTTTCTTGGGCTGGGGGAAAAGGAAGTCAGAGAAACGTCAGACACAAGAACGGCACTCTGCTTTTAGCTTGAAGATCGTGGCAACTGTGTACAAGGCCTGGAGCGTGGCTTCTAGGAGCTGACAGTGAGCTGGCTGGTAGCCAGCAAGGATGGGGGACTTGAAGTCCTACAACCACACAGAACTGATTCTGCCAACAACCTTAATAAGCCTGGAAGTAGACTTGTCTCCAGAACCTCCAGATAAGAGCCTAGCCTGGCCAACACCTTGATTTTGGCCTTGTGAGACCCTTTGTAGAAAACTCAATCAAGCCGACCTGGACTGCTGAACTACAGAACTGTGAACTACTAAATGAGTGTTTTCTAAGCCGCTAAGTCAGTGGTCATTTGTTAGGCAGTAAATGAAAACTAATACATGTAGGTACTATTATGATTGGACCGGGCACAGTGGCTCATGTCTGTAATCAGCACTCAGAGGCTGAGGCAGGTAGATTGCTTGAGCTTAGCAGTTCAAGCCCAGCCTGGGCAACATGGTGAAACCCCATCTCTACCAAAAAAAGAAATATATGAAAAATTAGCTGGGCATGGTGACACACATCTGTGGTCCCAGATTCAGGAGGCTGAGGCAGGATAATCACTTTAGCCTGGGAGGCTGAGGTTGCAGTGAGCTGAGATCATGCCACTGCACTCCAACCTGGGTGATAGAGACTCTGTCTCAAAAAAATAAAAAATAAAAATAAAAATAACCTAATGCAGATAGGTACTACTATGATCCCATTTTACAGATGAGAAAATGAATGCAAGAGATGCAAACCACCTTGCTAAGGTCCCAAAGCTGGTAAATGGCAAAGGGTTTCTCAAACAGGATTTGAACACGGGCAATCTGGCTCCAGGGCCCATGCATTTAACCACCGTGCAGTGTTTTCGCTATGTATTTATCTGAACAATCTCTAAGATAGATGGATAATAAAAGCAAGGTGGGAGCTGTATATAGAGTGTTACCATACTATTTGAATATATAAAGGTGAGTAAGAAGAACACACACATGTATTTGCTGCTGCTGCTGCTTTTTTTTTTTTTTGAGACAGAGTCTCGTTCTGTTTCCCAGGCCTGTCTCTCCTTGGCTTGTAGATGGCCATTTTCTCTGCGTCCTCACGTGATATTTCCTCTGTGCCTGTCAGTGTTCCAATCTCCTCTTCTTACAAGGACACCAGTCCTATTGGACCAGGGCCCATCCTAGTGAGGTAGGAGGCGGGACTTGACTCCAGACATGGGGCTCAGATATGGGGCCAAGTTGAGAGCTAGCTAGAACAGGGACAGAGTGGAAGCAGCTTTCCATAAGCCATGCCATGCCCACAAGTATGCCATGTTAGTTTACCATTGCTATGGCAACACCCAGGAGTTACCACCGCTTTCCATGACCATTGCCCAATGGCCCAAAAATGACTACCCCTTCCCTGGAAATTTCTGCATAAACTGCCCTTTAATCTATATGTAATTAAAAGTAGGTATAAATATGGCCGCAAAATTGCCTTGAGGTGCTACTCTCTGCCTATGGGGCAGCCCTGCTCTGCAGGAGCAGTCATGGTGCTGTAACACTGCCTGAGCTCTAACGCCTCTTCAATAAAGCTACCTTCTTCTACCCTACCACTGGCTCACCCTTGAATTCTTTCTTGGGCAAAGCCAAGAACCCTCACAGTCTAAGCCCCTCTTTGGGGCTTGCCTGCCCTGCGTCACTAGTGACCTCACTCTAACTTAATAACCTCTTTTTTTTTTTTTTTTTCCAAGACCAAGTCTTACTCTGCCGCCCAGGCTGGAGTGCAGTAGCACCATCTTGGCTCACTGCAACCTCCACCTCCTGAGTTCAAGTGATTCTCCTGCTTCAGCCTCCCAAGTGCTGGGATTACAGGCACATGCCACCAAGCCTGGCTAATTTTTCTATTTTTAGTAAAGACAGGGTTTCACCATATTGGCTAGGCTGGTCTCGAACTTCTGACCTCAAGTGATCCACCTGCCTCAGCCTCCCAAAGTGCTGGGAATTACAGGAGTGACCCACAGATCCTGGCCATCTTTATAGACCCTGTTTCCAAATATAGCCAAATTCTGAGGTCCTGGGGTTTGGACTCCAACACACACATTTCAGGGGGCACAGTTCAGTCCATAACATTTGGGGAACACAGTTCAGTCCATAACATTTGGGGAGCTGACCCAGTGCCATAAGGCACACATTTAACCCAGAGTTCCTCAACTTCAGCACTACTGACATTTAGGGCTGGATAATTCTGGGTTGCAGTAGGGGGCTGTCCTGTGCATTGTAGAATATTCAGCAGCACCCCTGGTCTCTGTCCACTAAATACCAATAGCACACCCCCTCCAATGGTGGCAACTAAAAATGATCCAGAAATTACCATAGCCCCCTAGTTGCAAATCACTACTTAAACTTCTTCCAGCCCCCGTGTGTGGGTAGTTGGAACCAGTGTGGCTGGCTCTTCTCGAAGTTCTTATTCCAGGATGGGGCACTGTGTCTTTACACACAGAATGTTATGCAGCCAAAACCATAGCTGAAGCCTAGAATACTCAGACCTGCCCCAGCATAGACAGATGTCTGATTGGGAGAAGGGAAGGTGGGGAGAGGGGAAGGTGTGACCTCCAGGAGCAAAGATGCCTCCATCAATGGGAAACCACTTTGAGAGCAAAAGTGCTGGGTTCAGGGCCTGGAAAATGTAGGGATTTTAATGGCACCGAAAGCCCCATGAATCCTCTTGGTTCTCATGTCAGAGAAAACCACCTTTCTTATTTTTGTCCAACTTCCCTCCCCGTCCCCTGTGCTTAGAGAAAAACCAATAGGACTGAGAGCCTATGGAATCTCACTCTACTGGAACCTCTTGTCCAGGGATTTGGCTGAGCCTACTGAGCTAGAACTTACTTAAGATGATTTAGGATATGGAAGGGCTTCCTCCTCCCTATCCTTATGGAAAAGATGGCAAGTTGGTCAAATACTGTGTTATTCAGAGAAATCAGTTCAGCTAAGCCTTTGTTTCTGATACAACCAGTCCTAGTAACCACCCAGCAATGAGATACCTGACTTTGCATCTTACGATAACCTTAAAGAGACAGAAATGACCGCTGGAGAGGCTGGGCATGGTGGCTCACACCTGTAATCCCAGCCCTTTGGGAGGCTGAGGCAGGTGGATCACTTGAGGTCAGGAGTTCAAGACTACCCTGGCCAACATGTTGGAAACTCTTCTCTACTAAAAATACAAAAGCTAGCTGGGCGTGTTCGTGGGCACCTGTAATATCAGCTACTTGGGAGGCTGAGGCAGGAGAATCACTTGAACCCGGGAGGCAGAGGTTTCAGTGAGCCGGGATTGCACCACTGCACTCCAGCCTGGGTGACAGAGTGAGATTCTGTCTGAAAAAGAAAAAAAAAAAGAAATGACCATTGGAGAGATGAAGAAGCTGGGACCTTCAAACGAGTGGCCAAGGTTACCTGGGAAATAAGTCAGGAAGCCAGGATTTGAACCCAGTTTCGTTGACTCCAGCTGTGTTCTTTCTACTCTGCAGTGCTGTCTCCCTGCACAGGGGGCTTGTAGAGAGTTCTTAGGGAAGGGCCCGCTTTTATGTTTCTCCATCTGCTACCTGTACTTTTGGGAAGCTGAATTAAACTCTGTCCTAAGAACATTCTGGAACAGCGTTTTCTGCATGGATGGAAATATTCTACCTCTGCATTGTCTACCCTAGTAGCCATGAACCATTTCTGCGTTTGAGCCCTTGAAACGTGGTTGGTGCAACTGAGGAACTCAATTTTAAACGTAATTAATTTAAATTTAGAGAGCCACATGTGGCCTGTAGCTACTATATTAGACAGCATAGTTCCGTTATCTTGGGTTAAGGGGAATTCACTTTCTTTTTTCTTTCTTTTTTTTTTCTGGAGATGGAGTCTCACTCTGTCACCCAGGCTGGAGTGCAGTGGCGTGACCTTGGCTCACTGCAACCTCTGCCTCCTGGGTTCAAGCGATTCTTCTGACTCAGCCTCTGGAGTAGCTGGGATTACAGGCACATGCCACCACACCTGGCTAATTTTTGTATTTTTTTGGTAGAGATGGGGTTTTGCCATGTTGGCCAGGTTGGTGTCGAACTCCTGACCTCAGGTGATCACCTGCCTTGGCCTCCCAAAGTGCTGGGATTACAGGCGTGAGCCACCACGCCCAGCTTTCATTTTCATAAAGAGGCAATGTGGACATGTCAAATGTTTAATAATTAGTATTATAGAAGTAGGAGTATATGATATGTTTCTATGTATGTTTCTGGGACAGAGGATTTGCCTTCTTACCAAGGTTTGGGCTAGGTTAATATAAAACCAAGTTTCATTCACAGAGAATCAAGTAACTGGACAAAGGTTACGATGATGTCTTACTCATTTTTATATTCTCAGGATCTAGCATTGCCCCTGTAAGCAAATAGGTCCTGAATAACATCAGTGAAATTGGTGAGACAGGGGCAGTGGCTGAGGCGAACTCTATGCAGTGGGAAATAAGCAGGACTGGTTTTGTCTTTTTAGCTACTATATTAGACAGAATAGCTCTGGGATCTTGGGCTAAGGGGAATTCATTTCTTTCTTTCCTTCCTTTCTTTTCCTTCCTTCCTTCCTTCCTTCCTTCCTTCCTTCCTTCCTTCCTCCCTCCCTCCTCCTTCCTTCCCTCCCTCCCTCCTTCCTTCCTTCCCTCCCTCCCTCTCTCCTTCCTTCCTTCCTTTCTTTCCTTTTGCTTTTTGAGACAAAGTCTCACTCTGTTGCCCAGGCTGGAGTGCAGTGGCACAATCTCGGCTCACTGCAGCTTCTGCCTCCCGGGTTCAAGCAATCCTCCCACCTCGGCCTCCTGCGTAGCTGGGATTGCAGGTGTGCACCACCACACCTGACTAATTTTTGTATTTTTAGTAGAGACAGGATTTTGCCACGTTGGCTAGGCTAGTCTTGAACTCCTGACCTATAGGGATCCGCCTGCCTCAGCCTCCCAAAGTGCTGGGATTACAAATGTGAACCACTATGCCCAGCCCTGGCCTGGTTTTAAACCTTCTAATAGATCATTAATATCAGGCTTTTTTTTTGAGACAGGATCTCATTCTGTTTCTCAGGCTGGCGTACAGTGGCACAGTCATGGCTCACTGCAGCCTCAACCTGCTTAGCTCAAGCAATCTTCCTACCTCAGCCTCCTAAATAGCTGGGACTACAAGTGCACGACACTATGCTTGGATACGTTTTTAGTTTTTTGTAGAGACAGGGTCTCACTATGTTGCCAGGCTGGTCTCGAACTCCTAGGCTCAAGTGATCCTCCCACCTCACACTCCCAAAGTGCTGGGATTACAGGTGTGAGCCACAGCACCCAGAGAAGCTCTGAATTCAGCCCACAGTGGTACATTCCCTGTGAGTCAAGAGCAACCTAGGGGTCTTTGCTCACATGCGTTCACATTCTAGTGGGGAAGGACAAAAAATAAATAAAGACAGACAATTTGATTATTTCAGATACTGGTACACGCTAGGAAAGATATAAAATGATGGTAGAACACCGCAGGTTGGAGAAAAGCACTCTCAGCAGGGCGGTCAGGAAGGACTTTCCAGAGGTGGTGACGTTGGAGTCGAGATCCAAGTGATGGGAAGGAGACAGCCAAGGGAACATCCAGGAAAAAACTGCTCCCAGCAGAGGGAACAGCAAGAGCAAAAGCCTGAGAAGGAAGGCGCTGGGTGCTTTGGAGGCACCAAGAAGTCACCAGCATGGCTGGTCCTGAGTGAGCAAGAGACAGAGTCATGGGTGATGATGTTGGAGAGGTGGAGTAGGAGCCAGGCCTGGCAAGTGCAACACATATGAGCTACATAGAACTTTTCTGGACCAGGCACAGTGGCTCATGCCTGTAATCCCAGCACTCTGGGAGGCTGAGGTGGGAGGAGCACTTGAGCCCAGGAGTTCCAGACCCGCCTGGGGCAAGATAGTGAGACCCTGTCTCTACAAAAATTTTAAAAATTAGCTGGGCATGGTGGCATGTGGGACACTGAGGTGGGAGGGTCACTGGAGTCCAGGAGCTCAAGGCTGCAGTAAGCTGAGATCACGCCACTGCACTCCAGCCTGGACAACAGCAATGAGACCCTGCCTCAAAAAAAAAAAAAAAAAAAAAAGCTATCTGGATATGTAATGACAAGACACCTGGCCAGTGTGATGGTTTTGGGGCTGAGGTTAAGATCAGTCGATGCCATCTTTAACCCGTCTGGGCTGGCCAGGAAGCCCAGTTCTCCTAGAAGGCCCAGGTGTGAGGATTCCTGACAGACCCTCCAGCGTTGCAAGGCACGTGGGAATTGGCATTGGCAGCGGGATGATTAAGAAAAGGCAGAAAATGCAGAGATTCCCAAAGTCCCCAGACAAGGTGGCTCACCCAGCCTCACATGTCAGGGCCATCAACCGACCCAAATACCAAAAGCACTTTCAACATAATAATTATAATATTAAAACCAACCCACCCTCTCAGTGGATGGTGCGGAGGCCGGGGAAAGAGCATCTGTGCCGTGAGCCATTAGGGGTCTCTGACAAATGTGTCTTTCCCCCGCTGCAGATGAAAACCCATCCTTTTCTTCTCCACAGACAAGGATTGATGAGAATTCGGGAGAGCACTCAGACAGGCAAGGGAAGGCTGTGAACCTTTTCCAAGCCTGCAATTTGTCTTGGGGAAGACTATTCACATCACTTTCTACAGGCTAGATTACGCACTGACCTGGCACATTAATCTCGCCGAATAAAATAATCATCATCAAAAAAAGGGAGCTGGACAGTTGCCAGGGAGGCATTAATAACTGTCGCCCACAACTCAGAGGTGCAAGAAAGGGGTGCTGGGTCCATCCCCGCCTCCTCGGCCCCAGCAGTGTCCGTTTCAAGGAGAAGGAAGCGAGGTAGCTCTGGCCTGGACTTGGGGGACTTTTATACGAATGGTTTAGGAGGACTTTTCTCCAAAATTAATTCTCAGAAATTTTCTAGACTGGGTGCAGTGGCTCATGTCTGTAATCCCAGCACTTTGGGAGGCCGAGGCGGGCAGATCACCTGAGGTCAGGAGTTCAAGACCAGCCTGGCCAACATGGTGAAACCCCGTCTCTACTAAAAGTACAAAAATTAGCTGGGCGTGGTGGTGCACAGCTGTAATCCCAGCTACTCAAGAGGCCGAGTCAGGAGAATTGCTTGAACCCGGGAGGTGGAGGTTGCTGTGAGCCGAAATTGTGCCACTGAACTCCAGCTTGAGCGACACTCTGTTCAAAAAACAAAAAAGAAAATTTTCCAAAGGAATTCAGGGAACAGACACGGGAAGGACTGCGGTCTAATAACTCAGGGTAGCAGTTCTGGAGCAGGAGGACTGCCTGAGTTCAAATCTCCACATAGCCAGTTGTGAGCTATGTGGCTTTGGGCTACTTTCTTAGCGTCTGGCTGTTTTCATTTTCTTCCGCTGGGCATGTGAAATGGTGCAGGCACTGTGGGAAAGTTTGACAGTTCCTCAAAAAGTTCAACATAGGATTACAGCATGATCCACAATTCCATGCCTAGGTATTTACCGCAAAAATTATGTTCAGATACTCGTCTACAAAAGCTCATAGCAGCACTATTCACAATAGCCAAAAAGCGAAAACAGCCTAGATGTCCATTGACAGAGGAATGGCTAAACAAATTGTAGTCTATCCACACAATGGAATATTATTTAGTCATAAGAAGGAATGAAAGCCGGGTGTGGTGGCTCATGCCTGTAATCCCAGCACTTTGGGAGGCCAAGGTGGGCAGATCACCTGAGGTCAGGAGTTTGAGACCACGCTGGCCTACATGACAAAACCCCATCTCTCTAAAATACAAACATTAGCCAGGCCTGGTGGCGCACTCCTGTAATCCCAGCTACTCTGGTGGGCTGAGGCAGGAGAATTGCTTGAACCCGGGAGGCAGAGGTTGCAGTGAGCCAAGATCTTGATGCTCCACTAAAGCCTGGACAACACAGTGAGACTTTGTCTCAAAAAAGAAAAAGAAGAAATGAAGTGCTGATACATGCTACAACATGGATGAACGTTGAAAACATAGCACGGCATGAGAGAAGCCAGACACAAAAGGCCACATATGTATTATTCTACTTATACAAAATGTCCAGCATAGGCAAATCCAAACAGATGAAAAGCAGATTGGCGGTTGCCAGGAGCTTGCAGGAATCAGGAATGGAATGTGACTGCTTAGCGGGGACAAGGTTTCCTTCTGGTGTGATGAGAATGTCTTGGAACTAGACAGAGGTGGTGGTTGTACAAAGCTGTGAATGTACTAAACGCTACTGAATGGCATACTCTAAAATTATTTTTATTATTTTATTTTATTTT
Organism: Nomascus leucogenys; assembly: GCF_006542625.1. Taxonomy (NCBI): domain Eukaryota; kingdom Metazoa; phylum Chordata; class Mammalia; order Primates; family Hylobatidae; genus Nomascus; species Nomascus leucogenys. The sequence goes on along the minus strand of NC_044390.1, from coordinate 83,978,014 downwards.
TTTGAGACAGGGTCTCCCTCTGTCGCCTAGGCTGGAGTGCAGTGCTGCGATCAGGGCTCACTGCAGCAGCCTTAACCTTATAGGCTTAAGTGATCCTCCCACTTCAGCCTCCCAAGTAGCTGGGACTACAGGTGAGTGCCACCATGCTCGGCTAAATCTTTGTATTTTGGTAGAGACAGGGTTTCGCCCTGTTGCCCAAGCTGGTATTGAACTCCTGGGCTCAAGACATCCTCCCAACTTGGCCTCCCAAAGTGCTGGGACTACAGGAATGAGCCACTGCGCCCAGCCTAATGGTTAATTTTATGTTACGTGAATTGTATCTCAATAAGAAAACAAAAAATCAAGACAACAGCGTTTCCCTCATGAGGCTGACATCAGATGGAAATGAATTAGAGCCCTGCCTGCCCACGTGAAAGGCTGGCCCCACACTGGCTGCTCCCGCTGCTATAAGTTTGTTACTGCAAGGTTTGCGCTCTTTTGCAAGTTATTTAACCAGTTTCCTCTCTGTGAAAAGAGATATCAACAGCATCTACCCTCCTGGGACTGCTAAGATTAAATGAGACAATGTCTTTAAGAGGATATAAACTCCAGGAATACAGGGATTTCTATTTACTGGTTCACGATGTATCCTCAGAGTTTAGAACAAAGTGGGGCATGTAGCTGGCATTCAGTAAATACTTCTTGAACAAATGGCATTGCTTAACACACTGCCTCATAATAAATGCTCAGCAATATTTAGCCATGTTTATTATTATAAAGTGTGGCTGCCAGATTTCTTTCAAAGGCCCTATATGGTCTTTTCTAGCACAGAGAAGTGAGTGCTACTTTGCTTATAGGTTTTTGTGTCTTCATGAAAGAAGTGTTTTGACACCTACCAAATATAAGAGGTTTGAGCTGAGCTGAAAATGAAATCCAAGCTCTTGCTGTTGCTGTAACAGGAGGTAGTGAGTTATTACAACTGATTAAACTATCTATCCATCCACCCTACTCCCATTTATCCATCCATCCATCCATCCACCCATCCACCATCCATCCATCCACTTTCCTCCCATCCATTCATCTACCATCCATCCACTCATCACTCTCCTACCATTTACCCATCCACCCATCTATCCATCTACTCACTCTCCTCCCATTTACCCATCCACCCATCCACTCTCCTTCCATTTACCCATCCATCCATCCACTCTCTCCCATTTACCCATCCACCCCCCCCCCCCCCCCCCCCCCCCCCCCCCCCCCCCCCCCCCCCCCCCCCCCCCCCCCCCCCCCCCCCCCCCCCCCCATCCCCCATCCCTCTCCTCCATTTACCCATCCATCCATCCACTCTTCTCCCATTTAACCATCCACCCATCCATCCATCTCCTCTTCTCCCATTTACCCATCCACCCATCCATCCATCTACTCTCCTCCCATTTATCCATCCATCCATCTATCCATCCATCCATCCAACCATCCATCCATCCATCCATCCATCACTCTCCTCCCATTTACCCATCCACCCATCCACTCTCCTTCCATTTACCCATCTATCCATCCACTCTCCTCCCATTTACCCATCCACCCATCCATCCATCCATCTACTCTCCTCCCATTTACCCATCCACCCACCCATCCATCCATCTACTCTCCTCTCATTTATCCATCCATCCATCCATCCATCCATCCATCCATCCGTCCGTCCATCCATCTATCCATCCATCCACCAAACTTCCCAGATGGTCACCTAATTCCTCTATCTACCTACCTATATATCCATTCACCCGTCCATCTACCCACTCAAACACACATGTATACATACTTACATACATACAATGAGCGCTTCTGAATACACAGCAGATATTGGTGATCCATCAACAAACAACTGGATGCATTCGTTTCCTGCTGTCACAGAGGTTACAATCAAGCAGAGATGGCAGACATTTAAACAAACAATTACAGTCAGAGTGGTGGATGCTAGAATAGGGGAAGTATAGGGTGCTGTAGGAGTCCTCGTGGGAGCACCATACCTAGCCTGAAGAGGCAGGGAAGGTTTCTAAGAGGCAGTGATCTGCAGAAAGAACAGGAGTTATCAAGACATGAGGAGGGAAGGCTCTTCGAGGCAGATGAATCAGTAGGTGCAGGTGGGAGACAGGGCAGCAAGCAGCCCACTCTAGAAGATTGTAGGTTAGTTTCTCAATGTCTCAGTGCCTCAATTTTCTCATCTGGAAAATGGGATAAGAACAGCATCTGTCACATAGGGATGCTGCAGAATGGGGCGAGTTAATGAGTATAAAGAAGCAAAAGACGCCAGGCGCAGTGGCTCACTCCTGTAATCCCAGCACTTTGGGAGGCCAAGGCAGGTGGATCACCTGAGGTCGGGAGTTTGAGGCCAGCCTGACCAACATGGAGAAACACCGTCTCTACTAAAAATACAAAATTAGCCGGGTGTGGTGGCGCATGCCTGTAATCCCAGCTTCTCAGGAGGCTGAGGCAGAAGAGTTGCTTGAACCCGGGAGGCAGAGGTTGTGGTGAGCAAAGATTGCGCCATTGCACTCCAGCCTGGGCGACAAGAGCAATACTCCATCTCAAAAAAAGAAAGAAAAAAGAAGCAAAAGAGGTAGGGTCTGTCTGTCTGGAGCACAAAAAAACAGAGTAAGAGTAAGGGAGTGAAAGAGGGAGAGGGATGAGTAAGTATGCCAAACAGGGAGGTGGGACCCATGATGATGGTCCACAAAGCCTCACCTGCCTCCTCTCTAGGTGATAACTCTTCATACACACATTATATCTTTTTTTTTTTTTTTTTTTTTTTTTTTTTTTTTAAGAGACAACATCTCCCTCTATTGCCCAGGCTGAGTGTAGTGACGTGATTATGGCTCACTGCAACCTCAGCTCCTGGGCTCAAGTGATCTTCCCACTTCAGCCTCTCAAGTGGCTGGGACTACAGGTGCATTCCATCATGCCCAGCTAACTGATTTTTATTTTTATTATAAAGATGGCATCTTGCTGTGTTGCCCAGGCTAGTCTCAAACTATTGGCCTCAAGCAACCTTCTCACTTTGGCCTCCCAAAGCAGGGATTACAGGTGTGAGCCACTGTGCCCTGTCAAGTCTTTTTACCTTTACGGTATCTAAAGAACGTTACTGTTAACATCTCGATTTTCTGCAGGAGGAAAATGCTCACATTAAGCGACTTGCTCAAGGCACCATGGCTGGAAAATTGCAGGTTAGGAGTGGCCCAGGCCCTCCAGCACCTGGCCGATCTGGCAGATGATCTCCTGGTCCTCAGAAGTAGCCACGGGCTTGGGAGTTGGAAGAGATGGATTTTCATTTTGATTCTATAACTGAGCAACTGGGTGTTTTTTGGACCAACTATCTCACCTCTCTTTCAGCCCCAGTGTAGTAAAGGAAATAATGGTCACTCAAGGTTACCTGGAAGCTGTGAATGTGACATTATTTAGAAAATAATCATGTCTTTGCAGATGTGATTAAGGATATCGGCATGGGGAGGTTACCCTGCCTTATCCAGCTGGGCCAAAAATACCGTTACATGTGTCCTTATAAGAGAGGCAGAGAGAGGCATCATTCACAGAAGAGGAGAAGACCATGTGGCCATGGGGGCAGAGCCTGGAGTGACACAGCCACAAGCCAAGGACACCAGGAGCCACCAGAAGCCAGAAGAGGCAAGGATCAGATTCTCTCCTTGAGCCTCCGGAGGCAGTGCAGCCCTGCTGACACCTTGTTTTTGGCTCAGTGACACTGATTTTGGATTTCTGGCTTCCAGAACTGTGAGAGAACAAATTTCTGTTATTTCAAGCCACCAAGTTTGTGATATTTCGTTACTGCAACCACAGGAAGCTAACAGTTTTTCATCCAGACAGAGGTGACAGTGAATTGTATCTTACAGGAGTATTGAGAGCCTTGGAAGAGTTGGACTATGAGAAAGAATCTAGACAGAACCCAGAAGGCACCAGGTGATGAGTTACCATCAAGTGCCTTCCTTATCTTGTCCCAAACCCACTCCTTTGAGTTAGAGCTGGAGTCTTGAAGTTGTAAAGACCTGTGCTGTCATCCTGACCCCACCACCGAGCAGCTGCGTGACTGTAAGAACTACCCGATCTCGGCCAGGCGTGGTGGCTCAAGCCTGTAATCCCAGCACTTTGGGAGGCCGAGGTGGGTGGATCACCTGAGGTCAGGAGTTTGAGACCAGCCTGGCCAATATGGTCAAACTAAAAATACAAAAATTACCCAGGCATGGTGGCACGTGTCTGTAACCCCAGCTACTTGGGAGGCTGAGGCAAGAGAATCCCTTGAACCTGGGAGGCGGAGGTTGCAGTGAGCAGAGGGCGCACCATTGCACTCTCCAGCCTGGGGACAAGAGTGAAACTCTGTCTCAAAAAAAAAAAAAAAAAAAAAAAGAACTACCTGATCTCTTAACCTCTATCTCCTCATCCATTGATAAGAGTAACCAGCACCTATGTCAGAAGAATACTGAGAGGCTGGCTTTATTGCCGAGGCTGGAGTGCAGTGGCGCGATCTCACCTCACTGCAACCTCTGCCTCCTGGGCTCAAGCAATCTTCCCACCTCAGCCTCCTGAGTAGCTGGGACTACACTCATGTACACCACACACGGCCAGTTTTTTTTTTTTGTATTTTTTGTAGAGACAGGCTTTCACCGTGCTGCCCAGGCTTGTCTTGAACTCGTGAGCTCAAACAATCCACCCATCTTGGCCTCCCAAAGTGCAGGGATTACAGGCGTGAGCCACAATGCCTGGCTTTCCTGTTTTATTTTCGTCTGCTGAAAATAAACTAGAAGGCACAGGGCAGGACTGAGCTAACTTCAGTTTCTCTGCCATTTCACTTACTCACCGTTTACAGAGCTCTGCCCAGTGCCCAATGCTGGGCTGGGTCTTACAGATACACTGGTGGGCCAAACAGACTTCAAATAGTGAGGAAGCAGGAATGAATGTAATAATCACACAAGTACTTTGGGAAGCTGAAACAGGAAAATCACTTGAGCCCAGGAGTTCAAGACTAGCCTGGGCAACAAAGTGAGACTCCATCCCCAAGAAGAATAAAAAAATTAGCCAGGTGTGGTGGTGCACTGAGCAGTCCCAGCTACTCAGGAGGCTGAGCTGGGAGGATTGCTTGAGCCCGGGAGGTTGAGGCTGCAGTGAACTGTGTGCGCCTCTGCACTCCAGCCTGGGAAATAGAGCAAGACCTTGTCTCAAACAAAACAAAACAAAACAAAACAAACAAATCAACCCCCCGCCGCCGACACACAAGTAGGTAATCAGAAATGCTATGAAAGAACTGGACTTAGGGGGATCTAGAAGAGACTTCTAAACTGAAGCCTCAAGGATCCATTGGAGAAGGAGCATCTCTGGGGGTCTGAAGGGCATGTGTAAGAGGCCGAGACAGGAGGGAGGAGGGCAGAGGGAAGAAACAGAGGGGGAGCCAAGGAGTGTCAGGGCGTGGTGCTGGTGGCGGGGGCAGAGGCAGGCTGGGTAGGCTTTGTAGCCTCACCTGTGGAGCTTGGTCTTTGTCTTGAGCACAAGGGCAGCCCCTGGAGGGTTTAAGTTGGGTGGAGGTGAGCGGAAGTGATAGGAGAGGACAATCAGATTAATTTTCTTTTAGAATCCTGCTCCGCTGGCAGGGAAAAGAATGAAGTGGAGGGGGTTGGAGTGGACACACAGAGGGAGACTACTTTGGTCTCATGGTGGTGAGCACTAGGGTGGTGATGGTGGAGACGTAGAAGGAGGATGGGCTCCCACGTCATTGGGGAGGCAAAATGAACAGAACTTGATTGCTGACTGGAAGAAGCAAGGAAGAAAGAGGAAGAGTCAGAGATCCTTTCCGGGTTATTGATGTGAACAATGGGGTGGAGGGAGGTGCTACACTCTGAGATCTAGAACAATGAGAAGAAGCCCAGGCTTTGGGGAAGATCCTGAGTTCCTTCTCGAAAATGGGTCTACCATGCCTCATTGCTTTGCCTGGCTCAACCCATGCCCCAGCTGAAAGAGCGTCCTTAGGCAGCCATGTTTTTTCATACCAGCTGACATTGCCTCCCCCTTGACAACAGCTGATTGGATAAGGAGTAGGCACATGACCATGTGCAGTCCATTCATTGGCCAGCTGCTGACCTATGAAATAGCTGGTACCCAAAATGACCTGGGCCAATGGGACCTTCTCCCAGGAGCTGAACTGGGGAAGTAAGAGGACATGACACGTGTGGTGGGTGCTGCCGACCACAGACCTTGAGCTGCAGTGAGAGCCAGGGAGACCGCTAGGAAGCCTTGGTCTAGCTTTGCACTCTCAGCTCTGAGTCTACTTACAGAAGTGAATCTGTACAATGCCCCATGCAGTAACTGGACAGCACCTCTGTTCTGACTACAGCAGAGAGATTAAGAGCTCAGACTCAGGGGCCTGACTGCCTGGTGATCTGACTTTGCTTTTCAACTTCTAGCTGTGTGGCCTTGGGCAAGTCACTGAACCGCTCTGTGCTGTAGTTTCTACATCTGTGAAAATGGGATAGTAGTAATAACAGGACCCTGTTCACAGGGATGTGGTCATGACTCAATGAGTCTGTACATGTAAAGTACTTGGGACAGTGGCCAGTACACGGTTAAGAGGCCTCTAAGAGTTTGCTATTACAGTTGTTATTCCTGGTCCTAACTAGAACAGGCAGAAAAATGATCCGTTGTTGACAATCTGTTCTCAAGTGTCACTTAGCACTCTGGGCTCTGCCTGTCCTGATCCTCTGTCTGACCTGGCTGGCTGTAGAGAGCCAACAAGATCCCAGCAGCCGACAGGTGCTAAGGAAAGGTGGAAGACATTGCCATTTCTCAACACTGGCTTCAGTCCAGGCTCCTTCCCATCCTGGGTTCCTGGGGTCAGAGCTTGGCTGTAGCTGGGCACAGGGAGGGGTGTTATTGCTCAAGTGAGGATGATGTGCCTTGTGCCTGCAGGTGGCTGCAACCTGTGCCCCCTTCCAGGAGCTGGTCCACCTTGATGAGGCAGCTGATGGCTGCAGCCTATTCCTGGTCAACATATGTGGTCCCCAGGAAGCCGACAGTGTAGCTCTCAGACCTTCACTGGCCAGACCTGTCATTATCTAACAAGGGAGTGAGGCCTGAGCAGATGTTTCAGGGAGAAGGCCAACCAGAAGCATCCCCCTAGGGTTCCCAGCCCAAGAACACAAAGCCAGTGCACACAAAGCCTATGGAAACAATCACCTGGCTAGGATTCGCAGAGGTCAGACAGCTGGGAGAAACTCTTGGGTTTGGCATAAGGCAGACCTGAGTTCAAATCCTGGTTCTGACAAGTGTCTATCGGGGGATCTCTGAGCCTCAATGTCTTTGTCTGTAAAATGGGGATAAGTGTGTGTATCTTGAAGGGTAGGGTGGTAGTAGCAGTAGGAGGAGGAAAGATGGGCATAGCAGTGATTTAAAAGCATCACCCTGGTAACCAACATGTATTGAGCACTTACGATGAGCCAGGCCAGCCCTGAATATTCATAAACTCTGTTCTCGCCATGAGGGAAGGCTCATGGTAGAGTGAGTAGGGTCCTGGCATACTAAAATCAGGTAACTGAAGAGTTTAATACCTGTGCTATTTACAAAGGTGTAGGGAGGGTTTGGGGAAACCAACAAGGGGCGGTCTAGTCTAGAAGGGTACGGGGAGGGCACAGTTACCAGACCTGGATAGAAAGCTGTCTGAAGCAGCTACCTGTGATAGGAACTGTGTGTTCAGACTTATTTTCAGCATGTGAAAAAGGGGGTGGTAGGAATAACAGTGCCCGCTTCCCAGGGATGTTGTAGAGATTCAGTGGGTTACTGAGTGTGAAGTACAAGGAATAGCATTGACCCATGGTAACCTGGGAGGGAGGAAACCAGGTGTGGCAGGGAATGGAATGCTGCGCCCATCCAAAAATGGAATGCTGCGCCCACCCACGTCTTTTAGAAAATTATTTTATTTTTATTTACATTTTTTATTTTATTTTTTATTCTTTTTTAAGAGACAGAGTCTCACTCTGTTGCCCAGGCTGGAGTACAGTGGCATGATCATGGCTCACTGCAGCCTGGAACTCCTGGCCTCAAGCAATCCTCCCACCTTGGGCTCCCAAATAGCTGGGACTGCAGGCATGTGTCACCACACTCAGCTAATTTTTTAAATTTTTAGTAGAGACAGTGTCTCACCAGCAGGCTTATCTTGCCCAAGCTGGTCTCAAACTCCTGGCCTCGAGCAATCTTCCTGCCTCAGCCTCCCAAAGTGGTGGGATTACAGGTTTGAGCCATTGAGCCATCACACACAGCCCTATTTTTTTTTTTTAATTAAAAAAAATATAGAATGCTTCATGAATTTGTGTGTCATCCTTGCACAGGGGCCATGCTAATCTCTGTATCGTTCCAATTTTAGTATATGTGCTGCTGAAGTGGGCATGATATCCACTTTTTTTTTTTTTTTTTTTTGGAGATGGAGTCTTGCTCTGTCGCCCAGGCTGGAGTGCAGTGGCGCAATCTTGGCTCACTGCAATATCCGCCTCCCGGGTTTAAGCAATTCTCCTGCCTCAGCCTCCCGACTAAGTAGGACTACAGGCGCATGCTGCCACACCCAGCTAATATTTTTGTATTTTTAGTAGGGACGGGGTTTCACCGTGTTGCCCAGGCTGGTTTTGAACTCCTAAGCTCAGGCAGTCCACCCGCCTCTTCCTCCCAAAGTGCTAGGATTACAGGCGTGAGCCACTGCGCCCAGCCAATGTCCACACCTTAATCCCTGGAACCTGTGAATGTTACTTTCTGTGGCAAGACTTTGCTGATGTGATTAAGGATGGGAGATGAGCCTAGATTATTCGGGTGGGGCCAGTGTCATCACAGGGTCCTTATAAGAGGAAGGCAGGGGGGCAAGAATCAGGAGATGCGACAAGGAAGGCAGAGGTGTAGGGGGAGGGAGAGGGAGAGAGGAGAGAACGCTCAACCTGCCATCACTGACTTGGAAGATGGAGGAAGAACACAGCCCTGCCAAAACCTTTGTTTTCGCCGCAGTAAAACCCATTTTGGACTCCTAACCTCCAGAACGATAAGATAATAAATTAATGTTGCTTTAAACCACTAAGTTTGTAGCAATTTGTCACAGCAGCCACAGGAGACTAACACGCTGGGGGAATAAATATCTCTGCCTCTCTCTCCTCTTGGGCTTCCCATCAGCTGAACCGAACTGGAAGCTGATGGGCACAGAAGCCCATTGATACAGTTCGCGCAAGTCAGCCCCCTGGGCAGAGAGCAGGGTGAGAAAGATGGAGAGTGTAGCTGAAAGGGCCAGAGGAAGTCATTTAGCTGGAAAACTATTACCCCATTTTACAGATGAGGGCACTGAGGCTAAGTAATTCATCCAAGACTGCACAGCTAGTCAGTGCAGAGCTGGCAGTCATGAAGATTAGACAACACAGGTATTGTGAATCACTCATTGAGCAATTACTATGTGCAGAGCATGAAGCAAAGCACTCTATATTTCCCAAAACCAATAGTTCTTACAAAGTGAGTACTTTGGAGGAAGGCACTATTGTTATTCTCAGTTGACAGATGAGGAAACTAGGTTTTTGTCACCCGCCCAAAGTCACACAGCTGGAGAGGCGCATGGCTGGGATCTGAACATAGATGTGTCTGATGCCAAAGTCCATGGGCATAGCCATCAGGCCATGCTGCTTTACAGTGTCAAGTGCGTGGTGCCGACCTGGAACCCCACATGAGCTCAATGGGCAAAACGTCCTGGTCATCATGGTCTTGGGGAGGGTCAATGGGAGGTATCTTACAACTTTCCTAGGCCTCTTGTTTCCCCTCTGGCCTTTCTTCTCCACATCTCTTTTGTCTTTATGCCATTTTGCGTTTCTTGGCACTGCCTTTGGGTACCAGAGCTGCGGCTTCATCTAAGAAAACCTCAACAGCCTAGGATTTTGGCTCGACTAGATAAACCAGGGGTCCCAGGGCTGAAGACTGGTACTAGACTGTGGCCTGTTAGGAAGCAGGTTGCACAGCAGGAGGTGAGCAGTGGGTGAGCAAGCATTACCGCCTGAGCTCCGCCTCCCGTCAGATCAGCTGTGGCAGTAGATTCTCCTAGGAGTGGGAACCCTGTTGTGAACTGCACATGCGAGGGATGATCTAGGTTGTACGCTCCTTATGAGAATCCAATGCCTGATGATCTGAAGTGGAAGTTTCATTCCGAAACCATTCCCACCCTGATCTGTGGAAAAACTGTCTTCCATGAAACCGGTTCCTGGTGCCAAAAAGGTTGGGGACCACCATGTTAAATCATACAGTGGAGGAAGGGAGTGGACATGAAAGGTGAGAGGACCTAAACAGGCCCAAAGATTGGGGTCATGGGTTGGGTTAGTTGCCACTCAAGATCGATGGTGACTTCCAAGCTGCTCTGCTGCCAAGCAATGCCTGGGACATGTCTCAGCTTTCTGAACTTGAAAGATGGCTGTTTTTACAGAATGGAAAGCAGGAGACTTCAAACATTCTTTAGTCCATCTGCTTCAGTCCAGATTCCCTTTGGGTCACCTTACAGAGCCACTGGCAATCACTATGTCCTACAGGTGATACCTTGTCTGAGCCCTGCTGAGTCCTCTGAACTCCAATGTCTATTCCCCAAGGCCTCTTCATTCCAACACCTGCCTGGAGGCCTTTCTCTATGATACACTGCAAAGCATCATTGCCCTCACTCCCCACTCCAGGGTCTGTGGCAGACATCACTAATCAGTCATGGAGCTTTTTCCTTCTGAGCCTCAGTTCCCTCTATAAAATGAGCTCCTGGAAGCCACAAAGAGTCAAAACCTATTAGGGCTCTCCTTCCCTGGGAGAAGCAGGTCCCAGAGCATGCTAACATGCTTTTTTTTCCTCTCAGGTGAAATGTGGATGAAAATTGCATCAAGGGTAGCTATGAACAACCTAACTTAGGAAATGCACTTGGATAGTAGAGGTGTGACAAGGTGGTGATGACAAAGAGCCATGCTCAGCTTCGTGGAATTAGAAGAGGTGGGTGACAGGAGCTACGAGCTCAGGCTGTTTATTTTATATGCTGACATCAGTCCACCCTCATCCATTCTTTCCTCCTCAGAAGGCACCCTGAATCCTCTGCATGATCCACGTGACTGGGGCTACCTGGTGGCCGCAGCCAGTGCCTACCTTGGACTTGACGGCCAGGATGATCTTGGGCAGGGCCACGATGAGGCACTTGAGGGCAATGGTGATGTACTTCAGAACAAAGTCTGCGATGCCCACGATCCAAAGCAGGTCAAAGAAGTCCAGCGTCTCCAGGTTGGGCTTCAAGAATATGAGGCTGGGGGGAGGATTCAGAGAGTCAGAAGGTTTCCTTAGGGCCAGGCCTCAGCAGCTCCTTCTACTCACTTGGGAGCCTTCTGAGTATCACCTGTAGAAACAGCACTGAACTGGGAGTCGGAGGTCTATGTCCTTTTCCTGAATCTGCTACTCACCTGCTGTGTGACCTCACGTGGATCTCTTAACCTCTCTGAGTCTTACAGTCTGAGAGTTAAATGGCCATATTGGCCTGGAGTTTCATTAAGGTCCCTGTTTTAGTTCTTTCTTTGTGTTGCTATAACAGAATACCTTAGGCTGGGTAATTTATAGAGGAAAGAGGTGGTTTTGTTTGTTTGTTTGTTTTTGAGATGGAGTCTTGCTCTGTCTCCCAGGCTGGAGTGCAGTGGTGTGATCTCAGCTCACTGCCTCCACCTCCCAGGTTCAAGTGATTCTCCTTCCTCAGCCTCCCAAGTAGCTGGGATTATAGGCACCTGCCAACTCAGCTGGCTAATTTTTTTGTATTTTTAGTAGAGATGGGGTTTCGCCATCTTGGCCAGGCTGGTCGCAAACTCCTGACCTCAAGTGATCCACCCACCTCAGCCTTCCAAAATGCTGGGATACAGGCGTAAGCCACTGCTCTCAGCCAGAGGAAAGAGTTTTATTTAGTCCAGGGTTCTATAGGCTGGGAAGTTCAAGGGCACGGCACTAGCTTCTGGTGAGGCCTATTTTTCTCGTCCATCATAACATGAAGGAGAAGGCCAACGGGGAAGCAGACAAAACCCCAGGGGCGTCCTGGCTTTATAAAAACCCACCCTCACAGGAACTAATCCATTCCCATGAGACTAATCCAGCTTCACCAGAGCAAAAACTCACTATCATGAGAATGGCACCAAACCACTCATGGAGGATCCATACCCACGACCCAAACACCTTCCGCTAGGCCCCACTTCCCAACATCATTGGGGATCAAATTTCAACATGAGTTTTGGTGGGGACAAACCCAACCATAATAGTCCTTATGTATCTGGCTTATTTCAATTCACAAAATGTCCTCAAGTTTCATCCATGTTGCAGCATGTATCAGAATTTCCCTCTAGTTTTGTGGGTCCGCAACAGGCTTTACGAGAGGAGGCAAAAGGAAGGAAGGAAGAAAGGAGGGAAGAAAAGGAAGGAGGAGGAAGAGAGGGAGGGAAGGCAGAGAGGAAGGAAGTTAGGAAGGCAGGCCAATACTATGAAGGAGGGGGGGGAAACTGATGTGCCGGGAACTGTGGTAAGCTCTTTGCTCACTGTGTCTCACTGATCTTCAACGCCTGTCCTGTGCAGTGAGTGTTGCTTATCTCCAGTTTATAAATAAGGCACTGAGGCTTGGAGAGGTGGTCAGCTGCCCAAAGTCACATTACATAAGCATAAAGGTGTTGGTATCAGACAGACTTGAACTTGAATCCAGGCTTCTCCATTTATTGGACCCTGGGCAAATAAAGTTATCTCTGGAGGCCTCAGGGTTCTCATGAATAAAATGGGAATTGTTCCCTCCCTCATGGTGTTATTGGCAGGATTTGATGAGATAATGGACAGATTACAGACCCTGCGGTGCAGCAGTGATGATGACAGTAACATTATGAGGCAGGTACTTTTATCCACCCCATTTTGCAGATGAGGAAACTGAGGCACAGAAAGGTAAATATGTGGAAGGTCCTAAAAATACTAAGAGAGGTGGCCTGGAACCCAGACATCCTGGCTGCAGTTAAAGTTCTCCATCCATACTCTACAGCTGAGTAGTGTAAACCTGTCCATGACCAGATAAGTGAAACCTCACGTTCAGTTTCTGTACTTATTGGAGACAGACAACAAGCAGCTCTCAAACTGGCACTGGTGAAGAGAACACACTTTGAGTGGCACTGCTCTTCAACACCCCCCAAGAGGGGGATGTTCTTTGTAATAGTGGCTAAAATATCCTGGGTTTAGATGTCATGCAGGCCCTGATCTGTATATTTTACATGTCTTAACTCATGTTGTCTTCCCAAAGACTCTATGAAGTAGGTACTGTGAATATCCCATTTTGAGGCTGGGCTCACGACGGTAATTCCAGCACTTTGGGAGGCAGAGGCAGGAGTTCGAGACCGGCCTGGCCAACATGGTGAAACCCTGTCTCTACTAAAAATATAAAAATCAGCTGGGCATGGTGGTGCATGCCTGTAGTCTCAGCGACTCAGAAGGCTGAGTCAGGAGAATCACTTGAACCTAGGAGGCAGAGGTTGCAGTGAGCCGAGATCATGCCATTGTACTCCAGCGTGGGCGACAGAGTGAGACTCCTTCTCAAAAAAAAAAATCCCATTTTGAGCTGAGGACACTGGGACACTAAGAGGTGGAGTCACCTTCCTGCAGCAACTCGGGTTGAATGTGGAGCTTAGATTGGAACCAGTACTCAACCCACACTGGTCCCTCTCCTTTCTTCCCGCTGGATTACAGGCTCAGGGCAAGGGCCAGACTGAATCCCATCTGTCTCCTCCAAAGCAGGGAGAAGTACACTCAGCACAGAATGGATGCTTTCTATATGCTTTGGAAATACTCAGCTGGGCTGGCGGAAAAGGGTGCAAAATGAGGCCTCTATTCTAGCATCCTAAGAACAGATTGGTCTGGGTTATTTTGAGTAGGGCAAAATTACTGACAAGTCACTCACAACACCTTCAGTGACCCTCCCACATCCCCGCCCTGTCTCCATGGAATTCCTCGCCTGCAAGTTGGAGTGGTCATCCTGTTCATAACACAGGGAGAGGTTTGCGGCCCTGAGCTCCCGTCTTTAGCTCTGCTCTTGCCCTTCCTGGGATATCCCAGGCTGGCTGGTGGATTTCCACACTCTGCCAAATCTCCAATGCTTCTATGATCATGATCAAATGAAGATGTGCCTTATCCTTTCCATTTTATCTTGAAGATGTGCCTTATCCTTTCCATTTTATCTTGGACACAAGTTGGTGTTCAATCCATCTATCTGGGTTTTATTCCATCATCTTACTGAGTTTGTTTTTGCTTTTGGTTTGGGGGGTGGGTGCAAAAGTGTTTTTCTATGGATTCATCATCAAGTCTAATCATTTCTAAAGTACTCTACAAACTTTAATGGACTGATATATTTTATTGTCAGTTTTGCTCCTCCTTAGGCACCTCCACTAATTCTGGTGATTTTTTTTTTTTTTTTGAGACGGAGTCTTGCTCTGTTGCCCAGGCTGGAGTGCTGTGTCGCAACCTTGGCTCACTGCAACCTCCGTCTCCTGGCTTCAAGTGATTCTTCTGCCTCAGCCTTCCAAGTAGCTGGGATTACAGATGCCTACCACCATGCCAGGCTAATTTTTATATTTTTAATAGAGACAGGGTTTCGCCATGTTGGCCAGGCTGGTCTCAGACTCCTGGCCTCAAGTGATCCACCCTCCTTGGCCTCCCAAATTGTTGGGAATACAGGCGTGAGCCACTGTGCCCAGCCTAATTATGATAATTAATCATAAAAGAATCATATTAATTATGATATATGTCCAATGTTTTATTGTTTACCCAGTACTTTCATGAGTCTTATGACATGTGGCCTTCCTAACTAGCCTGCAGGCAGATAAGGGAAGAATGTGAACTTGGTTCCAATTTTGCAAATCAGGAAACTAGGGAAGGCTCAGAGAGGTGACATGACTTGCCCAAGGGCACAAAGCTGGGAAGTGGTAGAATTAAGACTCTGATGTTGGTCATCAGACATCAAATCCTAAGAAGATTCAAGCTCAGTGGTAAGGGCCGCCTCCAAGGCTAAGACTCCTTAGCAAGGGCTTCATGAAGTCTCAGTGTCCTCACCTGTGAAATGGGTCCCTAGGAGGCCAAAATAAGACAATGGTTGTTGGTGTCACATACAAGCATCCTCTAGACTGGTGACTTTAGTAAGGACAAGGACTCAGCTATGTTGCTCTTCTCCTTTTTTTTTTTTTTTGAGACAGAGTTTCACTCTTGTTGCCCAGGCTGGAGTGCAACAGCACAATCTCGGCTCACTGCAACCTCCACCTCCCCGGTTCAAGCGATTTGCCTGCCTCAGCCTTCCAAGTAGCTGGGATTATAGGCATGTGCCACCACACCTGGGTAATTTTGTATTTTTAGTAGAGATGGGGTTTCATCATGTTGGCTAGGCTGGTTCAAACTCCTGACCTCAGGGGATCTGCCCACCTCAGCCTCCCAAAGTGCTTGGATTACAGGCGTGAGCGACCGCACATGGCCTGTTGCTCCTCTGTTAAGCTTCTCCCTCTCTTTCTGTGCACCAGTTTGACTCAGCCTGCTTTGATGGGGGCACAGAGGTCTGAGACTGGGAATATCATCATACCCAGAAAATGGCATGAGCTGGAAATTCATCCAAGGTTCTGAGAAACTCCACCTCCTCCACCCTCCACCCGGACCCTGACATTCTAGACCATGCACTGAATGCAGCGTATGAGATTTGTGTTGACGCCTTGGAACTGACTCCTCAAATTGCTTTTATGGGCAGCCTCAGAAGGTGGCAAAACCACTCAGTCCTCAAAGTTCATTTTCAAAACAGATGGATGTGATCTGAAAGCCTGACTTGAGTTTCACCCCTGTCCTAGAGGTCCTCTGGCCAACCCTACCCCCAACCATCCAAAAAAGAATCTTCCCTCAATTCTGACAGCTCTGATAGTTTCCACAAACAGCAATCACGTTCTGATTAACATTCACTTACGCAGTGATCTCTAAATACTTTTTTAAAAATGAAGCTAAATGTACTCTGCTTACACGATTATTTTTCTTTCCTAATTAATTCTTTGGTGTTAAAATAACCATTCTTTTATGAAATGATGTCAGTAGTAGACGATCTTTTTTTCTAATTGTGGTAAAACATACATAACATAAAATGTACCATCTTTTTTTTTTTTTTTTTTTTTTTTTTTTTTTGTGAGAAGGAGTCTCGCTCTTTCACCCAGGCTGGAGTGCAGTGGCGCGATCTTGGCTCACTGCAGGCTCCGTCCCCCGGGGTTCACGCCATTCTCCTGCCTCAGCCTCTCCGAGTAGCTGGGACCACAGGCGCCCGCCACCACGCCCGGCTAATTTTTTTTGTATTTTTTTAGTAGAGATGGGGTTTCACCGTGGTCTCGATCTCCTGACCTCGTGATCCGCCCGCCTCGGCCTCCCACAGTGCTGGGATTACAAGCATGAGCCACCGCGCCCGGCCGAAATGTACCATCTTAACCATTTTTACCTGCACAGTTCAATGATGCTAAGTACATTCACATTGTTGCATAATCATCACCACCATCCAACCACAGACCTCTTTTCATCTTGCAAAGCTGAGACTCTGTACCCATTAGCAGTAACTCCACATTCCCTTCTCCCCCCAGTCCCTGGCAACCGCCATTCTTTCTGTCTATAAATTTGACTACTTTAGGTACTTCATGTAAGTGAAACAATACACCTAATGTCCTTATGTATCTGGCTTATTTCAATTCACAAAATGTCCTCAAGTTTCATCCATGTTGCAGCATGTATCAGAATTTCCTTTCTATTTAAGGCTGAATAATATTCCACGTATGTACATACCACAGGGTGTTTATCCATTCATCTGTCAATAGACACTGGGTTGCTTCTACCTTTTGGCTATTGCGTGATGATCATTTTTAAAATATGTTTTTAGTTGCAAAAAGCAGGCTGATATCTACATGGTAAACCCCAGACTTTGTTGTGGGTTGATTTATTGGTTTGTGAAATCTCTAAATCTGGGACTTACACAATTTTGTATCTGATGTAGAGATGTGATTCCCATCACCCTTACACCCTCTACAGATTCTTCCAAGTAGTTGCATTTAGGGCCTCTGCTGAGCCTGTGACTCTATTCTGAGATGTGCTCACCACTGCCATCCTCAGGGAAAGCATCCACATCCCCACTGGACTCTGCGACCCAGCCCCCCTGGCCCATGAAAAGCCAATCAGAGGTGCTCTGTCTTTAATTTTAAAGGAGAAACAGAGACTGCCAGTGAACGGCTAAGTCATGCCAAGAATTGAACATCAAATTCCAGGAAGTCCCTGGTCCCTGCCCTTTCTTGGGCCTTGTTGTTTGGTTTTCCTAGGATTGTTTCAGTCCCTGCATGGAGCAACGCCTAAAGGAAGAATTCCCTGTTTGCTTAAGCTAGGAACCCAAAGGGCCCTTAGTTAATATGTTTTCTTAATATAGTCCTGGGCACACACACAGGAAGTGTCAATAGATGCTACCTGCGGCTGGGCATGGTGGCCCATGCCTGTAATCCCAGCACTTTGGGAGGCCGAGGCGGGCAGATCACCTGAGGTCAGGAGTTCGTGACCAGCCTGGCCAACATGGTGAAACCTGTCTCTATTAAAATTGTGAAAAATTGGCCGAGCATGGTGGCTCACACCTGTAATCCCAGCACTTTGGGAAGCCGAGGTGGGTGGATCACAAGGTCAAGAGATCGAGACCATCCTGGCCAACTTGGTGAAATCCTGTCTCTACTAAAAATACAAAAATTAGCTGGGCGTGGTGGCATGTGTCTGTAGTCCTAGCTACTTGAGAGGCTGAGGCAGGAGAATTGCTTGAACCCAGGAGGCAGAGGTTGCAGTGAGCCGAGATCGTGCCACTGCACTCCAGCCTGGCGACAGAGCAAGACTCCGTCTCAAGAAAAAAAAAAAAATTACAAAAAAATCAGTCAAGTATAGTGATGTTTGCCTGTAATCCCAGCTACTTGGGAGGCTGAGGCAGAAGGATTGCTTGAACCCAGGAGACGGAGGTTACAGTGAGCTGAGATTGTGCCACTGCACTCCAGCCTGGGTGACAGAGCAAGACTTTGTCTCAAAATAAGTACAGAAATGCTCCTTTCATTTATTGACATTTCTTGTGCATTAAAGTGATATGCTGGTAAATGAAAGAGTTGTAAAATGGCATGTTCTGCACGCTACAACTTCCACAACAAATATGTATAAATATGTAGAGAAAAATGTTAGCAGAGTTGCTGTTAGGTGACAGAATTGGAGGTGTTTTTGGTCCTTTTTAAATGGGTTTTCCAATTTTCACAATTAAAAATAAATTACTTTTGGGCCGGACGCGGTGGCTCACGCCTGTAATCCCAGCACTTTGGGAGGCCAAGGCGGGTGGATCACGAGGTCAGGAGATTGAGACCATTCTGGCCAATATGCTGAAACTCTGTCTCTACTAAAAATACAAAAATCAGCCGGGCGTGTTGGCGCGTGCCTGTAATTCCAGCTACTCAGGAGGCTGAGGCAGGAGAATCGCTTGAACCAGGGAGTTGGAGGTTGCAGTGAGCCAAGATCATGCCACAGCACTCCAGCCTGGTGACAGAGCGAGACTCTGTCTCAAAAAATAAAAATAAAATAAAATAAAAATTACTTTTGAAATTAGAAATATAAGTAACTTTAAAAAATGTGACCAGGTGTGGTGGCCCACGCCAGTATTCCCAGTACTTTGGGAGGCTGAGGTGGGAGGATTGCTTGAGCCCAGGAGTTCAAGGCTGCAGTGAGCCATGATGGCACCACTACATTCCAGCTAGGGCAACACAGCAAGACTGTGTCTCCAAAAAAAAAAAAAAAAAATCTGAGATACTCATTTATTTGATAAATATTGATGGGGCAGCAACTATGAGACAGCACTATATAGGCACCAGGGGAAACAAACTCACTAAAAATAAACTGGAGGCTGACAAGCAGCCCTGAAGGAACTCAGGAGGGAAACTGCTGACCATTTGAGATGTTTATGGGAGTGAGATTCTGCCTGCTTCATTTACGCTGGCAGATTTGTGGAGGAAGCATCTCGTTTCAAAAGAATTTCCAGGTGCATGGCTGCCAGGGTGACAGGGATATTTTAAGGAAGGTGATGATAAGTCGGGGCTAAGTCATCCATTCAATTTCCTGTGCTCTGCCTCCCCAACTTGCCCCACCACATTGCATGGAACTCTGAGTCAATGTCACAGAAGAGGGTGGCTACGTCATGGGACATGTATTGGGGGTGTAGGAGCAAGGAGTCCTGTTACCTTGTCTCTGCACAGCTCAACCCAGATGGGGTAGACATTTTTATCACTTATCATTATTTAAAAAGCACTATTACTATGTAAAAAAAAAGTGTCCATTACAAAAAATTATAAAATACAGATAATTCTAAAGAAAAAAGTAAAATTGCTCATATACGTATATAATTTATTTTTTATTTTTTTATTTTTAACGATAGGATCTCACTCTGTCACCTAGGCTGGAATGCAGTGCTGCGATTATGGCTCACTGCAGCCTTGACCTCCCAGGCTTATGTGATCCTCCCACCCTAGTCTCCAGGGTAGCTGGGACTATAGGTGCACGCCACCATGCCCAGCTAGTTTTTGTATTTTTTGTAGAGATGGGGTTTCACCATGTTGCCCAGGGTGGTCTCGAACTCCTGGGCTCAAGTGATCTGGCCATCTTGGCCTCCCAAAGTGCTGGAATTACAGCGTGGGCCAACGCGCCTGGCATACCCACATATTTAACGTCTAGAGGACCACTGTTAATATTTTAAGTCAGGAGTCAACAAGCTTTTCCTTTAAAAACAGAGAGTAAATATTTTTGGCTTTGTAAGCTATATGGTCTCTGCCATAACTGTTCAACTCTGTCGGAGCACAGATGAACTCATAAACGATACGTAAATGGATGGGTGTAGCTGTGTTTCCACAAAATGTTACTAATAAAAATGGGTAAATGGCTGTAGCCTGCCAACCTCTGTTTTAGTGAGTATCTTTAAGGACTTTTAAAAAGTATAGGCATAAATGAATGAATTAGCAAATGAATGAAAAAAGAAAAAGCCAGTCACAATGGCTCACACCTGTAATCCTAGCATTTGGGAGGCTGAGGTGGGTGGATCACTTTAAGCAAGGAGTTCAAGACCAGCCTGGGCAACATGGAGAAACCCCATATCTACTAAAAATAAAAAAAATTTAGCTGAGCATGTTAACATGCGCCTGAAGTCCCAGCTACTTGGGAGTCTGAGGTGGGAAGATTGCTTGAGGCTGTGAGTATGTGATCACACCACCGTACTCCAGTCTGGGTGACAGCAAGACCTTGTCTCAAAAAAAAAAAAAAAATTGAAAACATTGAAAAACCAAAGAAAAAAGACATACATACATTAAAATAACTTTTAAAAGCTGTTATATTCATCAGATGGGGGAAAAATCAAATACAGTCATACATCGCTTAATGACTGGGACATGTTTGAGAAACACAGCCTTAGGTGACTTGGTCTTTGTGTTAATACCATAGAGTTGACTTACACAAAACTAGTTAGCATAGCCTACTACACATCTAGGCTATATGATGTAGCCTATTACTCTTAGGCTACAAACCTACATAGCTTGTTACCGTACTGAATACTATAGACAATTATAACACAATGGTATTTGTATATCTAAACAGAAAGGGCACAGTAAAAACACCGTATAAAGAATGAAAAAAGGTACACCCATATAGGACACTTACTATCACTGGAGCTTGCAGGAGTGGGAGTTGCTCTGGATAAGTCAATGAGAGAGTGGTGAATGAATGTGAAGGCCTAGGACATGACTATACGTTGCTGTAGAATTTACAGACACTGTACATGTAGGCTACACTACATTTATTTTATTTTATTTTATTTTGAGATAGAGTCTCATTCTATCACCCAGACTGGATGCAGTGGCGCGATTTTGGCTTACTGTAGCCTCTGCCTCCCGGGTTCAAATGATTCTCCTGCCTCAGCCTCCCAAGTAGCTGGGACTACAGGCTCCTGCCACCACACCCGGCTAATTCTGGTATTTTTTTTTTTTTAGTAGAGACGGGGTTTCACCATGTTGGCCAGGCTGGTCTCAACTGACCTCAAGTGATCCACCCACCTTGGCCTCCCAAAGTGCTGGGATTACAGGCGTGAGCCACCATGCCTGGCCGTTACATTTATTTTAAAATGTTTATTTCTTCAATCATAAATTGACCTTGGCTTACTGTAACATTTTTACTTTGTACACTTAGTTTTTATTTTTTGACTATTTTATAATAACACTTAGCTTAATACAGATTGTACAGCTGCACAGAAATATTTTCTTTCTTTATATCCTTATTCTATAAGGCTTTTCCTATTTTTAAAATTTTTTGTTAAAACTTAAGACACAAACATACACCTTAGCCTCACCCTACGTGGGGTCAGAATCATCAATATCACTGTCTTCCACCTCCATATCTTGTCCCACTGGAAGATCTTTAGGGGCAATAACACCCATGGAGCTGTCACCTCCTATGACAGCAATGTCTTCTTCTGAAAGGCACTGCCTAAGGCTGCCTTACAGTTAACTTTGAGACGGAGTCTCACTCTGTCTAGAGTGCAGTGTTGTGATCACGGCTCACTGCAACATCTGCCTCCCGGGTCCAAGCAATTCTCTGGCTCAGCCTCCCGAGTAGCTGGGATTACAGGCACCTGCCACCACGCCTGGCTAATTTTTGCATTTTTAGTAGAGACGGGGGTTTCGCCATCTTGGCCAGGTTGGTCTTGAACTCCTAATCTTGAGATCCGCCCGCCTCAGCCTCCCAAAGTGCTGGGATTACAGGTGTGAGCCACTGCGCCCGGCCAACTTTTATTTTTTATAAGTAGAAAAAGTATACTGTAAAATGACAATGGGTGGGTACGGTGGCTCACGCCTGCAATCTCAGCACTTTGGGAGGTTGAGGCAGGTAGATCACCTGAGATCAGGAGTTTGAGACCAGCCTGGCCAACATGGCAAAACAATTTCTCTACTAAAAACACAAAAATTAGCCGGGCATGGCGGTGAGCACCTATAATCCCAGCTATTTGGGAGGCTGAGGCGGGAGAATCACTTGAACCTGGGAGGCAGAGGTTGCAGTGAGCCGAGATCACGCCACTGCACTCCAGCCTGGGCAACAAGGGCAAAACTCGGTTTCAAAAAAAAAAAAAAAAAAGAGAGAAAAATAAAAGAAAATGACAATGTAAAGTATAGTAAACATATAAACCAGTAACATAGTCTTTTATTATCATTATCAAGCATTAGGTACTGTACATAATTGCATGCACTCTACTTTTATATGACTGGCAGGACAATAGGTTTAACCTGGCATCACCACAAATACGTGAGTAAGGCACTGTGCTACAGCATTATGATGGCTGCAATATCACTAGGTAATAGAATTTTCCAGCTCCATTATAACCTTATGAGACCACTGTTGTCTATATGGTCCATCGTTGATGGAAACATCATTACGTGACACATGACTGTAATATAAAAGGCCAAACTGGGCTGGGTGCAGTGGCTCATGCCTGTAATCCCAGCACTTTGGGAGGCCGAGGCTGGCAGATTACCTGAGGTCAGGAGTTTGAGACCAGCCTGGCTAGCATGGTGAAACCCCATCTCTACGAAAAATACAAAAATTAGCTGGGCATGGTGGCAGGTGCCTGTAATCCCAGCTACTCAAGAGGCTGAGACAGGAGAATCACTTGAACCTGGGAGGCATAGGTTGCAGTGAACCAGGATTGCACCACTGAACCCCAGCCTGGGCAACAAAGAGTGAAACTCCATCTCAAAAAAAAAAAAGGCCAAACTGTGTAAAGTAAGTTCCTGATCTCCAGTGGCCACCAAAAGGCGCTTATTATTTCTAGTTTCTTGGTTGTCCTTCCAGAAATATTCCAGAACTGCACTATTCATACAGTGTTCACTAACCATTTTGAACACTTGAAATGTTGTTAGTTGGAACTGACATGAGCTGTATATGTAGGATACCAGATTACAAAGACTTAATGTGAAAAAAGAATGTAAAACTGGGGGCGGTGGCTCACGCCTGTAATCCCAGCACTTTGGGAGGCCGAGGCAGGCGGATCACGAGGTCAGGAGTTTGAGACCAGCTTGACCAATATGGTGAAACCCCGTCTCTACTAAAAATACAAAAATTCGCTGGGCGTGGTGGTGCATGTCTGTAATCCCAGCTACTTGGGAGGCTGAGGCAGGAGAACTGCTTGAACCCGGGAGGCGGAGATTGCAGTGAGCTGAGATCGTGCCACTGCACTCCAGCCTGGGTGACAGAGTGAGACTCTGTCTCAGAAAAAAAAAAAAAAAAAAAGAATGTAATTTTTGTACTGATTGCATGTTGAGATGACAATCTTTTGGGGCCAGATGCGGCGGCTCACACCTGTAATCAATTCCAGCACTTTGGGAGGCCAAGGCAGGGGGATTGCCTGAGCTCAGAGGTCCGAGCCCAGCCTGGGTAACATAGAGAAACCCCATCTCTACAAAAAATATAAAAATTAGCCAGGTGTGGTGGCATGCACTTGTAGTACCAGCTACTTGGGAGGCTGAGGTGGGAGGATCACCTGAGCCCTGGGAAGTCGAGGCTGCAGTGAGCCATGATCACACCACTGCCAGCCTGGGTGATGCAGTGAGATCCTGTCTCAAAAAAAAAAGCAAAACAAACAGTCAAAGAAAAACAAATATTTTTGATATACTGGGTTAAATAAAATCAATTATTATAATTGATTCCACCTGTTTCCGTTTAGTTTTCAGTAACTAGAAGATGTTAATTTACCTATGTGGCTTGCCTTGAATTTCTACTATTGAGTGCTGGTCTAGATATACATGAGTAGTAACAGCAGGGTGGAATTTGGAAGTTACAACGTGACATAGAGCTTGTGCCTCATTCTCAAGTGAAAGGGTACATGCCCCAAGCGCCCCACTCTCCCATCGTGGGGGTTGGATTCCCATGCTCACCTGTTGTACAGCTGCTGGGAGCTGAATGTATAAAGCACATAGAGGGTGTTCCCCGCCAGAAAGGCCAGGATCCACAAGATGACCAGCACTGACCTCTTCTCCTGAAGACAAAGCAAGAGATATGTGATATCAAAGGTGCATGTGGCAGAACCTTCCAGAATGTACCCTGATGACTGGCAGCTTTTCACTTTGTCAACGTTTGTGAAGGAAGTGGTGCTGAAGGTGAAAGGAAGGGGACTGGCACCCTTCCATTCCACTGAGACCCAAGCGGTGGTCACGGAGAAGGTGGCAGAATGGTGGACATCTGCTTGAAATACTATCTAGAAAGGCAGGAGAGCACCATGGTTTGCAGCAGACTCCAGAGCGGGATGGCACACATTCAAATCCCTGGTCAAATCCTGTGTGGGAGCTGTCCAACTCCAGGCAAGTTATTTAAACTCTTTCAGTTTCCCTTCCCTCATCTGTAAAATGGGTATATCTTAGTATCTACCTTATAGAGTTGTAAGAATTAAAGTACATAAAATGCTGTTAAGAACTAAAGCACAGAGAGTCTGAAACCTCAAGGGGGATGTGTTTTAAGTCTCAGTGTCTTCATTTGAAAATGGGGTTGTTGTTAAAGATTAAATCACATTTTTAATTTTAATTTTTTTTCTGTTGCCTAGGCTGGAGTACAGTAGTGTGATCATAGTGATCATAGCTCACTGTAACCTTGAACTCCGGGGCTCAAGTGATCCTCCTGCCTCAGCCTCCTAAGTAGCTAGCACCACAGGCAGGTGTCACTATACCTGGCTAATTAAATTTTTTTTTTTTTTTTTTGTAGAGACAGTCTTGCTATTTGGCTCAGGCTGGTCTTGAACTCCTGGCCTCAAGTGATCCTCCTGCCTTGGGCTCCCAAAACACTGCAATTACAGGCAAAAGTCAAATTTTTTAAATGCAAACATTCAGTCTGGTACAGATTCATATTTCAAGCTTGCTAAGGGGTAGGACTGATTATTAAGAGTTTACAACCCAGCAGAAGATTCTGATCTAGAGGTTAGAAATTCCTGCTTTCACTTCTTCTAGGGAAGACCTCTGGCCCACTGCCCTGGACTGACCATTCCATGGAATGCCACAGTGTAGAATTAAATCCAAGCTTATACACCTAATTCTCAAAGCCCTTCACAATCCAGCCCCATTTCTCCTTCTTCAGCCTCATTCCTATCTAGTCCCCAGGAAGACAAATTGGAAATCCTCAGTTTGCTGTTTCCCAGCAGTTTCATAGCCTGAGAGCAATCCTAGGAAATGTTTGAAGGAGATGCAAAGAGGGGCGTGTTCCTGCCTGTGTACCCTGGGACACAGAGGCAGACCCCTCTGCTGTTCATTCTCAACAGCTCGTGTCTTTTCTTGGACTGGAGTGGCTGCATTGCTGGAATAAGATGAGGTCATAACTTTCCCAGTGTAACCTTCCCTGTGGTTTCGGTAAATGCTCAATACACAGTGTCTCCAGACACAGCTCAGTGCCCCACGCACTGTTACGATGCACATTTCCAGAGAGTGGACGAAACAAATGCATCTCCATCCACCCATTATTCCAGGAGCGGTCAAGGTTAATCATGCTAGAAACCACCTCCAACCAACCAACTGCTCTTATCAATGTGATTAATCCAGCCAGCAGCTCTTTTTACTCCAATAAATAATAGATTCCAGTTTAATTCTCTATGAATCCAAACCAAAGGTGGAATAGGAAGAGGGAATTAGCAATGTTCTGGGAAGACAGAATCTGAAGGACAAAGGAGGTAGTTCTCTCCTAATAAGCTGAGACGCCTAAGCTTACCAAGGGCCATGTAAACCTGCTCTTATGGAAGATATGCACATATAGGCAAAGTGTCACCTGTGTCTTCATGAGGATCAAGGACCCCTGGAGGCCCGTCCATGGATACAGAGATCCTCTCAGTTCCTAAAATTTAAGTCAAGGTGCCATTTGGATGTTACTGCATTTGAGACAGACCTAGCCCCCAAAGCTGCTTCCTACTGTTTTGTTTGTTTTTGAGACGGAGTTTCGCTCTTGTTGCCCAGGCTGGAGTGCAATGGCGCAATCTCGGCTCATTGCAACCTCCGCCTCCTGGGTTCAAGTGGTTCTCCTGCCTCAGCCTCCCAAGTGGCTGGGATTACCGGCACCCACCACCATGCCCAGCTAATTTTTGTATTTTTAGTAGAGACGGGGTTTCACCATGTTGGCCAGGCTGGTCTCGAACTCCCGAACTCAGGTGATCTACCTGTCTCAGCCTCCCAAAGTGCTGGGATTATAGGTGTGAGCCACTGTCCCTGGCCCCTCCTACTGTTTTAACAGCAGCAGAAAGGAGTTTGCATAAAGAAGATGAGACTAAGGGTCAGGAAGGACCTCTGACTCTGTCCCCAACTCCGAACCTCAATGTGCTCATGTGCAACTGGAGACTGGGTTGTCCTCCATGCTGCATGGAGGCCCAAGTGCTTTTGAGAAAGCAGATGATGCTATAGAAGGGTCAGTGAAGCTGGTGATTATTATGGGATCACCTGTGCAGGAGAAAGCACAGACTTTAAAAAAAAAATTATTTCCATAGGTTTTTGGTGAACAGGTGGTATTACATGAATAAGTTCTTTTGTGGTGATTTGTGAGATTTTCATGCACCCGTCACCTGGGCAGTATATACTGAACCCAATTTGTAGTCTTTTATCCCTCACCCCCTTCCCACCCTTTCCCCCAGAGTCCCCAAAGTCCACTGTATCATTCTTATGCCTCTGCATCCTCATAGCTTAGCTACCACTTATGAGTGAGACATACAAGGTTTAGTTTTTCATTCCTGAGTTACTTTACTTAGAATAATAGTCTCCGATCCCATCCAGGTTGCTGTGAATTCCATTAATTCATTCCTTTTTATGGCTGAGTAGAATTCCACCATATACATATACCACAGTTTCTTTACCTACTTGTTGGTTGATGGGCATTTGGGCTGGTTCTACATTTTTGAAATTGTGAACTTTGCTGCTATAAACATGCACGCGCAAGTATTTTTTTCGTATGACTTCTTTTCCTCTGGGTAGATGCCTAGTAGTAGGATTGCTGGATCAAACGGTATTTCTACTTTTAGTTCTTTTTCTTTTCTTTTTTTTTTTTTTTTGAGATGGAGTCTTGCTCTGTCACCCAGGCTGGAGTGCAGTGGCGTGATCTCGGCTCACTGCAAGTTCCAACTCCCAGGTTCACGCCATTCTCCTGCCTCAGCCTCCCAAGTAGCTGGGACTACAGGCGCCTGCCACCATGCCCAGCAAATTTTTTTTTGTATTTTTTTTTTTTTTTTTTTTTTTTTTAACAGAGATGGGGTTTCACCGTGTTAGCCAGGATGGTCTCGATCTCCTGACCTTGTGATCCACCTGCCTCAGCCTCCCAAAGTGCTGGAATTACAGGTGTGAGCCACTGTGCCTAGCCTAGTTCTACTTTTAGTTCTTTAAGGAATCTCTGCACCGTTTTCCATAGTGGTTGTACTAGTTTACATTCCCACCAGCAGTGTAGAAGTGTTCCTGCATTCATGCCGACATCTATTATTTTTTGATTTTTTGATAATGGCCATTCTTGCTGGAGTAAGGTGGTACTGCATTGTGGTTTTGATTTGCATTTCCCTGATCATTAGTGATGTTGAGCATTTTTTCATTAGTTTGTTGGCCATTTGTGTATCTTCTTTTGAGAACTGCCTATTAACATCCTTAGGCCACTTTGTGATGAGTTTTTTTTTTTTCTGAAAGCACATACTTTTGAAAACTAGCTCAATTAAATGTTTCCTATATGCCAGGCATCATGCTAAACATCACCTTCTTTTTATTTTTTCTTAAACAGAAAAGGTCTTGCTCTGTTGCCCAGGCTAGAGAGTGCAGTAGTGCAATCATAGCTCACTGCAGCCTCAAACTCCTGGGATCAAGCAATCCTCCTGCTTCAGCCTCCTGAGTAGCTAGGATGACAGGCACATGCCCCCACACCTGGCTAACTTTTTAAAAAAAGTTTTGCAAGCCAGGTGTGGTGGCTCAGGCCTGTAATCCCAGCACTTTGGGAGGCTGAGGTGGTCGGATCACCTGAGGTCAAGTGTTCAAGACCGGCCTGGCCAACGTGGTGAAACCCCATCTCTACTAAAAATATAAAAATTAGCCGGGCATGGTGGCATGCACCTGTAATCTCAGCTACTCAGGAGGCTGAGGCAGGAGAATCACTTGGTAATCTTGGTGGTGCACACCTGTAATCTCGATATTTGGGAGGCGGAGGTTGCAGTGAGCCGAGATTGCACCACTGCACTCCAGCCTGGGTGACAGAGTGAGACTTCATCTCAAAAAAAAAAAAAAAAAAAAAAAATTGTAGAGAAGAAAGGGGCCTTGCTATGTTGCCCAGAGTGGTCTCAAACTCCTGGGTTCAAGGGATCCTCCCGCCTCAGCCTCCTGAGTTGTTGGGTTACAGGCATAGGCCACCATGCCCAGTACTTGTGCTAAACACCTTGTATGCACTATTTCTTTCTTTCTTTTTTTCTTTTCTTTTTTTTTTTTGTTGTTTTTTTTTGAGATGGAGTGAAACAATCTCAAACCATCAAACCATCTCAACCCAGGCTGGTGTGCAATGACGCAATCTTGGCTCACTTCAACCTCCACCTCCCGGGTTCAAGCAATTCTCCTGCCTCAGCCTCCCAAGTAGCTGGGATTACAGGTGTGAACCACCACGCCCGGCTAATTTTGTATTTTTTTAGTAGAGATGGGGTTTCACCACATTGTTCAGGCTGGTCTTGAACTCCTGACCTCAAGTGATCCACCCACCTTGGCCTCTCAAAGTGCTGGGATTACAGGCATGAGCCACCGCGCCTGGCTCTTTTTTTCTTTTCTTTTTTTTTTTTTTGAGACAGTCTCACTCTGTCACCTGGGTTGGAGGGCGGTGGTGTTATCTTGGCTCACTGCAACCTCTGCCTCCCAGATTCAAATGATTCTCATGCCTTAGCACCTCCCGAGTAGTTGGGATCACAGGTGAGTAGCTGGGATTACAGGTGAGTAGTTGGGATTACAAGTGAGTAGCTGGGATTACAGGTGAGTAGTTGGGATTACAAGTGAGTAGTTGGGATTACCGGCGTGAGCCACTGCAACCGGCCTGGATGCACTATTTTATTCAATCCTTTCAATGGGTTTGTGAATTGGTGCCAACAGGCTCTTTTCCAGAGGCGGCACCTGAGGCCGAGATCACCAACGTAACCTAATTGAGGGTCTGCAGGTGGGTGGAGGAGCAGGGATTTGAACCTGGAATGAGCACGGGCTCAACTACCCAGGTGCAAATCATGATGCCACCACTTGAACTGGCTGTGTGACCTCAGGTAAGGAACTTAGTGTCTCTGAGCCACTCTTTCCTCAGTGGGAAAATGACAGAAAGAATGATTTTGTTTCCCTCCCAGGTTGCTGGGATGAACCTGCTGAGATGAGCAATGGGCTCAGCACTGTGCTGGGCACACGGTTAGTGCTCAGCAGACACAGAGGACATGCAGGAGGATAAAGGTGAAGCTCTATGTCCACCCAACGCATAAGAGGGATGGCCATAAGCATGAAGGTGGAATGAAAGTAACCTAATGGGGCCGGGCGTGGTGGCTCACGCCTGTAAACCCAGCACTTTTGGAGGCCAAGGCATGCAGATTACCTGAGGTCAGAAGTTTGAGACCAGCCTGGCCAACATGGCAAAACCCCATCTCTACTAAAAATACAAAATTAGCTGGGCGTGGTGGTGTGTGTCTGCAGTCTCAGCTACTGGGGAGACTGAAGCAGACGAATTGCTTGAACCTGGGAGGCAGAGGTTGCAGTGCGCCAAGATCATGCCACTGCACTCCAGCCTGGGCAACGGAGCAGGATTCCGTCTCAAAAAGAAAAAAACAAAAAACGAAAGTGAGCTAATGAGCTGAATGTCTGCTGCATAAAGGGACTGGGCCAGGTGTACGTGGAGGAGATGCTGCTGTTGGAGGGGAGAAGGAAGGAACATTCAGGGATCTACTCAGGGGTGGTAGGCAGAAGAATTGCCGCCCTGGGAGGCTCAGGTTGGAAAATCGCTTGAGCCCGGGAGTTGGAGGTTGCAATGAGCTATGGTCATGACATTGCACTCCAGCCTGGATGACAGAGCAAGACTCTGTCTCTAAAAATTATAAAATAAAAGAAGAGGTTTTGGTGAGATCATGGCGGATGGGAGGCAGGACTAGATTGCAGCTCCACAGAGAGCAGCAGGCGGCAGCTCGAATTGTGAATTTTAGCACCAGCTTGACTGCAAGGACAAACCAGCAATCCCGAGAGGACCCACAGACTCTCTGAAGGAAGCAGACTGCTCCTGCAGGACCCAGGAGAGCCCCCCAAAACTGTGAATGCCCCAACTGCGGAAGTGGGAAAGGGAGACCCTCCTCTCCCGAACACTCACCCTCACGGGGGAAGCTGAAGGTCTGTTTGCGGGAGAAGTTTCCAACTTTATCCGGCGCTGAGTCAGTTTGGAAAGCCGAGCAAAATACAGGGGTAGAGGAAGCAGCAGCAAGGCCCTGGGAGCTCACTGGGTCCTGGAGCGGCCCATTCCTGTCTGGCACCACGGGGATCCAATGGGTAGGAGCAGGGGCTACAACTCCACAGGGAGAAGCAAATCTCTAGCTGAACTCTGTAACAATTTGAACAGGGTAAGAAGCCTCCTGGCCAGAACTCAGGGGAGGGTGCAAATCCAGCGTGCAGACTCCACAGCGGGGGCAAGAACTAAACCCTCTTCTTTGGCAGCTGGGAGGCGGATAGCGTGGGGCAGGTTTTAAAGGCCCTATCGCTCTCCACCTGGAAACGGTCTGGGGGCTGTTGCGGTGGGCACGCTGGGAGTGAGAGTGGCCCTCTGGTTTGCATGAGAGCTGGGTGAGGGCTGTGACTGCCAGCTTTCCCCCACTTCCCTGACAACCCGCATGACTCAGCAGAAGCAGCCATAATCCTCCTTGGTACACAACACCAGTGACCTGGGAATGTCACCTATTTAACCCACAGCAAGACTCGCCCAAGGACAGTGAGAGGTCAGACACGCCTAGCTTCACCTCACCCGATGGTCCTTCCCTCCTACCCACCCTGGTAGCGGAAGACAAAGGCCATATAAACTTGAGAGTTCTAGAGCTCCGCGGGTTCCTCTCTACACTACCACAGCTGATGCTCTCTGAAAAGCGCCACCTCCTGGCAGGAGGCCAACCAGCACAAAAATAGCGTATTAAACCACCAAAGCTAAGAACCCTCACAGAGTCCATTGTACCCTCCGCCACCTCCACGGCAACAGGCACTGGTGTCCACAGCTGAGAGATGCATAGACATTTCAAATCACAGGACTCTGTGCAGACAACCTCCGGTACCAGCCTGGAGCCAGGTAGACTCGCTGGGTGGCTAGACCCAGAAGACAGACAACAATCACTGCAGTTTGGCTCACAGGAAACCACATCCATAATGTAATGCCCAACCTTGTTTTTACTAACCCTGTTTTTAGGCTCCTTTCCACCTGAATTGACTCTCCCTTAGCTAAGAGAGCCAGAAAGACTCCATTTTGGCTCTTTCACTGGCAGCCCCTTCCTCAAGGACTTAACTTGTGCAAGCTGACTCCCAGCACATCCAAGAATGCAATTAACTGATAAGATACTGTGGCAAGCTATATCCGCAATTCCCAGGAATTCGTCTGATTGATAACGCCCAAAGCCCCGAGTCTATCACTTTGTAATAGTCTTAAAGCCCCTGCACCTGGAACTGTTTACTTTCCTATAACCATTTATCCTTTTACCTTTTTGCCTACTTTATTTCTGTAAAATTGTTTTAACTAGACCTCCCTCCCCTTTCTAAACCAAAGTATAAAAGAAAATCTAGCCCCTTCTTCAGGGCCCAGAGAATTTTTAGCGTTAGCCATCTCTCAGTCGCCGGCTAATAAAGGACTCTTAATTCGTCTCCAAGTGTGGCGTTTTCTCTAACTCGCTCAGGTACAACAATAGGAAAAGGGGGAGAATACTACAACAAGGGAACACCCTGTGGGACAAAAGAATCTGAACAACAGCCTTCAGCCCTAGACCTTCCGTCTGACAGAGCCTACCCAAATGAGAAGGAACCAGAAAACCGACCCTGGTAATATGACAAAACAAGGCTCTTCAACACTCCCCAAAAATCACACTAGTTCACCAGCAATGGATCTAAACCAAGAAGAAATCCCTGATTCACCTGAAAACGAATTCAGAAAGTTAGTTATTAAGCTAATCAGGGAGGGACCAGAGAAAGGCAAAGCCCAGTGCAACAAAATCCAAAATACGATACAAGAAGTGAAGGGAGAAATATTCAAGGAAATAGATAGCTTAAAGAAAAACAATTAAAAATTCAGGAAACTTTGGACACACTTTTAGAAATGCGAAATGCTCTGGAAAGTCTAGGCAATAGAATTGAATAAGCAGAAGAAAGAAATTCAGAGCTCGAAGACAAGGTCTTTGAATTAACCCAATCCAACAAAGACAAAGAAAAAGGAATAAGAAAATATGAAAAAAGCCTCCAAGAAGTCTGGGATTATGTTAAATGACCAAACCTAAGAATAATCAGTGCTCCTGAAGAAGAGAATTCTGAAAGCTTGGAAAACATATTTGGGGGAATAATCTAGGAAAACTTCCCCGGCCTTGCTAGAGACCTAGACATCCAAATACAAGAAGCACAAAGAACACCCGGGAAATTCATCGCAAAAAGGTCTTTGCCTAGGCACATTGTCGTCAGGTTATCCAAAGTTAAAACGAAGGAAAGAATCTTAAGAGCTGTGAGACAGAAGCACCAGCTAACCTATAAAGGAAAACCTATCAGATTAACAGCAGATTTCTCAGCAGAAACCCTACAAGCTAGAAAGGATTGGGGCCCTATCTTCAGCCTCCTTAAACAAAACAATGATTAGCAAGAATTTTGTATCCAGTGAAACTAATAATCATATATGAAGGAAAGATACAGTATTTTTCAGACAAACAAATGCTAAGAGAATTCACCATTACCAAGAATTCGCCATTACCAAGTCACCACTACAAGAACTGCTAAAAGGAGCTCTAAATCTTGAAACAAATCCTGGAAACACATCAAAACAGAACCTCTTTAAAGCATAAATCACACAGGACCATAAAACAAAAATACAAGTTAAAAAGCAAAAACAAAAAATGAAAAAACCAAAGTACACAGACAACAAACAGTGTGATGAATGCAATGGTACCTCACATTTCAATACTAACATTGAATGTAAGTGGCCTAAATGCTCCACTTAAAAGACACAGAACTGCAGAATAGATAAGAACTCACCAATCAACCATCTGCTGCCTTCAGGCGACTCACCTAACACAGAAGGACTCACATAAACGGGTGGAAAAAGGCATTTCATGCAAATGGACACCAAAAGCAAGTAGGGGTAGCTATTCTTATATCAGACAAAACAAACTTTAAAGCAACAGTGGTTAAAAGAGACAAAGAGGGACATTATATAATGGTAAAAGGCCTTGTCCAACAGGAAAATATCACAATTCTAAATATATATGCACCTAACACTGGAGCTCCCACATTTATAAAACAATTACTAACAGACCTAAGAAATGAGATAGACAGCAACACAGTAATAGTGGGGGACTTCAGTACTCCACTGTCAACACTAGACAGGTCATCAAGACAGAAAGTCAACAAAGAAACAATGGATTTAAACTATACCTTGGAACAAATGGATTTAACAGATATATACAGAACATTTCATCTGACAACTGCAGAATACACATTCTATTCAACAGCGCATGGAACTTTCTCCAAGATAGACTATATAATAGGCCACAAAACGAGCCTCAATAAATTTAAGAAAAGTGAAATTATATCAAGTACTCTCTCAGACCACGGCGGAATAAAACTGGAAATCAACTCCCAAAGGAACCTTCAAAACCATGCAAACACATGGAAATTAAATAACCTGCTCCTGAATGAGCATTGGAACAAAAACAAAATCAAGATGGAAATTAAAAAATTCTTCAAACTGAATGACAATAATGACACAGCCTATCAAAACCTCTGGGATATAGCAAAGGTGGTGCTAAGAGGAAAGTTCATAGCCCTAAATGCCTACATCAAAAAGACTGAAAGAGCACAAACTGACACTCTAAGATTACACCTTAAGGAACTAGAGAAACAAGAAGAAACCAAATCCAAACCCAGCAGAAGAAAGGAAATAACCAAGATCAGAGCAGAACTAAATGAAATTGAAACAAAAAAAATTCAAAAGATAAATGAAACAAGAAGCTGATTCTTTGAAAAGATAAATAAAATCGATAGACCATTGGCAAGATTAACCAAGAAAAGAAGAGAGAAAATCCAATGACCTCACTAAGAAACGAAACAGGAGATATTTCAAGTGACACCACTGAAATATAAAAGGTCAATCAAGGCTACTATGAACACCTTTATGCACACAAACTAGAAAACCTAGAAGAGATGGATAAATTCCTGGAAAAATACAACCCTTCTAGCTTAAATCAGGAAGAATTAGATACCCTAAACAGACCAATAACAAGCAACGAGATTGAAATGGTAATTTAAAAATTACCAACAAAAAAAAGTTCAGGACCAGACAGATTCACAGCAGAATTCTACCAGACATTCAAAGAATTGGTACCAAAACATTATTCCACAAGATAGAGAAAGAAGGAACCCTCCCTAATTCATTCTATGAAGCCAGCATCACCCTAATACCAAAACCAGGAAAGGACATAACCAAAAAAGAAAACTACAGATGGATATCCTTGATGAACATAGATGCTAAAATCCTTAACAAAATACTTGCTAACCGAATCCAACAAATTACCAAAAAGATAATCCACGATGATCAAGTGGGTTTCATACCAGGGATGCAAAGATGGTTTAACATGCGCAAGTCAATAAATGTGATACACCACATAAACAGAATTAAAAACAAAAATCACATGATCCTTTCAATAGATGCAGAAAAAGCATTTGACAAAATCCAGCATCCCTTTATTATTAAAACTCTCAGCAAAATAGCATACAAGGGACATACCTTAGTGTAATAAAAGCCATCTATGATAAACACACAGCCAACATAAAACAAACTTTCCAGATACAAGATTAATGTACACAAATCAGTAGCTCTTTTATACACCAACAGCGACCAACAGCAACCAAGTGGAGAATAAAATCAAGAACTCAACCCCTTTCACAATAGCTGCAAAAAAAAAACAAACTTAGGAATATACCTAACCAAGGAGTCGAAAAACCTCTACAAGGACAACTACAAAACATTGCTGAAAGAAATCATAGATGACACGAACAAATGGAAACACATCCCATGCTCATGAATGGGTAGAATCAATACTGTGAAAATGACCATACTGCCAAAAGCAATCTACAAATTCAATGCAATCCTCATCAAAATACCACCATCATTCTTCACAGAATTAGAAAAAAACAATTCTAAAATTCATATGGAACCAAAAAAGAGCCCACATAACTGAAGCAAGACTAAGCAAAAAGAAAAATCTGGAGGCATCACGCTACCTGATTTCAACCTATACTATAAGGCCATAGTCACCAAAACAGCGTGGTACTGGTACAAAAATAGGGACATATCTTTTCCTTTCAGCCAGAATCGCCATCTTCCAGTAATTCGCCAAAATGACAAACACAAAGGGAAAGAGGAGAGGCACCCGATATACGTTCTCTAGGCCTTTTAGAAAACATAGAGTTGTTCCTTTGGCCACATATATGCGAATCTATAAGAAAGGTGATATTGTAGACATCAAGGGAATGGGTACTGTTCAAAAAGGAATGCCCACAAGTGTTACCACGGCAAGACTGGAAGAGTCTACAGTGTTACCCAGCATGCTATTGGCATTGTTGTAAACAAACAAGTTAAGGGCAAGATTCTTGCCAAGAGAATTAATGTGCATATTCAGCACATTAAGCGCTCTAAGAGCCGAGACAGCTTCCTGAAACGCATGAAGGAAAATGATCAGAAAAAGAAAGAAGCCAAAGAGAAAGATACCTGGGTTCAACTAAAGCGCCAGCCTGCTCCACCCAGAGAAGCACACTTTGTGAGAACCAATGGGAAGGAGCCTGAGCTGCTGGAACCTATTCTCTATGAATTCATAGCGTAATAGGTGTTAAAAAAAATAAAAGACCTCTGGGTTATTAAAAAAAAAAAAGGGACATAGACCAATGGAACAGAATAGAGAACCCAGAAATAAACCAAAATACAGCTAACTGAACATAACAAAAACATAAAGTGGGGAAAGGACACCCTTTTCAACAAATGGTGCTGGGATAATTGGCTAGCCACATGTAGGAGAATGAAACTGGATTCTCATCTCTCACCTTATACAAAAATCAACTCAAGATGGATTAAGGATTTAAACCTAGGACCTGAAACTATAAAAATTTTAGAAGATAACACTGGAAAAACCCTTCTAGACATTGGCTTAGGCAAGGATTTCATGACCAAGAACCCAAAAGGAAATGCAATAAAAACAAAGATAAATAGATGGGACCTAATTAAACTAAAGAGCTTTTGCACGGCAAAAGGAACAGTCAGCAGAGTAAACAGACAACCCACAGAGTGGGAGAAAATCTTCACAATCTGTACATCTGACAAAGGACTAATATCCAGAATCTACAACGAACTCAAACAAATCAGTAAGAAAAAAACAAACAATCCCATCGAAAAGTGGGCTAAGGACATGAATAGACAATTTTCAAAAGAAGATATACAAATGGCCAACAAACATGAAAAAATGCTTAACATTGCTAATGATCAGGGAAATGCAAATCAAAACCACAACGTGATACCACCTCACTCCTGCAAGAATGGCCATAATCAAAAAATCAAAAAACAATAGATGCTAGCGTGAATGCAGTGGACAGGGAACACTTCTACACTGCTGGTGGGAATGTAAACTAGTACAACCGCTATGGAAAACCATGTGGAGATTCTTTAAAGAACTAAAAGTAGAACTACCATTTGATCCAGCAATCCCACTACTGGGTATCTACCCAGAGGAAAAGAAGTCATTATTCAAAAAAGATACTTGCACACGCAAGTTTATAGCAGTGCAATTCACAATTGCAAAATTGTGGAACCAACCCAAATGCCCACCAATAAAGGGGTGTATAAAGAAATTGTGGTATATATATATGGTGGAATTGTGGTATATATATATATCACCGCCATAAAAAGGAATGAATTAACAGCATTTGCAGTGACTTGGATGAGATTGGAAACTATTATTCTAAGTGATGTAACTCAGGAGTGGAAAACCAAACATTGTATGTTCTCGCTGATATGTGGGAGCTAAGTTATGAGGACGCAAAGGCATAAGAATGATACAATGAACTTTGGAGACTTGGGAGGAAGACTGCATCTGGCTTGTGGCTATTTGTTGCAGCAGCCACAGGAGACTAGGTCGGAAAGTGACCCACCTTCAGAGAGACCTGTTCTCGGAGCGTAGAGTTGGCATAGGCGAAGGTGCTGGCCATCCCGATGCATACAGCGATGCCTGTGGGACAGAGAAGGGCCTGATGTCACCCACTTAGACTCATCAGGCCTAGCCCAGGTGCTGAGCAACATGGGGGAAAAGACACATCCCTGGTTCCCTCAGAGTTGACAGAAGAGAGAGAAAAATTAAAAAAATCCCACTTCTGGGGGATTTGGGCTGCCATCTAAATCTCTGGGAATTCCAAGCCATTCTAACTTAGGGACAGGATTTAGGTCCCTGTGGGGATACTTTATAGCACCGGATCAGGGGATGGGCTGTGCAGTCTGGTAAGGGCTGGGTTCAATTCCCAGCTCTACCACTTCCTCTCTGTTTGAGCTTGGGCAAGTCACTGCACCTCTCTAAGTCCCAGTTTCCTCATCTGTAAAATGGACAGAACAATAACATTACTTACATCTCATAGAGGGATAAAGCTTCTAGATCATAATCCCTAGCAGTTAGGAAATGATGCCTCTTATTATTTCCACTTTTAAAAAGAATCTGATTGATAGAATCAGATAGAATTTGTGATAAAAGCATACATTGAAAAAACTCACCACTGGATGCAGTGGCTCACACTTGTAATCCCAGCACTTTGGGAGGCCGAGGTGGGCAGATCACTTGAGGCCAGGAGTTTGAGACCAGCCTGGCCAATATGGTGAAATCACATCTCTAGTAAAAATACAAAAATTAGCCAGACATGGCGGCATGTTTCTGTAGTCACAGCTACCCAGGAGGCTGAGGCACAAGAATTGCTTGAACCCAGGATGGGGAGGCTGTGGTGAGTTGAGATCACACCACTGCACTCCAGCCTGGGCAACAGAACAAGACTCTGTCTCAACAAAAAAAAAAGAAAGAAAGAAAAAGAAAAAACTTACAACGCCATAAGGAATTCAAGTTTAATGTTCAATGAGAAAAAAAAAATCCCAGCTAACAAACATGACCCAGGCAGATGGCAGAATGGAATTGAATTTTCTTCCACCAGTCATTTCATTGCCACTGTTTGCCAAGCTACAATCTTGGAATTCTCCCCGAATAATGATTTTCGAGTCCTACTTTTTGTTATTTGTAGACAGGATTCCTCTTTCACCTAATGCACTTACTACTTATTTATTTATTTATTGAGACACTATCTCACTCTGTCACCCAGGCTGGAGTGCAGTGGTGCGATCTCAGCTCACTGCAACCTCCACCTCCTGGGTTTAAGTGATTCTTGTGCCTCAGCCTCCCGAGTAGCTGGGACTACAGGTGTGTGCCACCACACTTGGCTAATTTTTGAATTATTAGTAGAGATGGGGTTTCACCATGTTGGCCAGGCTGGTCTCCAATTCCTGACCTCAAGTGATCCGCCCACTTTGGCCTCCCAAAGTGCCAGGATTACAGGCATGAGCCACTGTGCCTGGTGTCACTTACTCTTTTAATAGGTATGTGTACTCCAGACATTTTTCCAGATCTACTTTGTAGAAGCTGTATTTCTTCACTATAAGCACATAAAACAAGAATGAGTAGCCCCGTAATCCTTTTTGGTACTCTAGATTGAAAAACAAAACAAAAAAAACCTGCCAAGTGAAAAATAAAATGACCATACCCACAAAACAAAACTTAGCTGTGATGCCAGAATTCAGGGTAATAGCGAAGACGCCAGCTTTCACTTCTAGGAATAGAAAGGGTGGGGCTGATAGGGCAGCACCCCAGCAAGGAAGGTGGAGGAATCTGAGCGAGCTGGCACTCATCAGTAAGAAATAAAGAATGGTCTCATCTCCTCTCAAGGCTTTCTCTCTCTCTTTCTCTCTCTCTCTCTTTTTTTTAGTAGAGATAGGGTCTCACTATGTTTCCCAGGCTGGTCTCGAACTCCCAGCCTCAAGCAATCCTCCTGCCTTGGCCTCGCAAAGTGTTGGGATTATAGGCATAAACCACCACACCTGACCGATATTTTCTCATGGAAAGTAGTAGGCCACAAGATAATTCTTACCATCACTCCTACTGCAGTACTAAAACAACAGCCTATAAGCCCGCCAGGGCACAGCAACACCATGATCTAATAAGTAAGCCGGGCATGGTGGCTCATGCCTGTAATCCCAGCACTTTGGGAGGCCAAGGCAGGTGGATCACTTGAGGTTAGGGCTGGGAATCGCTTGAACTCGGGGGGTAGAGGTTTGCAGTGAGCTGAGATCGCGCCACTGCACTCCAGCCTGGTGACAGAGTGAGACTCCACCTCAAAAACGAAAACAAAAACAAACAAACAAAAAAAAACAGTAAGTACGATTAATAATAACAATAACAGTATACTAGGCCAGGCACAGTAGCTCACGCCTGTAATCCCAGCACTTTGGGAGGCTGAGGCAGATGGAACACCTGAGGTCAGGAGTTTGAGACCTGGCCAACATGGTGAAACCCCGTCCCTACTAAAAAATACAAAAATTAGCTGGGCGTGGTGGCGGTTGCCTGTAATCCCAGCCACTTGGGAGGCTGAGGCAGGAGAATTGCTTGAACCCAGGAGGTGGAGGTTGCAGTGAGCAGAGGTCGTGCCATTGCTCTCCAGCCTGGGCAACAAGAACAAAACTCCATGTCAAAACAAACAAACAAAAAACAGTATACTAGAGGCCAATTATTGACTGTTGAGTATGTGTCAGGGGGCTGAGCAATTTATGAATCATTATCTTATTTACTAATAATAACAATAGGTAGTATTTATTCATCGCTTGCTGTGTGCCAGGCTCTATGTTAAATATTTCAATGTGTGTTGATAACAAATATAGTAGGCCGGGGCAGTGGCTTATACCTGTAATCCCAGCATTTGGGAGGGTTAGGTGGGAGGATTGCTTGAGCCCAGGGATTTGAGACCAGCCTGGGTAATATAGTGAGACTTCGACTCTATGAAAAAGTTTAAAATTTAGCCGGGTGTGGTGGCACACGCCTGTAGTCCCAGTTACTCAGGAGGCTGAGGTGGGAGGATCGCCAACCTGGGAGGAAAAAGTTGCAGTAAGCGAAGGTTGCAGTGAGCTGAGACCTGCACCACTGCACTCCAGCCTGGGTGAAAGAGCAAGACCCTCTCTCAAAAAAAAAAAAAAAAAGAAAAAGAAAAAAAATATATATTATATACACACACACACACACACACACACACACACAGTAAAAATAATAATGTGCTTTACACATATTAACTCAAATTTAACATCACTGTGATCCCATGAAGAATATAAAATCATACCCCCACTTTATAGTTGAGGAAACTGAGGCACAGAGAGGTTAAATAATGCACCTAGCATCACACAACTAGGAGGGGACAGAGCTAGGGTGCAGACTCCAGCAGTCTGAGTTATTACACAGCACTCCTTTACACCAGCCAACCAGCGAGGAAGTTTCTATCATAACCCCCAATAGACAGATGAGGAAACTGAGGCTCAGCGAAGCCAAGTGACTTGCCTGAAGTCACACAGCTAGTCGGCCAGGATTTGAACCCAGGTCTGACTCAGAATCCCACCCTGAAGCCCATGTTGGTCTCTGCTGCCTCTCCCTGGGCTTCAGAGGAGGAGCCCCCGTCCCACCGGCTGCAGGCAGCCTGCGTGTGAAGCCCATAGCTGGGACACCCATGCCAGCAGAACTCACCGAGCTTATGCTGGAAGCACAGTTTGGCCAGGAGGATCAGGATGAAGGGGAGTCCTTTCTGGAGCCAGCAGATCACAGCCTTCAGCTCAGACAGGGCGGGGGCGGGCGTCCCAGGCTGCTCGTCGCCTCCCTCCTCCGAGTGCCCCCGGTGGTCCCCACCCACGTGCTGCAGCAGGGAGCCCCCGCGGTGGCCGCCATGGTGGAAGTGGTGGTGGGGCTGGCGGTGGTGATAGGCGCCCCCCTCGCCCCGGCCCCCTCCTTCCTCCCTGGACGTGGGCATCTGGATGAACACGTCTCCGCCGCCAGCCGAGGAGCCCAGCACCAGGCTGGAGGGGAATGAGCTGGTGGGGAGGCTGCCTGATAAGCCCGGGAAGAGCGCTGGTGGGGAGGCCGCCTCTGCCTTCAGACTCTCAAAGACGCCACCTTCATCCACACTCGCCTCGGAGCTGAGCGCCTGGCTGCGGTTTCTGGGTGCCAAGGGGAGAGAAAGCCCAGGAAGTCAGGCAGAGGGAAAAGACCTTACTCCAGAGGAGTATGGGGACCAATAATATCAATGATGTTATGGGTTGAGCTGTGTCCCCCTCAAATTCACATGAAGTCCTTCCTCCCAGGACCTCAGAATGTGACCCTGTTTAAAGATAGGGTCTGTATGAGGCAATGAAGTTAAAATGGTCATTGGAGTGGGTCCCAAACCAGTGTGACTGCGGTCCCTATAAGAAGAGGTTAGGGCTGATGCAGTGGCTCATGCCTGTAATCCCTGCACTTTGGGAGTCAGAGGTGAGAAGATCACTTGAGCCCAGTTGTTCAAAACCAGCCTGGGCAACATAGAAGACCCCATCTTTACAAGAAATAGGGCTAAATTAGCCAGGCAGGGTGGCACACGCCTGTAGTCCCAGCTACTTAGGAGGCTGAGGTGGGAGGACCACTTGAGCCCAGCAGGTTGAGGCTGCAGTGAGCCAAGATCTCACCACTGCACTCCAGCCTAGGCGACAGAGAGACTGTCTCAAAAGGGGAAAAAAAAAAAAAAAAAAAAAGAGGAAGAGATTAGGACACAGACAGGTACAGAGAGTAGACCATGTAAAGACCCAGGGAGAAAACGGCTGTCCACAAGCCAAGGAGAGAGGCCTCAGAAGGAGCCAACCCTGCTGATACCCTGATCTCAGCCTGGCAGCCTCCAGAATTTGTTAAAAGAAATTTCTGTTGTTTAAGCCCCCCGGGGTGTGGTATTTTGTTACGGCAGTCCTAGGAACTAATATAAATAATATTAATAACAATAGGTCATAACCTTTATTGAAACCTACTACGTGTCAGATAGTCTTCTGAGTGTTTTGCATTGATTAACTTACTAAATACTCCCATCAACCCTGGAATTAGGTCCTACTGATATTCCCGCTTTACAGATAAAGAAATGGAGGTTCAGAGAGAGAAAGTAACTTGTCCAGAGTCACAGAGCTGGTAAGGGATGGAGCAGGGGAGATTCGAACCCAGGCTGACTCTCTCTAGAGCCCACTTTAGTAACCGGCACACTTCCTTGAAAAGGGAGCACAGAATTCTATGATTCTAGAATTACCTCGGGATTCCAAAGACCCCTGGCTCTGCAGTCTTCAAGTTCAATGGCCCCCAATTCCCCAGAGGGGCCAGCCTTGGTCACAGCTGACATTGGGTGGGCAGCAGAGAGTAATGCGAAGAAGATTTAGCTAGGAGGCCCACATTCAAACTCCAGCTCCACCTGTTCTAGGGGCCTTGTACCTCTGCACCCAGCTTTCTCACCTGAAAAATGGGCCTTTATTCCTGAATAGAATTCCTGGGGATGGGAGTGTTAAATTTAAAATATGTTTTGCAATAATAGGTTCTCAATACGTGGGAACTGTTATCTCTAGTACCTATGGAAGACCTGCAGGGCCAAATTGCTTTCTCTAGTTCCAAGCAAGGGCCTCTTGGGTTGGAATCAGGCAAAGGATTCTGTGGCTCTTGCAGAGCAACTGCTGGCGGAGCAGAGAGCCCGGAGTTAGGCCTGCAGGAATGGAGAGCCCAGAATTGGGTGCAGTTTCCTACGAACACCAAGTTCTGGATACCATCTTTCTATTCTTGGGTTCATCCTCTTTTCTTTCTTTTTTTTTTGTTTTGAGACAGAGCCTCGCTCTGTCACCCAGGCTGGAGTGCAGTGGCGCCATCTCAGCTCACTGCAACCTCCGCCTCCCAGGTTAAAGCGATTCTCCTGCCTCAGCCTCCCGAGTAGCTGGGACTACAGGCACCTGCCATCATGCGTGGCTAATTTTTGTATTGTTAGAAAGATGGGGTTTCACCACGTTGGCCGGGCTGGTATTGAACTCCTGACCTCAGGTGATCTGCCCACCTCGGCCTCCCAAAGTGCTGGGATTACAGGCATGAGCCACCGTGCCCAGCCGAGGGTTCATCCTCTTTTCAAGTGGAATCACTGCATGGCAAACTCAGTCCACACCACAGATGCAAGCGGAGCCGATGTGCTTGACGTGCATGTGTTAGGGAGCAGGAGGACAAAGAGCCACTCCCTCCTTCTCTCACCCTGCAGGCACCTCCACAGACCACTAAGAGACTCCAGATGTACCATGAGCTTACTGAAAATGGGCTGGGCTTCATTCATCCTCTGGACCCCACAACCCAGGGCACACAGTAGGTGCTTAATAAATGTATGCCAGATGTCATTCAGTCCAAAATGGCAGCAGGAGGGAGGCTTTGGTGGAAATTTCCCACTGTTTTCACACTTGATCTCATATCATCTATTATATGAGACCGTTATCCACAGAGTGAGACGGAGGTCTCACTCTGTTGCCCAGCCTGGAGTAGTGTGATCATAGCTCCCTAGAGCCTCAAACTCCTGGGCTCAAGTGATCCTCCCACCTCAGCCTCCTGAGTAGCTGGGATTATAGGCGTGTGCCACTGCAATTGGCTCCAGGAAATATTTTTTAAAATGTATAAAAGACCAACCATGGTGGCTCACGCCTATAATCCCAGCACTTTGGGAGGCCAAGGTGGGCAGATCCCTTGAGCCCAGGAGTTCAAGACTAGCATGGGCAACATAGCAAGAACCTGTCTCTACAAAAAATTAAAAAATTAGTCAGTCATGGTGGCACGCACCTGTAGTCCCAGCTAGTGGGGAGGCTGAGGGGAGGCTTGAGCCCAGGAGGTGGAGGTTGCAGTGAGTTAAGGTCATGCCACTGCACTCCAGCCTGGGTGACAGAGCGAGATGCTTTCTCAATAAATAAGTAAATAAATAAATAAATAATAATAAAACACGTACAGTCCAGTATCCATATTTAAGGATTCAACCAACCTTGGGTCGTGGACGAAAACCCACAGATACAAAGGGCCTACCGTCCTAACCATTTTATACAAGGGACTTGAGCAGCTGCATATTCTCGTATCCATGGGGTCTTGGAAACAATTCCCCCATGAATATGGAGGGCCGACTGTATTTGATTATTTCACGATCCCACTAAAAGCCCTCCCAGGGCTTCCCATTCTGTGTTCCTTCCCATGGTCTCAGAGGAACCCTCTAGATAGGTACAAATATCATTCCCAAATATCATGTTCCTTACTG
This sequence comes from Nomascus leucogenys, assembly GCF_006542625.1. NCBI lineage: Eukaryota > Metazoa > Chordata > Mammalia > Primates > Hylobatidae > Nomascus > Nomascus leucogenys. The sequence goes on along the minus strand of NC_044390.1, from coordinate 83,933,237 downwards.
ACAAAGAAACTGAGGCTCAGAGAGATGAAGTTCTCAGGCGCCCTGGATTATTTGGCCCCAAACTCCAATCTTATCATGTGCCCCTTTCTCATCGTTCAAGGGCTTTCTACTACAGGCTGTCACCTTCACCGGGATGTCTCCCCTACCCATACCCCATCCCAACTAGGTAACACATGCTCATCTGTCAGATTTCAGCTAAAATCTCCCTTCCTGGATTGAAGCTTCACTCTTTCCCAGACAATGACAGTCCCCTGCTCCTTGTTCTCACTGCACCCTCATGTCACCTGTATAGGATTGATCACAGTTGTCATTTTATTCCTCATCTTTCCCTTGAGACCTGTGGCTCTCAACCCTGGCCATATATTATAATCACTTGGGGGAACTTTTGAAAAAGACAGGTGCCCCGACCCCACTGGAGACCAATTGAATCAAAATCTTTGTGGGTGGCCTCCAGCATCTGAAGTTACTCAGAGTCCCCTCAGTGATTCTTGTTTTTTTTTGAGCAGGGTCTCCCTCTGTCACCCAGGCTAGAGTGCGGTGGCGTGATCTTGGCTCACTGCAACCTCTGACTCCCGGGCTCAAGTGATTCTCCTGCCTCAGCCTCCCGAGTAATTGGGATTACAGCTGTGCGCCACTACGCTTGGCTAATTTTTGTATTTTCTGTAGAGATGGGTTTTCACCATGTTGGCCAGGCTGGTCTCGAACTCCTGAGCTCAAGTGATCCACCCGCCTTGGCCTCCCAAAGTGCTGGGATTACAAGCATGCCACCATTCCCCACCGCCCCCCACTACAGTGATTCTAATGTGTGGTCAGTGCTGCAAACCATAGCTTTGGACAGAGCTCCACTCCACAAGGTCAAAGACCATAACCTTGCTCCTCACTGTGTCTTTACCACCCTGCACAATGCACCTGGCACTCGGAACATGCTCAATAAAAAGTGTTTGAAAGAATGCATGAACAGGCATACTAAACGCTCTGAGAAGGCCTGCAAGTGAAAAAATGGACTTTGCTTAAGCCCAGTAATCCCCAAACTTATTTGACCACAGAATTCTTTCTATCCATGAAAAACCATTTAACATCTTGCAGAACACCTGTGACACACAGCAGGGGGACACGGTGGTTTCCCTGGCTGCACGAACTGGGCCTGCAGGTATGTTACTGAAAACCTGGTGAGGCCAGGTGCGGTGGCTCATGCCTGTAATCCCAGCATTCTGGGAGGCCAAGGTGGGCAGATCACTTGAGGTCAGGAGTTCGAAGCAGGCTGGGTGTGGTGGCGCACACCTGTAATCCCAGCACTTCAGGAGGCTGAGGTGGGTGAATCACTTGAGGCCAGGGGTTTGAGACTAGTCTGGCCAATATGGCAAAAACCCCTCTCTACTAAAAATACAAAAATTAGCCGGGCATGGTAGTGCACGCCTGTAATCCTAGCTACTCAGGAGGCTACGGCAGGAGAATCGCTTGAACCTGCGAGGCAGAGGTTGCAGTGAGCTGAGATTGTGCCACTGCACTCCAGCCTGGGCAACACAGTGAGACTCTATCTCAAAAAAAAAAAAAAAAAAAAATCTGGTGCAATGGAGGAAACTCATGACTGGATTCCCTCCCTCACCAAGCCCCATCCCTGCTGGCTCCAAAAGCCCAGGAAATATGCGCTCCTTCTCCATTGGGCTCTGGATAGTAATAATGATAATATTAATAATGACAACAACAGCAAACACCATGGCTATGATCCTCAAGGGGCCTTGAGCTTTTTCTGCACTTCAAAGGGCTCAGCTCAGAAAGCAAGAGTCCTGGCAGGTACCCATGTTGGCCCATGAGGAGGCCACTCTCTCTCCGTGGCCACCCAAGGGGCCCTAGAAAGACATCCCGTCCCCCTTGAGCTTTCCAGCACTCTGAGTTCACTGGGCTCAGGGGCCTCCAGTACAACCAGGGAAGACTCAACCCACCAAGGGGCTTTTTATAGCTGGCCGCCCTTCCCCGGGCCGCTCCGCTGCATCCAGCTGAGATTTCAGCCTGACTGGGAAAGAATATTCCCTAGAGGGACAGAGGCTGTGCTTCCAACTTAACCACTTCAGTGCCAGGAGGAGAAGTGGTTCTGCTCAGACAGTAGGCAGCCAAAATGTGCTATCTCAAAGCACAGGTGCTGGGGGACACATGGATGGGGGCCCAAATCTCAGCCCTGCTAATTCCTGGCTGTGTGACTTTAGGTAATTTCCTTCCCCTCTCTGAACCTCAGCTTCTGCATTTGTAAAATGGGTGCTCTCACTGGGCTAATGTGGCGGTTGGCACAGCATAAGCACTCAATACACAGTTTGAGTTTCCTGCTGTGGTCTCTGCCCCCAAGAGATCTCATGGTTCACTTGAGAGCAGATGACAATGTTGTCTTTAGAGGCGGAAAAGGTTCCAACAGGCAGGCTTATTACAAGCTGGATGCTGTTTCTGCATCTTCACACTCACTCCTTCATCCATAAACAACTCTTTTTTTTTTTTTTTTGAGATGGAGTCTCACTCTGTCACCCAGGCTAGAGTGCAGTGGCATGATCTCTGCTCGTTGCAGCCTCCACCTCCAAGGTTCAAGTGGTTCTCCTTCCTCAGCCTCCTGGGTAGCTGGGACTACAGGCATCTGCCACCACACCGGCTAATTTTTGTATTTTTAGTAGAGACGGGGTTTCACCATGTTGGCCAGGCTGGTCTCAAACTCCTAATCTCAGGTGATCAGCCTGCCTTAGCCTCCCAAAGTGCTGGGATTATAGGCATAAGCCACCATGCCCGGCCCATAAGCAACTCTTGAGTTCTGTTACCTGCCATTTTTGGATGGAGAAGCTGAGACCTAGGGGTGAAGTCATGTACCAAAGTCACCACAGGTGGGAAGTGGCTGAGCTGGGGTTTGGCTGAGCTCCGTGTTCTTCCCTGCAGAACAGGCAGGCACCATACAAAACTCAGTCCCAGTGCTGGGACTGGGGGATACCATTTGTGATTCTGTAGCCAACCCCGGAGTCACAGGGGGAATGGGATGTGAGGAAGGGAAGGCTTGGCTGCCCGCCCCTTGGATGTATGTGCTAGCACGGGGCTTCTGGGGCTGGAGGCTGTCCCAACCTGAGAACAGGCCCCCAGGTGTGTTCCCTCTTGGGTTTCAATAGATATAAATTCTAGGCTGGGTACAGTGGCTCATGCCTGTAATCCCAGCCCTTTGGGAAGCTGAGGTGGGCAGACTGCCCAAGGTCAGGAGTTCGAGATCAGCTTAGCCAACATAGTGAAACCCCATCTCTACTAAAATACAAAAAAATTAGCCAAACGTGGTGGCGCGGGCCTATGGTCCCAACTACTCGGGAGGCTGAGGCATGAGAGTAGCTTGAACCCAGGAGGCAGAAGTTGTAGTGAGCTGAGATTGTGCTACTGCACTCCAGCCTCAGTGACAGAGCAAGACTCCATCTCAAAAAAAAAAAAAAAAAAAAAGTGAAAAAAAAAAATCTAGCTCATGAGTGTTTTTTAACTGTTTTATTTATTTATTTATTTTTTAAGATTCTACCTGGTATCTATTAATCACAGGGGCAAACTAATGGCCAAAGTTATTTACATGTCCTTGTGATCCAGAGCCCACAACCCCAACCACTGCTTCATTTAACCTTTTTTTTGTTTTTGTTTTTTTGAGACCGGGTCTCACTCTGTTGCCCAGGTTGGAATGCAGTGGTGCAATCATAGCTCACTGCAACCTCCACCTCCTGGGCTCAAGCAATCCTCCCACCTCTGCCTCCTGAATAACTAGGACCACAGATGTATGCCACCATGCTAGGTAAGTTTTTATTTTTTTGTAGAGATAGGGTCTCCCTATTTTGCCCAGGCTGATCTCAAACTTCTGGACTCAAGCAATCCTCTCACCTTGGCTTCCCAAAGTGCTGAGACTATATGTATGCACCACCATACCTGGCTAGTTTTAAAGTTTTTTTGTAGAGACAGGCTCTCCCCATGTCACCTAGGCTGGTCTCCAACTCCTGGACTCAGGTTATCCTCCCACCTTGGTCTCCCAAAGTGTTGGGATTACAGGAGTGAGTCATTGCATGGCCCTTCTTTCATCTAAGTTTTACACACGCAGCCAATATTTCTCCTGTCCTAAATCATCCAGGGCCAGACACCAAACTAAAGAGCACCTTGAGGTTGGGCGTGGTGGCTCACGCTTATAATCCCAGCAAGCAGGAGCTTGGGCTGCCAAGGCGGGCAGATCGCTTGAGCCCGGGAGTTTGAGACCAGCCTGGGAAACGTAACAAAACCCCGTCTCGACAAAGACAAAAATTAGCCAGGCATGGTGGTGCATGCCTTTAGTCCCAGATACTCGGAAGGCTGAGAGGTAGGAGGATCGCTTGGACCTAAGAGGTCGAGGCTGCAGTGAGCCGAGATCATGCCACTGCATTCTAGCCTAGGCAACAGAGGGAGATCCTATCTCAAAAAAAAAAAAAGAAAAAAAAAAGACCACCTTGATACCCCAGAGCCCACCAACATGAGCCTAGGATTTAGAGGCTATAGTGAGCCATGATCACCACTGCACTCCAGCCTGGGTAACAGAGCAAGACCCTCTCTCAAAAAAGAAACCTAACCTGTAATGTGATAGTACTGGAAGGTGGGCCTTTGGGAATGATTAGGTGATGAGATGGGCTCTTCATGAATGGGATTAGTGCCCTTAAAAAGGAGACCCAGACAGATCCCTTTCCCTTCACCACATTAGGACATAGCAACAGAATGGCCATCAGTGAACCAGAAAGTGGGCCTTTCGCAGACACTGAATATGCTGGAGCTTTCATCTTGGACTTCCTAGCCTCCAGCACTGTGAGAGATAAACATTTGTTGTTTAAACCACCCATTCTTTGATATTTTTGTGATAGCAGCCTGTACGGACTAAGACATCTCTACAAATCAAAATTCCACAGGTACATTCATTGATACAATGAGTCAGGTGGCTCACCTATCACACAAGACTTTGAAATTTAGCATAAAAGAAAGAGCAGGCTATTATGCATTAAATATTTAGTATGAGGCCATCACTGGGATTCCAACAACTAACGCTGAGCGGGAGGCATTGTTCAATCCAGTTTCAGGTTGCCCCTCACCACCCGAAGCCCAGAGCCCTCAGATGGAACAGAAGCAGGGATGCCTACCTTTCAGGTGGAATGTTATCCGTGTTGCTGCTGTGGCGTCTCTGCATCTTCCTTAACACCTAAAACCCAACACATGGGTGAGCCAGAGTCTCCCAACACTCCCTCTGCCTGTCAGATTGCCAAGGTAATTGTAAACTGCAAACCTGCACTAGTCGTATCTTAGACCCCTAGTGCTCTCTGGCATTTTCCAAAGTGTGTTTCAATCTTTCATGCCATTCCATCCTCAATGTGACATTCTATCCCATGAGAAAAGCTATCACCCCATTTCACAGAGGAGGACGATGAGACTCAGAGGTGGAGGAAGTCCTCAAGTGAGAGGATAACGCAGTAAACTGTGCAGCCAAGAGGTGCTGGATGAAGTGAAGTGGGCAGCGGACTGACAGGAGACATGGATTCTGGGTTGATGCTGCCGCTAACTTGCTGTGACCCTAGACAAATCGGCAACCTGTCTGTGGCTTCAGATTCCCCATGTGTTACATGGGTGGGGTGGAGTGGTCAAACCAAAACTTCCTTCCAGCTCTCACATTTAATCAAGTAGTAATAGAGATGCAAATTCTCTTGGAGACGTGTCACCTGATTCACTGTGAAGAGCCACATGGACTTCAGAACTCCATGTTGACGACGCTGGAAGTAGGCATTCGGGACTCCTCAGGGGGATGTGATCACTGGATCCCAGAGAGGACAGGCCTCCCCCTCCTCTTTGTCTCCAGAGGGATGCACAGTCAGGGGAGCTCGCCAGAGACTCCAAACCTGGATGGAACAGAACACTTGGATGAGCAGTCCCTGCGATACCTTGAATCTGCTAAGAAGCCTTAGGACATTCCTGGTAGCTATAAGCAGATGATTCCATCTGCTCAGTATCTCTGGGTAGCCTCTCAGTGATCCCCCCTCGAAACTCCTTTTTTTTTTTTTTTTTTAAGACGGAGTGGTGCGATCTTGGCTCACTGCAACCTCTGCCTCCCAGGTTCAAGCGATTCTCCTGCCTCAGCCTCCTGAGTGGCTGAAATTACAGGCTTACAGGCATGCGACACCACGCCCAGCTAGTTTTTGTATTTTTAGTAGAGATGGGGTTTCACCATATTGGCCAGGCTGGTCTCAAACTTCTGACCTCAAGTGATCCGCCTGCCTTGGCCTCCAAAAGTGCTGGGATTACAGGCATAAGCCACCGTGCCCGGCCCTCTTTGAAATTCTTAATGTATTGTATTTCATCCTATTGTCAAACTAAGAGTCCTGATTGGGGAAGCCAGAAAATATGTTTTAAACCCTCCAACGGCTGCCCAGTGCAATCAGAATCAAACCCGAACTCTGTCCATAGCCTACGGGTTCTTCCTGATGTAGCATCATCTGTTTCCAACTGCATTTCCTCCCATTCTCCCTTTTCCTGTCCACCCACAGTGGCCCTTCTGTTCCTCTAATGTGTCAGCGTGACCCTGCCTCAGGGCCTTTGCATTTGCTTTGCCCTCCCCTTGGAATACTTTCTCCTCTAAATGTTGCAGGGCTTGGTCCTGCAGGGCAAATGTCACCTCTTCCCAGAGGCCTTCTCTTCTCATTCTCCTGACTCCCCATAATATTGCCCTGTTTTATATTATTCATAGCACTTATTTGTTCATGTTTCCATATTTATTTATGATTTGTCCCCCCATTAGAATATAAATGCCATTCCTGAAAGTAGGGATCCTGTCTACTTGGTTCACCCCTCTGCCTCAGCATCCAGGACACTGTCTGGCACAGAGTAGCGCTCAACAAATATTTACTCGATGAATAAAACATCTATGGGTCTCCCAGTTCCCCTTTTCTAGATCCCTTGCTCCCTGTCCCAACTTTCACCCTAGCAAGGCAATAAGGGCCATCTACTTCCCATGAATAGGTTTAGCCTCTGTGAATACCTTCTTGTCTCTGGAGGCAGAGCCAATATTGTGGATATAGGGTGTCTATATCAGTCAAGATGGTGTCTGACCATCAGTTCAGGGCACTATTATTGGCTGTTGGATGACTTCCTAATCCTGACCAGGCTTCTTGAGTGGGCAGCAATGGTGTCACTAGGGCCACTGATTAGAAACGACCCGCCAGTGAAGCCTCCTTTCTCTTTTGAAAAATTAGGTAACAAACTGGTTAGCAGCAGCGTCTTCATATATAAAGAAAAGGTCATTATATAAATATTTTTCAAGAATTTACAATCTCCACTTAATCCCCCCTCTCGCCCCTCCCTCCATTATCCCACACTGCAAATCCTTGGGGGAAAATAAAATTCATATTCCAAAGTTCTCATCCACACATTTAACACCGCCTCCTAAATCGAATGCTCAAAACTCTACTTTCGGATGCTTGTATTGGAAGAGGCTTCGGATTCTTTGTTGGAAGTAGGCCATACATAATTCTGGAATAAATTTTTGCACGCGGGATGCATCTGAATGAATGAAACGCCTTTCAACCCTCTGCTCCGTACATCCCACTATGTCCCTTTGAATGACCGCACCGAGACTTTTCGATGCTTGCGATGGTTCAAGTTGCGTCCCCGGGGCCCGTTACAGGACTGCATCGAAATGCACTCAGCGGAGCATCGCCTGCATCACTTGGACTGGAAGCCGGCAGGTGCACTTCGGGCACAACGTCGCGAGCGCTTTTCATCTCTGCAACCAACACACAGCGCAAAACGCTCTGGGACTGCAAGGGCAGGAGACTACACAGACCATGTTGGGAGAAAAGAAAAAAAAAATCGCGTTCTCTTTTTACCTGCCCAGACAATTCAGCAATCACAGCCGCATCATTCAGGTCCAGCCAAGCCAATCACCCGCGCAGCCTGGGCAGCATGTGACTTCCGATGCTTCCGGCCTCCTATTGGGTGGTTTCTCCGCGTCGCCGGGTCCGGCGGTAGAACCCAGGCACAGCTACGCCCGCCGCACTCACGCCATTGCCCGCCCCCTTTCCCGGCATTTAACCAATAGGAGGCCGCCGCTCCGTAGAGCCCAATGGTGAGGAGATCTTGCGCGACTAGCCCTTGTCGCTGCGGAGCGGAGGCGGGGCGTAGGGCGGGGTCACGTGGGGCTGCGCGCAAAGCTGCCGGGAGCCGACTGGGCCGCGGGCCGCGGGGCCGGCGCCCTCCTGGAGGGATGGGGCTGCCGGGCGCGTAGGGGCCATGCCGCCCGGGCCCCGGGCCTGCCGCGTTCCGCGCCCCGGCCGCCGCGCCCCGCGTCCGCGCCGGGATGGTGAACCTGGCGGCCATGGTGTGGCGCCGGCTTCTGCGGAAGAGGTGGGTGCTCGCCCTGGTCTTCGGGCTGTCGCTCGTCTACTTCCTCAGCAGCACCTTCAAGCAGGTCAGTGGCCGCCCTTCCCCTCCTCCCCTTCCCTTCTTCCTTCCTTCCTCCCCCTTACTTTACTTTCTCCTTCCTTCCTTACCTTCCTCCCTGTCTTCCTACCCCTTCCCTTCGTTCCTCCTTCCTTCCTTTCTTCCTACCTCTCCTTCCTTACCTTCCTCCTTCCTTCCCTTCTTCCTGCCTCCCTTCCTTCCTTACCTTCCTCCTCCTTCCTTCCTCCTCCTCTCCTTCCTCCCCCTTCCCTTTCTTCTTTCCTCCCTTTCTTCCTCCCCCTTCCCTTCCGTCTTTCTTCCTTCTCTTCCTCCTTCTCTCCTCCTTTCTGTCCCTCTCTCCCTTCCTTCTTCCTTTCCTCCCTCCTTTCTTCCCTGACATCCTCTTTCCTCACTTCGTTCTTCCTTCCCTTCCTTCTTTCTTCCCTAATTCCTTTCTTTCTCCCCTTTCTCCGTTCCTTTCCTTCTTCCTCCCCTTTCTCCATTCCTCCCTACTTCCTTCCTCCCCTTCTCCTTCCATCCTCCTTCCTTTTGTCCCTCTTCCTTCCTCCCTTCTCTTTCCTTACTTCGTTCTTCCTCCGTCCTTCCCTTTCTCCATTCCTTCCTCCTTCCTTCCCTCTCTCCATTCCTTCCTCCTTCCTTCCCTTCCTCCTCCTTTTCGTTACTCCTCGCGTTTGTCCGACCTCCCAGCTTCTGCAGCGGCGCCGCCGGGGCGTCCGGGGGTGGGGAGAGGTGCGCATTCCTGTCCCGGTCTCAGCACGGGTGAGGGACCTGCCCACCGCGTTGGTCCCTGCAGCAGGAAGGGGTTGCTAGGCCAGGGCAGAGCTGGGACTAGAACCCCGAGTTGAGGACCCTTCAGCGGTGGGGACTGCTTTTATGAACACCTTCTGCTTTTCACCTGCCCGGTCCAGAGCTAAGAGAGGGCGTGCATATGCTCGCTTCATCCTCGCGGTAGGCCTGGGAGAGGTGGGGGTTCCCAGTATTACAGTGGGGGAAACCAAGACACAGGTGGCGAGGGTTGGCCAGCGCTGGCATGGGTGCCCTTTTAATTTGGGGGCTCCGTGTCCTCCTGGGTGACTCAAAAGGTCCCACAGTTCCTTTTATGCTTTTTGTGCATAACTTGATTGGTAGAATTCCACCCCTCCAACACACTGCACCCCTTCATTTTTCTTCCATGTGAGAATTTCTGGGAGAAACAGCAAGGAGCTCGGGTGGGGAAATCTTACCCAAAGCATTAATAAGTTTGTCTAGAAGTCCAGGTTGAGTGCTTAGTTGTGTAGAAAGGGTGGTTACACCCCAGAGTGCACCCAGGATAATGGGTTATGCTGTTGTCCTGACATGGTTATAAAAAGCTCTCCTTTTTACTCTCAAAGCTCAAGTGCGTAAATAAAATATATAAATGAATAGAACATTGATAAAACTATGTGGTCACTCTACGTTTGGTGGATTGGCAGGGGAGCTGTGAAAAGGGAAGAATAGGGAATTGTACGTGACCTGCCACCTTAGGCAAACCGGCTGAGTGTTGTAAGTCTCTTTTATTGGCCGGGATGTCTGGGCAATCATGTGAACTACCAGACTTCTGTGACTTGTGTTTTCTGCCACCTCAGACACCTCCTCAACAGTCGCGTGTTGTCCCTTCTCTGTCTTGTGACCCCGAGTGGTGGTGTGCGAGTGGTGGTGTGGGCCAGGACTCCGTCCTCTGCCTTCGTCTCTATCTGACTCAGGTGATCTCTGGGCCATTGTTTAAATACTCAGGTGATCTCTGGAGGTATGCTGTTGATGCCAGTAGTTGATAACAACAGCCTAGATCTGTCCAGAAATCCCCAAATTCTTATATCCAATTGCCTAGTTGATAGCTTTTTTTTTTCAAAATTGTTTTTATTGTGGTAAAATATGACATAAAATTTCCCATCTTTTTTTTTTTTTTTTTTTTTTTTTTTTTTAAAGACTGAGTTTCGCTCTTGTTGCCCAGGCTGGAGTGCAGTGGGGTGACCTCAACTCACCACAACCTCTGCCTCCTGGGTTCAAATGATCCTCCTGCCTCAGCCTTCTTGAGTAGCTGGGATTACAGGCATGCGCCTGTATTTTTAGTAGAAACGGGGTTTCTCCATGTTGGTCATGGATTTTTAGTAGAGACAGGGTTTCGCCATGTTGGCCAGGCTGGTCTCAAACTCCTGACCTCAAGTGATCCACCTGCCTTGGCCTCCCAAAGTGCTGGGATTACAGGCGTCAGCCACCACGCCCAGCCCTATCTTAACCGTTTTTAAAGTGTGCAGTTCAGTGGTATTAAATACATCCTTAACGCTGTGCGACCATCGCCACCATCCATCTCCATAACTCTTGTAGAAACTGAAACTTTATATTCATTAAACAATAACTGTTCGTTTCTCCCTTCCCCCAGCCCCCGGCAACCACCCTTTTACTCTAGTTGATGTTAAATGTGTTCGTGTTTGGACCAACAGAACTCTTGATTCTCTGCTAGCACTTGTTCCTCCATGAGTCTTCCCAGTCTCGCTCAGTGGCATTACTGTTCACCAGGTATTCAAGCCACTTCATTCTTTTTTTCTCCTTTCACTCCCTATATCCACAATATTGGCTCTGCCTCCAGAGTGTATCCTGAATCTGCTCATTTCTTCAAAGTGTCACTGCTGTCACTCTAGGCCAAGCCACTGGCATCTCTCGTCTGGACTATTGCAGTAGCCCAGCTGCAAGTCTCTGCTTCCATTCTTGTCTTCTTCTCTTCCCAGTAGTAGGGGTGATAATCTTTAAAAAGATGGGATCATGGCACTTCCCCAAGTAAAATTCTCAGATAAAACTCAGGATTCTCTTCCAGGATCTCTGCATGGTTGAATCTTTTTTGTCATTTCAAGTCAGACTGTTACTGTTTCAGACCATACCTGGTGACATGCTGTAAATTACTTCAATTCCTTGCTCATAAACCTGCTTTATTTTCTTTGTGGTAGGCATCACAAACTGAACATTTCTTGTTCATTTACTTGCTTATCTGTCTTGCCTCACTCTCTCTTTTAGACTATAATATTCTTGAGAACAGAGACCTTGTCTGTCTTATTCATAGACTCTCCAGCCCCTAGGATACTGCCAGCCACTTCATGGGAATCCAAATATTGATTGAACAAACAAGTGAGTCTTTTTAACTGGGATGAATGTTTCTTTTCAGTCTGGCATACTTCTGCTAACCTTTCACCTCTTGGCTCAGGTGCTATGCACTCTGTCACCTTCCCTGCAACCAACCACCTTTTCACTACCCTGACACATCATCTTCATTTTAAGATTATAGTCATGCGTCGCTCAAGATTCTGAAAAATGCATCTTTAGGTGATTTTGCTACACCCCTGGGCTATGTGGCATAGCCTATTGCTCCTAGGCTCTAAGCCTGTACGGCAGCATGTGACTGTACTGAATACTGTAGGTGATTGCAACACAATGGGAGGTATTTGTGGATCTAAACAGATCTAAACATAGAAAAGGTACAGTAAAAATACTGTATAAAAGATACAAAATGGGCCGGGTGTGGTGGCTCACGCCTGTAATCCTAGCAGTTTGGGAGTCTGAGGCAGGCAGATCACTTGAGGTCAGGAGTTTGAAACCAGCCTGGCCAACATGGCAAAACCCCATCTCTACTACAAATATAAAAATTAGCCAGGCGTGGTGGCACACGCCTGTAATCCCAGCTATGCAGGAGGCTGAGGCAGGAGAGTCGCTTGAACCTGGGAGGTGGAGGTTGCAGTGAGCCGAGATCACGCCACTGCACTCCAGCCTGGGCAACAGAGTGAGACTGTGTTTCAAAAAATATAAGAGTAAAAATAGTACACCCATAAAGAACACTTACCGTGAGTGGAGCTTGCGGGACTGGAAGTTGTTCTGGATGAGTCAGTGAGTGAGTGGTGAGTGAACGTGAAGGCCTAGCACATTACTGTGTACTACTGTCAACTGTCCACACAGGCTGCACTACATTGATTTGAAGATTTTTCTTTAATAATAAGTTAACATTTGCTTACTGTAATGTTTTTACTTTATAAACTTTAATTTTTTTTAACTTTTTGGCTGTTGTATTAACACTTAGCTGAAAACACAAACACATTGTACAGCTGTACAAAAATATTTTTCTTATTTATATCCTTATTCTATATGCTTTTTTTCCCTATTTTTCTATTTTGCTTTATTACTTTTTAAACTTCTTTGTTAAAAACTAAGATGAGGCCGGGTGCAGTGGCTCAGGCCTATAATTCCCAGCACTTTGGGAGGGCCGAGGTGGGCAGATCATGAGGTCAGGAGATCGAGACCATCCTGGCTAACACGGTGAAACCCCGTCTCTACTAAAAATATAAAAAGTTAACCAGGTATGGTGGCACACGCCTGTAGTCCCAGCTACTCGGGAGGCTGAGGCAGGAGAATCGCTTGAACCCGGGAGGCGGAGGTTGCAGTGAGCCGAGCTCGCACCAGTGCACTCCAGCGTGGGCGACAGAGAGAGACTCCGTCTCAAAAAAGAAAAAAACTAAGACGAGCACACACGTTAGCCTAGGCCTTCACAGGGTCAGGATCACCAGTATCCCTGTCTCCCGCTCCACATCCTGCCTTCTTTTGTGTCCTTCAGTGACACTTAAAACGCTTTCTTCAGATAACCTTACAAATTTATTCCCCATCTTTATCACTGTGCTGTATATTTCCCTGACTAGTGGTTGAAGATGAACATCTTACTGGTTTTGGTAATTTGACTGTTCTGCATCTGAAGTGGCCTTATCATGTCCTTTGACCATTTTACTGTTGGATGTCTCTGTCACTTTGTAGGAACTCCTTGTGCTTAGGGCTATTATTTCTTTGTGATGGCTCAGGCTGGGACTCTGATTCAGGGCCACCTGATTTTAAAGCCCACATTCTCAATTTGTAACCATCATGATAGAGGTGAAATGGGTAACATGCAGCCTTGGTTTTGCTTGCATGGTTCTTATTGTTTTTTTTTTTTTTTTTTTTTTTTTTTTTTTTTTTTTTTTTTTTTTTTGGTTGTTTTGCTGAGTGCAGTGGGTTCTTGCAGCTCTCCGGTTCATTTCCTGCTTGGTGGGTGGCGGGGCTTTTTTGTTTTTGTAGAGGGGTTCGTGTTCGATCTCTGTGTCGCCTGGCTCAGTGCTGGTTACGTCAGGGTTTGTTTTTTGAGACAGGGTCTCACTCTGTCACCCAGGCTGGAGTGCAGTGACGCAATCTCAGGTCATCGCAACCTCTTCCTTCCAGGTTCAAGCCATTCTCCTGCTTCAGCCTCCCGAGTAGCTGGGATTACAGGCATGCACCACCACGCCCGGCTAATTTTGTATTTTTAGTAGAGACAGGGTTTTTGCCATGTTGGTCAGGCTGGTCTCGAACTCCTGACCTCAGATGATCTGCCCGCCTCGGCCTCACAAAGTGCTGGGATTACAGGTGTGAGCCACTGTTCCTGGCTGGTATTTTTAAAAATGGGATTAAAAATGTATGAGATTGTATATAAATCCTTTCTTTTGGCTTCTCTTGAAATACCAGGATACTTGTCAGCACTGGGTCTATGTCTGGTCCAGCAGCAGTTGGGGAACTAACTGAGCCAAGCTGCAGTCCTTTAGATCTTGGGATCTGCTCTCCACTCAGTGACTCATTATGTCCCTGCCTGATCTCCTAGGGTAGTAGTTACCAGGGTTGTTCACAAGGAGTTGGTCGTCATCCTCTGGGCGCATGGTGGGATCGGCTCCCACCCTCTTTGAAGGAGGGTGGCTGTGTGGTCTGCGTTGGCTTATACAATGTGAACTGTCACTTACAGGCAGAAGCCGTGGTGACCACAGAGGCCATGTGCTGAGAGGGGGCCTCGTTCAGCCTGAGGGACTAGGATGAGCAGAACCCCTCGGCTTACCCATGTTAGACTTGTAGCATGAGCAGGAAACAATCTTCTGTGAAGCCACTGAGGCTTAGGGTTTTTTTTTAACTTGGTTTTGTTTATTTGTTTGTTTTTGGTACAGGGTCTTGCTCTGTCATCCAGGCTGGGGTGCAGTGGCACCATCATAGCTCTTTGCAGCCTTGAATTCCTAGGCTCAAGGGATCCTCCCACTTCAGCCTCTTGAGTAGTTGGGACTACAGGCGTGCTTAACCATACCCAGCTAATTAATTCATTTATTTTTTTGGTAGATATGGGCCCTCATTATTTTTTCCAGGCTGGTGTCCAACTCCTGGGTTTAAGCAATGGCCTGGCTCAGCCTCCCAGAGTGCTGGAATCATAGGCATGAGCTACTGCACCCAGCCTTTAGTTTTTTATAATAACCTAACCCACTGGGTACCAAAATGTGGTCTGTGGACTCCAGAGGGTCCCTGAGACTCTTTCAGGGGATCTGCAAGGCCAGAATTCTTTTTGGAATAAAGGCAAAATGTTATTTGCTTTTTTCACCTTGTTGACACTTTCACTGATCGTGCAGAAGTCATGGGGGGTCAAGCCAGTACCTTAGCAAGGGTCAAAGCAGTGGCAGCAGACTGTGCTACTAGTTGTATTCTTCATGGCCATACTTGTAGTTTTTTTAAAAAGTACTAATTTCACTTAAGAATAAAGCAGTCAAAATTATTACTTTTGCTAAATTTTGATCCCCAAATACATATCTTTTCTGTAGAATGAAATGGGAAATATGCCTAACAGTACGTTCTGCCTACAGAAATATGATGGGTGTCTTGAGGAAGGGCTTTGGCAATTGAGCTGCAAGCTTAAGTAGCCACTTTTTTTTCATGGAACACTATTTTTTCTTGAAAGAACAACTGATACACTAGTTATTCAGATTTGGGTGTTTGGTAGACATTTTCTTGAAAACGAAGTGAGCTTGTTACTTTACAGAAAACATCTGACATTATTTGCCAATGATAATATTTAAGCTTTCAAGTGAAAATTAGAATTTTGGAAAATGCGTATCTGCTATGCTTAGCTTGTAACTTTCTAACACCTAAAGATTAAATCCCTGGTGATATTAACAAATATGATTTTTTTAGTATTGTATAATGAAAATGTGTCAATTAGAAGATCTGCATAAGATCTGTTCAATGTGCAAGACAGACTCATGGATTTGAACAGTTTATGAAAAATTCATTGATAGGGTTTCAGATGCCACATTGTGCTGAAGGAACTGGGTTTTTTGGTAAGTTTTATTGAGATATAATTCACATATCATACAGTTCACCATTTAAAGTATGTAACGCTGGTTTGTAGTATATTCACAGGCTGGGCATGATGGCTCAGCCTGTAATCCCAGCACTTTGAGAGGCTGAGACGGGTGGATCACCTGAGGTCAGGAGTTTCAGACCAGCCTGGCCAACGTGGTGAAACCTTGTTTCTACTAACAATACAAAAATTAGCTGGGTGTGGTGGTGGGCGCCTGTAATCCCAGCTACTTGGGAGGCTGAGTCAGGAGAATCACTTGAACCTGAGAGGTGGAAGTTGCATTGAGCCAGGATCCACCACTGTACTTCAGCCTGGGTGACAGAGCAAGACTCTGTCTCAAAAAAAAAAATTAAAAAGTAAAAATAAGGCCGGGCGCGGTGGCTCACGCCTGTAATCCCAGCACTTTGGGAGGCTGAGGCGGGCGGATCATGAGGTCAGGAGATTGAGACCAGCCTGGCTAACACGGTGAAACCCCATCTCTACTAAAAATATGAAAAATTAGCCGGGCGTGGTGGCGGGCACCTGTAGTCCCAGCTACTCGGGAGGCTGAGGCAGGAGAATGGTGTGAACCTGGGAGGCGGAGCTTGCAGTGAGCCCAGATTTGTGCCACTGCACTCCAACCTGGGCGACGGAGCGAGACTCTGTCTCAAAAAAAATAAAATAAAAAAAATAAATAAATAAATATAAAAACAAAAATAAAGTAGTATATTCACAAACCAGTAGTTTTAAAACATTTTCATCATCATCTTCCCCCTGCCCCTCAGTCCTAAGCAATCAGTAATCTGCTTTGTTTCTATAGCTTTGCCTATTTTAGATATTTCATATAATTGGCATTCTATAATATGTGGTCTTTTTTGATTGGCGTTTGCATTTAGCATAATGTTTTCAAAGTTCATCCATGTCCTAGCATGTATTAGCACTTCATTTTTATGTCCGAATAATATTCCATCGTGTGCATCTGTCACATTTTGTTTATTCATTCTTTGTTGAGAGACATTTGGGTTGTTTCCACTTTTAGTTATTATGAATAATGCTGTTACAGACATTCATTTACAAGTTTTCATGTGGACATGTTTTAATTTCTCTTGGTATATTCCTAGGAGTGGCATTACTGGGTCAGATGGTAAATCTGTGTTAAACTTTTTGAGGAACTGCACAGCTGTTTTCCAAACTGGCTGCACTGTGTGCAGTGAACTTTTAGGAACCTGCAGTTGTCAAATTCTGGTATAGTATTTAGTGTCAAGTATGCATTAGTATTATCCATAATTTTCTGCAAAAGTTATGAAAGTAGTCCTCCCTTTTCCAACTACACATTTGTGTGGAATAGATTTTCTTGGTGTATTCCAACCCAGACAATATATTGTGACAGATACTGAATATAGAGGTCGCTTCGGAGATTCAGCTGTCTTCCATTAAGGGAGACATTAAAAAGGTTTGCAGAAATACAAAAACGTTGCCCCTCTCCTTACTATTTTTTTAAATGTTTTTTCACAAAAAACTCATGTACTGAATTCATTGTTGTTATTTTTAAATGAATAAAAGCGATCTAAAATAAACATTTTAAGGATTTATGTTTTGATTTTCAATATGGTAAGCATCAATAGCCATAACTCACATAAACCCACATATTGAGGTCTTCAGTAATTTTTAAGATTAGAAAGGGTTCCAGGACCAAAGACTTTGAGCCCCGCTGTCCTGGGTGCTCCGGCAGAGGCGCTCCTGCATGCGTCTGACTTGGCCGCCCCTGCTCAGCTGGCCTCAGTTTGGGTGGTCTTCCACTCCCTAGCTGTGGGCCTTGAGGGAGTTGGGGTTCTTCCTCTGTAAAATGTAGATGGTGAGATGGAGTGTACGGGTCCAGGGTGTGTACCATTGATGGAGAAGACGCCATGAACACTGTGAAGCTCCCTATGCCCCTTAGCTCCGCTGCTGTGAGACTGGAAACTCATGGAGCATATGCGGCAGCTTTTGCCTGGAGAATAGTTGATTATCCTCTCTGCTGCTTTGAATTCCTCTTTTCTTTGGTTTTCATGTTAATTAATGCTTTGAGGGATAACTTAAATTGTAGAGATGGGAGGCAGGAGAAATCAGTGATCATGGTGGGGATGCCATTGAGGGGAGGGTTGGGAATGGTGAATGGTACCAGGTTTCTTGGGTGCATTTATTTAACAAATAACACCAACTGTGTGCCGGGCACTGTTCTGCTGGATGGCAGAGACAGAGTGGGCAAAGCAGATGACGTCTCTCCCCTCCAAGAGCCTATATTCCACTAACGGGTAAGGAGGAGAGATAGTAAATAAGCAAAGTGATTTCAGATAATGATGTATGTTACGAAGAAAACAAAACAGGATGACATGATCTAGTGGCAGGGCGGGCCTAACTATGAGAGGCATTTGACCTGAGATTAAACAAGTTCCAATCTTGGGAGTCAGAAGGGTCCTTAGAGTTCCTCTCGTGTAACCAGATGTTCTCGTATGTGTTCAAGTGATGCAGCTCCTGAGAGTCTCAGGGCTGTTTGCATAACTCCTTGAAAATATATGAACATGTTCAGCCTTAAAGGAGCTAAGTGTGTAAATTGGTGCCAAGTTAGATACTGTCTAGAGTGAAGTATATATCATATGAGAGTTGCTAATTTGGTGGGGATTTTTTTGTTTTGCACTGATTAAGATATATATATAGCAGAACGTTTGTCTCGTATTGCACAGAGTAGAGGAGGGGAACAGTTACCCATAATCTCACTAACCAGAGGCATCCACTGTTCATATTTGGGCATATTTTCTTCCTGCCATTTTTCATCCTTCTTGTTTGTGTAGTTGAGGCATACTGTTTCTTCAGTTAACATATACGCATTTCCCTATCTTTAAAAGCTCTTTAGAAATATGATTTTTATAACTAAAAATTTCCATTATCAGGCTGCATTTAACCATTTCCCAAATACTAGACATTTGTAGTACCCTCTGGCCTTTCTCCCCCTCCCCTCTTTTTTTGAGGTTCATAAGTAAGTCTCTCCTAATGACAAGAGTGCCTTATGTTTCCGTGCTTTACTGCTTACATGGGACATTTATCTCACTTGACCTGTGATAACTCCTGAAAAGTACACAGCACAGTTATGAATACAGCCCTTCTGAAGTCAGACACAAAGCAACACATTAGTAATCACAGTGTGTTTCTATAGCTCTTTACAATTAGGAAGAAAGCCCTCATGTACTTTTGGCTCCTGCTCTTTTCTTTGTACCTAGTGCACCCCATGTGGACATGTGTCACAGCATCTGCAGTGCCTGATTGCACTGATGTATGGACATACCCCTTTCTCAACAGCTCTGAGGCTCTTCGAATACAGAACCGGACTGCCGTTCATCTCTGCATCCTTAGCATTCTGTAAGAACTAGATACCTTTGAATGAATTTCGAATGAAAAAAATATAAATATGAAGAAAAGCTTAAAATTGAGACAACCTAATAGGGTAGGTGAAACAGTTCAGGAAAGGTAGAAAGCTCCCTATCCTGTGAAGGAATGTCCTCAGCACCCTTTGCAAGACTGGGCCTTCAAAAAAGCAAACATTGCTAAGTCATTTCTGCCACATGCTTTCACTGGCCTTTTGGCAAGGTCTTGAATATTCATGTTTGGAAATGCATTGAAGTGCTGGGAGAATTGCTTTCCTGTTTACCAGGAATGTCATGATGTGGCAGGGGTCCTTCTGGGATGCACTTGACCGTGAACTCTTGTTTTCTTTCAGAAGAACAACAGGATAGCGTGGGAGCAATGTTAAGAGCACTTTTAACCTTGTCATAAAATCCAGTTTACTGTACTTTGACCAAGCTCTTAATAGTCTTTATGGCTATTAATATATCTAGGGTAGCATTTGCAGCTCAGTTTAGTTTGCACATAGCTTGATGATGCAGTTAACTGATAGGGTCCCAGTAGAGCAGAAGAGTATGAATTTACAGGTAGTTAAGCAGCATGCACCTAAGTGATTTGTCCCATACTCCCAAGGCTCCTGCACTTAGCTCCTGTTCTTGCAATAACTGAGGAATACAAATGTTGTTTTTGTGTAACCCGCCCTGGTCCTGCTAGTACCAATTCTTGGAAACAAAAGGGAGGGGGCAGAATAGAAATTAAAGCTACCTTGAAAGACGGTAAATTAAAGAACAAAATCCAGTACTAGTGGGGTTGTGGTCAAATTGTAAACACTGTTATTTAAATGCTGGTACCATTACAGATGGTAGATATAATGTGGGACATTATTTGGCACTACATAGCATTTTACTACAAGTTGTTCAAGAGAATTGTTTTAAAAGCTCCACATTTTATTGCAGTATTATCTATGGTAACAAAAACCTGGGTCTAATGTTGATCTATAGAGGATGTGTTTACTAAATGATGGCACATCAACATGATGGATTATTAGATAGCCTTGAAAATGTGATTATCAAGATAATGTAGGGACTTGGAAATGTTTTACCATCCAATTAGTGTCAAGAAGAGCTGAATGCAAAACATCCTAATTTGTATAAATGTTGAGGTCAAAAGCTAGAAGTTAATATGCAAAAACAAATAGAATTTATTTAAGTTGATGGGATTATGGACAATTTTTGCTTTTAATGTTGCTAATCGTGTTTTTAAAACAATTTTTTGAATAATTAGAGATTTACAGAAAGGTTCTTTTTTTTTTTTTGAGACGGAGTCTCTGTCCCCCAGGCTGGAGTGCAGTGGTGCAATCTCGGCTCACTGCAAGCTCCGCCTCCCGGGTTCACGCCATTCTCCTGCCTCAGCCTCCTGCGTAGCTGGGACTACAGGCACCTGCCACCATGCCCAGCTAGTTTTTTTTTGTATTTTTAGTAGAGACGGGGTTTCAGTGTGTTAGCCAGGATGGTCTCGATCTCCTGACCTCATGATCCGCCCGCCTCGGCCTCCCAAAGTGCTGGGATTACAGGCGCGAGCCACAGCACCCGGCCAGAAAAGTTCTAAGTATAATAGAAAGTTCCACAGAATCTTTACTTAATTTCCTTCTGTTAATAATCCTGTTTTTAATGTTATCACTTCATTTTTAATTAAAAAGAATATTCCCAAGATGATTAAAGATAATTCTAATAACCACATATGTCCCTCCCAAGTTAATAGTCTATAGTATAGTAGTTCCCCCTTATCTGTTCTGAGACCCTCAGTGGATGCCTGAAACCGCAGCTAGTACCAAACCCTATCCATACTGTTTTTCAACCTGGTAACTGAGTGACTACTAAGTAACTAACATGGATATGCTGGATAAAGGAATGATGCACAGCCCGGGCGGGACGGAATGGGATGGCTTGAGGTTGCACCATGCTACTTAGAACAGTGCTCAGTTTAAAACTTAGGAACTGTTAACTTCTGCAGTTTTTCATTTAGTATTTTTGGACCACAGTTAACGGCGAGTAACTGTTAAACTTCAGAAAGTAAAACCATGGGTAAGAGAGACTACTGTATATCTTTCCATACCATTATCTTAGCTCTTACAAACCTATATGTGCATATTATCATAATTATTATCATAATATGTGTGATAGGCACATTATTCTGCAACTTGCTTTTTCCCTGGATAATACGCTATAGTCATGCAGTGGTCTGCAACCCTGTCTATGTATTAAAATCATCTATAGGTATTTTAAAAATACTGATTCCCAGGTCTCCACAGATTTTTCCTGCCCATAGGTGGGCTTAGGAATCAGAATTTGTTTTTATGCTCCCTACGTTAATCTAATGTGCAAAAGTCAGGTTGTAGAGCTGCTACTCTAGTTAAATAGCTATCAGTCGTATCTAAGTTTGGTTGTAACAGTATTGTTATACCAGCGTTCATTCAGTCATTTCTCTGTTATTGGGGTTTCAGGGGTTTTGTTTGTTTGTTTGTTTGTTTTTGAGATAGAGTTTTGCTCTTGTTGCCCAGGCTGGAGTACAGTGGTGTGATCTCGGCTCACTGAAACCTTTACCTTCTGGGTTCATGCAATTCTACCACCACGCCCAGCTAATTTTTGTATTTTTAGTAGAGATGGGGTTTCACCATCTTGGCCAGCCTGGTCTTCAACTCCTGACCTTAGGTGATCCACCGGCCTTGGCCTCCCAAAGTTCTGGGATTACAGGCATGAGCCACCACGCCCAGCAGGTTTCAGGTTTTTTATACCATCAAAACGATCACGTAGTAAACATCCCTGTATTTCCCTATACATTGGTGTTTTCCATAGCACAGACCTGAGTTTCCTGGGCCAAAGTGTATGTAGATAAATATTTTTAAAATACGAATAGATCTTCCCAGATTACTTTCCTAGATAAATTTTAGTAATGATAAAGATCTTTACCATTTTTTAAGTATATAAGCTTCTTCATCAAATTTTCAAGATTAGTCCCTTTTGCTTAAAAAGCGACACATGGCAGGTTATTTTTAAAGGTAAAAGCCACAGAACTCTGTTAGAATAGTGAATGTTTCAAGTCCATAAAAAGCCTTTAGGAGGGAGTCCTATCATTGTTTTGTTATCCAGTAGTCCACTGAAGCATGCCGAAGAGGCCATCTCAAGCTCAGCTTGTTTTCTAGCACTTAGGCAGCTTCCTCCTTAGTTTTTTTTAACAGTATAGAAAAGATTATAACAGTATAGAAAACAGTATAGAAAAGGCAGTTTTGAAAGCTGGCTCCTGTGGGACATAGCTTCAAGGCCAGAAGAGATGATCTTCAACTCTTGACTCCAGGGCAACTCTTCCAATTGCTTGTCCGGGTAGAGGGCCGGCCGGCCTGGGTGTGTTCCATAGCAGGTTACCTACTCAGTGGTCCTTCACAGAAGAAATTCGCAAGTTGACATGCTTCATTTTGCTCCTAAAATCAACCTCCTAATTCACATTTTCCCAAACATCTTCCACCAAAGTACCTGTGTCTGCAAATGAAAGGGATTTTGTGCTCTACATGTCTGAGATGAGAGTCACAAAAGTTTCTTCTGCTCTTTAAAAAGTGTATTCACATTTTAAGTTCTGTTCCACAATGTATTTGTTTTAATATGAAAAATATTTTAAATTACTTGCCATCAGAAAGAAAAAGTCCAAAACTTTTCCTCTCCAATTTTTTCATAAAATTAACAATTTTATACACATTTATGAAGCGCACGTCATCCAGGGGCCACACATGTAAGTATGACAGTTTCGAAGCATAGCGCTAGCTTATTACTTTTTCCTATAGGTTTATTTTATGACTTTGACTCAGGCTTTGCTTATACCAGGAGAGTGCAGATTCCAGTAGTGTAAGTCTTTTATAGTATTTCTGTCCTCTTACTGTAGTTTCTATGAAAAACTGGTGAAATTGTAAGAAAGGATACTGGATACTTAACCTTCTCACTTATGGTTTCTTTGCAGGAGGAGAGGGCAGTGAGAGATAGGAATCTCCTCCAGGTTCATGACCATAATCAGCCCATCCCGTGGAAAGTGCAGTTTAACTTGGGCAATAGCAGTCGTCCGAGCAATCAGTGCCGCAACTCCATTCAAGGGAAGCACCTCATCACGGATGAACTCGGTGAGGCTGGCTTCCCTTCCTCTCCAGGTGGTCAGGAGCGTAGACTGGTTGGGCCATTCATAGGGTTTTTGTTTTAATAGGGATTCCTCTGCAACGCATTTTCCCTCCTTGCTCATTTTCAACATTCCCCAGGTTTTTGTCTTCTACACCCCACTCATCATTCAAGGTTCCCTTCAACATCGGAGAAGCTTGTTTTGATAACTCTAACTCTTAAAAGTTCCTTCTGCCTACAACTTACAGCATGAGCACTATGTCATGCATCAGTCCCCAGGCCCCTTCTGACAGTCTCTCCCCAGCCTCACTATTTCCCCATCTTGCCAATCGTTTTTTCTCATTGCGAGGGTGAACTCTAGGATGAGCTCAGTTTTCCTTCTTGGTAACCTGAGTAAAATTCACATTGTGTTGACACTCAAGAAGTGTACTTGTTGACTGACCAGAATGCATTCCCAACTCAGCAGTGATGCCAGTGACAAGCTATATTTTTAAGATCACATTGAAAAAGCAAATCATACTGAAAATAATGTGGGTTTTGTTTTTTAATAAGCAGAGTGAAGTTTAGCAAAGGGAAGTTACTTCCACAAGATGACATAGTCAGTAGGCAGACATTGACTTGGAGTTCAGGGCTTCTTATAGGATGTGTGACATTCAGTGAGAAAACATGAAATCTTACACTCTCACTTTAATGTTTTAGCGCTGGGTTGTGAGCACAGTTTGTCATCTTTTATCATAGCTAGTGAAAGAATATTCTTTTGATTAATTTGGGTGAGACAGAGACTCTCGGACTCTTTGAGTAAAAAATTCCAGGAATGAATGAATGAATCAATCAATTAATAAAAATCCAAGAGCTATAGGTTTTATTTTTCTCCATGAATATGGGTGAAGTAAGTAGTTTAGTAAAGAAAGCATGTAAGAACTTATGCCTCTTAGCAAGTAGATGCCGCTGTGAATATTGCCGGGGTAACACATTATTAAATAAGATCATTTGCATTTACAAACTTTTCAAAGGCTGGAAGTTAATTTTCAAGGCAATAGCAACACAGTATGAGGTTGTGATCTTACAGGACTCCTTGTTGGAGATAACGTTTGAGTTAGTAGATGTCTGATACAAGATGAGAGTTCTTGATGAGCTTGCTTTCACGAAGCTAGAAAGAGCTGCATTTCAAGGCTGAATACTGTAAGTTGGCAGTGGGGAAAAAAAGGATGCCTGAGATGCTGACACTTACAAGATGAAGAGTAAAGGGCAGAAAGAGAATTTCAACTGGCAGAGTTTAGGTCACATTATATAGAGTTGCTATATGTTTATTATTTTGAGCAGAATTTTGAGGAAAATGCTAACTTATTTACATTTTGTATTTGTTTCTAGTCCCTGTAAAGAAAATGAGTAGAAATAGGAAGAATCCCAAGAAACATTTACTATAGCATTAGAATCATCCTGTCTTAATTTAGAAGACAGAATAACATAAACAACTACCACAAAAGGCACCGATTCCCAAGTATCCGGAACCCGGTTCTCTATAGACCTCATTTGCCCAAGTCTTAAGTGAGGGCCCTTTTAGTTTCTTCATTACTGTTGTTCTACTGGTGCCTCCTGCGTTTGAACAGACTTTGTTTTCTAAAGTAGTTTCTGAAAACAACCTTATACTTCAGCAAGTCTCCTTCTCTGAGGATGAAGAAGCCGGGGCGTTTGGAATGCAGCGATGTGGGGAGCAGCTGCTCTGCACCTGTGGGCCTGAACGTGCACCTGGGAGCTCATGTGTGCACCTGGGACTTTCCTCAGAGCCAGTGGTGGCCCTTATGGACCTTTGCTTACATTTTTCTGTCCCATTCCCAGAAGGATGTAGAGAAATGTCTGTTCAGCAGCTCTGAACAATACATTAGCTTTTGTAAGGAGATTTTTTTCTCTAAAGTTGGGCATGAATGGGCTGCGTTGGAGGGGGATGTGTATATAGATGATGAGATTTATAAGAAGTTGAGGGGGGCAGATTAGGAGGTTTTTTCTTTCTTGAGTATTAGAGAACTGCATTCCCAAAGGCCAAGGGGCGATTGAGTCCGTGGCATGTACACGTACAAATCAGTTTGTAAGGGTTAGATGTGAATATTTCTATTTTTATAATCCTCCACATTACTCAGTAAGCAGCAAGCATCTGAAAGATATTTGTAAAGAGTGGTTTGTTTGTTAAATCTAGAAGGACCTCACTTTTGTGAATCAGTGCCTCGGTTTTTTCTGTTTTAAACTTTTTGTTCAAAAAAGAATGACATTTTTCTTCAGGCACAGATGAGACGTTGGCTTGCATAGGTTAGAATAGGAGAACGTAGCTGTAGCTTGACCTGGTGATGAAATCAAACATGTGCCAGCCGACTAGACAGTAGGTGTAGGTAGGTTCCGACGTGTAGCCTGGCGATAACAGGGGCGTGCCCGCTTCCTGGAAACGACTGCCTGGGGAAAGCAAGCCCCACTCACATGATGTCCAGTTTCCAGCCCTTCGGTGCTTAGGATGATGCCCCAGACTCCAGCTTCTGTCTCTGTGTACTTCCACTGCTGCTTCATGGTCATCCCTGGTAGGGAGGTGGCAAGGCAGCTGGTTTTATGCTAAGGTTGGTCTCTGACTTTCAGGCTACGTTTGCGAGAGGAAGGATTTGCTGGTAAATGGCTGCTGTAACGTCAACGTCCCTAGCACGAAGCAGTACTGCTGTGATGGCTGCTGGCCCAACGGCTGCTGCAGCGCCTATGAGTACTGTGTCTCCTGCTGCCTGCAGCCCAACAAGGTATGGGGAGTTGCTCCTGGTTCTGCGGCTCCTTTTTTCTTTTGGCCTTTGTTTTATGATGAGCATTAGGCTCTTCATGTGAGGTTCCTCTGAAAATAAAACTTAGAAAGGAACTTTGTAGGTGTCAAAAATTGCTGCACAATAGCTTTTATCTAAGGAAAGGAGGTGGTTCCCAGTTGCTTGAATGGTTCTTTTGCAGAATGGACCATTGTATTGCTAATCACATATCTAATGAATAAGATACCCAGGGTGCTTTGGCATGCACGTGTGTGCACGCATGTGTCCTTTCCCCTCCCTCCTTTTCTCCTCCTCTTCCCCCCTTCCCTGTATCAGCATTCTCTTAGTTTAGGAGAGATAGCCAAGGTCACCTTGTGCTGGCTTAGGTAATTTATTACAGGCACTAACTTTTGTTTCCATAGCAACTTCTCCTGGAGCGCTTCCTCAACCGGGCAGCTGTGGCATTCCAGAACCTCTTCATGGCAGTTGAAGATCACTTTGAGTTGTGCCTGGCCAAATGCAGGACCTCATCCCAGGTCAGAAGCTGTGATGTCTCTAGCTGTGGGATGGCAGCTGATGGGTTAGAAGGAAACTAGAAAATACATACTGTCGATCCTTTTGGTGGGGTGGTAATGGAGAAGAGACTCAAATGAAGCCGTGTCATGCTTTGTTTGGTGTGATGATAGTATTTAAAATGTCAGCGTGAGATTTATACAAGTTAGGGGGGGTGAAGCATTTATATTAATCAAGGTCTAATCAACTGGCATCTCTTCTATGTGGTTGGTACATTTGTTCCTTAAGTGGAAGCTTAAAATTATTTTTAAGTCTGGTGGAGTCCTAATAGTCCAGCTCCTAAGAGAAGGTCCTCCTCCTTGTCTTTGAAATTTGACTAAGGCTTTCCAGTAACCACTTGTTTAGAGTAAGTAGCAATTTGTTCTGGGATGGAGTTGCTGTTTATTTTAGGATTCAAGGGGATGAGGCAGGTGAATGTTTAAAAATACATGAAGAAATCTGTAGGCTGTCAGGCTCTCAATACATATTAGCATGCTGTCATTAAATGCTTCGCTCTTTGGGCATTAAATATTATTGCACCTGCTGCCGAAAGCGTCTGAAAGTCTTTTGCCTTTTCATCACTGTCTCCTCGGCTCTCAGCTATTGTGGTTGGGCAGTTGTCGTAGCTCTCTTTGTAAAATCACCAGACATGTTTATTATACAAGCACACTTCTTCTGGCTCCTATTCATGGTGTCTCTAAGATTTTACTGGCTTCATCTGAGATAACGGACTCATTTGTCATTCTCCAAAGCTCTTGTACCCTTTGCCAGATTTCTGTAGTCCACCTTTGGATTTTATGCCCCTTCTCATGTCTCTGGTTTGTTCTGCGAGCATTCAGTATCACTGGGTAAATGTTTCAGGGATTATAATGAGCATTTGAAAACATTAAGAAATTCCTGATGGTCTTGTTTTGCTTGAAGAGCTTTCCACTTGAATGAGCTTTAAAGGAAATGAGGAGGAAGGCTGAACACGTGACTCATTTTGATTCAGATTCCCTCTCATTCTGAGAAACGCTAGAAAAGGCGAAGTATTTTCTTTCCTTCACTGATAAAACACAGGAATTATTTCCAGTCTTCAGTGAAGCTACTATACTTTTGGACTTGGTCTTTTTACCATAAAAAGATTTCCCAATTGCCATTTGATTTGTTTTGATAAAAGTATCCCAAGAAAGAGAAGATTTGGCTATATGTCTGTTAAATTGGATGAATATTTACAAGTTTGTTGCTTAGCATTGGTCTTGGACTAATTAATGAATTCTAGACTAGCCAGAAACCCAAGTTGCTTGTATGAAAACAAATTGCTGAAAAATTAGCCATCAGGAATGATTGTCTGCTTTAAATCACACTTCCAGTTTGCTTAGCCAAATGAGGCTTGCATGGTATTGTAGGATTTGGCTCATGCACCAAATTTTTAGGTACATAAACTTTATGAAAGCAATTTAAAATGCATCTCCTTAATGTCTCTGCAGGGTTCCTTACGGGAACTGAGTGAAGCACAGGATCAGGTGCAAAACACCCATTGGATCTTAGATTGTTTCCAGTAATTTGAGAAAAAGTAGTTGTCTTGAGTCACCAGGTCACAGCAAAGTTATTTAAAAACTCACTGGTGTACATAAAAAGAAACAGTCCCACAGTGATGTTATGTCCGTGTTCATGCTCTTCATTGGCATTCTGGATTGAGCATTCTTCTTTGTTCCAGAAAGTGCCTTGGAGCCTTTAGTGACATTTGGAGATGGACTCGGCCAGCCCCCTGCAGGGAGAGTCTGACAGTCCCGATCCACTCTCATTCTTCCGAGAGGGAGGTGTGTGAAGCTGTGCTCGCTCTCACCGCGCTCTTATCTTCCTTTTGCCAACAGAGCGTGCAGCATGAGAACACCTACCGGGACCCCATAGCGAAGTATTGCTATGGAGAAAGCCCGCCCGAGCTCTTCCCTGCTTGACGGGTGCAGCGGACTTGCTCCAGCCTGGGTGAGGAGGCCTCGCTGAAGAACTTGCCTCCTGGGACCCAGCTTCAGCCAAAGGGCCAGGCTGCAGGAAGAAGACAAAGGCAGCGCGAGGAAACCTTGGCTTTGACCACTTCTTGTGTTGTCATCTTTGGCTTCGCTCACCACCCGGGCTTACCAGATGGAACTCTTCTGTAAAGCAGCTTGGCCCCTCCAGCCAGTCCCATTCGGGAAAGATGAAACCGGAGGCCGGGCTCGCGGTGGTGGTGGAATTCTTGGATGACTTAGCCCTGGGACCGGCACAGGGACCTGTGACTTATGTTCGTCGGGGGCCGGTGTTACTTCCAGTTTTGATCCAGGCCCTTTCACTGTAAAATTATTTATTGGATTCCTTTGGAGTAATGGGAACATTCTAATGTTTTATGTAGGAAAATGCCTTGCCATTCTAGTTGAATATGTTCAAGGAAATTATTTTTGTTGTTGTTCTGTGTTCTCGAGTTTCAGGAGTTAAATCATTCTTCCACCCAGATAAAACATTTGCTCTTTTAGGACGTGAATATTCTCTCTAGGCAGTTATTTTTGTTTGTATTTCGACTGTATCAAGCATAGGCCCTGAACATGACCTGTTAGCCATATCCTGACGTGTAAAATTATCTAAAAACTCAGACACTCTTCCATTCTAATCTAACTGCAAGATTTCTAACAGTGGGCACCGTGTGCCTGCCCTCAGGTTATTTTCCAGTGGCAGTCAAATGTGCTCATATACCCTATGGAGAGCACTGTGTTAGCAGAAATCTAATTTCTCTTCCTGGAGGAATTTGTTCTCATTTCTTTTGCCACTTAAAATTAACTGTGGGCTACTCAGCCAGGGACAGTGGGAGCCTCAGGAAGGTCAGAGGCAACCTCCTCCCCTGTTCTGTCAATAGAAACCCAATGTTGAGGCAATTCCTAAACAGATGCACCTCACAGCTTGCTGTATGTGTTTATTCTTTATTGCTTTCAGCTTTGGGGCTGTAACAGGTACAAATATTTGGTTTCCCTATGATTTATAGAGAAGAAGAAGAAACCCAGCTTTCTATCAGAGCACTGCAAGAGAAGAGTCTTACACCTGCCCTCAGTGGGAGATGAGAATGGTCATTATGACTTAGAGAATGCTACACATGTAGGTTGCTGTTGTGTCCTGAATCCACAGGCATAAAGCACTCCCCATTTTTCCTGCTGTAACACAGATTCTCCGGCTCAAGGTCTAGAATATTTGATCCTAAGATCAAGACATTATGCCCTTCGAATAGTACTGCTCTTTGGTTTCAGGAGTCACATGAACACACAACTCTCCTATATTCCTTCCGGAACCTCAAGATTGAGCAAGGTCTTTGTAATTTTTTTGGTTCACATTATTGACCTGGGAGCAAGGTGCTAATTCTGTGGTCAGTATTCAACGTTTTTTTCAGTGGAGCTTCTTCTTGGGGCCATATTTGCCTTCCAGTACATTCCTGCAATATGTAGTGGTGATTTTCCTTAACTTCCTCCTACTACCTCTTATACTCATCTCCCAAAATTATTTGCCTCCCTTAAATAAGTTTTCCTAGAGGGTAAGCTGGTCAGGCAATTTTAAAAATATTAGATCCCAAGGAATCTATTCCGTTTGCATTGGACTTCTCCGATTCCATGTGTTTGCAGCAGGACTACATCGAACTCTGATGTGACAGATTGTGGCATGTCTGCATGTCTCATCCATCTATTGTTTTTGGTAACTCAGTTTGGAATTTCAGTGTCTGTCTTCCCTGGGTTGACATTGGAATCAGCCCCTCCTTTGAGCTTATTTTAACTCTTGAGCAACATAACATAGATTTAATGTGAACAGTTTATACCAAAGGGCAGCCTGTGCCTATTTACGGATCCTCTCTGACTTTGTACTTGAAGAGTGCATTTTACATTTCCAGTGCTTTCACAAACAGGAACCCCAACCTTACGATGGAGAATTAAGCTTGCTTGTATTTCCACTTTGTGGATGAGGAAATATGAGAGGTGGAGTAACTTCCTGGGTCCCCACTGAGATTTAGTGACAGATCCCAAACAAGAACTTCATCTCTGACTCT
Source organism: Nomascus leucogenys (assembly GCF_006542625.1). Taxonomy (NCBI): domain Eukaryota; kingdom Metazoa; phylum Chordata; class Mammalia; order Primates; family Hylobatidae; genus Nomascus; species Nomascus leucogenys. The sequence continues at coordinate 83,902,733 of NC_044390.1, read as the reverse complement.
AGGTCTAGTCCTCTTCCCACTGTCTTTTGCCAGCTCCAGCCCTGACACTGTGGGTGTCTCCCCTGAGAGCAGATACATTTCAATTGTCCAGGTCAAAAGAGGGGCGAGGCGGCATAAACACCCAAATTAGGTGGAGGATCCAAAGGTCATTTTCATTTGGCTGTGGAATATGTTTTTTGTACTTCAGTCAGCTAGGGGTGTGTTCACTGTTTTTGGAAATTCACAGCGCTTGAGCCTCCATAATGAAGCCGGGCTGCAGAGCACCTGGCACGTGCTCCAGGCTCCCAGCTCCCAGCCTAGGACCTCTCCCTGCCCTCCACTCTGGTTGGTTTGTGGTTCCCTCGACCGAGGGTTTCTAGAATCAGGGACCTTGTCTAAGTTTTGTTTGCCCAGAGCCCAACAAAGTGTGTGATACACATTGGGAGTTTAGGAGATCACAAAAGGGATGAAAACACCTTTAGAAAAAATTTCATTGGTGGGGCGCGGTGGCTTATGCCTGTAATCCCAGCACTTTGGGAGGCCGAGGCGGGTGGATCACCTGAAGGCAGGAGTTCAGACCAGCCTGACCAATACGGTGAAACCCCATCTATACAAAAAATACAAAAATTAGCCGGGTGTGGGGGCGTGTGCTTGTAGTCGTGAGACTGTCTCAAAAAAAAAGAAAAAAATGTTATCGATAAGTGAGTGTTTTCGGCTCAAGGGAATTGAGTCATACGGCGCATCTCCCCCAGTTCTGCATCTTATTTGCTGCGCTTGCTGGAGTTGTAAAGATTGGTCCTAACAGGGAAAGAAACACACAAGAGACTGTGAAAAGGGCTCTGAGACAAGCAAGGACAAAAGAGGGAGGGAAATACCTTCCACAGGGCCTGGGATCTGGCAATGCTAGAGCTTTTTTTTTTTTTTTTTTTTTTTTTTCGAGATGGAGTCTTGCTCTGTCGCCCAGGCTGGAGTGCAATGGCGTGATCTCAGCTCACTGCAACCTCCGCCTCCTGGGTTCAAGCAATTCTCCTGCCTCAGCCTCTTGAGTAGCTGGGATCACAGGCGTACACCACCACACCCAGCTAAGTTTTTGTACTTTCAGTAGAGACGGGGTTTCACCATGTTGACCAGGCTGGTCACGGACTCCTGACCTCAGATGATCTGCCCGCCTCAGCCTCTGAAAGTGCTGGGATTACAGGCGTGAGCCACTGCGCCCGGCGTGGAGCTGCTCTTGATGGGTGAGCTCCACAGCTTTTGCAGAAGCAGAGGATATGACTTGAGAGCAGTGCTGTCACCTCTCAGCATGTCCCCAAGCCCAACTGGGGCCTCCTGGAGATGCCTCAGTCGGCGTTGGCCCCAAGGGAATCGTGGGGAACAGTTGCACAATTTGCAAGTTTCTGAGTGCAGCTTTTCCCATCCTTGGGATCTGCAGATAAGTTGTAAACGTAGGGAGGTACTGCTTATTGGACATACTTTTCATAGGTAGGACAGAATTCTTTTGGGACTCTAGAGTTGGGAACTACCACTTCCTAGCGGTGTGGCTGAGGCAGTCTTCCTCCTCTGTGGCTCAGGCCCTTCATCTGTGAAATGGGGTCACAGCATCTGCCTCTCAGGGTGGCTGTGAGGTGTCGATCTGAGCAAGGCCTGAGGCTTGGCAAGAAGTCAACGTCTGCACCTCAGCGGGGAGCAATGGCAGGGGCAGTCAGGGGTGGGGTCGGCTCGGATAGGGGTGGGTGGGCTCCTGAGCTTGGAAGAGTAGGAATTGCAGAGCTCTTGTTACTATTGTTGTTACTGTTTTTAAAGAGAACTCATGCTAAAGATACGATATTTCAGATAATTCAGGAGCACGTAAGGATGAAACTTAGGATAACCTAAAATCACACAACCTAGAGATAAATGCGTTTTTGTCTTCCCCCATTTTCTAGGCAAAAATGAAAGCACTTTGTCCTCTTGAAAAACAATTCTCTAATGAATATCCTATGTTACATGGAGGCCTATGTAATGCATTTGCGTGGCCACATGGTGTCAATTTCATGGATATACAATAATATTATTAATTCCCTGCTGAGGACATTAACTGGTTTCCAAGGCTGCTTGTTGTTTTTGCTACTACAAATAATGCATTGATGACAAATACTTTTACATACATGGTTGTATGTTTATCTGAACTATTTTCGCCAATATATTCACCTAGTGTGTATGGGAGTTTCCATTTTTGTCATACCCCTGATAACCCTGTGATATTATTTTTAAACATTTTGCTAATGGATCTCAGTGTTCTCGTTTGAATGTATTTAATTTCTAGCAGAATGAGCCCCATTCCTTGTTTTGATTGGCCACTTATCGTGTACATATGGTGAAATGCCTATTCGTGACTCAGCCAATGTTGTTTCTTTTTCCTACTGATTACTACAGTACATTTTTAAATGAAAGCAGCCTTTGTCCCCTTCTCTTGTTTTTCGGCCCTGTGTTAGAAACAACTAAGCTCATATATTCACAAACCAACTTTTCCAGTTCATCTAGGGTAGTGGTGCTCAACTAGGGGCAATTTTGCGCCCCCCAGGGAACATTTGGCAATGTCTGGAGACATTTTTGTCACAGCTGGGGAGGAGGGCAGTACTGTGGGCACTCGTGGAGGCCAAGATGATGCCCAACATCGTGCAGTACCCGGGACAGCCCCGATGACACGGAATTACCTGGCTGGAAGTGTGAGCCGGGTGGAGGGAGGGAAGCCCTGTTCTGGGGTCACATCTCCAACAGAGGAGCTCCTGGTAGCTGAGTGCTGACTTCATTATTTCCCTGCCCTTGCTTTCTACCCTGCTGAAGTGCTGCTGATTAAATTACCTTGAAATCCCCACAGGACACGTTACTTCCTCACAGGTCTCTATCAGCCCAGCACTGCCTCAAGGAATGGCATTATTCCTTTGCCACTGTGTCCTCACCGCACTCTTGGACTCCACCAAATGTAGACACCCTCTTGTCTGCAGAAGGATCTGGAGGGATAGAATGCCTCCCCTCTACGATGGATTGGCTCTCCCCAGCACCTCGCCAGCAGTTCTTTGAATGGAGTGGCTTCGGAGGTGGGGGTTGGGGAAGAAATATGGGCCTGTCATTACAGATTCTGTTTAGAAAACTAGTCATTGTACTAAAAAGGTACAGATTCTGTTTAGAAAACTAGTCATTCTACTAAAAAGGTATCACATAAGTAAGTAGGAGCAATAAAAACAAAGAAGATAGTGGGACTCCGCGAAGCTTTCCCCGCTTCTGGCCTGTTAGTCTATTGTTTGTTGGGCAAGGCTCTTCCAGCGTGTGACCTTTTTGCGTGTTATAACAGCGTGAATGCAGTTTTGTGTACAGGCATCCCTACTTTCAGCATGTATCTGCCTTATCTGGTCTGCTATCACAGAGCAAAGTGGAGCAAGTGGTCGCCGTTGGTCTGCACCTGAGCTGGGAGCCGAGTGGTGACGTGCATACGGGCCGACTGCACCTCCACAGAACCTCCTCAGTGATCTTCCCGTGTACGACTCAATTAGTCCCTGATGTTGGAGTTGAACCGCTGGACTGTCTGTAAAATGAAAGTGCAGACTTTAATATTGTGGTAAAGAAAATGACTTGCCAGTTACAACCAATGAGCAAAGCAGTTAATTATTCAACTGTTTTCCGAAGAGTCCAGGTTTATTTTTTCTCAGGACTACACATTCTATGAGACCAGAGGGACCAAGACATATCACTACCAGAAATGTGTTTTTATCAGCACTGCCAGAGGTTTTCATAGGGTAGTTTATTCTTGGAATTTTTAAATTCATACTTTTATGCAACGTGGGGTAGGTAAGCTTCTGATCACTGTGCACCCAGATTATCCCAAAATCGAAAGTGGTGTTGGCAGCTGGGTGTGGTGGCTTACACCTGTAATCCCAGCACTTTGGGAGACCAAGGTGGGAGAATTGCTTGAACCCAGAATTCGAGACCAGCCTGAGCAACATAGGGAGACCCTGTCTCTACAAAAAATAAAAATAAAGGGGCCAGGCATGGTAGTGCACGCCTGTAGTCCCAGCTACTCAGGAGGCTGAGGCAGGAGGATGGCTTGAGTCCAGGAAGTCGAGGCTGCAGTGAGCCGTGATTGCGCCAGTGCACTCCAACCTGGGCCACAGAGTGAGACCCTGTCTGGGGAGGGGGAAAAAGTGTTGTTTAAATGAGAAATCACCATTATCAGTAATTTAAGATTCCAGACTATGTTGGTCCATCTCACTATTCTTTTTTTTTTTTTTTTTTTTTTTTGAGACGGAGTCTCGCTCTGTTGCCCAGGCTGGAGTGCAGTGGTGTGATCTGGGCTCACTGCAAGCTCCGCCTCCCGGCTTGATGCCATTCTCCTGCCTCAGCCTCCCGAGTAGCTGGGACTACAGGCGCCTGCCACCATGCCCGGCTAATTTTTTGTATTTTTAGTAGAGATGGGTTTTCACCGTGTTAGCCAGGATGGTCTCGATCTTCTGACCTCGTGATCTGCCCACCTCGGCCTCCCAAAGTGCTGGGATTACAGGCGTGAGCCACCGCGCCCGGCCACATCTCACTATTCTTAAGGAAGAGAGAGAGCGAGAGCGAGAGACAGTGTTGTCCTGTCCTATGGGGACTGGGGCACTGTATTAAGTTGTACTGGGGGATGTCAAGATAGAAATGTTGAGTAAGTTACTACCTGAATATTTGACCAGTTGATGATAATTTGAATAGTAAATGTGATGACATTATATATTCTCAGGGACATTTCCATACACTGGCTCTGTGTGTGTGCGCCTGTGTGTGTGTGCAACAAAAGCAGTATGAAGTATGTGAGTAATATCCTAATTTTATTGACAAGAGCACTGACCTTAATGACCTTGAGTAAATTACCCTCTCCGGCTTTGGTTTCATTTGTCAATTAAGGGTGATTGCTAGCTTATCTTGCAGATCCAAATTCCAATTTTTGTGACAAGCCAAAAGTCCCCCTGGCTGTTAAAGCAAGACCAGAGCCCACGTCTCCCAGCGGCTGGGTCCCAGGCTTTTGATTTTTCACAGGACAAATGTAGCCCAGCCATCTGGAGCCCGTTTTTCTCCAAACCAGGGCTTCCTCCTTCTCTCTTGCAGATTTCAACTGGGGCTCACCATTTTCTGCCTCTTCCTCCTCCAGTTTTAAAGAGACACCATATCCTTCTCTGCTGGGACCCACTTCCCATGTACTGCTGCCCTGCACCTGTGAAAACAGCTGCTGTGTTTTCTGTCATAAAAATAGCTGCCTTTTGGCAGGAAGCACACAACGGTACTACGTTTCTGAACCTTAATACAGTGCTAAATTATTTAGGTGTGCTTAACCTGAGATACACAGAGCATCTTGGAACTCCTAAGCAGGGCTTCTACAGGCATTGCTCAGCTCAGTGAAAGGTTTGCTCTCTGCTTTTGTGATTACCAGGCAGAAACCTTAAAATGTACGAACTTACAAAGAAATTAAATTGTGCCAAATTAGATTCCCAGCCCCTAGAGATAACCACTAATTAAAGTTCCGCTGGAGCGTTTTGCCTGTATTTTGTATATAAACGTGGATTTTGTATTTGTATGTAAATAAAGGTAGGACCCTGCTGTCCATATTATTTTAAAATAATTAGCTCCTGTTAGATTGGTTTAATCCAATGATAGCGAATTCATTTGCAGAGCAGGCAAGCGCACTTTCCACTTCTATCATCCTGCCTGGAAGATTGAAGCCCAGTTAGAGGTTAAAACCCTTTCATAATTGCACAGGAGTTTAGCTTTGCCTGCCTTTTCCTTGTCTGATTTTATGCAGTGGGGAAGGAAGTCTTTTTGTTCTGCACAAATAAATTATAGGCATTTGCCGCGGCCGGAGTTGACCTGCATTAGGGATGCTGAAGAAACCTGTCACGGCAGGGCGTCTCTCGGCGTGACTGCGACTTTCCTGAGAGCAGAGATCGGGAAAACTGCACTCCAGATCTCCCGAGCCCGTCATTTATTTTAGTGAATTGCTAAATGCAGAAATGTAAAATATAAAAAGGCTGGGGAAGGATCTGTGGACCGTCTTCCTGGCTACCTGGTGCTGTAAGATTATTTGAGTTTGAGGCAGTCCACATTTCCCCCAGCACCAGCTCCGCCCTGTCAAGCTGCTGGTCTGCATGGTGGTTTTCGAGGGTACAAAGGACTTCAGTTTTTAAAGATGTTCCTAAATGCTCCGTGGCATCTGCAGCAGGATGTCTGGAGCTGGAATCCGCTGTACTCTCTTCCCTATGCACGTGCTGGACTCAGTTTCTCCCGGGAGGTTTGCATCTGGGCAGCACTTTAGGGCGTGCTCCTCGAGCTCCGTCCGTGGCATCCGTACCTGCCAGGGCTGTGCCTGCAGCCTGCTAAATGCCAACCTGGAAGCCTGAGACAGATAGGCTTGGAGCAGCTTAGCAGCCGGCTGGGCTAATTTATTTGACACAAATCAGCTCATTGACCTGATTTAGCACGGGGAGGAACCACAGAGCCGAGTCAGATGTGATCGTAAAGCCCTTTCTTCTCACTGCAGCCCTTTCAGACCTCGAAGGATGGCAGTGTAGTCAAATGACACTTGCAGTGCGATTTCAAGGGAAGGAGGAGAGGATGGAGAGATGGAAACTGGAGAGCAAGGCAGTGCGGGTGGCACAGACACCGACAATTGCTTTCTGTGCCACTTGGTGGCACCAATGCCATAGGTTTTCTGTCCTCAATGTGATCCTTTGAGATCTAGAGATTATGGGCCCCGTGCCTGCATGGAGCTCTCTCTCCTGAAAACAATGAAGCTGTTTCTATAGATGAGAACCATCTGGTGGTGATGACAAATCAGGACTCTTTCCTGGGTCCTGGCAATTTTGTGAACAGGGACTCAGGAAAGTAGCCCTTGCAGAAGAGGGAACTGGGCATGCTGCTGGTGCAGAGAGGACCCAAGGCTTAAAAAAATATCCACAGCTACCCCCTTCTTCCTCCTGCACCCTCCGCCAACACAAAAAGTGGGATAGGCCTCTTAACCATTCATACCCAGACAAAGAAAAACATTTATGAAGCACTTGCCATGTGCCACTCCGCACGTGCAGCATCCCATCCCCATCTTCTGAGACCAGCATTCTTCTTTTGTGTGTGTGTGTGTGTGTGTGCGCGCGTATGTGTGAGAGAGAGAGAGAGACACAGAGCAAGACAGGGTCTCACTCTGTTACCCAGGCTGGAGTGCAGTGGCGCGATCTTGGTTCACTGCAGCCTCAACCTCCCAGGCTCAAGTGATCCTCCCACCTCAGTCTCCTGAGTAGCTGGGACTGCAGGCACACATCATTACACCCAGTTATTTTTTTTAATTTTTAGTAGAGATGGGGATCTCGATATGTTGCTCAGGCTGGTCTCGAACACCTGGGCTCAAGTGATCTGCCTGCCTCAGCCTCCCAAAACGGTGGGATTATTACAGGCGTGAGCCACTACACCCAGCCAAGTATTCCTTTTCTTTTTTCTCTTGGAATGGAGTCCTGTCACCCAGGCTGGAGTGCGGTGGCGCGATCTCAGCTCACTGCAACCTCTGCCTCCCGGGTTCAAGCGATTCTCCTGTTTCAGCCTCCCAAGTAGCTGGGACTACAGATGCATGCCACTATGCTGGCTAATTTTTGTATTTTTAGTAGAGATGGGGTTTCATCATGTTGGCTGGCTGGTCTCGAAGTCCTGACCTCAGGTGATCTGCCCACCTTGGCCTCCCAAAGTGCTGGGATTACAGGGTGTGAACTACCACGCCCAGCCAGGCGTTCTTTTTCATCATTTTATAGAGGAAGTCTCAGATGCTCAGGTTAATTTTAGCACAAGTTTACACCATGACATGGAGGAGCCACCTGCAAACTCCAATCTGCATGCAAGCAGGGCCAGGGGCAGCGCGTTGCCTTGGCACATTTTGATCACCCGTTGTCATTTCCTGTGGGCAGGGGCTGTGCCTCAGTGTGTCTCTTTTTTCTGGGCCCATTGGCCTGTCTGTGAAAGGATGTAAACAGGATAACGCATGGGGTCCTTCCAGCCCTGGTATTCTACAACTGTAGTTGGTGGCTTCCAGGACCTGGAAGCTGTTGCTTGAAACCAGTGCTGTTTCATCAGTGGGAGATTTTACACCACCCACTTCAAGCAATGTTTGAAGACATTCTGTTGTTGTTTCTGTTTGTTTTTTTTTTTTTTTTTTTTTTTTTTTGAAACAGAGTTTTGCTTTGTGGCCCAGGCTGGAGTGCAGTGGCACAATCACCGCTCACTGCAGCCTCGAACTCCTGGGCTCAAGTGATCCTCCCATCTTAGCCACCTGAGTAGCTGGGACTACAGTATGAGCCACCATGCCTGACTAATTTTTAATTTTTTTTTTAGAGGTGGGGTCTTGCTATGTTGCCCAGGCTGGTCTCCAATCCCTAATCTCAGGTGATCCTCCCACCTCAGCTTCCCAAGTAGCCGGGACTACAGGCCCGTGCCACCACACCTGGCAAAAACCCATGCTGTTTAACCAGAGGGAGATTTTGCCCCCAGAGGATATTTGGCTATGTTTGAAGACATTTTTGATTGTCAAAAAGTTTATGTGCAGGAGTGCTATTGGCATCTGCTGGGTAGAGGCCAAGGATGTTGTTCAACATCCCATAACACCCAGGACAGCCAGCCCACAACAAAGAACTCACTGGCCCAAGTGTCAGAAGTGCTAAGACTGAGAAACTCTGGGTTAAACTTTGTGACCCCTTGCATGGCAAGGATACAGAATTCTGAGCCCTGAGCATTCACGCAGCAGGTATTTAAAGGGTGCTTACTCTTCGCCCAGCTCTGTGTAGGTACTTGGGGAGTATACAGAACTGGAAGATGCTTCATCCCTTCCGGAGCTTAAAATTGAGTTGCTCCAAGCCTCTGGTTCTGGACACATAGTGCCTGAGCACCCTTAGATGTTGGTGCTACCATCCCTCTTAGGATAAAATACCACTTTGGATTTCCAAAGAAAATATTTTATCCTCAACAGCATAGCCACTATTTATTTATTTATTCCTACCTCATGCATAGAGCTACACTGATTGTAGGTGGTTTCTTTTCAAACAGAAGTTGAGGAAATGCCACACATTAGACTCAAGGAAGAAAGTTAGAATCAGACGTGCAACTGTAAGCCAGCAACACAGTTGATCCAAGTAAGCTTCCTGGCAGCAAGGGCAAAAAGGGAAATAATCCCTCATGATAATATAAAGCATGGAAGGGATTGTATTACTGTCTCCTCAAAGGGTACAAAGTCTTGAATAAAATTTTATTGTAGGCTTCACACAGAAGATACTGCTTAGTATTTGGTAATGCGTACTATGTTCACCGAGCATAGCAAAGGCAGGCATTTCTGGGTTTTGGATGGAATGATAAATTAGAAATGAGATCTGTCTTCAGATGTCTGTTGGAGAAGATAAGCAATTATGCCACTACTTGTTATATAGGGTTATAAATGTGAGGATAAAAGGAGTGTTACTATGTGAGTGAGGCAGGCAGAGAAGACTTACAGAATAAAACAATATGTTTTTATTTTTATCTTTCAATTTTTTTTTTTGAGACAGGGTCTTGCTCTGTCACTCAGGCTGGAGTGCACTGGTGTGATCACGGTTCACTGCAGCCTCAACCTCCCAGGCTCAAGCGATCCTCCCACCTCAGCCTCTGGAGTTTCTGGGACTACAAGTGCACACCACCATGCCTGGCTAATTTTTTGTATTTTTGTAGAGATGGAGTTTTGCCATGTTGCTCAAAGTGGTCTTGAACTCCTGGACTCTAGCAATCCGCCCGTCTTGGCCTCCCAAAGTGTTGGGGTTATAGACACATTTTAAAATACACATGTATATTTTTCTAATTGCAAATTAATACATTGCATTATAGAAAATTAGAGCAATACAAATATGAAGGAGAAAATAAAAGCTCCGTAACCTTTCTACCTGTAGACAACCACTGTTATCCTTTGATGTGTATCTATTTTCATGCACACATGTGCTTATATATTAATAGAAACAAAAATTGGGATCCCATCAAGTATCTCTTAAAGGGGCTTTGAAGGATGAGTTGGAGAGAAAGTGAGTTGCACGCCACTGTGGAGTTGGGCAGCCAGAGTCAATTTCCACCAAGCATGCATGGATTATGGAGAGGGGTGAAATCTCACATTTCGTTCTGCATCTCCAAGGGCCATAATTCACAGGGAGCTATGGAACCCAGCAATCCTGGGGTTCTATTCTCTCTCTCCCTTTTTTCACCTAACAATGTAATGGGAATGGGTTTCCATGTTACATAGTCTAGCATTTGATTTTTTTGTAACAGCTTTATTGAGATATAATTTACTTACCTTATAATTCACCCATTTGAAGTATACGAGTCAATGACTTTATTCACAGAGTTGTGCAACCATTACCACTCTCAATTTGATTGACTGATTGATTGAGATGGAGTTTCGCTCTTGTCAGCCAGGCTGGAGGGCAGTGGCATAATCTCGGCTCACTGCAACCTTCGCCTCCTAGGTTTGGGTGATTCTCCTGCCTCAGCCTCCCAAGTAGCTGGGACTACAGGCAGACGCCACCATGCCCAGCTAATTTTTGTATTTTTAGTGGAGACAGGGTCTTTTTAGTAGAGTCTTTTGTGTCTGGCTTCCTTCACTTAAAATGATGTTTTCAAGGTTCAATCATGTTGTAGCATGGACCAGTACTCCGTCCCTTTGTATAACTGAATAGTATTCCACTGTGTGGCTGTACCACATTTTGTTAAAATATTCATCTGCTGATGGACATCTGGGTTGTTTCCGCTTTTGGCTCTCATGAATAATGATTTTTTTCTTTTCTTTTCTTTCTTTTTTATTTTTATTTTTTTTTTGAGACAGTCTCACTCTATTGCCCAGGTTGGAGTGCAGTGGCGCAATCTTGGCTCACTGCAACTTCTGCCTCCCGGGTTCAAGTTATCTCCTGCTTCAGCCTCCCAAATAGCTGGGATTACAGGCATGTGCCACCATGCCTGGCTAATTTTTGTATTTTTTTTTAGTAAAGACAGGGTTTCGCTATGTTGGCCAGGCCGGTCTTGAACTCCTGACCTCAAGTGATCTGCCCGCCTTGGCCTCCCAAAGTGCTAGAATTACAAGCATGAGCCACTGCGCCTGGCCAATAATGCTGCTTTAAAATTCATGTCCAAGTTTTTCGTGGACATATGTTTTCAGTTTTCTTGGGATATGAAAGAGTGGAATTGCTGGGTCAAATTTGATCAGTGTTTCCCCTTTTAAGGAACTACTAGACTGTTTGCCAAAGCAGCTATACCATTTTGCATTTCCACCCACAATGTACAAGGATTCCAATTTCTCATCACATCCTTGCCAACACTTGTCATTGTCTGCTTTTTAAAATTATAGCCATCCTAGTGGATGTGAAGTGGGGTCTATCGCAGAATGGTTTTGACTTGCACATCTCTGATGGCTGATGATGTTGAACATCTTTTCATGTGCTTATTGGCCATTTGTGTATCTTCTCTGGAGAGAGATGTATCCAAATCCTTTGCCCATTTTAAAATTAGCTTTTATGTCTTTTCATTTTTGAGTTGTTAGAATTCTTTATATATTCTAGATCAGATTTGCAAATATTTCCTCCCTTTCCGTGGTTTGTTTTTTCACTTTTTTGATGGCGTTCTTGGAAGCACAGAAGTTTAATTTTGATGAAGTTCAATTTGTCTAATTTTTCTTTTTCTTTTCTTTTTTTGAGACAGAGTCTCACTCTGTCACCCAGACTGGAATGCAGTGGTGTGGTCTCAGCTCACTGCAATCTCTGCCTCTGAGGTTCAAGAGATTCTCCTGCCTCAGCCTCCCAAGTAGCTGGTATTACAGGTGTGCATCACCATGCCCAGCTAATTTTTGTATTTTTAGTAAAGACGGGGTTTCGCCATGTTGGCCAGACTGGTCTTGAACTCCTGGTCTCAAGTGATCCACCTGCCTTGGCTTCTGAAAGTGGTGGGATTATAGGCAGGAGCCACCGAGCCCAGCCGAATTTGTCTAATTTTTCTTTTATTGATTGTGCTTTTGGTGTCATATCTTATACCACTTGGGGTTTTTTGTTTATTTGTTTTTGAGATGGAGTCTCGCTTTTTCGTCCAGGCTGGAGTGCAATGGTGTGATCTTGGCTCACTGCAACCTCCGCCTCCCGGGTTCAAGCAAGTCTCCCTGCCTCAGCCTCCCGAGTAGCTGGGGTTACAGGCGCATGCCACCATGCCCGGCTAATTTTTGTATTTTTAGTAAAGATGGGGTTTTGCCATGTTGGCCAGGCTGGTTTTGAATCAGCCTCAAGTGATCTGGCTGCTTCAGCCTCAAAGTACTGGGATTACAGGCATGAGCCACCGTGCTCAGACTACCACTTGGTTTTTTAATGACTGAAGATATTCCTTGGAATGGATGTGCCATAAGGGGATCATTGTTTGACCCTAATTTGCATCAAGTTCTTTGTTTTAACTCCCACCCCCATGTCTTTATTCTGGGGATTATCTGGAGTTCAAGCTCAAGCCAATTGCAAATTTCATCCAATCCTTGCAGTTGTTTTAAACACGTCATTGGTCGACCTTCCTCTGTTCCTCCCTCCCAAATGTGTTTAGTGGTGTTCGGACCTCTGCAAAGCAATAGATGAGGTTCACAAGTCTCCAAGTAGCCAGCTTCAGATGCCCTGTCCCTGACCTTTCATTGCCCAGGGTTGTACTAATGCAACATTGCAGGATCACGTCGCCATCTGCTGGCGAATGTGGGCAAATGCAATGCCAGGAACCGTACGATTTAGCCGTCTGTCGCATCTCCAAGGCAGATTGGCAAGTCTATCATTCCTTTATTTATTTTTATTCTTATTTTTTTGAGATGGAGTCTTGCTTTTGTCGCCCAGGCTGGAGTGCAATGGTGCGATCTCGGCTCACCGCAGCCTCCGCTTCCCAGCCATCGGCTGATTCTTTTCATTCTGGCCGACTCTTGTTGCTTTGTAAGGGCCTTCCCAACCTTTGGAGGTAGTGTCTAAATATTAAACCACTTATAAAACGGAATCTGTTTCCTACAAAGCAAGGAAGTTTATGTACTTCTTGTTCCACGGGCAACTCTTGGTGCCTGAAAAATGTCATCACTGAGTAGGAAGCAATACGTTATTTCAGGCGAGGAAAGGACAGTGGATACAAATAGTTTCTTGTATCACAATGGTCATATTGTCAGCATTATATTTGTTAAGTCTCTGATTCTCCCGAATCCAGAATTCTCTCTGGTGCATCATTATTCCTGCCTCTCCCAGGCCTCCAGGTCGATGCACTGTCCCCGCTTGCTGATGAGAAGTATTTAGTGAATGAATCAAAAAGATCAATCATTCTGTATGCTGACTTCTTTTGGGTTTTTTTTTTTTGAGACAGGGTCTCATTCCTTCGCCCAGGCTGGAGTGCAGTGGTGTGATCACAGCTCACTGCAGCCTCAACCTCCCAAGCTGAAAAGACAAATGATTGACCTTTGATTGTTTTCTAGAACAGCAGCAACTTTGTATTTTTCAAGGAATGATGGGCCGGGTGCAGTGGCTCACACCTGTAATCCCAGCACTTTGGGAGGCCAAGGCGGGCGGATCACTTGAGGTCAGGAGTTGGAGACCAGCCTGGCCAACATGGGAAACCTTGTGTCTACTAAAAATACAAAAATTAGCCAGGCCTGGTGGTGTGCACATGCAATCCCAGCTACTCGGGAGGTTGAGGCAGGAGAATCACTTGAACCTGGGAGGTGGAGATTGCAGTGAGCAGAGATCATGCCACTGCACTCCAGCCTGGGTGAATAGAGTGAATCTCCATCTCAAAATAATAATAATAATAATAATAATAATAATAATAATAATAATAATAGAATGATAGACTAGCTAGGGAGTGAAATCATTAGTACCCAGGATACCATCTTATGCTTGGGAGATATTTTAATAAGTATTTAGCGAATGAATCAAAAAGATCAATCATTCTGTATGCTGACTTTTTTTGGGTTTTTTTTTTGAGACAGGGTCTCATTCCTTCGCCCAGGCTGGAGTGCAGTGGTGTGATCACAGCTCACTGCAGCCTCAACCTCCCAAGGTTCAAGTGATCCTCCTGCCTCAGCCCCCAACTAGCTGGGACTACAGGCACACACCACCATGGCCAGCTAATATTTGTATTTTTAGCAGAGACAGGATTTCGCTATGTTGGCCAGGCCAGTATCGAACTCCTGGGCTCAAACAATCCCCCCGCCTCGGCCTCCCAAAGTGCTGGGATTACAGGCGTGAGCCGTGCCCGGCCTTGACTTTTGACTCACTTTTCTTTTTACCACACCCAGCTGCTTTATCCTGCCTTAAATCCCTCAGTCGTTTCAATAAATATTTGTAACACTGTTCAATGAGAGCACGTGTTTATAACTTTTCTTTCAGTCTTTCACAAGAGGCACAAAAATGTGATTTTCTAAAATGTACGGAAAAATGTGTACACAAATATTTACAACAGCACTATTCCAGTAGCCACAAGGTAGAAATAGCCCAAATGTTCATCAGCAGAGGAATATTTAAACAAAATGTGGTCTACCCATGCAGTGGAATATTATTCAGCCATAAACAAAATGTGGTCTACCCAAACAGTGGAATATTACTCAGCCACAAAAAGGAAGGAAGTGCTGATCCATCCTACAACATGGATGAACCTTGACAGCCTGATGCTAAATCCTAAACAAAAAGCTAGTCACAAGGCCACATCATCTATGATTCCACTTAACGTGAAATGGCAAATCAGAATATAGGCACATCTGTAGAGAAAGAAAGTAGATTAGTGGTTACCTGGGGCTGAAGGGACTGCAGGAATGGGGAGTGACGGCTAATTGATATGGGATTTCTTTCAGGGAGGTAATGAAAATGTTCTAGAATTGTGAGAATGGCTGTGCAACTCTGAATATACTGAGAAATATACGAAGATGGCCAGGTGCGGTGGCTCATGCCTGTAATCCCAGCACTTTGGGAGGCTGATGTGGGAGGATCACTTGAGCCTAGGAGTTTGAGACAAGCCTGGGCAGCATAGTGAGACCCCAGCTCTTCAACAAAAAAAGCGAAGGAAAGAAACATACTAAGAATACACTTGTATGTGTGGCATGGGAGAATGGAACCCAGCACAGAGAGCTGAGTGGGCTTGACCAGAGAGACCTGGGTTTCCATCTAACTCTGCCCCTTACACGTGGCATAATTTCACACCAATTCTAAACCCTTCTGAAGCTCGGTATTCTTATTTGTAAAATTGCCAAGATGCATCGTAATACCGTCCCTCACAGGTTTTTAGGGGGGATTAAAAAGATAACATATATAGGCTGGGTGTGGTGGCTCACATCTGTATTCCCAGTACTTTGGGAGGCCGAGGCAGGCAGATCACTTGAGCTCAGGCATTTGAGACCAGCCTGGCCAACATGACAAAACCCTGTCTCTCCTAAAAATACAAAAAAATTACCTGGGCGTGTTGGTGCACGCCTGTAGTCTCAGCTACTCGGGAGGCTGAGGCATGAGAATCGCTTGAACATGGGAAGCAGAGGTTGCAGTAAGCCAAGATCATGCCACTGCACTCCAGTCTGGGCAACAGAGCGAGACTCTGTATCAAAAAAAAAAAAAAGATAATATATGTAAAGTTTTTTGCCCACACTGTGCGCAACAGAAATTTGTTTCAGTCTCTCTTCTAAACTAAGAAGCTGTGATTTGGTAACCCTCAGACTGGCAAAAATGCTTTCTACTGAGTCCTTTTGCTCTCAGAATCTTCTAGTGGGCAATGTGGCTGAGTGAGCCCAAAAACATAGTGGGATTTGAACTAAGCTAAAATCCCTACTTAGATGTCCTCTGTAAGTTAGATTCCACGCAAGCCTATTTTGTCCCGCACTGCAAGATCCTAATCCAGCACATGGCCATTCATGAGTCAGTGGGACACACACACTAGCCTGGAACTAATTCCGCAATGGCAGTGGCTGCTATGGCTGTAGGGAGGGTGTCTCCCCATCTCTGTCTGGTTATCCCCACCCCTGCCTTCCCCAACTCATTCTTGAAGTCCCTGATGTGCAGAGCGGCCTTATTGCGGGGGTGTCTCTGGGGGTGTACCCCTTGCAGGGTTTTTCCTGCACCCTTTGAAAGGAGTTTCTCCTGGATGAATGAGGATTCAAGCTACTCCACATAAACAATGCAGCAGGTAAAGGTTTGCCTTCAGGTAAGGATGTGCTAAGGAAGATGGGGGAGAAGGTAATCGGTATCTAGAAATGTCTCCGCCAACCTTGAAGCTACAAGTCACATTGGTCCTGCCTTCGGACACCCCAGGACCCAGATGAAATTAATTACATCCCGGCCCCTGACCCCTGGCCTCTCACTCCCCAGTCCTAGGCATCCAGGTGACCATGAGCTCCATCCATGGAGAACTGAAGGCTCCTCCTTGAACCATCCAGAAGGCAGGGCTCAAAAAAGGGGAATGAATTCCCCAATATGGAATCTCCAAATGGGGTGGTGGCAGCTGGAGAAGGGGAAATGTTTTGGATGAACTGCAGCAGAAGGCTGACCTTGCAATCCTTAGGAAAACGGAGTAAAATGGGAGAAAGATTCTATTGGGTTTTGTTTTGTTTTGAGACGGAGTCTCACTCTGTCGCCAAGCTGGAGTGCAGTGGTGCGATCTTGGCTCACTGTAACCTCTGCCTCCTAGGTTCAAGTGATTTTCCTGCCTCAGCCTCCCAAGTAGCTGGGATTATAGACACATGCCACCACGCCCGGCTAACTCTTGTATTTTTAGTAGAGACGGAGTTTCACCATGTTGGCCAGGCTAGTCTTGAACTCTTGACCTCAGGTGATCCACCCGCCTCGGCCTCCCAAAGTGCTGGGATTACAGGTGTGAGCGACTGCACCTGGCCTCTATTGGGTTTTGACATTGTCAAATTATCTTCTATACTGAGAGATTAAATTAAAATTCCCTTTCCTTGAATAACCTTTCTACCGGACCAGGCATGGTGGCTCATGCCTGTAATCCCAGCACTTTGGGAGGCCGAGATGGGAGGATTGCTTGAGGCCAGGAGTTCATGCTAAGCCTGGTTAACATAGAGAGGCCCTATCTCTATCTAAAGAAAAAAAATCCTTTCTAGTGACCAGGGACACTTCTTTGGAGACCTTCATTTGGGGCCTAGACCTAATAACAGTAATGACACCATGGGGGAAGAAGAGCCGCTCCCAATCAACAACTGGGAATAGGGTAGTTTGGCCTGCAGAGCGGGAAAATCATAGGCAGATGCAACAGACCGCTGAATGCAGAGGTCTGCAAACTGTTTTCGTAAAAGGCCAGACAGTAAAAATATTTCCAGCTTTCTAGGCCTTATGCTTTCTCTTGCAGTCACTTAACCCTGCTGTTTTAGCTTGAGAATAGCCAGAAACAATATGTAAACCAATGAGCATGGCTGTATTCCAATAAAACTTTATTTATAAAGACAGGTCAAGGGCTGGATTCAGCCCTTGGGCCATAGTTTGCCAACCCCTGGCTTAGCAGACCAGCCTCAATTGCTCAAACTCCTTTCCCTGTGTTGTTCTTTATTTTAGAGGCTAAGTGCTAGAAAAGCTGGAATCTTCTTCTAAATGCTCCCAGGCAGGTTGCAGAAAAACCATGAAAGGCCACCTTCAGAGAAGGACCTTGACCAAGTAGAAGCAACAGGAATTTGGATTTCTATCCATACAACAGATGCTCAGAAATGACAATTGTACGCTCTTCCCATTGTCCCTCAGTGGAAGGCTGGGTGTTTCAATTAGCTAATGTTGGCAAATTGCTTTGAAGAAAATTGTAAAATGTTTCATGCTACAAGTGCCAAGAGTCTTAATTAGCTTTCCTTAAAGATACCACCTGGAAATGTGATATTGTGTTGCTTGAGGTCCGAGCATGCAAGCATAACCTGCAGATGAAAAACCGGTTTTTAAGCAAACATCACCGAATAAATGGATCTCTGCATCGACATCACATTTTCTTCCTGCTGCTGAAACTGATTCCCAGCAGCTGGGGTATTAAACCCCACAAATGGAGGTTGTGGTGGTGGTGGTGGTTGTTTTTTTCTGCGAGAGCCTGGTGACGATGGGAGCATGAAACAAATTAACCCATCTATTTGTTGCCACCGCCCTTGCCTTTAGGATTTTTAGCCTGTGCATGGGAGGCCCGGCTCTGGCGTGTCAAGGTTACAGAGAAGAGGAGGCTGGCAGCCACTCAATCATACAGCAGGGCTGGCTCTCAGATACCCCGGTCGGGGAGAGATGTGTGCATGCTCTGTCGCTCTTAACAGCTGGATAATGAATTTGCACTCCAACACTCTTGTTTCTTCTGGTGGCAGCCACGACAGCAGCAGCATCTGATCTGTGTCACTGTCAGAAGCAGGTGAGATGTAGTTAATATGGACCTTAGCCACTGAGATGCATTGATTTAGAATCTCTGGCCTCTGACAAAGTCCCCGCTAAGTTGGCGGGGCCAGGCCCCACGTGAGAGGAGGTGGCAGAGTTTAGGGGAAATCAGGGGTCAGGATTCCTCAGTCTTGGCACCAGTGACATTCGGGGCTGGGTGACTCTTTGTGGTGGGGGCTGTCCTGGGCACTGCAGGATGTTCAGCAGCATCCCTGACCTCTCCACCCACTAGATGCCGGTAGGAGCCAGCATCCCCAGCTGTGACAACCCCGAACGTCTCCAGACATGGCCTAGTCTCCAGTGTCCTCTGGAGGGCACAATCGCCACTAGTTGAGAGCCAGCGGCTTAGGGTTAGAAGCAGGGTTCGGAGTCCCTTTTGTCAAGGACACACCTGGAGCAGGGACCTCATGGAAAGTTAGCTCCAAGGTGACTCTTGATTCCTCTCTGTCTCGCACCCTCAACTAATCCCTCAGCAAATCCCAGAGGCTACAGCCTGGATGGCACAGTCTTTTTTCTTTTCTTTTTTTTGAGACAGAGTCTTGCTCTGTCATCCAGGCTGGAGTGCAGTGGCATGATCTCGACTCCCTGCTCCCTCCACCTCCCGGGTTCAAGTGATTCTCCTGCCTCAGCCTCCCGAGCAGTTGGGATTACAGGCACCTGCCACCACGCCCAGCTAATTTTTGTATTTTTAGTAGAGACAGGGTTTCACCATGTTGGCCAGGCTGGCTCGAACTCCTGACCTCAAGTGATTCGCCCGCCTTGGCCTCCCAAAGTGCTGGGATTACAGGTGTGAGCCATCACGCCAGGCCCTGGATGGCACATTCTGATCCAGACCACACCTTACCACCCTGGGGCTCCTCTTCCCCTTCCAGCCCCTACATTTCTTGCCTAGGTGACCCAGCCTCCTCCCACCTGGTCCCCAGCTCCTCTCGGCTCCTCCTAGGCTGTTCTCCCTGCAGCAGCCAAAGGAACCCTTTGGAAGCTTAAGCGAGAGCATCCCCGGCCCTGCTGGGACCCCCAGGCTCCATCACACTTAGGCTGAAGCCCCCAGATCTCTCCCTCGAGGCGTGCATGCTCCCACCTGCAGTGAGGGTGCCTCCTCCAACCCCATCCCCTCTGCCTGAGACCTTCCGCCCACAGACATCCTTCACCTGCTCTGGGTCCTTGCTCAAGTGTCCCTCACTGGAGGCCCTCCCTCATGCCTGCCTTGAGGAGCAGTCCTCTGTCTTCCCTAGCCCAGGGGTTATCAGCCTAGGCACCGGTGACATTTAGGGCTGGATAATTCTTTGTTGCGGGGGCTGCCCTGTGCGTTGAAGGGTGTTTAGCAGCACCCCTGGCCCCTACATGCCAGCACCTCCCTCCCCAAATTATGACAACCAAAAGTATCTCTAGACATTTCAAGATGTTCCCTGGGGGGCAACATCGCCCTGATTGAAAACCACTGCTCTATTCTTCCTGCTTTCGTTTCCCTCACGGCACTCTCTGATATCCTGATATCCTCCCGGTTTGGTTGTTTGCTTGTCTTGCTCCCTAGAATGCAAGCTTTGCCAAAGCAGGGACTTAGGTTTGATTCTTGCTCTATCTCCAGGGCATGAACTGGAGCTTGGCACATTGTAGGTGCTCAATAAATGTGTTGTGTTGAAGGCATGAACTTCGTACTTTTGAGCAACCAGGGGAGGCGATGGGGTCATGGAATTGGGGCAAGACTGGCCTGCAGAATGTGCTTTGCTGGTTATAGATGTCTGCTTTCTGCGAGTTCTTACAAATACAGAGAAACCTTCAGGAAACCTCATCCAGGAACTGCTCTAAGAAATGCTTTGGGGCTGGACACAGTGGCTTACGCCTGTAATCCCAGCACTTTGAGAGGCCGAGGCGGGTGGATCACTTGAGGTCAGGGGTTTGAGACCAGTCTGGCCAACATGGGGAAACCCCGTTTCTACTAAAAATACAAAAAATTAGCCAGGCATGGTAGTGTGTGCCTATAATCCCAGTTACTCGGGAGACTGAGGCAGGAGAATCACTTGAACCCGGGAGGCGTAGGTTGCAGTGAGCTGAGATCGAGCCACTGCACTCCAGCCTCCAGCCTGGGCAACAGAGAGAGACTCTGTCCCCCCTCCACAAAAAAAAAAAAAGAAAGAAAGAAAGGAAAGAAGGAAAGAAGGAAAGAAAGAAGGAAAAGAAAGAAAGAAAGAAGAAAGAAAGAAAAGAAAGAAAAAGAAAGAAAGAAAGGAAGGAAATGCTTTGGGCACAGGTCTGGGGCAGAGCCCAGCAAGCAGTGTTTTTAACAGGTGCCCGGATGTGTCTGCAGCTCACACTTGGAGAAACACTAGCCTCTGTTAGGAGTTAACTGTCCCTTGGGTGCAAGCATTTGCAAACAGAAGGATAGGGAGGTCAGGAGATTCAAAGAACATTCTAACTTTTGTTTGTGGATGCATTGATGATTTCCTCTGTGGCTAGAGATGGCACCTGGAATCTGGTTATGTAGCAATTTTTCACCCTTTCCTTTCTTCTCCTCTCTCAGCATCGCTAAGACATCCAGATGGTCAGCTGTGGTTCAGTGCTGAGTCCTACCGACCCAGGCACGTGCATTGGTGTTCCAGGCGAGCTGGGCATGCACAACCGCGTCTTCCTCCTGCCAGCCCTGCTGTTTTAGCTCTTTGGCACTTGCCTGCTATCCTCTGCTCTCTGTAGTCAGGGTGCAGTCCCGAAAAGTTTAGTGATTAGGAGAAACTTACTTCCAATTGAGGTTCTTCCAGCAGCTCTGTGATGTTGGGCAAATTACTTAACATCTCTCAAACTCAGTTTGCCGATCTATACAATGGGGATAACACCTTGCCCTCCCTTTTGCCATGAGGATTAAATTAAATGAGCAGAGTCCCCCTCCCGGGCTATCCACTCTGAGCACCCACTGAGGAGTTGCTACCATTATTTCCTCCTTATCAGGGGCCCTCATTGAGCCCACTCGGCCCTTGCCAAGGGTCACCTGCCTCCTCCTCCCTCTTCCTCTCCCCTCCTGCTCCCCCACCTCTTCTGTGTCATCCGTCCCCACCAGCGAGCAGCTCCCCTCTCCTGACGATCCTCTCCTCACCCTCCCCTCGCAGCGTGCGGATCTCATCACTGTGATTACACCATGTTAGCCACAGTGATTGTTCTATGACTTGGCACCTCATTACTGAAATAAAGTTAACATTAATGGGAGTCCTGCAGCTAATCCCTCCGCTCACCTCTCCTGAAAATGCATTCCGGTGATTAGCAGGAGAGACACATGCATATATTCATTTTAAAACTGTTCCCCTCCTCCTGCCCTCCCTTCGCTTCTACCCACAGACACTGGGAGATGGAGGCCAGGGGGCCTTTTAGCTGCCAACAGGCTGAGGACGGAGGCGGGGAAACCATCCTGAACGGGGGCCTGGCAGGGCCTGGGGAACAGCCAACTCCCCCCACTAGAAAAAGAAACATATCCGTTTCCTTTGGGTGGGGTGCAAGTAAAAACAAAACCAAATAGCAAAACACATAGGCCCTGGAGTGGGACAGATGAGGGTGTTGGGGGGAGGGGGGCAGTGTGGTCCTAGCCCTGCCACTTACTAGCTAGGAGACTTTGGTGAAATTGTTCTAACCTTGCTGATCCCCAGTTTCCGCCTCCGATGAAGGGGGATGCTAACTTACATCTTAAGTTCCAGTGCCCTGGGAGGAATGTGTCAGATTCAGATCGTGGAAGATCCCAGCCCCACGACTCCAGCACTTGCACGGTTTGCTTCCCTCCACTGGCCTGTGGAACTGGGCGTCAGCTGTGTCCATGGGGTCCCTCTCAGCCCTCCCCACTCCCAGTGCCGGGATGTCCCCTCTCCTCCTCCATTCCAGAGCAGGCGATGCCATCCCATGCACAACACAATGAAACTAATTGCTTGGTGGTGCATTCTCCTTTACAAGAACTACTGGCCCCCAGGGACTCTGCAAACCTGCCCGCTTGCCAGTCTACAGACAAATAAATGATCCTCCCCCTAGGACTCAGGAGACAGGCTCCCGGGTCCGCTCAGGTAACCCGCGGCACTCCTTTGGTGCATTTTTCCTCGTCCTGATTAAAAGTGGGGGCAGGTGACCCCCGTGCGGCTCCCACTGGCAGCAGCCAAGAAACGGGAGCCGGAGAACAGCAGAGGGAGGCGTGGGACCCTGTGTAATGAGATTCGCAGACGCCGTTCCTCACCCTCTGTGTCAAGGAGACATTTTCAAAAAGGTTTGACACAGCATCCTCGAAGATCCCTTTGCCAAAACACAAGGTGGAGGCCCCTGGAGTACTTTAAGCCGGCTTCTGTTAACAGAGCAGTCCGTATGCATATTATAATCACGCCGCTCCAATGCCCCGTTAAGCAGCTGTTCCCACAAAGAGGGACAATAGCCCAACCCCACCCCTTTTAGAGCTGATTTCAGTCTTGTCTTTGCTGGTGCCAATTCTTTGATCAGTTTTCACTTAGGATCTGGAGGGCATGTTACAAAGTGCTTTGGGCTGTCTGCCAACAGGCACCTCACTGGCACATGACAACAGCCCAGAAGTGTCAGTGCTGGGAGAGAGACAGAGCTCGCAGGATGCCTTTTAAAAAATAATTATATTTGAATTTTAAAAGCAATCTTCATATATGTAAGTAGCTTCATTTATATGGAAAACTATGCTGGTTCCTCTACCCTTTTAATATTTGATGTTGCATCAGCTTCCTTCACAGTTGGGATAAGCGGTCTGTGGCTTCTTGGGGACTTTTTGGACTCCTGGGTTAAGAAAAAACAATGAGAGAGCTAGACACTGTTATTTCTTTCCCATTTCTCCTCCATTCCCCTTCCTCCTGCACCTCAACTGGATGCTTTGTTGCTAGATCGATTGTAGAAGATCTGGAAGGGCAAGGTGGGGAATTGGGAGTTGAAAAATAACTTTTGTTTGTTGTCGGTGGTGGTAACAATATCATTCATTTTATTTTTTGATTGTGGTAAAATACACATAAGATTTGCAATTTTCTTTTCTCTCTCTCTCTCTCTCTGTCTCTCTTTTTTGACAGGGTCTCACTCTGTCACCCAGGCTGGAGTGCAGTGTCACAATCTCAGCTCACTGCAGCCTCGACTTCAAGGCTCAAGTGATCCTCACCTCAGGCTCCAGAGTAGCTGGGACTACAGGCGTGCAACACCATGCCCAGCTAATTTTTGTATTTTTATATATTCTTTTTGAAGAGATGGGGTCCCACTATGTTGCCCAGGCTGCTCTCAAACTCCTGAGCTCAAGCAATCCTCATGCCTTGGCCTCCCAAAGTGCTGGGATTACAGGTGTGAGCCACTGCACCTGGCAAGATTTGCCATTTTCAGTGCCCAAGAAGATTATGTCAGATAATGTGTATACCTAAAAGCGGTGTACAGTTGAGTGACATCGTGTCCATAGACACTGTTGTGCAGCCATCACCACCATCTATCTCCAGAACTTTTGCGCCACCCCAAACTGAAATTCTGTGTGTGTGTGTGTGTCAGAGTCAGAGTCTCATTCTGCCAACCAGGCTGGAGTGCAGTGGTGCAATCTCGGCTCACTGCAACCTTTGCCTCCTGGGTTCAAGCGATTCTCCTGTCTCAGCCTCCCAAGTAGCTGAGATTACAGACATGCACCACCACACCCAGCTAATTTTTGTATTTTTAGTAGAGACAGAGTTTCACTATATTGGCCAGGCTGGTCTTGAACTCCTGGCCTCAAATGATCCACCAGCTTCGGCCTCCCAAAGTGCTGGGATTACAGACTTAAGCTACCATGCCCAGCCCCCAGACTGAAATTCTATAGCACCCATTAAACACTAACCTCATCTCCCACTCCCTCCAGCTCCTGGCAGCCACCATTCTACTTTCTGTCTCTATGATTTTGACCGTTATGACGGGCCTCATCTAAACGAGACCGTCCAGTATTTTGTGTCTGACTTCTTTCACTTGGTATCATGTCCTCAAAGGACATTCATCCACGTTCCAGTGTGTGTCAAAACCTCCTTCCTTTTTAAGGCTGAATAATATTCCATGTACATATGGACCGCATTTTGCTGATTCATTCATCCATCTTTGGACATATGAGTTGTCTACCATTTATTGAGTCTTACAGGTTGCCACCAGCCATGTTAGATGTTTATCTACTTACAGACATCTAATTTAATTCTCACCAGTGTCTTTTTGTGGTTGAGAAAAAGAGATGATCGTTGCTTGAAGTAACCTGCTATTGACTGGTAGAGCTGAGATTTGCTTTTAGGGATGCCTGACCCTAAAACTATGGTTCTCCAAAGTCAGCATGTTCCAGAATTGCCTAGAAGATTCTGTTAAAAAGAAAGGCTGTGTCTGACCTATTCTGATTCAGAAGGTATGAAATGGGACCCAGGAATCTGTATTTATTTTTATCTGTATTTTTTATTTTTGTGGAGACTGGGTCTTGCTATGTTGCCCAGGCTGGTCTCAGACTCCTGGCGTCAAGTCATTTTCCCACCTCTGCCTCCCAAAGTCCTGGGATTATAGGCATGAGCCACTGCACCCAGTCAGGATCTGTATAACAAGCTCCCTAATCCAATATAGGTTATCAGAGAAGCAGACCTTGCTAAATATGCTCTAAAGTTTAGGGATTTGACTGCTATGTTATATGACCTCATTCTTAAGGTTGTTGGAGGCAGCTCTTCAAAGAGCATTTCAAGATAAACAAAAATGTTCCAGGTAAAGGAAGAGTTGGGAGATACTTATACAGGGAATCCATAAAGAGCTCATACACGGGAGTGTGTATGAAGGCCCACAGTTTGGGCTGCACGTGCGACTGAACTTTTTTTTTTTTGAGATGGAGTCACTCTGTCACCCAGGCTGGAGTGCAGTGATGCGATCTCAGCTCACTGCAACCTCCGCCTCCCAAGTTCAAGCGATTCTTCCGCCTCAGCCTCCCGAGTAGCTGGGATTACAGGCGTGCACCACCACACCTGACTAATTTTTTTTGTATTTTTAGTAGAGATGGGGTTTCACCATGTTGGCAGGCTGGTCTCAAACTCCTGACCTCAGGTGATCGGCCACCTTGACCTCCCAAAGTGCTGAGATTACAGGTGTGAGCCATTGTGCCTGGCTTCGACTGCACTTCTCAACGGCCCAAGCAAAGACTGAAATAGGATCAGCCACAAAATGTATGCCATTCGTGACATAAAACATACCAGCAGAGGCACAGCTAATCCATGCATTTTGATCTCAGGGCTAATTGAGAAGACCCTGTGCTGTCATGGAAACAGTCACCAGCGCTCCTGAGCCAATACCATAGGACTCCCATAGGTCTATTTCTTCAGGGTGAGCCAAAGTTCGATGCCAAAGAACGGTTCAGTAAAGACAGACCTGGGGGAAACAGTGCTGAACTGCTTCAAGCTCACTTTTCTGCAGGGCGTGATACAGTCCTGCGCCTCCCCTGGCTCAGTCTCTCTGCTTTGTCTAGTTTCTCCCCCTTGCAGATCCCCCTGCCCCCAAGAGAGGAGCCCAGTGCAGGGCTTTGGCTTTAATGACTATGATGCTTGTCTTTAAAGTTTGCAAAGCCCCCAGTCTCCAACCACTGGCCAGTATGGCCCTTCTTCCTTCGGCATGCAAGAAAAGCCGCTGTCTGGTTGAGTGAGCTCTGCTATAAATCAAAGTGTCACCACTTAGCCAGTAGAAGTGATTTAATTAATCCGCTGTGCTGTCCCCTGAGCATCACTCCACCTGACTGCTAATCAACTTCCATCAGCAGGAGGAAAATACAGGCCCCCTTTTTCTGAACTGCATTGCATAAGATGAAGGAGGAGAGGGAGGGGGAGAAAAAGTTAATTGCAGTGAGGGAGCTCAAACTGTCACAAGAAGAAAGTCTCTTGTCTGGCATCTGCAGGCTGCCTCTTTATACACTGTCGTCCTCGTCTCGGGTGAACTGCAGGAGAGGACCACTTTTTAGTAATATTAATATAGACATTATCTATTGTCCATATCTATTTATCAGAAATAATGTCTTGCCTGGAAACCCATGACAGCTGGCATATTGCAAAAAAGGAACTGTTCTTTTATCATGCACCCGGTATTTAGACCTTAAAAAACCACACAAAACCTTCACTGATAATCAGATAAGACTTAGAGTTTATATATCTATCTCTCGGGCACAGGAACATTTTTTGACAGATGACCACCCCAATTTCTGTCATATTCAGGCAAAAACAATGCACGCCATTTCCCTGCAATGTAATTAGGCAGGTCTGGTTAACGCTAGAGTGCTTTGAAGGTGAAATTAGCTAGTGGTGTTGAGGACTCCTAGTCTAGGGTACTTGAAAGCTTCTTTAAGAACCTTAAGTTTCGTTGAATCTTTTCACAAATGGTAGATAGCCTGGCTCCATTTTACAGATAGGAGAAACTGAGGCAAACAAAGACAAGGGAAAATTTCCCAGGAAGTTGCAGAGCTGGAACAGGTGTTCTGAAACTGGGATTCGTTCTTTGTTGTGGGGAAGCAGAAGTGCACAAGAGTCTGGTTTTGTTTGTCTTAGAGATGGGGTCTGGCTTCGTCACCCAGGCTAGAGTACGGTGGCATGATCTTAACTCACTGCAGCCTCAAACTCCTGGCCTCAAGTGATCCTCCTGACTCAGACTCCCAAAGTGCTGGGACTACAGATGCATGTAGTGACAT
Organism: Nomascus leucogenys; assembly: GCF_006542625.1. Lineage (NCBI taxonomy): Eukaryota > Metazoa > Chordata > Mammalia > Primates > Hylobatidae > Nomascus > Nomascus leucogenys. Next base: position 83,875,652 of record NC_044390.1, on the reverse strand, counting down.
GGCTAATTTTTAAAATTCTTTGTAGAGATAGAGTCTCACCATGTTGCCCAGGCATGTCTTGAACTCCTGGCCTGAAGCAATCCTCCTGCCTTGACTTCCCAAAGTGCTGGAGTTACAGGCATGAGCCAGTGTGCCCGGCCCCAAGATTCTGTTTTAAAGCAGGGGCTTATTCGGAATTGTATTCTTTTCTGATTACTGAGCACTTATACTGAAAAGCAAACTTGTAGAAAGGCTCTTTAGCGGTATGAAGACCGGAAAATCTTTTATCTGACCCAAAATATGACATCTTGCATCAATTATACACAAACTTTGTTTTTTTTTCCCCACAAGGAGATACCCATCCCCCCACCCCACCCTGCCACTGCCTGCTTCTGTGAGTGAGCCACACCTCTTTAAAGATGTGGGAGCAGCCGGACACCGTGGCTGATGCCTGTAATCCCAGCACTTAGGGAGGCCGAGGTGGAAAGATCACCTGAGGTCGGGAGTTCGAGACCAGCCTGACCAACATGGAGAAACCCCGTCTCTACTAAAAATATAAATTTAGCCAGGCGTGGTGGTGCATGCCTGTAATCCCAGCTACTCGGGAGGCTGAGGCAGGAGAATTGCTTGCATCCAGGAGGCGGAGGTTTCGGTGAGTCAAGATCACGCCATTGCACTCCAGACTGGGCAACAAGAGCGAGACTCTGTCTCAAAACAAAACAAAACAAACAAAAAAAAGATGTGGGAGCAGCGCAGAAACACTCTTTCAGCACACATGTACTTGGGATCAGAGAGCCTCTGCCCTACTGCAGGTGACGGCCATTCCTTTGAGAGGAAAGAGCTCTGGATCCTCATTCTGCGAACGTCCACACGCGCTGCATGCCAAGCACTGCCTCATTTTGTGCCTTATGACCTCTGGGCCACCCCTAGAATCCTGGTTGAGTACAGAGTGAATGACATAGTCCTCCATTGTGATGAGGTCGAAATCTGATCAAAATGGACATCTAGGGCAGCCTTCGAGAGAAAGAGGTGTCCTGAGAGAGGAGATAGCTCCTAAAGCTGCTGGATGGGTCTGAGCTGAGGTGGTGTGTGTGGTCCGCCCAACACCAGGGGGCACTGCCACTTCCTCCTCTGCCTTTGCACGTGCTTTCCCTAGGAGCAGAAGCCACGTGGATGCAGCTGGCTTCCCCTGCACTGAGTCTCCCGGGCAGCAGAGGGAGGGCGCTCCTTCCCTGCAGAAGGGAAATCCTGCCCCCGTCTCTTGCTGCTCCAGGGAGTAGCCTAAAAGGGCTAAGATTGGAGCCACTTAGAGCGGGGTGGAATTCTAACTGTGCTACAGGCCACGTTTGTGTGTGTGTGGCCCTCCCTGGCCTCAGTTCCCTTATCTGCAAAATAGGAACGCCCATCTCCCAGAATGGACATCAGGATGAAATGAGATGATGGATATCAATGCTCCCCGCACAGTGCTAGGCATGTAGGAGCTGCTAATTAAATACAGTTTCCTTCTTGCCATTCTCTCTGTTTTTTTGTTTTTGTTTTGTTTTTGAGACAAGGTCTTGTTCTGTCACCCAGGCTGGAGTGCAGTGGCTCAATCACAGCTCACTGCAGCCTGGACCTCCCGGGCTCATGCCATCCTCCCACTTCACCCTTCCAAGGAGCTGGGACCACAGGAGCGTGCCACCACGCCCTGCTAATTTTTGTATTTTTTAATAGAGATGAGGGTCTCCACCATGTTGCTCAGGCTAGCCTCAAACTCCTGAGCTCAAATGATCCTCCTGCTTTAGCCTCCCAAAGTGCTGGGATTACAGGCGCGAGCCACCATGCCCTTTCCTTCCTTCCTTTGCTCTCTTATTCTTTCGTTTCTTTCCACAGCTCCATAACCTATACTATAAAATGCTCAATTCCACAGTGGGGACCCAGATCCCAGAGTCATGCAAAGATCCAAAGGCTGCCATGCCTCCCTCCCTCCGTCTGAGCCCAGGGTGCTGGGACCCCCTCCATCCCCACCCACCCAGCAGGCTGTTCCAGACATCATGGAACAGTCGTCTCCGCGTGCACCTCCCATTTCAAGGGTTTCCACCACGTCTGTAAAACGTACTCCAGGCTGACGCTGGGCCTTCTGGGTCCAGCCAGGGAGACGTTTGTTTGTTTCTAGCCACAATCTAGAAACATCTGTTTTGATGTTTTCCCATTCGCAGACAGGAAGAGAACAAGGTTGATATTTCTCTGTGTTGGTGCTATAGTGCATCTGTAATTGGAAAGTAAAATGGTACGCTTTGCCTCTCCATTTCGTCATAACCATTCCATTTGAAAGAGAAGGCAACGTTATTGTGCCCAGGGGTTACATTGTATGTAAACAGGTATGCATTAAATGGAAGTCTTGTACATGAGAAATGGCAAAGTATTATGGAAACCAACAGCAAATGTCTGTGTAACTTTCTTTTAGACAAAAGACCAGCCACTGGGAGTTGGCAGCAGCCCTTTTCTGCTTCCTTGGATTGGAAGCATATTTTGTTTTTCTCAGTGAATCTCCTTTTCACCATGAAAATGATAAAGTTGGTGCCCAGAGGTTCACTGAGGATAGTTAAGCAAATGTATTTGTTCAAAAAACATTTGTTGGCTGGGCATGGTGGCTCACGCCTGTAATCTCAGCACTTTGGAAGGCTGAGGCAGGCGAATCACTTGAGGCCAGGAGTTTAAGACCAGCCTGGCTAACATGATGAAACCCTGGCTCTACTAAAAATATAAAAATTAGCTGGGCGTGGTGGCACATGCCTGTAGTTCCAGCTACTTGGGAGGCTGAGGTGGGAGGATCTCTTGAACTCAGGAGGTGGAGGTTGCAGTGAGCTGAGATTGTGCAACTGCACTCCAGCCTGGGCGACAGAGTGAGAATCTCTCTCTCAAAAAAAAAAAAAAAAAAAAAAAAAAAAAAAAAAAAAATTAAAAGAAAAAGAAAAAAATCCAAAAAACGTTTGTTGAGCATCTACTCTGCCTGGATCTGTACTACGTGATAAATAAAACATAGCCCTTGCAGACTTTCCAGTCTACAGGAAGCATGTTGACATTTAACATAACTAGAGTCAACATGATGATTGTCACCATGAACAAATGAATTAATACTATGGGAGTACAAAAGGGAGGGGTGTCAGGGAAGGTTTCATAAGAAGTTTTCTGATAGAAGAGGAAGAAGGAGGTTAGTAGAGGGTAGAAGGAACAGCTTCTTTGAAGACCAGAAGAGGTAAAAATAAGAAACGCACAGCCATCCAGTAGCATCATTTGATTATTATATGAAATACATGCTAAGCAGTATGTTTCCTTCCTTCCTTCCTTCTTTCCTTCCCTCCCTCCCTCCCTCTCTCCCTTCCTTCCTTCCTTCCTTCGAGACAGAGTCTCACTCTGTTCCCCAGGCTGGAGTGCAGTGGCACGATCTCAGCTCATTGCAACCTCTGCCTGCCAGATTCAAGCAATTCTCCTGCCTCAGCCTCCTGAGTAGCTGGGATTATAGGCATGCGCCACCACGCCTGACTAATTTTTGTGTTTTTTTGGTAGAGACCGGCTGATCTTAAATTCCTGGCCTCAGGTGATCCACCCGCCTCAGCCTCCCAAAGTGCTGGGATTACAGGTGTAAGCCACCATGCCTGGCCGATTTTTAATTTTATCTATTTTTGAACAGTTAGTACGTGCATATGGTTTAACATTCAAAAGGGTTTTACGGTGAAAAATCTCTCTTCCCTGCTGACCCCGCCACTCATTTCTCCTCCAGTGACACCATTTTCTTGTGTTTGTGCAAAGAGAGTTATACATAGGCAAACGAATACTTGCAGGTATTATTTCTCTTTTTCCTGTAAGTACAAGAGCTATATAGCATGCTGTATACACCTCTCTGTCTCTCATGTTCTTTTGCTTTGTGAAACAATGTTTAAAGTCCAATATTTAGATAGTTCCTACTAGATGTCTTAGTCCATTCTCTGTTGCTTATAAAAGAATACCTGAAAATGGGTAATTTATAAAGAAAACACATTTATTGCATACCCTTCCGGAGGCTGAGAAGTCCAAGGTCAAGGGGCTGCAACAGGTGAGGGCCGCTTTCTAGAGGGGATGCTCTATAGAGTCCACAGTTGGTGGAGGGCATCACCTAGTGAGGGTGCTGACTGTGCCAGCTCAGGTCTCTCTTCCTCTTTTTATAAAGCCACCAGCCCCAATCCCATGACAACCCATTAATCCACTAACTCATGAATGGATTAATCCATTCTGATTGGGTCAGGGTCCTCATGACCCAATCACCTCTTAAAGGCCTCACCTCCCAGTACTGCCACATTAAGGGATTTAATTTCAACATGAGTTTTGGAGGGGACAGATATTCAAACTATAGCACTAGGTATCAGAAGCTTTTAAAACCACTTCCCACGCATTATCCCATTGAATCCTATGATACCAGGCACTGTGGTTTCCCACTTCATGGGGAAGGAAACTGAGGCACACAGAGACCTTGAGTGACTTTCCCAAGTTTATTCAGTTGGTAAATTAGCCCTGACCTTGTGCTGGAACTGAAATAAGGCAAAGGAAGGGATGCTCAGTCCAGTAGAGCTTGCTGGGGTTCACCAAGTGCAAACACTTCCATTATTCTCTTTATTCTAGAAACTTCTTAAAATAGCTCCTAGAGGTAGGGATGATGATGGGGAAAGCATGGCTCAGATGTGCTGAAGGTCCCAAAGCCACCTGTATCAAGTCAGTGGCAGAGTTGGGAAGAAGAGTTCATTGCACACAATGAAACAATTACCAAGCAACTACCATGTTTCTGGGTCTGCAAGAAGCACTGGGAAGACGGAGAGAAAGACAATGTATCTCTCTTCTTAGATGGGACTTATCAGGACTAGTCTGTTTTTTTTGCATATCAGTATTTCTTCGATATCTTTCCATATCAGTACATATAACCTTCTTCATTCTTTTTTTTTTTTTTTTTTTTAGACGGAGTCTCACTCTGTCGCCCAGGCTGGAGTGCAGTGGCGCAATCTCGGCTCACTACAACCTCCACCTCGCGGGTTCAAGCAATTCTCTTGCCTCAGCCTCCCAAGTAGCTGGGACTATAGGCATGCACCACCATGCCCAGCTAATTTTTGTATTTTTGGTAGAGTCGGGGGTTCACCATGTTGGCCAGGCTGGTCTCGATCTCCTGACCTCATGATCCCCCCACCTCGGCCTCCCAAAGTGCTGGGATTGCAGGCATGAGCCACCATGCCTGGCCCTTCATTCTTTTACATGGCAGAAATTCGATGTTAGTTACTTCATCACTTGCCTACCGATGGATATTCAGGCTGTGTGTGCCCTCCTACAAATAGAGCTGCTGTCAAAACATCCTTGTATGTATGTCTTGGAGTGCTTGAGCAAACCTATCTGTAGAATGAATTCCTAGAAGTGGACTGGCTGGTCATGGGGTACACATACTTTGAATTTTGGTAGATGTTGCTAAATTGCATTCCAAGCAACAGCACCAATTTACACTCCCCCAAGAATGCATGAAAGTGTTCATCCCCAATTTTCCCCTCCCCAGGCCTCGTCAACCTGTTTCATCTTTGCCAACCTGACTGCTGAAAAATTAGCTCATTTAAATTCACATGCATTATGAGCACATTATTTCATGTGTTTATTGGCCATTTATATTTCTTTTATGAACTGCTTTTTTGTGTCCTTTGTACATTTCACGTTTCGGCTTTGTCTTATTCACAGAGATATATAAGAGCTCTTTGAATACTAAAGAAATGCGTTACGAAGATTTTTCCCATTTAGTTTGTCTTTGTAATTTTTCTCACCATATAGAGGACTTTCATTTTTATGTAGTTGGAAATATTAATTTTTTCTTTATGGCTTCTGAGTCTCATGTTTGCCTTTGCCTCTCCACGATTATATATATTTTTAATGACCCATTTTTTTTTCTTCTCAGCCTTTTTATGGCCTTCATTTTTAAATTGAACTCTAAGCATTTGAAATTTATTTTGGCGAAAGGAGTGGTATAGGGGCCCGGCTTAATATTTTGGCTTTGAAGGGAGCCTCTTTAGATTCCCTTGTGCCTGGCTTCACCTGACTCGGGGGTGGGGGCCAGGGAATCTTGAAGGGAGAGCCAGTGTCACAGCAGGCTGGGGCCTCCACCTGCAAAAGCTACCAGAACCCAGACAGCAAACCCTTCTGGGCTGGTTCTACTGGAGACATGGTGCACAACAGGGCCAGTCCTTTCTAAGCCAAGCACAGAGACCCTCTAAGGAGAGATTGGTACATTGTATTTCCCTCTATCTTCCCAGTGCTTCTTGCAGAACCAGAATCATAGTTGCTTGGTAATTGTTTCATTGTATGCAATGAAATCATTCTTCCCAACCCTGCCACTGACTTGATACAGGTGGCTTTGGGACCTTCAGCACATCTGAGCCACGCTTTCTCCATCATCATACCTACCTGTGGGGACTGTTTTAAGAAGTTTCTAGAATACAGAGAATAATGGATGTGTTGGCACTTGGTGAACCCCAGCGAGCTCTACAGTTGGAAAGTTTAAACGACTGGCTGCCCCTTTGCTCCTATGAACACATCTCAGTTGTGTGCAGCCATTAATGTTTTAGTGGCTTTAAAGCAGAACAAACTTATGAAATATCTTCTGTTCAGTAAAGTAATTAAGTTGTAAGAATTACAATTTATCTCCTTGTGGGACACAGAGGGTTTTTTTTTCTTTTTAAATTTTTAATGAGAAAAGACAGCTTCTAAACATTTTTTTTTCTGAATGAGTTCTTATAAAAAGTAATATTATTCATCACTATTTCCAAATCCCCGGCATTGGAGAAGGTAAAGATTGGCTTGGAGGCCGGGCGCGGTGGCTCACGCTTGTAATCCCAGCACTTTGGGAGGCCGAGGCGGGTGGATCACGAGGTCAGGAGATCGAGACCACGGTGAAACCCCGTCTCTACTAAAAAAAACACAAAAAAATTAGCCGGGCGTGGTGGCGGGCGCCTGTAGTCCCAGCTACTTGGAGAGGCTGAGGCAGGAGAATGGCGTGAACCCGGGAGGCGGAGCTTGCAGTGAGCCGAGATAGCGCCACTGCACTCCAGCCTGGGCCACAGAGCGAGACTCCATCTCAAAAAAAAAAAAAAAAAAAAAAAAAAAAAAGATTGGCTTGGAACAGGAAGGTCTGTTTCAAAGAGAATCAGGTACCTACACAAAACAGAGCAGGGACTTTGCTGATGGTTTGTTCAGAACAAAGTCCTGGGCACCCAGAGTTAATTTGATACCGGATGAGACTTGGTTCTCTTTCGTGCCTCAGTTTCTCCCACTAGGTTCAAGAAAGAACTCACACCAAACAAAAGTCAGTCTAGGATAGCCCTCTTGACTAGTGCTTGAGAGAGTGGATTCCAGAATCTGATCACCCAACTACAAATCCCAGCTCCACCATGTACTGTGTGACTTTGGGAAACCCATATACCTGGTTTGTGTCTCACAGGGATGATATTGTGCCCACTTTGTGGGGCAGGTGAGATGATATAACCAAGGAACTTATAACAGAGCTGGGCACACAGCAAGTGTTTAATAGATGCACCCCCTAGCATCTTGAAATATTTCACTGGATATATGAGAGTCTGTTTACGTGTTGAGGCATGTTTGGGCAACAGCGCCATAGTGCAGTGGTCCCCAACGTTTTTGGCACCCAGGACCAGTTTTGCAGAAGACAGTTTCTCCACGGACCAGGGAGGGAAGGTGGGATGGTTTCGGGATGATTCAAGTGCATTACATTTATTGTGCACTTTATTTCTGTTATTATTACATTGTAATATGTAATGAAATAACTATACACCTCCCCATAATATAGAATCAGTGGGAACCCTGAGCTTGTTCTCCTGCAACTAGATGGTCCCATCTGGGGGTGATGGGAGACAGTGACAGGTCATCAGATATTAGATTCTCATAAGGAGGGCGCAGCCTAGATCCTTCGCATGTGCAGTTCACAATAGGGTCGTGCTCCTTCCTATGAGAATCTAATGCCACAACTGATCTGACAGGAGGCGGAGCTCAGGCAGTAACGCCAGCAATGGGGAACAGTTGTAAATACAGATGAAGCTTCACTCATTTGCCCACTGCTCACCTGCTGCTGTGTGGCCCAGCTCCTAAAAGGCCACAGACTACTACCAGTCCATGGTCCAGGGATCGGGGACCCCTACCATGGCTGGTGCTGTAGGACACCACGGGTGGTGAATACCACCAAAAATCAGTGGAATGGGTCCTCAAAGAACATATGCTTTGACAGGAGGGATGCTATAAACATATGTGAAAAACTGCAGGCCAGTGGTGGCTAACTAACACCTACAGGGGACAGACAGGCAGCTCACGGGAGAGATGGGTACTGCAATTGGCTGGCTGAATCCGTGGGCTCTGTGACCTCGATTTGACCAACCACAAATGGAAAACACTTAGGGGGAAAAAATACAACAATAAAAAGTAATAGAAAATTTTAAAGCACACTATAACAACTATTTACATAGCACTTCCATTGTATTAGGTACTATAAGTAATCTAGAGACAAAGTGTACAGAAGATATGTGTAGGTTATAATGCGAACACTATGCCATTTTACATGAGAGACTTGAGCATCCGAGGATCCTGGTATCTACGGGTCCCTGTAATCAGTCTCCCATGACAGCGAGGGATGACCATGTATACATATATTTGTACATATCAATAATATAGAAATATTCCTTTTCTATTTTTTTTTTTTTGAGACAGAGTCTCACTGTGTTGCCCAGGCTGGAGTGCAGTGGCGCGATCTCAGTTCACTGCAAGCTCCGCCTCCTCCCAAGTTCATGCCATTCTTCTGCCTCAGCCTCCCGAGTAGCTGCAACTACAGGTGCCCACCACCACGCCCAGCTAATTTTTTGTATTTTTAATAGAGACGGGGTTTCACCGTGTTAGCCAGGATGATCTCGATCCCCTGACCTCATGATCTGCCTGCCTCGGCCTCCCAAAGTGCTGGGATTACAGGCGTGAGCCACCGTGCCCAGCCAAAATGTTCCTTTTCTTTACAATAAATATACCTTCTCCATTTGTCTGGAGGCTTGCTCAACTAGATGTTCTCACATTTGGTGGAGGCCTAGCTGCAGAAACATGCTTCTCCACCATTAGAAAAACAATGTGAATGGTGAATGACAGCTGAGTCTGGCTTCAGAACCAGGGAGAGAGTGGTTGCCCCATCTCAAAGGGCAACTACTCATGGAGCTAGAGCTCCTACACTTGCAAGAGAAAGAAGAAATCAAGATTTTTGTTTATAATTTTTTAAATGTTGGATAAAATAATTTTAAAACAATATATTGGCCCAACACAGCATGCCTATGGGGGTGAATTGGGCCCCAGAGCCCCTAGTTTGCAGTCTCTGCAAGTGGCCCATCTTATAAAAGGTCATACAGACCGGGGGCGGTGGCTCACACCTGTAACTCCAACACTTTGAGAAGCCAAGGCAGGCAGATCACCTGAGGTCAGGAGTTGGAGACCAGTCCAGCCAACATGGTGAAACCTCGTCTCTACTAAAAATACAAACATTAGCTGGGTGTGGTGGCGGGCGCCTGTAGTCCCAGCTACTCGGGAGGCTGAGGCAGGAGAATGGCTTGAACCAGGGAGGCGGATGTTGCAGTGAGCTGAGATGGCGCCACTGCACTCCAGCCTGGGCGCAGAGTGAGACTCCGTCTCAAAAATAAATAAGTAAATAAATAAATGACATACATGCAAATTAACATGGATTGCAAAGTTATCACATCAAAGGTATTGCCTAGCTAAGCAATTTTACTTTTTCAAATAATTAAGTATTGCATCATCACAAATTTCACCATTCCAACTCACAGGCTACCGTGATCTCTCCATGCAAAGCTGCCTTTTAGGAAAAGATAACACAGAAAGTGTAGAGCATGAATTGTATCACATACTGTTAAGATATGCAGAGTTTGCAGTCTAGAAGCTATTAAATTATGTCAATTGATTTTTTTTTTTTGAGACAGGATCTCCCTCTGCCACACAGGCTGGAGTACAGTGGCACAATCATGGCTCACTGCAGCCTCAAACTCCCAGACTCAAGCGATCTTCCCAAGCTCCCAAGTAGCTGGAATTACAGGTGTACGCCATCATGCTTGGCTAATTTTTAAAATTTTTTGTAGAGGCAGGGTCTCACTATGTTTCCCAGGCTGGTCTCGAACTCCTGGACTCAAATGATCCTCCTGCCTTGGCCTCCCAAAGTGCTGAGATTACAGGCATGAGTCACTGAATCCAGCTTGTCCATTTATTTTTTAAAAACCACTTTATTGAGGTATGGCTGGCATACAAAAATGTATATATTTAATGTATGCAACTTGATGAGTTTGGAAATAAGTGTACACCTGTGAAACCACCACCACAGTCAGTGCTATAAATGTATCTGTCACCTCCAAAAGTTTCCTCCAGCCCTCTATAATATTATTATTATTTGGAGGTAAAACACTAAACATAAGATCTGCCCTCTTAGCAAATGTTTAAGTATAAAATGTAAAATTATAAACTATAGGCACCACGCTGTACAGTAGGTCGCTAGGACTTATTCATCTTGGATAACTGAAACTCTGTATCTTTGGACCAACATCTCCCCATTCTCCTTCCTCCCTCTAGCTCCTGGCAACGATTATCAAAACGAATTTGACTATTTTAGGTTCCTCGTATAAGAGACAGAATGTAGTACTTGGCCTTCTGCGCCTCGTTCATTTCATTTAGCATTATGTCCTCTGTGTTCATCCATCTCATTGCAAATGGCAGGATTTCCCTCTTTTTCAACGCAGAATAACAATCCATTATATGTCTATACCACATTATCTTTACCCGCTCATCTATGGATGGATACTTATGTTGCTTCTATGTCTTGGCCATTGTGAATAATACTGCAGCATGCATGAGAGTGCAGATATGTCTTCAGTATCCTGATTTCAGTTCCTTTGGATGTATATCCAGAAGTGGAATATCACTTCACGTCTGTTAGAATGGCTATTACTAAAATACACACATAAATAAATAAGAATTGATGAGGATGTGGAGAAAAGGGAACTCTTGTACACGGTTAATGGAAATATAAATTGCTGTGGCCACTGTGGAAAACACCGTGGAGGTTCCTCCAAACATTAAAACTAGAACTACCATATGATGTTAACCGCTTTGTTTGATAAGGCTGGGAACACAATCCAATGGGGGAAAATAGTGTTTTCAACAAATTGTACTGGGACAACTGGATAGCCACATGTAAAGAATGAATTTGGACTCCTACCTCAGACCATACACAGAAACAAATAAAATACCTAAATGTAAGAACTAAAACTGTAAAAATTAAAAAAACACTTAGAAGAAAATAGGAGGCTGGGAGCGGTGGCTCACGTCTGTAATCCCAGTGCTTTGGGAGGCCACAGCAGAAGGATGACTTGAGGCTAGGAGTTTAAGACTAGCTTGGGCAACATAGCTGACCCTGTCTCTACAGAAAAACAATTTTTTAAAATTAGTGGGCAAGGTGGTGTGTGTCTGTAGTTCCGGCTACTTGGGAGGTTGAGGCGGGAGGATCACTTGAGCCCAGGAGCTTGAGGCTGCAGTGAGCTATGAACCAGACCCTGTCTCTAAAAAAAAAAAGTAACAAAAGACAACATAGGATAATAGCCTACCTAGCTAATGAAACTGCCCATGTGTTCCCTGAATCTAAAATAAAAATCGAAATTTTTTTTTAAAAAGGAAAAAGGCAATAGTATTGCCCATGGGACAAAACTTGTACTATTAGCAAGAATCATTTTGTGTCTCATTTAGAAACAATTTGACTTTTGTTCCAGTGTTTAAACTTTGACAAAAATGGTTTTGAATAGATCTTTATAACCCGATGCCGTAAATACAAGATCCTCTGATACCTTCATTTAATATATCAATATTGGGCCTAAAACAGTATTCTGTAAAGCTTAAATTGGTATTAACTATGATCATCTTGATGTCTGTGATAGATAATAAACAAGGTCATACATACCTTACTAAACAATTTTGGTTTTTCACCAACATTTTATTCTTTAAAAGATTTAGACTAACAGAATTATTTAGCATTTCGAGTCGTGTGCTTTGTTTAGCAAGTGAGTAAAAATATTGGAATATTGAAGTATTTGCATAAAAAATCAAATGGTAGTGTTTTGTAATCTCTATTGTATTTCCTATTAAGGTTTCATATATTACTTTCCCATTGTTCCTGAATTTGTTATCCTATATATAAACAGAAACATGGATGAGTAAAAAAAAAAAAAAAAAAAAGGCAACATAGGAGTAAATCTTCATGACCTCGAATTAGGCAATGAATTCTTAGATACAACACCAAAAACACAAGTCACATAATAAAACATAAATTGGACGACTTAAAAATAAAAAACCTTTATGTTGCAAATGACACCATCAAGAAAGTGAAAGATAACTCATAGAATGGGAGACAGTGTTTGTGAATCAGCTGGGTGTGCTGCCTCATGCCTGTAATCCCAGCACTTTGGGAGGCCAAGGCAGGTGGATTACCTGAGCTTAGGAGTTCAAGACCAGCTTGGGCAACATAGTGAAACCTCATCCCTATAAAAAAATACAAAAAAAATTAGCTGGGCATGGTGGCACACACCTGTAGTCCCAGCTCCTTGAGGGGCAGAGGTGGGAGGACCACTTGAGCCCAGGAGGTTGAGGTTGCAGTGAGCCAAGGCAAGATTGTGCCACGGCACTTCCAGCCTGGGTGACAGAGTGAGACCCTGTCTCAAAAAAAAAAAAAAAAAAAAAGAAAAGAAAGAAAAAAGAAAATCGTGAGTCATCTATCTGATCCAGGAATTGTATCAGAATAAATAAAGAACATTTACAACTCAATAATTGAAAGACAACCCAATTATAAAATTAGCAAAAGATTTGAATAGACATATCTCCAAAGAAGATCTACAAAAGGCAATAAGCACATGAAGATATGTTCATCATTCACCATTAGGGAAATGCAAATGAAATCCACAATGAGACCACTTCACACACACTGGGATGGCTATAATAAAAAAGATAGACTAGAACAAGTGTTGGCGAGGATGTGGAGAAACTGAACCCTTCAACATTGCTGGTGAGCACGTAAAATAGTGTATCCCCTTTGGCAAACAATTTGGCATTTCTTTAGAAAGTTAAAGTAAGAAGAAGGGGAATGAAGAGAGGTTGATTAAAGAGTACAAAGATACACTTAGAAGAAATAAGATCTGGCGTTCAATACAGTAGTAGGGTGACTATAGTCAACATCAATCAATTGTACATTTCAAAATAGCTAGAAGAGAATAATTCAAAGGTTCCTAGTATAAAGAAAAGATAAATAGACTGGGTGCAGTGGCTCATGCCTGTAATCCCAGGACTTTGGGAGGCTGAGGCGGGCAGATCACTTAAGCTCAGGAGTTTGAGACCAGCCTGGCCAACATGGTGAAACCCCCATCTCTATTAAAAATACAAAAATGAGTCAGGCCTGATGGTGGGCACCTGTAATCCCAGCTACTCGGAAGGCTGAGGCACAAGAATTGCTTGAATCCGGGAGGTGGAGGTTGCAGTGAACCGAGATTGCCCCACTGCACTCCAGCCTGGGCGACAGAGTAAGACACTGTCTTAAAAATAATAATAATAATAAAAAAGATAATTATTTAAGGTGATGGACATCCCAATTACCCTGATTTGATTATATGGTTGTATCAAATTATCACAGGTACCCCCAAAATATGTACATCTAATATGTATGGAAAGAAAGACAGACAGACAGAAAGAAAAAGAAAGAAAGAAAGAAAAGTCAAGCCAGTGAATGGATAAAGAAAACATGGCATATCCATACAATGGAATAATAGTTGGCAATAAAAAAAGTAGCAATAGCAAAGACATGCAATCAACCCAGGTGCCCATCAGTGGTGGACTGGATAAAGACAATGGGGTACATATGCACCATGGAACATTACACAGCCATAAAAGGAAAAAAATCACGTCTTTTACAGCAACACGGATGTAGCTAGAAGCGATTCTTCTAAGCAAACTAACAACGAAACAGAAAATCAGAAAATCAAATACTGCATGTTCTCACTTGTAAGTGGGAGCTAAGCTTTGGGTACACATAGTCATAAAAATGAGAATGGCAGACACTGGGGAATACAAGAGGAGGGAGGATGGGAAGCGAGTAAGATTGAAAAAAACCTACCTGTTGGATACTATGCTCATTACTGGGGGTGAGGGATCCATTCATACTTCAAACCTCAGTATCATGTCATATACCTTTGTAACAAACCTGCACATGTACCCATGATTCTAAAATAAAAGTCAAAAAGAGAAAAAAGTAAAGAAAATGAATAAAGTATATGCTACTGATTCATGCTACAGCATGGATAAGCCCTGAAAACATTACGCTAAGCGAAAGAAGCCATTGCCAAAGACCACATATTGCATGACTATTTATATGAAATACACAGACTAGGCAAAGGCACAGAGGCAGAAAATGGTTACCAGGGGGTGGAAGAAAGGGGAACTTGGGACTAACTGCTATTGGTATGGGGTTTCTGGGTTTTTTTTTTTGGAGGGGAGTTCTTTTAGAGGAGAAAAAGCTGCTCTAAAATTAAGATTGTGGTGATGGTTGCACAGCTCTGTGAATACACCAAAAGCCCTTGAATAGCATGCATTGCATGGTATATGAATTAGATCTCAAAATGCTGTTTAAAGAGAAAGATTACATGGTTCTCATGCTTTAGTGATCTTGGCCAGATACGGAGACAGTATCCATCGGTGTCATGCTTGAACACAAAGGACAGTGATATAAGTGCTAATAATTATGATCTGTTAAATGCATAAGCAATTGGTAGTCATAGTCAGTTCAGATTTCCAATATTGGATTACTGTATCTTTATTGTATCATTTACTACTGTAATATGATATTCTACATCCATAGCCAGCACTATAAACAGTCATGTTAATTTTAGGTCTGTGAGGGCAGGGGAATTTTAAGAGTGCCAGAGCCTCTTCCCATAATCTGCCTAGTTCTGACAAAGGGAAATGCTGGCTACTGTCCCTCTAAGCTGAAGTCAAATGTGAGCCCAAAGGACTTTGGCATGCAGCCACCCGTCCATCCTGTTTGCTACCAGTTCGGGGTTTTGTGTGTGTGTGTGTGTCGTTAAGTTTTCTCTTTGGCTGTCAGTCAGGCCTCTTCTGTGGTTTTTTTTCATTGTTTTTTTTTTTTTTTTTTTTTTTGAGATGGGGTCATGCTCTGTTGTCCAGCTGGTCTCAACCTCCTGACCTCAGGTGATCCGCCTGCCTCAGTCTCCAAAAGTGTTGGGATTACAGGCGTGAGCCACTGCGCCCGGCCAAAATTCCATCAATTTTTTTTTTTTTTTGAGTCAGGTCTCACTCTATTGCCTCGGCTGTAATGCAGTGGCGCAATCATAACTCACTGCAGCCTCGAACTGGTGGCCTCCAGCAATCCTTCTGTCTCAGCCTCCTGAATAGCTGGGACTATAGGCATGAACCTTTTTTTTGGGGTGGTGGGTGGACAGCTGGAGTGCAGTGGCATGATCTTGGCTCACTGCAACCTCTGCCTCTTGGGTTCCAGCAATTCTCCTGCCTCAGACTCCCGAGTAGCTGGTATTACAAGCACACACCACCATGTCCGGCTAATTTTTGTATTTTTAGTAGAGATGGGGTTTCACCATGTTGACCAGGCTGGTCTTGAACTCCTGACCTCAAGTGATCTGCCTACCTCAGCTTTCCAAAGTGCTGGGATTATAGGCATGAGCCACTGCGCCCAGCCCTCAGGCCTCTTCTTTATAGTCTTTACCCTGCAACCCCATCCCTCCCAGGGTGGTGCTGGAACCACAGCTACGAGGATGATTCAAAAAATCCCCACTGCCTTGACTGAGTGAAATTGAAGGAGGGCAGTTAGTTGGCAAGAACCAACTTCCACCTCTGGCAACAGCCTCCTTTGCTTTCTCTTAATGGTCTCCTGTTATCCTCTCTCAAAGTTGACACGTGCCATCCATGGAGAGTACAAGTGGCGGCTTGGAACGTCCTATGTACAAAGGTGCCTCTCTCCATCACTCTTGCCAGCGTCCCTCCCGAGAGCATGAAGGCCAAGGTCAATGTCATCCCCTTCTCCCCAGAGCACCTTGCCCGGGGCTTCAGGCTCAGCCCGTTTCCCCCAAGTTCACGTATTCATTTTGTTCCCCCACTTCTCTTCTGAACTCTGAGGTCGGCTCTCCTTCCTATTGCTTTTTGCTGGCTTCGTTGTTTCACACCGGACGGTCACTTAGCTTCCTGCCTGGATAGGAAAAGATCTTCTAATGAAAGTCCCCTCCACACTGGGGGCCCTGGAGCAGGACTGGCCTCTGCAGGCAGATATTGTCTGATTTCCGGGAGCTCTAAAGAGCTTGACCTGCATATAATTACAAAATGACCTACCAGACAAGGAAATGTTTGTTTACGCTAAATCTCTGCCGCCACCCACCTCCCCCGGCCTGACTCCCCTATCAGGGAGAAAGGTTGAGTACCATCAATTCTCTCACGTCCATTGTGAGTCTTTCCTCCTAGTTTCCGTCTTGCAGCCTTTTCCCCTCCCCTCCCCTCCAGCCTGCAGGAGAGGCAGGGAGTTAGAAGTAGATGGAGTGTGGGCCGGGTGCAGTGGCTCATGCCTGTAATCCCAAGGCCTTGGGAGGCTGAGGCAGGAGGACTGCTTGAAACCAAGGAATTTGAGATCAGCCTGGGAAACATGGCAAGACCTCATCTCTAGAAAAAAAATTAAAAATTTGCTGGGTGCAGTGGTGTGTGCCTGTAGTCCCAGCTACTTGGGAGGCTGAGGCAGGAGGATCGTGTAATCCAAGGAGGTCAAGGCTGCAGTGAACTAGATGGTGCCACTGCACTCCACCCTGGGCAACAGAATAAGACCCTGCCTCTAAAAGAAACAAAAAAATAATAGATGGAATGAGTGTTCTTCTGGGATGGTCGCGAAATCTGATCATTTTTGCTTAGTCATACTTGCAGCAAATGTTTATTGAGCCTATAATAAGAGCCAAGTGCTGTGTAGACTCGGTGTTGCACAGAGAATAAGTCTGACATGGTCCCTGCCTTCATCCAGCTAGTGGTTTAGGGGGCAAATGTCAAGTTACAACCGTGGTACCTGCCTAGGCAGAAGAGTTCAGGGCACAGTGAAAGTATCTTACTTAGGGAAGACCTGATCTAGCAGTGCTGGTGGGTTAGGGGGAGGCCAGAAAAGGTCTGAGGGACTTTTGCCCTGCGGGGGGGTGGGCGGGGGCTTTTTCTCATTAAAAAAAATTACATTTGCAACTTTGTTGGTATAAATCCAGGTTGGATTCATCATAATATAGTCATTATTATAGTTACTGTCTCCCTCTTCTGATTTTAAAAGAAATTAAGCCTTTTATTCTGGGCCCCTAAAGGTATCACAGACCCTAGACACTATGCGGCTGTGCCTCTGGGAAAAGGTCGCCCCAAGGAAAAGACAACGGAATTGATATCTGAAGAATAAACAAGAGTTAATTCAGTGAATGAGGGGTGGGGTCAGTAGGGTGTGGGCACCAGAAACAGCATATACAAAGGCCCTGTGGTGGAGGAAATGAACAATTGACGAGCTTCAGATGTAGCTCAGGGAGCATGCGTGGATAAGGTGAGGGCACAGAGAAAGCCGGGCCATATGCAGCCTTTCCCCAGAGCAGTGGGAAGTCACTGATACATCTCAAGGCAGGAGGTTGAATGACTTTGGAAGGCATCAATAGGAAAAGCTGGCCAGAAAACCAGAATGCCCCCCAATTCTCCCTACTAAATCTAATCAACAGAATGAGAACCCATCCGGAACAGAACAGGCATTGATGTTACCCAGGTTAAGAAGAAGTTGAGATGTATGGGCCTGCTGGTCTGTGGTTACTGGAGAAGATAAGACAATATTTTCCCCCAAACTTTGTTATGCCTCCTTTCCTAGGTGGGGCCCTTGGGAAATAGATTCTGAGGCAGAGATTTGTGTGCAGGTTTATGGGAGTGTGTTCTTGGAAACAACACCCATAAGGACGTAAGGGCAACATTGGGCAGATACAACAGAGATCTCAGGTGATCCCAGAGCTCCCTAGAACCAGTGAGGTAGGAGACGGGACTCAACTCCAGAGGTGGGGCTTGGACACTGGACCACATTGAGGACTAGCTAAAACAGGGACAGGGCAGGAGCACCTCTCCATAAGACACGCCCACCTGTGAGCGCTGACAGTTTACCATTGCCATGGCAACACTGGGAGTTACTGCTCCTTTCCATGGCAAAGACCCAGGACCCAAATGCTACCACCCTTTCCTTGAAATTTCTGCATAAACCGCCCCTTAATCTACATGTAATTAAAAGTAGCTATAAATATTTTCATTTGTTTCTTTGGAGGCTGCAGTGAGCTGAGGTCACGCCATTGCACTCCAGCCTGGGCGACAAAGTAAGACTCTGTCTCAAAAAAAAAAGAAAAGAAAAAAACAAAGAAGAAAATACAGGCATTTGTTGTGTTATGCGTTGGGTATACAGCAAGCTTGAAACAGGCATGCAGGCACGGCCATGGGCTCCTGGTCCTCACAGCCTGGCAGGAAAGGCAGGCCCTCGGACACTGAAGTGAGGGGAAGTAAAGTTACTGGAGATGAGAACAAGGGACCCAACTGTCATGTAAGACAGGATGTGGCATGTGTTACAGTAAAAGCCAAAGTTCACTAAAAAAGCTTCTGCACAGCAAAAGTGATAATCAACAGAGTGAACAGACAAGCTGCAGAATGGGAGAAAATATTTGCAAACTATGCACCTGACAAAGGACTAATATCCACAATCTACAAAGAACTCGAACAACTCGACAACAACAAAGGGCAAATAGCCCCATTTAAAGGTGGACAAAGGACATGAACAGACATCTTGTTAAAGGAGACACACAAATGACCAAGAAACATGTGAAAAATGCTCCACATCGCTAATCATCAGAGAAATGCAAACTGAAACCGCAATGAGATACCACCTCACTCCAGTCAGGATGACTATCATTAAAGAGGCAAAAAATCACAGATGTTGGCGAGGATGTGGAGAAAAGGGAACACTTCTACACTGCTGGTGGAAGGTAAATTAGTACAACCTCTATGGAAAACAGTAGGGAGATTTCTCAAAAGAACTAAAAATAGTCCTACTATTCGATCCAGCAACCCCACAACTGGTGTATATACCGGAAGGAAAAGAAATCATTATATCAAAAAGATACCTGCACCCATATCGCAGCACTATTCACAATAGCAAAGATAAAGAGGCTAAGTATCCAGAACAGATGAATGGATAAAGAAAATATTACACACACACACACACACACACGAAGACTACTCAGCCATGTAAAAGAATGCAATCATGTCCTTTGCAGCAACGTGAATGGAACTAGAGGCAGTTATCTTTAAGTGAAATAACTCAGACACAGAAAGTCAAATACTGCATGTTCTCACTTATAAGTGGGAGCTAAATAATATGAACACATGCACATAGAGAGTGGAATGATAGACACTGGAGACTCAGAAGGGTGGGGAGGGAGAGGGATGAGAAGTTACTTAATGGGTACAATGTACACTATTTGGGTGATGGCTACACTAAACCCCAGACTTCACCAGTATGCAATATATCCATATAACAAAACTGCACCTTTACTCCTGAAATCAATCTATCAATCAATCTATCTATCTATGTATTCTATCATCAATTTATCTTATCTTTCATCTATCAATCAATCTTATCTATCAATCTATCTTATCTATCATCTATCAATCTGTCATCTATCTTATCTATCAATCTATTATCTATCCATCTTATCTATCAATCTACCATCTATCTTATCTATCATCTACCAATCTATCATCTGTCTTATCTATCAATCTATTATCTATCTATCCACCCATTCAATCTCTCTCTCTCTCCCTCCCTCCCTCTCTAAAGCACAAGCTTGGCTGGGCGCAGTGGCTCACGCCTGTAATCCCAGCACTTTGGGAGGGGAGGCAGGCAGATCATTTGAGGTCAGGAGTTCAACGAGACCAGCCTGGCCAACATGGTGAAACCCTGTCTCTCCTAAAAATACAAAAAAAATGAACCGGGCATGGTTGGTGGCATGCATCAGTAATCCCGGCTACTCAGGAGGCTGAGGCACGAGAATCGCTTGAACCGAGGAGGTGGAAGTTGCAGTGAGCCGAGATCATGCCACTGCACTCCAGCCTGGGTGACAGAGTGAGACCCTCTCTCCCCCCACCAAAAAAAAGCACAAGCTCAGGAAGTTGGGAACACACATGGGGAGACACGTGCTCTGGGATGTGAGATTGGGGGTAGAAACCCCCAACATGCATCCTTTGAGTTGAGCCTGGAGAGACGGCACTATTGAGAGATGAAGGGATGAGGAGGAGCACATGGGCAGAAGGAACCACAGCAGCAAAAGCAGCGACAAGCCACTGCACCCGGGAGGATGGCTATAACCAGGGAAACAAAAGAAAGGGAAAATAACAAGTGTTGACGATGATGTGGAGAAATTGAAATCCTCATGCATTGCTGGTGCGAATAAAAATACAGTACAGCCATTGTGCCATTGTTGGCAGTTCCTCAAAAAGTTAAACATAAAATTATCATGTGATATAGCACATCCACCCCTAGATATATACCCCAAATAACTGAAAACAGGGGTATTTAAAGGGATACTTGAACACAAATGTTCATAGCAGCACTACTCACAATAGCCAAAAGGTGAAAACAGCCTGAATGTCCATCGATGGAGGAATGGCTAAACAAATTGTGGGCTATTCATACAATGGAATATTATATGGCTATAAAAAGGAACCAAGTACTGACCCATACTACAACATGGATGAACTTTGAAAACATTATACTAAGTGAAGGAAGTCAGGCATAAAAGGTGACCTACTGTATGACGGCATTAGAGGAAATGTCCAGAATAGGCGAATTCATAGAGACAAAAAGTAGATTTGTGGTTGCCAGGGCCTGGGTGCAGGGGGAGAAAGTGGAGAAACTGCTTAATAGGTTGAGATTTTACTCTGGAGTCATTGAAATGCTTTGGAACTATGTAGAAGTGGTGTTTGTACAACATTGTGAATATACTAAAACCCACTGTACGATTAATTTTTTATTATGTGAATTTCACCTAAATATATATATATATATATATACACACACACAAAATTTTGTTTTGAGAGAGAGTCTCACTCCATTACCTGGGTTGGAGTACAGTGGTGCAATCTCAGCTCACTGCAACCTCTGCCTTCCGGGTTCAAGCAATTCTCCTGCCTCAGCCTCCTGAGTAGCTGGGATTACAGGCATGCACCATTACGCCTGGCTAATTTTTGTATTTTTAGTAGAGACAGGGTTTTGCCATGTTGGCCAGGCTGGTCCTGAGCTGCAGCCCGCCTTGGCCTCGCAAAGTGCTGGGATTAGAGGTGTGGGCCACTGCGCCTGGCTCCACCTAAATAATTTTTTTTAAAGCACAGGGAAGTGCAGTCTGTAGGGGAAGAACTGATGTTAGAGTAGGGAGCTAGGCAGACATGAGCAGGGCAGGAAAGGGCCCCCACCCCCACCCCCACCCCCACCCACAGGAACGTCAGGTGACCATCAGGTGATAGCCAGGTGGTTGTTAAACTGTCCCTCTAAAATACTAATTGGGCCAGATGCGGTGGCTCACACTTGTAATCCCAGCACTTTGGGAGGTGGAGGCATGTGGATTACTTGAGGTCAGGAGTTCGAGACCAGCCTGGCCAACATGGTGAAACCTCATCTCTACTAAAAATACAAAAATCAGTGGGGCATGGTGGCGGGCACCTGTAATCCCAGCTACTCAGGAGGCTGAGGCAGGAGAATCGCTTGAACCTGGGAGGCAGAGGTTGCAGTGAGCCGAGATCATGCATCACTGCACTCCAGCCTGGGTGACAGAGTGAGACGCCTTGCCTCAATAAATAAATAAATAAATAAATAAATAAATAAAAATTAGTCACAGCTGGTGCCGGAAAGGCAGGCTCCCAATAGATAGAAAACACCTGAGGCTGGTGATAACTGCTTCTGTATAAGATCTCAGCAGCTGGGCGAGTGAGCTCAAGCGTGTGCACTAAGAGGCAAAATGGCCCGGGTTTAACTGATCCATGACCTTCCTCTAGCATTGCTCGACTGGTAAGGGAAGAACGCCTCAAATGAGCATGCGCACAACTTCAGTAAACACACTGTGCATGCGGCCCCTCCTGAGTGCACAGGTCCCCGCTCATACGGACAGCCCACCCCAAGGAAGAGTTGGGAAGAAGAAATGCAGACCCCGGAACCATGCCAATGAATAAAACCCCAGGTCAAGGGTCGGACAAGACACTTGGGTCTCTCAAGTTACCCAACTTGGTCCTCTTCCAAGTGTACTTCCTTTTGTTCCTGCTCTCAAATGTTTTAATAAGCTTTTACTCCTGCTCTAAAACTTGCCTTTGACTTTCACTCTGCCTTATGCCCTTGGCTGAATTCTTTCCTCTGAGGAGGTAAGAATCAAGTTGCTGCAGGCCTGTACGGATTTGCCGCTGCTCACACTGATGGTAGATGGATTTTTGAGATTGACTTTGGTCTGAGGTGAGTGAGAAGTAGGGCATAACCTTGAAAAGGAGGGTCGAGGCTATTCGTAGATTTCTTAAGTGCAGTGTTAAAGACTTTCAACTTTATTTGGTAGCCAAGGGGATCCCTTTGCTTTCTCTGTACTCAGTGGCCTAGAGCAAGGGTTGACACACTTTTCCTGGGAACGAGCAGGTAGTAAATATTTCCAGCTTTTCGGGACACACGATCTCTGTTACAACTATAGCCAGCCCTCTCTATCCTCAGGTTCTGAATCCAAGGATTCAACCAATTGCAGATAAAAAATATCAAAAACAACAATAAAAATAATAACAATTAAAATAATACAAATTAAATAACAATACAGCATAACTATTTACACTGCATTTACATTGTATTGGGCATTATAAGTAATCTAGAGATTATTTAAAGTATACAGGGGAATGTGCATAGGTTATATGCGAGTACTATACCATTTTATATCAAGGACTTGAGCACCTGTGGATTTTAGTAATCTGGGAGGTCCTGGAAACAGTCCCCCACAGATACCGAAGGACAACTGTACTCAACCGTGCCACTAAGGCACAAAATGAGCCATAGACAATCTGTAAACAAGTGGGCATGGCCATTGGCCAATACAACTTTATTCATAGACACTTTACTTTTGATTTCGTATTATTATTATTTAGAGACAAGATTGTCGTGCTCTTGATAAAATAAAAACTTCAGCTGGATTAAATTTAAAGGAGTTTAATTGAGCAATGAACAATTCAGAAATTGGGCAGCCTCCTGTGCCAAGGTACGCTCAGAGACCCCAGCGCAGCCACGTGGTGGATGATTTATGGACTGAAAAAGGAAAGTGAGGTACAGAAAATGGATGTGAGGGTACAGAAACAGCCGAATTGGTTACAGCTCGGTGTTCGCCTTATTCGAACACAGTTCAAACAGTTGGCTACATTTATTGGCTAAAACTTGGTGATTGGCACAAGTATAGGCTACGGTCAGTTTACACTTTCACTTTTTTGTTGTTGGGATGGATTCTCGCTGTCGCCCAGGCTGGAGTGCAATGGCACAATCTTGGCTCACTGCAACCTCCGCCTCTAGGGTTCAAGTGACTCTCCTGCCTCAGCCTCCTGAGTAGAATAGCTGGGATTACAGGTTCCTGCCACCACTCCCGGCTAATTTTTGTATTGTTAGTAGAGATGGGGTTTCACCATGTTGGCCAGGCTGGTCTCAAACTCCTGACCTCAAGTGATCCGCCCACCTTGGCCTCCCAAAGTGCTGGGATTACAGGCGTGAGCCACCGTGCCCGGCCTCCTCCACTCCCATGATGTACAGAGAAACCTTTAGGCTGAACTTAAAATGTGTAAGGGGGGAGCTTTAGGCTAAACTTTATTTAACACTCTGTCACCCACGCTGGAGTGCAGTGGCACAATCATAGTTCACTGCAGCCTCAAATTCCTGAGCTCAAGCCATCTTCTCGCCTCAGCCTCCTGAGTACCTGGGACTATAGGCACATGTCACTGCATCTGGCTAATTTTTTAATTTTTTGAGCGACAAGGTCTCATTATTGCCCAGGCTGGTCTCAAATCCCCGGGCTCCAGCAATCCTCCCACCTCAGCTTCCTGGGATTACAGGTATGGGCCACCAAGCCTGGCCCATGTAATTTTTATGTCATCAAATATTATTTTTTTTTGACTCCCCTCCAACTCCAACCATTTTATTGATTGAGTGATTGAGACAGAGTCTCGCTCTATCTCCCAGGCTGAAGTGCAGTGGCGTGGTCTTGGCTCACTGCAGACTCCACCTCCCAGGTTCAGCCGATTCTTGTGCCTCAGCCTCTCAAGTAGCTGGGATTACAGGCACCTGCCACCATGCCCAGCTAATTTTTATATTTTTAAGAGACAGGGTTTTGCCATATCGGCCAGGCTGGCCTCAAACTCCTGACCTCAGGTGATCCTCCTGCCTCGGACTCCCAAAGTGCTGGGATGACAGGTGTGAGCCACCATGCCGGGCTCCCTCCAACCATTTTAAAATGTAAAAACCATTCTTAGCTTGCAGGCAGTGGGCCTGCAGGCAACAGTTTGACAACTCCTGGCCTAGAGGGATACAGGAAATACGAAAGTTGAAATTTGGGGTGTTAAAGTTGTCAGCTGTTTCCTGGCTGACTGCAGACACTTCCCTTCTACCTTCAGCTTCCTTGTCAGTAAAATGGGAATAATTCTAAAAACAAAGCTCTGGAGATGGGGGCTTAGTGGGGTTGGGAGGGGAAAGTTCTGTTGGAACAGTCATGAATCACATTTCAGAATATCAAGTATCGTGGATGCATTTCACCATTAGCACCATCCCTCAGGCTGGAGCATGCATGAGTCTAAAGATGAATGTGTCCAGCCAGGCGCAGTGGTTCATGCCTGTAATCCCAGCACTTTGGGAGGCCAAGGCGGGTGGATCACTTGAGGCCAGGAGTTCGAGACTGGCCTGGCCAACATAGCGAAATCCCATCTCTACTAAAAATACAAAAATTAGCTGGGCGTGGAGGTGCATGCATGTAATCCCAACTACTCAGGAGTCTGAGGCAGGAGAATCGCTTGAACTTCAGAGGTGGAGGTTGCAATGAGCCAAGATTGCGCCTCTGAACACTAGCCTGGGTGACAGAGTGAGACTCCGTCTCACAAAAACAAACAAACAAAAAAAACAAAAAAACAAAAAAAAAACAATAAAAACCAACCAGACGTGTCTGATAGGAAACCTGGTGATATCCTGAAAAACTCAGGAGGGGGAAATGGAGTCATGGTTGGTTCAGGATCTTTGGGAGTGTTTTCCCAGTGTGAAACTAACTTGAAAGTAAAATCAAAACCAAACTATTTTCTCTCCTGTCTTTCCTTATGGAGGAATCGGCGATCCCCATTGGGGCCCTTGATCCCCCACTTCCGCGTCTGTGTCGTGTGTGCGTGCGCGTGTGTGTGTGTGTATTAAGTGGCCCCTGTGTGTGTGTGTGTAAGTGGCCCCTGTGGATCGCTGCCTGGCCGTGTGTTCTCACGGCAGATTGTATTCCACAGGCTCGGTTTCTCCCACCACAGCTGCCTGGAAGACCCTTCTAATGCTTGTGCTTTAAAAGACACGCTCTCTCTAAGCCATCCTTTTCCTTCCAACCCCTACACAAACATAAATGATAACTACACAGCCAGGAATGCTCAAAGGGAACATTTGGTTTGGGTTTGCAACTCGAAGACCCACAAATTCCAGGAAGAAACTAATAAAATATCAACCTCGAATGTCACCACTGACTCAGACCTCTTTCTTCTGCAAGCCTGTGGGCCCCCTGACCTGTGCTCATGGCTCCGATTGTCATCAGCTGCTGTTGAATTTGAGGGGGCACAGAAGGCCATTTTAGGGAGCCATAGCTCCCAAAGCACGTTCAGCAAGTCATTTATCCTTGTGGAATCTCTGCAAACAGGCACATCACGCTCCTTGTGCTGGTTTTTTTTCCCCTCCTGGCATGGTGCGGCTTGGGCCTGGATCCTGCATTTTATAATTTGTTGTTCTGTTTAGCCTCGCTCCCACCCCACCCTTGTTCTTGTTTTGTTCGATTTCCTTCCTCTCTTAGGCTGGAATTATTCCAGTAATCATGAGAGCAACAAGGTGCGGCGTTTCAATCCATCACCCCGTAGTTGCCCGTCCCCCAAAAGGCAGTAGATCTTGTGACAGCCGGACGGAGAGGAGCTGGCTGGTCTTTCCCATGTCCTTTCTGAGTTCTGTAAGAACCATGGGTCTGAGTGGCTGGCATTTTCATTTTTGCCCCTTCAATCCTGGGATGTATTTGCTTCTGACAAAGTTGATTAGCCTGTTGAGAAGATGTTTGTGAGTGGATCCACTGGACATAAACTCCTCCAGGGTCCAAACCATATCTTGTATTTATTTCTCCCATCGCCCCAGTGCCTGAAATAAGATAGCATTCTAAGGTCATGTACTGGCTGAATGGACAAATCCAGTTATTTCACAGGTTACGCTGTCCACCCCGACCCTCACTGTCTGTTTCTTGGGCCTTTATCATAATTTCGTATTTCGCCTTCCCATTCATTCTATGGTCTTCTCAGATGTTTCTGTCCGTAACTTCCACATTCTGGCTTGTCAGTTTGATGGGGCTTCTGACATTTGCAGTAGGGAGGCCTGATAGGCTGATTTTTCTGGACTGTGTGAGGTTGAGGTGGCATCACATTTCTTCATGTTCATATTCTTCAGTGCCATTCACAAGATCTGGCTCTGAGTAGGAACTCGATGTGTGTTGGGTGAATGAGTGAATGAATGAATGAAAAAGGAGAAACTTTTTTTTTTTTTTGAGACAGTATCTCCTGCTGTCACCTAGGCTAGAGTACAGGTGCATGATCTTGGCTCACTGCAACCTCCGCCTCCAGGGTTCAAGCGCTTCTCCTGCCTCAGCCTCCTGAGTAGCTGGGACTACAGGTGTGCACCACCATACCCAGCTAATTTTTGTATTTTTAGTAGAGATGGGGTTTCATCATCTTGGTCAGGCTGGTCTCAAACTCCTGACCTCACGTGATCAGCCTGCCTTGACCTCCCAAAGTGCTGGGATTAGAGGCATGAGCCACCACACCCAGTCAAACATTCTTTAACCCTACCTGCCTCTAGCTCTCTAATCCCAGCCAAGATGAATTCTTACTTCAAGCAAAATTGTCACGGTTCAGCATTTACCTACATTTACTGCCAAATCCTCCCCAAAAGAGAGGTCCAGAAGGGTCCCAAAGTCAAATGAGTTTGAGAAACGCTGTATATTCTGGCCAGGCGCAGAAAAAAAAAAAAAAAAAAGCAAAAAAAAGCTGTATATTCTTTCCATATTCAGAGTCACTGCACAGTTTGGCATTTAAAGTCTCTGAGACATTCCATATTTAGAGACCTACTTCATTTTCTTTAATCCTGAATTTCCAAAACTCATTTGACCATGGAATATTTGCTTCTCAGAACATCTTCCAGAACTAATTTTCCAAGACTTGAGAGCTTAATATATATGCCTTGTATTCTCTTGTATCCTTATTTATAACATATAATAACAATGCATGAAGCCTCGGCAGAATTATCTTAGCCGGCAGCATTGAATGTATATTTAGGTCATCTTTAAGAATGAATGCTCAATCCATAAAAACATGCATTAGTAATGCAGACATGCACAGAAGTGGACATATTAAAATGACACAGATGTACGCATCAGTGCATTCTCACAGATCCCTGCAATGCAACAGCCGCCAGTAGACCTGTCTATGTGCTCATTCATTCATTCAACAAACACCATTCTGGGCACTGGGGATATAGCAGTAAGCAAAGCAGACATAGTACCTGAGCAGAAGGGGGCTTACCTTTTCCATGTGTATACAAAGAAACTGATAGAGGCCGGGTGCGGTGGCTCACGCCTGTAATCCCAGCACTTTGGGAGGCTGAGGCGGGTGGATCACTTGAGGTCAGGAGTTCCAGACCAGCCTGGCCAACATGGTGAAACCCTGTCTCTACTAAAAATACAAAAGAAGTTGGCCGGGCACGATGACGTATGCACTTGTAGTCCCAGCTACTCGGGAGGCTGAGGTGGAAGAATCGCTTGAACTTGGGAGGTGAAGGTTGCAGTGAGCAGAGATTGCGCCACTGCACTCCAGCCTTGGTGACAGAGCAAGATTCCGTCTCAATAAATAAGTAAATAAACCGATAGAATTTGGAATCCCAACATATACTAGGAGAAGTGGGTCAACTCTCAGTGTCCTCATTCTTAAAGGACACTGTTAGGATCTATAATGGTCCTTCCATGCTTACAAATAGATTGCTCTATGAAATAAAATTGTTTCTGTGGAGGCAGGGGCTTGCCATAGATATGCTTATTTTATGGAAACAATGAGTTCTGGACCTAATCTGTATACATTTTAAAAATTTAAATATACAGCACTCCCATTATCTAATAAATGTACCTATTCTTTTCTTGGGTGTTGAAATTTCATTTCTAACTGATCTTTAATTCATAGTGAGATAGAACAGCTCAGCTTTAAAGCCCCCTCCTCCACTGTAGGTAATTACTGACTTTTAAATCAAAGCTGAAATGCGCAAGGGTAGCAGAGCAGGGAGAGGTGGGGAGGGGATCTGTCAGCATCACTGAGTGCTGGGGACCTCTTTCAACAAACTCTTCTCCCCAAACCTGTTTTGTCTGAGAGTGGGAAACATGGGGACTGGCCGAGTGAATGTTGAAAAACCTCCCAAGTGATTCAATTAACATCGCCTTTTCTGGTTAGGAACTTAGAACCCACAGAGGGAAGAAATCATTGAATCGCTCAGGATGATCTCTGTGCAATGCAGAGAGACATACATTGCCTGCAGGTGTCCACTTTGCAAACAGGACTTTGTTCCTATTGGATTTCTTAAAGCAGGGCACCTGTGAGAGAGCCAGGGACTCGCAGACACAGCTGCTTAGGTACCAAAGAAGCAGTGCCTGCTGTCTCGTGCCTGGACAGGCCGGGGAGCTTCCTGACATCTGCCCGCAGCCTGCACGCCCATCTGAATAGCCTTGGCGGAGGAGGGGGAGGAGGAAGGACGGACAGCTCGTCTGCGTGGAAGGCAGCAAGCGCAGATGTTCTCAGCAGCAGATGGCAGACTCCAGCAGAGCCCTCCACAGCCCTCTTGGCCCCCGCAAGGCAAGGAGAAAGGAGAGGGCGGGGGAGGCTGGCCCGGCTCCTCTGAGCTGGGCCTCCAGCAGCACGCTGTGCGTGTGCCCGCATCGCATGCACATCTGCTCTCTCCCTCCCAAGTATTGATCCCGGGCCCAGAGTCTAGAGGCATCTCGGATGGCTCAGGCTGGCTGTGGGCTTCCCAGTGCTCCTGACCGATTGCTGCCTAGGGGCTGTGCTACTGCATTTCTGAACAGCCACGGAGCGGGAGACTCTTGAGTTCCACGTGGGCTACTAAGTAGGGGAGGGAACAACTGTTCACAGGCCTACTGGGCCATTAAGAACCCCAAATTGAGGCCCCTTCAGATCCGGGAGAGGAAAAAAGAGGCCCAGAAACTAAGTCTGGGTGGCCTGGGCACAGCAGAGGCCCTATCCTTACTCTCGAAGAACGGCGCCATTTCCAGACAGGTGAAACAATGGCGGGTCAGGGGTGAGTGACGGGGCGGAGGGAACCCGAGGTGGTAGAGAGAAGAGAGAGGTAGAGGGGATGGCAGGCAACACCCACCCGGCTCCTGTGCTCACAGCACAGCACCCCTTACCCGTCAGCCTCTCTTAGTGAGCTCTGCTGCACCTCAGAATCCTCCTTAACCCAGCTCTTCAGGAAGCCACCGCAGGCGAATTGGGATCCGCGCTGAAGAGGGAGAGCTGGTGGGATGTTGGTCCTGGCTCTGACTCAGTGGCCTCTGTACCCCGGAGGGTCCCTTTCTCCTCTCGGGACCTTAGTTGTCCCAGCTGGGAGAAACAGACGCCACCATCCCCTGAATATTAATTAGGTCTCTCTTCGTCTTGGGCTGAACTTTGAAGAAGCCAGGGAGAAGCCCCATGGTGTCCTGTGGTGTCCGGAATTAGTGGGTTCTTGGTCTCACTGACTTCAAGAATGAAGCCACGGACCCTTGCGGTGAGTGTTACAGTTCTTAAAGGCGGCATGTCCGGAGTTTGTTCCTTCTGATGTTCGGATGTGTTCAGCCTTCTGGTGGGTTCGTGATCTCGCTGGCTCAGGAGTGAAGCTGCAGACCTTTGCGGTGACAGTTACAGCTCTTAAAGCGGCGAGTCTGGAGTTGTTGGTTCCTCCCGGTGGGTTCGTGATCTCCTCACTGACTTCAGGAGTGAAGCTGCAGACCTTCGCAGTGAGTGTTACAGCTCACAAAGGCAGCGTGGACCCAAAGAGCGAGCAGTAGCGAGCGTTATTGCAAAGAGCGAAAAAACAAATCTTCCACAGAGTGGAAAGGAACCGCAGCAGGTTGCTACTGCTAGCTCTGGCAGCCTGCTTTTATTCTCTTATCTGGCCCCACCCACATCCTGTTGATTGGTCCATTTTACAGAAAGCCGATTGGTCTGTTTTACAGAGAGCTGATTGGTCCGCTTTGACAGGGTGCTGATTGGTGCGTTTACAATCCCTGAGCTAGACACAAAAGTTCTCCACCTCCCCACTAGATTAGCTAGATACAGAGTGTCAACACAAAGGTTTTCCAAGTCCCCACCGGAGTAGCTAGATACAGAGTGTCGATTGGTGCATTCACAAACCCTGAGCTAGACACAGGGTGCTGATTGGTGTGTTTACAAACCTTGAACTAGATACAGAGTGCCCATTAGTGTATTTACAATCCCTTAGTTAGACATAAAGGTTATCCAAGTCCCCACCAGACTCAGAAGCCCAGTTGGCTTCACCCAGTGGGTCCCATACTGGAGCCGCAGGTGGAGCTGCCTGTCAGTCCCATGCCCTGGGCCTACGCTCCTCAGCCCTTGGGTGGTCGATGGGACTGGGCGCCATTGAGCAGGGGGCGGCGCTCGTCGGGGAGGCTCGGGCTGCGCAGGAGCCCACGGCGGGGAGGAGAGGCTCAGGCATGGCGGGCTGCAGGTCCCGAGCCCTGCCCCGCAGGGAGGCAGCTAAGGCCTGGCGAGTAGTCGAATACAACAGCTGCTGGCCCAGGTGCTAAGCCCCTCACTGCCCGGGGCTTGCGGGCTGGCCGGCGGCTCTGAGTGCAGGGCCTGCCGAGCCCACGCCCACCCGGAACTCGCGCTGGGCCGCAAGCACCGCGCGCAGCCCCGGTTCCCGCCTGCACTTCTCCCTCCACACCTCCCTGCAAGCTGAGGGAGCTGGCGCCGGCCTTGGCCAGCCCAAAAAGGGGCTCCCACAGTGCAGCGGCGGGCTGAAGGGCTCCTCAAGCGCGGCCAGAGTGGGCGCCAAGGCCGAGGAGGTGCCGAGAGCGAGCAAGGGCTGCAGGCCTGCAAGCACGCTGTCACCTCTCACTGTAAGAGGCAGAAACAGAACCAGGAATTCACTGCTTCCGGGTTCTTTCCCAGCCTTAGTGCTGGGAGACTGGGAAACGTGGGAAACTGTCAACACTGAACTGAAAATGAAGGTGGGGGGTGGGAGTGCCCAGCGTCCTAAGAGATTGAGGAAATGATAGCGGCAATGATAAAAGCCAACCCCCGCAGAACGCTTGTGCCGGCCAGCCTGCTCTGAGCACTTAGCACGCGCTAGTTCATGCACCGATCCTCACAATCACCCTGGAACATAACTTATGCCATCATTCCTGGTCCAGACACCGCGAAGCTCACTTTCAGCCAGGTTCACTTGTCCACACGGTTGCTCCTCCTCCGGTTACTCCAGGGCCAGGATTAGATCCCAGGCAACCCGGATTCAAATTCCATACTCCTAACTACTATACTATGCTACAGAAGAAGACAACAAAAAACATTTTTCACCCACCAGACGGACAACAAATGATAGGTTTGATCTTATCAAGCTCTGGTGAGGCTGTGGTGTGGCATCTGCATCTAATTACCTCTGGGAAGGACCAGAGGGCTAGGATTGGGGTAGAGATCAGAGGCACTTTCATCTTATTTGTGTTCGTTTTGTGATGCAGAAAATAGTCATGCATGACTTGGGTTAATAACTCATTGAGAGAGAAAGAGAAGCGGTCAGAAAAAGAGAACCAGGCTAGGTGCCATGGCTCACACCTGTAATCTCAAGGAGGTCAAAGCAGGAGGATTGTTTGAGGCCAGGAGTTTGAGATCAGCCAGGACAACAGAGCAAGACCTCATTTCTGCAAAAAATAAAAAAAATGTAGCCAGGCATGGCGATGCATGCCTGTAGTCCCCTCTACACAGGAGGCTGAGGACGGAGGATCACTGGAGCCCAGGAGTTTGAGGCTGCAGTGAGCTATGAGCATGC
The DNA here is from genome assembly GCF_006542625.1 of Nomascus leucogenys. Lineage (NCBI taxonomy): Eukaryota > Metazoa > Chordata > Mammalia > Primates > Hylobatidae > Nomascus > Nomascus leucogenys. The sequence goes on along the minus strand of NC_044390.1, from coordinate 83,843,119 downwards.
CACTGCGCTCAAGCCTAGGTGACACAGGGAGACCCTGTCCTTAAAAAAAAAAAAAAATAAAAGTAAATTACAATGTTAAAAAAGGAAAGAAAAAAGAGAAATACAGTTCTCAGAATCTAGAACTCTGATAATTCCCTTTGGACATGACCTCTGGGTTGCAGAAACTCTGAGGGCTACATCTTAGGGAAGTTCATTTTTTTTTTTTTTTTTTTTTTTTGAGATGGAGTCTTGCTCTGTCACCCGGGCTGGAGTGAAATGGTGCAATCTCGGCTTACTGCAACCTCCGCCTCCTGGGTTCAAGCAATTCTCTGCCTCAGCCTCCCAAGTAGCTGGGATTACAGGCGCCCGCCACCAGGCCCGGCTAATTTTTATATTTTTAGTAGAGATGAGGTCTCACCATCTTGGCCAGGCTGGTCTTGAACTCCTGACCTTGTGATCCACCTGCCTTGGCCTCCCAAAGTGCTGGGATTACAGGCGTGAGCCACCGCGCCTGGCTTCATTCTTTTATTCAGCTCACACGTGTTTCCTGAGGACCCCTCGGTTCCAGGTTCTGTGCTGGGCTCTTTGTTCTCTCCAATTGAAAGGGTGTCTCCACTTTTGTCCCCGGTCTGGGTGCCTCTGTGGCAATAAGGTCACGGCAACAGGGAGGAGCCCGTTCACCCCCGGCTCCGATTTGCAATGGGCTGTTCCCCCAGGGCAGCTGCTGCAACAACATTTACTTTGTACAGCGGCCAAGAGAGAGAGTGAGAGAGAAAGAGAGAGAGAGAGAGTGTGAGCCTACCCCATTCCAAAATGTTTCTGACAAAATCTGGCACTCCTGGTTCTAATCAAAATACTGAACTTTGGAACAAATTAACATTCCACAGCCCTCGCAGGGAAGGAGAATTCAGCTGAGACGACTTCAGTTCACAACCACAACAAAAATAGCTTCTCCCGGGGAAGACACATTCTGCTAACAAGGTCACTTTTGTTTTGCTTCCCCTACCATCTGGTTGAGCGGCACCAGGGGCTGGCTTTGGTACCGGCTTATTCCGCGGAGAGGGGATGGGAGCCGGGTGGCGCTGCAGAAGGCTTCTCAGCTTCCTGGCAAGGGGCGCCAGCACAAAGTTACCTTCAGACATCCCCAGAAAGCACGCGGGCAGATGGAGCCCGGTTTCACCCAGCCCGACTCTCATGCGCTCCTCGCCTGCAGAAGGTGAGACACCAGCAGAAAGCAACAAGCAGGTGGGCGTCAGAGGAGAGCAAGAACGCGACAGAATGGGAAAGCTATCTTCGTCTTGCAAAACATTCCAGAACTCCACCTAACTCACTCAGAGTCTGAGTTCCAGAAGGGCAACAAAGAAGCATGATTTTGTTTCTTGTTTTTATTTTTCTTCGTCTTCTTTTAATTCCCCTCCTTTCTTTCTACCTTCAAGGTTCAGCTTCTTTCAATCATTGATCCTGTGACCTCGGGGACACTCAATCACCTACTTTGGCCTCAATGTTCACATCTGTAGAATGGGAATCACTTGCACAGACTTTATGCAGTGATGGGGAAGGTGAAAAGAGCAAATGTGATTGTCTAGGGGCCCCTGGCTGAGGTTCTTGAGAGAGAACATACTGGAATTCCATGCTTTGTAGCCTATGAGGGCTTTCATGCAGACAATTTAGTAAGATCCCATGACAGCCATCTACAGAGCTTTCACATGACTTAAATGGTCTGCCCCCGGTTACTTCAATCGACAGGTGTAGAGCTGGGATTTGAACACAGACATTTTCATTAAAAAGACAGTGTTGCTTCTACTATGCCGGTGATTTTCAATCTTTTAAAATAGAATAGAAAGCCATGAATATACACACAAAAGATCAGATACAGTTTTAAGGGGTTCACGAACTCCTAAAGCTATGCCCCTCCTAGGAGGAGTCCAGGGGTCTCAGAGGTCTCAGAATATTTGCTGGGGGCTGGAGAGGGGTGAAGACAAAACTTTTAGTAAAATAAAGGAGGAATCCTTAAAATGACCAAACACCTCTGTACTCTTAAGTCAAAGAAAATAAGCTCATTAGAACGTCTCTTTAAGGATTTTCGTAGTCCTCGAAAAGACAAATGAGGGAACTGATTTTAAGGTGAGTTGAACCTGGTTTATGAGGAGTCGGAGGAGGGGTGAGGGAGGAGTCAGGCCTCTGCAGTTGGGGTGAGCAGTGGAATCCCAGGGCTGCACAGTGGCAGGTGATCTCTGAATCAGAGCCGAGCGATGACCTCTGGCCTAGGATTTCAAAGGTCTGGAAGAGCCCTGGGGCCATTTGCAAGTGTTCATTAGTGTTCACCCCCAGCTAGGAACAACGCAGGGTGGTCACTGTTCATCTCCGTTCACCGTTCACTTTTCTTAGTCTTCCTCTTGCTACCTGCCGCGGAGACCTCCCACATCTCAGACTGACTTTATTTACTTGAAGGTCATCCAGAAATTGCCTGCTTTTTCATGTTCACTTGACAAATATTTATTAAGCCTTAATTATATTCCAGACAATATGCTCAGCTCTTTGTATATAGCAGAGAAGAAAAGAGCTCTTGCCCTCAAAACAGCTTTCAGTCTAGTAGGGAGCTAAACACTTGACATGAATCACTCCAAGAATGGGGTGGGGGTGCATTTGGGGCAAAGGTTGAGGTTCTAGGAAGAAAAATACAGGCCACTGGAAACTTTTGATATAGGAAAGAATGCTGGTAGCTCCAGAATGTTCTATATCAGTGATACAGAAAATGGATTATTTGTCTGGAAGTTAAGTTTAAAACAGCACTTTATGTGACTTTGAGGAAATGAGAATTGTCTACATCAAAGAATGGATGTGAGGGATGTTGGAGATCGGGGCTGATGGCTAAAGCCTGTACCTGGCCCTTTCTGGGCTCTGCAACAGGAGATCGTGCACCAGGGGAGAGCAAGCAGCACCAGATGAGAGAAGAGGCATTAGAGGTCAAATCTGGACAGAATTTCCAAAATAAGTTTCATGGGTGGCCTGCATCAGGATTCCCGCAGGGGGTTGTTGCAATTGCAGATGCTTGGGTCCATCTCAGCCTTGCTGAATCAGCATCTTGGGGCAGGAGCTTGGAATCTGCCTGATGAGCAAGCATCCTAGGGGATTATTTTATGCAGGGGGCTTCCGAGTCTGGATTTTATCCTAAATGCACGTCAAGGCCAGTGAGGAGTTTGGAAGAGAGGAATGGATACAGTCCATTTTTCCAGATGTTTTGCATCTTGGGTAGGAATTGAGAGGCGTGGGATAATGGGGGAGGTGGACAGACCACTTAGATGGCCAGGGCAGAATCCCCACGGCCTTGGCCAGGTGCAGTGGTTCATGCCTATAATCCCAGCATTTGGGGAGGCTGAGGAAAGCGGATCACTTGAGGTCATGAGTTCAAGACCAGCCTGGTGAAATCCCGTCTGTACTAAAAATAAAAATATTAGCTGGGCGTGGTGGCACATGTCTGTGATCCCAGCTACTGGGGAGGCTGAGGCATGAGAATCACTCGAACCTGGGAGGCAGAGGTTGTAGTGAGCTGAGATCATGCCACTGTACTCCAGCCTGGGTGACAGAGGGAGACTCTGTCTCAAAAAAAAAAAAAAAAAAAAAAAAATCTCCACGGTCTCCCTCATCCCTTTGCTTCCCTGGGTTGACTTGCCCCTTATTTCAGTCACCAGTCCCAGGGTAGCAGGGTCATCTGCACCTTCATGCAGTTGCTTCCTGGGCCCCAGAGAGACAAGGGCATTGACACTGACTGCAGATGGCCCACATCGCTGGGTTTAGATTAGCCAATGCTTCTTTGACACCTCAGGCAGTTGCTCACTGTCAACCTGGCAGTTGGTTACCCAAGGAGTCCTCCTCTCCTATCATCTCCACCTGCCTCATGCAGATGGAGATGGTTCCGATTGCATGAGAGGAGGGATGAAGCTCTCTGTGGCTCTCAAGATTCCTTCTGGCCCTATGAGCTCAGCTTAGGTGGCTGGGAATCCATCAGGTTCCCTGCCCTGGGTCCGGGCAAACCCACTAGAGCTTCTCCCCATTTGAAGATAGGCAAGGAGGAGCCCTGTGTCTCAACCCTTCCCAATCAAAGACTGTGCTAAGTGGCTGTTGGTTCAGGCTGGCGCTTACCAAAACCAGCCTCCCTCTTTCAGGCCAATGACAAATGTTTCAGTCTCTCTGCATTTTGAAAGAGAGGCCGACAGAGAGAGAACGTCTTGAATCACAATCAGGTTTTCCTGCCGCAGAGCACACAAGATGAGAATTGATCTCAAACCCTTTAGTGCCATCATTTACTGAGTGCTGGGATGACATACGCATAAGTCAGCAAAGGAAAACTCGGAATCCTGTTCCCTAGCTGCATGTCAACAGAACACCCGGATAACATGAACTGCTCAAATGGAGAGAGACTCAAGCCACCACCCAGCCAAACCTCCAATAATATAAAAAAACTTTGCCCCTGCCTTCATTATTCTTCTAGTCAGCTTTGAGATATAATTTACATGGATAAGCTGCATCCATTTTAAGTGTATGACTTGATGTTTTGACAAATGTATACATTCAAGGAACCATCAATGAAATTAAGGTATAGAATATTTATTTATTTATTTATTTATTTTCTTTTTTTTTGAGATGGAGTCTTGCTCTGTCACCCAGGCTGGAGTGCAGTGGCATGATCTTGGCTCACTGTAGCCTCCGCCTCCCAGGTTCAAGCAATTCTCCTGCTTCAGCCTCCTGGGTAGCTGTGATTGCAGGCATGCACCACCATACCCGGCTGATTTTTGTAGTTTTAGTAGAGACAGGGTTTCACCATGTTGGCCAGGCTGGTCTCGAACTCCTGACCTCAAGTGATCCGCCCTCCTCGGCCTCCCAAAGTGCTGGGATTACAGACATGAACCACCATGCCCAGCCAGGTATAGAATACTTCTATTATCCCCCAGAATTCCTTCAAGTTCCTTTAAAGTCAATCTCCCTTTCACTCCCGATCTCAGGCAACCACTGATCTGCTCTCTGTCACTCTAGTTTTGTATTTTCTAAAATGTCATAGAGTGAAGTCATACAGTATATATTCCTGTGTCTGCCTTCTTTCACTGTTTTTTAAGGTTCATCTGCGTTGTTTCGTGTGTCAGTAGTTTGTTCGCTTTTACTGTTGAGTAGTATTCTACGATTTGTTTATCCATTCACTTACTGATGGACATTTGGGTTGTTTCCAGGTTTTGAATATCATGACTAAAGCTGTTATAAACATTTGTGTATAAGTCTTTGTGTGAACATATGTTTTCATTTTTCTTGGGTAAATATCTAAGTGTAACTGGATTGTATGGTAGGTGTATATTTCCTTCATAAGAAACTGCCAGTCTGGGCACAGTGGCTCATGCCTGTAATCCCAGCACTTTGGGAGGCTGAGGTGGGAGGATTGCTTGAGCCTAGGAGTTTAAGACTAGCCTGGGCAACATAGTGAGATCCTGTCTCTATAAAAAAATAACAAAAATTAGCCCAGAGTGGTGGCATGTGCCTGTAGTACCAGCTACTTGGGCTGTAGTACCAGCTACTTGGGAGGCTGAGGCAGGAGGATTGCTTGAGCCCAGGAGGTTGAGGCTGCAGTGAGCTGTGATCATGCCACTGCACTCCAGCCTAGGCAACAGAGCAAGACCCAGTCTCAAAAAAAAAAAAAAAAAAAAGAAAGAAAGAAAAGAAAAGAAAAAACAAAACTGCCAGATCTTTTGCCAAAGTGGATGTATCATTTTTACGTTTCCACTAACAATGTAGGAGAGCTGCAGTTGCTTCACATCCTAGGAGATACACGTTAGTCTTTTTAATTTTAGCCATTCTAATGGGTGTGTGGTGGTATATCATTGTGGTTATTATTTACATTTCCTTGGTGACAATTGTTGAACACTTTTAAATGTGCTTATTGGCCATCCGTATGTCTTATTTATCTTTTCCATGCTTTTATCCATTAAAAAAAAAAATAGGTTGTGGTATGGTTTAGCTGTGTCCCCACCCAAGTAGCATCTTGAATTCCCATGTGTCATATAGATGTGGTTTCACCATGTTGGCCAGGCTGGTCTCAAACTCCTGACCTCAAGTGATCTTCCTGACCTCAAATGATCCTCCCACTTTGCCTCCCAAACTTCTGGGATTACAGGTGTGAGCCACCGTACCTGGCCCAAACCTTGGCATTCTTGGTGTGCAGCTGCAGCTCTGCCATTCTTGACTCCCTCTGTACATGGCGTCCTTCCTGCATGCCTCTGTGTTCTCTTTTTATAAAGCCACCAGCCATATTGGATTAAGGGCCCACCTACTCCAGTATCACCTCATCTTTGCTAATCATATCTGCATGAATCTATTTCCAAATAAGATCACCATCTCAGGTACTGGGGAGAAGGATTTTAACATATCTTTTGGGGGGATACAATTCAACCCATAACAATGCCTTAGTTCTTCCTTTGTCTGAAATTTTCTTCCCTATTTGGTTCTCTTGAAGAATTACTAGAAGGTTCAGTTCAAAGTTCACCTTCTTATTTTTCCCGAATACCATGGGAGAAATGGATCACCTCCTGGTCTATTTCTTTTTGTTGTTGTTGTTTTTTGAGACAGGGTCTCTCTCTGTCACCCAGGCTGGAGTGCAGAAGTGTGATCTTGGCTCACTGCAGCCTCTGCCTCACAGGCTCAAGCGATCCTCCCACCTCAGCCTCCCGAGTAGCTAGGATAGCTAGGACTACAGGTGTGCACCACCATGCCTGGTTAATTTTGTTCTTTTTGTAGAGACGAGGTCTGACTATATTGCCCAGGCCGGTCTTGAACTCCTGGGCTCAAGTGATCCTCCCAACTTGGCCTCCCAAAATGCTGGGATTACAGGCCTGAGCCACTGTGCCCAACCGTCTTTCTCTATCTTTATAGCATTTTGGCATTTCTATTAGAGAATTTATCACATTATGTGCAATCTGAGGACTGAAACCACCTTACTCACTCAGGAATAGAGCTCAGAGTCCCAGAATTCCAGTTAGACCTCCTGTACAGAGCTGCCATCCCCTCTGTGGACATTTCAAGCACATACTCTAAAAATTCCTAGTTTGTAGATTTGTAGATTAATGAAAAAGATGAGGAAGCTTTGGGGACTCCGTGTTATTTAATTTTCTATTTTAGGAATTGTATCAATAGGAACTACTATGAATAAACATTTGGAGTCCTATCTAAATGACTTTAAATGTAAAATTCTTTTTTTATTGAAAACAATATGTTCAAAATACAAAGTAAAACTAGTCTTTTAATGTAAACACAGTATAACGGGGTTTCTCAACCACAGCACTATTAATATTCTGGGCTGGATTATTCTTTGTTGCAGGGGTCTGCCGTGTGCGCTGTAGGATACTGAGCAGCATTGCTCCCTCTGTCTCATGGATGACAGCAGCACCCTCTTTCCCAAATGTCCCCAGACGTTGCCAAGTGTCCCCTGGGGCAGCAAAATCACCCCAATTGAGAACCACTGTGGACTATCCTAAGGGAGTTGGGACTCTTAACATAAAAGTTGTAAACTTCATCCAAATTTTTCTTGATTTTATTTTCTTTCTTTCTTTCTTTCTTTCTTTCTTTCTTTCTTTCTTTCTTTTTTTTCTTTCTTTCTTTCTTTTTCTTTCTCTCCTCTCCTCTTTCTCCTTTCTTTCTTTCTTTCTCTCTTTCTTTCTCTCTCTCTCTTTCTTTCTTTCTCTCTTTCTCTTTCTTTCTCTCTTTTTTCTCTCTCTCTCCCTTCCTTCCTTCCTTCCTTCCTTCCCTCCCTCCTCTCTTCCTCTCCTTCTTTTTTTCTTTCTTTCTTCTTTCTCTTTCTTTATTTTTTTTTTGAGACAGAGTCTCACTCTGTCACCCAGGCTGGAGTGCAATGTCACAATCTTGGCTCACTGTAACCTCCACCTCCTGGGTTCAAGTGATTCTCCTGCCTCAACCACCCAAGTAGCTGGGATTACAGAGGCATGCCACCACGTCCGTTTAATTTTTTTTTTCTTTTTAGTAGAGATGGGGTTTCACCATGTTGGCCAGGATGGTCTCAAACTCCTGACCTCAAGTGATCCACCCTCCTTGGCCTCCCAAAGTGTTGGGATTACAGGCTTGTTTTCTTTTTAATAATTCCCTCGTCTCATAAGGCTGCTCTGCACTGAGACCATCGGCACTGTGAATAGATTGCGTGACCTGGCTTTTCCCTGCTCTTGCCTCGGCACATCTGGGATCCATGGGTGGCCTCATTGATGCAAACGGAAAAAATACATGCCCCTGCTTATGATGAAGACTCAAGCACTTGGGGAGTGCAAAGAACCAAAACACGGCTCCTTCCTGCACAGCCACGTTAACCTCACCCTCGATGTCTGCATAGCTTCTAAAGCCCTTGCTGAATTCCCCCCATGTCCCTCCCCACAACTCCTTGAGCTGGAAGAAATAGGATTGTGGTTTTAGAAGAAAGGCCAAAAACCAGGTGTATTTGTCTGTTCTCATACTGCTAATAAAGACATATCTGAGACTGGGTAATTTATTTAAAAAAAGAGGTATAAAGGACTCACAGTTCCACATGGCTGGGGAGGCCTCATAATCATGGTGGAAGAGCAAGGGACATCTTACATGGCAGCGGGCAAGAAGAATTTGTGCAGGGGAACTGCCCTTTATAAAACCATCAGATCTCATGAGACTTATTCACTGTCACAAGAACAGCACAGGAAAGACCTGCCCCTATGATTCAATTACGTCCCACTGGGTCCCTTCCACGACGTGTGGGAATCATGGGAGCAACAATTCAAGATGAGATTTGGGTGGGGACACAGCCAAACCATATCACCAGGGGTGGCAGTCATCTGGAGGAAATTTAAAAACAGTATGTGGAAGGGAGGACTGGGGAAAGGATTCAGGCAATTACCCCCAAGCTCTCCTGAACAAGATGTACTTCCTCTTGGGACTTCCAAACCATGGAAGCAGCCAGTTAGAGGGGAAGCTACCAGCATTCACAGGCAGCTCAAATGATGACTTTTTGTATTTTTATTTTTGAGATGAGGTCTCACTCTGTCACCCAGGGTGGTGTGATCTTGGCTCACTGCAACCTCTACCTCTCGGGCTAAAACAATCCTCCCACCTCAGTTGCCAGAGGAGCTGGGACCACAGGTGCACGCCAGTATGCCCAGATAATGTTTTTATTTTTTATCGTAGAGACCAGGTCTTGCTATATTGCCCAGGCTGGTCTCGAACTCCTAGACTCAAATGATCCTCCTGAAGTGCTGGGATTACAGGCATGAGCCACTGCGTCCAGCCTAGACTGACATTTTTAAGTGTGAGTTCTGTTTTCTGGCTGGAACAAGAGGAAGGCAGAGATTACTGTTTGGAAATGTTCCTGGACTCTGTCCACTTTCCACAGCTCTCATCTTTGGTTTCACTTTGAAAGCTGTGGTGTTGTCAGCTGGAGTTTGAAGCTCCCCCAACCCTTTGAGAGCTAAGGAACTGGGAGAATGTTGCATCTGAATGAAAAACCTGCCTTGGGTTTTGAGGTCTGCTCTGTGATGTAAATCCCTCAAATTATGCGATAGATATTTACTAAACCAAGAAACTATCCTCTCACACTGTTTAAAAAATGGAGGCAAGATTCATATAACAAAAAACTAACCATCTTAACATATACAATTCAGTGATATTTAGTACATTTGCAATGTTATACAACCATCACCTTATCTAGTTCCAAAACACTTTCATTTTCATACTCCAAAAATACTGTACCCATTAAGCAGTCATCCTCATTTCCATGCCCCCACCCCCTGGCAGCCCCCAGTCTGGGCTCTGTCTCTGTTGATTTGCCTCTTCTGGGCATTTTGTATAAATGGAGTTGTACAATATGTGATATTTTGTGCCTGACTTCTTACACTTAGCATGTTTTGGAGGCTCATCCATGTTGTGGCATGCATCAGAACTTCATTCTTTTTTAAGGCTGAATAATATTCTGTTGTATGGATAGACCACATTCTGTTAATCCATTTGTATCAGTTCGTTCTTCCATTGCTGTAAAGACCTACCTGAAACTGGGTAATTTATAAAGAAAAGAGGCTTAATTGGCTTACGGTTCTTCAGGCTGTAGAGGTAACATGGCTGGGGAGGACTCAGGAAACTTACAATCATGGTGGAAGGTGAAGGGGAAGCAGGCACGTCTTACATGGCCAGAGAAGGAGGAAGAGAGAGAAGAGGGAAGTGTTACACACTTTTGAACAACCAGTGAGAATTCACTCGCTATCGTGAGAACAGCAAGAGGGAAATCCGCCCCCATAATCCAGTCACCTCCCCCCAGGCCCCTCCTCCAACATTGGGGATTACAATTCAACATAAGATTTGAGCGGGGACACAAATCCAAACCATATCACTATTCATCTGTTGATAGGGGTTTGGGTTGTTTGCATCTTTTGGCTATTGTGAATAATGCTGCTATGAACACTTCTATATCTCACAAACTTATTTATTTTAGAGATGGGGTCTTGCTTTGTCCTCAGGCTGGAGTGCAGTGGCATGTTCATAGCTCACTGCAGCCTCGAACTCCTGCCCTCAAGCCATCCTCCCACCTCCACCTTCCAGAATACTGGGATTACAGGCCTGAGCCATTGCACCTGGCCCTCTCATAAGCTTTTGAAGAGCTTCTGCAGCCCTCAGCATAATGTCCTAACTTCTCAGCCTGGCTCCAATGGTAAGACCATTTCCCCTCCCCACACTTAACCTCCTTAGGGCCTGACCTCACAGAACTACCTATAGTTTCTGGAATTTGATTAAATACGTTTACAGTTTCTGAGTCTTTGCATAGGTGTATCCTTGGCTTGGAATGCTTTCTTTGTCTCTCTTTCACCTGGTTACCTCTTGCTTGTCCTTAGAGACTGTCATGAAGTATCACCTTTACTAGGGAGGCTTCCACAGCACAGCATGTCTCATGTTTCCAATCCATCTCCAGGCTGGCTTGCAGAGAGTATGATGTAGGGGCAGAGGTTCACAGGACACAGGGGATGGGATGGACCCAGGGCCCAGGCAATGGGAGAGCCCAGGAACCTCAACAATAGGTTGATGGGCATATGCTGGGAGGTGAGGCGGCCTTGTGAATGGGATTGGGGTGTCAGGGACAAGAGTGGCTTTCTGGCTTCAGTGGGATACGCTGGTAAATGTATTCAGGCCTACTGGCTCCCACTGTGTTCCTAAAACTAGTTCTGCCTATCTCCAGCACAGCTTTTTTTGTTGTTGTTTTGTTGTTAGAGTTGGGGTCTCTGTCACCGAGGCTGGAGTGCAGTGGTGCAATCATAGCTCACTGCAGCCTGGAGCTCCTGGGCTCAAGTGATTCTCCTGCCTTGGCCTCCTGAGTAGCTGGGATTACAGGCATGCACCACCAGGCCTTGCTAATTTTTTAATATTTTTGTAGAGATAGGGTCTTGCTATGTTGCCCAGGCTGGTCTCTAACTCCTAACCTCAAGGGATCCTCCTACTTTGGCCTCCCAAAGTGGTGGGATTATAGGCATGAGCTAATACTCTACTTTTTAGACTGACTCTTAAATAGCCTCAGCCTTAGACACCCGCCACCCCATCAGCTCCCGCTTAGATGTCAAGTTTGAACATCTGTGTTAGTGAGAAGATTTTTCCAGGCAGAGGATGAAGGAGGAAGGGGTGTGGGAGAGAGGAAGGGAGGGACAGCCTCCGTGGGTCAGAGAGGCAGCAGATACGTATGTAACTGGGACTGTCTGCCCTAGAACATTCTAAGAAGAAAAGAAAGTAGAAGATGTAGAGAGATAAACAGGGAGAAAGGGAGGAATCGAAACGGTATTCCTTTGGGAAGTTTGCAGGGCTTGTTTCTATCGAAAGAAACAATAATGTCATAGAAGTCACATGGAGTTGGGAACATTATCGGGATGCACATTCCCATGGGTTACATGAGTTGCTGACAAGCAGCGGCAGAAATGTAGCCAGGTGATTGGTCTCCAATTCTACCCCGACACTTTCAAAGAAAGTGATAAACATCATCTGCGGTCCCCATTCCATCCTCTGTTGTCATGTGGATGAACGCAGTGATCTGCCTGTTGGATTTTAAATCTCCTAATTTAATAGGCTCCTGGACAGGTCAAAATGTCTGCTGGGTGCAAATGTCTCATTTAAATATCGGTTTCCCACTTTGTCCACTATGTTCAATTAAAAGAAGGAAAGGAAGGGGAGAGGAGGGGAGGAGAGAGAAGAAGGAAGGGAAGGGAAGAGAGAGGGAAGGGAAGTGGGAAGGAAAGAGAGAAGAGAAGGGAAGGGGGAAGGGAAGAGAAGGGGAAGGGAAGGGAAGGAAGAGGGAAGGGAAGGGAAAAAGGAAGGGAAGGGGGAAGGAAAGGGGGAAAGGAAGGGAAGGGAAGGAAAGGGAAGGAAGAGGGAAGGAAGGGGGAGGGGAAGGAAGAGGGAAGGAAGGGGGAAAGAAAGGGGAGGGAAGGAAGAGGGAAGGAAGGAGGAAAGGAAGGGGAGGGAAGGAAGAGGGAAGGGAAGGAAAGGGAAGGAAGAGGGAAGAGAAGGAAACCCACCCCTTGTTTAGCATATAAGCAAGAAATAACCATAAAAATGGGCAACCAGCAGCCCTGGGGGCTGCTGTGCCTATTCTTTTATTCCTTTACTTTCCTAATAAACTTGATTTCATTTTACTCTATGGTCTTGGCCTGAATTCTTTCTTGTGTGAGATCCATGAACCCTCTCTTGGGGTCTGGATTGGAATCTCTTTCCTGTAACAGGGGTACGAACTTCTAGGCAGCTCCTGAAGGTAATACATGAAGCGCGCACGCACGCGCGCGCGCGCGCACACACACACACACACACACACACACACACACACACACACACACACATAGGGATAGGCTGTTGCCCAGACTGGAGTGCAATGTGCGATCACAGTTCACTGCAGCCTCAATATCCTGGGCTCAAGGGATCTTCCCGCCTCAGCCTCTGGAGTAGCTGGAACTACAGGTGCGTGCCCCTGAGCCCCTCTCTGAAGGTAATATTACATCAGTGCTCTCCTGGAGTACCTGCCATTTGATAGACACTCAATTATTGTTAAACAAGTGGCTTATGTGTGTCTGGTGCATATGTATATGGGTTGTGTGTGCACGTGTGTGTGTGGGATGTCTGTGTAGTGTGCATATAGTGTGTGGTGTGCGTGTTGTGTGTGTGTGTGCACATGTATGTGTGGTGGCAGGGGAGGTTAGGGAGGAGACCCAGACCTAGCATCAGTTTCCACTGTGATCTGCCTTGTTGTCTCGACATCTCCCTGCCTTAGCCGGATGGAAGGAACCAGTGTTCTCCAAACACATCTTGCAGGTTCTCACTGTGTTCCACTCACCCCTCTTCCCAATTCCTTCTCCTCTCCTCCCCCACCACAGCCTTTCCCTTCCCCCTCTAATTAATGGATCCCTCCTCTCTGTCCTCACGGTGCCTCCCGCCTCCCTGTTGCTGCTGCCTGAAGCATTTCTCTCTGATTAGATTGCCAGTCCTATCCCCAGCTCTGGCATCAGCAAGGGTTTTGGCACAAATATTTGTTGAAATCTTGAAAGGAGCACCCTGCTTGAACAGTGGCTTCTGCCGCTGGCTGTCTGCATAGCGTAGTTGCTGAAAACAGCTGGAGGTCAATATGCATCCCCCTACTGGGATCACACGCTGATGTCGCTCTGTGACCCGGTTAGGACAAGTCCCCTACAAAGCCTCGGTTTTCTCATCTGTAAGTTGGAACTCATAGCACTTATTTCAAATTAAGCATTAGATGAAGAATCTAAGTTAAGTGCATGCCACTGGTGGGTGTGTTCATTTTCCTCCCCTTCTGTCCTAACTTAGAAAAAAAAAAAAAAATGGGCAGGGCGTGGTGGCTTATGTCTATAATCCTAGCACTTTGGGAGGCCCAGGCAGGTGGATCGCTTGAGCCCAGGAGTTGAAGACCAGCCTGGGCCACATAGTAAAACCCTCTCTCTATTTAAAAAAAAAAAAAAAAAAAAAAAAAAAAAAGTTTATTGATGTTTCCTTATAAATGAGAAAAGATTTGGTCTTATTTCTTAAGGATTTGGTAGTTAAATCATTGAATAGGACAGGTACATGGAAAAGCCTAGATGGTATGGTTTTCTGATTATCTATTGCCATGTAACAAACAGTTCCAAAATTTAATGGCTTAAAGCAATTTATTATTAGAGAATTTTTTATGGTTCTGTGGGTTGACTGGAGCAGCTGGAAGTAGAGTCATCTAAAGGCTCAAGGATGGTTTATTCACTCAAATGTCTGCTGTCTCAGTTGGGATGATTGGAACAGCCAGAGCTGGCTGGCATCTCTCTCTCCACATGGACTCTTCCTAGTCTAGCTTGGGCTTCCTCACAGCATGGCCGTCTCAGGGCAGCTAGACTCTCACATGGCAATGGACTTCTTCCACAAGCATTCTGAGAGAGCAAGGTTCCTTATGAACTAGCTCAAAAGTCGTGCAGCATCACTTCTACAGTAGGCTGTTGGTGACACAGGAAAAGCCTGAATTAACAAGCAAGAGGCGCACACAAGAGTGTGGGCACCTACCAGGAAGTGTGGTTCCCCAGGGCCATCTTTGAAGATTAGCTACCACCACACAAAGATAATATGCAAAGACATGAGAAATGATGTTCACTGTTGGATGCATCTGTTGCAGGGTGGGCAAATGTTCTCTTTATAGGGCCAGATACTAAATACTTTAGAGCTGCAGGTCATATGGTCTTGCCATGACTACTGAACTCTGCTACTGAAGTATAAAAGCAACCACAAAAAATATGCAAGTGAACAGGCATGGCCGTGTTTCAATAAAACTTTATTTACAAAACAGGTTGGGGAGCCAGCAATCACCGATTATTAGATACTTAGAAAATGCTAGACATGGGGTGCATTCGTTTTCTATGGCTGCTATAAGAAATTACCACAAACCTGGTGACTTCAAACAATAAAAATGTACTCTTTCATAATTCTGGAGGCCAAAATCCGTTTCACTGGCCTGAAATCAAGGTGCTGCCCGGGCCACACTTCCTCCAGAAATTCCAGGGGAGAATCCGTTCCTGGCTTCTTCTGGCTTCTGGAGACTGCTAGAGTTCCTTGGCTTGTGGCCACATCATTCTGATCTCTGGCTTCATCTTCACATAGCCTTGTCTCCTCTGTATGCCTGAGTGTCAAATCTCTTTCTGCTTTTCTCTTATAAAGGTATATGTGATTCTATTTAGGGGCCTGCCTAGATAATCCAAGATGATGTTCTCATCTCAAGATCCTTAATCAGGCTGAGAGTGAGGGCTTATGCCTGTAATCCCAACACGCTGGCAGGCCAAGGTGGGCAGATCACTTGAGGCCAGGAGTTCAAGACCAGCTTGGCCAATATGGCAAAACCCTGTCTCTACTAAAAATACAAAAATTAGCCAGGCGTGGTGGCATATGCCTGTAATCCCAGCTATTCAGGAAGCTGAGGCAGGGGAATCATTTGAATCTGGGAGGTGGAGGTTGCAGTGAGCCGAGATCGTGGCACTGCACTCCAGCCTGGGCGACAGAGTGAGATGCAGTCTCAAAAAAAAAAAATCCTTAATCACGTCTTTCCCATAGAAGGTAATATTCACAGGGTCTGGGAATTGGAAGTAGATAGATCTTTGGAGAGCTATTTTTCAGCCTACTGCAAGAGGTAGGCACTTTGTATACCTTTTTCTCTCATATTAAGGCTATGAGGTAGCTATGACTTTTACTATTTTACAGATGAGGAAAGTGAGGCTCAGAGAGGTTTACTAACTAACTTCTCTGTATTTCTTATGCAGCCGGTAAGAAGGTCCAAGCTCTTTCCCTTACCCTTAGAGAATATTTCTGGGAGAAATACTGGGCCATGCTATTCCACTCTATGTGATTTCAGAGCATTCACTTTATTTTTCAGACACTTAGTGTTTTCATCTGTAAAATGGGAATCATCACATATCCTTTGTAACCTAGGTCAGATGAAATTAGACAGTTTTTGTAAAAATCATTTGAAACATATTATGTGTTATATAGGTGCAATGGGTTATGATTATCTACAGTGGGTTCATCAGAAAGTTTTTATATGAGATAAGAGATGACTTGGCTGAGAGCTACGAACGAAATGCCAAAATATTTCTAGAAATCATTGCTGGCCTAGAGTGCTGAATCTTCACTTAACATAGTGATTGCAGTTGTGATATGGATACATTTAAAAATATTCCCTGTTTGAGGAATTATACCTGGAAGCCACCCCTCAAAGAAAGCCAGCGGGAAATGCTGAATTATTTCAAGTTGAAAGGGGGACACATTGAAAGGGGGAGGGAAGGTGAGTTTTAGTCTTTATGAGGTTTCTTCTCCTCTCAATTTTAGGCATTATACCCAATGTGTCAGATTTGATTGCAATGGTACCATGAGCTGTTTTTCTGTCTGTTAACTTTCTGTGGTTTCTATCATCTTGGTAATTAAAAAAAGGGTGGTGGTAGAACAGTGGGTGGGAGGTTGCCTAAGTGAGCAGCAAAATGATGCCAGGAAGAAAAAGTCAGGCATGATAAAGAGCATTTAGGAGGAACCTAGACATCTTTATCAAAATTGATTTTGGATTGGACAGGCCTCTTCTCTGCATTCACTCTGTATTTATAAATCTAGATCAGATGTGGAAAACATGGCCTCTCAGAATAGAGCACATCCTGTACCATGGCAGACATCACTAATCAATCAGAGCAACCCAGCACTCCAGGCAGCCACTCCCAGTCAATGAACACTATCGCCTCTGCGCTTGATGATAAGCCTAAAACATAAATTTTACTGCATTAATTAACTTCCCTAATCCAAAAGCCTTTTTGTCCTGCTGCTTATACCCAAGCTGAAGCTGCTCGTTTACTATTTTGGTAACACCTGGTTTATTTGCAACTCAACAACAGCAGCTACGATTCACTCACTGTGCACAAAGCTCTCTATATTGAAGTCTTACCACTGTTAGTTTTTCTAGGTAACTGAAGCTCATCTGAATGCTATGCCAATCAAACGGAGAGTTCTGCTGCTTACAAACTGTTTGAAGACTGCTGCTCTAGTGAGTAGTGTTTCTGGAGATGAGTGAAGCATTTCATTTTTGTTTATCAGAGGTTATTGCTGTGTTTATGGCAGTGTTTATTGTTAGATAATTTGGGGAATGCAAAATAAAAACTAAAAAACTTATATTCATGGTGTGGGCAAGACGAACAAACATGATTCACTCAAGGAAAAAAAAACCAAACTCCCTGCATATGGGCGGGCATTGGCAGAAAATGAGAGAGCATTCAAGCAAATGTTGCAAAATATTAACAACTGTCGAATGTGGGTAGGAGGTATTCAGGGATTCATTTCTTCAACCTTACTATATGTTTGAAATTTTTCACAGTAAAAACCTGGAGGGTGGAATAAAACACGGAGAATAGATGTATTTTTTAAAAATCCCTTCATCCATGAGATCTTTGCTACTTCTGTTTTAATTTTTAAATTTTTTATTGAAAAATAATTTATATAACATAAAATTCACCCTGTTAAAGTGTACATTTCAGTGGGTTTTAACATATTCTCTATGTTCTGCAAAGCTTACTGCTCTCTAATTCTAGACCACATCCATTGCCCCCAAATGGAACCCAATACGTATTAGCAATTTGTCTCAACATCCCCCCCGCCCCCTTGGCAACCACTAATCTGTCTCTATGGCTTTACCTATTGTGGACATTTCATATAAATAGAGGCATACACTATGCGGTCTTTCATGACTGCTATCTTTCACTTAGCATGATGTGTTCAAGGTTCTTCTACATTGCAGCATGTATCAGTACTTCATTCCTTTTCGTAGCTGAATAATATTCCATTGTATAGATAAACCACATTTTTTTTACCCATTCTTTTGCTGATGGACGTTTGGGTTGTTCTTCCTTTTGGCTGCAATGTATAAGGCTTCTATGAACATTCATGTTCAAGTTTTTGTGTGAACATTTGTTTTCAGTTCTCTTGGGTATATACCTAGGAGTGGAATTGCTGGGTCATTTGGTAACTCTATGTTTAATCTTTTGAGGTTCTGCCAGGCTGTTTTCCAAGGTACGCTATTTTACGTTCCTACCAGCAATGTATGAGAGTTCCAGTTTCTCTCCATTCTTGCCAACATTTGTTATTGTCCCTTTGCAATTTTTTTTTTTTTTTTTGAGACAGAGTCTTGCTCTGTCACCCAGGCTGGAGTGCAGTGGCGTGATCTCAGCTCACTGCAAGCTCTGCCTCCCAGATTAATGCCATTCTCCTGCCTCAGCCTCCCGAGTAGCTGGGACTACAGGTGCACGCCACCACGCCCAGCTAATTTTTTGTGTTTTTAGTAGAGACGGGGTTTCATCGTGTTAGCCAGGATGGTCTCGATCTCCTGACCTTGTGATCCACCCGCCTCGGCCTCCCAAAGTGCTAGGATTACAGGCGTGAGCCACTGTGCCCGGCTGCAATTTTTAAATATATCCATCCTGATGGGGTGGATCTCCATTAGGAGATCTCATTCTAATGGGTGAGATCTCATTGCAATTTTAACTTGCATTTCTGCCATTTCTGTTTTCTACTTCAGTGCTGATGAACTTAGGAGAAACTGTCAGCTGAGATACTGAATGTACAAAAGCAGTAGGGGGTCTTAAAAATCATTGCATTCTGCAATTGCATCGATTCTTCCTTAAGAATCATCTTGTGCTCCCAGACTATCCCTGAGTTGTTGCTTAAGGCTTGGACGTGTTTTCTATTGCCATGTAACAGACGACCAGAAGCTTAAAGACAACTCCAACTTATTAGATAACAGTTCCATAGGTTAGAGGTCGGAAATGCTGTAGTTGGGTTCTCTGCCTAGGGTATCACCAGGCTGAAATCAAGGTGTCATCTGGACTGAGTTCTTGTCTGGAGCCTCCAAGGAAAATTCCCAGATCATTCCTGTGGGTGGTGGGATTCAGTTTCTTGTAACTGTAGAACCTAGGTCCCTGCTTTCTTGCTGGCTGTCATCTGGGGCCAACCTCAGTGCCTAGAGGCTGCCCACATTCCTTGCTACGTGGAACCTTTCATCTTCAAGCCAGCAACAGCATGTTGTATCCTTCTTGTTCTTTGAAGCTCTGACTTTTCTGTCTCTGATCTCCAGACACAGCTTTAAGAGGCTCACAGGATTAGGTCAGGCCTGCTCAGATCATCTCTGTATCTTAAGGTCAACTGATTTGGAACCTTAATGACATCTACAGAATCCCTTCACAGCAATGCCTAGATTAATGCCTGAGTAACTGGGAGAGGTATGTGTACAGTATGGACTGGGGATCTTGCTAGCCACGCTAGAATTCTGCTTTTCAAAGGCTTTTGACATAAGCACTAAAATGTGTCTTTTGCTGACCGCAGCGTCGAAACGTTTTCATGCGCCATGAAAGCAGTTCCAGCTATGATTGACACTGGATAACAGCTATTTTGAGTAGGACAATATTCTGCAAATACATTGGTATTGTCTATCCTGACCCTTGCTGTTGATTATTGAATCAATAGCTCCTGTTGGCTTCAGGGGATCTTAGCGTGTTGATTGGGACCTGGTCGAGTCATGACAAAGTGATAAATTGCATGCTTATTTACTCTTGTGATTCTGTGGCTCTTTGGAAAGGACTAACCTTCTGGTGTGCCCAATAAAATCCTCTTTGATGTGCCAAATATGGACCTTTGAACTTTTAAGGAATTTTAAGTGGGGAAAATTAGTATCTGCCCATATTGAAGCAAGCACAGCCTTTGTATTTTTTCCTCATGGTGGACATTAGCGACAGGAAACGCTCTTGATTCTTGGCCGTATCATTTCTCTCTCTCATCTAATCATTTAGCTCTCACATTCTGAAACGGGCATAAATTGCCCCTTGTTAAGTACAATAAACTAAAGTGTGAATGCATGTGAGACATAAAATGACTTTGAAAGAGAAAGCCAATAGGAACCAGTTCCCATTGCCAAGGTCAAGTCAGAAGTGGCTAGACATTTCTTTCTTTCTTTTAATACTGTTGGAATGCAGTAGATCTCAGCGGGTCTGAAGACAGCATTTTCCAGTGTACGATCCTGGGACACCAGTTTCATAAGATGAATAATAGGCATTAAGTGGAAAGGGTTCTGTGGTCATGTAGGGTTTGCCATTAAAGTGAATTATAAATCTCAGGGGAGATGTTCTGCTGGGATCTCTAAGGGGGGATGTTCTGTTGGGATTTCTAAGGGGAGATATTCTGTTGGGATTTCCAAACTTACTTAGAGGTTGAACACTCATTCGGGTTTTCCGTTTAGGAAGGGCTGTGTTGAAAGAATTCTTTGACTTGAGAAAGTAGGCATATGTCTGTTGGCACATTTGTGGCACCAATCCACAAAGGGACACATCTCCACATTTGAGTCACAAGTACACATCTTTGGATCAGTCAGGCAAGGTCGCTCACGTCTGTAACCCCAGCACTTTGGAGGCCGAAGCGGGCGAATCACCTGAGGTCAGGAGTTCGAGACCAGCCTGGCCAACATGGTGAAACCCCATCTCTACTAAAAATACAAAAATTAGCCAGGTGTGGTAGTGCATGCCTGTAATCCCAGCTACTTGGGAGGCTGAGGCAGAATTGCTTGAATCTGGGAGGTGGAAGTTGTAGTGAGCCAAGATTGTGCCACTGCACTCCAGACTTCAGGCTGGGTAACAGAGTGAGACCCTGTCTCAAAAAAAAAAAAAAAAAAAAAAAAAAAAAAAAAAAGTGGGATTATTCACTAATCTCTTTATAGCTTATCAATACTATTCTCAATCCGAAGCCCTAGAAGTGGCCTCAGACACTTCAGTAACAAGTTTATATCTAGTAAATGGATAAAAGGAGGAAATTGATATTTCTTAATTATCCCCCATGGGATGGGTGCATTGTGTATTGTATCCTATTTAAACTTCAAATAACCCTGCTGAAGGTAGTGTTATTACCTTCAGTTCATAAACAAGGACACTGCAGCTCAGAAAGGCTAAGCAGTTTGCCTAAGGTCACACAGCTTGCACATGTTCTTGAATCCAGCATCATCCGACTCCAAAGCCCCTCCTCTTTCTCATATACCATGCTGTCTCTCCTCCTTTCTTGCTAATATGTTTTAGTTTATGCTATGAATGAGTATTCTAAAAGCTGGGTGTAGATCAAATATTTTAAATTGAGTTGTATTTTCCCATTTTTCAGCATTATGATTTCAGAGATGCTTCATCCTTATTCCAAAATCATCTTTAACTGGACGGGTGTGGTGGTTCATGCCTGTAATCCCAGCATTTTGGGAGGCCGAGGCGGGTGGACTACTTGAGGTCAGGAGTTCGAGACCAGCCTGGCCAAAGTGGTAAAACCCCGTCTCTACTAAAAATACAAAAATCAGCTGGGCGTGGTGGCGAGTGCCTGTAATTCCAGCTACTCGGGAGGCTGAGGAAGGAGAATTGCTTGAACTCGGGAGGTGGAGGTTGCAGTCAACTGAGATGGCGCTACTGCACTCCAGCCTGGGAGACAGAGCGAGACTCCATATTAAAAAAAAAAAAAAAAAAAAGAGAGACAAAAAATAGTCATCCTCAACTGCCAGTGGTTTTGGATACTTGAGCTCTCCATTGCCCCACCTCTTCCCTATTCTCTATGAAGTGATGAATAATCTGAAAGCAAAATTTTGCAATGCACTGGGAAAAACGAACTCTGATTTCATTTATTTTCCAATTTCTATGTTTTCTCGAAGGAAGTGTGTCTTTTCATTTATCTGCATAATTCTGGAGAGCTTCAGAGCCAGACAGGCTCTGGCTCAGATCACTTGACTTTTGGCTAGTGATTTCATTTCTGTTTCCTCAGCCTGTAAAATGGGAACAACAGAACTCTTGGAGGCCAATTAAGGACCGTGAATTTAAAGCACTTAAATAGGAGTACTCGGTAATTGTTAACTTCTCTTCGACCTTAGTATTGGGGATTAAGTAATATTGGCCAATAAGATAAAAAACAAAAACAAGAATTGTCAGGGACACCATTTAAGGACTCTGAAAAGAGTTACAAAGAAACTAGCCAGTCAAGGTGGCTCACACCTGTCATCTCCGCACTTTGTGAGGCCAAGGTGGGAGGATCGCTTGAGCCCAGGAGCTCAAGACCAGCTTGGGCAACATGGGTGAAACCCCATCTCTACAAAAAATAAAAAATTAGCCAGGCATGGCGGCACGTGCCTGTAGTCTCAGCTACTCCAGAGGCTGAGATGGGAGCATTGCTTGAGCCCGAGAGTTTGAGGCTGCAGTGAGCCGTGATCACACCACTGCACTGCAGCCTAAGCAACAGAGTAAGACCCTGTCTCAAAAAAAAAAAAAAAAAAGAAGGAAACTAGCACCTGTCTTCTCATTGCCCTTATCAGTTTTGCTGCTCGTTTCTTTATGGCCAGTCAGTACCAATTCAGAGTACACTTGAAAATTCAAGTAAACACGAACATACATTAATATTAACTGAAGAACAAATATTTGTGGAACTCCCTTGGCCCTTCATGTTTACCTTTGCTCTGAGAAACGTAGTTAGCAGAAGTAACATCAAACAAAAAAGACTATTCCCATCATCTAGGGAAAGTTATACTCCCAGCTTGCCACCATAGGCCCTCAGCTACTCACTATCCTAAATGGAGCAAGAGACACTGGCATTTAACCACAAGGTATTTTTACCTAAACATGTGTCATTTCAACATGCTCTTCTGTTGGTATTCCCAGATCTAACTAGTGCAGCGCCTTACCCATAGTAAGGCCATTTTGTTGAATTAATGAATATTTACAGAAACGTGCTCACTCCCAGTTCCCTCCACATTTAACTCCAAATGAGATGAGCAGGTTTTGTTTTGCGTCCAAAAATAGTTCGGCTCCTAGAAAATATTTTCCTAAGGAGCTTGGTGGAAGATGAAGTAGCTTGACTTTGCTCAAAATAAAGCTATGCCAATATTTGTTACCCAGACTCACCAGCTCTGACCTTCAACTGTTTGAGACAGGCGTTCATGGCTCAGTGGATAGGGCGGCAGGGCGTCTAGCTTTTGCTGAAATCTTAAATTGATTCTAGACCCTTACACCCTTACACAGACACACACACACACACACACACCCCAATAGTTCTCTCCTTCAGAATCATCAGTTAACCCAGGTCACTCATATCTCCTAATGTAGGGTAAATAAAGAACATTTTTGATTGGGCACAGTGGCTCACGCCTGTGATCCCAGCACTTTGAGAGGCTAAGGTGGGAGGATCACTTGAGTCCAGGAATTTGAGACCAGCCTGGGCAACATAGAGAGATCCCATCTCTACATAAAATTTAAAAACTAGCCAGGCAAGATGGTACACACCTGTGGTCCCAGTTAGCTACTTGGGAGGCTGAGGTGGGAGATCACTTGAACCTGGGAGGTCAAGGCTGCATTGAGGTATGATTGCTCCACTGCACTCCAGCCTGGGTGACAGAGCGAGATCCTGTTTCAAAACAACAAAAAAAAGGAGTTTTTTCCATTCTGTTCATGGATCCAGTACCCACTGTGTACACACTTCACAACCCACTACACTTGGCTTCTCAAAGTTGTTTCCCTGTGTCTCCCAGTCATTGACCAAGCCCGACTTCACTTTGTTCACACTGAAGCCGCAGGCTTCTCTAATCTTGCATTCTCTTGCTTCGATGAGTTCTCTGGCATGCATCCCCTGGATGGTATAGATTAACCCCATTTACAGCAAATTCTGCTCAGGGCCCTGGTGAGGCGAGGCCTGGCCACTGAACTGCACGGCCTTGGAGGGAGTGCTTTGCATAAAGCCCATTAAGAAGGTGACAGCTGAGCCTCCCTCTAATAACTCACAGTGGCAGATCGGAACAAATTGTTCTTGTTTTTTCATATTTGGAGGAGTCAGGGGGTTGGGCTGGGCAGAGCGGGGAGGTTGTGGTGGAAGACGCGGTTTCCCTTTTTGCTAATAGGGGATTTAAAAATAGTGTCTCAAGAAAATCGTTGGAAGCAAGAGACCGCAGGGATACTACACAGAGACACACAAAGAGGATGTTGCTATTTCTGTTAGCGGCTCGGGTTAGTACAGAGAGTGGTTTAAAAAAAAAAATGGGGACGGGGAGGCAGGACGAGAAAACTGTAGGTTTTGAGAAATTGAGAATGCTGTTTTCCAAAGTTCTTGCTGGTAACTCGTGTTTCTTGAGCCCAGGACAGGTTTAACTTCTCTTGTAGGAGAGACACTGCCACTTAACCACAAAGTATTTTTACCTAAACATGTGTCATTTCATGTGTAATAGACCCTATACGCCCCTCCTTCTGTGCTGGGTAGGAACACGTAAGACAAGAATCCAGATACCATGTAACTGGCATTTCCCTGTTGAACACGGCCCTAGCTCACTTTGCTTTGGAATCATTCATTACTATGTTTTTTATTGTGGTAAAATGCACGTACATGAAATTTGCCATTTTAACAATTTTAAGTGTGTAGTTCTGTGGCATTCAGTGCATTCACATTGTTGTGGCATCATCATTGCCATCTCTTCAAGAACTCTTTTTTTTTTCTTTTTGAGATAGGGTCTCACTCTATTGCACAGGCTGAAGTGCAGTAGCATGATCCCAGCTCTCTGCAAACTCTGCCTCCCAGGTTCAAGCAATTCTCCTCCCTCAGCCTCCCAGGTAGCTGGGATTACATGCACCTGCCACCACACCTGGCTAATTTTTGTATTTTTTTGGTAGACGCGCATTTCACCATGTTGGCCGGGCTGGTCTCGAACTCCTGACCTCAAGTGATCCTCCCGCCTCGGGCTCCCAGAGTGCTGGGATTACAGGCATGAGCCACCCGTGCCCGGTCGCAAGAACTCTTTTCAGCTTGCAAAACTGAAACCCAGTACCCATCAAACACTAACTCTCCCCTTTCCCCATTCCCTCCAGCTCCTGGTCACAATCATTTTACTTTCTGTATCCATGAGTTTAGCCAAATTCGTAAAGGTACTTACTCCAAGTACCTCATATGAGAAGAAATCATACAGAATTTGTGCTTTTGTGACTGGCTTATTTCACTTAACACAGTGTTTCAAGGTTCATCTGTACTGCAACACGTCTCAGAATCTCATTGCTTTTCATGTCTGAATAATACTGTATTCCATGGTGTGTGTATACCACGTTCTGTTTATCCATTCACCCATCGGTGAACACTTGGGTTGCTTCCAGCTTTTGGTGATTGTGAATAGTGGTGCTACGAATGTGGATGAATTCTAGTTCCTTTTAAAAAATTCGAGTCTTGGCTGGGTGCGATGTCTCACACCTGTAATCCCAGCACTTTGGGAGACTGAAGTGGGTGGATTGCTTGAGGTCAGGAGTTCAAGACCAGCCTAGGCAACATGGCGAAAACCCTACTGTACAAAAAAATAAAAAATAAGTCGGGTGTGGTGGCACAGGCCTGTGGTCCCAGCTACTCAGGTCCCAGCTGAGGTGGGAGGATCATTTGAGCCCAGGAGGTGAAGGCTACAGTGAGCCGAGATCGCACCACTGCACTCCAGCCTGGGTGACAGAGTGAGACCCTGCCTTAAAACAAACACACACACAAAAATCAAGTCTTTACTTGTCTATTTCTTTTTCTTTTCTTTTCTTTTTTTTCTGAGACAGAGTCTTGCTCTGTCGCCCAGGCTGGAGTGCAGTGGTGTGATCTCAGCTCACTACAACCTCCATCTCCCAGGTTCAAGCAATTCTCCTGCCTCAGCCTCCCAAGTAGCTGGGATTACACGTGTGTGCCATCACGCATGGCTAATTTTTGTGTTTTTAGTACAGATGGGGTTTTGCCATGTTGGCCAGGCTGTCTCAAACCCCTGACCTCAAGTGATCTGCCCGCCTCGGTCTCCCAATGTGCTGGGATGACAGGCGTGAGCCACTGCACCCGGCTGCTTGTCTATTTCTTTTACCTCTGTTGATGAGCTGTTTCTCAGCAGAATAATCTTGGCAAACACAGCCCAGGAGTGCAAACTTGGAAGCTGAACGTGACATCGGGGAGTCCCCTTGTCAGACTTTAGACTCACAAACAAGGTGTCCTTCCCTTCTAAGAAGCGGCTTCTGTTATGGTGACCATTATGTCCCCGTTTGCCCAGGACGCCCTTGGTTTACACTTGTTGTCTCAGTGTGATCATTAAACAGCATGACCTTGCACTCTCAGAAGGACCCTGGGTTGGATGAGAAGTTATATACTTGTGCGATTTATGCAGAAAGTTGTAAGCTGGTGTCATCCAATAGCAGGTGAAACTGGAAGATAAAGACACTATTCCTTGGGGAGACTCTGGAGGGTTGTGTGGGACCCAGAAATGACAGCCAAATGTGTAGCTTTTGGGGTTTGAGGAGAAAGGAAAGAGGAGCAGGATTTAGGCTTGAGGGCTCCCAGTGTGCTGAACCAACAACTTTCCTTGTGGCTGGTCCATCTAAGACAGCGGTTCTCAACCAGCGGGGATTTTGCCTCTCTGGGGACACTGGGCAATGTCTGGAGATGTTTTTGGTTGTCACAGCTTGGGTGGGGGCTGCTGCTAGCATCTAGAGGGTAGCAACCAGGGATGCTGCTCAACACCCTAGGATGCCCAGCACGGCCCCCTCCCCAAATGAGTACCCAGCCCCAAATGCCAATAGTGCAGAAGTTGAGAAATGTTGGTTTAAGAGTTGCAAGAAGAAAATGAAGAGGAAGGAAAGGAAATAGGCTTCAACAAGAAGAAGGGAGGATGCAAAGAGCAACAGAAGGAACTGCAGCCTCTGGGTCAGGACATAAACTTGGCTTTTCCTCCTGCCTTTCCAGTGGTCTTGATCCTTTTCCCACATTGCTTAGTCCCCTTTTCTGTTTGCCTCAATATCTTCCTCTGTGCAATGGGGCCAACGCAAGTCTCATATGTGTAATGTGGTGGCTGAGAGCAAGTTTCTAAGGTGGTTTGATTTTTTTTTTTTTCTTTGAGACAGGGTCTCACTCTGTTGCCCAGGCTGCAGTGCAGTGGGGTGATCATAGCTCACTAACAGCCTCAACCTCCCAGGCTCAAGTGATCCTCCCACCTCAGCTTCCTGAGTAGCTGGGACTACAGGTGTGTGTCACCATACCAGGCTAATTTTTATTCATTTATTTTGTAGAAACAGGGTATCCCTATATTGCCCAGGCTGGTGGTAAGGTGATTTAAGTTTACAGTGCTTGACAAATATAGAATACTTGGCCCCGGCAGGACACGGTGGCTCATGCTTGTAATCCTAGTACTTTGGGAGGCCGAGGCAGACAGATCACTTGAGGTGAGGAGTTTGAGAACAGCCTGGGCAACATGGCAAAACCCTGTCTCTACTATATATACAAAAATTAGCCAGGCTTAGTGGCCAGTGCCTGTAATCCCAGCTACCAGGGAGGCTGAGGCAGGAGAATCACTTGAACCCAGAAGGTGGAGATTGAGGTGAGCTGAAATCGCACCACTGCACTCCCAGCCTGGGTGACACAGCAAGACTCCATCTCAAAAAAAAAAAAAAAAAGAATGCCTGGCCTGGCCTCCAGGCCACCCACCAGCACGTGGGTTCTCTTGAGACTGAGAGGGAAGCAGCCATCACCCATTCCCACCCAGAGGTGAGAGGTAAGAAAGTAGGGAGACAGCATGGCTTTGTGTTTACAGAGCAATTTCCAAAGCATTTTCTCCTAACACTCACAGCTACCACAGTACACTAACTGCTAAGAGGTTCACTGTGTTTCAAATCATCAATTGATATTCCCAGGACACCCAGATGACGCGTGGCTTTTACAAGTCCTGTTTTATGTGTTTGAAGGTATTCTGGGTTAGTGATGGAATGCAGAGAAGACCTAGCCTCTCTCCCCTTGGGTTCTGTTGATAATTTGCTATATTTTAATAAGTGTGTACATCCCAACATCAGATGATGTAATTGTCTTGGTTGCAAGTACTCACCTGTCTGGGCTGAATTCAGTTTGCAATTGCTCCCTATCGACTCTCATAAATATTCATTTACGATGAGGTCAGATGAAGCCGTGGAATTCAGCAAAGGATCATGATGAACACAAACCTCAGCCTCCTCCCCACCTGGGAGGGACAAGGGCAGACACAGGATCACATTTCAGGAGCTTAGAAGAAATCAGACTGAGCTTCAGTGAAATCAGTCCGTGAGAAGAGGTGTGAGATGTTAATTAAAGGGGGGAAATCCAAGCTCAGTGATAAATGTGCTACGTCCTCGGGACCCGGCTGCTCGAATGTACTCTATTGCGGTAATTTTCCTAAGTGCAGTGGAGATTGGTGAAAAATCTTTCTGCCAATAAAAATATTTGCAAGACACTTTTTTTTTTTTAAATTTGGTAAGCCCACCTAGAAGGCCCGCTTACATACTGATGAACTGGAAAATCCAAATGGCCACAGAATTCACCCTCCGACAAGGGAACGGTACTGCGTAAATACCAGAATTATTTTCATGAGTCCACGGATCACATATGAACGGCTTCAGCTGCTGGGGTTTATTGGCCCTGGTGTGGGTCTCTGGGTTCTGGGGAGGGGGAGGGGTGGACTGCCTCAGTTACAGACAAAATAGATGACTAGCCTGGTGCCAATTAACCTCGCTTTAATTGATAATTAATTTTAAAACCTATTTACTCTCCCTGGAACAGCTGAGACTTTAAAGAGACCACTGTGAAAACAAATGGAGAATAAAGTCATCTCTCAGGAAATGAACCAGGCCTCTCGGGGAAGGAGACAGATCAGGCCTTTCGGACGGGCCATTTTATTGAAGTATTCTGAATGTTCATGAAGGTGACAGACCAAAGTCATAGGATGGTGACAGCTGCCTTCTGAGTTCACTGTCTCTTTATGGCCACCCATCCCCACTCCCTGGGAAAGTGACCAGCTGCCCGGGTGTGTCCAGAACTGAGGAGTTCCCCAGACGTGGGATTTTCAGAGCTTAAAATAGGAGGGCTCCATGCCCTCCTCCCTGGACCCTGATACCTCTGGATTGATTTTTTCACTCCCTGCCTCTTTTGATCCCCAGGCATTGCTTCTGTCTCTTTTCAACTTGATTCAGCCATACTCTCTGATTTCAACCCTGCAGTCAAAATCTCCCCACCTTGTTTTAACCTCAGGACGTTACTGAATAGCAAGATTGCAACATGGATGAATGTCCAGATTATCAAGCCCTTTCCATAGGCAACTTGTTCAAGAATAGGTTTGTTAGTAATTTTTTTTTTTTTTTTTTTTTTGAGACAGGGTCTGGCTCTGTCACCCAGGCTGGAGTGCAGTGGCATGATCACAGCTCACTGCAGCCTTGAACTCCTGGGCTCAAGTGATCCTCCCACCTCAGCCTCCTGAGTAGATGGGACTATGGGCATGGCCCACCATGACAGGCTAATTTTTAAAGTTTTCTGTAGAGACGGAGTTTTGCCATGTTGCCCAGGCTGGTCTCAAGCTCCTGGGCTCAAGCGATCCTCTGCCTTGGCCTCCTGAAGTGCTGGGATCACAAGCATGAGCCACCACACCTGGCTGTAATTTTTTCTGACTATAAAAGCAACTAGAGCATGCTTACCAATAACAAAAAAGTACCAGCAAACACAGAAATGCAGGAAAATATGAAGAGAATATAAATATGCAGAGATATAAATATAAACAGCAAAGCAGAGATTATTTTGAATCTCAGTGCCTGGAGAAGGCACTGAAGTCATGAATCTTTTGGTCAATGTCCCATTTCATTCATTTACTTTTTAATAGCCTGGGATGAATATAACTGTGATCTCCACCCTATCTCCATCATGATTATTCGAGACACTTGGAAGAAACCCAAACATGGAGATGCTAGTATTTGTAACACAATCTGATGATATTTTGATAATTTCTACCATTGCTAATGAAAAATATATCATACTTTATCCAGAATTCAGTCCAAAAAGTGTCTGGAGAAGCTAAGAGAATTATTAGCTGAATGCATGAATTTGACTGCACTCAAGATGTGACATGACATACCTTGGAGGGCTCTCCTTGGCCATGGTCTAGACCTATTGACAGTCCAGTTACTACTGCAGGGTTTAAATTGCTAAGCTGGAATTTTTACTCCCCTAAGGACCTCTGAGTTTCACGGGAGGGTCTATGATTCAGTACACAGTAAAAGATCCGTGACTCTAAGTTTGAAACGCCAATTCCCTCGTGAGATGTGGATGTAATAATATTTACAGTGTCTGGCGGGGGGATTGGTAAAATGCCCACGTGTGTGATGAGTGCAAATGCCCATTACGCACGGCAGCTCCAGCCAGCTTCACCCAATTGAATAATAGAATCCCAGGACTCAAGGAAACCTGTAGAGCCCGCCCTGCTTCTGGAAATACTGAACTTGCGTAATACTTGTATAATACTCATTTGTTCACTCTTGCTTTATTTTAATCCTTCCTCCTTCTCTCCTTCTCTTCTTCCGTCCTTTCTTCCCTCCCTCCCTCCTCCTCCCTCCCTTCCTCCCTCCCTCCCTCCTTCCCTCCTTCCCTTCCTTCCTTCCTTCCTTCCCTCCTTCCCTCCTTCCCTCCTTCCCTCCTTCCCTCCTTCCTTCCTATGAGACAGCCCTAGTTGAAACCATGGACTTTCAACCTAGATTATCTGGATCCACACTCTCTTTCACTAGCTGTGTGCCCTTGGACAGATTACTTAACATTTCTGGGCTCGATTTCCTCATCTGTAAAATAAGGAGAATAATAGTACCTACTTGACAGGATTATTGTGAGGATTTATTGTGCATAGAGCACTTAAATCAGTTCCAGCACAAAGGTGCTCAATAAATGCTAGTGTTGTTCTAATGCACTCATTTAACTGATATTTATTGGGTTATTACAATGGAGCAGGCAGGGTGCTTGGTCTGGGGATCCTGCATTAACGAGGAAACATGATCTCTGCCGTTCTAGAGTCTGTAATCTGGTGAAGGAGACAGCCTATAAACATTAAATAAGTACGCAAAATAATTTCAGATTGGGGTGCATATTCCCAAGGAAATAAACAGGTGGTAAAATGGGGAATAATAAGGGAGACATGCTCTTTAGCTATGGGTGGTCCAGGAAAGCCTTTTGGAGGTGGAGACATTGAAGCTGCGATCCAGGGGTCAGCCATGGAAAGGACTGAAGGGGAAACTCTCCAGGCAGAGAGAAGAGCTGGTACCAAGTCTGGGATGGGAAAAAACTTGTGTTAGGGGCAGCACGGCTGGAGCAGAGAGAGCCGGCGGCAGCGTGAGATGGGATGAGGCTGTGGAGCTGAGCGGCAACCTCGTGACCCAGAGGTGAACAATGCTGGGTGACTGCAGTTTTTACAAGATGATTGTGGGCCTGGCATGGTGGCACATGCCTTTGGGAGGCTGAAATGGGAGGATTGCTTGAGGCCAGGCGTTCAATACCAACTTGGACAACATAGCAAGACTCCTATCTCTACAAAAAAAATAAAAATAAAAATTATCCAGGTGTGGTGATGCAAGCCTGCAATCCCAGATGCTCCAGAGGCTGAGGTGCGGGGAATCACTTGGAGCCCAGGAGGTCGAGGCTGCAGTGAGTCATGATTGTGCCACTGCACTCCAGCCTGGGTGACAGAGTGAGATCCTGTCTCAAAAATAAATAAATAGGCCCGGCACGGTGGCTCATGCCTGTAATCTCAGCACTTTGGGAGGCCGAGGAAGGTGGATCACCTGAGATCAGGAGTTCGAGACCAGCCTGGCCAACATGGTGAAACCCTATCTCTACTAAAAATACAACAATTAGCTGGGCGTGGGGGCAGGCACCTGTAATCTCAAGAGAAGCTGAGGCAGGAGAATCGTTTGAACTGGGGAGGCGGAGGTTACAGTGAGCTGAGATCGCGCCACTGCACTCCAGCCTGGGTGACAGAGCGAGATTCTGTCTCAAAAATAAATAAATAGATAAACAAATAAATAAAAATAAAAGATCACTTTGACTTCTCACCCGAATGGAGATCAAATTGAAGAGGGGCATATTAGTCTGTTCTTAGGGTAAACAACAGAATCCACTCTGGCTCTTCTAAGCAGAAAAGAGATTTATGTATTCAAGGAAGTGAGTTCACTCACAAAATTATCGGGGTGGGGTGCAGTGAGGACTAGAGAGAGTCAGACTTGAAATTAAGCCTTCAAGAGCAGCACCCCCGCCCAAAACAGCAGTGCCTGCCAAGGGGCCTGAGGCCAAAATCACTCCTGCCACTGCTGCCCCTGCTAATCACTAAATACCAGGTTCTCACAATGCCCAGCACCAATGTTACATCTCAACCTGGCATCCTTTGGACCACTGGGGCTGCCATTGTGGCCACATGCATCTGGGGGCTCCATCCTCACACATGCCCATGAAAATGGCCCTTCTATACTCACCACGTGCCTGGATTCTGGGTCACGAGCCCACAAGAGAGCGTGGGAATTTTCATTCTGTTTTCTAAAACATGGAGGAGGTGGGACTCCTGTGATGACAATTTTTTATTCCAAGAAGACAGCTGGGATTACAGGCGTGTGCCACAACGGCTAATTTTTATAATTTTGGTAGAGATGGGGTTTCACCATGTTGGCCAGGTTGGTCTTGAACTCCTGGCCTCAAGTGATCTGCCTGCCACAGCCTCCCAAAGTGTTGGGATTACAGGTGTGAGCCACCATGCCCGGCCCTCGTGTAGAGATATTTGACCATATTTTCTAAGCAAAAATAAAGATCTTTCTCCCAGCAATAAGATGAAATTTTGAAATTAATAATTCCTGAAAATCTGAGGACATAGAGGACCAATATACCTGTTCCTTAGTAGCTTATTAATTCTCCCAGAGTATTCTTCTGTGTCTACTTTCTTTCCTTTTTACCTTTTTTTTTTTTTTTAAGAGACAGGGTCTTGCTCTGTTGCCCAGGCTGTAGTGTAGTGGTACCATCATAGTTTACTACAACCTCAAACTTCTGGCCTCAAGCAGTCCTCCCCACCTCAGCCTCCTGAGTAGCTAGGACTACTAGTGCACACCATCACGCCCAGCTAATTGATTTTTTATTGAGACAGGGTCTTGCTATGTTGCAGAGGCTGGTCTTGAACTCCTGGGCTCAAGCAATCCTCCCTCCTTGGCCTCCTAAAGTGCTGGGATTATAAGCATGAGCTGCTGTGCCTGACCATTTATTATACTTTTTTCTAAAATATCTTAATTATTCCCAGATATGTAGAGAATGAATAATGGGAGAGAATGAATAACTGATAAGCATCATTTTAGCTCCTGACTTCCCATCGCCCCTCCATCCTCTTTCTCTAAACGGGCTTGGCTTCTCAGTAATGAAATGGGCTGCTTTGAGCCTCGGCTCCTCTCTGACAGAAGTGCTACCAGGCCGTGAAAGGGCTGAGAGGAATGACTGGAGGAGGCAGCAGGAAAGCTCCCGTACTTCTTGGGTGCCTGCAGGAATCAAGACTCACGGGCTGTCCCTGGCTTGTGTTCGTGTTAAGTCCTTGTATCTAACAAGCCCTAATGGGGTAGGTGGGATCTGGGGAGAAAGATGGAAAGTCATCAAAGGGAGCACCCCTGGGTCTGCTTCCGGCTCTTTATAGAAACACAGTCCAGGACCAGCCTGGTGGCTCATGCCTATAATCACAGTGCTTTGGGAGGCCAAGGTGGTGGGAGGATCACTTGAGGCCAAGAGTTCGACACCACCCTCGGCAACATAGCTGTCTCTACAAAAAGTTTTAAAATTAGCCAGGTGTGGTGGTGAGCGCCTGTAGTCCCAGCTACTGGGGAGGCTGAGGCAGGAGGATTGCTTGAGCCTAGGAAGTTGAGGCTGCAGTGAGCTATGATTGTGTCACTGCACTCCAGCCTGGTCAACAGAGCAAGACCCTGTCTCTAAAGAAAAAAAAAAAAATGAAACACAGTCCAAAAAATAACTCGATTCTATGGACTATGGCACAATCAATATTTGTTTTCATGTGTCAGAGGCTTGTGTCAAAGAGGGGTAATAAAACAAGTTAAAAGCAGGGAAAATGGTCAGGCGCAATGGCTCATGACTGTAATCCCAGCACTGTGGGAGGCTGAGGCAGGTGGATCACCTGAGGTCAGGAGTTCGAGACCAGCCTGGCCAAAATGGTGAAACCCCATTTCTACTAAAATTACAAAAAATTAGCTGGGCATGGTGGTGTGCGCCTGTAGTCCCAGCTACTTGAGAGGCTGAGGCAGGAGAATCACTTGAACCCAGGAGGTGGAGGTAGCATTGAGCCGAGATCGTGCCACTGCACTCCAGCCTGGGCAACAAGAGTGAAACTCCGTCTCAAAAAAAAAAGCGGGAAAATGCCAGAAATCTCTAGACTCTGTGGTCTGTCTTGGTGACGTCCCCTCCCAGGGTAGCTGCATGCTTTAAAAAGACCCAGGGAGGCCAGGCACGGTGGCTCACGTCTGTAATCCCAGCCCTTTGGGAGGCCGAGGTGGGTGGATCATTTGAGGTCAGGAGTTCAAGACCAGCTTGGCCAACATGGTGAAACCTTGTCTGTACTAAAAATACAAAAATCAGCTTGGCGTCGTGGTACGCACCTGTAGTCTCGGCTACTTGGGAGGCTGAGGCAGGGGAATTGCCTGAACCCAGGAGGCGGAGGTTGCAGTGAGCTGAGATCGAGCCACTGCACTCTAGCCTGGTGACAGAGCGAGACTCTGTCTCAAATAAAATAAAATAAAAATAAAAAGACTCAGGGAGCAGTCAGTGCTGTCCTGGAGTAACGGAGCTCCACGGTAGTTCTAGAAACACCTTTCCTTCCATCCCCTCATTCACTCTGTGGTGGCTCCTCTCCTCCTTCCACCACGACTATTCAGGCTGAACTTGCTTTCACATCGGCTTCTCCCTGTTCCCACACTGACATGGTGGCTTTGTTCTGTGTCGCCTTGGCTGGGCTCACCTGTACTTCCCAGGATGCCCTTCCCTGTGCGTTTCTGGCAAGGGTGGCCACAAGAGAAGCACGTGTGGAGATTCTGGAGCGTGGAATTGAAGCAGCAGCCCTTCTGAGGCTCACAGACATCACGGCATATCTGCTGGCTCCTCTTGTTGGTCTGAGGCAGGAGCCAGGATCTGCAAATGCTGCACGTTTCCCTGGACCCTCCAGCTGCTCCAGCTCCTGGGCCAGGTGTGCGTGTTCATCTCCACAACAAAGGGCCGCAGCTTCCTCAGGATACCCACACCAGTAACACTAGAGGCTACAACAACAGTGGCTTAGTGTGGGCTGCTAGAACAAATTACTGTAGACTGGGCGGCTTAAACAACACAGACTTCTTCTTCTTCTTTTATTTTTATTTTTTTTGAGACAGGGTCTCACTCTGTCACTCAGGCTGGAGTGTGGCAGTATCATGGCTCACTGCATCCTCGAATTCCTGGGCTCAAGTGACCCTCCTCAGCTTCCCAAGCAGCTGAGGCTACAGGTGGGCACCACCATACTCAGCTAATTTTTGTATTTTTTGTAGAGATGGGTTTTGCCACGTTGCCCAGGCTGGTCTCAAACTCCTGGGCTCAAGCAATCTGCCTGCCTCTGCCTCTAAAGTGCTAGCATTACATGCCAGAAACATCTTTCTCACAGTTCTGGAGGCTTGGGAGTCTAAGATCAGGATGCTGGCATGGCAGGCTCTGGTGAGGGCTCTCTTCTAAGTTTGCAGGCAGCCACCTTCTCATTGAGTCTTCACAGTGGAGAACACAGAGAGAAAAAGCAAGCTCCCTCCTCCTCCTCCTCTTCTTCCTCCTTCTTCATCTTGTTCTTCCTCCTATCTTCTTTCTTTTCATTCTCCTTCTGCCTTCTTCATTCTCTTTCTCCTTCTTCCTTCACCTTCTTCTTCTTTTTTTTTGAGATGGAGTCTCGCTCTGTCACCCAGGCTGGAGTGCAGTGGCGCGATCTCGGCTTACTGCAAGCTCCACCTCCCGGGTTGACGCCATTCTCCTGCCTCAGCCTCCCGAGTAGCTGGGACTACAGGCGCCTGCCACCACTCCCAGCTAATTTTTTTTTTTTTTTTTTTTTTTTGCATTTTTAGTAGAAACGGGGTTTCACCGTGTTAGCCAGGATGGTCTCGATCTCCTGACCTCGTGACCCACCTGCCTTGGCCTCCTAAAGTGCTGGGATTACAGGCGTGAGCCACTGCGCCTAGCCTTACCTTCTTCTTTCTTTTTTTTTGAGACAGGTCTTGCTCTGTTGCCAAGACTGGAGTGCAGTGGCATGATCTTGGCTCCCTGCAACCTCTTACTCCTGGGCTCAAGCAATCCTCCCACCTCAGCCTCCCAAGTAGCTAAGACTACAGGTGTGCACCGACATGCTTGGCTAATTTTTGTGTTTTTTTGTAGAGACAGGCACTATGTTGCCTAGGCTGGTATCAAACTCCTAGGCTCAAGGAATCCGCCTGCCTTGGCTTTCCAAATCACTGGGATAACACGCATAAGCCACTGCACCCAACCTCATTTTCTTCTTATAAGGGCACTACTCCAATCAAGAGGGCTCTACTCTCATGACCCAATCACTTCCCAAATGTCTTATTGACAAATACCATCCCACTGGGGTTTAGAGTTTCAGCATATGAATTTTGAGGGGACATGAACTTTCAGTCCACAGTAAACATCCACAGGCTTCTGCCAGTCCTCCTGGTCTTCCAGCAAGTTCTTGTACTGCCTGACTTGGCATCTGTTGTATAATAAAGAATTTGACTGGCCTTTACCTCTGGTTTCTAGGAATGAGACTTTAAATCCTTGGAATTTCTCATGTCATAGGAGTGTCTTTGTTCTTCATGAGCCTCTTGGACCACACCTGAGTTAACGCTAAGAGATAAGATGACTCAGAATGGGGGCTGGTCACCAATAAGACCAACTCCACGATGAGAAGGGTTGGAACTTTGAGTCAGCCTGCCCTTTGGGGAGGGGATGGAGATGGAGATTGAGTTCAATCACATGGCAAGTGACTCAATCAATCATGCCTACATAAAGAAATCCAATAAAAACTCCGCACACTGAAGCTCAGTGGAGCTTCCTGGTTGGTGAACACATAAATATACCCAGAGGGGCTGTGTACCCCGAATCCATGGGGAGAGGCATGGAAGCCCTGAATTTAGGACCCTCCCAAACCTTGCCCTATGTGTCTCTTCATCTGGCTGGTTCTGATTTGTATCCTTACAATAAAACTGTCATCAGAAGTATGGTGCTTTTTTAGGTTCTGTGAGCTCTTCTAATGAATTAGTGAATATAAAGGGGGTTGTGGGAACCTCCCCTAAGCTTTGTAGCCAGTTGGTCAGCAGAGCAGGTGGCCTGAGGACCCCACTGTGGCTAGTATTTGAAGTAGGGCAGTCTTGTTGGCAACCACACCCTTAAAATTGTGGAATCTGACACTAACTTCAAATGCCTAGTGTCAGAATCAAATTGCGGTATACTAGTTGGTGTCTGAATAACATTCCTCTTCTCTTTCCAAGTGCCTGCCCTGAGGACTTCAGGCTCCAGCATCAGGAGCAAAGACAGCAGCTTTATAGAGACTGCTAACCAGCTCCCACAATCATGTAAGGTCAAATCTCTAACACACACACACACACACACACACATATGTATATGTGCACAGATATGTATGGTGGCCCAGCCTCTCTGATTGAACGCTGACACATACACATGCCACATCAATTAGAGTCTCTCTGCCTTCTCTACTTAGTGTATTTCTCACTGTCTACTCAAGTGCCCTGACCTAGTCATTTATTACCCACCTGCCATTTGAGAGTCACCTGGGCATACAGAGAGGGAATGATGCCATTCAGTTCTACACACGACGAGTGGATGAATATTGCAACCATGCTGCAAAGGAAGAACAAATCACTGGCACATCTGGACAGGCTTTGAGGAAATCTAGCATTTCCCTGGCTTTGGAAGCTTAGGGGAGATTTCTATGGGCTGGAGATCAGGTGACGACTTGGTGGGAACCTTTCCTTTCTGACAATTTTTCCAATGCTTATGTCCAAACCATACAACCCTGGGGTTGTGTGCAGTTTTCCTCCTGCTTGCTTGATTTCTCATTGCTTTTTTTATATTTATTTAATTAATTAATTTATTTATTTATTTATTGAGGCAGAGTCTTACTCTGTGACCCAGGCTGGAGGGCAGTGATGTGACCTCGGTTCACTGCAACCTCTGTGTCCTGGCTTCAAGGGATTCTTGTGTTTCAGCCTCCCCAGTAGCTGGGATTACAGGCACGCACCACCATGCCCAGCTAATTTTTGTATTTTTAGTAGAGACAGGGTTTCACCATGTTGGCCAGGCTGGTCTTGAACTCCTGACCTCAGGTGACCCACCTACTTCAACCTCCCAAAGTGCTAGGATTACAGGTGCAAGCCACCATGCTCAGCCCCCATTGCTTTTATGTATCTGTCTCTCCCCACTAAGTTGTCATAGCAGTAATAACAGCTGCCATTGGGAAAGGACCCACTCTGAGCCCAGCACTTACCACATGTTATCTTTAAAGCTTACAATTCACGTGTTGGCACTATTATTTCCATTTTACAGATGGGAAGACTGAGGCTTATAAAGTCCCCTGTCTTGGGTAGAGGGCCATGCAAATGAGTCAGTGGCAGAGCTGGGATTTGAACCCAGTTTCTCTCTGGTCTGAAGTCCAGGCTGAGGCCTCCCCTGAGCTCCTTCAGCGTAGGAAGACACCTCTGCCACCCTGCTGTGAAGCAATGCACATGGCAAAAATCACTGCTCTGTGTATCTGTTGGATTTTCCTCCTCCCCTGTCACCCCTTAACTGGCTCCTTTTCTTGCAGGTGACAAGGAGGCAGCGGGAAGAAAGGCTTTCCTCACTTGCCCCTGCTTTAGGCAGATCACTGGGTATTTTTAGCAGCCTAGGAAGCCTCGGAGTAACACGGGCTCAGGTTTTGAACTTGCCTGGTCAGCCCTGCCTCCCGATTCCTCTTGCAAAAGGTTTACGGTGGACTCTCAGCAGCTTTGCTGATGCAGCTAGTAATGTTTATAACCACAATTAAGCACTCCGAGAGCCCCGGTGCTGATTTCTTACCCATCTGTATCCTGTAACAGAGGATTTTTCAATCGAGTAGGTTTGCTTCATTCGTTTTAAAATAGCTCCAGCCCAGCTCTGAGGATCGCACGGGGCCTCGCACAGGGATTTGTACTGGGAGTCATGGAAATACATTTATTTTACTTTCCTCTTTCTCTCTCTTTGAGGGATTTTAATACATCACGCAGGAGTATTCCTCACATGGCAGGAAAAAGCCTTGCTTTGCACTGAAGACAAAGAACTGCATGTCGTGTTTACTGATAGAGAAGGGCTTCACTCGGCTTCACCCGTGGGCATCTCAGGATTAGATAATTAGGGAGCTCCTTAGTGCTTACCCTGGGGGTGTCAGCTGGAAATCTACTGTCACAATGGTGATCTTCCTGCAATTTAAATGCTGGATGTGGTGTTGGCGGAGGGAAGGCGTGTTAGAGGGGCATCACCTTGCTAGGTTTAGTGCAGCAGGAAAGAGGCAGCATGTCTTGGATTGACTTGAACCTGATAGACAACATGAGGTCACAACCTACCCTGATTTATCAACAGGACAGCTAGCCTGCAGATATCCACTCTAAAGTGCTGGGAGGGACAGGAAAGCCACGCCTAGGTGGACCCTGCCCAGGATGAAAGGGAGAAAACCAGACTGAGGTCAGTGATGACCTAACTTCAGAGGCATCACATTCTCTCATCCTCACTGTCCTACCTTCAGGGGACCTGCAGCCAGGGACGCAGGGGACCTGCAGCCAGGGACCCAGGGCCTTTGAGCCTGCACGGCTGGACTAAAAATCTAGAAAACCTATTTGTTTCTTTTTTTATTTTTATTTTTTAGTTAGTGACAGTGTCTCGCTCTGTTGCCCAGGCGGGAGGGCAGTGGCACAGTGACAGCTCACTGCAGACTCGAACTCCTGGGCTCAAGCAATCCTCCCACCTGGGCCTCCAAAAAGTGCTGGGATTACAAGCATGTTTGTTTTTTCCTCTTTTGCTCCCTTTCCCTTTCCTCCTTTCCTTTGTTCCTCCCTTTACTCCTTCCCTTCTTCCTTCCCTCCCTTCCATGGAGGTACTCAGCTTTATTGACCAATCCCTGTTAGATATTTAGCTTGTTTCCAGTGTTTGGCTACTACGGTTTCTGCTTTAATGAAGAAGCTTGCATGTAGTTATTTTGCACCTGTCCCAGTGTCTCTGTCGGATGAAGTTCTAGGAGTGGAATTGCTTGGAGAAAGGGGATATCTGTTTCCTGTGGCTGCTGTTAACCAAGGACCACAAACAAAGTGGCCCAAGACAACACATATTATTCTCTCACAGTCCTGGAGGTCAGAAGTCTAAAAGCAGTTTCACTGGGCTAAAATCAAGGTGTGAACAGGGCTGGTTCCTCCCACGGGCTCTAGGGAAGAATCTGTTTCCTTGTCTTTTTCAGCTCTATCAAACCAATTCTTTGCAAATTTAATGATTAAAAAAATCATACTCAGTGTGTTTTCTTTCTTTCTTTCTTTCTTTCTTTCTTTCTTTCTTTCTTTCTTTTTCTTTCTTTCTTTCTTTCTTTCTTTCTCCTTTCTTTTTTTTTTTTTGTCTTTCTCTATCACCCAGGCTGGAGTGCAGTGGCATGATCTCAGCTCACTGAAACCTCCACCTCTAGGTTCAAGTGATTCTCCTGCCTCAGCCGCCCAAGTAGCTGGGATTACAGGCATGCATCACCACACCTGGCTAGTTTTTATATTTTTAGTAGAGATGGCACTTCACTATGTTGGCCAGGCTGTCTGGAACTCTTGACCTCAAGTGATCCACCTGCCTCAGCCTCTCAGAGTGCTGGGATTACAGGCATGAGCCACCATGCCCGGCCTCAGTGTGAGTTTAATGAGCATTTCTCTTATGAGTGAGATTGAGGATGTGTTTACGTATTTAAGGGCCATTTGTATTTTGTTTTGGGTACACTATCTTTTCACACTGTTTTTCTTTGGGCTGTTGGACTTTTACTTCGATTTGTCATTACTTAGAGGAAAATTAGCCCTTTGGGTTGAATTGCTAAGGGTGTTATTACTAACCCCTTTCTATAGATAAAGAAATGGAGGCTCAGAGACCTTAAGAACCTGCTCAAGGCTACAAGCTGATGCCTGGCAGAGTTGGGATTGTACCATCCTTGATTTTGAATGTCATCCCTGCCATTGTCTCATAGGCTGGCGGATAAGTATAGATCATTTCTGTCAAACCACACAGTAGAGATAACAATGAACCTCTTAGATTGGACCACGCTTTTGCAATTTTCCAGTGGCTTTCATTTTTATTATCTTATTTTTACTCTCCTAGGTCTTATTAGCCCATTTTATACATGGGAAACTGAGGCTCAGAGAGACGTAGGGGCCTGGTCACAGTCACATGACTGATAAATGTGAAAACCTAAGGTCAGAATCTGCCACTAGCCCAGCGCTTTTTTCCGTATGCTGTCATAGGGAATGTTGAGGTATTTCATGTACCACTTAAAAATCGTTACCAAGGCCAGGCATGGTGGCTCACACCTGTAATCCCAGCACTTTGGGAGGCCAAGGTGGGTGGATTACTTGAAATCAGGAGTTCAGAGCAGCCTGGCCAACACGGTGAAACCCTGTCTCTACTAAAAATACAAAAAAATTAGCCAGGCGTGGTGGCACACACCTGTAATCCCAGCTACTCAGGAGGCTGAGGCAGGAGAACTGCTGGAACCCAGGAGGAGGAGGGTGTAGTGAGCCGAGATCATCCCGCTGCACTCCAGTCTGGGCAACACAGCAAGACTACATCTGAAAAAACAAAATAGCTGGGTGTGATGGGGGGCGCCTGTAATCCCAGCTACTTGGGAGGTTGAGGCAGGAGAATTGCTTGAACCCAGCAGACAGAGGTTGCAGTGAGCAGAGATCACACCACTGCACTCTAGCCTGGGCGACACAGCAAGACTCATCTCAAAAAAAAAAAATTAGCTGGATGTGATGGTGGGCACCTGTAATCCCAGCTACTTGGGAGGCTGAGGCAGGAGAATCGCTTGAACCCGGGAGACAGAGGTTGCAGTGAGATGAGATCATGCCACTGCCCTCCAGCCTGGGCAACAGAGCAAGACCCTATCTCAAAAAAATTTTTTTTACCCTATCCATGTACACCAATACAATGATTTATTTACTATAATTTTTTAATTAACTCATGTTCTAACAACTTAACCTCATTCTAATCACGAACAGTGTTAAAATCACAAGTTTGATGTCCTCCTTCTAATGTCCCCTAATTCCATATATCTAAGAAATTCCACATATCGCCTAAAACCCTCTTCTTATTTCCCATCGTGGTACAAGCACTGCACATTTTGTAAGCACTTCATTAAGTTTGTTAGGCCTGATAGAAAATGACAGGCCCTCATAATGCATGTCCTTTATCAAGCACCGATTAAATGCCAGGAGTTTCATTGAACCCTTACAGCAACCCTAAAGGGACAGATATAGGTCTTCCCAGTTCATAGAGCAGAAAACAGGGGTTCAGAGAGGTTAGGTGGCTTACCCAAGGTCACACAGCCAGGAACTGGCAGGGTTGGGACTCGCGCTCCAGTCCTGCACTGCCCCAGGTCCCCCCAGCCTGGCACTAAATTTGCTGATCGCAGAGCTGATCACCAGTTGGTGATTGCCAGCCAGGACTATAACCATCCATGTAAGTAAAGGCATTTAGCTATTTCACTGCATGCAGAGTTAGGAATTCTCAGGCAGCCCACTGTATGAGGAAAGGGCCATTCTGTTTCACCTTTAATTGTTTTAGCTGCACAACACTTCTGTGAGGTGGTCAAATATAATTAACCCATTTACAAACGAGGAAAGTGGAGAGGTTAGAATGATTCCCTAAAGTCACTCAGTAAGTGAGCGGCACAGCCAAGAATAATAAATAATATTATTTCAGGAGACGCAAACTCAGTGAACCTAAAGGCTTCCTGGTGCTCAGACCATCAGAAGGTACTTCCGGGCCCTGACCCTTCAAATCAACACTTCCCCACCATGGCAGAGGTCTAGGTACAACATTTTAAGTCTGGAGTCATTCAAACTGCCCATGCGAGTTCAGACCACCCCCAGGATTTTCTCCCCATTATTCTTTTCAGTTCATAGTTTGATTAATTTTTCCATCAAGAGAATGGCACTACATATTTTGTAGAGGCAAAAATAATACAGATTTTGCCTAATGGAATGCTTCCAAGGTTACTGTGAGGATGAATGGACTAGCATTCAAAAAGCACTTCTGAATCCTAGACAGGCTGAAGTGGAG
The DNA here is from genome assembly GCF_006542625.1 of Nomascus leucogenys. Taxonomy (NCBI): domain Eukaryota; kingdom Metazoa; phylum Chordata; class Mammalia; order Primates; family Hylobatidae; genus Nomascus; species Nomascus leucogenys. The sequence goes on along the minus strand of NC_044390.1, from coordinate 83,799,856 downwards.
GGCAAGTCTATTGTTATTCATCCTAACAATAGTAATTGATTGGGGGAGGGCTTCCCTTGATAACCTGTTAATTTTGCTATGAAAAACTGGTGTAACAAAAGGTTGCTAGTTCCCGTTGGTGAAAGACAATTCACACCCTCTGATCTTCAGCCATTCCCTTCAGCCCTTCTTAGCTACATGTTTTCAGATCCTAGTGACCAATATGACTTCCACAACCAGAGTGGAACAACCAGAGTTTCTTTGAACTTCTTTACAGTCTGCAAGCTGCCAGAAGGATCCTATACCTCTGAGACACAGCTGGTTTGATTTTCTTTGAGGGCTATTCAATATTTTAAAACTTGGTGGGGCCAGGCATGGTGGCTCATGCCTGTAAGTCTGACATTTTGGGAGACTGAGGCGGGAGGATCATTTGAAACCAGGAGTTTGAGACTAGCCTGGGCAACATAGGGAGACCCTGTCTCTACAAAAAATAAAAAATGTAGCCTGGTGTAGTGGCACATACCTATAGTTTCAGTTACTTGGGAGGCTGAGACAGGAGGAGCCCTTGAGCCCAGGAGTTGGAGGCTGCAGTGAGCTATGATAGCGCCACTGCTCTCCAGCCTAGACAAAAACAGAGTGAGACCTTGTCTCTAAAACATAAATAAATTAAATTAAATTAAATTAAATTAAATTAAAACTTAGAGTGCTGATTTCTGGAGATGTCCATTTTATAGAGAGGGAAATGGAGGGGAGACTTAGGGGCACCTCTGATCCCAGGTCTCCTCACCTTGTTGTTTTCACTGTGTCCCACCTGCCAAAGAAAACATCCGTGTGTCAATCCACCCGTGACCTGGTCACTCACTCCCAGCATGGAAACCTGCCAACCCTGACGATGGTGGCCCCTGAGAGCCACCCTGCCCCGGAGCCTCCTTCTTGGACATGCTTGCTGTTAAAGAGGGTTGGTGACAATCATCTCTTAATTGCAATACCTCCTGTTGGCCTGAATAATAGTTGAAATCTTGTGGGCGCGTTGGCTGGGCATTAGGGGGTGTTTCTGTTGTGCCTCGAGCAAAGGAAGGCTTTATTCACACCAGCATCTGTTCCAGAGAGGTCTGAAAAGCTCAATTATTCAGCAGAGCATGTTGGAAAAATAAAACCCCGAACTGATGTGTTTGAGGTCATCCCTTGGCTCATTTGAATGTGGGGAGCCAGAACTCCTGACCCTTTACTTCCATTGGCCTCAACTGATACTTGAAACTCTCTAATCCGAACTCTAATTCTATAAATACCTCCAGTTTTTAAAAGTGTAGATATATATATATCAAAGAGCTTGAAACCAAGAAACTAGTTAGCCTCTTCTATCTTTGAATTGATTTAATTTCAATTAATAAAGTTGGATTAAGATTGGGGAGCCTAATTCGGATTTGCAGGGGACAGGGGGCTTACTCTGTGCCCAGCAGAGCCAGGCAGAGTTCTGGCCCCTTTTCTATTTCCTCTGACCAGCAGCTGATTCCTTTGATATCTCATCTTGCGTCTTGTCCAAAATAAATGATGGGCGCGATGCAGGTTCCAGTAGCATGGAGAGACCGTCTGCTGGTACCATCTGATTCCTCAGCAGGCAGAGCCACACAGTCCTGGGAGGCAGTGGCCACTGGGGTGGATTTATAGGATGCAGGTGGGGGATGCTATCTTGCCCTTCACACAGGAAAACAGCCTAGGAAGAGGGCATGCTTTGGACCGCCTCAGGTTCCCGTCCCCAGAACTCATGCCAGGAATTCACCTGGACTGCAGATTCTACAGGAAGCTGCCTGTGTGATGGATTACCACCAACTTGCTGTGTGACCTTGGGCAAGGCACTTTCCCTCTCTGGGCCTAATTTGTCTTATATGTAAACAGAAAGGACATCATCATCATCATCACCATCATCATCATAGTTAATGAGTGCATCCTAGATGATCTCTTAGTATGCTTGCCAAAGAACCTCTGTGGCTGATATTATTATCCTCATTTTACAAATAAGGAGTTGCAATTCAGAGAGGTTAAGTCACTTGCCCGCTTTACAGAGCTAGTAAGTGACATAGCTTCAATTCGGGCTCAGTCCCTCTGACTTCAGATCCTAAGCTTTTAGCCTCCCACATTATAACATCAGATACTTTCTGCACGTTCTCTCTGTGAATCCTCAAAGCAACCATATAAGGCCAATGCCATTGTTACCCACATTTTACAGATGATCAATGGTCTCATAACATTTCTTCCACCTGTGAGAAAAGCTATTCTTATTTTTCTTTCTTTCTTTTTCTTTATTTTGTTTATTTATTTATTTATTTGAGATGAAATCTTGCTCTGTTGCCCAGGCTGGAGTGCAGTGGCATGATCTCAGCTCACTGCAACCTCTGCCTCCCGGGTTCAAGCAATTCTCCTGCCTCAGCCTCCCAAGTAGCTGGGATTACAGGCACCCGCCACCATGCCTGGCTAACTTTTGTATTTTTAGTAGAGACGGGGTTTCACCGTGTTGCCCGGGCTGGTCTTGAACTCCTGACCTCAGGCGGTTCACCCTCCTTGGCCTCCCAAAGTGCTGGGATTACAGGCCTGAGCCACTGCGCCCGCAAAAGCTATTACTTTTAAGTTCAGGAGAACAGTGACAAAGGCAAAGATTAGGAAGGTCAGTGCTTAGCCTTCCTGCTGTCTGAGGGAAAAGGATGGCGCACACGGGATGAAGAGTAGATAAAAAGCGAGGACGTGATCTTGCCGAGTGCAAACTCCTTGGCCAGGCCCGCAAAGCCCTTTCCAAGCTGCCCCTTGCGCCTCTCCCATATCAGAATGGCCTTTAACTGCTGCAAGCCTAGGGGGTAGGCACTGTTCCCATGAGCCTTTCACAAAGGCAGAGCGGGAGCAGCTAATGAGGTACCCCAGTTTGCAGAGCTCTTATGTGGAGCTGCAGGACTTGAATTTGAGCCTGTCTGAGCCCAAAGCCCTAGCTCTCGATCCCTTTGCCATCCATTCCGCCTCCTGGCACTGACCCTGACATTCTGCTTTGGGCCACTTGGGACCTCCCTTTTCTACAAACACCCGTGCCTTCTGCTGTCTTGGTTTTTCTGTCCAGCACACCCCTTGTCTATTGGTCACATTCCTTTACTGTCATTTGATCAGGGCCAGTTCAGCGATCACTGCTAAAAAAGTTTTTCCTATGTATGCCTGTAGTCCTAGCTACTCGGGAGGCTGAGGCGGGAGGATCGCCTGAGCTGAGAAGTTTGAGGCTGCAGTGAGCTGTGATCACAATAGTGCACTCCAGTCTAGGCAACAAAGAGAGATCATTATCTCTCTAAAAAAAAAAAAAAAAAAAAGAAAGAAGAAAAAAAGATTTTTCCTAATGCCTCAGGCAGAAGTCACCTCTCCATCTGTGTCTCCAAGCTACGGAAACGACTGTTGGATGACAGTGGTGGCGATCATCATCACCGTTACTATTATAAAATTGTGTGCAGGACGTAGCACTCAGCGTTAACACAGACCCCATTCGACCCATTCCCATCAACCCTATGAAGTGGGCACTCTGACATCTCCAGCTCACTGATAAGGACACAGTTTCAGAGATGCTAAGTAGCTTTCCAAGGGCCCTTTGGCTAGAAAATGCAGGGCCTGTGCTGTCATCAGCAGGAGGAGGTGTGAGGACAGAGGCAAGAGGTTGGAGTGATGCAAGGGTGAGGCCAGGAGCCAAAGAATGCTGGCAGCCTTTAGAAGCCAGAAAAGGAAAAGGAGGCCAGGTGTGGTGGCTCATGCCTGTAATCCCAGCACTTTGGGAAGCTGAGGTAGGCAGATCACTTGAGGTCAGGGATTTGAGACCAGCCTAGCCAATATGGTAAAACCCTGCCTCAACTAAAAAAAAAAAAAAAAGTACAAAAATTAGCCAAGCATGGTGGCACGTGCTTGTAGTCCCAGCTATTTGGGAGGCTGGCACAAGAATTGCTTGAACCCGGGAGGCGGAGGTTGCAGTGACAAAAGGAGACTGTCTCAAAAAAGAAGGAAAGAAAAGGGGCTATCATTGTGTCATCAGTACCTTCCCCCCGGGCCTGGCGTACAGAAAGACCCAGTGCGTGCTTGTTCAGTGGACACGCATAGGCTGGGCATTATTGATGTGCACACAGGACTATCAAAAGATTTCAGGACTGGGGGAGGTGGCTCACACCTATAATCCCAGCATTTTGAGGGGCCGAGGTGGGCAGATCACTTGAGGCCAGGAGTTCGAGACCAGCCTGGTCAACATGGCAAAACCCCATCTCTACTAAAAACAGAGTGGGTGAGGTGACGTGCCTGTAATCTCAGCTACTTGGGAGGCTGAGGCAGGAGAATCACTTGAACCCAGGAGGCAGAGGCTGCAGTAAGCAGAGATCACGCCACTGCACTCCAGCCTGGGCAACAGAGCAAGGCTCTGTCTCAAAAAATATGTATATATATATTTCAGTTGTCAGGCATGGTGGCTCATGCCTGTAATCCTAGCACTTTGGTAGGCTGAGGTGGGACGATGGCTTGAGCCCAGGAATTCGAGGTGGCAGTGAATTATGATCACACCACTGTACCCCACCCTGGTCAACAGAGCAAGAGCCCCATCTCAAAAAAAAAAAAAAAAAAAAAGGATATCAAGCCCCCGTCCTGGAATGTTAGCTTGTAACCCAGAATCTCCCAGCTCTTAGCCTGGCTTTTCTGACCATCCCTCCAGGTCAGCAGGACTGTCACCCCAGCTTATGCTACACATCCTATTCCAATGAATGTAGCTCTTTTCTGTCTAGATTATTGTTTCCAATTACTTGTCCATCTCTATGGAAACATTTCTTAAAAATACTGTACATGAACTTGAATTTTTGACCGTCAAGGTCTCTGGAACAGGTCTGTGAGCATGGAACCGGTTTACACTGAGGGAGGAGGCACCTCCCTCCCATCCACCCCTTGGTGACAGACTAAGCAGTGAAAACACACAGCCTCTGGGTGGGGCAGGAAGCCTGAGCTCTGGCCCCAGGCCCGCCCTTAACGCTCTCTGTGACCTTGGACGAGTCATTTCACACCTCCTCCGTGTACTTCCACTTTACTTCCTTACTTGCTTTTGTTTTTCTATAGAGAGCGGATATCGCTATGTTGTCCAGGCTGGTCTCGAATTCCTATACTCACATGGTCCTCCTGCCTCAACCTCCCAAAGTGCTGGGATTGCAGGCATGAGGCACCATGCCCTGCCTACTTCCTTCCTTGTAAAGTGAAAGCTTGATCCAAATAATCTCGAATGTTCTTTTCTGCTCTAAAATTCGATCTTCTCTACACTCTCCTAGTCAGGAATGTTCTTGCCCTGCCTACTGTGTGGCTGTGCTGTGCAGCGTCTTTTTGCACTCTCTAAGGCTTGAAGAGCTATGTGCAGTTTTTTGAACACAGAATAATAATAACAACAACAATAAAAATACCAATTAACACTTTCCATTTGATACTCCTCTGCCAAGCACTTTGCCTGTCTTATTTCATTTAATCCTCACTGCTCCAGGGGTAAGCCTTCCCCCTCTACATTCCAGAAAGTCTTTTTCACTGAAGACCTTTGCTAAGAAGGTCTGCCTTTGTTTAACGGAAGACAAACCTAAGTTCTCTTCTTTTTATTTTTTAAATTTTGAGATGAAGTCTCGCTCTGTTGCCCCGGCTGGAGTGCAGTGGCGCCATCTCGGCTCACTGCCACTTCCACCTCTGGGATTCAAGTGATTCTCCTGCCCCAGCCTCCTGAGTAGCTGGGATTACACGTGTGTGCCACCATGCCCAGCTAATTTTTGTATTTTCAGTAGAGATGGGGTTTCTCTGCGTTGGCCAGGCTGGTCTTGAACTCCTGAGCTCAAGTGATCTGCCAGCCTTGGCCTCCCAAAGTGCTGGGATTACAGGCAGGAGCCACCGCGTCTGGCCTTAGGTCTCTTCTTGAGCTGCCCTGCTTGGTAGTCTGAGTAGTTTCCAGAGGGGTATCTGGAATGTTCTCCTAGCTTCTTAGAATAGAATCATCCTGGCCAGGCACAGTGGCTCACACCTATAATCCCAGCATTTTGGGAGGCCGAGGCAGGTGGATCACCTAAAGTCAGGAGTTCAAGACCAGCCTGATCAACATGGTGAAACCCCATCTCTACTAAAAATACAAAAAATTTTCCGGGCATGGTGGTGGGTGCCTGTAATCCCAGCTACCCAGGAGGCTGAGGCAGGAGAATTGCCTGAACCCAGGAGGCAGAGGTTGCAGTGAGCCGAGATAGTGCCATTGCACTCCAGCCTGGGCAACAAGAGCGAAACTCAGTCTTAACAGAAAAAAAAAAAAAGAACAGAATCATCCTTTCAGCGTTTTCTGGGAGCTCGCTGTGTACATGCTAATCAATTAGAGAAGTGGTTCTCAACAGGGGACAGTGTTGCCCCCGTAGGAGGCATTTGGCAATGTCTAGAGGCATTTTTGGTTGTCACATTGGGTGGGGAGCGCTGCTGTCATCTGGCAAGGGCCAGAGACAATGCACAGGACAGTCTGTCCCCCGCAAACAAAGACTCATCATGCTCTAAATGTCATTAGTGCCCAGGTAGAAACTCCTGGGCTGGAGAAGACAGGAGTGTCTGCCTATTTCCCTTTTAGTATCTTTATTTCCGAATGAGACCAGCAGCCAAGCCAATGTCTACAAATAAACAGCCTATGATGATTTCTCCTTCCTGGTTGCAATTGTCCAGACAAAGGAGAGAAAGTAGCCTGTGGCTGGTTCTGAGCCTCCCTGCCTGTTCTGAAGCCTCAGAGGCAGTATTCGCATCTCCAGACAGAGATTTTAGTGGTTGCTGCAGAAGAATCCTCAAAGGCGTTTTCAGCTCCAGTCCCTGGCCACAATTTAAGGATAGAGTCTGCCAACCATTTGTGAGGCTAAGTGGGAGGAGGAGGAAAAGGAAAAAAAGGAGGAAGCCATTTCTTAGTACCCATGGGGCCTAAATAAGAAGCAGTCTTTAAGCGGTTTGACTTTCTTTAAAAATCACTTTTGTAGTGACGTCAACTTGCCCTCTGTTCTTGACAACGGAAGAGTTTCTTGAGAGGAGAAAGCCTGGGTTACTTCAGCTGCTCGCTCACTTCCATTAAGTTCTCTGCATGTTGCAACCTGACTTCTGCCCAGTCCTGTGAGTTGGGGTCCCAAAAGCCAACAGAAACGTCTCAGTCACCAAAGGTACAGGCATCCTTTTGTTTTTAAATTTCAATCGCTTTAGGGGAATGAGTGGTTTTTGGTAACATGAATGAATTGTATAGCGGTGAAATCTGGGCTTTCAGTGTAGCTGTCACCCAAAAAGTGTACATTGTACCCAATAGGTAATTTTTCATTCCTCATCCCCACCCCACTTCTGAGTCTCCAGTGTCCATGATACCACTCCATGCCTCTGCAGACCTGTAGCTTAGCTCCCAATTATAAGTGAGAACATGTGGTATTTGGTTTTTCATTCCTGAGTTGCTTCATATGGGATAATCGCTTTCAGTTCTATTCAAGTTGCTGCAAAATACATTATTTTGTTCTTTTTTATGGCTGAAGAGTATTTCATTTTATATATATATCACATGGCATATATATATCACATGGTATATACATAATATACATATAATATATACATGATATATATACATATATATATACACCATGTGATATATATAGACACACATATATATACACACTGTGTGTGTGCATATATATATATGTCACATTTTCTTTATCTGTTCATTGGTTAGTGAGCACTTAGATTGATTCCATGTCTCTGCAATTGTGAATTGTGCTGTGGTAAACATTTCAAGTGTAAGTGTCTTTTTTTTTTTTTTTTTTAGACAGAGTCTCGCTCTGTTGCCAGGCTACCGTGCAGTGGCACCATCTCGGTTCACTGCAACCTCTGCCTCCCGGGTTCAAGCGATTCTCCTGCCTCAGCCCCCTGAGTAGCTGGGACTACAGGCACCCGCCCCCATCCCCAGCTAATTATGGTATTTTTAGTAGAGACAGGTTTTCACCATGTTGGCCAGGATGGTCCCAATCTCTTGACCTTGTGATCCGCCCGCCTTGACCTCCCAAAGTGCTGAGATTACAGGCGTGAGCCACCGAGGCAAGCCTGCAAGGTGTCTTTTTGATCATGGGACATCTTAATCCTCAGGCTCCTAACTCTTTTGCTGTATTTGGTTTCACGGGGCCCCCCCTCTTTTGTGTCACTTTTTCCCCCTTGGTGGCCCTCACTGTGCCTCCCAGTCTTCCTCCTACCTGCTGATGACTCCTTGTGAGTTTCTTTTGTTGGTTGCCCTTTGTGGGACCCAGAGTGCTGGCCTGTCCTCAAAGCTCTGCCTTAGCTCTCATCTCCTCTTAAAATTGACTTTCATGTCTGCCTTTATATGGACTTCGTGGGCCTGCCACTGTGCAGTCACACAGGGCCCATGTGCTTGGTGTAATGTTCTGCTGTCAGCTGTCTTGAAATTCTTTTTATTTATTTATTTTTATTCATTTATTTATTTTGAGACAGAGTCTCGCTCTGTCGCCCAGGCAGGAGTACAGAGACGCGATCTCTGCCTCCCGGGTCCAGTCAGTTCTCCTGCCTCAGCCTTCTGAGTAGCTGGGATTACAAGTACATGCCACCATGCCCGGCTAATTATTGTATTTTTAGTAGAGAGGGGGTTTCACCATGTTGGCCAGGCTGGTTTCGATCTCCTGATCTCAGGTGATCCACCCGCCTCGGCCTCCCAAAGTGCTGGGATTACAGGCATGAGCTGCCATGCCTGGCTTGAAATTCTTCATACATTTTGAACAAAAGACCCTGCATTTTCATTTTGCAGTGGGCCCTACAAATTAGGTGGTTGGTCCTGCCTGCAGGTACCTCCAACATTAGTACTTCCAACAAAAGTACTTGGGCAAGTGACTTAGTTTCCCTGTGTCTCAGTTTTCTTGGGTTCTTAGATGAATTCAATGAAATCGCACTTAGAAAGTACTAAGCATGGTGTACGAGCACCAGGGACTTGACAAGTGCTGGTTAGGATCATGGTTTCTCGCTTCTCTCTTGCCTGGAGCTGGTTTTCTCTCGCTCACCTCATTTAAAGGGATGACCAGTTTCCTAGTTATTCCAACTTGTAGTCTTTTAATTATTGGTTCCTCCCATTTAACTCTGCCTAGCCAATCGGTCATCAGCTCCTCTTTATTCTGCATTTCAAATGTTTATTAAACTTTTTCTCTTCTTGGCCGGGCACAGTGGCTCACACCTGTACTCCCAGCACTCTGGGAGCCGAGGCGGGGGGATCACGAGGTAAGGAGATCGAGACCATCCTGGCTAACACAGTGAAACACCGTCTCTACTAAAAATACAAAAAATTAGCCGGGCATGGTTGTGGGCACCTGTAGTCCCAGCTACTCGGGAGACTGAGGCAGGAGAATGGAGTGAACCCAGGAGGCGGAGCTTGCAGTGAGCTGAGATTGCGCCACTGCACTCCAGCCTGGGCAACAGAGCAAGACTCCATCTCAAAAAAAAGAAACTTTTTCTCTTCTTACCTCTCTGCAGGCGCTGTGGAGACTTAGCTTACATGGACTGTTACAATGGCTTCCTCATTAATCTCTATGTCTACGGCCTTTTCTTTTCTTCTTCTTCCTCTTTTTCTTTTTTTTTTTCCAAGATAGAGAAACTTGATCCAGCAGCTGAGATGAAGTCAAACTGGTCCAACAGGAATTTACGCAAATGCCCATTTGTCCTTGAGGATGGTTCTTTGAAAGAGGGTAAGAAAATAAAACCAACATCAGTGCCTACTTGTGTGCCAAGCTCTGGACACACATGTTTTTATTTCATCTTTACAAGGACCCTATTAAGTAGCTCTTGTTATCTGCCATTTTAAAGAGGGGAAATCAAGGCTCAGAGAGACGATCTGACTTGGACAATTTTCGAGTGACACAGCTGGATTCATTCTCAGATCTCTCTGACTTGAAAGTACCTGTTGTCCAGAAAAAAAGACGTAAGTGGAAAAATCAATGAGACCTGAAAATAGGAGCTTAGTTTTAGTTAATAGTAATGAACCCATGTTGGATGGTTTTGATCATTGTAGGATGGTTATGTGAACTATGAAGAGTAGAGAAACTTAGGTGAAGGTTATACGGGAACCCCGCACTATTTTACACCTTTTTTTGTAACTCTAAAATTATTTCAAAATAAAAAGTTACAGCCAGGCATGGTGGCTTACGCTTGTAATCCCAGCACTTTGGGAGGCAGAGGTGGGCGGACCACCTGAGGTCGGGAGTTCCAGACCAGGCTGGCCAACATGGTGAAACCCCACCCCTACTAAAAATACAAAAACTAGCCAGGTGTGGTTGTGCTCGCCTGTAATCCCAGCTACTCGGGGGAGGGCTGAGGCAGGAGAATCGCTTGAACCCAGGAGGCAGAGGTTGCACTGAGCCGAGATCGCACCACTGCACTCCAGCCTGGGTGACAGAGTGAGATTCCACCTCAAAAAAAAAAAAAAAAAAAAGTTACGTAAACTGCACTTTGGGAGATAAGGATGTGTCAGCGTAGGTTCATCAACTGTAACAAATGTACCACTCTGGGGCAGGATGTTGATGGTGGTGGAGGCTGTGCATGTTTTGGGAAGGAAGTGTATGGGGAATCTCTGTACCTGCTGCTCAATTTTGCAGTGAAACTCTCAAAATAAAAGTCAAAAACTGTTGTAAAAAATAAAGTCCATTCAAAAAAGGAAAGAAACTACCTGCCGTCTCCACTGTGTGTTCTCTGTACGTCTCACTGAACATCACGGTCTTCTGCAGAACAATCCTCCACCCCTTACCCCCGCCCCCATACACACACTCCTGCCCATGCACACACAACGTGCTCACACAAACTCCATAGTTTCTTTGCACAGGGAATATCGTGCCCATCAGCGAATCCAGCTGCAAGCTGTACCCTACTCCGAAGCATCAGTAGGAATCGTGAAAAGGAGATAATAAAGGAGTGCATGTGAATTACACTAGTAGCTGTGTTCATCCACTCACCCCTCCTTTCTGGCTACAAAAATGCAACGGTATTACTTGCAACTTATACATTGCAAAATGCCTTTCCTGCCTCTCCCCCTCCCCTGTATTGCCTCCTCCCCTTCCTCTTCGGGTTGGCGTGTAACCTCAATGATCCAGCCAAATGAGTTATTTGAGATGGAAACGTTAATTTATTTGAGCAGATGGGCGTCAACGCTGCTCTGTAAAAAGGTGGCGGTATGCCGTATTGGCCCAGAGTGGTGCAGATGAAGTCCTGGCTGCCTCGCTGAATCACTGAGTGTGAACAGAATCATATGTTAACGGCACTAAGGGAAATGCCTATTTAAGCCGAGCCCTTCCAGAAAACAAATCATTAGCCCCCGATTTTTGTTTTAAATCTGGATTTTCACATCTCAGGTTTGCTGAGGGTCTGAAAAATCTGAAACTCATTATTTCTCGAAGTGTGGTCCGATTACCACCCTCCTCAGAGTCACCCAAGGGCTTATTAAAAACACAGATTCTGGGGACCCAACCCCCCTGACCTACAAACTCCCACTCTCAGGGGTGCAGGCTTGGGGGACTCTGCAATGTTAACAAGCTCCCTGGGGAACTGTCACTAACACTGGGCCCCCATCGCTGAAACGGTGCTGTCAAACTGCCCAGGAAAATCCTTTCAAAACAAAATAAAACAAAGCAAAAAAAAAAAAAACCTTGGAATTTGTGGTGAGATTTTTGTTTATTTGGTTGGTTGTATCTTTCTTTCTACTTCCGTCTACTTTTTCAGATTTTGTGCGAAAGAATGACCCCTTTGGCAATTAGAAATAAATAAATAAAAAGGATAAAAAAGATAGCACAAAGAGATTATTTGTGCATGAGAAGTAAAAGACAGTTTGGAAATTTCAGGAATTTCCAAGAAAAGGAGGCTTCCTTGTCTCTCTGTCCTTGGCAACTGAACTTGGACTAGCTTCTCCACACTCCCCACCCCTACCTCCCCCTCCCGGACAGCCGCCTTCTCTAAGTGTTACAACCAATTTTCTCTTGAATACATGTAGTGAGGAAGTCTCAATGACTTCCCAAGGGACCTTACTTATAGGGAAGAAGCACCACCGGAAGATTTATGGAACGTCTGTAAAATATGTGTGTAGAAACTCGCGACATTTTGATCGCTACCAAGGAAAAAAAAAAAAACTGGACAGTTTCTTACTAGTCAGTTTCATGAGCATTTTTTATGGGTTTTTCAAATTAATTAATCTTTTCGCCCTTTGTTAGGAATTCTTGGCACAGACACAAGCCCAGGAGAAGGGTAACATTGCCCACGGGCTGTACGTCCAAACTGTCAGGCTTTCAATCCCAAATCTCTGGAGGCAAAAGGCCAGATTTCATGTGCTTCCCATGAAGTGGGGAGAGTCTTGTGAATGTTGGAGAGAAGGGAGTATTATTAATGGGATTGCCACCGCTGCCTCTAACAGCCTCAGTGCCACTGGCAAGTGCCATATGGTCCCAGACAGTCTCTTCCCTGGGCTGTCTCCATGCCCAGAGCCATTTCCAGGATGGGAAAGAGCCCTCAACGTTTGCCACACGGCACCAGGCCCCGTCTACCTCCAGCGCCCTGGTCCTATGTGGAAGCATCCATCAGGCATCTGGTTTTTCTGTCTCACAGGTTCTAGTCTTCCCCCACCCCCTACCCCCGCCCTGGGCAGTTTGCTGCTGAAGACAATGAACCAAGCGGAATTTCCCGGCCTAAGAGGGGAACTGGAGCTCGGCATCCTGCTTTTGTTACCAGTTCATCTTGAGCTCCTTCTTGGCCTCAGTTTCTTCATCTGTAAAATAAAAATCCAGAAAAATCTGCTCTAGAGGAATGTTGTGAAGATGAGAGATAATTTGGAAACCGGTAGTTCTCAACCGGGAGCAACTTTGTCCCCTCTCTACTCCCACACCCAAGGGGATATTTGGTGATGTCTGGAGACAGTGATGTCCGGAGACAGTTGTTACAGCTTAGGGGGAGGGGGTGCTACTGGCATTTTGTGGATAGAGGCCAAGGATGCTGCTAAACATCCTACAGAGCAGCCCCCCAACACCAAGAATCATCTGGCCCAAATATCAATGATGCTGGCCAGGTGCAGTGGCTCAAGCCTGTAATCCCAGCACTTTAGGAGGCCAAGGTGGGCAGATCACTTGAGGTCAGGAGTTCAGGATCAGCCTGGCCAACATAGCAAAACCCTGTCTCTACAAAAATACAAAAATTAGCTGGTCGTGGTGACAGACACCTGTAATCCCAGCTACTCTGGAGGCTGAGACAGGAGAATTGCTTGAACCTGGGAGGTGGAGTTTGCAGTGAACCGAGATTGTGCCACTGCACTCCAGCCTGGGCAACAGAACGAGACTCTGTCTCAAAAAAGAAAAAAAAAAAAATCAATGATGCTGAAGTTGAGAAATCCTGATATAAAGTGCCTGGCAAACAGTCGGTGACTTAGGTGATGATAATGAAAAAGGATGTGGGAAAAGGAATATTGTAAGTGTATTCAATAAACCTTAGCTACAGTTAGTAGATCCAAGATCATGGATAGCTGCTTCCCTGAAGGCCTCAAAGTATTCTAAGGCTCCAAACAAGCTCAGCTAGACAGTGTCATGATTGATTAGTGATGTCTGCCATGGGCACAGCAGGGGGAAGAGGCAATGTGAGTGCAGTGTATTTTCTGACCCTGGACTGTATGATGTCTAGCATCTGTTTCTCCTCTGACATTCTGTGATCCTATTGCTGTGATTCTGTGAGTCTATCTTCAAAGTTCTGGAGTCAGCATTATTTACAGAATATTTAAGCAGCTCAGGCTCCTGCAGGCTTGCTTGGCAGGGAAGGCTGGTGAGCTGCGATCCAGGAAGACAGCGCCCACTCCATGCAAGGTAAAATAGACAGTTGCTGACAGGATGTGATGTGGGTGACATGGAAACTCCCCCACTGACCCCTCAAATCTTCCTCATCTCTCATGAGCTAAATGTTTAACTGTCAGAGTCACTCCATTGGATTAAAACATCATCTGCAGGAGACCTTTGTTTAAATGTACAATATTACCTGGAAGGGATAAGCATGCAATCCATTCCAATATGTTAATCCACTAAACTAGTTGTAGCTCAGCAGAATAGAATTGAGAGGAAATGGGACAAAGGAGAGAGGTATTTTTGAGGGCGAGAGAGGAGGTTGCGGGGGGATGTATGGATTATAGAGCCAATGTCACTATATTGCATAACTCCAGGAGGTGCTATTCACACTGGGACATGGTGACCAAGTCACCCTGGGACTTCATTATTTTAAAACTAAAGATCCTATGTCCCAGACGCTCCCTTTGTCTCAAACAAACCAGGACAGTTGGTCACCCTAACTCTAGGCCACGTGGCACAGGATGAGCTTTGTAGTCCTAGCTGTCGTTTACCCCTCATGGTGTTGCCTGAAGTCTCTTTCTGGATATCTTTCTCCCCTGCTCATGAATCCTCTATGGCTCCCTAGGGCCCACTGAACTGGATTGAAACACCTCTCCACAGTGCCTAAGTTGGCCTGAGTCTTGCTTCCTGATCCACCTCCCTCTAGCTGTGAGTCACCCCAATTAGTCACCATGCCTGAGACCCACCATGCACTTTCCTATGCCCTTTGGGTTCAAAAAAGAGCTTTTCTAGAGGGGAAACCCACTTGGAGTGTGCTAAACTTGTGCCAGTAGTGAAGGAGTTAATTTGCCCAGCGTTTGTATTGTCAGACTCACCAGATGTTGCTGCCAGTGAGTTGGGGCTCAGATATGACTACCACTTGGTGTCAGGAGGGACACTATTTGTTCCAGAGAGCCCCAGGCACCTGTTCAGGGAAGGGCAAAGCCACCAGGCACATGGAACCACCCTAAAAGAAAATAAAGACTCCCTTCCTTCCTTTACTCTTTGTTTTTAAATTTTATTTTTAAAAAAGTATTTTTCTATGTAGAGAGAGATCTCACTATGTTGCCCAGGCTGGTCTCAAACTCCTGGACTCAAGCGATCTTCCCACTTTGTCCTCTCAAGTTCCGGATTACAGGCATGAGCCACCATGCCCGGCCTACTCTTTAAACTTTTCAAAGCAGTTTCACATACATGCCTCAACAGATCACCTCCTTATCTCTGAGCAACAGGTAAGATGACTGTCGTGCCCATTTGACAGGTGGGAAAACTGAGGTGCTGATCAGAGAGTCCTATCCTCAATAAAGAAAGGTTTCTGGATGGGAAGAGCAGGCACAGGGGTGTTTCATGTCTCATAGCAAGTTGGTGGCTGAAATGGAACTAAGCAAAGTCTTCTGACCTATGTTCTATGAGGTTTTCATTCATTTGTTTTTTGGATATTTATTAAATGCTTATATTTCAGACACTGTGTTCATCTCATAATAATGACTATAGCTAGAGTTGTCTCTACAATTCTACACTTTTTACCTACAAGTCCCATTGCTAAATTATTTATGTGCCCTCTCTCATTTCAATGCATGACAGCCACCCTTTGAGGTGTGATTACTATTACTATCCCCAGACACAAGTAAGGACACTGAGCTAGCTCAAGGTCACTTAGCTCCTAAGCGGGTGCTGGGGTGTAAGGACTTCAAGCCTGTGCTCCTTTACTGCTTTGCTGAGGCTTATTATCTGCACTGGGTTGGCCTACCCTCTTGAAGCTTACTTTTTTTTTTCAAGACAGAGAATCTTGCTCTGTTGCCCAGGCTGGAGTGCAGTGGTGCATGGCTCACTACCATCTCCACCTCCTGGTTCAAGCGATTCTCCTGCCTCAGCCTCCCGAGTAGCTGGGATTACAGGTGTGCACAACCACGCCTGGCTAATTTTTGTATTTTTAGTAGAGATGGAGTTTCGCCATGTCGGCCAGGCTGGTCTCAAACTCCTTACCTCAGTTGATCTGCCAGCCTCGGCCTCCCAAAGTGCTGAAGCTTACATTCTTGTAAGGAGATAAATATACCAATTTTCTGAGTTCTGGCCTTCGCCTCTAAGACCCTCCAAGCTATTCCTTCCCAATAAGGAATATTCCAAATAGGAGAGAAAGGATGCAAATGTTGACTAAGCCCCTTCTATGGGCCAGGCACACGCATATCCATTTTCCATACCACCTAGCAAATTGGCTACAGAGGGTACTGAAGAAATCAAGGCTCATTGGGTTGACATGGTTGTTCAAAGCTGGCATACTTGGTTTGCAGGGAATGGAGACCTGGCCTTGGATGGTGATGCCATCTGACTTGCTTTTTCTGCCAGCCAGCTCTGGCTCTCCTGGAGGACAAGTGACGGGGGAAGAGTTTGCCATGAGTCTTTAGGTCATGTAACTACAGAAGCAGTTCTCTTGCGGCTTGATACGTGATCTTTATACAAACCCTCCGCGGGACAGGAGCCAGAAAGTCACTCTCCCACCCATTTTGGGACAAGGGAGGTGGAGGGAGGACCCAAGACCGGATCCCGGCAGAGTCCCGCTGCCCACGACAAGCAGCAGGTGGCGCCATGGCCCCGGTTTAACAAGGACACCGGGAAGGTGGAAAGGGTGTGTGTGTGTGTGTGTGTGTGTGTGTGTGTGTGTGTGTGTGTGTGCGCGCGGGGGGTGGGGGTGGGGGTGGGGGTGCGGTTGGACTCCAGAAAGAAAAACTAGTGGAAAACAAGGCTTTAAAAGAAGAACAATTTGTTCCAAAACATTTGCCTTGTAACGGGGTCATCTATAAATTCTGGGATTTCCTGTTTGCCTCGGGGAGGGCAGGCAGGCCGGCCGGCGGGCAGGCCACTGTCTTCTCTGCAGTCTGGAAGAATCATTTCCAGCCCAGCTCACGAGCTCCAACCTCCCCTGGCCCAGATTGGCTCTGAAATTTCCCAGCTTTTGTGCCCGTAAGCAGGATCCTGTGACAGCAGAGTCTCCTTGAGCGGTGCTCCAGTTTCCACTGGGTTGGGAGGAGGCGTGAGATCATGGTCATTTTTTAAAGGAGAGGCTGTCTTCGTGATCTCCCTGTTCCGTCTCCACCATCGGACTTGTTCCAAAACAATCAAAGACGTGGAAACAATAAAATGAAAGAGATGGAAGTAGCCCTTTTAAAAAGAAGAGAGCTGTTCTGGTCAATATGGGGACGGAAAAGAGAAAAGAGTTGGAAACAAATAATTTTTAAGCCCAGGACTGGCTACTTGGTTAAGAGATGTGGCCTGACCTCGCTCTACCCAAATCACTTCATCATGGGCTCTGAGCGGCCAGGCGCGGTGGAGAGGGCAGGGGGCTTTGGAACCAGTCGTTCATGAGCTGTGTGACCTTGAACAAGCCATTTAATATCTTGGAACGTCCGTTTCCTCCTCCAATAAGTGGTGAACAGTAATTAATACCTGCTATGCCAGGAGGTTGTGAGGCTCATGGATGGCCTGTGTCAAAGACTCGTGTGTATCAGCAACGCAATGCAAACAAGGTCACGGTTCTCTCTTGACTGTCGTCCCCGTGCGGCCAACAGGCCATCCTCACGGGCAAAATGACAAGGAACAGCAGAACTCAAAAGGAAAGATTATCTTGCAAACTCACAGTGATATCTTTACATGTCTCTGGAGGAAAAGTCACAGTGAAAATACTGCCAATCAGTCATGAAGATGGTTAGGATTATGTTTTCTCTTTACACAGAGCTAAGGCCAGGAGTTTAACTGGGACCACATAAGGGGAAGAAGCAGCGGCTTTGAGTCTGGCTTGGTTTGGGGTAAAGACCCCTGGCTCAGTCACAACGCAGTGGTGCCACTGAACGAGATGTGTATCTCCCTGGGTTTCAGTTTCCTTATCTGTACAAGGGTGGTGGGCTGGGGGAGGTCAGGAATTGTTAACTGAATGCCTATAGGGGTCAGACATAAGATAAGGGAGTGAAGTGGGGGATGGGTCCGAGGGCGTGATTGCCTCTCAGTCCCAGCTGCTCATGGCCTGGAAGGAATTGGGACAGTATTGCCAGATGTTTAAGAAGCCAGGAATCTGGAGTGTTATGAGACATGGTCCAAGCTGTAAAACAATGCAGGTCAGACAAAACAGGTCTGTGGGCTGCATCTGGTTCTCAGACCTCGGTGATTCCAGAACTTCATGGGATTAAGTTCAGGAATCCCTGGAGACCCTGCCTGTCTCACTGTGCCATGATGAGACCCAAGTCCTTGCCTGTATTCCATGTCCTTACCTCTCTGCCTTCAAGACCCTCTCCAGTGCCACTGATTCAGAGACCTCATTCCTGTCCCCTGCCCTCTATAAGCCCAGGCAAAAATTCTTTCTTCTGTGCTCATACAGCACCATATATACACTCACAGAACTTAGGACAATTACCTATTAGCATGACTGTCTAGAGATTGGAGCCTGTATCTTTGTCATCCCCAGCACAGTGCCTGGTACATAACAGGTATAAGAGAATGTATGAACCAACCTGAAGGCTTAATTGATTTTCTTGGTTTTAGTTTATTCTCAGTGATAAATAGCTTTATTCTTTTCTAATTATATAATTCATGTTCATTGTAAAAACTTTCAAACAATCCAGAAAAAAGAACTCTGATAACTTTGTTTTCTGGACGTGCTCAGTGTAGAAAACTTTAATACAGAAAAATAAAGGAAAAATTCAGTCACTGAAACTTGCCACCACGTGTTTTTTTCCTGTGTGTGTGTATGTATGTATATACAATTAAAATGATAAGACCATATAATATATAAAATTTCATATTGTATTTCTTTTTTTTTTTTTTTTTGAGACAGAGTCTCGCTCTGTCACTCAGGCTAGAGTACACCGGTGTGATCTTGGGTCACTGCAACCTCTGCCTCCTGGGTCCAAGCAATTGTCCTGCCTCAGCCTCCCAAGTAGCTAGGATTACTGGTGCCTGCCACCACACCCAGCTACTTTTTTGTATTTTTAGTAGAGACAGGGTTTCACCATGTTGCCCAGGCTGGTCTCGAACTCCTGACCTCAGGTGATCTGCTCGCCTTGGCCTCCTAAAGTGCTGGGTACTGGTGGCTCACTCTCAAAGTGCATGAGCCACTGCACCCAGTCTGTATTTGTTTTTAACATTACATTTTAAGCATTTAAAAAAATTGTTTAAGGCCAGGTGTGGTGGCTCATGCCTGTAACCCCAGCATTCTGGGAGGCCGAGGCAGGTGGATCACTTGAGGCCAGGAGTTTGAAACCAGCCTGGCCAACATTCTAAAATCACATCTATACTGAAAATACAAATATTAGACAGATGTGGTGGCACGCGCCTGTAATCCCAGCTACTCGGGAGGCTGAGGCAGAAGAATCACTTGAACCTGGGAGGCAGAGGTTGCTGTGAGCTGAGATCACTTCACCGCACTCCAGCCTGGGTGACAGAGTGAGACTCTGTCTCAAAAAATAAAAATAAAAATAAATAAATAAATAATTTATTTAATATTTTGTGAAAATTCATTTTATTGACTGGATAATAATCCATTATATAGGTATATTATAAGTTATCTAATCACTGAATTGGAAATCCCTCATAGGGCCAAGCATACGGTAGGTACTCCATAACTATTTGCTGAATGAATTAATGAATGATTGAATGGATGGATGGATATATTGATGGATGCCGTCTTGATCATAAGTCAGTTGAACAGAGAAGGGCCATCCCCCTCCCCTTTTCTTTTTGCTAATATAAATAGCACTGCAATGAATTTCCTTGCACCTAGACATTTGATTATCTTTCTGATTATTTCTTCAGAAAAACTGCCTAAAAGTAGGTTTAATGGGTCAAAGGGTATGGCTTGAGACTCTTGGTACAAATTTCCAAATTGCTATTGAGAAGGGTTATACCAGTTAATACTCCCATAAACACTATATTGGGGTCTTCCTTTCTGGACACTTTGCAAACTAAGTGATTTTTTTAATTAAAAAAAACTTTGCTAATTTGGTATCTATTTATTTAAATTTGCATTTATTTGATTATTAGTAACTTTGAATATTTTCCACATGATTGGAGGTTTGTATGACTCTTGAAGATCTGCATTTCTGATGGTAGAAATATTTTTACCTATCTGCAGGGAATAAGGTTGGGCTAAAGACATTTTCAGCAGAAGGCTATTTTGCCAGTATTGTTTAGATTACAACAGGCTTCACCCTTGTGCATGAAAACAGTCACCAGCACCTCCCTGGTCAGGTGCTGTGCTTGGTGCACACATCATCTTTCTTTTGACTACTCTAAAAACTAGATACCACTTTAATTTAATTTGGAGTCTCAGATCTGTCTAACTCCAGCACATTCATCCCTATGCTACATTGTCTCTCAGTTCTGAAGCTCATCCTGAAATGCAAAAGGCTCATCATCAGTAAGACCATTCATCCATCCATCCATCTCCCCACCCATCCATCCATCCATGCATGCATACATGCATCCATCCATTCATCTGTCCATCTGTCTATCCATACACTCTTCCATCCATCTACGCTCTCAGCCATGTACCCATCCACCCATTTACCTATTCAACCATCCATTCATCCATCCATCCATCCCTTCCATCCCTTCATCCATCCATCCATCTACCCACCCAGCCACCTGTCCTCCTACCCATTCACTTATTTTCCTTTTCATCCATTTATTCATCTACCCATCCACCCATCCTCCCACACATCCATCCATCCATCCATCCATCCATCCATCCATCCACCCATCCACCTATCCACCCCTCCAATCATTCACTCATTCATTCAGCAAACAACTGCAGAGTACCTACCACATGCTTGTACCTGGTCTTGTTCTATTGTGAGGCTAAGCCTAGAGCAGCTCTGTGATCTCTCTGCAGGGTGGTTCCTCCAGGGGCCCGTGGCATGTGGAGGGCATGCAAGGAGAGCCTGAAGATGGGACTCAGAACTTGGGCTCAGGATTCCTGGACAACCACTGTTGGAACCTTTAGCAGGAATTGCAACATATTTGGCCAGGGTTAGGGGTACACTTTGTGGCTGAAAAACAGAGTTTTTCTCTGAACAAGTCAAACTAGCCTGCCTGGGATCAAATCCATGAGGGCTGGACAATCTGGTCCCAGCAAATTAAAACAACATGGGCACCAGCCAGCTACATTTTTGAAAACAGTGTTTTTGTTGTTTTAATCAAGGACACCCTTCCCACCCTCCATAACAAACTCCGAATTGAAATGGGGGAGAATTTATAAGAAAATAAAACAATTCTTAGGTATTCTGGCACAAACTCATTTTCCTTCTCATCAGCTCCACAGTGTAAGTGCCTCTCTATATCTTATTTTATCCTTCTGTCCACAGGCTTATGAGGATTAATGAGCCCACGCCAAGAGACCATCTTGAGTGGCACAAGAGAAATTCCATTTGTAGCTGAAGTCCACCTGTTGCATTCTCTCCACAGACGGAGGGGTCCCTCTTAGGGTCCTCCAGGGTCTATGTCCCTGTAGTGACTGTGGACAGCCCAAGGGGCGGCTCAAGCCCTAGACTGGGTCTGTGTATCCACCATGTCTTTTGTTTTCTGTATTCTGATGCTTTGACATCTTGGGGCCTTGGTGACCCCGCAAGGACTTCCCCTCCCAGAGCTGTCCAATTCCTGGAGAAAGTGAACAGGTCACCGGAGAGCATGCCTTTCAAATGCAAGCCAGCCCCTCCAGAGCCCCTACCCCCAGCAGCCATTTTATTAGACTTTCATACTCATGGTCTCTACCTACCTGCCATAGTCACCCCAGAGCCAGGAACCAGACAACTAAGGGACAGCCCCTATACCTCCAGAGCCTGCTGAAATTATTCAAACGAGCCAATCCTAAACCCACTTACCCTGCCTTGCTTATTTCTTCCTGGGGAAACCACAGGAAAGCCTCTGGCCCATGTTTCCCCACCTCCCCTGCCTCCTGCCCCACCCTAGTGCTGCCTCGTGCAGCCCTGCGTGGTGTGCCATGCTTCCTGTTTTAGGCATCTGTGGACATCATCAACTTCTTCCTTAATGACAGTCGTTTCCGTGTCTGTGTGTCTTACCAGCCTTGATTAAAACATATTCCGGGTACCCTTAACACAGTCTACTCTTTCTGTCTGGGTCTGAGGCAGGTCACTGTGCTCTCCCAGCTACAGCCTCCTCTTCCATGAAATGGGGACAGGGACATCCAGTGGTTGTGAAGATTGAGTAGGTAACAGAAGTGACTTCCCAACAAAAGAAGCCCCTCCCTCCTTATCCAGTCTGCGTTGTTATTTTAAATGACATTTATTTGCATTTGAAACAACTTATTGGCCAGGCGCGGTGGCTCATGCCTGTAATCCTAGCACTTTGGGAGGCCAAGGCAGACAGATCACAAGGTCAGGAGATCGAGACCATCCTGGCTAACACGGTGAAACCCTGTCTCGACTAAAAATACAAAAAATTAGCCAGCTGTGGTGGCGGGTGCCTGTAGTCCCAGCTACTCGGGAGGCTCAGGCAAGAGAATGGCATGAACCCGGGAGGCGGAGCTTGCAGTGAGCCAAGATGGTGCCACTGCACTCCAGCCTGGGTGACAGTGCAAGACTCTGTCTCGAAAAAGAAAAAAAACACTTATTTATTTATCTCTTTGCCTGCCTCTCTCCACTAGAAGGACGGCTTTTGTTCATTGCTGGGCACTTAGGACCTAGAACAGTGTTTGGCACATAGTAGGTGCTCATTTAACAGTCAGTATGACATGCTCATGAATGTGGCTGGCATTTAGATGTGCATTTATTTTATTTTGTTTTGAGACAAGGTCTTGCCCTGTCCCCCAGGCTTGAGTGCAGTGGAACAATCATATCTCACTGCAGCTTCTACTTCCCAGGCTCAAGTGATCCTCCCACCTCAGCCTCCCAAGTAGCTGAGACTATAGGGTTGCACCACCACACCTGGCTAAGTTTTGTTTTTTTAATTTTTTTTTTTTTTTTTTGAGACAGAATCTCGCTCTGCTGCCCAGGCTGGAGTGCAGTGGCATGATCTTGGCTCACTGCAACCTCTGCCTCCCGGGTTCAAATGATTCTCCTGCCTCAGCCTCCTGAGTAGCTGGGACTACAGGTGCATGCCATCATGCTGGCTAATTTTTGTATTTTTAGTAGAGACGGGATTTCACCATGTTAGCCAGGATGGTCTTGATTTCCTGACCCCGTGATCCACCTGCCTCGGCCTCCGCAAGTGCTGGGATTACAGGTGTGAGCCACTGCGCCTGGCCTATTTTTTTAATTTTTAGTAGAGATGAAGTCTTGATATGTTGCCCAGGCTGGTCTCAAATTCCAGAGCTCAAGCGATCCTCCTACCTCACCCTCCCAAAGTGTTGCGATTACAAGCATGAACCACTGGGCCTGGCCCATTTATTTCTTTTTTTCTTTAAGACAGAATCTTGTTCTGTTGCCTAGGCTGGAGTGGTGCAATCATGGCTCACTGCAACCACTGCCTCCTGGGCTCAAGGTATCCTCCCACCTCAACCTCCTGAGTAATTGGGACCACGTGCACGAGCCACCACACGTGGCTAATCTTTTAATTTTTTTGTAGAGACAGGTTCTTGCAATGTTGCCCAGGTTGGCCTTGAACTCCTGGGCCCAAGCAATCTTCCTGCTTCAGCCTCTCAAAGTGCTGGGATTACAGGTGTGAGCCACTGGCCAGGCCTAAATGTACATTCTTATTGCTGTCCTTCTGCCTTAGTCTTTTGGGATCTCCTTGGTTAACTGGTGTGCATTCAGGCCCTTTACAGATTGGAAGCTGTTCGGGGAGGTTCTTATCACTTTTGCTGGCATATAAAGTGTCCTACTTGTGCACAGCCCCTCAGAACACTTTGTAAACATTAAGTTTGTAAATAGCATGCTTTGTGTGCAGCAGCTGGGGCAGGATTTGCTGAAATAAGATGGTTCTGAATAAGGCCAAGCCTGTTCTGGAAGGGAGTGGGAGGTTTAAGCACAGTCAGAGACCTCAGAGGCCACTGGGCCATTTGCCCAGGGATGTCCAGCCAGCGGCTTAGGGTGGCAGAGATTCCTGGAAGACGGCCCCTCCCTGCACCCCAGGAACGCCTCCCTTTGCCCGGCAGCCCCTGCCCTGGAGTGAGTATTGTTTTGCTCCTTTGGCAGAACTTCCTGGATCAAGTTAAGAAAGTTCTTCTGGCTGCCAGAAGGTTTCTTGTGTGGATTTATTGAGCACCCACTGAGCAGAGGCGTCGAGGCTGTGAGTTGTAAGATACTAACACTCATTCATCCTGTGGATCCTTTTGAGCATCTCCTCTGATCCAGGTGCTGGAGATACAGGGGCAAGGAGACCGACGAGGGAACAGTGACTCTCACAGAGGAGGTACTTGGCTCAGCATAGAGAGCACAGGGTCTGCGGGAGCCAGAAAGGAGGGCTGAGTTCAGACAGGCTTCTTGGAGGAGTCATGCTTCTGTTTATCCCCAGGAGTCTTTAAGTTGAAGTTTATAAAACCTCAACTCAAACAGGCTTAAGCTTTAAAGAGAATGCATTGGATCACAGAATGAGTAAAGCCAGGAGTAGGTGGCTTCAGGCACAACTGGATCAAGGGGCTTAAATGAAAATTCCATCTCTTGGTTCTGTTTTTCTCAGTGGGTTGACCTCATTTCCTCCAACATCAGGTAGGACTCCCCCGACTTGGTTTAAAAGATAAGAACTGAAGCTCTCAGCTCACATTCTTCTCCCTCCTTTTTTTTTCTTTTTTCTTTTTTTTTTTTTTTTTTTTATTTGCCTTGTCGGTCAGGCTGGAGGGTAGTGGTGTGATCTCAGCTCACTGCAACCTCCACTTCCCAGGTTCAAGCAATTCTCGTGCCTCAGCCTCCCAAGTAGCTGGGATTACAGGCATGCGCCATCGTGCTTGCCTATTATTATTTTTAGTAGAGATGGGGTTTCGCCATGGTGGCTAGGGGGTCTCAAACTCTTGACCTCAAGTGATGTACCCGCCTCAGCCTCCCAAAATTCTGAGATTACAGGCATGAGCCACCACACCCGGCCTTTCTCTTTCCATTTTTTTGCTTACTTAACTAACACTTACTGAGTGGTGAACAAGAAAATGTGTGACAGCTTATCCTACAGATAAACTTACCTGTGTGCCAAAGACACAAGTACAAGAATGTTCATTATAACATCGTTGCCGGGCACGGTGGCTCACACCTGTACTCCCAGGACTTTGGGAGGCTGAGGCGGGTGGATCACGAGGTCAGGAGATCGAGACCATCCTGGCTAACACGGTGAAACCCTGCCTCTACTAAAAAAAACACAAAAAATTAGCCGGGCATGGTGGCGGGCACCTGTAGTCCCAGCTACTCGGGAGGCTGAGGCAGGAGAATGGCATGAACCCGGGAGGCAGAGCTTGCAGTGAGCCAAGATTGCGCCACTGCACTCCAGCCTGGGCAACAGAGCAAGATTCCATCTCAAAAAAAAAAAAAAAAACGACCATTGTTTATACTAATCAGGGACTGGAAACAGCTTAAATATCCACCAACAAGGGACTGGTTATATAAATAATGAACTGTGGTGTCCCCATACACCATAGGCTGGACAGCCTTTACAGAGAATGAGTTAGATCTACATCAATGGTTCTCACCAGGGGGGTGACTTTACTGCCCCAGGGGACATTTGGCAACATCTAAAGACATTCTTCATTGTCACAGCTTAGCAGGGTGCTACTGGCATCTAGTGGGTAGAAGCCAGGGATGCTCCTCAATATCTTACAGTGCACAGAACAGACCCACAACACAGAATTACCCAGACAAGGATAAGCACCAGATCTGTACCTGTAATACATAAATCTCTAAGATATGTTAATTTTTTAAGAAACATGGTAGAAAAATCATAAATATACTAGATGACCATTTGTGCAAAACAAGAATCGTATCTATATATGGGTATATATATGTGTAGAACACTCTGGAAGAATAAATAAGAACATGGGAAGCTGTGTCTTCTGAAGGGCCTGGGGGAGAGGTATGGGACAGGAACGTATTTTTCCTATACAGCTTTTTGTACTGTTTGGATATTTTTAAACCACATACTTTATGTGTATTCTTTAAAAAGTTAAAACAGCGGGGCGCGGTGGCTCGCGCCTGTAATTCAAGCACTTCGAAAAGCCAAGGTGGGTGGATCACCTGAGGTCAGGAGTTCAAGACCAGCCTGGCCAACATGGTGGAACCCCATCTCTACTAACAATACAAAAAAATTAGCCGGACGTGGTGGCACATGCCTATAATTCCATCTACTCGGGAGGCTGAGGCAGGAGAACCGCTTGAACCTGGGAGGTGGAGATTGCAGTGAGCCGAGATTGCACCACTGCACTCCAGCCTGGGTGACATAGTGAGACTCCGTTTCAGAAAAAAATAAATAAAAATAAATAAATAAATAAATAAAAAGTTGAAATATAAAAAGTATAGTCATTCGGCCAGATTCACCCACATTCATTGCTTGTCTGCTTCCTAACACCCCACGCAGTTGCAGTCGCAAAAGATCTTAGAGATCATCTAATCTTAGGAGTCATCAAAGAAGCTGTGGAAGTGCTGGATTAGACGCATTTAAATGGGTCTTTACGGAAGGACTTCTTAGAGCCTTTAATACGATAGTGTGCATGATGGATCTCGGAGGAGTACGGTATGCAGAATTAGCAAGCGTCCTTGACTCCTGGATTAGTCTCCTAGGGCTGCTCTAATCAAGTGCCACATATTGGAGGTGTGTGAGCTCTAAACAACAGAAATTTATTGTCTCACAGTTCTGGAGGCTGGAAGTCAGAAATCAAGGTGTTGATGGGACCGTGCTCGCTCTGAAATCTGTAGAGAATCCTTCCTTGTCTCTTCCTGGCTTCTGGTGGTGGCCAGCGATCTTTGGTGTTCCTTGGATTGTAGCTGTATTGCTCCAATCTCTGTTCCTTTTTCTTTTTCTTTGTCTTTGTCTTTTTTTTTTGACAGGGTCTTGCTCTGTCACCCAGGCCGGAGTGCAGTGGCAAGATGATGGCTCATTGCGGCCTTGATCTCCCAGGCTCAGGCAGTTCCCCTGCTTCAGCCTCCCGAGTAGCTGGGACTGCAGGCACCCGCCACCATGCCTGGCTCATTATTTTTATTTTTTGTAGATATGGGGTCTCCCTGCGTTGCTCAGGCTGGTCTTGAACTACTGGGCTCAAGCGATCCTTTCTCCTCAGCCTCCCAAAGTGCTGGGATTACAGGTGTGAGCCACTGTGCCTGGCCCAAACTGTTTCATCATTGTCACATGCTGTTCTTTCTCTGGGTCTCTCTGTCTACATGTGGCCGTCTTCTTACAAGGACACAAATCCTGTTAGATTAGGGGCCCACTCTACTTCAGTATGATCTCATCTGAACTAACTACAATGATCTTATTTCCAAATAACGTCTCATTCTGAGGTACCGGCAGCACCTCAACATATCTCTTTTGCAAGACACAATTCAGCCCATAAATATAGCTTATTATCCAGTGTATCCCAAAGGACTACTGTTCTGAATATGCTTCAAGAAATGTGATGTAATATAATTCATTCACTTTACAGTTGATGTGTCCGAAGCCCAGAGAGGGAGAGCGTCTAACCCAAGGTCACACAGCTGGTTAGAGACAGGGCTGAAACTAAAATTCAGGCCAATTATTGACTGAATGACAGAATCAGTGAACACTATCTGCCCTTGATAGGAGTCGCTTTTTGTACTTGAAGTTGTGACTGACTGGTGATTAAGATAGTATCCATCAATATATCCACCCCATCCATCAATCCATCCATCCATCCATCCATCCACTGTATCTCCCAACATGCAAGCATCATTACCTGGCAAGGCAGTTCCTGCTCCTTTTCAAATGTCCCCAAGTTTGTGAAGGAAGCCACCATAGACTAACTGAGACCAAATGAGGGATTTTTCTGTTAATGTATCAGGTGAGGTCTCTATTGTGGCTTTCAGCACAGCTGGATCCAGAAGCTCAACCAATGCCTTCATCCCCTGCTCTCTCTCCTCTCAGTAATGCTTCCCTTTGGGCATCATTCTCAGACACCCTCCTTCTTCATGGTGGGAAGCATGGGTCCCAGCAGCTCCAGCCTCATCAGCATTAGAAGGAGACTCTGCCCTTTTCCCCAGGACAGCCAAGGTCCCCAGGATGGCTTCAATGGCTACCTCTCAGAGCCTGTTCCAGTGGCCAGGCGTATTTGGTTTTCTCCTTAGCCAGGCCTGGAGCAGATAGGTGGGTTCAGCTGTCTCTGAACTACAATGACTGAGAAGTGGAGAGCAGTGGTTCTCTCAAAAGGTGTTAGTCAAATAAAACTTGTCGACTGTGATGAGTTAGCTCTTCTCCCGCTTCACTGACTCCCCACAAAATATGCAGTTATATATGGTGGTGATTGAGTGAGGACACTGTTCAGCTCTGGGCAACCCCAATCCCACCGTGGTGGGCCAACGTAAACTACGGATGGTTTGGCCTCCTCTGTGTTCCTTCAGTACTTTCCTCACTCTACTGGATGTTTACATTTCTATCCCCCACCTACAACCAAACTGTAAACTCCTTGAGGGACTCCGGCGTATTTTTCTTTGCATCCTCAGCATCTAGCAGAGCAGGCGCAGAGCTGTTACTGCTTTGCCAGAGAACATTTCTTGCATGTTGGAAGATATGGTAGTGGAGTGGTCGGTGGATGGTTGGATGGGTGACTTGATGGATGGATGGGGTGGATAAGTTGATGGATACTGTTTTAATAAATGTTCATTGAATTGGAAATCTCTCATAGGGCCAAGGATATGAAAGGTGCTCCATGACAGTTTGCTGAGTGAATGGGTGAATGGTTGGATGGATGGATGGATGGATGGATGAATGGATACAATGCATGGATGGGTAGGTAGATGGATGAAGGGATGATGAGTTGATGATGGATGGATGAATGGATGGAAGGATGGATGGGTGGATGGATGGATGAATGGGTGGCTGGCTGACTGGATCAACAGATTGATGGATTGATGGATGGGTGGATGGATGAATGAGTGGTTGAGTTGATATATGGATGCATGGATGGAGGGACTAGTTAATGGATGCTGTCTTGATCATTGCTCAGTCACCACCTCTTTTCTCCTTTATAGGTGCAAAGAGCAGCTCTTATCAAGGGCAAACATGGGTCATTGATGGCTCTTATCTGGCTACATGATTTCTGTGACACTGCCTGCTCACTTGCATTTACAATACAGAGGAGTTAATCCTCATTTGCCTGGTGAATTCCCATTCTGTTTCTGCTGTATATCATCAAGGGTAGTCTAAAACCATGTTGTCAAGGACAAGGATCCAGGTGTCTGCTGAGAAACAGAAGGAAATGGTTAAGAATTAGAAGCTGTGTGTCCCTCTCTGTTCCTGCAGACTGACTTTGTCCACATAGTGGTGAAGATGGCTGGGATAACCCTTGAGTCACATCCTTGTACAAACCAAGTGAAGAAACCAAGAGTCCCGCATTCTCTGCTCTGCTGCTCCAGAGGCAGACATACCATGACTCACCTAAATGTGTTGCCCTTGGAGACTCAAGCTCTCAGCCTGTCTCCACTTCAAATCAGAGTTGATCCCACCAAGGAGAGAATTCCTCTGCTCCCCTAAGGAGCTCTGGCTCCCCTGCCCCCTTGCTGTCACCCTTATGCCTCCCGGGAAAGGGGCCAACACAGTAGTCAGTTTCAGAGGGACACTCTCTTGAGAAATCAGCACAGAGTGAGCCACCTACCCTGGCAGGCAGTGGAGTTCTTGGTAGGTGGGCTCACTGGACAGAAAGCGCTCACCACCTAGTGCTGTAGATTCGTCATCTCCCTTAGGTGTCAGTCCTCGAAAGGTTAAATTAAATAGTTTGAGACATGCTGAGCAGAAATGCTATTTCCTGCTGTCTCTGACACACTCTCCATAGGGTGCCATATAAGAGCAGCAGCAGCGTGCATTCAGCTCCTCCTACGTGCCAGGCTATGAGACAACTATTAATATCCCCACTTTATGGGAGAGAAAACAAAGCTCAGAGAGGTCAACAGGCTTGCTCATTCTTCTGCAGCCAGTAAGTGGCAGAGCCAAGATTCCAACATGGGGCTCCATGCAAGTCTGCAGCTACCTCCATGGGCTGGTGTGGCCAAGCCTTCATGAATGCTCACTGTTGGTCAGTTTTGGAGGTTTTTTTTTCTTTTTTCAGATGGAGACTTGCTCTGTTGCCCAGGCTGGAGTCCAGTGGCACTATCTTGGCTCACTGCAACCTCTGCCTCCTGGGTTCAAGCAATTCTCCTGCCTCGACCTCCCAAGTAGCTGGGATTGCAGGCACCTGCCACCACGCCTGGCTAATTTTTGTTTTATTTTTTAGTGGAGACAGGGTTTCACCATGTTGGCCAGGCTGGTCTTGAACTCCTGACCTCGTGATCTGCCCACCTCGGCCTCTCAAAGTGCTGGGATTGCAGGCATGAGCCACTGCACCCAGCCCAGTTTTGGAGTTCAATCAGTGAAAACCTCACTTAGCTTTTTATTTTTCCTACCAGCAGATCATGAAACATCATAGCCTAAGATGGGGAAAAATAGCCTCTGGAAACAAAGATTGATGAAAAAAAAAAAATACTGGAAATAAGTCAGTGCCAGCACTTGTGTGCCCTTTTTGTCTTGGCTGCTGACATGCTAGGAGTTGAGTAAAAAAGCACGGATCCCTAGAGAGGTGATTTGATGATCCCTGGAAGCTCCCATCACCTAACAGCTTCCCAGTTTGCAGAGATTTTACCTGGAGACCTTTATTTCTTTGGGCTTGAAATCCTTTTTTGATTTTCAAGAGACTGTAATTAAAATGACAATACCTCTGAGAGTGGTCATATTAAACTTGCATCAGCTACAAGCTTAAGCAAGGGAGCAGGGGTGCTGCTTTAGGAAAGGTAAGCAGAAAGCAGGTGTGGGGAACTTAATGAGAAAACCTACTTTGCCTCCACCGTAATTTCACGTACGGCCAGCAGGAAAGGGAGAAAACCATCTCGTTTATTTATTGATGCATCACAAATTATTCTTGACACTTAGTGGCTTAAGGCAACAATCAACACTACTTTATGAGGTCTCTGTGGGTCAGGAATCTGGAAATGGCTTAGCTGGCTATTCCCTCATGAAGGTGCAGTTGAGATGTTGGCTGGGGCTGCAGCCTCATCTGAAGGCTCATTGGGGGCTGGAGGATCTGCTCCTTGGTGACTTGCTTATGTGGCTGTTGGCAAGGTGATCTGACCATTGGCAGGAGACATCAGTTCCTCATCACACAGACCTCCCTGCAGGGCTACTGGAATGTCCTTACAACATGGTGGCTGGCCTCCCTCTCTTTTGGCAAATGAACCAAAAGAGAGACCAAAGAAGAGGCTGCAATGTCTTTCATAGCCTTGCCTTAGAAGTCACAGCCTCCCATTTTTACAACATGCTACCTGCTACACTACTCAGTGTGGGAGGGTCCTATGCAAAGATATGAATAAGGCCCATAGGAGGCAGCGAGATGGTCGGGGCCATCTTCGACACTGATTTAAGGCTAACACAATTATTATCTTTATTTTACAAGTGATAAATAAAGGCATGGTGTGTTAGGCCATTCTTGCATTGCCATAAAGGAATACATGAGATAGGGTAATTTATAAAGAAAAGAGGTTTAATTTGTTCACAGTTCTACAGGCTGCAGGAAGCATGGTGTTGTCATCTGTTTGGCTTCTGGGGAGGCCTCAGGGAGCTTTTACTCATGGTGGAAGGTGAAGCAGGAGCTGGCATGTCATAAGGGGGAAGCAGGAGCAAGAAGGGAGAGAGTGGGGGATGAGATGCCGCACACTTACCCAGATCTCGTGAGAGCTCACTTGCTGTTGTGAGGACAGCACCAAGCCATGAGGGATCCGCCCCCACCACCCAAACACCAGGTTCACCTCTAACACTGGGGATCACGTTTCAACATGAGATTTGGCAAGGACATATGTTCAAGCCATATCACACAGACAACTGTTACGTATCCATAATAGTTGAAAACTTAAAAAATTTAAAATCAATGCTTCTATTTGACCAGATGCAGCGGCTCATGCCTGTAATCCCAATATTTTGGGAGGCCAGGACAGGTGGATTGCTGGAGCCTGGGAGTTCAAGACCAGCCTGGGTAGCATGGCAGAAGCTTGTCTCTACAAAAAAAATTTTTAAATTAGCCTGATGTGGTGGCACATGCCTGTAGTCTCAGCTACTCAGGGGGCTGAGGTGGGAGGATCACTTAAGCCTGGGAGGTCAAGGTTGCAGTAAACTGTGATTACACCACTCCACTCTAGCCTGGGCTATGGAGCAAGACCTTGTCTCAAAAAAAAAAAAAAGAAAAATTAAAATAATTAAATTAAATGAAGGGAGTTAAAATAGAATCAAATGAAGGCATGAAAACGCTACCTGAATTTATATTATCTTGCAGTTTTTACAGAACCGAATCAGCAACATTTCGTAAATGGTTATGAGATTTGACCAAGAGGGACAGTATAATGTGGACAGTGATCACGTCTGAGTGCTCACTGCACGATATCTTGAAGCACCTTGAACAGCATCCAGCATTTAGTCGGTGTCCAGTAAACACCTGCTGAATGGAACATATGAACAAATATAGGCTCAAGAAGATAAAGGGGTCCCTGAAATTTAATCCATTTTATTTTCTGCTCCATCAGGTGTCTTTGGGGAGCAGAGAGCAGGGAACGAGATTCTGCATCTACAGATTTCTCATATCGTCGACTTTCCGTGCACATGTGTGTTCTCATGGATTATTGTTACACGAGCCTTCTGTTTCTTTAAGACTGGAATCTTCTGGTGTGTTGTCGAAGGGAAGGGTTGTGTGGAAGCTCCACGGGAAGGAGCATCCCTCCCCCTCTTTGAATGATAAAAGGGTCACTTTAATTGAAATAGAGTCATAACTTGTTGCCAGATTTAAGCATAAGGCCTCTCATATGTCAAAACCTTAGAGCAGTGAGATTATATATACGGGCAGCACATATATAAATGTATGGATAATTTATGCAATATTTCTCCTATTCACGCTCTCTACTTAAGCTATCCATTAAAGCCCATCACATTAATTTAATTGAAAAATTCTGGGGGAATTGCATTAGCTTTTTTCCCATTAAATTAACATTACAGCCTTTAAAGAGATGTCCTGGATGACCACTGTTGCTAACAAAATTATTATGCAAATTGAAATCTGGCCTTTCTGGGTCTGGCCACCAGCTCCCCACCCTCCTCCTCCTTCTTTGACCCCTCTAATTTAATTGCTCTTTCCCCCTGAGTTCCCAGGCCACGGAAATGGGATGAGAACCCCCGGCCTAAGTCAGAGGCTCTGTGTGGGCTCCATGCGGGGCCCGGTCCACGCCCAGCACAGCAGCTTGGAGTTCTGCTCTCTGGTACTCAAGGCCCTTTGGGAAAACACTCTTGTCTTATCTCAAGAAAGGAAAAAGCGTGGGTGGATTCCCTGCAGGCTAAGAGTGGCTAAGAATGCGCTCGAGAGTAAAGAGCTTGATACAAAAACAAAAAAAATAAAAAGGTCGTGTGCTGTGGCTCACGCCTGTCATCCCAGAGCTTTAGAAGGCTTAGGCGGGAGGATCGCTTCAGGTCAGGAGTTCGAGACTAGCCCGGGCAATGTAGCAAGACCCAGTCTCTACAAAACATTTTAAAATAAGGCCGGGCGCGGTGGCTCAAGCCTGTAATCCCAGCACTTTGGGAGGCCAAGGCGGGCGGATCACGAGGTCAGGAGATCGAGACCATCCTGGCTAACACGGTGAAACCCCGTCTCTACTAAAAATACAAAAAATTAGCCAGGCGCAGTGGCGGGCGCCTGTAGTCCCAGCTACTCGGGAGGCTGAGGCAGGAGAATGGCGTGAACCCGGCGGCGGAGCTTCCAGTGAGCCAAGATGGCGCCACTGCACTCCAGCCTGGGGGACAGAGCAAGACTCCGTCTCAAAAAAAAATAAAATAAAATAAAATAAGCCAGGCGTGGTGGGAGGATGGCTTGAGCCCAGGAGTTCAGAAGGGCTGAGTTTGAAATGGGATTCTGCCCTTAGTGATTCTGGAACTTCAAGCAAGTTTTCTAACCTCTGGAAAACCAGGAAACCATCCCTCCCTGGAGGCAAGGCTGAAGGAGGACAGGAAATCATGTACAGGCTGGACGTGGTGGCTCACGCCTGTTATCCCAGCACTTTGGGAGGCCGAGGTGTCTGGATCACTTGAGGTCAGGAGTTTGAGACCAGCCTGGCCAACACGGCGAAACCCTGTCTCTACAAAAAATACAAAAATTAGCGGGGTGTGGTGGTGCATGCCTGTAATTCCAGCTACTCGGGAGGCTGAGGCACGAGAATTGCTTGAACCTGGGAGGCGGAGGTTGCAATGAGCCGAGATTGCACCATTGCACCCCGGCTTGGGCGACAGAGTGAGACTTTGTCTCAAAAAAAAAAAAAAAAAAAGAAAGAAAATTATGTACAGTGCTTGCATCAGGCAGGCACTCATCAAGGATTGCTATTATCATGTATTGACTTCATCATTCATTCATTTACCCATTCATTCAGGAAATAATTTCAGAGCCCCTCTCTGTGCCTGCCACTGGGTTAGGTGCAGAGGAGTTGGCAAGAGCCACAGGAACAAAGTCTCCCATCTCCTACAGCTGCTCTGGCAGGGTGGGGGTGAGGGCAAGGAATAAACTGGCAAACAAGTGAATCAGATGACTGTAGATAGAGGTAGGTGTTCTTGTCATTATTAGCAGGTTAAGCACGTGTGTTAGGCCGTTCTACTGACGCAGAGTGGGCTCCTAATCCAATAAGACTAGTGCCTTGTAAGAAGATGGCCACGCTAGACAGAGACACACAGAAAGAACTCCATATGACAATGATGACACAGAGATTGGGCCAGACACGATGGCTAATGCCTGTAATCCCAGCACTTCGGGAAGCCAAGGCAGGTGGACCACTTGAGCCCAGGAGTTCTCAAGACCAGCCTGGGCAACATGGCAAAACCCTGTCTCTACAAGAAAAACAAAAATTAGCTGGGCATGGTGGTGCACACCTGTAGTCTCAGCTACTTAAGAGGCTGAGGCAGGAGGATCACCTGAGACTGGAAGTTGAGATTGCAGTGAACCATGATTGCATCACTGCACTCCAGCCCAGGCGTCAAACCATGCTCCAAAACCAACCAACCAACCAAAAACAACGAAAGAAATAACTGAGACTGGGTAATTTTTGTTTGCTTGTTTGTTTGTTTTGTTTCGTTTTGTTTTTTGAGATGGAGTCTCACTCTGTCGCCCAGGCTGGAGTGCAGTGGCGTGATCTGAGCTCACTGCATCCTGAAAGGAGGTTTTATTGGCTTACCGTTCTGCAGGCTATAGAGCAAGCATAGCAGCATTTGCTTCTGGGAAGGTCTCAGGAGGCTTCCAGTCATGGCGGAAGGCAAAGGGGGAGCAGGCATGTCAACAGCAAACGCAGGAGCAAGAGAGAGAGTGAGGGGAAGGGCCACATCCTTTTAAACCATCAGATCTCTCACTTCTCACCAAATGGATGGCCCAAGCCATTCATGAGGGATCTGTCCCGTGAGCCCAACACCTCCCACCAGGCCCTACCTCCAGCATTGGGGATTACAATTCAACATGAGATTTGGGTGGGGACGAATATCCAAATTATATCAGCATGTATTTAAAAAGGGAGAAGTATAGTCCTATAAATGAAGCAACCACTTTGATTTCCCCCAGCCACCAGTAAGTAGAATCAGCGTTTCCCTTGGGCTGTATCAGAGAGGCTTCCTGTAGGTCCTGGGCCCACTTGGAATGACCTTCCTCCACCCTGAGCTGCTGAATCTCCTTGGAGCCAAAGCTGAGAGGCAGGCACTCCAGAGCCAGGAGATCTCCGTGAAATCTGCCTTATTTCCTCTTTTCGAGGAATAAAGTGTCCCCCAAGCCCCTCATGGATCTTTCTGACTGACACGCCTCAAGTGTTCCTTGCCAGTCTCTCTGGATGAGCACCAAAACTCCACTACCCTTCAGGGCTTGCCAAGGGGGATTTCTTATCTTTCTTATCTCATCTTTCCCATCTCCTTAATCTCCAGGACTCTTTCTCTTTTCATGAATGTGCTCTGCTACTTGCATAGGCACTAAGATGAAAATGAGGCTCTCTAAGGGAAAGTCAAGGCCTTCTTTACCTTTGGGGGTTGAGAACACACCCTTAAAATAAGGAGCAGGGGTGGAGACCAAGCCTATCCCCCTCCAAATTCGTGCCAGGTTAGAGTGTGGAGAGATGGCTGGTCTTCTTGCCTCCTGTTGCAGTCATCTATTGCCGGGTAACAAATAAGCCCAAACCACAGTGGCTTAAAACAATGTTCATTTGTTTGTTTGAGATGGAGTCTTGCTCTGTTGCTCAGGCTGGAGTGCCGTGGTGTGATCTTGGCTCACTGCAACTTCCATCTCCCAGGTTCAAGCAATTCTCCTGCTTCAGCCTCCTGAGTAGCTGGGATTACAGGTGCCTGCCACCATGCCCGGCTGACTTTCGTATTTATTTATTTATTTTTTTTGAGACGGAGTCTTGCTCTGTCACCCAGGCTGGAGTGCAGTGGCATGATCTCGGCTCACTGCAAGCTCCGCCTCCTGGGTTCACGCCATTCTCCTGCCTCAGCCTCCCGTAGCTGGGATTACAGGTGCCCACCACCACGCCCAGCTAACTTTTTGTATTTTTAGTAGAGACAGGGTTTCATCATGTTAGCCAGGATGGTCTCGATCTCCTGACCTTGTGATCCGCCCGCCTCGGCCTCCCAAAGTGCTGGGATTACAGGTGTGAGCCACTGCGCCCGGCCTTTCATATTTTTATAGAAATGGGGTTTCACCATATTGGCCAGGCTGGTCTTGAACTCCTGACCTCAGGTGATCCTCCCACCCCAGCCTCCCAAAGTGCTGGAATTACAGGCATGAGCCACCATGCTGGGCTGGATTCATTCATTATCCTTCACGGTTTCTGTAGAATAAAGATTCATAAGCAGCTTGACTGGACAATTCTAGGTCAGGATATCACATGTGGCTACCGTTGGGGTTACCTAGAAGGCTTCTTCACCCTCAAGTCTGGTGTATGGATCAGGAAGGCCTGTGGAGCTGGTGGCCAGAACAGCTGGTTCCTTGGGCGTCTCTCTCTCTCTATCTCGATGTGGTTTTTCCATGTGATCTCTCCCTTGTGGTGGCTTCAGGGAACCAGATTTGTTTCTTTGTTTTTTTGTGCTTTTTGAGACTGAGTCCCACTCTATAGCCCAGGCTGGAGTGCAGTGGCGCAATCTCGGCTCACTGCAACCTCTGCCTCCTGGGTTCAAGCGATTCTGTGCCTCAGCCTCCCAAGTAGCTGGGATCAGAGGCGTGTTCCACCACCCCTGGCTAATTTTAGTAAAGACAGGGTTTCGCCATGTTGGCCAGGCTGGTTTCGAATTCCTGAGCTCAGGTGATCCATCTGCTCAGCCTCCCACAGTGCTGGGATTACAGGCATGAGCCACCATGCTGGGCCTGGAATCATACTTTTTATGTGGTGATCACAGCACCCAAAGCATGTGTCCTGAGAGAATGAGAGAGGGCCAGGTGGAAGCCATATTACCTTCTCTGAGCTATCTTTGGAAGGATACGTGCGCATTTTCTGCTTCATTCTATTGGTTGAAACAGTCATAGAGGCCAACCCAGGTTGAAGGGAAGGGGAAATAGACTCCACCTCTCATGGGCAACAGAAAGTTCTGGAAGACCATGAAGGACTGAAAATATTGCAATGGGTCATGTCTACGCATTATACATCTCTGGTTATGATTACTATGATGGTTGTAGACTGAAATGTGTAAACTAAAACAATAAATCTAGGATATAACAAGGGAGGATATCCTTATGTCCTTAGGATGGGGAAACATTTCCAAAACAGGACATGAAAATACTAACCATAGGCTGGGCGCAGTGACTCAGCCTGTAATCCCAGCACTTTGGGAGGCTGAGGCAGGCAGATCACCTGAGGTCAGGAGTTTGAGGCCAGCCTGGCCAACATGGTGAAACCCCATCTCTACTAAAAACACAAAAATTAGCCGGGAGTGGTGGTGCACTCCTATAGTCCCAGCTACTCAGGAGCCTGAGGCAAGAGAATCGCTTGAACCCAGGAAGCGGAGGTTGCAGTGAACCAAGATTATGCCACTGCACTTCAACCTGGGCGACTGGCAGAGACTCTATCTCAAAAAACAACAATAACAACAACAACAACAAAAACTAACCATAAAGAAAACAGTCGGCTGGGTGCAGTGGCTCACACCTGTAATCCCAACAGTTTGGGAGGCTGAGATAGGTGGATTACTTGAGGCCAGGAGTTTGAGACCAGTCTAAGTATTTTTTTCTACAGAAAAAAATACAAAAATTAGCGGAATATGGTGGCAGTGCACATGCCTGTGGCCCCAGCTACTTGGGAGGCTGAGATGGGAGGATGGCTTGAGTCCTGGAGGCAGAGGTTGCAGTGAGCTGAGATCATGCTACTGCACTCCAGCCTGGATGATGGAGCAAGAGCCTGTTGAAGGAAGGAAGGAAGGAAGAAAGGAAGGAAGGGAGGGAAGGGAGGGGAGGGAGGGAGGGGAGGAGAGAGAGAAAAAGAAAGAAAGAAAGAAAAAGAGAAAGAAAGAGAGAGAGAAAGAAAAGAAAAGAAAGGAAGGGCAAACCGTTGATCAATTGGACTTCATTAAAATTAAGAACTTCTGTTCATCAAAATATCCCATTAAGAGAACAAAAATGCAAACCACAGAATGGGAGAAGATAGTTGAACTAAATATATCAAGCAGAGGATTCATATTCAGAATATTTAAAAAGGATGCCTGCAAATTAATAAGAAAAAAATGCAATTAAAAAATAATTGGCAAAACACACAAGCTTTTTACAAAAGAGAAATCCAAATGGCCAATAAACTGTCAAAAAGGAGTCAATATCATCAGCCAATTAAATGCAATTAAAACCACAGTGAGATTTTTACATATGTAAATAAAACTTAGCTAAGATTTTTGCACCTTACTATATATAAATTTTACACTTACACACGTAGAAGTGGCTAAGTTTACAGGAGAAAAAAAGAAAAGAAAAGAAAAGAAAACCTGTCAATACGAAGTGCTGTTAATGCTTAGAGAAGCTGAGGCCCTTGTATACAGATGGTGGGAGTCCAAATTAGTACAACCACTTCAGAAAATTATTTAGTAGCATTTCCTAAAGCTGAACATAAGCATACATGCTCCAAGAATATGCCTAGTAGTGATGTGTAAATATGAGTATCAAAGATATGTTCAAGGATGTTCATAGTGGCATCATTGATAATAGCCCCAAACTAGAAACCACCCAAATGTTATCATAGTGGAAAAGATAAGTAAAGTGTGGCATATTTGTTCAATGCTATAAATGCAACACTGCGTGTGGCATATGCAGTATAGCCTGAAGTTGGACAAACCCACACAATCACAGGGATAGAGCTCACTAACATGCCACTGAGTGAAAGAAAGAGCTATATGATTTCATTGACATAAGGTTAAAAACCAATGAAAACAAATGTGGAAGCTATAAGTGTAATCTGTGGTTAGCTTTGGAAGTGATGATAGGGATGACTCGGAGGCGCAGGAGGAACACTTTTGGGATTGGGTAACATTGTATATCTTGATCTGGGTGGCACTTATGAAGATGTGTTCCCTTCTTAAAAATTAATTGTTTACTTGTATTGTATGCCTATTACATACACTTCCACTTAAAATTACATATACTTCCATTTGTTTCTTCTTCTTTTTTGTTTTTTTGGGTTTTTTCTTTTGAGATGGAGTTTTGTTCTTGCTGACCAGGCTGGAGTGGTATGCCAGGATCTTGGCTCACTGCAACCTCCGCTTCCCAGGTTCAAATGATCCTCCTGCTTCAGCCTCCCAAATAGCTGGGACTACAGGCACTCGCCACCATGCCCAGCTAATTTTTGTATTTTTAGTAGAGATGGGGTTTTACCATGTTGGTAAGTCTGGTCTCGAACTCCTGACCTCAGGTGATCCACCCACCTCGGCCTCCCAAAGCGCTGGGATTACAGGCATGAGCCACCTCACTTTAAAAGTTTGCTTCTAAAAGATCATTATGCCCATGTTCTATACCAGTGGTTGGCAGACTATAGCCCCTGGGTCAAATCTGGCCAGCTACTTCTTTTACAAATAAAATTGTATTGGAACACAGCCATCCTCATTCACTTACACATTGTCTAAGGCTATTTTTGCACAATAACAACAGAGCTGAGTAGTTGTGACGGAAATTGTATATGTTACAGCCCACACACCATCATATATTTACTATCTGTTCTTTTACAGAAAACATCTGCTGACACCTGTTCTATAGTATATTATTTCGGGGTCTTATTCAAGACTTTGGCATGTATTAGAGAAGAGGTCAAGACTGTTTTTCAAGGATAATCTTGGCTTTATTGAAAAGCACTCCTTCAACTTAACCCTATGCCTAACTGGGTTGCCTTCTATTAAGACACAAACCTCAGCTGGGTCTCTAAGACTTTGTTCCAGGAAATCAGGCCCACCCTGCCTTTGAGTGATTGTCAAAGTAATATGATTTGCTTTGAATTTTTACCCCTAATTCCGTTTTTAAAGATACTGATCATTTGAATTATGAAAGTCATGTATATCTTTTTTAGCAATTCAAACAATAAAGAATTATCTAAAATAAAGTTAATAGCCGCTCCACTGCTCTCCAATGCAACTCCCTGATTCATTCACTGTTAAGAATTTGATATAAATGTTTCCTTCCTGTTTTCTTCATTTACAAAAACATACAGAAACTCCCTTTCAGAGTTTGACTTTTTTTTTCCTTCTTTCTTTTTTAAATAAAAATTGAATATTTGCTTTTTTTTTTTTTTTTTTTGAGACTGAGTTTCACTCTTGTTACCCAGGCTGGAGTGCAATGGCACCATCTTGGCTCACCGCAACCTCTGCCTCCTGGGTTTGAGCGATTCTCCTGCCTCAGCCTCCTGAGTAGCTAGGACTACAGGCGTGCACCACCAAGCCCGGCTAATTTTTGTATTTTTAGTAGAGACAGGGTTTCTCCATGTTGGTCAGGCTGGTCTTGAACTCCTGACCTCAGGTGATCTGCCCACCTGGGCCTCCCAAAGTGTTGGGATTATAGGCGTGAGCCACTGCACCCACTGACATTTGCTTTTTTAACATTTAACAAGGTGTTGCAGGGCTATCTCCCAGCCACTATGTTCAGATGTATTATATTTAAATATATAGGCCTGGAATCCCAACACTTTGGGAGGCTGAGGCGGGTGGATCACTTGAGGTCAGCAGTTCGAGACCAGCCTGGCCAACAGAGCAAAACCCTGTCTCTACTAAAAATACAAAAATACTAAAAATTACTAAAAATTAAAAAATACAAAAATGTATATGTGTGTTTGTATGCTTTTTTTTTTTTTTTTTGAGACAGGGTCTCGCTCTGTCCCCCAGGCTGGAGCACAGTGGCACGATCATAGCTCACTGCAACCTCGACCTCCTGGACTCAAGCAATCCTCCTACCTCAGCCTCCCAAATAGCTGGGACCACAGGGGCATGCCACCACACCCAGCTATTTTTTTTTTTTTAATTTTTTTGTAGAAGTGGAGTTTTGTCATATTGCCCAGGTTGTTCTTGAATTCCTGGGCTCAGGAGATCTGCCCACCTCGGCCTCCTTATGTGGTGGATTGCAGGTGTGAGCCTCTGCAACAGCCTATTTTGTAATTTTTAATAGCTGCACTGTTTTTCTTAATATAAATAGATCATGACTTGCTCAACTATGTTTTTGTTAATGTACATTCAGACTGTTTCCAGGTTTTTTTTTAACTATTACAAACGATACTGCAATAAATTTCTTTATAGATTTATGTCTTTGTATACTGACATTTTCATTTCTGGTGGACATATTCTCAGAAATAGGAGTCCTGGGCCACAGCTTAAATTTTCAAAAATACCAAGTTGATTTTCCACCACATTATAATAATTTACAGACCTCCCCTAATGGTGTTCAAAGGAACTGGATTTCTTACACCCCCACAAGCTCTGGATGTTACACATATGTTCCATTTTTGCCAATCTGATGGGTAAAAAATAGTATCTCATTGTTCTCATTTGCATTTGCCTGACAAGTGAGGCTGAGCATCTTTTCATATGCTTGTTGGCCATTTGCATTTCTGCTTCTGTGAAAGCTGCAGCCTTGCCTGGGCTAT
The DNA here is from genome assembly GCF_006542625.1 of Nomascus leucogenys. Classification (NCBI taxonomy): domain Eukaryota; kingdom Metazoa; phylum Chordata; class Mammalia; order Primates; family Hylobatidae; genus Nomascus; species Nomascus leucogenys. The sequence continues at coordinate 83,757,702 of NC_044390.1, read as the reverse complement.
TGGTCTTTTTAATTTGTAAGATTGTCTTATAAATTAAGGATATCAGCCGGGCACAGTGGCTCATGCCAGAACTTTGGGCAGCCAAGGTGAGTGGATCACTTGAAATCAGGAACTTGAGACCAGCCTGGCCAACATGGTGAAACCCCATCTCTACTAAAAACACAAAAATTAGCCAGATGTGGTGGCGCACACCTGTAATCCCAGATACTTGGGAGGCTGGGGCAGGAGAATTGCTTGAATCCAGGAGGCAGAGGTTGCAGTGAGCTGAGATCGTGCCACTGCACTCCAGCCTGGGAGACAGAGCGAGACTCCGTCTCAAAAAATAAAAATAAAAACAAAGAAAAACTGAGGCATGCCTTTCCTTTTTGGACTAGATATGTTTTGATTCTTTTGAGATGAAAATGTTAGTGTACCAGGAGACAAAAACTGGACAAAGAGTAACAGATACCCTTGATTTCCTTTCATAGGCAATACCAAAACAAACAGACGATGCCCGTGCTGCTTCTGGCCATCTATCTGCTAAAGGTACAACTCTTTGGTTTTCTGATTGGCCTGAGCAAGTGTCGATCATTTTGTGATCAGGGTTATGGATAATCAAAGGGTCTTGTCTGATGCCTATAGAGAGGACTCTTTTCTATTTTCTTAGCGGCAGAAATTGTGAACTCACGGTAACATTCAACCACACCTTTCTTTTCCTTTATTTGCAGTGTAAGAGGACAAGTTTCTCCCTAATCTTTTTTTTTTTTTTTGTAATGGTCATAGCTATAGAAAACAAACAAGAAGTATGTTGTTTTCTACAGCTATGACCATTAAAAAAAAAAAAGTTGCTTTAAGCAGGAAATTCGCGGACATTAGTTTCTCTCCTAGGTCTTTTTAGGACAAAGGAGAGACAGTTCAGAATAACGTCCCTAAGAATAGCAGTCTGTGGCCGGGCACGGTGGCTCACGCCTGTAATCCCAGCACTTTGGGCGGCTGAGACAGGCGGATCACGAGGTCAGGAGATTGAGACCATCCTGGCTCACACGGTGAAACCCCGTTTCTACTAAAAATACAAAAAAATTAGCCGGGTGTGGTGGTGGGCATCTGTAGTCCCAGCTACTTGGGAGGCTGAGGCAGGAGAATGGCGTGAACCTGGGAGGCGGAGCTGGCAGTGAGCAGAAATCGCCCCAGTGCACTCCAGCCTGGGCAACAGAGTGAGACTCCATCTCAAGAAAAAAAAAAAAAAAAAAGAATAGCAGTCCGTTACTCCCATCTATTCTCACGAGAAGGAAAAATTCATTTCATGGTAGGATCAGTGGACCTAGGTTGCATTTTGAGACTGCCCCAAGGTTCTTGCACAACAGTAGTCAGAGAAACCTGGCAAATGCTGGGTTTCCTTACTGCAAGACTTCTCAGAGCCTTTAAAACGCTAGTGTTTTACTGTGCACTTCCAAGAGGAAGACATGAGTGGGTTTCCCACCTTTCCTTAACCACAGAAGCCATTATGGGCAGAGCTTTTCCAAGGTTGTTATTCCATAGTGTACCCTTCAGAAAAAGCTGGATTGGAGAGTCTTAATATTTTCTTAGATAAAATCAGACCCTGACAGAATTGCAGCTTTAAGCCCTTTGTTTTGGCCACTTGTAGATTTGCTTGTATTGAACCTCCCTTCACCTGAATTGAGGCACATTATAGAGAATTCATTGTATAAATATGCCATCATTTTTATCACAAGGAAGTTGCAATAAAATTACAACCGATAGAAGAACATTTCTTGTATACCTTGTTACTCACACAAACTGTTTTCCCAAGTGATCAGTTGCCTTATACAGGTGCTTCTCGACTTATTAGTGCATCCTGGTAAACCTATCATTATAAGTTGAAATGCATTTAATTCACCTAACCTACCAAACATCATAGCTTAGCTTAGAGTATTACTTTGTTTTCATGTGGCTGATACTTACCCAAGACTGGGTAATTTATAAAGAAAAGAGGTTCCACGTGGCTGGGGAGGCCTCAAAATCATGGTGGAAGGCAAAAGGTACATCTTACATGGCAGCAGACAAGAGAGAATGAGAACCAAGTGAAAGGGGGAACCCCTTATACAATCATCAGATCTCGTGAGACTTACTACCAAGAGAACATTATGGGGGAAACCACCCCCATGATTCAATTACCTCCCATGGAGTTCCCCCACAACACATGGGAATGATGGGAGCTACAATTCAAGATGAGATTTGGGTGGAGACACAGCCCAACCACATCACCTAGCCTACTTTAAACAAGCTCAGAACACTTAATATTAACCTACAGTTGGGCAAAATAATCTAACACAAAGCCCATTTTATAATAAAGTGTTGAATATCTCATGTTTATTGAATGCCGTACTAACAGCAAAAAGCAGAATGGCTGTATGGGTACTTGAAGTACAGTTTCTACCGAATGCATATTACTTTTGCACCATCACAAAGTTGAAAAATTATAAGTTGAGCCATTGTAAATTGAGGATCATCTGTATGCAATCCTGTGAACTTTAGTAACGAGGGTATTTCCCTCTTTGCCCCTTCTTCTGGGCCACTGCCAATAATGATATACAACTTTGTGGGTATGCATTTTGGGTAGTATTTTATTTCATTTTATTTTATTTTATTATTTTATTTTATTTTATATTATTTTATTTTTGAGATGGAGTCTCACCCTGTCTCCAGGCTGGAGTGCAGTGGCGCGATCTCAGCTCACTGCAACCTCTGCCTCCCAGGTTCAAGCACTTCTCCTGCCTCAGCCTCCCAAGTTGCTGGGACTACAGGTGCGCATCACTATGCCCAGCTAATTTTTGTATTTTTAGTAGAGACAGGGTTTCACCATGTTGGCCAGGATGGTCTCAATCTCTTGACCTCGTGATCCGCCCACCTTGGCCTGCTAGAGTGCTGGGATTACAGGAGCGAGCCACCATGCCTGGCCTGTTATCTTTTATTTTAACATATTTTCCTACCTTTATTTTCACTTTATCCCCATTTCTTTGATTTACATTTTTATTTTGTTGTATTGGGGTATGTATATAAGCTCCATTCTAATTCTTTGTTGAAATGTAGTGGGACATCATAATAAAATAAACACATACCTACGTGCATATTCCAACTAGCATATATTAAATACATAGTTACATACAAGGTAGCTGTGTTCTGCTACTATAACAGAATATCATAGACTGGGTAATTTCTAGAGAAAATAAATTTATAAAGAAAAGAAATTGGCAGGGCGTGGTGGCTCATGCCTGTAATCCCAGTACTTTGGGAGGCCGAGGCAGGTGGATCATGAGGTCAGGAGATTGAGACCATCCTGGTTAACACCATGAAACCCTGCCTCTACTAAAAAATACAAAAAATTAGCCAGGCGTGGTGGCGGGTGCCTGTAGTCCCAGGTACACAGGAGGCTGAGGCAGGAGAATGGTGTGAACCCGGGAAGCAGAGCTTGCAGTGAGCGGAGATGCACCACTGCACTCCAGCCTGGGAGACAGAGCGAGACTCTGTCTCAAAAAAAAAAAAAAAGAAAAGAAATTTATTTCTTACAGTTCTAGAGGCTGGGAAGTCCAATATCAAGGTGCCAGTGTCTGGCAAGGGCCTTCCTGCTGCATCATAACATGGTGGAGGGCATCACATGATGAAAGGGCAAGAATATGTGTGTCAGCTCAGGCCTCTCCTCCTCTGCTCATAAAGTCACCAGTCCCATCATGGGGACTGCACCCTGATGACTTTATCTAATCCTAATTACCTCCTAAAGGCTCCACATCCAAATACCATCAACATATGAACTTGGAGATCTAAGATTCCAGTACATGAAATTTGGGGGACACATTCAAACCATGCAGTAATCCTTCAGGTGATTCCAGCCCCAGCCTGAAGTGGAGCAGAGAGAGGGCATCCCCCAAGCTCTGCACAAACTACAATAATTTGTGAATAAAATACCTAAAAACTGAAAAGATGTTAAAAAGTGCTATGAGGACCCTGTGGAGGAGCAAATAAGTCTGCAGGACAGAGAGACCGGAAGAAGAGTGGGAAAAGCTCCAGAGATTGTTAGGCTGTGGCCACATGTGAGGTTCAGGGCATTCGCTCACTTGAAAAGATATGACAAATTGTATGTACGTGTCTGTGCATTTTTGTTGAGAAAAGGGTCTGTCACTCTCAGCAGATTCTCAGAGATGTTCATGATCCACACAAGAGTCGGATCTATTGACTTGAAAGGATCAGAGACAATTGCCAGCACGACAAAGAATGGAAAAAGAGGTGCAAAGCTATCAAGGCATTGGAGTCTGGTTTGGCAAAAACATAGGTTAGGCCTGACTGGAGATTCACATTCGCTCACTTAATCATTCTTTTGTTCAACAAATAATTTACTGAACACCTATTGCAGATCAGGCATTGTGTGGGGCATCTGAAATACAATGGGGAACATGATCATTTGTCCTTTTCAAGACCTCGCAGGCTCCAGACACTTCCCCAGAAAGTTTTCCTAATCCCCAAATCCCTTCCCACTGTACTATAAAATGAGTCTGTCATTCCCCCTCTAAGTGTTTTGGGTTCCACTTTCTTCTCTCCTGGCCACCAAAACCCTTAGAGGGTTATATATATATATATATATATATATATTTTTTTTTTTTTTTTTTTTTTTTTTGACAGAGTCTCGCTCTGTCACCCAGGCTGGAGTGCAGTGACATAATCTCGGCTCACTGCAAACTCTGCCTCCGGGGTTCAAGCAATTCTCCTGCCTCAACCTCCTGAGGGGCTGGGATTACAGGCATGTGCCACCACACCTGGCTAATTTTTGTATTTTTAGTAGAGACCCGGTGTCGTCATGTTGGCCAGGCTGGTCTCAAATTCCTGACCTCAAGTGATCCACCCACCTTGGCCTCCCAAAGTACTGGGACTACGGGCATGAGCCACCATCCCTGTCCAAAAAAAAAAAAGATTTGTAAAGCAGTCAACAAGATACAAGTCACTAAAACCCTCCAGGAATTAATTTTATAACCTCATTTTGGTCTTTTCTCAATCAGCATGAAACTACCATGATTTCTTTCTTGAGAACGAAATAAGTCCCCTCAAGGAATGAAAAGACTTCTTTCTAAGTTGAGAACCTGAGAGTGGACATAGCTAAAATGTAAAGCTGGAGAAAGGAGTTAGCCATGGGATGGGATGTGCTTTTACTTGACTATAATTTCAATTTCAATTTGAATCTTGGTGGTGTGTGAATAGCATCTCTCAGCACTCTAAATCTCCAAAAACCCAGGCACCTTTGAAGACATGAATTAGCCAAAGAGCTAACTTGCTTTCCTTACCTCCTTTGTCCTTTTCCCTCCCTCTCCCTTCTCTCCCTTTCCATTTCTCTTGCTTTCAAAATTATTCTCAAGGCATACAGAAAAGTTTTATCCTGCAGTTTTGAACTCAATTTTTTTTTTTTTTTTTTTTTGAGACAGAGTCTCACTCTGTGGCCCAGACTGGAATGCAGTGGCATGATCTTGGCTCACTGCAACTTCTACCTCTTGGATTCAAGCAATTCACCTGCCTCCACCTCCTGAGTACCTGGGACTACAGGTGCCCACCACCACACCCAGCACATTTTTGTATTTTAGTAGAGACAGGGTTTCACCATGTTGGCCAGGCTGGTCTTGAACTCCTGACTTCAGGTGATCCGCCCGACTCGGTCTCCTAAAGTGCTTGGATTAGAGGCGTGAGTGGCCACACCTGGCCTCAATTCTTTTTTTTTTTTAATCACTGACTCACAGTTCCATGTACTGTTATCTCAGATTTTTCATCTCTGAAATGGGTATGATCATACAAGAAAACAACATTTGTGGAAATTTTAAGGATTGGGGGTGTTTTGTTTTGTAGAGGTTACACACACACACACACACACACACACACACACACACACACACATCTGATTAGCCTCTAGGCAGAGTGGGGACACAGAAACTTCCTCGCAACAATCTAAGCAGAGAACATCTTCTTCCTTTACCTTCCTTACCTGCTGGTGCATTTGTCAATATATTTGGTTGAATTAATCTGCTTAATAATCTAGCCTGCAGCTACCTCAGACTCACTCTTGAAACACAAAACACAACCTTCTCTTTCAGGCAAGGTGCTTCCAACTCCTGGTAGTTATGAGTAGTGGGAAAAGAAGAAATGCATTTTGCTGCATGTTTTCTTCCCAGGACACAGGTTCAAGCTTGCCCTTCACCCCCAAGCAAGTTTTATTCTCTGGAAGTCTTCCTTGAACATTGGCAGGCTCAGAGAATCTCTGTTCTCGACGAGCTATAAACTGGCATTTCTGGCCTGATGAGAAGTTTGTTATTGTCTAGATGTTGTTCATAAAATGGATTTGTTGTGGAGAAAGTCTGTGTTGGAGGGGAAGGCAGAGATGTCAGGGGAAAGAACGAATCCATGCAGCCTTGTGGTGAAATAGCAAAAAGAAACCCCAAGGCTCTGAGTTCGAAAGCCAACCCTTCTTAAAGATCTTGTGCTTTCATAAATATTGCTTTCATAAATATTTTGTAATGTGTCTCTGTTGTTTTTGCCTGCCAAGGAGCCAATCTCCTTGCTTCTGGAAGGAGCAACCCAGTTTTGCTTTGGAATCTGTCCTCCCACCATCATATATCATTTTGGTAGAATCATTAACCAAAGTGTCTTGCCCTCCTCTGGCCAAGAGGTAAGCCCATGACTGTGACTAGGCCAGATATCTCCTCCCAGAAATTTGAGTCTTGAAGGACTCCATGGGCATGGAGCTAATTTATCCAGTCATCTATGTCCTGAAGAGACTGTTTCTTAGTTCTCCTGTGATATGGTTTGGCTCTGTGTCCCCACCCAAATCCCATCTTGAATTGTACTCCCATAATTCCCACATGTTGTGGGAAGGACACAGAGGGAGATAATTGAATCATGGGGGCGGCTCCCCCATACTGTTCTCGTGGTAGTGAACAAGATGTGTGAATGAGATCTGATGGTTTGAAAGGGGAAATCTGTTTCGCTTTGTTTCTCATTCTCTCTCTTTGCCTGCCTCCATCCATGTAAGACATAACTTGCTCTTCCTTGCCTTCCACCATGATTGTGAGGCCTCCACATCCATGTGGAACTGTAAGTCCATTAAACCTCTTTCTTTTGTAAATTACCCAGTCTCAAGTATGTCTTTATCAGCAGTGTGAAAACAGACTAAGACACCCTGTATGTCCAGAGTTTCTGTGGTCTCTGTCCCTTTTGAGGACTATTCTTTGGCTATTACTTCTTTTTGGTGAATTCCCTTAGGCCCTTCCAATATGTTCGTTTTTAAAATCTTTCTTTCTTAAGTTATCAGGGTGAACTTCTTCTGATTCTGGCCATGATGAAGGAATTGGTACCAAAGTTTCCTTCCAGCTGTACACAACTGGAAAGCCAGACAAAAGATATAAAACAACTGTTTTCAGAGATTGGGCCACAGGTAGTGTAGAACTATGAGGCCTGAAAGAAGGGATGCAAATCAAGTGAGCCCGGTGATCACCCTGGCTTTCTGCCTGGAAGTGCTTTTTAGATTGCAGCACAGGGAGGAGGATCCCACGTGGAGCACAGTGGCCTCTCTGAGTTGAAGAGAGAGACTATAATATGTGGAGGTTGAAAAGGCTGAAATTTGTGAGGCAGAGTCCCAGGGAAGATGGTGTTATATGGACACATAGTGCCAGAAATCTGTACAAGGGACCACTTGAGTCACTGGCTAAATACTAAGTTGCTCAGATATTGGGTAAAATGATACAAGACTGTCGAGGAACTGCTATTGGAGAGGTATAAGCTGAATAATTCCAAGAGCTCTCACGGGACTGGTGGACATTCAAATCTTAGCAAGCCAGAATGGGAATAATTTGTTGAATATCCAAGGCATTTATTAGAGATCACTGTGAGGCTACAACTTTCTCGTAGGCCTAAACCAGCCTTAGATAAGAAGCTTCTCTAGAGCCACTGCAATAAAGCTTAAAAACAAGCCTTAAAAAAAAAAAAAATCAAGCTGGTCAATAAGTAACTCAATTGCCTCCCAAAACAAACATTGAAGGAAAATAACGAAACCTAGGCATTCAGCTGCACAGCATCTACATTGTCTAGCATCCAATGAACACTTACTAGACATCTAGAGAAGCAGGAAAATGTGACCCATTATCATGAAAAATACCAGTCAATATAAACAGACCCCAAATGACAAAGATGATGTAATTAACTGACAAAGATTTTAAAAGTTATTATAAATATGTTCATAGATCTAAAGAATATAAACATAGTGAAAAGTGGAAGATATAAAGAAAGAATCAAATGTATCTTCTGGAGATAAAAAATATGATATCTAAAATAAAAATTTGCTGGATGTGGTGGCATGCACCTTTAGTCCCAGCTACTTTTTTTTTTTTTTTTTTGAGATGGAGTCTCGCTCTGTTGCCCAGGCTGGAGTGCAGTGGCGCAATCTCGGCTCACTGCAAGCTCCGCCTCCCGGGTTCACGCCATTCTCCTGCTTCAGCCTCTCCAAGTAGCTGGGACTACAGGCGCCTGCCACGACGCCCGGCTAATTTTTTTGTATTTTTAGTAGAGACGGGGTTTCACTGTGGTCCTGATCTCCTGACCTCATGATCCGCCTGCCTCGGCCTCCCAAAGTGCTGGGATTACAAGCGTGAGCCACCGCGCCCGGCCTTAGTCCCAGCTACTTTGGAGGCTGAGGTGGGAGAATTGCTTGAGCCCGGGAGTTTGCGGCCAGCCTGGGTAACATAGCAAGATCCCATTTTTAAAAAATAAAATAATAATTTACTAAATGAGTTTAACAGCACATTAAAGACTGCAGAAGAAAAAAACAGCAAATCCAATGACATAATAATAGAAGTTATTCACATTAAAGAAAGAGGAGAAACAAGGGCCAAAAAAATAAATAATCAGAGTTTTAGGGGCCTATGCAACAATAACAGAAGATCTATCCTACGAATAATTACAGTTCCAGGAGGAGAGGATGAAAATAAAACCCTGAAATAATAATGGCTAAAAATGTTCCAAATTTGATAAAAACTATAAAGTTACAGACCCAAGAAGCTCAATTCAAAGCCCAGGCAAGATAAACACAAAGAAAAGAACATCAAGGCACATCTTAATCAAATTGTTTAAAACCAGCAATAAAGACAAAAATGTTAAAAGCAGCCAAGGTAAAAAGACATATTACATACAAAGAAGCAAGATAAGAATTATCACTGATTTCTCCTTAGAAACAATGCAACACAGAAGACAATGGAATAACACCCTTAACGCATTACATTTGAAAACAAAAACAAAACTGTCAACCAAAAGTCTGTGTCCAGTGAAAATATATTTTTTAAATGAAGGTGAAAGAATGTTTTACTGACAAAAAGTGGTAGAATTTATTACCAGTAGACCTACACCATATGAAATATTAAAAGAAGTTCTTTACCAGGCGTGGTGGCTAATGCCTGTAATCCCAGCACTTTGGGAGGCCGAGGTGGGTGGATCACCTGAGGTTACGAGTTTGAGACCAGCCTGACCAACATGGAGAAACCCCATCTCTACTAAAAAAATACAAAATTGGCCAGGCGCGGTGGCTCAAGCCTGTAATCCCAGCACTTTGGGAGGCCGAGGAGGGTGGATCACCAGGTCAGGAGATCGAGACCACAGTGAAACCCCGTCTCTACTGAAAATACAAAAAAAAAATTAGCCGGGCGTGGTGGCGGGCGCCTGTAGTCCCAGCTACTCGGAGAGGCTAAGGCAGGAGAATGGCGTGAACCTGGGAGGTGGAGCTTGCAGTGAGCCGAGATCGCGCCACTGCACTCCAGCCTGGGCGACAGAGCAAGACTCCGTCTCAAAAAAAAAAAAAAAATTAACCAGGCATGGTGGTGCAGGCCTGTAATCCCAGCTACTCAGGGGGCTGAGGCAGAAGAATCACTAGAACCCAGGAGGCAGAGGTTGTGGTAAGCCGAGATCCTGCCATTGCATTCTAGCCTGGGCAACAAGAGTGAAACTCCATCTCGAAAAAAAAAAAAAGTTATTTTTTGGGCTGAGCAAAAATAATAAAGGGTGAAAACTCAGATCTATTTAAGAAATGAAGAATGCCAGAAATCATAAATAAGTGAGTAGATATAAAATGTTTCTATATCTTTGAAATTTTTTCAAGTTTTGCCGAGTCAGACTTTCCAGGCAGTTTACAATCTAGAATCAAGACACAGAAACAAGGAGCTATATAGTATTTCAGATACCAGCTCATCTCTGAAGCAACTGTGACAAAATGCCAACAGTTTTCAGTTATGGAGAGCAAACACATGGTTAATAGTCATAGTTATTTTGTAATCGGCTATACATTTAAAAGTTTAAAAATATACCAACTCTTTTATGGTATGGATTGGCCACTCAAAGCCTTGAGATTTATGTGGCTTTCCCAAGGCATGCACCAAACACATCATCGTTCTACCTTCCCAGGGCTACATGGATCAGATGACAGCCCTGGACTTACTAGTGATTTTATGCAAGTGATTAAGTTCCTCTAAGCCTCAGTTTCTTCTCATAAAATAGGGATAAGAGCTCTACCTCCTGCTCAGATTATCACATAAGATACTGCATGAGTCAGGATGCCTTTGTTTACAAGTGATCAACTCAAACTATCTTAAACATAAAGAAGATTTATTGTTTCACGGAACTTGCGAGTTTGGAGCTACAGATGGTTTCAGGCACAGCTGGATCCAGGGATACAACTATTGTTGTCAGGACTCTCCCACTATCCTTTATCTCTGCTTTCTGGGGTTTTGGCATCACTCTCAGGCAGCCTCTCCCTAGGTAGCAGCAGAGATGCTCCACGCTCATATCCCACCACATAGTGGAACCAAGAGAAAGTGAATTTCTTTTCCCTATGAGTTTCGGCAACTATTTACTCTGATGGACCCACTTTGGATCACATCCCCATCCCTGAACTGAGCTCTGAGTCTGATTGGTCAGGTCTGGGTGATATACCCTCTCCTGGAATGAGGGGGTGGAAGAGAGATGGTCTCCCGAAGGCAAGCCAGGATGCTGAAGCAAAAGATAGTGTCATAGATGCTGACAGGGAAAAACAATAGCCTTACTACACTTGGGTAAAGCACTGGACAATAAGAACCACAGAGTCCAGCCTTGTTCAAGAATAGCTTTGCATGTACTCGCTTCATCCTTACAACAACTGTGTAAGGGAAGTTTTCTAATTATCTCCATTGGACAGATGAGGAGACAGAGGCCCAGGGAGGGTAAATACCTTACTTACCCCAGGCCACACAGCTAGTAAGGGGCAGAACCAGGATCCAGCTGCGTCAGTGAATGGCTGCTGGTTAATGAGGTCACACTCCTGGCCTGTGGCCGAGACTTATCTACAACCAGGGACCCTCAACTCCTCCCTTAGTCTCGGGAGTACTCAAGGCCCCATCCTGCTTCCTGATCATTAGTCTGGGGAAAGGGAAACTTGGTGTCCACGCAAACAAGATGCTGTGAAAGTTTTCAGCCCAGACAAGGAGAAGGAGATGGCCAGGGGAGGACCTGGTAAACAGAAGCCCAGGGTGGCTCTGTTAGTTTCTTATGAGTGCCCTAACACCCTTGATTTGTAGCTGCAAAACTCCAATCCTCACTTCCAAGTTCCCCTAGGCCTTCCTCTCTGTGCGTCTAATCTACCCATCTACCTCTGCCACACTCTCTTTTTTTTTTTTTTTTATTTTGAGACAGCATCTCACTTGGTCTCCCAGGCTGGAGTACAGTGGTGCCATCATAGCTCACTGCAGCCTCGAACTTCTGGGCTCAAGAGATCCTCCTGTCTCAGCCTCAAAGGTAGCTGGGACCACAGGCACACACCACTGTCCCCCACAGCTTTTTTTTTTTTTGAGATGGAGTCATGCTCTGTTGCCCAAGCTGGAGTACAGTGGCACGATCTCAGCTCACTGCAACCTCTGCTTCCCGGATTCAAGCGATTCTTGTGTCTCAGCCTCCCAAGTAGCAGGGACTACAGGCATGAACTACCATGCCCAGCTAATTTTTGTATTTTTAGTAGAGATGGGGTTAAGCCATATTGGGCAGGCTGGTCTTGAACTCCTGGCCTCAAGTGACCTGTTCACCTTGGACTCCCAAGATGCTGGGATTAGAGGTGTAAGCCACTATGCCCAGCCTTTTTTTTTTTTTTAACTATTTGTAGAAACAGGGTCTCCCTATGTTACCCAAGCTGGATCTGCCTTGCTTTTATAAGGATACCTGTCATTGGACTTGAGGTCCACCCAGGTAGTCTAGGATGATTCAATCTTGAGATCCTAAAATTAATTTACACCTGCAAAGATCCTTTATCCATTAAGGTCACATTCACAGGTGCCGAAGCACATTAGACTGTAGACATATCTTTTCTTTTTTTGGTGGAGGTGTGACTGGGGAGACACTATTAAACCCACTACAGTGTAAAAGTAGGCCAGATGTGATGGCTCACACCTGTAATCCCAAGACTTTGGGAGGCCGAGGTGGGTGAATCACTTGAGGTCAGGAGATCGAGACCGGCCTGGCCAACATGGCGAAACCTTGTCTCTACTAAAAATACAAAAATTAGCTGGGCGTGGTGGTGCACCTGTAATCCCAGCTACTCGGAAGGCTGAGGCAGGAGAATCGCTTGAACCCAGGAGGCAGAGGTTGCAGCGAGCCGAGATTGTGCCACTGCATTCCAGCCTGGGCAACAGAGCAAGACTCTATCTAAATATATATATATATATATATATATATATATATATATATATATGCAGCCAAACTTAGCTTTATTTCAGAGCCATTGCTGGGCCTGGGAGTGGAGAGAGATCAGGAGAGCGCCATCAGCTTGGATCGGTTAGTGAGCTGCGGTGGTTTTTTTGCTTTTTTTTTTTTTCTCTTGACAGTGTCTCCTATTGTTTTGTATTTCTCTTTTGTTTTGAGGTTTCCTGCCATCTTTTCTGGAAGGTGCATGATGCTCAGCTCTGTGGTTATTTTTGCCCAACAGCTGTGTTTCCGGTGAGCGGCTGTGGGATTCTTCTGACTCAGCAAAACTGGAGCAGTAACCGTCAAGAAGCCATTCAAGCAAGGCTAGAAATAAAGAAGCTGTTTCTTCCCCGTCCCCTCCTCCTCCTCTCACTTCCCTCCCCATGGGTACCTTTTGAAAGTCTCACAAAGCACTTTGAAAAAACTACTTGGACCAGTATGCTGGAGGGTTGGTTGAAGGTGGCCCCTCCGCTGGGCTTTAAGCAAACAGATAAATTCTGGAAAGGACTCTGCCCTGCCAGCCTGGCTGTGGCCTTCGGAAGGCCCCTCCCAACATGCCCCCACCCGCCGATCACATGGACTGTGTCTTACAAGTTTCCCACAGGTCTGACTAGTGAAAGCAGAGGCTGTGGGGACTTTTGTGGTTTTTCTAGGGTGTGGCCCCACTTTGCCTTCACCAGGCCTGAGTATCTATGCCGTGCAGCTTGCCTGCTTCTCAAAGGTCATGATTTCCACCCTGGGGCTGGGAGGCAGCTACAGATTCCTACCCCCTGGCACAGGATCTTGCTCTGCCCTCCCGAGAGGTGGCTGGGAGCCTTGCGGAGGCAGGGAGCGAACAAAATGGAAAGGAATCTTCCTCCCGGACAGCCATCTTCTGTGCATGCCGGTGCCTGCAAAAGACAGGCGAGGCGAGACAGCTGCACCTCGGGCCTCGTCGCTGTTGCTGAGAAAGAAAGGAACAAATAAATTTAGCTCCATCCTACGCATCCTTTGCAGCTGCTGATTGACCAAACAGAAAGAGGCCTCTATTTCAACCCTGGCTTCTCAGCTTTTTGCCCGATGGGGTCTGCTACCACCCTTTACAAGGGACTTTTGAAGGAGAAAACGGGCCATGGCCTTATTTAGCGCCCGGCCGGCTGGAGGCTACACAGACAGGAGTTCAAGTTTAGGGTGTCTCTTTTTGCCCGTCCCAAAGCAAAATGGTGCCCTGGAAACGTTTCCAAATAGGCTTCGGCTCCTGGAATTTCCAGTGTATTTCTTTGGAAGCCAGAACATGGAGGGTGGAGAGATGTGTAACTGTGCCGAGGCCAGCCTATAGTTCCTGAAGCCATTAGTTTAATAGCACCATTTGTGGAAATAAAGAACTCGCTGACTGGGCTTGAAGTTAAAAGACTGGAACGAAGCACTGAGGAGGTTTCATGGGGCTCACTAGCGTGGAGAGGTCCCTGCGGGATGGGGGACTTTGAATCAGATAGACTTGGGTTCCAGTCCTAGCTCTATCACCTAAGGGCACGTTGTCTCTGGACAAAGAGAGCCTTTGCTGTCTGTGAAATGTAAGGGAAATGCTAGCCGTGACACTGAACCTCTCTGAGCCTCAGTTCCTTATCTGTAAAACAGCAATGATGACATGAGGTTGTCACAAGGATTCAATGACAAAGTGTACTGAACCTACACAGCCCAGCTCTTGCTGTGCCATGATGGTGTAGAGTGGCCCCTGTTTTACCTGCCCAGGCCCATTCTCCAAAGAAGCTGTACAGGTGAGGTGGCTCACCCCTGTAATCCCAGTACTTTGGGAGGCCAAGAAGGGAGGATCACTTGAGCCCAGGAGTTTGAGGCCAGCCTGGGCAACATAGAGAGACCCGATCTCTACAAAAAATAAAAAAAATTAGCTGGGTGTGATGGTGCACGCCTGTGGTCCCAGCTACACAGGAGGCTAAGGTGGGAGGATCCCTTGAGCCCAAGAGGTTCAGGCTGCAGCCTGGGTGGCAGAGCAAGACCCTGTCTCTAAAAAAAAAAAATACAAGGTGTTTCCTCCCCAGTCCTCTCCTTTCATTTCCTTCCCCATGAGTACTGTTTGGAAGTTTCACACAGCACTTTTTAAAAACCACTTTAAGTCCAGGTGCAGTGGCTCATGCCTGTAATCCCAGTACTTTGGGAGGCCGGGGTGCGTAGATTACTTGAGATCAGGAGTTCAAAACCAGCCTGGCCAACATGGTGAAGCCTCATCTCTACCAAAAATACAAAAACTAGCCGGGCATGGTGGCACATGCCTGTAGTCCCAGCTACTCAGGAGGCTGAAGCAGGAGAATCGCTTGAACCCGGGAGGTGGAGGTTGCAGTGAGCCGAGATTGTACTACTGCCCTCTAGTATGGGTGACAGAGTGAGACCCTGTCTCAAACAACAACAACAACAAAACAACAACAACAAAACAACAACAACAACATTTTAACCAGTATGCGGGAGGGCTGCTGAAGGTGGCCTCTGCTAGGCTTTACACAAGCAGATGGGTTCTGGAAAGGACTCCACCAAGCCAGCCTGGCTTTGCCTTTAGAAGGCTCCTCCCAAGATGCCCCCACTCGCCACTCACATGGACTGGGACTCTGTCTTACAAATTTCCCACAGGCCTGAGCAGTAGGTGGGAGGAATTTCTGTGGTTTTCTAGGTTGGCCACAGAATACTGCTCTTCCTCCTCCCACTCTTTTTTCCGTAAGATTTGGGGCTCAACTTGCTCTCAAACTCTGGAAGTGAGGAGGTGGCCCAGGCCTGATCATGGGGTCTCATATGCCCCTGGCCATAGTGATTCATTTTTGGAAACATCCATGGGACTCAAGCTGGGACAATCAGAGTGAATTTCAGGAATGGTGGATGAATCTCTTAGGAGGGAGGAAATCTTTCTGCTGGATTTCTAAAAGGTCAAGTTTTACACTCAGTGCTGCCATTGGCTCTCTTTGTATAATGGAAGGAAGAGTTGTTCAGAGAATGAAGCTAACAGAGATGAAACCAAAAATGGAGAGATCGTGTCCTGATGACCATTTGAGCCCCTTGATCCCGCCATGCCTGAAGTCATCACCCCTTCAACTTGCTAGTTATGTGAGTCAATATCGTTCCTTTTTGGTTTGAGCTAGTCTGAATTAGGTTTTTGTCTCTTGCAGCTAGAAGTCCTAAGTAATACCAGCTTCATAAACCTTTGGAATCTGAATTTACCCCTGGCCTCATCCAGAACTGTGAGGCAGGCCGATGACACTCAGTGCCACCTGCAGTAGTGGAGAGTCTGTGGTGAGACTCTACCTTCTGGCACGCTGATTTCCCTTAGACCCCTCTTGTGGACAGGAAGGAAAAACAATGAGAGAAGGGAAAGAAAAAAAGGGGGGAAAAGAAGGGAGCGGGTTTCCTAGTAAAGTAGATTGGGCTTGAATCTCTTCTTTGTCACTCATGAACTCTGAGACCTTAGGCAAGTGACTTACTCCCTGGAGCCCCCATTTTCTCACCTGTGGGACTTGAGTTGCAGTGAATGTATATGGGTACTAGATTCTAAAGTCAAGGTGAAGGAAAACATTTCCATGAAAATCCCTTAACTCCGCCCCCTTCCACAAGGAATGGCACAGCCACAAGTGTCAGCAAATCGTCATAATGCCAGAGGCGTGTGAACCAGAGCAACTCCATCTTTTTCCCGATGATTAAGGCATTCTAAGTCACAGGATGAGATAGGAGGTCAACACAAGATACAAGTCGTAAAGACCTTGCTGATAAAACAGGTTGCAGTAAGATGCCGGCTAAAACCCACCAAAACCAAGATGGTGACGAGAGTGACCTCTGGTCGACCTCACTGCTACACTCCCACCAGCGCCATGACAGTTTACAAATGCCATGGCAACGTCAGGAGGTTATCCTATATGGTCTAAAAAGGGGAGGCACGAATAATCCACTCCTTGTTTAGCATATCATCAAGAAATAACCATAAAAATGGGCAACCAGCAGCCCTTGAGGCTGTTCTGCCTATGGAGTAGCCATTCTTTTATTCCTTTACTTTCTTAATAAACTTGCTTTCACTTTATGGACTCGCCCTGAATTCTTTCTTGAGCAAGAGCCAAGAATCCTCTCTGGTGGTCTGGATTGGGACCCCTTTTCTGTAACAATAATACTATCATCATAATGCAGCCATTTACCCACCTCCCCATCCTCCCCATCCCCCACCTCCAATCCTGCTCCTTAGTTGAGCACCAATAAATACGCATTTTGAACTCTAGATGAGGGATTCTCAGCCAGGGCGATTTTGCCCCTCAGGGGATGTGTGGCAGCACCTGGAGACATTTTTGGTCGTCATAACTAGGGGTAGGAATAAACGATCCTGGCATCTAGTGGATGGAGGCCAGGGATGCCTCTAAACATCCTCCAACACACTAGACAGTCCCCACAACTAATAATGATCCAACCCAGAATGTCAGTAGTGCCAAGGCTGAGAAATCCTCAGCTTGAATCCCACTCAGCACAGAGAGCTGCTCATTCTAGGAAAGGCTGCCAGGATTGGAGACAATGAGAACAGATCCATATATTCCATTTCCATGCTTCCTGTGTGGCAAGTTCGCACTGGGACACGACAGGTCCACCCCCTTTCAATGAGGATTTTTCTCCTCTCCTTTTGGCCAACTGCAATTAGTTGAACTTGTGTAAGTTAAATGCATGCATTATGTAAGTTAAATGCATGCATGGTATAAAAGTTAAATGCATGCATGCATGCAATCCATGTGGCAACGCTGTTTCCACCTCACAGCATTACCCTGAGCATCAGAGGAGGTCTCAACAGAATGTGATTTGCACTGACTACTTTTATTAATTTCACGTGGTGCATGCCACATGCACAGTACATACTCAATCCAGCCTTGCTGAATTGGCTTCAATTGATAGAAAGTTTTCTGGGCCTTGTGTGAGAGGAGGTAACAACTCCAAGGAGATCTGGATGCACAGTTCTTTTTTTTTTTTTTTTTTTTTTTTTTGAGATGGAGTCTCAACTCTGCCACCCAGGCTGAAGTGCAGTGGCACGATCTCAACTCACTGAAACCTCTGCCTCCTGGGTTCAAGTGATTCTCCTGCCTCAGCTTCCCAAGTAGCTGGGACTACAGGCGTGCATCACCACACCCAGCTAATTATTTTATATTTTTGGTAGAGACAGAGTTTCACCATGTTGGCAAGGATGGTCTTGAACTCCTGACCTCAAGTGATCAACTCACCTCAGCCTCCCAAAGTGCTGGGATTACAGGCATGAGCCACCGTGCCCGGCTTCGATGCACAGTTCTTGTCTGAACTTCCAGGCATCCTCCTTCTGCCACCTGCTTCAATAGCTGCCACCTTTCTAATGCTTTCCACAGCCCTTGGCCCCAACTGCAGGGAGCACAGGATCAATTGTGCTGGGAGATCACCCTCTGGGGCTCAGCCCCAGCTCCTGCACTTGACTCTGATCCCATCACTTTACCTCTTTGGAGTCTCAGTTTCCCTGCCAGTAAAACAGTTCCTAATCCTGCACCTCTGTACAAGATTATGGGGCTCCTGCTGACTGTAAGCCCCATATCAAATTTAGAAACTGGCACCCCAGGGGTTCAGATGCAGCCTGCGGCCTGAATCCATTTGGCTGACATGTTTTCCTTAAATATTTGAATTACATTTTCCAGTTTTTTAAAAATTGAGGTGAAATCGACATAATATAAAATTAAGCATTTTATTTTTCCCCCAATAGAGACAGGCTCTTGCTATGTTTCCCAGGCTGGTCTTGAACTGGCCTCAGGTGATCCTCCTGACTCAGCCTCCCAAAGTTCTGGGATAACAGGCATAAGCCACTGCACCTGGCAAAAATTAAGCATTGTTTGTTTGTTTTTGTTTTGTTTTTCTTTTTTTTTTTTAATATTAAGTCTCACTGTGTTACCCAGGCTGGAGTGTAGTGATGCGATCTTGACTCACTGCAACCTCCGCCTCCTGGGTTCAAGAGATTTTCCTGCCTCAGCCTCCTGACTAGCTGGGACTACAGGCACATACCACCATGCCTGGCTAATTTTTGTATTTTTAGTAGAGATGGGTTTCACCATGTTGGCCAGGCTGGTCTCAAACTCCTGACCTCAAGTGATCCTCCTGCCTCGGCCTCCCAAAGTTCTGAGATAACAGGCATGAGCCACTGCGCTGGCAAAAATTAAGCATTTTAAAGTGAACAATTCAGTGGCATTTAGAATATCCACAATCTTGTGTAACCATCGCCTCTATCTAGTTCCAAAACACTTTCATTACTCCAAAAGGAAACCCATTACCCAGCACTCATTCACTCCCATACCCTTCTCCCTCCAACTCCTGGCAACCCTTTCCTCAGCTGTCCGTCTATGGATTTGCCTATTCTGGACATTTCATATAAATGGAATCATACAATGTATGACTTTTAGTGTCTGGCTTCATTCACTTGGCATAACGTTTTCAAGATTCAGTTACATTGTAGCATACATGATGACAGACATTTGGGTTGTTTCCACCTCCTGGTGATCACGAACAGCGCTGCTAGGAACATGCATGTAGATGTACTTGTCTTCATGTAGAGTACCTGCTTTCAACTCTTTTGGGCATATACCCAGGAGTGGAATTGCTGGGTTATATGATAACGCTATGTTTAACTTCTTGAGGAACCTCCAAACTTTTCCACAGTGAGTGGGTCACCTTACTTTCCCACCAGCAACGTACAAGGGTTCCAACTGTTCCACTTCCTCGTCAAAATTTCATATTTTCCATTCTATTTTATTATATCCATCCTAGTGGGTGTGATGTGGTACCTCATTGTCGTTCAGTTAGATTTTACTATGTCAAATAAAAAGATTTCCAATAAAAATCCAGTTTCACAGTTTCTCTTGGAAAAGGAAGTATCTGTCAACGTCGGGACCACATTCGGGTGGAGGCATCCTCTGAAGCTACAGGGCAGCAGCCCTCCCGCTGAGCTGGGACATCCCCTTCCTGTCCTCCCCAAGCCCCACCCCTCTAATGTCTCCCCCATGGCTGAGTTGGCTACCACATCTCATCACACGCCGCTATTGTTTTTCTTAAAGAAGAAGCCAGCCCCCGTGTCTCTATCAAAGGGGAGGAAAAGAAATACAGACTTGGGGGGGCCCTGGGTTTCTTAAATATAGAAAGGCCCATCATTATTTGTGGAAGTGTTCAGTATGCGCCTGGGTCATTCGCTCATTTCCGCCACCTGGTCCCTGTGGGCGTCTGAGTGGGTGACACACACACAGCCAGCCCTGTCCCCACTCCTTCCTCAGCGGGGCCATGCGGACCGTACCCTTCTCCTTCTCCCCAGGCGATGCACTTGATCCAGCCTGGGCTCTCTTGGGGGCTTATTAACCATCCCGCTCCTTCTGCTCGGCCCTGTCTGCTTAATTCTTGACCCGCACAGCTCCAATTCCCCTCCAGGTCTGGATTTAGGGCGGTTTTCTCCGCACTCTTCCTTGAAGCTCAGCGTGGATCAAGGGGCCTTGCTGCGCATGCTCACAGGACCTGGACTCCGCCCAGCCCTGGGCGCCACTGTCACTCATTAATCCCTTTCCTGATTCCTCCCCTCTTTGCAAAATTTGGACCCCGGGTGGGCGCCTTCGTAGAATCACACTTCTCAGTTTATGCCACACATTCACTATTTGTCTGTTCAAGGCCCCCCTTGTGCCTTCTTGTATTATTTTTCGCCTGCGTCTGCTGTTAGCATTTCTCACTGCCTCCCACAAGCAGTGACTCCAGTATCTTCAAAATAAATCCTTCCAACCCACTTTCCAATGCTTATGAAACATATATAGTCTTGCTCTGTGAGTGTATATTTTAAATTTATGTCCATGGTATTGTGTCATCAATCTCAGTCTAGTTCCTACTTTTTTCATTTCACACTGTATTTTTAAGCTCTATCCATGATGATGTATGCAAATTCAGGGTATTGTGTATTATTTCATCATCTGCATGTATCAAATCTGGCTGACTCATTTCCTCCAGTCATAGACATGTAGGTCACCTTGGGCTCCTTGCTGGGACAAACTTGGTCACCACCAACATTCTCACACATGTCCTCTTATGATCCTATTCAGGAGTTTCCCCAGGATACACACCCGGGAGAGGGGTTGCCGTGTCACAGATTGTTATGGGTTGGATTGTGTCCCCTGCCAAAGATATGTTGACGTCCAAATTCTCAGCACCTCAGAATGTGACTTTGTTGGGAAACAGGGTCGTTGCAGATATAATTAGTTAAGAGGAGGTCATACTGGAGTAGAGTAGGCCCTTGATCCAATATGACTGGTGTCTTTCTAAGAAGAGGGAAAACAATGGGTGGACAGAGGCACACAGGGAGAAAGGCCATGTGGTGATGGAAGCAGAGAGTGAAGAGATGCAGCTACAAGCCAAGGAACACCAAGAATTTATGGCCACCATTGGAAGCTAGGAAGAGGCAAGGAAGGATTCTACCCAGGGACTTAGAGACAGCATGGCCCTTCTGGCCTGTATCTTAGGTCTGCATCTCTAAATTTCTCTGAACATCTGCAACTTAGGACTTTCTCTCAGTGATAAACACTGGTAATGTGATTCATGTTCATATACAAACTATATTCACCCATTCATCTATCCATTCATCCATCCTTCTGTTCATCCATCCAGCCATCCTTCCATTTTCATCCATCCATCTATCCATCTATCATGTATCCTTTTATCCATCCATCTATCCATTCATCTATCTATCCACCCATCCATCTGTTCATCTATCCACCCATGAACATCTATCCACCCATTCATCTGTTCATCCATCCATCTATCCATCCATCTATTCATCCAATCAGCCATCCCTCTATCATATCCACTTGTCTATCATCCACCCACTTACCCATCCATCATCCATCCATCTATCCCTCTATCTATCCATCCATCTATTAATCTGTAAATCCATCCATTCATCTGTTCATCTATCCATCCATCCACTAATTCTACAGGTTCTTACGGAGTACCTGCTCGGTGCTGGAGTAGAACAAGATAAGCAGGTCTTTGTCTTCATGGAACTCATCACTGGTAGGGAAGACAGATATTAAACTTAGGAGTTATGAGTAGGAATTAGTTCTAGCCCATCACTGTGGCTCACTTTGAGGCCGGCCTCCATCAGTTTGCTAAAAAAGGGGCATACCAATGTCCACTCCATAGAAGAGATGAACAATTATACAACAGAATAATGTATAGAATGCCTAGAATGCCTCAAGCCTCCCCCAGAGGAAAAACAAAACAAAAACAAAACAAAAGCAAAAGTAATTGCATAAATCCATCCATTTTTGCCATTATTAAAAAAAATTCCACACGTTAGTAACTCAGGCAGCAAAAACAAAGGAAATGGCTCCACTTTGCATTTACCTGGTTCACATCTTTCTGGGAGACTAAAAGATGTAGAGGCTTCTCTTATGTATCCTAGAACATGGCTATGAAGTAGTAAAGGTGGATCATGACAGATGAGACAGCAAAGAAGCCGAGAGGTCACGCCACCTCCCAAGGTCATGCAGCGAGATGGAGAAAGAGGCGAGGGTGGAAAACAGGCTTCATGTCTCTTGGTCCACTGCAAAACACATGATAGCCAGACCAGGGAGGAATCGCTTTTCTCCATAATTGGAAATACCACCGAGAGCTAATTTCTCCCCAATAGATCCACAGGGCAGAGAAGAGCACTTGACCTAGAGTCTTGTTAGGAGGGTGGTCTGTCATGCAGACTGCGAAACAATCAACTAGCCATCATATTTCCATTTCTCTTGGGACGTTTCTGTCTGGAGAGAGAGAGAGAGAGCCCCAATCAAAGCTGGGAGAGCCAGCGTGCAACACATCCACTCAGGGCTGTTAATCATTGGGTTTTACAGATGCCCAGATTCACAGGCTATAGCTTAGTGCCTCTCCATCGATTTAACTATCATTTCAGGTCCATAGCTCACAGCTAGAAACCAACCTACATAAAACCCCACATTAGGACGCTTCCCTTCTTGTTTAGGACACTGCTTTCCATTAGGAAAACCAAACTACTTAGCGGAGAGCTTGATGGATGAGGCTGACATTATAATCTCACTGAACAATTACAGGGCTGTCCTATTAGCAGGAGACACCCCAGTACACACATAAGATTTGGTAGACGAGATCTATTGAATGTTGAGGGGAGCTGGGAAGACAGAGTGCAGGTGGGCAAGCTGTGAATTAGCCAACTCTATCCTCAGAAGTCCCTAGAGGATTGTGTGTCAGACACCTCTTCCTGATCTAATTTCAGAGTCCAAACAATGAAAATTAGTGACTGAAAAAGTATTTATTGAGTGCCTACTACATCCATCTAGATCCTGGGTTAGCCAGTGGAAAAATTTACAAGGGGTGTAAATGATAACCCCTGCCCTCGTGGAACTTTCTATCTATTTAAGAAGGTAAATAAATAGATATGGATGATAGATTATACATAGAGGATAGAGAATAGATAGATAGGTAGGCATGCAGGTAGGAAAGTAGGTAGATTACATGATTAGAGAGAGAGAGAGAGAGAGATAACTAATTGTCATAGCAGGTTGTGCTCACTTCCAGCTAAATGATACCAAAATTAAACACGATAGGGCAGATTTAGCAGGTAAGTGGCCCTTTCCCTTCCCTCACCAATGCTGGATATCCCTAATTATTTATGGCATCCATTATGGGTCGAATTGTGTCTTCCCCACTACCCCCACCCCCTGTCCCATCAAAAGATAAGTTAAAATCCTAACCCCTGGTACCTATGAATGTGGTTTTTCCAATGTAATCAAGTGAAGATGAGGTCATGAGGATGGACCTTAATCCAATGGCTGGTGTCCTTATAAGGAGAGGGAGACGTTTTAAATTTTATTATTATTATTATATTATTGAGACAGAGTTTTGTGGCCCAGGCTGGAGTGCGGTGGAACAATCTTGGCTCACTGCAACCTCTGCCCCATGGGTTCAAGCGATTCTCCTGCCTCAGCCTCCCAAGTAGCTGGGATTACAGGCACTTGCCACCCCACCCGGCTAATTTTTTGTATTTTTAGTACAGATGGGGTTTCACCATGTTGGCCAGGCTGGTCTCGAACTCCTGACCTCAAGTGATCTGCCTGCCTCGCCCTCTCAAAGTACTGAGATTATAGACATGAGCCACTGTGCCCAGCTGGAGAGGGAGATTTGAATACAGACACACACACAGAGGATAAGGCCATGTGAGGACACAGACACAGAGGGAAGACAGCTGTGTAAAGATGGAACCAGAGGTTGGAGTGATGCAGATACAAACCAAGGAACTTGAGATAAAACCTATTTTCTAGCCTTGGTCTAGGAGTTCAGAAGGTGGTCAAGTGAGGCTTCCTGGTAAGATGGGCTGAGCTAGATGGTGAAAGATAGATTGGATTCTGATGGGGGAGCATGGGTACCAAGTAAGGCAGTATTTTGAGACAGGTCAATTGTTATCCATTTCCGTCTTCCATCTAGGGACCTCTTAGCTGATCTAGCAGCACCAGTTCATGGACATTGGTGAGGTCACCTAAGGGCAGGTGTGTAGACATCTGCTTTGTAGACACACAACAGAGCACACACATGGAGCGCGCGCACACACACACGCATACACACAGAGTATATCTATTCTAGGCATGCTCATTAGCAACTAACTTTAATCATCCTTAGCGCTTGCATCTCAAATACCAAATACTTTGGTGTGTGCTGTCTATGAACACACACCAAAAATAGTTCTGGGTAGATGAATGCCTGAGCCAAGAGGCTGGCTGATTGCAATTTGAGTCGAGTGAAGTCACTGCCTCCCGGATCCCTTCAGTGCCGCCAAGGCTGGAATTTTAACACAGGATATCAATAACTAACTAACCTGAACCGCCCCCAACCGGCCACATGCAGCTGACCGCTCCGGGTGGGAGAACGGATGCTCTGTCTCCAGTCCTTGGACAGGATGTGTCTGCCTGAGAGTCAGACCCTGTGGCTGAAATCTGCTGCTTAGCTCAGAGACATGGTCAGACCACCAGGGATGCGGCAGTTCTTGCAGTTAGGTATTCTGTGGTTGCAAATGAAAGAGTGGCGTGAGTGTGGGTGAAAAGGAGAAGTTGACAGGCCCCTCTGCCATCTGCCTGTCTTTCCTTCCTCATTCCCAGGTACCTGATGCTGGCTGCTGACTCAATATATTCAGCATGACAAGGAGAAAAGGAAAAAAAAAAAAAGAATTACAGGAGTGTTCCACCCTCTCCCCACCCACCATCCACAAGGAGAAGGACCCAGTGTCATTTTGTAGTGGGATAAATGCACCCCCGCAAATATATCCATGTACACCCACCCTTCCCCAGAATCTGTGAATAAGAACTTATCTGGAAAAACGGTCTTTGCAGATGTAATTAAGTTAGGGTTCTCAAAATGAGATCATCCCAGATTATCTGGGTGGGCCTTAACTCCGACGACCAGGGTCTTTGGAAGAGACACAGACAAGAGAGGCCAGGGGAAGGCCAGGTGGAGACAGAGGCAGGGACTGGAGTGACGCAGCCACAACCCGAGGAATGCTAAAAGCCATCAGAGGC
Organism: Nomascus leucogenys; assembly: GCF_006542625.1. Taxonomy (NCBI): domain Eukaryota; kingdom Metazoa; phylum Chordata; class Mammalia; order Primates; family Hylobatidae; genus Nomascus; species Nomascus leucogenys. Next base: position 83,732,365 of record NC_044390.1, on the reverse strand, counting down.
TGGAGGAGGCGAGGAACTGAATCTCCGGGAGAGCCTTTGGAGGGGGCGTGGCCCTGCCGCTACCTTGATTTTGGACTTCTGGCCTCCAGAACTGTGGGGAAATCGATTTCTGTGGTTTTAAGCCCCCAAGTTTGTGATAATTTCTTATGGCACCCCTGGGAAATGAATACACTTTCCTTGCTGCATGGATGGAAAAGTGGGCTAAGTGAAAAAAAAAATATTGGAGAAGCCAACAGAATTTGAAGAGTACTAATAACAGTAACAACAATGGATTACATTTATTGAGTGCTTACCATGTGCCAAGTACCTGCCCAAGTTAGACAGTGACAGGACTAAATTTAAACTCAGCAAGATGTGCCCCGAAGCCCATGTGCTTAACCAGCCTCCCTGCACTCCCAGGAAACAGTGGAAGTTATATTTGGAAGGGGAAGAGAGAAGTGAGATCTGAAGGAGAGTTTGAAGGAATTTAATAGAGATTTTGGAGCCAACTGCCATGGAGGTGAGATCTAAACATTCAAAAGTTTTGCTTTTCTTTATATAAATTGGAATTTTTTTTTTGGTGTTCCCAGAGAAATGTAAAGATTTCAATTGCTCTCCAGTTTATATATATACATATATATGTGTGTGTATATATATATATATATATATATATATATATATATATATATTTTTTTTTTTTTTTTTTTTTTTTTTTTTTTTTGAGACGGAGTCTTGCTCTGTCTCCCAGGCTGGAGTGCTGGAGTGCAGTGGCACCATCTTGGCTCACTGCAAACTCCGCCTCCCAGGTTCAAGCAATTCTCCTGCCTCAGCCGCCCTAGTAGCTGGGATTACAAGCGCACACCACAACACCTGGCTAATTTTTGTATTTTTAGTAGAGACGAGGTTTCACCTTGTTGGCCAGGCTGGTGCTTGAACTCCTGACCTCAAGTGATCTGCCCACCTTGGCCTCCCAAAGTGCTGGGATTGCAGACAGGAGCCACCCCACCTGGCCCAGAAAACAATTATTTTATTTTATTTTTGACATAACGCAGTGCTGAGACTGGAGCACGGGGTACCTGAGTTTTATGCGGGTTCCCTTTTCACTCATTTGACCTTCATCTATTGAGCTCTGGCTTATCTGCCAAAATCTGTGCTCAGGGCTGGACAGAATGGTGGATAAATGAGAACCAGACCCTGCCTTAGGGTCGGGGATGGTCTCAGCTCATGAGGGCTGGAGACGCATACAAAGGGCCTGGAGTTTGGGCATCATTCCAGGGGCAATGGAAATTGTTATGCAGGAGGAGAAAGTTGGAGAGGTGGAGTACAGGCTCCATATCCGCCCCCTGCCCCCCACCCCCACACTGCTTTCCAAATCCCCTCTGGTCTTTGGCAGCCTGTTAGCTACGTGGGTAAACCTATCCCGGCTAGACTGCTGAGTAATAACGAGTCACCCCGTTCTGCTAACACAGTCAGATCAATTTTTTGTCTCTAGGCTATCTTGTGTATGTATGGGGGAGTTTGGGAATGGGGCATGGAGTGAGCTTGGTTGACTTTCCTGACATCTTATCACCTCGATGGCCCCTGCGATATCCAATTGTTGGGTTAATCCTGGCTTTTGGAGAATATTCTCCTTGACTATATGGACAAAACTAGATTCAATTCAGTTTTGAGACTACAGGGGAGCCTCAATGGCATGGTCGTGTGACTCGATAAACTCCTGGGGTGGCCGGTGCAGTGGCTCATGCCTGTAATCCTAGCACTTTGAGAGGTCTGGGGGGCTGATCACTTGAGGCCAGGAGTTGGAGAGCAGCCTGGGCAATGGCGAAACCCTGTCTCTACCAAAAATACAAAAATTAGTTGGGCATGGTGGTGCGTGCCTGTAGTCTCAGCTACTCGGGAGGCTGAGGTGAGAGGACTGCTTGAACCTGGGAGGCGGAGACTGCAGTGAGCAGACAGAGATCGAGTCACTGCCCTCCAGTGGTGTGATTTCTGTCTCAAAAAAAAAAGCTTCTAGGGAGAACAGACAATGGTCAATGGTCAGAAATTATCCTTGGAAATCCTTAGAAAGACACTAAGTTGGGAGCTGGTCAATTTCTCCCCATCAGTCCAGGGCAGCCTGGTTTTCTCCAGCATCGGAAGAGGTTGCCAATTGTCCAGCTGAGGACCAGCTGAAGTCGGTCGCTTTTAGAGGTCTTAGGATATGAAAACAACAGATATTTAAATACTAGACTCATGCTTGAGGCTGAGAGGCCCTTGGGAGCAGAGATTACTGGGTGGATCCCAGATCTACACAAGGAGAAGAAGGCGAGGCTTTGCCTGTCACTTGCATTTGTTAATTCTATCTTTTCTCTTATTATTATATTATCATTATTATCATCTGCCGAGTCCCTATCATTGAATTTGCATAACAGAATTGCATAACTTATAGGACCACACTACCATGCAAATTTTTCCTGAAAGTACTTGTCTTTAAATATGACAGTGACCTCCTCCTGACTACGGAAGCTGGGTTTAGGAAACTCAGAGCAATTTCAGTCTCTGATCCTTTCTCAGAGTAAACTTCGGCCAGCTTCACTGTCCACGTGGCTCTACTGAGGGATTGCAATCTCCCGGCCAAGTTGGGTCTTGTCCACAGCGATCTTGGAGCCAGTTTTCTGAATAAATCACAAAACTGTTCCACAGTTGCTGTGTTTACTCAAAAACTCATCTTCTATTGCTATGCAAACGTAATAGTTGTGGATATACTTTATATTTGGCAGTACTTTTTATTGTGTGGTGTTTCACAAAGTGTGCTCTGGGGAACACTAGGGAGGTAGGATGTTCTGTGGAAAAATAGTGTCCTGGGCTGAAGAAGTTTGGAAACCACCTGTTCTTGGATGGACATTCACACATCAACTGACCCTAAAGTAGAGACATCTGGGTAACTTGGTTTAATGCAGCATTGGCCAAATTTGTTTGCCCATGAAATCCTCCTCCTTGGTGTACTTTGGAAGCCACAAACACGGGGAGAAGGAAGCAAAAGGTGGCCAGGTCCTCTCCAGTTTCCTCAGGCTGTGCGTCAAACCTGAGTTAGGAGATGGGGACTAGGTGGCTGTTTTAAAGTAAACTGGCAGTCGGACACGGTGGCTCATGCCTGTAATCCCAGCACTTGGGGAGGCTAAGGTGGGTAGATCACTTGAGGCCAGGAGTTCAAGACCAGCCTGGCCAACATGGCAAAACCCCAGCTTTACTAAAAACACAAAAATTAACCAGGCATGGTGGCACTTGCCTGTAGTCCCAGCTACTCAGGTGGCTGAGGCGGGAGAACCACTTGAACCCAGGAGGCAGAGGTTGCAGTGAGCTGAGATCACACCACAGCACTCCAGCCTGGGCGACAGAGCCAGACTCTGTCTCTAAATAAATAAATAAATAAAGTGAACTGGCTTGGCCTTTTCAATATTGGGAAGTGGCCAGAAAGTTACAGGATCTGTTCATGATGCAACAAAGGACTGGAAAAAGGAGATTGGCAAGAATGTGGTTGACAATTTTCTTGAGAGAAGAACCCTTTTATGTGTGTGTCCAGGGTGTTGAAATATACAATAAGCCAGTTACAAAGACTACCAGGCATCTCTTCTATGTGAAGCCCCATCTAGGGGGTTGAAGAGTATCCCCTAAAATTAGTATCCACTCAGAATCTCAGAATGTCATCTTATTAGGAAATAGAGTTTTTGCAGATATAATTAGGCCAGGTTCAAGATGAGATCATCCCGAATGAGGACAGGCCTTAAATCCAGTGGCAAGTGTCCTACGAGGGACAGAAAAGGACACACAAAAATGCATGAGGCAGGCCACGTGAAGACAGAGCAGAGATTGGAGGGGTGCAGCCACCAACCAAAGAATTCTAGGAGCCAGCTGGGTGCGGTGGCTCATGCCTGTAATCCCAGCACTTTGGGAGGCCGAGGCGGGCAGGTCACTTGAGGTTGGGATTTCAAGACCAGCCTGGCCAACATGGTGAAATCCTGTCCCACTAAAAATACAAAAATTAGCTTGGTGTAGTGGCACACGCCTGTAGTCCCAGCTACTCGAGAGGCTGAGGCAGGAGAATCAATTGAATCTGGGAGGCAGAAGTCGCAGTGAGCTAAGATTGTGCCACTGCACTCCAGCCTTGGCGACAGAGTGAGACTCTGTCTCAAAAAATAAATAAATAAAATAAATAATAATATAATTCTAGGAGCCACTAGAAGCTGGAAAGGAGGGATCGTCCCCTAGAGCCTTCAGAGGGAGCCTGGCCCTGCCTGCACCTTGATTTCAGACTTCTAGGCTCCAGAACCATGAGCAAATAAATTTCTGTTGTTTTAATCCCCAAAGTTTGTGTGATTAGTTACAACAGCACTGGAAGACTAATACAACCCCCATGCTAGTGTTGCCAGTGGGTGAGACAGGATTCCCCATGCAGACTAAAACTGTGAATTATGCAGACCGCATCCCTCTCGGTGAAGGTATAATGGATACATGTGAACCTGAGACGTGCTAATTTTTGCACCAGGGCGGATAATTAGTAAGAGGCTGTGCGGCAGTCTCGAGGGCTCAGATGCAGCGTGGAACTAGTGAGAGAGATTGCAGAGCACAGGTGAGGTTTTAGGGACACTGGGTTTGTCTTTGGGTGATGGAATACAGGAAGGGCAGGTGAAGCCATTAACTGCTAGAGGGATATCAACTAGAAAAGATGTGAAGGCTGAGAGCGGTCTCTCAGGGAGCCTAGTCTTGGCAGACCCGAGAAAGAGCGACTTGATAAAGAGACAGTGCTGGAAGGAATCCAAGAAGGACAGAGCCACTGGGCCAGGATTGCCGTGCACTGCCACTGCCCAGGCTGGATCTCAGGGGCTCAGGAAACCATTTGGTAACGAATCACCCCTGCCCCAGGGCCACCTTCCATTGGAGGTGATTCTTAGTTACTTCTCATACTGTCGTTTAACTTTCCTGGAGTTCAAGTCCTGCACTGTGTGAACTTTTATGAACTTTTTTTTTTTTTCAAGACGGGGTCTCGCTCTGTCACCCAGGCTGGAGTGCAGTGGCAAGATCTCAACTCACTGCAACCTCTGCCTCCTGGGTTCAAGCAATTCTCCTGCCTCGGCTTCCTGAGTAGCTAAGACTACACACCACCACACCTGGCTAATTTTTGCATTTTTAGTAGAGACAGGGTCTCACTGTGTTGGCCAGACTGGTCTCGAACTCCTGGCCTCAGGTGATCGACCCACCTCAGCCTCCCAAAGTGCTGGGATTACAGACATGAGCCACCGTGCCCGGCCTGAACTTTTATGAACTTTTGACTACTGGCTCCACCTCTCTTTGCCTCTGTTCTCCAATCTATGAAATGGGGATAATAATATTTGCCTCTTAGAACCTTGAGAAGATGACATAACACCTGGAAGCTGCTTCACCCAGTTTCTGGCACACAACAAATATTTACTTTGTTAGCTGCTAATATATTGACTGCTAGTGGGTGTCTGACCTGTGTTTTTACCTACCAGCTTTTGTGTGTCGAAGGGCTTACTGTGTGCCTGGCATGGTTCTAACACTTTACACATGGTTTTATTTATTTATTTAAAATATTATTTTTTAGAGATGGGGTCTTGCCCTATTAAGCCCAGGCTGGAGTGAAGTGGCACGATCATAGCTTCCTGCAGCCTCAAATTCCTGGGTTCAAGTGATCCTCTCACTTTAGCCACCTGAGTAGCTGGGACTACAGGTGTGTGCCACCACGCCCAGTTAATTTTTTAAACTTTTTGTAGAGATGGGGTCTTGCTATGTTGCCCAGGCTGGTCTTGAATTCCTGGCTTCAAGCCATCCTCCTGCCTTGACCTCCCAAAGTGCTGGGATCACAGGTGGCAGCCACTCTGCCAGGTCACTCATTATATTAATTCCCATAACCACTATAGGAGGAAGGAATATTAAGTCTTATTATTTTACAAATAAAGAAACTGAAGTTCAGGGAGGACAGGACACTTGCCCAGAGTCACACAGATGGCAAAGTCAGGATTTGAACTCAAGTCCGACCACTCCCTGAGCCCAGCCTTTTTACGATTGCATCTGATAGTTCACAGGATGATTTTTATGACCTACAAAGGTGAAATTTTTCCTTCTAATAGCTATGTATGTATTTTATTGTGTATTATAAAAATATTGGCCTTCCATTTACTGCAGTGATGTAGAATTTCCTTTTAAAGTAAACTCATTTGGGCCGGGCACGGTGGCTCATGCCTGTAATCCCTGTACTTTGGGAAGCCGAGGCAGGTGGATCACTTGAGTTTACGAGTTTGAGACCAGCCTGGCCAACATGGAGGGATCCCATCTCTACTAAAAATACAAAAATTATTCATGCATGGTGGCACACACTTGTAATCCCAGCTGCTTGGGACGCTGAGGTAGGAGGATTGCTTGAATCCAGGAGGTGGAAGTTGTAGTGAGCCAAAATCATGCCACTGCACTCCAGCCTGGAAGACAGAGCAAGACTCCATCTCAAAAACTAAAGTAAACTAAACTTACTTAACAGCACTAATCACAATAGCCAAAAGATGGAAATGCTCAATGTCCATCAGTGAATGGGTGGGTGGGTAAACAAGTTGTGTCTATCCACACAATGGAATATTATTCAGTCATGAAAAGGAATGAAGCACTGATTCATGCTACAACATAGACGGACCTTAAAGATATTATGCTAAGTAAAATAAGCCAGAACCACAAAGATATCGTAGGATTCCACTTATATGAAACATCAGGAATAGATAAATCCATAGAAACAGAAAGCAGGTTCATGGTTACCAGGGGTTGTCAGGGAGGAGGGAATGGGGCGTGACTACTTAAAGGTTATGGAGTTTCATTTTGATGTAATGAAAATGTCTTGCAGTTAGATAAAGGTGATGGTCACACAACACTATAAAGTACTAAACGCCACTGAATTCACTTTATTTTTACTTTTCAGATGAGCATCATGATCTAAGAATTCACTTTTAAATGGTTAATTTTATGGTATGTCAACTTCACCTCAATAATTAAAAAAAAAAGTTTGAAAAAGGAAGTGAATTTGTTTAAAGAAAAATATGAAGTAAATAATAGCACAGAGGCAGGTATGGCAAAAACCACTAAGGTGATACTTAGAAAATACGGCACCGTATTATCCACTAAGTGCGCAAGCAACTCTTTAAGGGCCAAGTCAGCGTCTTGTTCTCCTTTGTTGCTTTTTTTCCCCTCTGCAGCCAGCTCAGTGCTTAAGAAAAACTTGTTGAGTTCAGCTCAGCCCGGCTCAGCCTGGCTTAGTTAATTGAGTTAAGGCGAGCTGAGTCGTACTGAATGCACCAGCTGGCTGGCCTGGAGGAGATCCAAGTTGAAGATGTTAAGAATCACACTAATTCAATAAGGGGCTGCGAGGTAGTCTAAGTAATGAGACTGTGTGCCTTTCCTTACCCGACTTACCTGTGTTCAGTTGGCACCTTAGGAGCCATGTCCACTTGGTAATATGATAGTTTTCTCCCCGTAATCCCCTGTGTGTGTCTGCTGAAAACGCCAGGCAAGAGGGGGAAGTCAAAGAAAAATGCAGGCTCAGCTGGAAGCCCCAGGGAAGTGGAAGGAAGGGCCTGAAGGAAGCAGAGGACTTTCTGTCTGTCCGCGCATAGGTGCTGGCAACAACCTACATCTTTCTCCTCCAAAGCTTTCCTGGTGCATCGAAAAGTAGCAACGTACTGTAGCATCTAGCTCATTCTCTTGACTCTGATTGCCTGGGTTTGAACCTGGCTGATGGACCTCAAATTCATTCACCTTTCTGCACCTTCGTTTTTTTGCACCTGTAAAATGAAAGTAATACTGCTGCCTATGGTATTGGGTTGTTGGGAAGATTCAATGAAACGACACATGTCAAGCATTTAGCACACAGTTCCAGGAATGCTGGAAGTGCTCAGAAAGGTTAGCTGTGCGGATTAGCACTGATCAGTGCAGCAGAAAGCTGTGTTTGAAATGCATGGCAGGGCCTGGTACACAGACACCAGCTTTCCAGACACTCAGAGGACAGAACAGTGGTTTGTAAACATCCTCCTAAACGGAAGCACATGGCTTGCTCATGTAAGTTCTCCTGGAATGGTGATGTAAGCTCCCAGGACCAGGAGGGAGTAACAGGAATCGGGCTGTTTTTCTCCATTCTGGCAGGATCCTACCTACAGGGAGTCCCCAGAGGCTGCCTGCCCTGGGGGCACGGAACCCGGAGACTAGAAAAAAACTGTGCAAATGTATCCTCTTCCTTCTCTTTTCTGGGAAGCTGCTCCACTTACATGTTAAGGTCTGCATCCTTGGCCAATAAATCAGAAGCCCACAAATCTTTACCCCATCTTCAAGGCTGCGGGTGCAAAGGGCAAGAGATGGGAATTGGGAGGTGTGGTTTCTCAGATCCACTTGGCACTCATTTGACATGTTGTCAGTTTCCTGCCTCTTTCTGAGCTATTGTTCCTTAATTTAGGGTAAGTAGACACAGATTCCAGAAAAATTGCTGATTTGCAAGTTCAAAAAATCTGGGGTGTCCTTTGTTTAAATAAAAGTGTACAAGGAAACTGAATCTACAAAGAGACACAAGAATTGCTGGATGGTTGAAAGAGAGGAGGGGAATCCCATAGCCACAGGTCACCCAGCCACCTGCTGTCTTCCACTGGCTTCCTCCCTCCTGCACATTTTGAAAACTACTGACAAGAGTGAATTCCTGCAGCAGGGGCGGGGCTGGAGGCACAGGGCAGGATAGAGCATGGAGGAGGGAGGTGGTCCCGGTGGTGGTCTCCAGCAGCATGAAGATGCAGAGGAGAGCTGCTGTATGGGTCTGCCTGCCCATTAGTGACAGTGTGACACGGGAGTTTAGGACATCAGGTCTTTTTGTCGATTCCTCCTTCTTCTGGTAAGAGCACCGCAGTTTTCTTTGGGGGAACCACTCACTCTTACTCTGTCCAGGTGGTCTGGCCGGGCTTCAGCAGTGACTGGAACCTGGGCACTTAGATCAGTCCATCCCTGTTGCCAGAGTCACTGCTTCAGCAATGGGCAGCTGAATCTATCAGAGCACACTAAACCTAACCCTGGGACTTTTATGGAGGCAACCAGGAAAAAGGCTGGATTTGACTCTGGAAAGATGTAAAACAGGTGAAGTGAGCCAGTCTAAACATGAAACCAATACAGGGAAAAGCAAAGCTAAAAAGCTAGAGAGAGGGAAATTCCTAAAGACTTGAGGGCCTGGATCCAGCCATGCCTGAAGCTTATCCAGCCCTTGCTTCTCAAATAATACAATGTACATTTTCCGTCTGGTTTAAGTTCATCTAAGTCAGGATTTTGTCACTTTGCAACTGAAACCTCACGACCAATACACATGGGCAGTTTATTTAAACTCTTTCAGTTTCCATTTTTTCATTTACCGAGTATCTCTAAAACTCTATATAAAGCTTACCTTCAAGCAGATCTGTACATATACAAAAATATATCACAGCAGCAATAAGATATTATCAATAGTGGTAACTATTTTGCATATGTGTTAGTGTTAAAGAAGGCAAAACAAGGATTGGTTAATATCAGTTCACTTTCTTTTCTAAATGAGAGTGGAGGGGGAGTAAAAGTTAAATAAATGTCCATTACCAATGGGAATGGAGGAAACAGGAGGAGGCCACGTGCTGACCAGAAAATGGGGAGGGGTCTGATGGAGGCTGAGGTTCCCACGGTTCTGCAGATGGAGGCTGAGCCCGAGGGAAACCCCTCAGCCCCTATCAGCCCCCAGGTCCTTGAGGCCAGGGAAAACCAGAGGGACAATTGAGATAGATCTGTCTTAGGAGCAGAAGGTTCAGAGGCCCAGACCCTATAAATGTGGGTCATGCCCCAAACAAGCCATTGCAGCTCATGGCCAACTTGATGCATGGGGCCAGACCTTCCCTGGACAGACAAACTGGCCTTTTGTGGCCGAGAGAGCTGTTCCCGGGGACTGCCGTCTTGGAAGGCCACTGTGGTGTGCTCAGGAACCCTTGAAATCGAAAGCCCTGCGCTCTCCTTGTCACAGCCGTCGCACATAAATACCACCAGGGGGGATTTCCCATGGAATTTTTTGCAACCACTCAAATGTTTCATTTCCCATTGTTTGCCAGTCCCTCTCGGAGCCTCAACTGTCAAAGCAGCAGCAAACACAGGCTGCTTTTCCCCCAGGATCCCATGGCGCTCGCTCTTGCGTCCCCTCCATGTTGGGAAGCTGGTGTTGGCAGGATATCATCAGCTCAGGCCCGGGAATAAGGTCTGTTAGTCAACTAGTGAAGCAAGTCAGCGAAGGGAATACCCGGCCCTGCCCAGCCCATGCTTGCTGGGGAGGCACAGCTCTGTGCAGTCACCCTCGTTATAATTATCATCATGGTGACGAATAATTGCATTTATACAAAGAAATTCCTTCCACACATGTGAAGCACTTGACCAAAAAATATACAATGCAGCATTAATGTTTCACTTTTAGAATATGAACTTGGCCGGGTGCAGTGGCTCACCCGGGTGCAGTGATTAAATGCCTGTAATCCCAGCACTTTGGGAGGCTGAAGTGGGCAGATCACTTGAAGCCAGGAGTTCGAGACCAGTCTGGCCAACATGGCGAAAGCCCGTCCCTACTAAAAATACAAAAATTAGCCAGGGTGTGCTGACTCTTGCCCAGCTACTTGGGAGGCTGAGGCATGAGTGAGAATCTCTTGAACCCTGGAGGCAGAGGTTGCAGTGAGCTGAGATTGTGCCACTGCACTCCAGCCTGGGCGACAGAATGAGACTCTGTCTCAAAAAATAAATAAATAAACTTGAATCACTTTTTTTCTTGACCCCAGGAGCTTTAATGTAATTCCAAGTTGTAGTCCATACATCAGTGCTGAGAAAAGATGATCCATGTCAACTGATTGATCGACTGATTGAAAAGCATTTGTTTTGAGGCGGGCACTGCACTGTGCATTTTGGGGACCCAAATATGAAAAAGGCATAGCTGCCTGTGCATAGGAGCCAAATGGTCTAGAGAAAGGCAGAGATTACAAACCAACATGGGATGCCAGAGTGACTGGGAGTTTATTCGGGGGATATTTATCTGAAGGGTGAATAGGAGTCTTCAGGCAGGCACATGGGTGGCCCATCACCAGTTCACGTGATCTAAGTACATGTAGGATGAATGACCCCAGGCAAGGCCGGGTGGATGTGGCACAGCCTGACCCTGTGGAGATGAGGAATAGTAAGATATCCTTTAAATATCCATTCACTAGGGCCCACCCACTGCACCACAGATGTTGCCCTAGAATGGAGTTTAGCCATGTAGTCATTCATTCATTCATCCGTTAAAGCCACAAATATTTACCGAGCACTTATGACGTGCCAAGGAAGGCTAGATGCTGGGGAGGCAGAGGTGATCAAGATCAATCTGGTATCTTTCCTTCTGGAGCTTCCATACTGGCGGAGCAGAGGGCCATTAAACAAATACACGTGTCAAATAATAAAAAAATGTATAGTACAGGCTGGGCACGGTGGCTCAAGCCTGTAATCCCAGCACTTTGGGAGGCCGAGGTGGGTGGATCAGTCGAGGTCAGGAATTCGAGACCAGCCTGGCCAATACGGTGAAACCCTGTCTCTACTAAAGATACAAAAATTAGCCAGGCATGGTGGTATGTGCCTGTAATCCCAGCTACTTGAGAGGCTGAGGCAGGAGAGTTGCTTGAACCCAGGAGGTGGAGGTTGCAGTGAGCCAAGATGGTGCCACTGCACTCCATCCTGGGCAAAAGAGCAAGACTCCATCTCAAAAAAAAAAAAAAAAAAGGAACTATACAATACAATAAAAGACAACCTAATACACATAAAAGCATCTGCCTGCCCCTCAGTTTCTGAGCTCCCACTTGACACCAACAGTTGTAGGGGTACAAATTTGGGTCAACATTTTGTGTAGCAGAACTCTGGGGACCAACCGGAACTCCTGAAAACAGGATGCCACTCAGCAGTGACAGCCTCACTTTCCCGTTCAGCGGGCTTTTTTTTTTTTTTTTTTTTTTTTTTTTTTTTTTTTTTTTTAACATCTCTGGACACCTTGGATCCTGCCGGCAAGCCTAGGGAGGCAGTTTAGGAGTTATTTTCTTTACTTCTCAGGGGAGGAATCCAAGGCTTGGAGAGGTGGAGGGATTGACCAGCCTGAGGTCACACAGCTAGAAAGGCCAAGATTGCTATGCCTTTTTTTTTTTTTTTTTTTTTCCACAAAGAAAGAACAGCGGAGCAAGGTGGCCATTTTATTTTTTCAAAGCCACACTACCTGCTGGTACAGAGGACATAAAAGTACAAAATTCCACCAGGAAGTGAAAAAAACAGTCTTGAGACAGCCGTGTCTCAGAGGTGAAGATTGGGGGAGATTTTAATATAGGGTGTGAATTCCAATTCACATCTCTTCCAACGGGACGTCTTTCCGAAGTCCCGGGAACCAACATTCATCAACACATCTGACATCCCAGACATCACAACATTCCTGCCAAGGGCTATTAAAACTCCCATTTCCCAGATGAAGAGATCGAGTCCCTGCAGCACGCAATTAGACAGTAGCAGAACCAGAATTTGAACTCTGATCCACCCCGATTCTGGGACCTGTGGAGCTCCAGGTACCGTGAGCTGGCTCCCGGCTGGGGCCTTCGAGTCTGGGTAGCTGAATGCTGGGAGAGGCTGCGGACATAAGGGCCCAGGGGCTGAGGTTGCAGCGGCTGCCCGGGAATGCGGCCCTTGCACGCCCACTTTTTAACACGGTGCCATCCCTGACAGACACCCTTGTCCTTTTCGTGTGCTGCCCTTCGTAACACAATAAATAAAGCCTTAGAGTAACGTGACCTGAGCCAGGCAGTAAATGATGGCACTGTCAGTTGTACACGACTGTTGAAACAAACACAGACTGTAATCATCGTGCTGTACGGGGAGAAAGACATTTGGCAAATGAGATTCCATTTTCACATTGGTTTGTGCTGAGCATATAAATTTCCTGCGGGCCGGCCAGCGTTGGGGATGTGTAATTGATTGCCTGCATTATAATAAACAAGCTGTGACAGGTGATCATTCATCATATTCCGCTGAACGTTCCAACACACCAGAAAACGGAGGAAGAGAGGGAACGCGCGAGCAAGGGGAGAGGAGAGGAGGAACCTGGGGGAGGGGAGGGGGTCGGAAAGACCGAGTATTCCCGACAGACAGAAAAAACCAGGGGAGGGGTGGGGGAGGGAATCCGCTGAGCGGGCGGGGGAAAGTGAAAGCAATTACTATAATTCTTTTGATTATCTAATTTGTTCTTTCTGGCCTTCGTTATATGACCCTCCCCCCCTCACCCCACTCCAACATAGAAGGTCCCTCACGGGGACTTGGGAAGGCACAGAGAACGCTCCCTCCACGATCGAGGGGAGGAAGGGGGGAGACAGGTGGAGGAGGGGCCGCGTCTAGTTGTAACCGGAGTAGATACATTCGGGAAAACCTGCGGCGAGGAGGAGGAGGAGGAGGAGGAGGAGGAGGAGGAGGAGGAGGAGGAGGAGGAGGAGGAGGAGGGGGAGAAGGAGGGGAGGTGTGTGTGCAGGACTTAGCTTTGCTCTTGCACTGAGATGCCTCCAGTCGGATGGATAGGAACCAGCCTCTTTAAATACATTTTTTTAAAGGGTGTCTGAAAAACAAGTGAAAAGTTCCTTTTATTGGAGAAAAAGGACAGCATCCAAGTTGGCATCAGATGTGGTTCCACAAGCCTGTCATATGGTGCTCTCATTCCTCCCCCGCGCTCCCCCCGCCCCCCGCCAGCTCCCACCTCCCCACCCCCACCGCAGCCCCAGCCTCTCTGTCTCTCTCTCTCTGTGCCCTTGGCCCGGGGCTGGGGGTCGAACAGGAACTGCTGGGAAGCACCCTCCTCTCCAGGAGCTCCCACCTAGACAGACACAAGCTGGAGGTACACTGGCATATGAAGGACAGAAAGACAAATGCAGAGCTCTCGAGCCAGCACACGCATTAAATAAGTACTTACATTATGCAAAAGCCAAGGGCCTCAACAAGGGGGTGAATGAAGAAGGGGGACAAGGAGGGTTGCGTCCCAGACTAGTTTCCCCAGTTCTCACCCTGCCAATTTCCAGCCCCCGCCTCCCTACCCCGCAAGCGTTCTCCTATTCCCTCCCTGGTACCAAGCGCTTAGCGCAGGTGGGAGCCTCGGACCCAGAAGGCTGGGAGCTGAGTGGGCGTGGCTTGCGCTAACATCGGGGGCGGGGCCTGGGTGGGGCTTAGTCGGGGCGGGGCCCACGCCGGAGGGGGCGGGGCGAGCACAGAAGAAAGAGCCTTAGGGGCTACTTTGCCACTCGTCGCACGCTGCTTCCCAGAGTCTTCTGCTATTTCATCGTAGCCTAACAACTGGAATCTGTCGCATTCGAGATGCTCCTAAAGTCACTGCTTTGGGAGAATCTGTTCAAGAGACCTGCTTTCCAAAAGCAATGACATCAGCCCAGCAACGTGATCTGTGTTGTCCTTGAAGGATTAACAACTCATTTGGGTCTCCCAAGAGCCCTAGGAGGTAGCCAGGGCAGGTGCTGTTGTCCCCGTCTCACAACCACCTATGAAGTGCATGTTTGGGCCTTGATTTTACAGGAGAAGGAACTGAGGCACAAAGAAACGAAGTTACTCTCTCGGGATCTGGCAATGAAAAAGTCAAAATTTGAAGCCAGGGGTCTTCTGACCTGTTCTTCAGCATCCCTATGAGAACATGTACTTTCTCCCTCCAACACCCCCCTCCCATCCATAAGTGCATACAGGTGCTGAATGGGAGGGGCAGAGTTGAGTCTATATTGAACTCACTAAGCCCTCTTGGTTTTGCCTGACACACGTGGCTCACTGTGTGCCCCTTGGTCCAGGCCACCTGCATCTTCCTCCTGGACCACTGTCCCCACCCCATCACTGGCCTTCCTCTTAATGCTGTTCCCACTCTCATCCACTCCCCACCAGCAGCCATGATGACCAATGATGGTCACCATCCACACCCTGCATCAACTGTCTCTCTAGTGCCATTTTTTTTTTTTTTTTTTTTAAGACATGGTCTCCCTCTGTTGCCCAGGCTGGAGTGCAGCGGTGTGATCATAGCTCACTGCAGCCTTGAATTCCTGGACACAAGCAATCCTTCTGCCTCAGCTTCTTAAGTAGCTGGGACCACAGGTGCTTGCCCCCATGCCCAGCTAATTTTTATTTTTATTTTTGTAGAGATCAAGTCTCATCATGTTGCCCAGACTAGTCTTGAACTCCTGGCCTCAAGCTTCCCCAGTTGCTGGGGATTACAGGGGTGAGCTGCCACACCTCTTGCCTTAGCTTCCTCAGTTGCTGGGATTACAGGTGTGAGCTGCCACCATCTTTTTTTATTTGTTTGTTTTGTTTTGTTTTGTTTTGTTTTTTGAGGCAGAGTCTCACTCTGTCATCCAGGCTGGAGTGCAGTGGCATGATCTTGGCTCACTATAACCTCTGTTTCCCAGGTTCAAGCGATTCTCCTGCCTCAGCCTCCCGAGTAGCTGGGATTACAGGTGCCTGCCACCACGCCTGGCTAATTTTTGTATTTTTAGTAGAGACGGGGTTTCACCATGTTGGCCAGGCTGGTCTTGAACTCCTGACCTCAGGTGATCCACCCACCTTGGCCTCCCAGACTGCTGGGATTACAGGGGTGAGCCACCATGCCTGGCCAGGTCCAGAAGTTTTCCATCACCCCAAACAGAATCTCGGTACTCATTAGCAGTCACTTCCCATTCTGCCCTCCTGCTGGCCCCTGGCAGCTGCCAATCTGCTCTCTGTCTCTATGGATTGCCTGTTCTGGATATTTCATGTAAGTGGAATCCTACAGTATGTAACCTTTGTGTCTGCTTCTCCCACTCAGCATCATGTGTTCAAGGCTCATCCACGCTGTAGCACGTGCCAGTGCTTCCTTTCTTCTTGTGGCTCAGTGCTGTTCCATTGCCTGGATGGGCCACATTTTGTTGATCCATTCACTGGCTAGTGGTCATTTGGGTTGTTTCCACATTTTGGCTATTGTGAATAGTGCTCTATGAACAATTGTGGGTAAGTTTTCGTTTGAATATTTGCATCTATCTATCTATCTATCTATCTATCTATCTATCTATCTACTTTTTGGAGACAGAGTCTCCCTCTGTTCCCCAGGCTGGAATTCAGTGGCAAGATCAGGGCTCACTGCAACCTCCGCCTCCCGGGTTCAAGCGATTCTCCCGCCTCAGCGTCCCGAATAGCTGGGATTACAGGATGCGCCATCACGCCTGGCTAAGTTTTGTATTTTCGGTAGAGACAGGGTTTTGTCATGTTGGCCAGGTTGGTCTCGAACTCCTGACCTCAGTCAGGACCTCAACTCCTGATTCCCCTGCCTTGGCCTCCCAAAGTGCTGGGATTACAGGCGTGAGCCACCGCTCCTGGCCTGAACCTTTGTTTTCAATTGTTTGGGGTACATACTTAGGAGTGGAACTGCTAGGTTCTGCAGTAACTCTGTGTTTAGCTTGTCAAAGAACCACCACACTGCTTTCCCCAGTGACTGTCCCATTTTACATTTTCACCAGCAGTGCACCAGGGCTCCAATTTTTTACATCCTTGCCAACCAACACTTGTTGTTTTCCGTTAAAAAAAAAATATTTGCACCAGGCACAGTGGCTCCCATCTGTAATCCCAGCACTCTGGGAGGCCAAGGGGGGTGGATTGCCTGAGGTCAGGAGTTCGAGACCAGCCTGACCAATATGGTGAAACCCCATCTTTACTAAAAATACAAAAATTAGCTGGGCGTGGTAGCGTATGCCTGTAGTCCCAGCTACTTGGGAGGCTGAGGCAGGTGAATTTGCTTGATCCTGGGAGATGGAGTTTGCAATGAGCCGAGATGGTGCCACTGCACTCCAGCCTGGGCAACAGAGCAACACTCTGTCTCAAAATAATGAGAACAATAATAATGTTTGCCATCCCAGTGGGTGCGCCTAGCTCCATCTTTTAGATGAGATGGGGTGAGTTCAGGGTGGTATGGCCATAGACTAGATCCATCTTGTACTTCTCTCCCCTTCCCTCTTGCTACTCTGGACTTTCATATCCCCAAATTGCCCCTCTGTCTTACCATGGACCTTGACATATGCAGTGCCTTCCTCCTTCCCATCCTCCCACTGGGTTCTGCCCACTTGTACCCCAAGGCTACCTCAGATCCCCCTCTGACAATGATCTGTCCCCCAGCCTTCCTTTCACAGCTCCAAATTTGGTTGTAATTTTACATTTCCTTTTGCAATTACCTATTAATGTCCATCTTCTTGACCTGACTACAGCCTTCCCCTAGGAAGGGACCATTCTGCTTTTGCCACCCACTGTGTCCCTAGCACTTAGCACAGTCCCTGGTAGAGACTTTAGGGAGTACAGTGACACAATCATAGCTACTGCAGCCTTGACCTCCGGGGCTCAATGACCTCTTCCCCCCTCAGCCTCCCAAGTAGCTGGGACTACAGGAACACACAACCATGCTTGGCTAATTTATTTTTATTTTAATTTTTTTGTAGAGATGGAGTCTCACTATGTTGCCCAGACTGGTCTGGTACTCCTAACCTCAAGCAGTCCTCCTGCCTCAACCTCCCAAAGCACTGGGATTACAGGCCTGAGCCACCGCACCCGGCCCCAGTTCTAAGATGTTAACCGCATGCAAGCCTCTGGGAGAATCTCAGGCCCTGGCCCACTTCAATAAATATTTGGTGAATGAATGCATAAGCAATGAATGAGATCCAAGTGTGGATCCTATGACCTTATGAATTTTCCTTTTCTTTTTTTTCACTGATCAGTGACACTAGCAGGCCTCAATAAGTTAGGAACTAAAAAACCTGCTTCAGGCTGGGCACTGTGGCTCATGACTGTAATCCTAGCACTTTGGGAATCCAAGGTGGGTGGATCACCTGAGGTCAAGAGTTCAAGACCAGCCTGGCCAACATGGTGAACTCTCATCTCTACTAAAAATACAAAAATTAGCTGGGCGTGATGGTGGGCACCCGTAGTCCCAGATACTCAGGAGGCTGAGGCAGGAGAATCACTTGAACCCAGGAGATGGAGGTTGCAGTGAGCCAAGATTGTACCATTGCACTCCAGCCTGGGCGACAGAGCAAAAACTCTGTCTCAAAAACAAAAAAACCTGCTTCAACCGTAAGGAATTTGGAAACGGATGGCATTCTAGTTGCAGAATTAATACTCACTAATGTCTCCCTCTGGAACCAGGGCGAATCTGGCACCAGATTCTGAGTCTTGCATGGGAATTGTGTTGCTTCTGCCTTGCAGTGCTGCTGAAGCTCCAGGAACCTTGAAATATATTTGCTTGGTGTAAACACGACCTCAGCGTGACAGGACGATCCTTGTGTTTGCCAAGCCATTAATTTTTATGTAATAACGACGACCACAACAAACTGCGTTTCGCCCACATTTTGAGTTGTTCTTAAGGTCAGGTCTGTGGGATTGTGTGAGACAAAAACCTTATAAACTAGAATGTAGCGGTGAGTTCTGTATGTTTACAGCCCTGCTCCTACACACGGCTCCAAAGAGCTGAAAATAGAGGATTACAAATTCATGCAGCTACTTTCTTCCAAGGAACTCCAAATGCTTCTGACAATCTTTATCCTGCAAAGTCATGAGCGGTCAGATGCCCATCCCAAAGACAGGGAAACAGAGGCCCAGAGATATGACGGGACTTTGCCAGGCCCCCCTACCCCTGCTAAGGGAGCAACAGGCTCAGACGAAGAACCCCTCCCACCTATCTTTCTAGCCCATGCACTCTCCATTAGCCTGATTAAGACAATTGATTTATTCATTCTTAGAGGTTGAGATGGAAAAAAAAAGAAGCCAACATGCCATTTGTGTGATATAAATATCTCTGGAAAAAGCTAAAAAACATTGTGTCATGCATATTTTCTTAATACCACAGTCAATCACATGTGTCTGTCCAAGTGCCATAGCCCATCAACACAGGAGTGGGGGATGGGGGAGTTTAGGGGTGGGGGTAATGGAGGGGACAGACTCAGCAGAGACTCAGCTCCAGAATCCTCAGCCACTGTATGGCAAATGTTGCCATTGACTGAAGTTATGCTGGCTGTTTGTTTTCCATTACCTATTGCCTTTGAAGAACCTTCTAGAAGTCTTAGAAACTTGATGTTGGGCAGGGAAAGGGATGCAAAGGTGCTGGGACACCCACTCAACCGGCCAGTTCCCAAAAAAAGATGGAGGTTGTCACTTTCTCACTCAGTGTGCCCATGGACTCACAGAAGGATTTAGATCACAGCGTGGTTCCTCTTCCTCCAACCCTACATCCCCATCATCAAAGAGCCTTTAATCCCGATGATTCACCTGTTAGGAATTTAGCCCAAGGAAATAATTAAAGACATATAAAAAGATTTAGTTACAGGATGTTCGTCACGACATGTAGATTATGGTGAAAGATTAGAAGCAACCTCCATGTCCAACCAACCAAAGGTGATGGCTATGTAAGTTGTGGAGTTCATCCTTTAAAATTCAGCTAGATCTCCAAAGAAAAAAGACTGGAAGGAAATTAACCAAGAGAATCACAGAGTTTGTTTTGAGTTTGGAAATATGAGTAAATTTTTTTTTTCCTGGAGTAAGTCCTTGGTTTGGATGTTCTATTCAAAACCAACTTAAATTTGGCTCCAGTTGGAAACTTTATGACATCAGGAGGATTGAGATATCATAAAAGGAACAGGAAGGGGCACTCCATGAGGGAACCACATGTAAAGGTCTGAAGGGAAGTCGGGGCAGAGAGGAAACAGCCTCACTGGAGCGGAGGATTTCCACTGCTGTGTGCTGGGATGCATGTCAGGGAGATTTGTAGGCTGTGCACAGACTGTGTATTTTTTGAAAGCCAAGGAGAGGAAGGCACATTAGATGTGACAGGCAACTGGGAGCCACTATAGATTCTTGAACAAGAAAAGACACATCCAGTTCCAAGGGAGACCAAGAAGAGACAGTCCAAGAAGAGAAAGAGCAGGGAATGAATCTGGTGGTGTCATAATTCTTTTATGGAAGGATCTGACTTTATTGGTTTTGGGGGTAAATGTTTCTGGAGAATCCTAGAACCCTAAATCTGCAAGAAATCTTGAGGTTGCTCTCGTTTTAGGGATAGAACAACCATAGTCCAAAGAGTTACATCGTTCCGGTCATAAGGCAAAATGGCAGCCAAGTTGGTACTGATCACCATCAGTCCTTATTCCTACCCGAGACCAGCTTGTCTCTCTGTTGCCTTCCATCCCAATTCTAAGATTTTTTTTTTATTTTTCCAGAGACAGGGTCTTGCTTTGTCACCCAGGCTGGAGTGCAGTGGCACAATCATAGCTCACTGCAGCCTTGAAGTCCTGGGCTCGTGGCATCCTCCCACCTCAGCCTCCCAAGTAGCTGGGACTACAGGAACACATAACCATGCCTGGCTAATTCATTTTATTTTATTTTTATAATTTTGTAGAGACAGAGTCTCACTCTGTTGCCTAGGCTGGTCTGAAACTCCTTGCCTCAAGCAGTCCTCCTGCCTCAACCTCCCAAAACACTGGGATTACAGTCCTGAGCCACTGCACCTGGCCCAAATTCTAAGACGTTAACCACATGTAAGCCTTCCAGGAGAACCTCAGACCCTGGTCCACTTCCTGGAGTCCCACCTAAAACTCCATTTTTCCATTCATTTATTTATGCATGTAACACTGGAACCCAAACATTCAAAGACAGACATGCTAAGAGTTAGGGTGGAGTGGAAGGGAGATAATGATGGCACACAGTAGGTGTTCAACAAATATTTGTGGAAAGAAAGAGTCAAGGAGGGAAGAAGAGTCCCTGCCCTCAAATAGCTCAAGATGTAATTTGAGAACAGACACAAGTGTTTATATGGGATGCAAGCCATGCTTTCAGAGGGATATGAGCCCAGGTTCTGCAGGCCCAGGCAAGACACTTCACAGAACCAAACAAAAAAAGTTGACTTTCAACTTCTTTTATTTATTATTATTATTATTATTATTATTATTATTATTATTATTATTTGAGACAGAGTCTTGCTCTGTTACCCAGGCTGGAGTACACTGCCACGATCTTGGCTCACTGCAACCTCTGCCTCCTGCATTCAAACGATCCTCCCACCTCAGCCTCCATGTAGCTGGGATTACAGGTGTGCACCATCACGCCCGGCTAATTTTTGAATTTTTAGTAGTGGCAGGGGTTTCACCATGTTGGCCAGGCTGGTCTCGAACTCCTGACCTCAAGTGATCTGCCTGCTTCAGCCTCCCAAAGTGCTGGGATTACAGGCATGAGCCACCGTGCCTGGCCCCAACTTCTTTTATAAAAAAGTATTTAACTCAATTAACATTTATTGAGCCCCTATCATGGGCTGGATTGGGGATTAAAATTTCTGCGTTTTCCCCATGGGTTATGCATTAAATCCAAAATGGGCAGGCGATCCCTAGAGAAAAGACAGAGAAGGAGAAAGGAAGAAGGAGAAAAAAATACAAAGTCGTCAGGCTCCCAGAAAAAACAGATGATGCTAGTTTCTCTGAACAATTTTGGACTTCTTTTTCCAACTCCAGCCACCTCATTTGCTTTTCCTTTTGCCCATGGGCTCCAAGGTCCGTGGCTCTGGTCTATGGGGGAAGGGCCAGGCATGAGCTACACGGAATCAGACACCCAGAGGCCTCCTCTCCATCTCCCTTTTCCAGTTATTCAGTGTTCTCAGGCCATTTCAATTTTACGTTGCCAAGTGAACATAAATCAAGGGGCCGCCCAGTCTCCTAGAGAAACACTGTCGGACTTCGCAGAGCCTTTCCCAGGGTGTGCACCGGGAAGGAAGGAGAAAGAGGACTAAGCAGAAAGTTACATGTGGCTCCTTTAATCACCGGGTGGAAGGAGAGAGGAGAAAGTTCAAACAGAGCCCCTGCAAGCCGCGCCGGGAAGCCAGCTCTGAGCTCCACTGTTCAAGCAACTGCTGTTGGCATCACAGAGGTTTGTCTTGGCCCAAACCCGTCCTGGGAAACACAGAGACGCTCATGCACTTGGAATTTGCTCCCTTAATGATTCACTCGGCAACTCGGCACAATTACAAAAAGAAGGTGAAAGAAAGGAAGGGAGAAAAGAAGAAAAGAAAAAGAGGGAAGGAAAGAAGGAAGGAAGGAAGAGAGGGAGGGAGGGAAGGGAGGGGAGGGATAGAGGGGAGGGACTGAGGGAGGGAGGGAAAGAAAGAGAGGAAGGGAGGGAGAGAAGGAAGGAAAAGAGAGAGAAAGGAGAGAGAAGGATGGAAGGAGAAAGAAAGAAAAAGAAAGGAAAGAAAGAAAGAAAGAGAAAGAAAAGGAGGAAGGAAAGAAAGAGGGAGGGAGGGAGAGAGGGAAGGAGGGAGGGAAGGGAGGGACAGAGGGGAGGGACTGAGAGAGGGAGGGAAAGAAAGAGAGGAAGGGAGGGAGAGAAGGAAGGGAGGAAAAGAAAGGGAGAAAGGAGAGAGACGGATGGAAGGAGAAAGAAAAAGAAAGAAAGAGAAAGAAAAGGAGGAAGGAAAGAGAGAGGGAGGGAGGGAGGGAGGAAGGGAAGGAAAGAGAAAAAGAAGGAAAGAGAAAGAAGGAAGAAAGAAAAGAGAGAAAGAGAAAGAAAGAAAAATAAAGAAAGAGAAAGAAAAGGAGGAAGGAAAGAGAGAGGGAGGGAGGGAGGAAGGGAAGGAAAGAGAAAAGGAAGGAAAGAGAAGGAAGGAAGAAAGAAAAGAGAGAAAGAGAAAGAAAGGAAAAATCGCCACACCACTGGCTAAAGGTGCCCTCTCCCAAATTCCTGGGGCATGACTCAAGTTGGGGCCAGGGATGGGGAGCAAGAGACAAATTTTCTGAGAGCTTCCATGAGGGGATGCTACCAGCTATGAGCTGATTCCAAGTGAGAACAAAGCAGCAGCGATCTGGAAAGATCTAACTCAAATGCTGTCTGTTGCACTCCACAAGCTTTGGAGAGAGGTACTAGATAAAACAATGAAGTATGGGGTGGTGCCAAATAGTCACTTTACATTGAGTGCTCATCATATGCCAATGTTGTATCCACATGTTCCATTTCTTATCTCGCAGATTCCTCACAGCAAACCCAGGAGCAGGGTCTTCAGTCCCATTGCACAGGTGTGAGACCTGACCCGTTCCTAACCTGCCCAAGGACACACAGCTAAATAGCCAGGAGGTTCCGAATGTGAAGTTAGGTCTCCTGTGACTCTGGATATGCCCTTGACCACTCTGCCCTCCAGCCTTCATTTACGGCTCAATTCCCAAATGCCACTACCAGGAATTTGACATGTACCCGTAACCTCCCCAGTGACATGGAAAAACTGAGCAGCCATTCATCAATCATGGAAAAAGTTAAGACCCAAGGTGCGTCCTTCCCAGCTCGGTTACTGAGAAGCTCAGCAGCCCTCGGTGCTGGTAGGAAGGGCACACTGGGGCGAAATGCCACTTGATGAACAGGAGCCCTAACATGAAGTCCTCGGACCCTTGCACAGGTAGAATTCAGGGGTCCATAAATTTAGCCCAGGAAAAAAATGACATCTTTATTTGCACTAACTTCTTTTTTTTTTTTTTTGAGACAGAGTTTCACTCTTTGCCCAGGCCAGAGTGCAATGGCGCAAACTCCACCTCCCAGGTTCAAGCAATTCTCCTGCCTCAGCCTCCCAAGTAGCTGGGATTACAGGTGCATGCTACCACACCTGGCTAATTTTTGTATTTTTGGTAGAGATGGGGTTTCATCATGTTGGCCAGGCTGGTCTCCAAGTCCTGACCTCAGGTGATCCACCCACTTCAGCCTCCCAAAGTGCTGGGATTACAGGCATGAGCCACCGTGCTTGGCTTTGCACTAACTTCTGATCAAATGGCAGCATTTTCTTCTATTAGGAATGTAAGTGACAAACTGCCGTGGTGTCAGCAGTACCTGTGACTTTGGCACCTATGCAAATCACAGATGCGTGTGTATCCCCATCAATTGCTGCAGATATATCAAAATATTGTTGTGCTCCTTACTACTTGGAAGTTACAGTAGTAGATAGACCAGGGTTAGATCTTGCTACTTAGTGGATAATAAATAAGCTTACCTATTACTATTTTACAACGTTGGTTTTTAATATTTCAGTGTCGGTATAACCGTCTAAGTGATTTCCTTGGCAATCCTGTGCTTTATTTTATACACTGTAAAGCATGGGCCAAGTGCAGTGGCTCACGGCCTGTAATCCCAGAACTTTGGGAGGCCAAGGCTGGCAGATCCCTTGAGGTCAGGAGTTCAAGAACAGCCTGGCCAATATGGTGAAACCCCATCTCTACTAAAAATACAAAAATTAGCTGGGCATGGTGGCACACGCCTGTAATCCCAGCTACCTAGGAGGCTGAGGCAGGATAATCGCTTGAACCTGGGAGATGGAGGTTGCAGTGAGCCAAAATCACACCATTGTGCTCCAGCCTGGGAGACAGAGCAAGACTTTGTCAACAAAAAAAAAAAAAAAAAGGAAGGAGAGGAGAAAAGAAAAGAAGAAAGAAAAGCACGATTCTAAAAAGTTCTATC
Source organism: Nomascus leucogenys (assembly GCF_006542625.1). Classification (NCBI taxonomy): domain Eukaryota; kingdom Metazoa; phylum Chordata; class Mammalia; order Primates; family Hylobatidae; genus Nomascus; species Nomascus leucogenys. The sequence goes on along the minus strand of NC_044390.1, from coordinate 83,707,792 downwards.
AAACTGCCCAAGGGATTTATGGTCTGTACCTGGGAAACTTTGAAGTGAGGCCTCTACTCTTTGTTTTTTGTTTTGTTTTGTTTTGTTTTTGAGATGGAGTCTCACACTGTTGCACAGGGTGGAGTGCGGTGGCGCCATCTCTGCTCACTGCAACCTCTGCCTCCCGGGTTCAAGCAGTTCTCCTGCCTCAGCCTCCCAAATAGCTGGGATTACAGGCGCCTGCTGCCACACCCAGCTAATTTTTTGTATTTTTAGTAGAGACGGGATTTCACTATGTTGGCCAGGCAGGTCTTGAACCCCTGACCTCGTGATCCACCCACCTCGGCCTCCCAAAGTGCTAGAATTATAGGCGTGAGCCACCGCGCCCAGCTAGGCTTCTACTCTGGAAGAGTTTGCAGCAAAATTAGGGAACAAGACAAATGTATTCACCAATATGTAAAATGCAATCATAAATGTCAAACAGGCCATGTGCGATGGCTCACACCTATAATCCCAGCACTTTGGGAGGCTGAGGCAGGTGGATTACTTGAGCCCAGGAGTTTGAAACCAGCCTGGGCAACGTGACAAGATCCTGTCTCTACAAAAAGTACAAACATTAGCTGGGCATGGTGGTGCGTGCCTGTAGTCCCAGCTGCTCGGGAAGCTGAGTTTGAGGTCAGGAGTTTGAGACCAGCCTGGCCAACATGGTGAAACCTTACCTCTACTAAAAATACAAAAAAATTAGCTGGGTGTGGTGGCGCATGCCTGTAATCCCAGCTACTCGGGATGCTGAGGCAGGAGGATTGCTTGAGACTGGGAAGTGGAGGCTGCAGCAAGCTGAGATCATGCCACTGCACTCCAGCCTGGGGGACACAGCAAAACCCTGTCTCAACAAAAACAAAACAAACAAAAAAAGTCAAAGAAAGAGTGAGCTCTTTCAAGACAGGGACTGCATTTTTTTAAAAACTCTTATATCCATAGTACCCCAAACTGCCAACAATCAATAGCAGTATGTTGCCAAAAAGTAATGCCAAATGCATCTCAAATCATCTCAATTTATACTTCTGGCTACTTACAAGCTGAGTGATCTTGAGAGAGTGACAATTACCTTGGCATGCCTCGATTTCCTCATCTGGAAGGTGGGCTTAACAAAATCTCTTTCTCAACATTGTCGACACAATCAGATGAGATCAAGGGTGTGAATGCGCCTAGCCTAGTCCTGGGCTCTGTAGAGGTGTACAGCCAAGCTCAGCTCAGTCTGACGGTGGACTTGAGTTTGGTTTTGTTTTCCTGGAGACCAGAGGCTGTTTTCTCAGTTCTTTGGGAAGTGGGGAAATGGGGGCGAGATTTTTGCTTGTTATTATTATTTTTTATTTTTATTTTTATTTTTGAGATGGAGTCTCACTCTGTTGCCCAGGCTGGAGTTCAGTGGCACAATCTCGGCTCACTGCAACCTCCACCTCCCGGGTTCAAGCAATTCTCCTGCCTCAGCCTCCCGAGTAGCTGGGATTACAGGCATGCGCCACCATACCCGGCTAATTTTTTTGTATTTTTAGTAGAGGTAAGGTTTCACCATGTTGGCCAGGCTGGTCTCAAACTCCTGACCTAAGGTGATCCTCCCACCTCAGCCTCCCAAAGTGCTGGGATTACAGGCGTGAAGCACCATGCCCTGCCTGTTATTATTATTTTTTAAATTAAAAGTTAGATTGAACAGAAAATTGCCTTTTCTGAGACATTTCATCTGACAGGGTCTATGTTTGAGTTTAGATCTTATCAAAATAATCAAAATGCCCCATGGTGTCTGGACTGCATCTCTGACCCATTTAGTGTTCTTTCTAGGGTCTTCTGTGTTACAGACTGGTTTGGAAGAACTCAAGTTCCCAAAATGCTCCTGTGGCCCTCAAACCTTCCTTCCCTGGGGGACCAGCTCCTAGAAACCTGCAGACTCCATCCCTGTGGTGGCAGTGAGTCACCCTGGGAGAACCTGCATCGGATTTCACCGCTGAGAAATTGACCAAAGTGGGTCTGTGTGCACCTTTGCAGGCCCCTCTGATAGCCCTGATCTCTGCACTACCCCTATGAAGACAGCATTGTCTCCCACTCCATTGTCACACATGGAGACTGGGCGGGGTGGGTGGAAGAAGGTCTGGACGCTCAGGTCCTTGGCCACCTGCCCTGCCGCATGCCAGGGTGTGATGATCCAGGATTGGAGAATGCCTGCCTTGTCTTGCCAGAGACTGCTCCACCGCTCTCTCGCTCACACATTTGCTCGGAAGATGCCTGCGTCTGCGAGGGCTGGTGAAGACCTGGAACAGCCTTTGAAGGTATCCAGCCAACTGAATTTAATTAAACTGCAGTTCCAGAAGCCAGCAGCATTTTCTTAAGAAAGCAATACAACTTCTAAAAGTCCCCTGATGCTCCCGTGCCGCCCATTTCCTGTGCTTCAGACTACGTCATAAAACTGTCCATGGGGCAGTTTCCTTTGATGGTGGATCCAGTTGACAAGATTTTTTTTTTTTTTTTAGCAAGCATCACAGCCTCTTCTTTCTTAAGTGAGGAATGCCGCATTTGTTCTTGCTTCCCCAAGCTGAAGTTAGGGGACCTTGATCTTTTCTATGTGGTTTCTTGGATGGCTCATCTTGGAGAGTCATGCTTTCACCAGCCCAAGATCAGGGTAGCATCACAGCAGGAGCCAAATGTTGATTGCATTACTGCACTAAGTAAGATAAAGTGGTGGCCGAGGAATACTTCTGCTTCCAAACATGCCTTTCAGTCACTCAGTCTGCAATTATTGAACCCTTAATATGTGCTAGGGGCTAGGGATAGAATGGTGAACAGGACACTGTAGCTACAACATTTACCGTGTTTTCTATGATCAAGGGAGAGATAGATAATAAATACATAAGCAAATTAAGACATAAAACAGTTACAGATTGTTATACGTGCTAAGAAGAAACAGATGGCTAGAGAATAGTGGAGGGATATTCTTAGATAAAGTCAAAGAAGATCTCTCTGAGAAAGTGACATTCAAGATGAGAGCTGAAGGATGAAACGGAGCCAGCCCTGGGAATAGTCAGGGCTAGAATCTTCCAAGGCAGGAGGAACAGCAAGTGCAAAGGCCCTGGGGTGGGGAAAGCTTGGCAAGCGCTAGGAACTGACAGAAGGTCAGGGTTGCTGGAGTGTAATGAACAAGAAAGGCAGTGGCAAGAGAGAGGAGAGACAGAGAGGCATGGAGGGGTCCCTGCTGAGCCACGGCGATCGCTATGAAGAGTGTGGATTTTGGCCAGGTGCGGTGGCTCATGCCTGTAATCCCAGCACTTCGGGAGGCCGAGGTGGACAGATCACTTGAGGTCAGGAGTTCGAGACCATCTTGGCCAACTTGGTGAAACCCCGTCTCTAGTATAAATTAAAAAATTAGCTTGGCATGGTGGCGGTCGCCTGTAATCCCAGCTACTTGGGAGGCTGAGGCAGGAGAATTGCTTGAACCTGGGAGGCAGACGTGGCAGGGAGCCGAGATGATGCCACTGTACTCCAGCCTGGGCAACAGAGTGAAACTCCATCTCAAAAAAAAAAAGAGTGTGGATTTTACTCTAGGTCGGGGGAAGGGGAACTGAAATTCACATAGAAATCACCTATGAACCACCTCCACCTATGAAGTTGTGGAATGAATAAATGATTTAGAAATGTTCTTCCATCTGCAAGCTTAGGCATCCAAGTCTTCAGCAATTGCATCCCTCTGTGATCCGCGCCCCGCCCCCCCACCAGGACTCCTTACCTCTGTCGCCCAGTGAGCCTTTTTGCATATATGCCTGTAAATGGTTATCAGAAGACCCTGGCTCAGGTCCACTAGGGCTGCTGCACTGCCTAACTCCAGGGTGGTGGCAGTGGTCTCATTGTGTTCTCTGTCAGTGACACTCCTTGGCATGCAACATAGACTTGGATGAAATGGTGCTTCCCAGACCTGTGCAATCAGGGGTCCTGGCCTGCCTCTGATGCTCACTAATACATGGCCTGAACAAGTCGTGAGCTCCCTCTGGGTCTCTGTTTTTTCGTGTGTGAAAAGAGACCCTGCCACACCTACCTCCCAGGGTTGTTGAGCATTTCCAAAGAAGAATACCTAACTGCGGCCCTCGGATGTGCTTCAGGCATCAGCAGACACCCTGACATTGCATTAAAAAAATGTGAGAGGTGTGTGTGTGTGTGTGTGTTTGCGTGTGTTTGCATGTGTGTGTGTGTTTGCGACACAAGTGCATTTTCTACAAAAGAGAGGATCCAGGCCAGGTGTGGTGGCTCACGCATGTAATTCTAACACTTTGGGAGGCTGAGGCAGGAGGATCACTTGAGCCTAGGAGTTCAAGGCTGCAGTGAGCCAAGGTGGCACCACTGCACTCCAGCCTGGGTGACAGAGCAAGACTCTGTTTTTGTTTGCAGGGAGAAGAAGGTGCAAGAGAGACAGAGGCGGGGGAGAGAGACAGAGACAGAGAGAGAATCCAAGACTCTCTCCTCAGTTTCTCAAAGAGATCCATGATCCACCCAAGCTGAAAAGGTATTAGACACCTGGTAGTTGGAACTGCTTTGGCTCTTGAAGTTGCTCTCTTGCTCTGAAATCTGGCTCAACATTTGCATGTAGATGTTTTGTTTCCTCTCCGAAGTCTGTAAGCCGTTTTGCTTGGTGGCAGGGGGCTGCCTGCATTGGCATTGACTCTTGCCTCCCCGCATCACACCATGCTGACGCCTGGCTCCCATAAACCCGCCAAGCAGCAATCCATCAACCCAGGGCCAAGTCCTCCCCACTGTCCAAACTGGAGGACCCCAAGTCCCTTCCTGCTGCACCAATGGCCAAGAGTGGAAGGAATGAGCGAAATCATTGTGTACTATCAGTGAGCTGGCGATTGCCTTACTCCTCCAAGGTAATAAGATGCCTTAACCCAGTTAAGAAGCTTCTGCAGGTTACCCCCAAGGAGCCATCGCTAATGCTGGGGATTGCTGGCACCACGGTAGGCCAAGGAGGAAGACGTTTCTGTTTTCAGGGAGAAGAAGATGCAAGTGCTTTTAACTTCCTCCCACGCATGCGAGGTTGACCCTGAATGGTTTATGTGTCTGTGTTACACACACATCCAGCATAGCACCCAGCACATTACAGGCACTTAACAAAAGTAATAAATAAATAATGGTCATTTCCAGCTCATATGCCCACCACACCCTCCAGAGATTGTAATGCAGTACACTCACCTCTCATCTAGCTGAATCTTAACTGGTTCCCCTACCTCTTCCTGACAAGTAATAAAGTTAATAATATCTTGCGTGGCTGTTGTATCTTTCTTCTCAAGAACTCCAAACACTTGGCTGTAATTATCTCTTCATCCTCATTTCTGAATTAGATTAAAAAGGGCTGGGGGTAAGGGGAAATCCTACCAACGCTCACCCCTTCCCACCTAATCAATGTTATTTCAGGGAAACTGAGGCCTAGCTAGGACAGGAAATGCTTCGTCCAGATCTGCAAGTCACAGGCAGGTGGGACTGGGAAAAAAGACCTCCCCTGCCCTATTCCCAGTCCTGCTTTTAATCTGTCCTGAAACAATTGAAATCTTTTTTTGGCCTGGAGGCCAGGCAGATCTGTCTAATTCTGCTAATGTCTAATAGCCCTGCAGTTTCTTGAGGTTTGGGAAAACCCCCTTGCTTGGGAAGCTACCCACAGGAAGAAGAGGTCTCTAACAGTGTACAGCCAGAGACTGGGAGCTTACCTGCCACCTGGGACCACAGGGAGTGCAAATGAAGTTCCTACCACACTCCCCAGGGGATATGAATCAGGGATTCAGGGTGGGCTTGGACCTACATGACAAGCTTTGACTTGTGCACCTTCCTGGGCTTCCAGAACAAAGCCTATGGTGGTGAAAGCCTATATACAATGAGAGAGAGAGAAAAAAAAAAAGCATGCCCAGGGAAACCACCTGGCCTGCTCCTGGTTCCCATTAGCTGAACTAACTCAAGGAGAAAGTGAGTTTGGAGTTTTTGGGCCTCGGTTGTTTCATCAATTAAATGGGTTTACTATTAACTGCCCTGTGTGCCCCAAGAGGTGATCAGGAGCACGAAGCAAAATAACAGACGGGAAAGTGCTTTGAAAAAATATCAGATACTCTATTGAGATATCATTGTCGTGAACTTGGCAATGCAGGCTAGGTGTAGCCTGCTGTCTGAGGATCACCTGCAGAATTTCGAAGCTGAAGGGGAACTCGGGGCTCAGAGAGGCCATCGTTTTCTGGAAGAGGCCAGAAGAAGGGAAGCGGGTGTGGCAGGCTGAAAAATATCCCCCCTCACCCCAAAGATAGCCCAATCAAATCCCTAGACCCTGTGAATGTTATCTGGATCAAGGGTCTTTGCAGACACGATTCAATCAATTTTCTTGAGATGAGGGGATCTCCCTGGATAACCCAAGCAGGCCCTAAATGCAATCACTCATATCCTTACAAATTAGACATGCAGAGAATGGACACACAGAGAAGCAGGGAAAGCAATGTGAAGACAGATGCAGAGATTGGAGTGATGAGTCCACAAGCCAAGGAACACCCAGAACTACCAAATTGGGAGGGGGCAAATGAGGATCTTACCCTAGAACCCTCACGTTGATTTCAGTCTTCTGGCCTCCAGAACTGTCAGCGAATACATGTCTGTTTTTCTAAGCCACCACTTTGTGGAAATTGATTACAGCAGCATTTGGAAACTGACACCATGTGAGGTGTGCAAATTCCCACTCCGTGTTGGTAGCAGAGCTGGGCATCCTGGCTCCTCGTCCACTGTGTGTCACGTCACCACTCCACCTGGCATCTGCAGGAGAGGTTAGGAAACAGTCATCTCCAAAGCTCAGGGGCAAGGGAAGATGGCAGTGGCCACTGAACCAGCTGCTTTGGGTAGCATGGGAGGAGAGGCAAAAGGGGACATTGCACATGAAGTGGTGCCTCTCATGAACCAGCCGATGCTGGAACTCACAAACTGTCCCACAGAACAAACCTGGGATAAAGATCTAGTGTCCTGGGCCGCACGCGGTGGCTCACGCCTGTAATCCCAGCACTCTGGGAGGCCAAGGCAGGCGGATCACGAGGTCAGGAGATCGAGACCATCCTGGCTAACATGGTGAAACCCCTCTACTAAAAATACAAAAAAAAAAAAATTAGCCAGGCGTGGTGGCAGGCACCTGCAGTCCCAGCTACTCGGGAGGCTGAGGCAGGAGAATGGCGTGAACCCGGGAGGCGGAGCTTGCAGTGAGCTGAGATCGTGCCACTGCACTCTAGCCTGGGCGACAGAGCAGGACTCCATCTCAAAATAAAAAAAAGATATAGTGTCCTCTGCCAAAAGAGGAATAGGTCTCAGCTCCAAATTAGATGCCTGGAGGTACAACTCTGTTGATGAGCTGGCTCCCATGCTCCTGGGCCTTCCACTGCAGTGCAGACCTCCCCTGGGAGAGCTTCGATGGACACACATTTTCAGAGAATGGAGACCTGGTGCTGATCTTCTGTGTGTTGTACAGACGATGGTTTGCTGTCAGTTCCTGCCTGCCGTCCAGCAAAAAAGGCTCTGATGGCTGAGTAGCTGATTGTTCTCCAAAGGGCCCATGAGAAAAACTGCATGTTCAGAACTCCAAAGATTGATTTCTGACCCAGAGCGAATTTTCATGGAGCTATCAGAAACGAGTGCCTTGTGACTTTCAGTTCCCCAGTTAGCCAGCTGCTGATGAGGGAACTCCCTGCTGAATATCTGGCATCTTCCAGCTTTAGTTCCCAGTTGTATCCTCCACTGCAGAGAGAGAGAGAGAGAGAAAGAGAGAAACAGCTAGTTCTCTTTTTGTTCTTTTTTTTTTTTTTTTTTTTGAGACAGGGTCTCTCTCTGTCACCCGGGCTGGAGTGCAGTGGCGCGTTCTCTGCTCACTGCAACCTCTGCCTCCCAGGCTCAAGCAATTCTCCCTCGTGCCTTTCCGCCTCCAGAGTAGCTGAGATTACAGGTGCTCACCACCACGCCCGGCTAATTTTTGTGTTTTTGGTACAGACAGGGTTTCACCACATTGGGTGGGCTGGTCTCGAACTCCTGACCTCAAGTGATCCACCAGCCTTGGCCTCCCAAAGTGCTGGGATTACAGGTGTGAGCCACCGAGCCCAGCCTCTTTTTTTGTTCTCAAAATGATGCTAATCTCATCATGGGGGCTCTGCCCTCATGACCTGATTAGTTACTTCCAGGAGGTCTCATCTCTGAATACCATCACACTAGGCCTTCAACATATGAATTTTGGGGAGACACAAACGTTCAGTCTATAGCCACAGGTAATGTTGTTGTTATTATTAGACAGAGTCTCACTCTGTCACCTAGGCTAGAGTGCAGTGCTGTGACCTTGGCTCACACTGCCTCCCAGTTTCAAGAGATTCTCATGCCGCAGCCTCCCAAGTAACTGGGATTACAGGCCTGTGCCACCACACCCAGCTAATTTTTGTATTTTTGGTAGAGATGGGGTTTTGCCATGTTGGCCAGGCTGGTCTTGAATGCCTGGCCTCAAGTGATCCACCCACCTTGGCCTCCCAAAGTGCTGGGATTACAAACCTGAGCCACCACCCCGGCCCACAGGTAATATTATTAATAATATTATTATCATCCCCATTTTTCAGATGAAGAAATTGAGGTTGGAAGGCTACATGGTGGCTAAAAGGCGTTGCTGGGTCTCTGCCGTGGAACTGCAACTTTCCTACCACGCAAGGCCGCATTTGGTTAGGGATTTGAGAGGGAGGGGCTGGAGATGCAAATATCCCTTCAGTTGTTCTGGCTGCTGACTGTCAGACCAGGGAATTTAAAACAGGAGGCTGTATGTTTTCATAGCAGCTCCCCTGGAGCCAGAAATGAAGACCCCACGTGGGTTGCTGGGTGCCTGTGTGCATTCTGCATGTTTAATGCAGGGTGTAGTAAGTGAGTTTGTTCTGCACCACCCAGCTCTTCCTAGAGCCAGCTGCTCCTTTCAAAGGCTGCTGAGCACTACTGGGAGGTGACAGTGGTCATAGATGGTCAACTGCAGTTACTTCCTGAACAGAAAAGCTATCATTCTTTATATCAGCCCCTCCCACAATTCACTCTCAACCATATCCAATATCCCCACATGACACAGGTGCTTTTTATTTATTTATTTTTATTTTTTGAGACAGAGTCTCACTCTGCACCCAGGCTGGAGTGCAATGGCGCAATCTCAGCTCACTGCAACCTCCACCTCCCAGGTTCAAGCGATTCTCCTGCCTCAGCCTCCTGAGTAGCTGGGATTACAGCTGTGCGCCATCACACCCAGCTAATTTTTTTTTTTTTTTAGTTAGTAGAGATGGGATTTCACCATGTTGGTAAGGCTGGTCTCAAACTTCTGACCTCAGGTGATTCACCTGCCTTGGCCTCCCAAAGTGCTGGGACTACAGGCGTGAGTCACTGTGCCCGGCCTACAGGTGCTTTTTATCACCTACACATCTCTCAGATCCATCCTCCTCTCTCATCTTCACGTCACTACCTTGATCTAAGCCCTGATCTCTCACCTGGACCAATCTGAGTACCATAGCCAGTTGCTCCCCTTGCCCCCCCACAACTGCCTCCAAGCTGCTCTCTAAACCACAGCCAGAGTGATGTTTAGGAAATGCATGACCTCCTCTTCCCTCATCCCCTCCAAACTCACTAGTAGCTGCCCCCTGCTCTCAGCAGGAAGACCCAACTTTTCTCTGTGGCTGGGTGCAGCCCTCTGCTGGAGTCCACATGTATCCATTTGTCAGAGCAGATTATCAAAGTATCAGGAATTTTGCAAGCTGCTTGACGTCACATTGGTGACTTGGAATCGGCCACAATGGGAGTATTTACACTATGGAAATTGGCAAACACTAATCCGAGCCTTTTTGCTTTTTCCTGGGGAGCTGGTTGTTAAACATTTACCAGCACACCCGTGCCTGCATGACCTGGCCCACCTAACCCCACCAGTTCCTCCGGTTTTCTGTCTTCAGACTCTGCCCCTTGCCTCTGACGGCACCAGTCTACCTTCCTTCCTCTTGCAGGTAAATTGCATATCCTTTCTGTGAAGCTCAAGCATCACTTCCTCAGATAAGCATGCCTGGACCCCAGCACAGGTGCAATCTGTTGTATGCTCTTTCCAGCAGCACGCCTATCTCAGCTTTTAATCATGTGATGTGTTAGAGTGCTCATTTCTTTCCCCTTTGCCCCACTAAACTGAAAGTGTCATGGCAGCAGGGCCTGCATCTGACTTTGCTTATTGTTATATACCCAGAGCCCAGCACAGTGCCTGGCACAGAGTAGGTACACATAAAATGTTTTTGCATGTTTAATTTTAGTAAACCATACATAACAAAATTCACCACTTTAACTCATCTTTTTTTTTTTGTTTTGTTTTGGTTTAAGTGAGAGGTTCCCAATACATTGCCCAGGCTGGAGTGCAGGGGTTATTCACAGGGCAAGATCCCAACTACTAATGAGCATGGGAGTTTTGACCTGCTTCGTTTCCAGCTTCCGTCAGTTCCCCACTCCTTAGGCAACCTGGTGGTCCCCCACCCCCAAGTGATCACCACATTGATGCTGAACTTACTGTGGACACTCAATTGGCTTAGGGCACTACAGCCCAGAACTCCTGGGCTCAAGCAATCAGCCTCCCAAGTAGCTGGGACTACAGGTGTGTACCACTATGCCAGGCCATTTTAACTTTTTTTTTTTTTTTTGAGACGGAGTCTCACTCTATCGCCCAGGCTGGAGTGCAGTGACACAATCTCTCAGCTCACTGCAACCTCCACCTCCCGGGTTTATGCAATTCTTCTTCCTCAGCCTCCTGAGTAGCTGGGATTACAGGCATACACCACCACACCTGGCTAATTTTTGTATTTTTAGTAGAGACGGGGTTTTACCATGTTGGGCAGGCTGGTCTCAAACTCCTGACCTCATGATCCACCCGCCTTGGCCTCCCAAAGTGCTGGGATTACAGGTGTGAGCCACCGCACCCGGCCCACTTCAACCATTTAATACCACCATTGCTATTTGGTGGTATTAAACACATGAACATGTGCAACCACGACCATGAAAAAGAAATTTTTTTTTTTTTTGAGACTGAGTTTTGCTCTTGTCACCCAGGCTAGAGTGCAATGGCGCAATCTCGGCTCACTGCGCCCTCCACCTCCTCGGTTCAAGAGATTCTCCTGCCTCAGCCTCCCTAGTAGCTGGGATTGCAGGGGCCCGCCACCACACCCAACTAATTTTTTTTGTATTTTTAGTAGAGATGGGGTTTCACCATGTTGGCCAGGCTGGTCTCAAACTCCTGACCTCAGGTGATCCACCCACCTCAGCCTCCCAAAGTGCTGGGATTACAGATGTGAGCCACTGCATCTGGCCAAAAAAAATTTAGTGTATGTATATTCAGTGTGTCTTTATTTGAATAGGTAATGCATATATATGTGGAAAAATTTCCAGCATTGCAAGAAAGTGTACAGTGAAAATAAATAAGATAAAAAAGAGCATACATCTCCTTCACTCTCTGACTCTAGGCCCCCTGAGTTCCTTCACTAGAAGAAACCACCATTACTAGCCTCTTGGATAAGCTTCCAGAAGAATTTGATGCTATAAAAGCATGTAATGTAAGTGCAAATCCCCTTTTGTTTAACAAATGGTAGCATCTTCTACATGCTGTTTTGCCTCTTTGTTCTTTCCGTTTGTTAATATCTTTTGGAGACCATTTCAGATGAGTGTAGAGAGAGCTTTCCTTTCATCTGGGCTGCATAGCATTCCAGCATATAGATGTACCATGATTTATTTAATCTGTTCTATGAGCCACTTTTATAGGATGCTGTACATTTCCTTGTGACACACAGGAAAGCCTACAAGCTTTTGGAATCACACCAGTCAACAATTCAGCTAGGTACTGGATATAAAACTGAGAGCAATTATAAAGTGAGTCGAATGAAATCATGACATAATTGCAATATAATCAGCATTTGCTGAGTACCTAGTGTGGATCTGGGGCTGTCTAGGTGCTGTATCATTTAACTTGAATGGCAATCCTATGGGGAGTAGTTAACACCCATATTTTGCTACTGAGGCTTGGACAGTTTCAGCAAATCAGCCAAGAACCAAACCTAGCATGCAAGTCCTCTGACCCCAAGTCTGAAACTCTTCCTTGTATCAGCACGCTGCCTCCTCTAGTGCCCAATCCTTGAGTCTCACTGGGATTTAAACACAGTGTGCTAGGGCTGAAAAGTGGATGGCTCAGGTGTAGACGAGGGTGCTAATAATAACCAATCTCCTCTCCATTACAGCCCTGTCTAGATTCTTCATCCATGCAACAAATATTCATTGAGTGCCTCTTATGTGCCTAGTACTGTGCTTATGCGTGGGATTCGGATGAACAAGATAGGCAAGGTTTCTGTCCCTGTGTGATGGGGTTGAATGGTGACCCAGTGCCCTCCTTCGCCACCAACTTACATGCACATCTTAACATCTGGCACCTGTGAATGTGACCTCTTTTGGAAATAGGGTCTTTGCAATATAATTAAGGATCTTGAGGTGAGATCACTGTATTTGTCTGTTGTGACACTGCTACAAAGAACTGCCCAAGACTGGGTAATTCATAACGAAAAGAGGTTTAATTGACACACAGTTCTGCATGGCCGGGGAGGCCTCAGGAAACTTACAATCATGGTGGAAGGGGAAGCAAGCACGTCTTACATGGCAGCAGGTGAGAGAGAGTACATAAAGGAAGAACTGTCAAACACTTATATAACCATCAGATCTTGTCAGAACTCACTCATTATCACGAGAACAGCATAGGGAAAACCACTCCTATGACCCAATCACCTGCCACCAGGCCCAATCACCTGCCACCAGGTCCCTCCCTCAACACGTGGGGATTAAGGGGATTATAGTTTAAGATGAGATTTTTGCAGGGACACAGAGCCAAACCATATCAATCATCCTGGATCCCTAAATCCAATGATAAGTGCCTTTTATGAGAAAAAGATAGAGATTTGACACACCCACGTGAAGAGGCAGTCAGGGATTGGAGCAAAGGAGCCACAAGCCAAGGAATATCTTGGGGCCACCAGTGGCTGGAAGAGGCAAGGAAGGATCTTCGCCAAGAGACTTCACAAGGAGCATGACCCAGCTAATACCTTGACTTTGCACTTCTGGCCTCCAGAGCTATGACAAAATAAATGTCCGTTGTTTTAAGCCACCTAGTTTGTGTTCATTTGTCATGGCAGCCCAAGGAAATGAATATACCCTGTAAAGGGATCATTTTTCTTTTCTTTTTTTGAGACGGAGTCTCACTCTTTCACCCACGCAGGAGTGTGGTGGTGTGATCTCGGCTCACTGTAACCTCTGCCTCCCAGGTTCAAGTGATTCTCATGCCTCAGCCTCCCAAGTAGCTGGGATTACAGGCACATACCACGACACCTGGCTAGTTTTTGTAGTTTTAGTAGAGACAGGGTTTCACCATGTTGGCCAGGCTAGTCTAGAACTCCTGACCTCAAGTGATTCACCCATTTTGTTCTCCCAAAGTGCTGGGATTACAGGTGTGCACTACCACACCTGGCCTAGGATCATTATTTGAATAAAGAAAAGCGTTGGTTGCAAGATGACCCAGGTAGTGCATGTTAAAATTCACTGGAGCAGACCCTCTTGTGCTGTCAGAATGATACAGGCTAGTTTCTTGCAGAAGACACTGAAACAAATACAGTGGAATCCTGAAACCCCAAACTTCCAGCTGTTTTAAAAAATAGGCAGCCGGCAAGTCAGCAGGATAATCAGACATGCAGACAGTTAACTTGCTCCAGGCATCATCATGGAGTGCCATCAGCCCAGGTTTTTTCATTAATGTCCAAGAACTCCTGGATCCCTCTGTCTTCAGCAAACACGTACAGTGTGTGTGCTCTTTGGGGGGCCCTATGCTGGGCTCTGAAGGGGGTACGACACAGCCCCAGCCCTATGGGGCTCAGGATCTGGTCGGGGAGGAGTAACGTCAGCCCTGGTGGTTAGAGGTAGTGCTGACATTCACCAGGATGCACTGATACAGCCACACAGTTCCAATGGTGGAATACTTCTGTCTGTGGCACTTGGTAAATAGCTGCCTCCCTGAACCCCTAAGTGCCATCCTGCCACCTTGGCTATGCCAGCCCCCGCCACCCTTCCTAAGACCCCAGGGACCTCTGCACCATTCAGCAACTAAAAGGATAATGGTGCCCTGGTACAGCAGGGAGGGGACCTCCAGGATCCTGCTTCTGTGCTGCAGCCAAGATCCGTTCTGACTGATCAAATGCCCTTGTTGTACTGAGTGACATATTGATGTAGTTTGGCTGTGTCCCCACCCAAATCTCATCTTGAATTGTAGCTCCTACAATTCCCATGTGTTGTGGAAGGGACCCGGTGGGAGGTAATTGAATCATGGGAGCGGGTGTTTCTCATGCTGTTCTCATGATAGTGAATAAGCCTCATGAGATATGATGCTTTTATAAAGAGGATTTTCCCTGCACAAATTCTCTTCTCTTGTCTGCCACCATGTAAGACATGCCTTTCACCTCCCACCGGGATTATACCTCCCCAGCCATATGGAATTGCGAGTCCATTAAACCTCTTTCTTGGCCAGGTGTGGTGGCTCATGCCTGTAATCCCAGCACTTTGGGAGGCTGATGCAGGTGGATCACGAGGTCATGAGATCGAGACCAGCCTGGCTAACATGGTGAAACCCCATCTCTAATAAAAAATACAAAATATTAGACAGGTGTGGTGGCATGCACCTGTAGTCCCAGCTACTCGGGAGGCTGAGGCAGAAGAAAGGCAGGAGAATTGCTTGGACCCAGGAGGCAGAGGTTGCAGTGAGCCAAGATCGCACTACTGCACTCCAGCCTGGGCAACAGAGCGAGACTCCGTCTGAAAACAACAACAACAACAACAACAAAAAACAACAAACTCTTTCTTTTGTAAATTCCTCAGTCTCAAGTATGTCTTTATCAGCAGCATGAGAACTGACTAATACACACATATTTTGAGGATCATTGCTGATTGGACCTCAATGCTGAGGGGCTGGCTTTGAATCTGTGTCTTTCATCTATATAACCCTAGCTAGTCATCTGAAATTGCAAGCCTTAGGCACAAAAAGATGAGTGAGGGTGGGCCCATCTACCCACATCACTCCTCCCTGCCTTAAACATAGCCTCAAAGACATCACTGGTCCCTGCAAATGGCCCCAAAAGCCTCTAGGGAGAAGTCTGGGGGATCCAGACCAGCACACACGATGGTCAGGACCACCTCTGCAAGTTGCCAAATCTCAAAGAAAGACCAAAAGCCAAGACTAGTCTGAGAACCCCACAGTATGCATGCCCTGCTGAAAGTCAAGGGTCTGAAGGCTGGAGGCGAGGAGGCAGGGAGGGCCAGATCCTGGGGTCCAAGTAAGGCCAGTTCCAGATGAGCCAGAGGTTACCCCTCAAATGCCATCAGGGGCCAGGCAGGTAAGTACATTAATGAAATGGCTAGCCCAAGCCTAATACTGGGACAGCCTTAGCACACTTCCCAAAGCCATGTCTGTAATTTTCAACGGGATGAAGGATATTTTTGTAGGGGCAGCTTCAGACCCTTGGGCATGTCAGGAAATTGGCTGCAGGTGCCGTAGAAGTGCGTTTCTATCGTCCTGCTTTAGCTTTCTCTGCAAGGCCAAGGGGCCAAACATGAAAGCTTTCGGAGTTATTCTGAAGCATTTTTTGAGAATCAAAGCTACCCAAGGGAGGTCCAGAGAGCAAGCCCTTTCCACAGGGGGTAAGAGGAGGCACCCCTGGGTCATTGGCATTGTTATTATTACACAGGGTGATGAAGGATGGTGGGTCCTTGGAAGAATAAAGTTTCCTAATCGTTCCTGAAACGAAAGATGGAGTGCACTGTATTACATCATTTAACAATTGCATTGATCATTCTGAATATTTCTGCAGACCTATATGTGCAAGTTATTAAGGGGCTATGATGGGGAACATATCAGAAGTGGACTCTGCCCAGCCTGGCCAACATGGTGAAACCCCGTCTCTACTAAAAATACAAAAATTAGCCAGACGTCATGGTGTGTGCCTGTAATCCCAGCTACTTGGGAGGCTGAGGCACGAGAATCACTTGAACCCGGAGGCAGAGGTTGCAGTTAGCCTGGATCATGCCACTGCGTTCCAGCCTGAGCGACAGAGCAAGATTCTGTCTCAAAATAAATAAATAAATAAATAAATTAAATTAAATAAATAAATAAATAGAAAAGAAAAATAAATGGTCTTTGCTCTTGCAGCACTTACACTCAACTGAGCACCTACTATGTGCCAGGCCCGTTGCAAAAATGATGTCAAGTAACCCCCATATCATCATGAATTTTAGTTATTGAGGGCCTGTGCTATACCAGGGATGGTCAAGGTTAAGGATATCCGTGCAAATAATAATGGTGGCAACATGAACTGATGTCTTGCTGTGTGTCATGCATGCGCTGACTGTGAGTGTTATTGTAGCTAAGTTCCCAGTAACCTCTGGGAACTAAACATAGTTCAGATGAGGAAACCGAGGCACAGAGAGGTTGTGACTCCTCCCACTAGTAAGTGGCAGAGATGGGGCTTGAACTTGCCCTGATTCTAGAGCAGACACTATTAATTATGCTGCCTGCTTAGTAATTCTCAAAACATCCCTTTAAGTAGTCATGCTTAGCCCCATTTTGCAGATTAGAAACTGAGGCTCTGGAAGGTTTTTCTTGTGACTGCAACCCAGGGCGGGGACCAGAGTGAAGCCTCGGCTCAGCTGCTAAAGTTAAAGGGGTACCAAAAACCCAGTAGTCAAGATAAACAGTATTTCATGCAACATTTTAAAACTCAAAAATTGATGCAAAATATCCACAATGAACAAGACGTGAAAATTTTAAAGAAAGACAGGATCCCACCTTGTACACGAAAGTCTTCACCTGACTTGCCTCACTCTAATACCAGTCCTGTCTTTAATTTTTTCATAGTTTGTTCATCATTGATTTTGTTGGCAGTAATTTTCAGTTTTTAACAATATTGTATTAAAATTTTATTTATTTATGTGTTTATTTGTTTATTTTTTAGAAATGAGGTCTCACTATGTTTCCCAGGCTGTCTCAAACTCCTGGACTCAAGCCATCCTCCTACCTCGGCCTCCCAAAGTGCTGGGATTACAGGCGTGAGCTGCCACTTCCTGCCATTATTTATCTTGATTATGGACATTTTTTGTTTGCCGTTACATTTTGCACCTTGGCAAGTGCCTCGCTGATCTTATCCTAGTCTGGATTCTGCAGCATTATTTCTCACAGCTATTTCATTTATTATTACTATTGTGTTTTTTGGAAACAGGGTCTTGGCTCTGGCACCCAGGCTGGAGTGCAGTCCTGCGATCATAGCTCACGGCAGCCTCTAACTCCTAGGCTCAAGTGATCCTCCTGCCTCAGCCTCACAAGTAGCTAAGACTACAAGTGTGCACCACCCCATCCAGTTAATTTTTATTTATTTTATTTTATTATTACTTTTTTTTTTTTTTGTAGAGAGAGAGAGAGTCTCACTATATTGTTCAGGCTGGTCTTGAACTCCTGGTCTCAAGCAATCCTCCCACCTCAGCCTCCCAGAGTGTTGGGACTACAGGGGTGAGCCAGGAGTCCGGCCCCATAGCTGCTGGGTGTTCACCCTGTACCACTCTTCCAGGGCTTCCTTGCGTCTTATCCTCCTAACAGCCCTAGGAGGCAAGGTTATCTTCCCTAAAGGTCCTGTTTTACAGAGAAGGACACGACACAGCGGCTCAGAGAGGTGGAGAGCTTTACTTAAAATCATACAGCGGAGGGGCGGACAGTTGAACCCAGCCAGGCTTCCTGGAAGGAGGGAGGGAACTTCCCCGCGCTGGGAACAGCCCAAGCGTGGGTGGGGGACTGATGATCGCCCAGGCGTCTCCAGAATTCCTGCAGGGGGTGGGGAGGGGGGACCTGGTGACCTCTGAGTTCCCAACAACCCTCGATTCCAGTTTTCTATGATTCCATTGCTTCTTAAGAAACTGGTGACTTGGATTCTGCCCCAGTCCCTGGGCCCCAGCCTGGACCCGGGGAGCCCCGGGGCGGGAATCGGCGGGGACCCTGCACGTCCCAGGGCATGGGGGACGGGGAAGGTGTCCCCGCCAGCCTGGTGCGCGGAGCCCGGCTCCTCAGCGCGCCTGTAAACAGCAGCCCTGGGAGAGAGAGGCGTCGCGTTGCAAGAAAGCTGTTGGTAATAAGCGGAATTGGGTTTTAATGGGGTTCGCACAGATAGAACAGAAATCAAATTAGGGCCTAATTGGCATGCAGGAGGCAGCCAGAGCCGCGGCGGCGCGGCGGGCCCGCTGGGGCCGAGCAGCGCAGCCGCCCCCGCGACGCCGCGTCCAGCCTGCGGGAGGCCTGGGCGCGCTGGGACCCCCTCCCGTGGCGACGCCCCGCCCCTGCCCGGCCCCGCCCCTGCGTTTCGCCCTGGAGAATCGGGGCACAGCATGGGGACCAGCATCCCACTACAGCCCCGCCCGGGCAGCCTGGGAGGGGCCCTTTGACCTTGACCCTCCTCCTTGAAAACGCTGGAGCCGCTGAGAGCTTGCAGAGCTTGGCGTTGGCTTGGTTTGATTTATTTTGATTTTCCCTATTGATGGCAAAGGAAAAAAAAAAAGAATGTAGGGGAGATGGCACAGGGAAAGAAAGTGGGACAGAAGAGGAGAAAGAATATTGGCAAAAGGAAAAGGAACCGAACACGCAGTGCGTAATAATAGGAGTGATAACAGCGATGTTGGGTGCCGACCCTGGGCCAGGTCCTGAGCTGGCAGGTTGCAGAGATTTACAGCATGACTCCTGTGAGGTTTGGTACTCCTCTTTCCATCTCACACGTGACGAACTGGAAGCACAGAGACGTTTAGTTGTTTCCTGAGGGTCACTCAGCAAGCACACTGTGGTGCTCACATTGCAACCCAAGGCTGGGGGACTCCAAGGGTAATACGTGTATCTGTTTCTGCCACAAGCAGGTAAAAGTTTTTTTAAATTATTTTTTGTTTTTATTTTTTATGTTTTTTTTTGAGACAGTGTCTCACTCTGTCGCCCAGGCTGGAGTGCAGTGGGACGATCTCAGCTCACTGCAACCTCCGCCTCTCGGGTTCGAGCAATTCTCGTGCCTCAGCCTCCCGAGTTGGGAGTCACGTGCCACCACGCCCAGCTAATTTTTGTATTTTTAGTAGAGATGGGGTTTCATCATGTTGGCTAAGCTAGTCTCGAACTCCTGACCTCAAGTGATCTGCCCGCTTCGGCCTCCCAAACTGCTAGGATTACAGGCATGAACTACCACGCCTGGCCTTATTTTTAATTTATTTTTATTAGGGACGAGGTTTTGCCATGTTGCCCAGGCTGGTCTCGAACTCCTGGGCTCAAGCCATCCGCCTGCCTTGCCTCCCAAAGTGCAAGAGTTACAGGCATGAACCACCGCAGGTGACCTTTTTTTTTTTCTTATCTACTTTTTTTTTTTTTTTTTTTTTTGAGACGGAGTCTTGCTCTATCGCCCAGGCTGGAGTGCAGTGGCGCCATCTCGGCTCACTGCAACCTCCGTCCCTCCAGGTTTAAGCAATTCTCTGCCTCAGCCTCCAGAGTAGCTGGGATTACAGGCGCGTGCCACCACGCCAGGCTAATTTTTTGTATTTTTAGTAGAGACGGGGTTTCACCATCTTGGCCAGGCTGGTCTTGAACTCCTGACCTCGTGATCCACCCGCCTCGGCCTCCCGAAGTGCTGGGATTACAGGCGTGAGCCACCGCACCCGGCCTTTTTCTTATCTACTTTTAAGAGCACTTACAAGATTCTCATAGACTGATGGTGCCTTGGTTTTACTGTTAACAATTCGAAAAGTTTTGAGATGGCATTTCTTTCCAAGATTTTACAATTCAGATTTTTGCTATATCAGACGAATTTTATTTTACATCTGCCCTCTTTCCCTGTAGTGTCCTTGGAAGTCTTGTAACTGCACAGACCACGTACTTCCTGTGCCAAAGAGCACTCCTAGTCTTTGGGGGGATAGAAACTGAGAGAAGCAAAGAGAGACCTCCACCTTTCCACGGTGGATGAGCCGAGCAGCAGCAGTGATGCCAGGCAGGCGAGCCCCAAAGTGCAGCTTAGCGCCTGGGTTCTTGGCTTTGCCCAGGAAATAATTCAAGGGCGAGCCAGAGGTAGAAGGAAACCAGCTTTAATGAAGAGGCCGTGTTATAGCTCCATGACCGTTCCTGCAGAGCAGGGCTACCCCATAGACAGAGAGTAGCAGCTCAGGGCAGTTTTGCAGTCGTATTTATACCTACTTTTAATTGCATGCAGATTAAGGGGCGGTTCATGCAGAAACTTCTCGGGAAGGGGTAGTAATCATTGGGTCGTTGCCATGGAAAGGGGCGGTAACTCCCAGTGTTGCCATGGCAATGGTAAATTGACGTGGCACACCGGTGGGCGCGTCTGATAGAAAGCTGCTTTTGCCCAGCCCTGCTTTAACTAGTCCTCAGTCTGGTCCCGTGTCCCAACCCCACCTCTGGAGTCGAGTTCCGCCTCCTACCTCAGTAGGACTAAATAACTTGGAAGGAATACCGTAGCAACTCTCCTCAAACATCCCCTGTATAGTATGTCCACTCCTCAAACAAGTCTTCAAGGGAGGCATTTTAATCCCCCCCTTTTTTTCTTTCTTTTTTTTTCTTTTCTTTTTTTTTTTTTGAGACAGTGTCTCACTCTATTGCCCAGGCTGGAGTGCAGTGGCGCCATCTCGGCTCACTGCAATCTCCGCCTCCCGGGTTCAAGCAATTCTCCTGCCTCAGCCTCCGGAGTAGCTGGGACTACAGGCCGCGCCGCCATGC
Organism: Nomascus leucogenys; assembly: GCF_006542625.1. Lineage (NCBI taxonomy): Eukaryota > Metazoa > Chordata > Mammalia > Primates > Hylobatidae > Nomascus > Nomascus leucogenys. The sequence continues at coordinate 83,686,908 of NC_044390.1, read as the reverse complement.
CAGGCAAAATTTTTAAATTTTTTAGTAGAGATGGGGTTTCACCATGTTGGCCAGGCTGGTCTCAAACTCCTGGTCTCAAGTGAGCTGCCCACCTCTGCCTCCCGAAGTGCTAGGATTACAGGCGTGAGCCACCAAGCCCGGCGTTTAATTCCCATTTTTAAGGCTCAGAGAGGTACAGTAACTTACCCAAGGTCACACAGTGAGTCCATGGTAGAACTGGTATCTGAACTCAGGTATGTCTGACCCCAGATCCCATGTTATTTTCCTGGCACTTTGCACATGGTGCTAAACAGTGATGACATCATCTCTTTCAGAAAGCACCAAGGATTAGCGTGGTGTGTTCTCTCAGCAGTTGGGAAATAGGATGTGTTGCTTCCATCCATGCTACAAACCCATCTTTGTCATCTTTTGGATACAACCAGAGTGAAGGAAACTTGGAATATCAGTTTCTGACAATTTCAAGCCTGATCTGTCTCCAAATGGGATCAGGCATTTCTTGGTGGCAGCTGGCTGAGAACATTCCAGGGCAGCATTTTCCAATGCATATCACAGGAACATGTTCAGAATTGTTCATGAGATCATAGGCTCTGTGAGCAAATGAACTGGGGAAATTTGGGATCGATCAACCAAGTTAAACCTACTACTTTACAGCAGGACTTTTCAGAGCCTTTAATGTATTCACAGGTATGTGAATCTCCAAGAGGATCAGTAGCAAAAAGCATTTTCCAAATAGAATTATGCATGGAACCCTTTCATCGAACACTGTGCAGGCAGACATGACAGTACACACTTTGGGAAATGTGACCAAGTGTGTTCCGAACTCAGCCCTTTAGAGTTTCAAATTGGATGAGAGGTGGAACCTGTCCTCTGCATTAATCCTACTGTCTTCTTCCCTTAGGTGGGACATGTTAAAGTCCTGTTTGTGGAGAAAAGCTTTCATGGTTGAATGAGAGAGTTGCAATTGTATGTGTTTCTCTAGAGCATTGCCAATTGCACTTTTCAATAAAAAATCTTCACATTTATGTCCTTATGGCTGTCCAGATCATCATAGGGTATCTGAAGACTTACAAGCAAGTGAAATTATACTCAGAGATGCATGCAGCATGTTTAGCATTCAGCAAGTGGTGGAGTTAGTGTTGGGGCTGGTGTTATTGATATTGTCATTAGACCCAGTTCCTGCCCTTGTGGAGTCCACAGTCTGGTTGAAAGTATAAAACACAGACTCTGCCACTAAATTAAAAAAAAAAAAAATTAGCTGGACAAGGTTAAAATGGCCAGGTATGGTTAAAATTGCCAGGCGTGGTGGTGCATGCCTATAGTCCCAGCTAGTCGGCAGGCTGAGGCGGTAGGATCGCTTGACCCCAGGAGGTCAAGGCTGCAGTGAGCTATGATCACCCCACTGCATTCCAGCCTGGGCAACAGAGCAAGACCTCATCTCTTAAAAAAATAAAATAAAATAAAATAAAATAAAATAAAATAAAATAAAATAAAAAAGATAAGATAAAATAAAATAAAATACACACACCCAACATGATAACTAACAGAGAAGCTTGGTACATCTGCAACAAAGGCCAATTGCAAATATTTTGGAAGTATAGTTATTTTATTCCCCCAAGCACATTTAAAAATCTTTATTAGATTTTTAATTACAAAATTAATACAATGCCCATTGTTAAAAATAAGAAAAAAAAAAACACTTTAGAAAGTAGAAAATAGAAAGCCAAAATTTGTCTCTTCATGCTTCGACTCCACCATCCCTAGAGGTAATCAACGTTAATGCGGTGTGGACCCTGCCAGACGTTTTTATGCATAAACAAACATGTAAATAAGGGATTTTATTTTTACCAAAAAGTGGGTCATAAGATACACACTGCTTGTAACCTACTTTTTTCACTTAACTATACACTGCAGACCTCTTCTTTCAAATATGCCCAGATCAATCTCCCTTCCTACTCCCAGCTGACCCCATAAACCCACAAACCCATCCCTCGGGCATAGGATAACTGGCCTGCTTTGTGAACCCCTGAGGAGGGAAAAGCTGTGAGAGCTGGCTCATCTGTTAAACATCTACTGTATGCCAAATGCATGTTCTTGGGGATTGAGACAGATGGAAAAGTGTTCAGATGGAGGGAACAGCATATGCAAAAGTGTACAGGTGGGGCTGGGTATGGTGGCTCATGCCTGTAATCCCAGCATTTTGGGAGGTCGAGGCGGTCAGATCACTTGAGGTCAGGAGTTCAAGACCAGCCTGGTCAACATGGTGAAACCTCGTCTCTACTAAAAATACAAAAATTAGTTGGCCGTGGTGGCGTGTGTCTGTAATCTCAGCTACTTGGGAGGCTGAGGCAGGAGAATCGCTTGGGCCCAGGAGGCTGAGTCTGCAGTGAGCTGAGATCCATCCAGTGCACTCCAGCCTGGGCGACAGAGTGAGACTCTGTCTCAAAAAAAAAAAAAAGTGTACAAGTGGGAAGTTAGGTAGGCGAGCAAATCCCCGTAGTGTGAGAAATGTACTTCTTTCTTTTCAATGTCTGAAGGCCATCGCATTCCATGCAGGTACCATGATTTATTTGCCCAGTCTCTTTCATTTTGAAATGCTTTTTATGAGAGATTGGAATGTTGCTAGCTTGGTGTGCTCAGAGGCTAAGCACGTAGAGGGCGGTGGGTCAGGTCTCTTTAGGTTTTATCCAGCGTCCCACGCCCTGCGTACACCATGACTATCACATTTATCAGCCAATTTCATGGTTGTTTCCAAAGGCGCTTTGAACTGGAATCACCTGAGGTGACACTCTTTAACTTAGAAGCACACAGTTAAATGGCTAAACTTGGCGACACAAATGAGTGACTTGAGCATGTCACCAGCCACTTGTCACATTCACTCACACACTCAAGGGGTCAGTTGTATTGCAGTTAGCTGGTTAACTAGCATTTGTCAGGCTCTCATGAATTGCTAAAATATAGCAATGGTGGCAGTAGGAAGGATCTGATTGCAAGGGCAAATATTTGTTCCTGTGGACAAGGAAATACGGAAGAGGGGCCCCTTTAAGAGTTTCCCAGGAGGTGCGGTGGCTCACGCCTATAATGCCAGCACTTTGGGAGGCTGAGGCGGATGGAACATCTAAGGTCAGGAGTTCAAGACCAACCTAGCCAGCACGGCAAAATCCCATCTCTACCAAAAATACAAAAATTAGCCAGGCGTGGTGGTGCATGCCTGTAATCCCAGCGACTGGGGAGGATGAGGCAGGACAATTGCTTGAACTGCGGAGGTTGCAGTGAGCCAAGATCGTGCCACTGCACTCCAGCTTCGGGGACAGAGTAGGAGTCCATCTCAAAAAAAAAAAAAGTTTCCCAGGGAGGCAGTGAGGAATTAGAAAGCCATCGTAATCCATCATAGTTAGTCTTCAAAATGAAACTTGACTGGCCGAAATCAGACACTCAGCCTGTCTGGATGCTCTGATACTGTGGACTTGACAAGACAGGTCTTCCCTGAGTTCCAGCACTTCAGTTCCCCACGAGGAGGCCCAGAGACTAACAAAGCCCAAATAGCTAAGATCTCCAGAATCAGCAAATCCACACAGAAGACCTTACATCAGCCGGCTCTGCGGGCTTCGGCTTCATTGGCTGGTGTGCAGCGCTTTTCAATTGCCTCCATTCAGTTCCTCGAGTGGATCTCGTATGCCGAGTGAGATCTTTATCATTTGTCACGGGGTGATGCATGCTGGGCCTGCTACCATGGAGTTAGTCCTGGCCACATAAAGACATCAGCAGCTCGACAAGGCTCTCTCAGCCCCTGCCCTGTGCTGCTGTCTGGGCTGAGGATGCCAGAGCTCCCGTGTCATTCACCTGTCCTGGAATGGGGCTGCCTCTTTTCTCATTTTAGCTACGCCCCTCCCAGTGTCAAAGTCAGAACCTCAGAGAAGCGATTTGGTCAGACTGGGGTCACCACAATTCAGCAAGTGGCTGTTGATAGGTAGTGGACAGATCTGTGGGTCTGGGGGCTGGTCTCAGCTCTGCCATTTGCTGCCAAGTGCCCTTGGGCACATCGTTAGAGCTCTTCAGTAGAAATGGAAATGATAAAACCTCCCAGGATTCTTGAGAGGATGAAATGATCTAGAGAAAGCAGAGACCTAGGCAAGTCCATGACTGATTCAGAATAGCATGTCCTGTCTCTAGCAAAATCCACACTATTAAGACATTTGACACAGGCCAGGCATGGTGGCTCACACCTGTAATCACAACAATTTGGGAAGCTGAGGTGGGAGGATGGTTTGAAGCAAGGAGTTCAAAACCAGCCTGGGCAATATAGCAAGACCCCATCTCTACCAAAAAATACAAAAAATAAAATTAGCTGGGTGTGGTGGCTCAAGCCTGTAATCCCAGCCCTTTGGGAGGCTGAGGTGGGAGGATGGTTTGAAGCAAGAAATTCAAAACCAGCCTGGGCAACATAGCAAGACCCCATCTCTACAAAAAATTACAAAAAATAAAATTAGCTGGGCGTGGTGGTGAACACTTGTAGTACTGGCTACTTGGGAGGCTGAGACAGGAGGCTCACTTGATCCCAGGAGTTTGAGGCTGCAGTGAGCTATGATCATGCTATTGCACTCCAGCCTGGGCGAAAAAGTGAGACCCTGTCTTGAAAAAAAAAAAAAAAAACAGACTTGTGACATAATATAGCAGTATTCATAAAAACACTTACGGACACAACAATTTGGATGTATGAAAAACCACTTGAACTATACACTTAAAATGGTTAAAATGTTAATTTTATGCACGTATTTTATACCTTTTATTTTTTAAGAGGCAGTCTCTATATTGCCCAGGCTAAACTCAAAGTCTTGAGCTCAAGCTGTACTTCTGCCTCAGCCTCCTGAGTAGCTGGGACAATAGTCATGTGCCGTCTTGCCTGGCATACACCATAATTTTTTAAAAGAACAATCACTGACTGAACAGTTATTGCTTACTGTTTTTGTTTTTGTTTTTTTGTTTTTTTGGTTTTTTTTTTTTTGAGACATGATCTCACTCTGTCACCTAGGCTGGAGTGCAGTTGTGCGATCTTGGCTCACTATGACCTCTGCTTCCTGGGTTCAAGCAATCCTCCTGCCTCAGCCTCCTAAACGGCTGGGAGTACAGGCACCCAATACCACACTTGGCTAATTTTTGTATTTTTAGTAGAGACAGGGTTTCACCATGTTGGCCAGGCTGGTCTCGATTTCCTAACCTCAAGTGATCCACCTACCTTGGTCTTCCAAAGTGCTGGAATTACAGGCGTCAGCCACCATGCCTGGCCCAATTATTACTTTTTTTTTTTCGAGATGGAGTCTTGCTCTGTCACCCAGGCTGGAGTCCAGTGGCGTGATCTCGACTCACTGCAACCTCCACTTCCCAGGTTTAAGTGATTCTCCTGTCTCAGCCTCCCGAGTAGCTGGGACTACAGGCGTGCGCCATCACGCCCAGCAAATTTTTTGTATTTTTAGTAGAGACAGGGTTTCACCAAGTTAGCCAGGCTGGTCTTGAACTCCTGAGCTCAGGCAATCCACTGACCTCAGCCTCCCAAAGTGCTGGGATTACAAGTGCGAGCCACCATGCTCGGCCTCTGTGCTGAATTTTGCAATGTGAAGATGGCTTTTTCCAGGAAGCAGAAGAGAAGATGGCATTGGCAAGGACATAGTGGCTGAGGGTGTGTGGCTAGCATGTCACCAGAGCACACAGGGGCTCAGAGAAAGCAACTGAAGAACTTGCTGGAAAGATAGCCACGGACCAACAATGTAAGCAAAGAGGGCTGGACGGTATCTTGTAGGCATTGAGAGGACTCCAGGATTTGGGAGCCAGAGGAATGACCAGAATATATTTGTAGAGCAATGAGGGAGAAGTTTCCACTTCACTTCTTTATTTTTTTGGTAAAAATAGTATATAAATGAAACAACTCAACTGTTCATCAGTAGATGAATAGATACGTAAAATATGGTATATCCACATTGGATATTCTACAATGGAATGTTATTCAGCCATAAAAAAAATGAAGTATGGGCCGGGCGCGGTGGCTCACGCTTGTAATCCCAGCACTTTGGGAGGCCGAGGCGGGCGGATCACGAGGTCAGGAGATCGAGACCACGGTGAAACCCCGTCTCTACTAAAAATACAAAAAAATTAGCCGGGCGTGGTGGCGGGTGCCTGTGGTCCCAGCTACTTGGAGAGGCTGAGGCAGGAGAACGGTGTGAACCCGGGAGGCGGAGCTTGAAGTGAGCCGAGATTGCGCCACTGCACTCCAGCCTGGGCGACAGAGCGAGACTCCGTCTCAAAAAAAAAAAAAAAAAATGAAGTATGAAACATTCTACAACCTGGATGATCCTTGAAAACATCTGGATAAGTGAAAGAAGCCAGTCATGGTAGACCGTGTATTGTATGATTTCACTTATACGAAATGCCCAGGGTAGGCAAAGCATGGAGACTGGAAGTAATTAGTGGTTGCATGGGCTGGGCAGGAGGGTAGGGGAGTGGGAATTTCGGCTAATGGGTATACAGTTTTTTGGGGGGGTGATAAAAATGTCCTGAAATTAGGGCCCTGTGCACAACGTTGAGAATATATTAAAAACCACTGGATTGTATGCTTTAAAAGAGGGTGACCTTTATAGTGGATGAATTATATCTCAATAAAACTGTTATTAAAAGACAACATAACCATATTAAATAAAAGTTTGAAAAATACCAGTCACCCATACTCCTATGCTTCCCAACAAATTAACTATTTTCCATTTCCTGCTTTGTCTCTGCACGAATATATTTTATACGTACAATATCAGAGGGTATCATTTTTCTACTCTTTTTTTAACTTCAAATTTCATCACAAACAATTGTCCACATTCCTATGAGAGCTCCATAATAGTTTGCAGATCTGTGTTTTAGGAAGATGAATGAATCCATTCAACAATTATTTTTTGAGCACCTGCCAGGAGCCAGGAACTGGGCAAGTCCTAGTTCTTGGGGAGGTTATTTTCTGGTGGGGGAGAAAGACAACAAATGAGACAATAAATGAGCAAGATAATTCCAGGCTGAGTGTGGTGGCTAATACATATAATCCCAGTACTGTAGGAGGCCGAGGAGGGAGGATTGGTTGAGGCCAGAAGTTGGAGACCAGCCTGGGCAACATGGTGCGATCCCATCTCCATACTTTTTATTTATTTATTTATTTATTTATTTATTTATATTTGAGACAGAGTCTCGCTCTGTTGCCTAGGCTGGGGTGCACTACAACCTCCACCTCCTGGGCTCAAGTGATTCTTCTGCCTCAGCCTCCAGAGTAGCTGGGACTACAGGCATGCACCACGATGCCTGGCTAATTTGTGTATTTTTAAGCTTTCTTTTTTTTTTTTTTGAGACAGAGTCTCACTCCATCACCAGGCTGGAGTGCAGTGGTGTGACCTCGGCTCACTGCAACCTCTGCTTCCCAGGTTCTAGCAATTCTCCTGTCTCAGGCTCCTGAGTAGCTGGGACTACAGGCATGTGCCACCACATCCAGCTAATTTTTGTGTGTATTTTTTAGTAGAGACAGGTTTTCACCATGTTGGCCAGGCTGGTCTCGAACTCCTGGCCTCAAGTAATCTGCCCGCCCCAGTCTCCCAAGGTGCTGGGATTACAAGCATGAGCCACTGAGTCCGGCCTTATATTTATTTATTTATGTATTTAAAGAAGGGTAGTGAGGAGTATGACCTGAACAAAAATCCACAGGGAAATGAGACAGAGTCACTATTAAGACTCAAGGCGTGGAGAGAATGCTAGGAAAGTGGTCGGGGGTGGAGCTGAGACATGGCAAGAAGATGCCAACTATACCAATATGTGAAGGGAGGTGTTCTAGGGAGAAGATACGGCAAGTGGCAAATGTCCTGAGGCTGCTACGAGCTTGGTGTGTTTTAGGAACAATAGGGATTTGGGTCACATGAGAAGGGCAGATTTGGGGAAGGAAGGAGAAATGTGGCTAAGGGGCCAGGTTGAATCACCCGAGGCTACCATGAGCAACCCGCCAGCCAGCAGCAGGGACTCAGAAAAGTCCCAGTTGTCATGGTCCAGCCCTTGTGTGGTTGTCAAAGGCACCTTCTGGCCTGTGCCTGGGCAAGAACGTGGAGATCCGGAACTCAGGGTTGGCCCAGGTCAGAGCCAGGGCCAGCCTCCTGCTTGGTGCTTAGCTTTTGTGGGACACCCAGGTGATTTCCAGCACAGCCACAGGAGGCCACGCCCAGAGATATCTGGAGGCGTCCCGAGCCTGGCTACTGCGTAGGCAGAGCAGCAAGTGCCAACCTGACAGCTGAGGGCAGCCCAGCTGCACCCTGCCGCCTCGCTGCCTGCACATCAAAGTGACAGCGTTCCTGGTGCATTCGCTTCCTCTGGCTCTGAACCCCGGGAGCTGGCACCGTGTCCCCCAGTGCAGAGACTCTGCGATCCACCTCCCACCAGATGCTCCCACGCCTGGGCTTTGTAGCTTCCTCCGCTCTCAAATCACCGGCTTGCTTAGGAGACAGGCCAATCTGGGCCAGGTCCCCTGTGAAACTCACAGCTCCCCTGATCTCTGCCTTGTAACATCATTTTTCAATTGAGTCTTTGGATTAATTACTTAATAGCTGTCTTCTTTTGATGGCAAGCCCTATGAAAGTAGGAATTATGGATCCATAGCATTTAGTATGGAATGCAGTGCCATTCATCTAAATATAAGATAAGCCACATATGTAATTTATTTATTTTTAATTAAAAAAAATTTTTTTTTGAGACAAGACTCTCACTCTGTTGTCCAGGCTGGAGTGCAGTGGCACAATCTTGGCTCACTGCAACCTCTGCCTCCTGTGTTCAAGTGATTCTCATGCCTCAGCCTCCAGAGCAGCCGGGATTGCAGGCACACACCACCAGGCCTAGTTAATTTTTGTGTTGTTAGTAGAGACGGGGTTTTGCCATGTTGGCCAGGCCAGTCTCAAACTCCTGACCTCAAGAGATCTGCCTGCCTTGGCCTCCCAAAGTGCTAGGAGTTACAGGCATAATAATTTACAATTTTTTAACAGCCACCTTAAAAAACAAAAAGAGGTCAGATGTGGTACTTCATGCCTGTAACCCCAGTGCTTTGGGAGGCTGAGGCGGGAGGATTGCTTGAGCCTAGGAGTTCAAGGTTGCAGTGAGCTATGATCTCAACACCCTAGCCTGGGTGACACCCTGTCTTTTTAAAATAATAATAATAATTAAAAAAAGGTCAAAAGAAACAGATAAAACTAATTTACTAATTTTAGTAATAGATTTTATTTAACCCAATATATCCAAAAACATTTTTATTTCCATGTGTGATCAATATAAAAATGTGAATATGGTAGTTTACATTATTTTTTGCTCATACTAAGTCCTCAAAATCCAGTGTATATTTTATATTATAGCACATCTCAATTTGGGTCTAAATTTTCATTGGAAATATTTGATCTTTTTTTTTTCTTTTTCCGAGATAAGACTTTTGCCCTGTCGCCCAGGCTGGAGTGCAGTAGTGCAATCTCGGCTCACTGCAACCTCCACCTCCTGGGTTCAAGCAATTCTTCTGCCTCAGCCTCCCAAGTAGCTGGGATTACAGGCATGAGCCACCGTGCCCGGCTGGAAATACTTGATCTTATTAGGTTTTATAAAATTTACAAGGAGACTAAGTTATTCCAAACAGATGTCAAAGTTTTCCAATAGTTGAATGAATGAGTTTTTTAGTTTGAAATTTAAATTAAATAAAATTGAATAAAATAAAAAATGCAATTCGTCAGGCACATCAACCATGTTTCAACTGTTCAACAGCCTACGTGGCAAGTGGCTACCACATTGGACTGCAAAGACAGAAGTGCTGCTATTTATGGAATGAATGAAGGGATAAACCCCAGTTTCACCAATTACCAATTATATAGCTTGAGCCTTGGGGTGGTTTTAAACACCCACAAATTCTTTGCTACTCCTTTCTTCAAAAGAAGGAGCCTAATTCCTCTTCTCTTGAGCATGGGCCAGGCTTAATGACTCACTTCTAAGTAAAGGAATGTGGCTAGGTGACACTGTGTGACTTCCAAGGCAAGGTCACCCAGTACCTTGTGGCTTCCTCCTTGGAGTCTTTCAGATCACTCATTCTGGGAGAAGCCAGCTGCCAGGGAATGCGGAGCCTTCGACAGCCCTGTGGGAAGGTCCCTGTGGAGGAACTGAGGCCTCCAGCCAACAGCCATGTGAGTACTTTAAGCCACTATATTTTTAGGTAGTTTGTTCTGCAGCAATAGGTGATTAAGTCAAGCCTTATCCATAAAATGGGGTGAAAACCCTAAAAGGCTTTTGTGAGGTTGAGAGATCATATATATAGAACACTTGGCAGAGCTCCTGGCACAATAAATAATCAATGGCCACTATTACTATGTCCCCTTCTTTCCTTTTCTTTCTTTATTTTTTGAGATAGGGTCTTGCTCTGTCACACAGGCTGGAGTGCAGCGGTGCGATCATAGCTCACTGCAGCCTCAACCTCCCAGGCTCAAGCGATCCGCCCACCTCAGTATCCTGAGTAGCTGGGACCACAGATGCATGCCACCACACCCAGCTAATTTTAAAATCTTTTGTAGAGACGGGGTCTTGCTATGTTGCCCAGGCTGGTCTTGAACCCCTGGGTTCAAGCGATCCACCTGTCTTGGCCTTCCAAAGTGCTGGGATTACAGGCATGAGCCACTGCAACCTCTCATTCATTCATTCATTCATCAATTCACCCATTCATCTTAATGACCAAGATATACGTTGTATGCATCTCATTTGATTTAGGGAAGATAAAGTTAGAAATATAAATTTTATTTTCCAGGCTTCTCCTTTGTCTTCAGTTCTGCTAATCCCATTGGCTTATGGAGACCTACTCATCTATGTGTAGGTTCTAACTGGGACTGCTCTTTTCATCAAAACTTCCTGAATTAGTGGATGCATGAACTAGCAAGTCAATCGTTATTCACTGTGATGAACACGGTGGTAAGCCACCTGGATCCGCCTTCAAGGAAGGACTTAGAGTTCAGCTGCTGGGAAGGTGGCTCACAGATGGCCTACAGCTGTCAGCCCCCCTCAGGAATTGCCTCTGCTGTCTGCAGCTAACACGCACAGGCTGTACCCTTCCCAGGTCAGCCTGTATCCAGTGACTGACCCCTACAGGAATATAAAGACCTAGCCAATTTGGCCCATGGCAGGGACAACTCTGACAGGCCATCTATGCCCATGGGGTTGGCCAAGGTCTTGTGCCCACATCACAGTTCAACTTCTCAAAAAGGGAAGAAGAATTATCACAGAGACGATATGCACAAGCTAAAAATGCCACAAGCAAGAAATCACTTTTATTTTATTTTATTTTTCAACTCAACTTCATCTCCCTCATCTCACTGATGCCCAGTCCTGCCGCCTCCTCCTCCTCCTCCTTCTCCTGCTCCTCCTCCTCCTCCTCCTTCTCTTCCTCCCTTTCACAATGTTGATCCCTTGGACCTCAAAGTCTGTCTCAGCTTCTGCTCCAGAGAACCTACCACCCTAAAACACTGATTGAAAGGAGGCCTCCATTGGGTTTCTCCATCTCTGCACTATTGACTTTCTGGATGATTCTTTGTGATGGGGGGCTGTCCTGTGCACTGTAGGATGCTGAGCAGCATCCCTTGCCTCTACCCATGAGGTGCCAGTAGGACCTGTCCCCCAGTGAGGGAGGATCTCCAGATATTGTAATTGCAAAGTCACCTGTAATTGAAAATCACTGGCTCAGAATAAAGGAAATGGGGAAACAGGGAAAAAGGATCAGTCACCAGTAAGGCACAGCCAGGTCTTGCTGAGAGTGGAAAGTATTTCAGGATTAGGCTGGGCGTGGTGGCTCACACCTGTAATCCCAGCACTTTGGAAGGCCTGTGCGGGCAAATTACCTGAGGTCAGGAGTTCAAGACCAGCCTGGCCAACATGGTGAAACCCTGTCTCTACTAAAAATACAAAAAGTAGCTGAGTGGTGGCACATGCCGGTAATCCCAGCTACTCGGGAGGCTGAGACACGAGAATCGCTTGAACCCAGGAGGCAGAGGTTGCAGTGAGCCAAGATCACGCCATTCCACTCCAGCCTGGATGACAGACTGAGACTCTGTCTCAAGAAAAATGAAGAAAGTATTTCAGGATTTACCACTCTGCATGCCCCACTGAAGTGTTCTGCTGATAAACTGCTCTAACTACTCTCTAGCTCTACTTCTTATTTTATTTTAATTGTTGTAGAGATGGGATCTCACTGAGTTGCCCAGGCTGGTCTTGAACTTCTGGCCTCAGGCCATCTCCCCACCTCAGCCTCCCAAAGTGTTGAGATTACAGGCATGAGCCACCACACCCAGTCTCTAGACTGGTGTCTACTGCTCCCCATTCCACCAGCCAATCTATGGGCCTGAGACTGTTGCTTTGGGCTTCCAAGGCCTCATGGCTTCTGCTGACTCATGGTTTCTACTGACTCATGGCCTCTGCTGACTCATGTTCTCTGCTTCCCTGACTTTTCCCTCTGTTTGTCTTTCAGCGTTTGTCCAAGCTCCCAACTCGTCTATATTCACATCCCATCGACTTAGCCTCCCCAGAAAGAGTGTCTAACTGGCTCTTCCAGTCACTCTGCAGTGGGGGCGGGCGACTCTGCCAGGCAGCACTCTCATCCAAGACCACCATGCTTGGGGCCTGTCTGCTATGGGATCCGGGTGTTGAGGTCATAATGTCACCTTTCCTGGGAAGATGCCAAAGTACTGAGGATATAATAGCCTCACCTCAGTACAGTGATGTTGGTTGAGTCCACTAATGATCATAGGCCTCGGTTTCCTTGTCTGTTAAATGAGGATAAGAGAACTTGCACCATCCAACCAGGGAGCTATGTGCATCCAATGAGGTGACCCATAGAAAAGCTCTTTTCCTTTCTTTCTTTCTTTCTTTTTTTTTTTTTTTGAGACAGAGTCTTGCTCTGTCACCCAGGCTGGAGTGCAGCAGCACGATCTTGGCTCACTGCAACCTCTGCCTCCCGGGTTCAAGCAATTCTCCTGCCTCAGCCTCCCAAGCAGCTGGGACTACAGCCATGTGCCACCACACCTGGCTAATTTTTGTATTTTTTGGTAGAGATGGGTTTTTGCCATATTGGCCAGGCTGGTCTCAAACTCCTGACCTCAAGTGATCGGCACTACCTCGGCCTCCCAAAGGGCTGGGATTACAGGCGTGAGCCACCACTCCCGGCCGAGAAGCTCTTTTCAACTTAAATGTCTCATTTAAATATTGGCTGGGCATGGTGGCTCACACCTGTAATTCCAGCTCTTTGAGAGGCTGAGACGGGTGGATCACTTGAGGTCAGGAGTTCAAGACCCACCTGGCCATCATGGCAAAACCCCATCTGTACTAAAAGTACAAAAAAATTAGTCAGGCCTGGTGCCACGTGCCTGTAGTCCCAGCTACTCAGAAAGCTAAGGCAGGAGAATTGCTTGAACCTGGGAACCAGAGGTTGCAGTGAGCCAAGATTGCTCCACAGCACTCCAGCCTGGGTGACAGAGTGAGACTCTTTCTGAAAAACAAATAAATAAATATTATTGCTGTGATGAAACAACTTCTTGTGTATATGAAGTAGAAAAATATAATCATAGTAATAGTAATCAGGACTGTCCTATTCCAAGTCTTCACAAAGACTCAGGACACTGGGCCCCTTCTAAACATCAGTGAGATGAGGGAGATGAAGTTGAGTTGAAAAAAAAAAATAAAATAAAAGTGATTTCTTGCTTGTGGCATTTTTAGCTTGCGCATATCATCCCTGTAATATTTCTTCTTCCTTTTTTGTTAATGGCTTGGGGGTTTGAACACTGTTTTGTTCAGCCGCACCGGGAAATGTTTAATGAATCCTTGTGAATATTCATTAAATGCTGTTAATATTTTCTGGTGGGGGAGGCCCCACTGCCCATCTAGCGGGTCTCCGAACAGTGGTGGCAGGGGAAACAGCCCACCATTTGATTTGTGCTATTTGTTTTCCATTTCAATTGCCCTATTTTCTGAGACCTCGGGAGGTTTGCAGGGGCCAAGGGTGGAGGCAGAGCTCGCTTCCTTTCCTTCTCTCCCTAGACTGAGGAAGGAGTTTAGAGAGTGGGGGTGTGAAGTTGAAGATGCATAAACGCTACAGCCCAGCAATCACCCTTCTTCCTGTGTATCTTCAAGAAACCCTCCTGCGTGCACAAAGAGATATGCAGGGAATGTTCACAGCACCACTGCTTGGAATAGCAGCAAAGTGAGAAACGATACCAATGCCCATTAATGGGAGAATGGACAGATGTATAATGGTCATACTAAGGGATTACTATATGGTAGTGAAAATGAATGATGGAGCCTCTGTGTTAACACAGTTGATATGGTTTGGCTGTGGCCCCGCCCAAATTTCGTCTTGAATTGTAGCTCCCATAATCCCCACATGTCATGGGAGGGACCTGGTGGGAGGTAATTGATTCATGGGGGTGGGTCTTTCCCATGCTGTTCTCATGATAGTGAATAAGTTCTCATGAGATCTGATGGTTTTATAATGGGGAGTTCCCCTACACATGTTCTCTTGTCTGCTACCATGTAAGACGTGCCTTTGCTTCTCATTCACCTTTTGCCATGATTCCTCAGCCATGTGGAACTGTGAGTCCATTAAACCTCTTTTTCTTTATAAATTACCCAGTCTCTGGTATGTCTGTATTAGCAGTGTGAGAACAGATGAATACTGTGGTTGAATCTTTTTTTATTGAGATAGAATGTATATGTTATAAAATTGACTTTTAGAAGTGTACAATGCTGTGGTTTTTAGTATATTCACAAAGTTGTGCAACCATTGCCATGATCTAATTCCAGAATATTATCACCATCCCCAAAATAAACCTTGTACTCACTGAGCAGTCACTCTCCAATCCTCCCTACCCCCAGCCCCAGGCAACCCCTAATCTACTTTCTGTCTCTATGGATTTGCCCTATTCTGAATATTCCACATAAATGGAATTGTATACTATGTGGTCTTTTGGGCCTGGCTTTGTTCACTTAGCACAATTCCAAGGTTCATCTGTGTTGTAGCATGTTTCAGTACTTCATTCCATTTTCCAGCCAAATAATATTCCACTGTATGGATATGCCACATTTTGTTTATCCACTTATCAATTGATGGACATTTGAGTTGTTTCCACTTTTTAAAACTATTATAAATAACACTCTGGCATCCAGCAGGATATTTAAAGAAAACAAAAAATATAAATAACACTGCTGGGAACATTCACGTACAGGCTTTTATATGAACATATGTTTTATTTCTCTCAGGTATATACCTAGGAGTGGATGGGTCATACAGCAATTCTGTGTTACTTTTTGAGAAACTGCCAGACTGTTTTCTGAAGCAGCTGCACCATTTTACCTTCCCATCAGCAATGTATGAGATTCCCATTTTTCCATCTCCTTGCGTGGTTGAAGCTTACATACATAGTGTAGAGAAAAAAAAATCAAGTGTCAGAAGAATACATTCAGTATGACCCCATTTCCACAAAGCTTAGAAACATGCAAGACGATACCAGATATTGCATAGGTCTATACCAGGCACAGTTAAAGAAGGTAGTGGGGCCAGGCGTGGTGGCTCATACCTGTAATCCCAGCACTTTGGCAGACCAAGGGAGGCGGATCACTTGAGGTCAGGAGTTTGAGACCAGCCTGGCCAACATGGAGAAACCGTGCCTCTACTAAAAAAAAATACAAAAAATTAATCGGGCGTAGTGGTGGGTGCCTGTAATCCCAGCTACTCAGGAGACTGAGGCAGGAGGATCGCTTGAACCCGGGAGGCAGTGGTTGCAGTAAGCTGAGATTGCACCACTGCCCCCCTCCAGCATGGGCGACAGAGAGAGGCTCTGTCGCAAAAAAAAAAAAAAAAAAAACTTGTGGGAATGAAAAATATCCAAATATGGGTCGTGGCTCCCACTGTGGGTGAGGAGAACAATATGATCAGAGTATATGAAGATCTAGAGTTTCCATCACATGGGTATTATTTTATTTTTTAAGCGAGGTGGTGGGTCAAAGGAGTTTTAAAATTATTCTTTATTCCTTTTTGTGTATTTTTGCTATTTCCTAATGGATGATTACATCTAAGTTTATTTTTAGGTAGGGCATGTTTATACAGGCACATGTACCTTTAAGCAGACTTATTCTGCAAGAATCTTTTGGAGCTGGAGGATTTCTCAGTTGAAAAGTCTTCTGAGGATTATTGGGTCTGTTGTAATCTCCTGAGCACACAATTTCCCCTGCCTGGCCTGGCAGTGATGTGTGATGTAAAGAATATCGGCTTTGGGGATCTCTATAAATAAAGAGGGCACAGCTGAAAGTAGCTATGGTGGTTTTAAATCCAAAAATTCGTTGATACAGCACCCTTTGTTTTATTTTATTTTTTGAGAGAATCTCACTCTATTGCCCAGGCAGTGGTACAATCATAGCTCACTGCAGCCTTGAACTCCTGGACTTAAGGGGTCCTCCTACCTCAGCCTCCTGAGTAGCTGGGACTACAGGTGCGTGCCATCCCACTTGGCTAATTTTTTAAATGTATTTGTAGAGATGGGATCTCACTATATTGCCCAGACTGGTCTAGAACTCCTGGGCTCAAGTGATCCTCCCACCTCAGTGTGGGACTGAGGACTACAGGTGTGTAGCTGGAACTATAGGTGCCTGCCACCATGCCTGGCTAATGTTTATATTTTTTGCAGAAGCAGAGTCTCACTGTGTTGTCCAGACTTGTCCCGAACTCCTGGAATCAAGTGATCCTCCCCCTGTGACCTCCTAAAGTGCTGGGATTAGAGGTGTGAGCCACCACACTAGGCCAATGTGCTTCCCTTTAAAAGGTGGAGCTTAATTTCTCTCCCCTTGAGCTACGTGACTTGCTTCTAACAAACAGAATAAGATAGAAGAGACAGTTTGTGATTTAGAGACTAGGTCATATAGAGCATGTAGCCTCTTCCTTTCTCTCACTTTTGAATCACTTTCATTCTGGAAAAAGCCAGCTGCCATGTTGTAAGGACACTCAAGCTGCTCTATGGAGAGGTCCACATGGTGAGGAACTGAGGCCTCTGGCCAACAGCCACATGAGTGCGCCATCTTGGGAAAGGATCTGCCAGCCCCAGTCAAGCCTTCAGATACCTGCCACCCTGCCCAGCATCTTGACTGCAACCTCATGAAAGTCCTTGAGCCGGAACCTTCCAGGTAAGCTGCTTCTGGATTTCTGGTTCCTGGAAACTGTGTAAGATATAAATGTTTGTTGTTAGGAAGCTGTTAAGTTTGGGGGTAATTTGTTACATAGCAATAGATAATTTAGGCAATAAGAGACCTGTGATCTCACATGACAAGTTTCTTGAGGGAGGATATTCCAGGGTGGTTGATTCAGGGACACACTGATGTCATCAAGGCTCCATGTTCTTTCCATCTCCCTACTCTACCTTGAGCGTGTTGGCTTTTGCCTTCATGCTTGTCACTTCATGATTTCAAGGTGGCTGCCACAGCTCCAGACACCACATCCTCATACAGCTGCATTGACAGGTGAGAGGTAGAAGAAAAACACCTTTCCCATAAACCCCTCAGTAGACTTCCCATATGTATCATTGGTCCAGGGGCATCATCTACTCTGCCCAAACTAGGCGCTACCAAGGGCAGTGAAATTGCTTTGATTGACTTGGCCTAAGGACATGTACCTGTGGTGGCCATGGAGCTGCACCACTCGATCTCCCTTCAAGAGAACCTGCTGTGGGGAGGGTAGGTATCTGACAGCCTATGGGTGCTGCACCATCGGATCTGCTTCATGCAGAGACTCTGCTCTCCCCAGGCTGCTCCCAGACAGGAACTGTATAGTGGGGGTTCTAGAGCTGGCACTTCTTTTTCTTCTTTTTTTTTTTTTTTTTTGTCACTCAGGCTGGAGTGCAGTGGCATGATCTCAGC
This sequence comes from Nomascus leucogenys, assembly GCF_006542625.1. NCBI lineage: Eukaryota > Metazoa > Chordata > Mammalia > Primates > Hylobatidae > Nomascus > Nomascus leucogenys. The sequence continues at coordinate 83,668,941 of NC_044390.1, read as the reverse complement.
TCACTGCAGCCTCTGCCTCCCAAGTTCAAGCAATTTTCCTGTCTCAGCCTCCTGAGTAGCTGAGGCTACAGGCATGTGCCAATATGCCCAGCTAATTTTTGTATTTTCAGTAGAGATGGGGTGTCACCATGTTGGCCAGGCTGGTTGTAAACTCCTGGCCTCAAGTGATTCACCCGCCTTGGCCTCCCAAAGTGCTGGGATTACAGGCGTGAGCCACCATGCCTAGAACTGGGCACTTCTGCCCAGTGTGGGACTCTAACTCCCCATCAGCCTGGCTGAGACTTTCTCAGAGCTGGGCTGCAGCCTGAACCTCTTCCAACCCAGTCCTCCTTCCTTCCCCCTCTCTTTTTCCAGTTGTCAGACCCACATCACATCCTAAAGATTTTCCCTGACCACTCCTGCTCTCTTTCTCTTATCCTTCACAGTCATCTCAGTAAATTTCTTGCATGTCTATTGTCCTCTTGGAATCTCATTCCCAGAAGAGTCACATTCACATGTTCCTCTGGAAGTAGGGATAAGTCTCATTCTCTACACATGGGATGGTGTACACCCAAATAAAATCAGGGGGCAGAGGTAGAGAGGAATGGCTGTTCTGGTTTTTTGTTTTGTTTTTTTTTTTTTTTTGAGACGGAGTCTTGCTCTGTCACCCAGGCTGGAGTGCAGTGGTGCGATCTCGGCTCACTGCAAGCTCTGCCTCCCAGGTTCACGCCATTCTCCTGCCTCAGCCTCCCGAGTAGCTGGGACTACAGGTGCCCGCCACCAAGCCCAGCTAATTTTTTTGTATTTTTAATAGAAACGGGGTTTCACCGTGTTAGCCAGGATGGTCTCGATCTCCTGACCTCATGATCCACCGGCCTCGGCCTCCCAAAGTGCTGGGATTACAGGTGTGAGCCACTGCGCCTGGCCTATTGCCTCTTTTTACCAAAACTGCGGCTCAGAGAGGTTAAGCAGTTTGCTAAAGTCCCACAGTGAGTAGTGACTACAGCCTAGGGACAATCCGATTATAATCCTAGCGTAGGATGATGTTGGGGCATTGGGCTGTGCTGTGAACTATAGGTGCTTGATAAATGCTGTAAAATGAGCTGCAAAAGCCCTACTCTAAAACATAGCTGTGAAGTTCAATTTATTTAACGAAAGGATCCTTTCATTACAAGAGCAGTTCAGCATGATGATTGCTAGCATTTATTAAGCACTTGCTGTGTGCCAGGCGCTTTAAATAAATTGAGCTTCACAGCCATGTTTTAGGGCAGGTCTTTTGCAGCTTATTTTACAGCCCAAGAAACAGATGCACAGAGAGTAAGGGATGAAGCTGGGGCTCCAGCCAAGCAGTTTGACCTCTGAGTTGACACATAACCATGGACTGTCTCCTGGAAAGAACCAGTGCTTCCAAAAAAAAATAAAAACAAAAGAAAACAAAACAAGTATGGGTCTGGTTGGAATTCGAACTCTACCTCTCAGTTCTTGTGACCTTGGGCAAGTTACTTAATCTCCCCCAGCCTCAGTTTCCCCAACTCTTAAGCTGGCAATCAATAACACCTACCTCAAACACAATTTTTGTTGTCAATGTTTCTGCTTGTGCAAGATTTAAATGAAAAAAATCTTGAAAGCTAGGACAGTGCCTGTTGCACGTATAGGCTCTTAATTAATTATCACGGGATTCCTGGCATTGTTGACATTTATATCTGATTTTCGTCTTTACAGGACTCATAAATCCGGTTCTGATTATCGCCACACATACAGATCCTTCTCAAAGATTCACAGTCTTATTCTTTTATCTCTTCCCTAAAATATGATCTAATTTACAAAACTTTGACATACAACTCCGCCAGAAGCCCAGCTGGCGTGTGAAGTGATGCACTCTGCAGCCGGCAGCACTGAAAAGCACCGGCCTCCAGGGAACCCAGCAAGGACCATGGTCTTCAGTTCTTTTGTGCAATAAAGAAACTTTGTAAAATGAGTAACACCGTATCGTGTATCTGTTGGGACAACCCAGATTTTCCTGCTTAAAGCAGAGCCCCGCCCGGCTTCCAATTCCCATGGGGAAGCCAACGGAATACAAAGTGCATTGCACCTGTAGCACTGATGACTTCTCATGGTTCAATTTCCCAGTACTCCTCAAAGCCACAGGGCTGTGGCCTTCGCTCCTCACGCAGTTTCCCCACCTGTAAAATGGGAATGAATATTTGCACCATACGATCTTCTATGCCTTGCAGGATAAATGTACCCAGGCATGGGGAAAAGACTCAGCTCAGTAAACATTTGTAGAATCTGAATTGATTTAGGCATTCAGGTCACTCAGCCAGCACTAGCTGAGCAAGTGCTATAGATCCAAAAGAAATATCAGACATGAACGTTGCCATTCAGGAGGGTTCCTGTCCACTTTATCAAGGCACTTGATCACATACAGCAGTATTTCTTAAGGCTCAGTTAAACTCGTGCCTTCTCTGTGTATAATCATTAACCATTTCATGTTCTAATGTTATTTGAAATCTTGAAATAAATAAACCATGACCAGGAATAAAAGAAAGCAATAAAAACAGCAAATACTCCAAGAGAAATGAAAATATATGTCCACATAAAGACTTGTACCCGAATACTCATAGCAGCATTATTCATAATAGCCAAAAGGTGGACAAAACCCAAATGTCCATGAATAGATGAATGTATAAACAAAATGTGATATATCCACACAGTGGAATGTTATTTGGCCATAGAAGGAAGTACTGACACCTGCTACAACATGAATGAACCTCAAAAACATTATGTTAAATGAAAGAAATTGGTCAGAAAAGACCGCAGATGGTATGATGCCATTCATGCGAGAGTCCAGAATTGAGAAATCTATAGCAGGGGTCCCCAAATCCCCAGCCATGGACTGGTGTTGGTGGCCTGTTAGGAACGAGGCCACACAGCAGGAGGTGAGCAGCGGGCAAGTGAATGAAGCTTCATCTATATTTACAGCATGTCTCAGCACTCACAGGCTTTTTTTTTTTTTTTTTTAATTGAGGCAGGGTCTTGTGCTGTCACCCAGGCTAGAGAGCAGTGGCACAATCATGGCTCACTGTAAACGAACTCCTGGGCTCACGTGATCCTCCTGTCTCGGCCTCCTGACTAGCTAGGCACACACCGCCATGCTCAGCTATTTTTTTTTTTTTTTTAAATTTTTGTAGAGACAAGGTCTTGGTGTGTTGCCCAGGCTGGTCTTGAGCTCCCAGCCTCAAGAGATCCTCCTGTCTCAGCCTCCTGAAGTGCTAGGAATACAGGCGTGGGCCACCGCACCCCACCTCCTTTAGCTTTTTAGAATGAGTCAACCAGTGGCCTAACCTGGGGTGGAGAATCCTCAGGGGTCCATTTCCAGAGCCTCCTGTCTCCAGAATTAAGCAAAAGGATTCAGCTCAGCCTAAACAACTCCATCTGGATCCTCAGCACAAATAAATTCTACCTGCTCCCGCAGAAGTTGGTCCCTGCGAGAACCCTTCCTATAAGAACCCCTCTTGCAGGGCTGGCAGTGGAGAAAAGCCCCGCTCAGTGCTGGGGTGCAGGACCAGAGAGGAGCTTTCAGCTGCGGGAGGGCTGGGTCTGAGTCGGCTTCCCCAGCCCCATCCCCAGCCTCACTCTGCAGGAGGATATTGACCAAGTGGAAGGGATTCGAAGAAGAGCAGGACACATGAATGGGGGCCTGTGGTAGTGGGGGTGAAGGGATGGGCAACCCCGCGGAGACTAAGGGGAGGCTCGGGGAACATCAGCACCCACAGGCCAGGTGTCCCTTGGGCTGCCTGGCTTCCTCCGCAGCTCGCTGAGGCTGCTTGAATAACTGTGCTAATCTGCGCGCATCCCAATGGGAGCCCGTCAGTTCCATCTCTAATCAGGTCGCTACTCTCATTTAGAGGGTTTAATGTACCATCCTTCATAGTGGGACACGCCATTCCGACCCATCGGCTGCTCAGAGGAGCTGCTTCTCCCTCCCCTCCGCTCTTTTTCCTCTGCTTCCGCCGGCTCAAGAGTCTCACCTGGACACTTGGAGGGCGGTGCTGACCTCCTCCGAGACGTCCTCATCTACAGCGCCACAGCGCTGGTCCTAAGGTACAGATCTGCCCTGCCCCAAACCCTTCAAGTCTTCAGGCCGGCCTCAAGCTACAGCCCAAGGCTCACTTTGACCTTGCGTGGCCCTGTCTCCATAGCTCATTTCCCGTATCGTCCTTCCTGGCGTCCCATAAGGTGCCCAGCATAGGGCATTTGGCGGGTCTCCAGCACTGTAGCTTCTCAGCCTCGGCACTGCTGACATTTGGGGCTGGCTCATTCTTTGCAGTGGGGAGGGTGCCCTGTGCATTGCAGCGTGTTGAGCAGCATCCCCGGCCTCCACCCACTAAATGCCAGTAGCATCTCCCTCCCCAAATTGTTTTTTTTGGGGGGTCAGGGGGTGGGATGGAGTCTCACTCTGTCGCCCAGGCTGGAGTGCAGTGGCTCTATCTCGGCTCACTGCAACCTCCCCCTCCCAGGTTCAAGCAATCCTTCTGACTCAGCCTCCCAAGTAGCTGGGACTACAGGCACATCCCACTATGCCCAGCTATTTTATTATTATTATTATTTTTTTTTTTTTTTTTTTTTTTTTAGTAGAGACAGGTTTTTGCCATGTTGGCCAGGCTGGTCTTGAATTCCTGACCTCAGGTGATCCATCCACCTCAGCCTCCCAAAGTGCTGGGATTACAGGTGTGAGCCACCGTGCCCTCCTCACATTGTAACAGAAAAATCCAGACATTGCCGCATGTCCCTTGGGGGCCAAATCACCCTCAGGTGAGAACCACTGCTCGGTGGAAGGTGGAAGTGTGCAAGCGTCAGGCCCCTCACTCTCAAGCCGGACAGACCTAGATCCAGTTGCTAGCCTTTACCCTAAGAGCTACCCATCCCTGGCCAAGTTGCTTTAAATGAGGATAAACTGGTGCCTGCCTTATAGGACAGGGTGACTGCCACACGAGAAGATCCAAGACAAATAGCTCTGTGGCGAGCATATAAACAATGCCCAGGATGATGCCCTGTTTTGTTCTTTTGTTCCATCTTCCTGGTATCCCCTTTCTCCCTCCTTTCCTGGCTGGTGAGCTTTTTTTTTTTTTTCTTTTCTGGGCGGTGGGGGCGGAGGGTGGGATGGAGTCTTGCTCTGTCACCCAGGCTGGAGTGCAGTAACGCGATCTCAGCTCACTGCAACCTCTGCCTCCCGGGTTCAAGCGATTCTCCTGCCTCAGCCTCCCAAGTAACTGGGATTACAGGAGTGCACCACCACGCCTGGCTCTTTTTTGTGCTTTTAGTAGAGATAGGGTTTCACCATGTTGGCCAGGCTGGTCTCAAACTCCTGACCTTAAGTGATCCTCCCACCACAAGTGATTCAAAGTGCTGGGATTACAGGTGTGAGCCACCGAGCCTGGCCATCTGGCCAGCGAACCTCTGTTTGTTTCTCAGGATTCAGCTTGCACCATCATCTTCTCAGGAAGCTTCTGTCCACCTCTCCCAACTCCTGGCCACATCTCCTCTACCATAGCACTTCCCATGCTGTACTGAACTTGTGTGTTGGAGGGTCTGTCTCCTGCACCTGCTTGTAAGCCCAGAGGCAGTAGTCTTCAATGCATTCTATTCTTGATTCCAGAGCCTACGTTCAAGCTCAGCCCCTGTTCAGGGTGGCAAGAGGCAGGCAGGAAGTGTACCAGTGTAGACACGTTCTGATCTGATCTGCAGAGACAGAAAGCCATTGTGTCTGCCCTAGGTTAGGTGGGGCGGGATATAGTTACCACAAAGAAACCCAGAAGCTCATCAGCTCAGAGAGAACATAATCCAAATCCTTGACCTCGTCAGTTCAAAGCTGTGATGAGGCAGACACAGTAAACTATTCCCAGCCTTGAACTCAATCTCTCTGGCCAACAGAGTCTCAGTTTTCCCATCTGTGTAATGGTGACAATACATAGCCACCTCCTGGAGTTTATTTAAGGTTGGAATGAGGTGATACAGTTTGCCCATGATAAAGACACTCATCGGACAGCAAACAGGCAAACCTAGAGAGGAGAAGGATTCAAAGAGCCCTCCCTCCCCCCCTTCCTCCCTCCCTCCCTCCCTCCCTCCCTTCCTTCCTTCCTTCTTTCTCTCTCTCTTTTTCACTTTTTGCTTGCTTGTTTGAGATGGAGTTACACTCCTTTCGCCCAGGCTGGAGTGCAACAGTGTGATCTCGGCTCACTGCAACCTCTGCCTCCCAAGTGCAAGTGATTCTCCTGCCTCAGCCTCCCAAGTAGCTGGGATTACAGGCACATGCCACCACACCCGTCTAATTTTGTATTTTTAGTAGAGACAGGGTTTCATCATGTTGGCCAGGCTGGTCTCGAACTCTTGACCTCAAGTGATTCACCTGCCTCAGCCTCCCAACGTGCAGGGATTACAGGTGTGAGCCACTGCGCCCAGCCTCTTTTTTTCCCTAACCAGTTTACTGAGGGGTGGTTGACATATAAAAAGCTGTACCCATTTGATGTAGACATCTTGATGAATTTGGGGATAAGTGTACACCCACGGAACCATCACTGGAGTTCATTTCTCTACTATCAAGGACTAGCCAGTGGCGGTAGGGGTGGATGGAACTGTGTTTTCACATCAGGGAGAGTGTCCTCACCTTTGTTTGTGGTCTTAATCTGGGCGAAGGGTGGGGTGCACAGCTTATTTTTTCTGTTGAGATGTACAGAAAGGTTTCTTTGTCCACGAAGGATAAACATGATAGAAAGCCACTTAAGTCGTGAAAGCCAATATCTAGCTTGGAATCCAAGAAGAATTAATTGATAACAAGGGTCATTATTCCCCAGGGCAGGATGCCACCAGCACAGATAATAGCATTTCAATTACTGGAGGGTTTGTGTCTATTAAAGCCTGCCTGTTTCTACAAGGCAGTGTTAACTAGCGCAGCCCCTAGGACACGGTCCCCATTCCTGCTGCCCATTGTACACAGCTCCCTTCATCCTTTGACCTCCAGAAACACTTACTGCCTATGTCCTGTCTTGTAGCATGTGTATGTGTAGGCATGTGTTAGGGACAAGAGAGATGGAGAGCGAGAACCCCATTAGATCACAGAACTCTTAAAGCTAGAGAGCAATGTTCTATACTTTGCTTAGCTGTCTCTATTTAAATGCCTTTGTACATGTTTCTATTACTATTATTCCTCTTACAATTAAAAATGTTTTAAAATAGCACAGTTAACACATGTTCATTGTAGAAAAAGCAGAAAAATCCTGACGAGCCACAAGAAACTAAAAAAATCAACCCTAACCCCTCTGCCCAAAAAGACTCCATGTGCACATCTTTCCACGGTTCTTTTTGTTTGTTTTTTTAAAAAAAAAAAAAATTCAGCCAAGTATTACATTCATGCATGCAAACTGTTTAAAAAGATGTGGAATATAAGAGAGAAAGTGCTTATATTTTTCCTCCAATCCTTCACAGAGATAACCACTATTAACTGTTTAGTGTGAGTCTGTCAGAACTTGGTCCATATGAAACTCACCCAATTGTCCTGTAGAACTGATGTTTGTGGTTTCTTTGAATAAACATAGAAACTGATCCTCCTAGCCTTAAAACTTGAGAAAGTTACAATTGTCTTATTAGAGTTGCTTTCTCAGGAAACCAACCATCGGGCCTCTCAGATAGTATCAAGGAGCTAAAACTTACCAGGTCACTGCATTTGGACAATGAGATGTCAGTCCCCTCACAAGTCATGATGGCCTAACTGACCACCTGCTTCCTGTTGACCTCCTCTTCCTTACACCTGTTTTCCCACGCATTATTACATTTCTTCCCTGCTATATAAACCCCTGATTTTAGTTGGCCAAGGAGATGGATTTGAGACTGAGCTCCCATCTCCTCAGCTGCAGCACCCGATTAAAGGCTTCTTCCTTGGCAATACTCATTGTCTCAGTGATTGGCTTTCTGTGCAGCAAACAACAGGGCTTAGACCGAACCCCTCATGTTTTGATAATGCATACATTGATAGACCTGTACGTGTATACAGCTATATACGTAGTATTAAAAAAAAAAAAAAAAGCCAAGCATGGTGGCTCATGCCTGTAATCCCAGCACTTTGGGAGGCTAAGGTGGGTGGATCACCTGAGGTCAGGAGCTCGAGCCCAGCCTGGCCAACATGGTGAAACCCCGTCTGTATTAATAATACAAAAATTAGCCTGATGTGGTGGCACATGCCTGTAATCCCAGCCACTCAGGAGGCTGAGGCAGGAGAATTGCTTGAACCCGGGAGGCAGAGGTTGCTGTAAGCTGAGATTGCGTCACTGCATTCCAGCCTGGGCAACAAGAGCGAAACTCCATCTCCATAAAAAAAAAAAAAGAGAGATCCATAGACAAGATCATGCAATATGTATGTTTCTGTGATTTGCTTTTTTTACCTATCCTAGACAGCCATGCATATCAACTCATTTAAATCTTCCTTATTTTCTTTGACAACTGGGTAACATTCCACTACATCAACAAATTGCAATTGGTAAGCCCACTCCTTTCCTGATAGGTATTTAGGTCGTTTCCAACTTATCACTAATACAAAGCATACATCTTTGTCCACTTGTGCAAGTACTTTTGTGAGATAGATTCATAGAAGTGAAATTCTAGAGGCACTGTAATATGAAATTTAAATTTTGACAGAATTGTCAAATTCCAGGCTTTGCAGAGTAGCTCACGCCTGTAATCCCAGTACTTTGGGAGGCTGAGGTGGGAGGATTGTTTGAGGCCAGGAGTTTCAAACCAGCCTGGGCAACAGAAGGAGACCCCATCTCTACCAAAAGATTAAAAATAATACAATTAGCTGGGTGTGGTGATGCACACCTGTAGTCCTAGCTATTCGTGAGGCGGGGTGGAAGGATCACTTAAGCCAGGAGTTCAAGGCAGCAGTGAGCCATGATAGTTCCACTGCACTCCTGCTTGGGTGACAGAATAAGACCCTTCTCTTAAAAATAAAAAATTTTTAGCCAGGCACGACGGCTCACATCTATAATCCTAAGACTTTGGGAGGCCGAGGTGGGTGGATGACCTGAGGTTGGGAGTTCAAGACCAGCCTGACCAACATGGGGAAACCCCATCTCTACTAAAAATACAAAATTAGCTGGGCATGGTGGTGCAGGCCTGTAATCCCAGCTACTCAGGAGGCTGAGGCAGAAGAATCACTTGAACCCAGGAGGCAGAGGTTGTGGTCAGCTGAGATCATGCCATTGCACTCCAGCCTGGGCAACAAGAGCGAAACTCCAGCTCATAAATAAATAAATAAATAAATAAATGTCAAATTCCTCTCCAAAAAAGCTGCACCAAATTATACTTCTACTGGCAGTCCATGAGAAGATCTGATCCCTGTGCTATTGCCAACAGTGGAAATGATCAATCTTTAATTTTGTGCATGTGGCCAATTTCGTGGGTGAGTGTGGTGCATCATTTTACTCTGTATTTCCCTGATTACTGTGAAGCTGAGCATCTTTTCATGTGTTTATTGGCCATCAGCCTTCTTTCTATACATATGCACACATATACACTTTTAAAATGTTTCACAAGGCTTTGTTGTCATCTGCTTGTTTTCTCTACAGTACATCAAAAACACCTTTCTATGTCAATGCACGCACACTTTTGCCTCATTCCCAATGGCTGTGTCACACGGCAGCAGCGCAAACTTCTCAATCAGTTCCTGATTGTCAAGAATTTAAGTTGCTCCCCATCTTTTGCTGTTCTTGCCAAAACTGTGGTGTCTTTATAGCTAAGTAAGATGTTGAACACTTTCGTATTTCCTTGGGATAAATTCCTAGAAGTGGAATTGCTGGTCAAAGGACATGTATTTTTTTAAGGTCATTGCTACTTATTGCCAAAATGCTCTGCAGAACAGCTGGCTGGAAGGTTTACATTTCCACCAGCAGTTCATGATAGTGTCCTTCGCTGGACATTGCCAAATGTCCACTGTGAGGACAAAACAACCCCCAATTGAGACCCACTTTCTTAGAAACAGAATGGTTTCAATGCCCAGGCAGCTGAAGATAAACATTCTTTCTACTCTCTCCTATGGTCTGACTCAGTGGTTCTCCAACCTGAATGTTCTGTGTGCAATGCCATATATATCCTACTTTGTGGGCAGAGAATTTTCAAGGGTAACTTGACTCCATCCACTTTTACCTTACACACTGACATGTGAACCTAACCTCTCCCTTAAATTGAACACCACTGGTCTCCCTGAAGGACCTTCAGCTTTATCACAAAGATCTTTCCAGCACAAAATCCCATGGCCAGGCTTCATCTTCAAGGCCTGCAGTGGCTACTGCCATTACTGGACACTTCCCATGGCGCCATGCCATTATACTGAATCCTCATGTTGACTGTGAGTTAGGTACTATTCCTGCCCATTTCACAGAGCAGACCCAGAGGCTCACAAAGGTTAAATAACTTGCCCTATATTGCACAGCTGGCAAATGCTGGAGCCCATTTGATGCCAAACTGTACGGGTTTTCAATAGAAAATATGCACCAGCAGTTAAAGAGTGTCTGTAATTGGCTCTTTTTCACTGATTGAAATTCCTATTAATACCTTTGTGATTCCAAATCAAGTAGGTGAGGATTTTAAAATATAGCCTCTGTGTGTCATCAAAGGAGGGGCAGTTGGTATAGCTTGAGCTATGGGCAGAATGTAGGCCAGGCATCAGCCTTTGGTGGTGTGGGCATGGCTGTGCCTGGAGGCTAAGCCACTTAAATGACCTCTTAAAGGGCCATCCAAATCCATCCAATTCTGAGAATTGTTGGAGTAATTTCCACTGTGGGGTTCTAGTAACTACTAGACCAGTAGGGCTACCATTTAGCATCTTGGACTGATGCTTCTCTTGTAACCTAAAGGAATGAATATGTTTTGCAACTGAGGAAACCACCCCTCCTCTTTTCTATCCCCTCCAGACTTTGGACCCTAAAAAGAGTGAAACCCTTTGAGCTCCTTGGAGGAAGGTGTGCCCACAAAGCCAAGGGTGTGATTAGATCGGCTAGAACCTTCCTGTTCCAACCAAAGGAACCAATTAGATGATCTAATGGGAAGCTTTTCTTGTCATCCTGAAATTATATGATGCTATGAAGCTGCCCACTATTATGTATCCTTGATGATAATAATAATGTCTCCTTCCTGGATCACGTAACAAAGTATAATCAACTCTCTTGACAGCCTTGGTATTAATGACTCTGCACCCATTTTGCTTCTGGATAGAGTGAGGCAAACAGAGACCAAGGCACTGCCTGGCTCATCTTCCCTCAACAGAACATTTTTTTTTTTTTTTTTTTTTGAGATGGAGTTTCGCTCTTGTTCCCCAGTCTGGAGTGCAGTGGCGTGATCTTGGCTCACTGCAACCTCCAAATCCCAGGTTCAAGCAATTCTCCTGCCTCAGCCTCCCGAGTAGCTAGGACCACAGGCGTGCACCACCATGCCTGGCTAATTTTGTATTTTTAGTAGAGATGGGGTTTCATTCACCATGTTGGCCAGGCTGGTCTTGAACTCCTTGACCTCAGGTAATCTGCCCACCTCGGCCTCCCAGAGTGCTGGGATTACACGCATAAGCCACCGCACCTGGCCAGAAACAGTTCTTTAGTGGACTCAGTGAAAGCAGGAATGTTGTTTCCTATGCTGTCAATCTGAAATTCCAGCTACAGTGGAATTTCCCCAAAGTTTATTCTGGAGAACACCATTCTCACCAGAAACTCTGTGGTTAGTTTGGAAAATTCTGCATTTCTAGTCCTCCTTTGGGTTTTCTTAGGCATTAAAAGCTCTGAGAAGTCCTGCAGTCAGACATCTTTTAAATTGTGAATAATTAAGTATTTCCAAAACACATTTGACCACAGAATCTTGCTTTCATGTAGCAGTCCCCTGGGAGCCCTTGGGAAATTCTGTGTTTGGAATATTTAAATGACCTCTGCTGTTCTAAAAATATTCGCAGAGAGTTCCTTTAGTCAGGTATAGGGAAGTGAGGCCATCACTGGAGAATGGGTGTGGTGTTCAAGATAGCAAACTTCAACTTGAAGGCCCCTAGATCCAAGGACACCCTCACCTATGTCAGGGCAGATGAAAGGAAAGGAAGGGGATAAGAGGAAAGGAGAGTAGAGGAGAGGGTGGGGGGGGAAGGGACAGAACACAGCCACCACCCAGGGGTCTCTTGTGTGTCTCTCCCAGAGGTATCGCCCCATCCTTATTCTTCAGATATTTATTTCTAATTGTTTTGCCATCTATGTTTATATCTCTAAACTATTTTGTTTTATTTTTGCCTGATTTACAACTTGATGTAAATGGACTCCTGCTCATCAATTTGTTTTCTCTTCCTTCTTTGTAGTCATCAAAATATCTGTGAAGTTTGAACATGCTCTTGTCTGGAGCTGCAGCTTATTGGCTTTCATTGCTTTATTGTGCTCCACTGTATGAACCTGCAGCCACTTATCCCATCTACTGTCAATGGACATTTGGGGCATGTCCAAGTTTTGGCAATAGTCTCAGTCTGTTTGGGCTGCTATAACAAAATACCTGAGATCAAGTAATTTGCAAACAACAGGAATTTATTTCTCACAGTTTGGGAGGCTGGGAAGTCCAAGTACATGGCACTGGCCAGTTCAGTGTTGGGTGAGGGCCTAGTTTCTGCTTGCAGGATGATGCCTTGTTGTTGTATCCTCACAGGGAAGAAGGTGAAAGGGTAAAAGGGCTTACCTAGTTCCCTCCAGCTCCTCTGTAGGGTGCTATCCCATTAATGAGGGCAGAGCCTCATGGCCTAATCATCCCCTAAAAGCACCATCTCTTAACACGGTTGCATTGGGGATTGAGTTTCAACATGAATTTTGGAGGGAACACACATTCAAACCATAGCAGAAATCTCAACAATGATGCATTGCTATATGTGTCTATGGATGCACATGTGTAAGAGTGCTCCCAAACATAAACTCGGAGTGGAATTGCTGGATCATAGACTGCATGTATCTTCAACTTTACTGGATAAGTGATTGTACAAGAGTTGTTCCTCCACATCCTCATTAACATTTCCTGCTATCTGTATCTTTGATACCCCATGATCATCTGCTATCTCCATCCTTCACCAATCTGTTCATTAATTTGCAAAGGCAAGTGGAGAAGCTTGGTATAGATGCCAGCTGGACATACAAAGGACCTTGCATTTGCAGAATCAGAATTGCCAAGAGAGTGGTCCATGAATCTGTTTTTCACAACCTCCCTGATTGATTTAGGTGATCAACCTTGACTGAGGGCCACTGATCTAGAGCCTTGACACATTTTTCATAAAGTCCTGGGATGCCCTTTTTTCAAACTAAATTTTATGCAGAATGCAATATATGAAATGCATAAAATCAGAGCTGCCCTGCTTGGAACAGGAAGTAGGAGTGGAGGCTGGGCATGGTGGCTCACACCCATAATCCCAGCATTTTGGAAGGCTGAGGCAGGAGGATCACTTGAGCCCAGGAGTTTGAGGCTGCAGTAAGCTATGATTGTGCCACTGCACTCCAGCCTGGGTGACAGAGCAAGACGTGACCTCTTAAAAGGAATTTTTAAAAAAGAGTGGAAGATCCCACGAAACAGAATGGCTGGCTCTTCACCACACCCAGTCCTCTTTCTCCAGCAATAGAGCTGGGCTGCATTTCCCAGCCTCCTTTGCAGATAAATGTAGCCACGTGACTGAGCACTACCCAATGGATAGTGGATGGAAGTGATGGCAGGGGCAGGGGGAGGCATTTCCAGGCCTGGTTCATAAAAACCCTTTTCCATCTGCAGGCTAAATACAGAGGATGCAAAGGCTGAGTGGTGAACAGAGCAAGCTGGAAGGGGCTGGGATCCCTAAATGACCCTGTGGAAGGCTACCTGAAAAACAGGAGCACCCATTTTGGATTCCACACAGTGAGACGTAAATGGATGCTGTATTAACTCATGGATACTTGTGGGTCAATTTGTTACAGCAGCTGGCATTGCCTTAATAAGCACAGCCCCATCTCCACTGTCTGCCCCCAGGGCATCTCCGTGGAATCTGGGTCCTCCGGGAAGCCCATGCAGAAGACCACAGGCGCAATGAAAGAACATGCCCTCGCGAGACCCGGGCTCTGCAAATCCGTTCCCCCATAAGACAGGGGCAGGAGAGGACCCTACCTCCCTCAGCTCTTGTATGGATTTAATAAGATAATATATTTGGAAAGCACTCTGGTGTGGTGAAAGGCATTTCAGATGTAAGTTATATTTAGTTATTGTTCCTGCATTTCTGCATGTTTCTTTCACTACATCCGCAGCCAAGCCTCTCTCCAGTGGCTACTCCACAGAAACTAGAGAAGCATTACTGCAGTAAATCTAAAAACTCAGCCCCTCGCTCCTTTCTCCAGGCAGGGCTGGGCCGCGGTCCCCAGAGTAGCTGACCCTGAGTATAATGCAAATACTGTGTTCCATCAGGCTATTTTGAGACAGGCAAGGAATAAGACTCCCACTCTCCCCCATAAGAAATGTACATCATCCGGTTTTTTAAATTTCCTTTTGATTAAATAGAATCATCAGCCTATCTGAAAAATATCTGCTATCTCTCCTCTATGCTGAGAGATAAGAATTTTTTTTAACAAAGGACAAATGTGCTCTGTAGCCCTTTAGTATCATAGGGACCATTTAGGACTTTTCTGTTTTATTTTGTTTTTTGAGACAGGGTCTCACTCCGTCGCCCAGGCTGGAGTGCAGCGGCACCATCATGGCTCACTGCAGCCTCAACATCTCAGGCTCAAGCAATCCTCCCACCTCAGCCTCCCGAGTAGCTGAGATTACAGTCACCATGCCTGGCTAATTTTTTTTTTGCAGAGACAAGGTTTTGCCATGTTGCCCAGTCCGGTGTCGCCCTCCTGGCCCAAGTGATCCTCCCACCTCAGCCTCCCAAAGTTCTGGGATTACAGGAGTGAGCCACTGCGCCCAGCCCCCGTTTAGGACTTTTTGCTGTGAGAGTTGTGTGGTTTTTGTGGGGAGTGATGAGGGTATAAGAATCTGATTTTAATAGGCTGACACTTAAAATTATCACTTGGAATGATCTTGGAATTATTTCCAGTTCTCCACACTGGAGAAAGAGTCAGGTTTAAGTTCTAACATGTGTGATGGGCTGGGCATAGGGCCTCAAACCTGTAATCCCTGTGCTTTGGGAGGCCAAGGCGGGAAGATCTTTTGAGACCAGGAGTTTGAGACCAGTCAGGGCAACAAAGCCTCAGAGACTCCCATCTCTACAAAGTTTAAAAATTAGCCTGATGTGGTGGCACATGCCTGTAGTCCCAGCTCCTTTGGAGGCTGAGGCAGGAGGATAGCTTGAACTCGGGGGGTAGAGGGTGCACTCCAGCTTAGGTGACAAAGTGAGACCATGCCTCTAAAAATATTTTTTTAAGTCAGTCAATCAGTAAATAAAATGCATGATGGAGTTGAGAACCTTCTAATTAGCCAGTCCCTGTCTGAGGGCTGAAAGGGAGAGAAGCAGGGACAGTCCTCACTTGTCTCCTGGTCTCCAAACCCTGATCCAGACCGTTTACTTTCTCTCACTTTCCTCCTTTCACTCACCCTATCTCAGAGGTCTTCACACTCCCCTTCATAATAGTGGACAACCGCTATACAGTAGGACTCAGCACCTACTAGGGCGGACAATTTCCATTGCCATGCACACATGTAGAGCACCTACTGTGCTCTGGGTGCCATGTGGGACCCGGGGCACACATCCTTATGGATGCAGCAGCCCTGCTTTCTGCTCCAAACCCCAGCAGGCCTCCATAATGCCATCAGTCACTGTCCCTGTCTCCCTCTGTCGGGCTAAAGCAGAGAGGGTTTGGGCCCTGAAGTCAGAATCCCAAATGTCCAAAATAGGCATTGTTTTCCTGAGACTGCGGCAGCACATTATCACAGATCAGGGGGCTTTAGGCAATAGAGATTCATTCTCTCAAAGTGCTGGGGGCTGGAAGTCCAAAATCAAGGTGTCCTCAGGGTCGGTTCCTTCTGGAGGCACTGAGGGAGGGTCTGTCCCTGCGTCTGTCCCGGCTCCCAGCAATTGTTGGCGTTTCTCAGCTGCCTTGTGGTCACATCACTCCAATCTCTGCCTCCCTAATCACATTGTCTTCCTCTCTTTTTGTCTCTGCGTCCTCTCCTTTTTTCATTATTAATTTAGATTCGGAGATACATGTGCAGGTTTGTTACATGGGTATATTGTGTGATGCTGAGGTTTGGACTTCAGTTGAACCCATCACCCAGGTAGTGACCACGGTATCTGACAGGTAGTTTTTTAACCTTTCCCTCCCTCCTTCTCTCTGTTCTTTTGGAGTCCCCAGTGTCTACTGTTCCCATCTTTATGTCCATGAGTACCCATTATTGATTCCTACTTAAAGTGAGAACATGCAGTATTTGGTTTTTCTGTTTCTTTGTTAATTTGCCAAGGATAATGACCTAAAGCTGCATCCATGTTGCTGCAAAGGACATGATTTTGTTCTTTTTTATGGCTTCATAGTATTCCGTGGTGTATATGTACCACATTTTCTTTATCCAATCATCCACTAATAGACACTTAGATTGATTCCATGTCTTTGCAATTGTGAATAGTGCTGCAATGAACATGAAATTACAGGCATCTTTTTGGGAGAACGGTTTCTTTTCCTTAGGGTAGGTACCCAGTAAGCAGATTGCTGGCTCAAATGGTAATTCTAATTCTCATTCTCTCTTCTTTGAAGGACATCAGTCATTAGATTTATGGTTTACTCCTGATCCAGGATGATTTTTTCTTCGAGATCCTTGGCTAATTACATCTGCCAAGACCCTGTTTCCAAATAAGGTTGCACTCTGATGTTCTGGGTGGACATGAATTTTAGGGGCACACTATTCAACCCACTACAGTCTATCTTTTTTCTTTTTTTTTTTTTTTTGAGACAGGGTCTCACTCTGTCACCCAGGCTGGAGTGCAGTGACATGATCTCAGCTCACTGCAGCCTCCACCTCTCGGGTTCAAGTGATTCTCCTGCCTCAGCTTCCTGAGTAGCTAGGACTACAGGTGCCTGCCACCATGCCTGGCTAATTTTTGTATTTTTAGTAGAGACAGGATTTCACCATGTTGGCCAGGCTGGTCTTGAACTCCTGACCTCAAGTGATCCACCCGCCTCGGCCTCCCACAGTACTGGGATTACAGGCATGAGCCACCTCACTAAGCTACCTTCTGATCCTCAAAGTTCATGTCCATCTTACATGCAAAATATATTCACCTCATCCCAACATCTGGAAATAGAAAGATGGACACTGGAAATGCGGATGATTCTGAAACCTCCCACAAACTGTCATTTGAAAAAATAAAATAAGGCATTAAAGGGCTGAACACAGTGCCTGATAAGAAGCTGCACGAACAAAAAGTAGTCATCGAAGTATTTGCAGTTACGATGATGATACACAGCTGGCAGGTAGGGGAAAGGTGGAGCAGTGCAAGTGGGCAGTGAAGGAAGAGCAACCAGAGGAATGGACGGGCGTTACTCATGGGCTTAACTGGAATGTTTAGGAAGCAGATGCCATGTGTAAAAATCTCCCTAGACTCCTAGACTGGAAGGGGAGGTGTCAGGGAAGTTGAGACATGTGACCAAGCAATGCAGCACCAACAAGTGTAAATGGAGAAACAGTTCCTTCCATTCCTCTGGGACTTTAGAATTGCACAAAGTGCTTTCTGGTGGAGGGCAAGGGAAGTACAATGCCCTGGCCAAGTGAGCACAGAGTTTACTGCCCTTAGGTTCCAAATTTGGAGTGGGGTCAGGACTGCTTTTTAAAACAATCCCGGGCAGGTGAGCTCGTGCCTGTAATCCCAGCACTTTGGGAGGCCAAGGCGGGTGGATGACCTAATGTCAGGAGTTTAAGACCAGCCCGGCCAACATGGTGAAATCCCGTCTCTACTAAAAATACAAAAAATTAGCCAGGCATGGTGGTACACACCTATAATCCCAGCTACAGGGAAGCTGAGGCAAGAGAATCGCTTGAACCTGGGAGGCGGAGGTTGCAGTGAGCGGAGATCGAACCACTGCACTCCAGCCTGGGTGACAGAGTGAGAGTCCATCTAAAAAAAAAAATAAATAAATAAAAATAAAAAATCCCAACTGCCTGCCAGGTCACAGAACCAGAGTCCTTCCTGGGAAACAGGTATTATCTTAGCAGCCTGCAGGAGACAGCCACATGCTGCCTTTGAGTTCGTTAAGGTCTGATATGGGAAGTTCAGGCTGTGGTAGGCCAGTCGGGGGACTGCTGGGGCAGGTGGTGCCTTTTGCATCCTTCAGATGCAGCTTGTCCAAGGCCACCTGTGAGTCAACCTGAGCCCTGCTGATAATGGGCTCAGCCACGATTCTCAACATTAATATTTACAGCTGGCAGTGTTTGCACACCTCGCACCAAATGCCCCAAACAGCAGACCTTGTGCTATGAATGAAAGGAAAATTATCGCCTTGGATTTGAATAGTTCCCCTTTCCTGGGAAGCTCCAAAGATATGATTTAGTAAATGTTTCAACCCACTGTTCCAAGGGTATAGAAAATGCAGAAGCTAGGGTTGCTGCCTTAGTGCAGTATAATCTGGGCAGTTTAGAGGGTTGTGGTTAAGTGCCCAGTCGCTGAGGGAACATCAATTTCAGTGCAAATCCCCTCTCTGTTCATAGAACTGCTGCTAGCCCATAGGGTAGCATGGTGGGAATTGGGGAAAAAAAAAAAAAACCCTTTTTCCAGAAGACACAGCTGACTCTAGCCTCCACTTGCCCCATTTGACCTTGACTGAGCCTCAGTCTCCTCATCTGTGAAATGGGGATAATAATGGAACCTAGCTTATTGGCTGCTTGTGAGAATGAGATGGGATTCACATAATCATTACATCCTGCCTGTCTATCGGGAGATCAACTGCCCTGGTTTGCCCAGGACTGAGAGGTGGGACTCAGGGCTTTCAGTATTAAAACCTGTGAAGACCCAAGCAAATGGGGATGAGTTGGTCACTCTACTGCTCAAGGAGTATCCCAAAAGTCACCATTGCTCTGGGTACATTTTTTTTTTTTTGAGATGGAGTCTTGCTCTGTCACCCAGGCTGGAGTGAAGTGGTACGATCTTGGCTCACTGCAACCTCCACCTCCCAGGTCCAAGCGATTCTCATGCCTCAGCCTCCCGAGTAGCTGGGACTACAGGCATGTGCCACCACATCCAGTTAATTTTTGTATTTTTAGTACAGATGGGGTTTCACTATGTTAGTCTCAAACTCCTGACCTCAGGTGATCTGCCCACCTTGGCTTCCCAAAGTGCTGGGATTTTAGGGGTGAGCCACTGCACCTGGCCATGCTCTGGGTACATTCTGAGGTCTTAGGTGCCAGCACCGAAGAGCTCCATTGTTGGGCAAGGGCTCGACTTCCTGCATTTGGTTCATGACCCCAGAAGTGGGCAGCTGGGTCTTGGGTGTGCACCGATGCTCTTCTTTGGGGGAATTGCCAAGGCCAGGGTCTAGGTTGGTTTCACTCAGCGCACAGTAGGTGCTCCACAAAGAGTTGCGGAATTGAATGAAGGACTGCCGGTCTGGCCAACACGAGCCCATCCCTCCCTGTGCCTTAGCCTTACCCAGACCGTGGGCTTGTCTGCATCTTCTCAGCATTCCCCGGGGGGCCTTGAGCAAGCTCGTTAACTGCCCTGTGCCTCAGTTTCCTCACCTGAGAAAGGGAGATAAGATCTTGCTTGGAGGATGGTTACGTAGTTTGAGATTTATCAGTGTCAACTGTTGGCATAGCTCCTATTTGGAGCTCAGTAAGCCATAACCAATCTCTCCTGAATGCTTGTCTTGAGACAGACCTCGGGCCTCCACACTCTGTATGCACCGTCTCCTTTAGTTCTACCATGGGCTTGGATGGTGGGCAATACTACTGTCCATCATTCATAGACGAGGGCCCCAAGGCTCCAGAGAGTTAATAAGCTTGGCTAAAAAGAAGACAAGTCCGTGTTGTCCAAGCGAGCGTATACAGCCTCTGCTGGGGGTTAGTCTCCCTTTTCTCTAAACTGTCCAAGAAAGAATCCGAGTAGATGGTTCCATTTATGTTTACAATCTTCAGAATGGAATGGGGGGGCACCAACCTCCCAAGAGATCAGGTTTGGGATGGGTCAGAGATTACAGGCATCCTTATAAGGGGGAGGAAATCTATCATTGTTAAGATTTTTCATGAGCAACATAGGCATGAAAAGGCTTAGGGGAGAGGAGCGCAGAAGAGGGGAAGGGAGAAGTGGAGACCACCCCCTTTTGAAGAACTCTTAAGAAATCCAGTGGAAGTATTTCTTCCAATACCACAGCTCCTGCCTCTGGACTGACCCTCATTTCTCTTTGAATGTGTCTTTATCATAGGAAACTTGCGATCACACCATCTTTTTTGAAGGTCAGTGATGCAACCCAGTGACGAGGTGTGAACTCTGGCATTTTGCATTAAGAGTTGCCATTACTCAATAAGGTCATCACGTAAACCAAGCCGTTGCTGGAGGTATAATAGATATGTTCAAAAGACATGCTGTGTCCCAGGGCTGCCCTGATGCGGATGGAAAAGGCTCTGGCTAATTTGTGTCTATGGGTGGATCCCCACCCCAGAGTGCAGCCTCACCAGCTTGGCCAAGGCTTATGCCTTCATTTGAAGTCCCCCCTCTGATCTCTACAACTCTGTGATGGTAGAACTGTTAATTTCACCTCCTTTGACATATGAGACAACTAAAGCTTGGAGAGGTCAAGTCAGTTGCCCAAGGTCACACAGCTGGAGTAGCAGAACAAGGATTTGAACACAGATCTCCTGCCTCTAGAATCCACGATTGTGAACACTTCACTGTGTTGCCTTCATCCATTCTATGAAGGCCTTGGACTAGGTGTGTGTGTGGGGAGGGGGTGTTGGGATGTCTTGTCTTTTCTTAATAGACTTTATTTTTTCATTCATTTTTTGAGATGGAGTCTCACTCTGTCTCCCAGGCTGGAGTACAGTGGCTCAATCTCAGCTTACTGCAACCCCAACCTCCCAAGTTCAAGCGATTCTCCTGCCTCAGCCTCCTGAGTAGCTGGGATTACAGGCATGCGCCACCACGCCTGGCTAATTTTTGTATTTTTAGTAGAGACAGGGTTTCACCATGTTGCCCGGGCTGGTCTCAAACCCCTGACCTCAGGTGATCCGCTCACCTCGGCCTTCCAAAGTGCTGGGATTACAGGCATGAGCCACTGCGCCTGGCCAATAGACTTCATTTTTAACAGCAGTTTTAGACTTACAGAAAAACTGTGAAGACAGTACAGGGAATCCACATATACCCCACACCCAGTTTCCCCTATAATTAACATATTAGTATGGTACAGTTATGACAATGAATGAACCCATATTGATGACATTATTATTAACTAAAACCCACACACTTTATTATTCACATTCCCTTAGTTTTTCCCTAACTCACTTTTTCTGTTTCAGGATTTCATCCACGATCCCACATTAAACTCACATCCTCATGTCTCCTCGGGCTCTGCTTGGCTGTGACAGTGTCACAGATTTTCCTTGTTTTTGATGGCCTTCATAGTTTTGAGGAGTACTAGTCAGATATTTTGGAGAAAGTCCATCTGTGGGAAAGTTTTTCTCAGAACTGGACCAGGTGCTGTGGTTTGAACGTGTCCCCTCAAAGTTCGCATGTTGGAAACTGAATCTCCAATGCAATAGCATTAAGAGGTGGGACCTTTAAGAGATGATTAGGTCGTGAGGGCTCTGCCTTCAAGAATGAATTAATGCCTTTATCTCTGGATGGGTTAGTTATTTTGGGAATGAGTTGCTGGTAAAAGGATAAGTTTGCCTCCTTTCGCTTTCCTTCCCTTCTCTCTCTTTCTCTCCCTCCTTCTCCCTCCCTCCCCATCTCTCTCCCCACTTCCCATGTGCTCTCTTGCCCTCCCCCTTCTGCCATCAGAAGACACATCAAGAAGGCCCTTGCTGATGCAGGCCCCTCAACCTTGGACTTCTCAGCCTCCGGAGCTGCAAGAAATAAATCTCTGTTCTTCCGAAATTACCCAGTCTCAGGTATTCATTAGAGCTGCACAAAACAGACTAAGACACCAGGGTTATGCCTTTTGGGGAGGAAGACCCAGAAATAAAATGTCATTCTTATTACATCAGAACAAGAATCCATACTATCAACACGATCTCACTGTTGTTGCTGACCTTAATCACCTGGTAAGATAGAGTTTCTCGGGTTTCTCCATAGTCAAGTTGTTTTTTTGTTTTTTTGTTTTTGTTTTTTTGAGACAGAGTCTCCCTCTCCCTCTGTCACCCAGACTGAAGTGCAGTGACCCAATCTCGGCTCACTGCAACCTCCACCTCCCGGGTTCAAGCAATTCTCCTGCCTCAGCCTCCTGAGTAGCTGGGATTACAGGCACCCGCCCCCACATCCAGCTGATTTTTGTATTTTTAGTAGAGACGGGGTTTCACCATGTTGGCCAGGCTGATCTCAAATTCGTGATCACAAGGGATCCACCCGCCTCGGCCTCCCAAAGTGCTGGGATTATAGGTGTAAGCCACTGCGCCCGGCCACTATTTTAGCATTTTTGAATAAGGGCCTCATGTTTTCATTTTGCAATGGACACCACAAATTAGGTAGCAGTCTTGCCCCCACTATTCCTAGCATCCCCAACCCCACATGCACCCCAAATCTCTCTGAGGAAACCCACATCTCTGTCAGATGGAGGTTGAAAGCCTTGGATGAGATGCTCTCGCAGGCCCAGTTGGCTCTAACCTGAGGCTGGCCATGGACTGGGATGGTGCATTTCTTCCACATCCTTCCAGCTCTGACCTTGTCACATAGTGGAAACTGGAGAAACCGAGGCATATTGAAGAAGAATGATTTAAACTAGTGCTCACAGGAAGAAATCCAGGACTGGACAAAAGATTTCTTCAGACTCCACCCAAAGCGGGCTGACAACTCTGAAATAGTGCCTCAGAGTCTGACAGAGCTGGGTTCAAGGCTCAGCTTGGCCAAGTCAGGCCAGTTGGCTTTCCTCTTGGAGCCTCCATGTGCTCATCTGTTGAATGGGAGTAAAATACCAGGCACCTAGCACTAAGCTTCATCAAGATAGTGCATTTGAGACTCTTTTGTTAACTTTTTTAGAGATGGAGCCTCACTCTGCCACCCAGGGTGGAGTGCAGTGGTATGACCATAGCTCACTGCAGCCTCAAACCCCTGGGCTCAAGTGATCCTCCTGCCTCAACTTCCCAAGTAGCTAGGACTACAGGTGCATGCCACCACCCCTAGCTGATTTTCTTAGAGACGGAGCTTCGCTCTGTCACCCAGGCTGCAGTGCGGTGGCGTGATCTCGGCTCACTACAACCTCCGCCTCCCAGGTTCAAGTGATTCTCCTGCCTCAGCCTCCTGAGTAGCTGCGACTACAGGCGGCCACCACTACGCCTGGCTAATTTTTGTATTTTTAGTAGAGACGGAGTTTCGCCATGTTGGCCAGGCTGGTCTCAAACTCCTGGCCTCAAGTGATCTGCCTGCCTCGGCCTCCCCAAAGTGTTGGGATTACAGGCATGAGCCACCGCATCCAGCCTTCTTATTTTTATTTTTTTAGAGATAGGTCTCGCTATGTTGCCCAGGCTGGTCTCAAACTCCTGGACTCAAGCGATCCTCCCACCGTGGCCTCCCAAAGCTCTGAGATTACAGACACAAGCCACCAGGCCTGGCCAGCGACTTTTATGAGCTGGAATGCCCAACCTGGGTATGAGGTGTCGCTGCTGTACACAGAAGTATGAGTGTTTGCTTTATCTCCTTGCCCATCTCAGCTTCATGCCTGGATATGTTTCAATGCGTTCACACTTCCCGTCTGGGAATATGAACACCCAGAGGACCAAACCTAGGTGCGCTTATGTCCCTTCGAGTCCTGAGTAGAGCAGACCTGGCTTAATAAGAACCTTGAACCGGGAAGGAGATGGAGGAGTTCCTGCCTCACCTGGAGCAGGCTCCTCTGTTTCAACTCCATAAACTGTGAAGGCGACAAAGCCCTTTCTGTATTTTGCAAGAGATACAGTTTGCAAATGATCTCATTACCCCCACAGCTATGAGCAGTTATGCCGGGCCTTTCTAACAAGTGGCAGTAAAACATTTTATAGGCCCCTCTGCCCCCCTCCTCTCCCCCACCATGTAATTTTCTCTGTTTGGGGTTGGACTTGGTGTTTTCCCTCTTTTCCTTCTCTTTCTCCTTGCACTTTCTCTCATGTTAATTATATTAGTTGCCATGGAAACAGTGATGTCATTGGCACGGGCGCGCTCAATGACATCCAAAAGCACAGTTTATAGCATGGCTCGAAATTTATTCCATGGCTTGAAGCCTTGGGGAGGGGGGTTATATGGCGATTATATCTTGGGCACCATCTGGGTGTGAGGATGGAAAGTGGCAAGAAAGTAGCTGGGTTGGGGGTGGCTTTGCCAGCTTCCCAGAACCCCAGATACTGGGGGCCATTTACATTTGGAGTAGGTGGAGGACACCGTGTATACAATGAAGAATCATTTCTTGGCTTCTCCCAACACTCACTGTCTTAGCAGCACCCTGCCGCACATTTGTCCCCAATTTAGGATTTCAGAATCCTTCATGGAGTGGTGCTTAAAAGTGCTTAACACTGGTGTGTATATGTGTGTGTGTATGCGTGTGTGTGTGTGTACGTAGGCCTACGCCTATTGCACCAAAGCCATGCTGTTGGTATGAAAATATGATATGCAGCATGCCGCGCACGTTAGTTCATAGACAGGGTTTGCATACACATGCGCACCCTAATTTGCCCATCTGTACTTCATTTTAGAAGGTACAGTTGCATCCACATGAGTGATTTTTGCCATCCCTCCTGCCCCCCAAGCCTCCCCACCACAGCTCACTTTTTTAGTGAGCTGCCTTTGCTGCAGCTGGAGGCGCAGGGTGGAGGGGAGGGCTGTGCACAGAGGCATTGGGGCTGTGGTAGAACTTGGGGCACCCTGTACAAGGACACGTGCAGGTGTGGGCTCCCTCAGCTCGCCCCCAC
Organism: Nomascus leucogenys; assembly: GCF_006542625.1. Lineage (NCBI taxonomy): Eukaryota > Metazoa > Chordata > Mammalia > Primates > Hylobatidae > Nomascus > Nomascus leucogenys. The sequence continues at coordinate 83,643,870 of NC_044390.1, read as the reverse complement.
ATCGGGCTTTCCAGTTGTTCTGCAGGAGGTCTGCGTGTCTAGATCTGGCCCTAAGCAGACAGACCCTAAAGTGACAGCCACTGGGCAGTCCCCTCCTCCTCCCTGGGGGCCCGTCGATGCGTTTTCAGTTCCTGTGGCATCACCCCGAGCTTGGGGAGGGAGCTCTGCAAACCCAGTGTTCAGGGCTAAGCGGGTGCCCCAGGGGTTCTCATTAATTTTGGAGGATTCATGTCTGAGATGGGAAGAACCCAAGGATCCACAGAAAGGAGGGCTTCAAAAGGCAGGGTGGGAAGACCAAGGGGCACAGGGCACCGGCATGGGAGTCAGGGGCGTGACTGAGGGAGAAGGAAGAAAACCAACTCCCAACAGCTTCAGGGAAACAGATGGACTCAGGGCCCCGGAAGTGGGAAGCCCAAGGCGGAACTTCCGGCACCGCCTGCCCACAGGCCTCAAAGAGCAGCCTCCAGCCTCCGGCTCCATCTCAGTCCCAGCTTTCTTGACATTGATTCCGGACAGGACCACTGCAGGGAGCCACACCCAGGTTCACCTTTAACCCCACCTCGTGTCCAAAAATGTCACTGGACCAAGTGAAGTCACGTGCAGAGCCACAAGCCATTGACTGTGGCCAGGGGTGTGGCTTCATCTCATTGGCCAGGTTTGGGTCACATGGCACCACGGAGACAGTATAGAGGATAGGTGTAGCCCTGAGACCGAGGTGGGAATAGCGGGGATGGGGGATGGGGGGAATGGGGGAATGGAGGGTATAGTGGGACTTTGATGCTTATTTCTGCCCTCATCATTCTTAGGCTTCCCACCAAGGGTACTCACCCTTGTTCATTATAACCTTCAGACCCAGGCCAGATTCTGTTCTGCAGCAGCCCCAATACTTAATATAAACCTGGGTTTTTCAACCTCAGACCTACACAAAAATGACTCCAGGTGTGGCCAAATGTCCTGCAGGGGTAGCTGTGGGGGGTGGGGGTTAAAACCACCCCTGGCTGAGAACCACTGGTCTAAACCATCTCTGCTCCTATTTCTTCCATCCACATTCCTCCTGTTACTCTCATTTTCTCTCTTGCTAAAACCCTCCATGGCTCCCTATTATTATTATTATTATTATTAGATCACTTGAGGTCAGCAGTTCGAGACCAGCCTGGCTAACATGGTGAAACCCCACCTTTACTAAAAATACAAAAATTAGTTGGGCCGGCAACGGGCGCCTGTAGTCCCAGCTACTTGGGAGGCTGAGGCAGGAGAATCCCTTGAACCCGGAAGGTGAAGGTTCCAGTGAGCTGAGATCATGCCACTGCCCTCCAGCCTAGGCAACAGGCAACAGAGTAAGACACTGTATTAAAAAAAAAAAAAAAAAAAAAAAGAACCTCCAGACCCAGTACCCCTGAATAAACCATCATCCCTGGACCACCTCTAGCTCCTGGCCAGTCTGCTGAACTGGAGATAGGAGCCTCCAGCAAAGGGGCCCAGGGTGCTCTAGGCCCCAAGGAAAGTCTTGGGAGAGCCACTCAGATGGGAGGCAGGTCCCAGTGGGGGAGAAGGGCACCAAGTGGAGAAAGGGGGCAAAGTAGGTCCAGGCAGTGGGAAAGGCAGGTGCAAAAGCATAATGGCATGAGAGGGTGTGGCTTAGGGACACTAAGACCCACAGACTCGTAGTAATAACAACCTCTTAGCACTGGGCTAAGTGCTATGTTGCTTTGTCATGATCAACCTCACAACAGCCCCGTGAGATAGGGGCTAGGAAATTAGTTAATATATACACAAAGCACATGGCCCAATCCCTGGCACACAGAAAGCCCTATATAGGTGTTTGCTATGATATTCATGATACTGCTACTACTACTACTAATAATAATAATAGGGAGCCATGGAGGGTTTTAGCAAGAGAGAAAATGAGAGTAACAGGGAGGAATGTGGATGGAAGGAGCAGAGATGGTTTAGACCAGTGGTTCTCAGCCAGGGGTGGTTTTAACCCCACCCCCTATCACTACCCCCACAGGACATTTGGTCCGGAGTCATTTTTGTGGTGATCATGTGAGGAGAGTGGTTCATAGTGGCATCTAATAGAGGCCAGAGATGCTACTAAACATCTTACAACACAGGAGAGCCCCCCACAACAAATAATCATCCAGCCCTGAATGTCAATAGGACTGAGGCTGAAAAACCCAGATTTAGATTAAGTATGGGGGCTGCTGCAGAACAGAATATGGGTTGTCAAAAGGAGGCTCTAGGCAGAACAAGGGCCCTGGGATGGCCAAAGATTGGAAGAGCCTACTCCGATCCCTTCCCTCCTTCCGCCAAGTGAGCTCCTCCCCTCCCCATCTGCAGTGTGTGCTGAGGGTGGGGAGGATGGTAGCAGAGAAGGCATGGGTGGGGCTGGCAGGGAGAAGTGCTGGAAAGTCTACAGGCCCTGGCAGACGGTGGCCGGTGACCTTCTCTCCAGCTCCTGTATCACAGGCTCAACATGTTCCTTGAATGGGGATAGAGATCCTGCATCAGGGTCTGGCTTGCCTCGTGGAACACCCACCCTGGAAATAGGGACCCGTCTCCACTCAGCTTGCAGATCACAAAGCCCCAGGGGCAGCTTTGCCCTTCTTCAGTCCTCAGAGTTCCAAATGTGATTTGCTTCAGTAACATAAGCACAGAGGGAAGAGAGAGAGGAAAGTGAGTGGGGAAAGAGAGAGACAGCGAGTCAAAACCAGTGAGGACGACCAGGACAGAGCCTGGGAGGGACAGACAGACTCAGCAGGAGAAAGAAACACGGAGAAAGAAAAAGACAGACTGAGGCTGAGAAAGAGAGATTGAGACGGAGCTGGAGAGGGACAAACAGAGAGCGGTGGAGAAACAGACGGAAACCCCACATAAGAGAGAGCCAGACCGACTGAGAGTGGCAAAAAGAAACAAATGGAGAAGGAGCAAAAGAGAGAGAAAGGTTGACAGTGGACGGGCAGACTAAGAGTGTGAGCAAGAGACATCTTTCCTTGCAAACTCCATGGTCCGCAGCCCAGTAACTCTCCAAGGCTTTGCCATATTTCAGCCACGGAACTGGGGAATTGGGAAAGTTTTCTCATCACAGGTCCGGGACGAGCGAGCATTGTTCCCATTATTGCTGGCATTCTCTGCTAACTGGACATTAGCCAGCAGGAAATTCCTGGGACAAATCTTTCCACTCAGAGTTTTTTTAAAACTTTTATTTATTTATTTTAATTTTTTTTTCTTTAGGGACAAAAGAAACAAAGATCAAAGACAAAAAGAAAAAGAAAAAAGAAATGAACCACCTGGTACAGGAAAAACATATCTAGCAACAGCCTCAGTTGGGCCAGGGGAGGCTGAGAAGCCATTGTGTCCGCTGCACTTCATTCTTCCCCTGGAAGGATTTATGACCTCACACTGCCATGACATCACACTGCGTTGCCATGGGTCCCACTTTATTATCGTAAACAAAACGCTGTTCCTTGGGCCACTGCCTGTCTGAGCAGGAGGCGAAAAAAAGCCTCTGGGTAATGTGTTTTCTTGGGAAGGCAGCTTGTTCGGAAGTCTGAAAAGCTGCAAAGATAGTTGTACATACAGTTCCCTCCCTGTAGCCTCTGGACAAGGTTTGGGTCGGGAACAAGAAGGATGAAGTCAGCTCCCTGCAGGAGGATCTCCAGCTCTGCGTGTTCTCACTGCCAAAAAGCAGCTTCCCCAGGCCTCCTTCACTGCTCCAAACAAGGTTTTTATTATTCATTCACCGAAAATGCATGGAGTACCTACTGTGTGCTAGACACTGTCAGAGCTGGGGCAGGGATCAATGAAAAAAGTGACGCCAGCCCCACCCCTTTCAGAATCTTTAATACTTAACAAGCCCACAAATAACATGAATGTGCAAAATTGTAATTTGGGTGAAGTGTGCTGAAGGAAGCAAACAGGAAGCTAGGATGAGAATGGAGGGAAGAGGCTATTTACATGAGCAATCTGGGAGGGCCTCTCTAAGGAGGTGACATTTTAGACCAGACTTGAAGGAGAAGTAGGAATTGGCTGTGAAGGGCAGAGGGAGGTGGCAGTAACTAAGGTGGGACCAGCCACACCAGGCACAGTGACCGTCGGGATGTAAGTTCCCACCAGGGGCCTCTTCCCACGTATTTTATAGAATTCCTGGGTAGCTGACTCAGATGAGAGGGCCTATTATGAGGAATCATCGTTGTCATGAGTCTGAGCTGAGTAAAGCTTCCGCACCCTGCCACAACCATGCCAGAAAACCCTCATTTCCATTGCAGAACTGTCAGATCGGCACTGGGAAAACAAGTCAGCCAAGAGCAGAAATACCTGTAGGACGCAGAGGGGGCTCTCCCCGGCATGAGTCCATTTTGCAAGAAGCAAATAATGCTCTTAAGCAGCAGGAAGGAGAGAGGGAAGGGAGGGGAGAGAAGCCTTGGGGACAGATGTGGGGGCACTGCCTGTGGGTCAGGAGGCCAGGTGAAGGACAGGTGGGCAAGCTGTCCCCGCCCCTCCCAGGAGATGAACCATGAGGGAGTTAGGACTCTGGATATAGAATAGAACGAGAGGCTGGGCATGTTGGCTCACACCTTTAATCCCAGCGCTTTGGGAGGCTGAGGCGGGCAGATCACCTGAGGTCAGGAGTTCAAGACCAGCCTGGCCAACATGGTGAAACCCCGTCTCTACTAAAAATACAAAAATTAGCCAGGCATGGTGGCGGGTGCCTATAATCCCAGCCATCTGGGAGGCTGAGGCATAAGAATTGCTTGAACCCGGGAGGCGAAGGTTGCCTCCCATATTCCAAGACCATGCCACTGCACTCCAGCCTGGGCGACAAGAGTGAGACTCTGTCTGAAAAAAAAAAAGGAAAGAAAAAGAATAGAACGAGAGCTTCTAGATCATCTGAACAATGGTGGGGACACACGGAGGCCCCAAGTGGAGAAGGACCTGGCCTGAGGTGGTACAGGAAGTTAGGCACAGAGCCCTACCGCTCACTTGCTGTGTGACCTTGGGAAGCTCACTTCACATCTCTGAGCCCCTGTCCCCACTGTAACATGGGAAGAATGCATATAAGGCTCTTTACGCTGCTACAATACATAGAGAAGGTTGCTTTTTGACCCCCTACTTCCTGGAGAACAAGTTCAATAAACCATGCTGGCTTCCCATTTGTTAGTTCATTTCATACTTAGGGTGGCCCTGACAGGTAAACATGGCTGTCCATGCTTTGCAGATAAGAAAAACTGAGGCCAAGAGGGGTTGAGTAACACACTCAGGGTTCCACAGCCAGGTATAAGGGCCAGATCCCCACCCTACCTGCCTGACCTCAAATACAGCCCGTGTTCCCGACAGAAGCTTGGCCTTGTCCTGGGATGCATGAGCATGTGTATGTATACTTGGTACTGACCCTCTGACACAGAGCTAGGACGGAGACAAGCCTGCAGAGATGAGAGACCCAGCTTGCTGGCCAACAGTGATGGTGTGCCAGAGGACAGAAGAAACGCCAGGACGTGGGAGAGAAGAGAGGACTCCATTCTGCATGCTGAGTGGTATGTCCAGATGCGTGAATCTTTTTTGAATTTTTTTTTTTTTTTGAGACAGGATCTCGCTCTGCCACCCAGGCTGGAGTGCAGTGGCACGATTTCGGCTCACTGCAACCTCCACCTCCATGGTTCAAGTGATTCTTCTGCCTCAGCCTCCCAAGTAGCCAGGATTACAGATGCATATCACCATGCCTGGCTAATTTTTGTATTTTTAGTAGAGACGGGATTTCACAATGTTGGCCAGGCTGGTCTTGAACTCCTGACCTTGTGATTTGCCCGCCTCGGCCTCCCAAAGTGCTGGGATTACAGGCATGAGCCACCCTGCCCCATGATTCTAATTTTTATGTAAGACGCGTATCTTAGGCTTTCCAGATCAGAGTAAGGAAGACTCAGTAGGAACACCAGTAACTCAGCTACAGCCAGCTGGGTGACAGAAAAAGCATCTGGATGAGAAATTAGGGGATGTGCAGGCCATTAGATCAGGAGCCAGGCATCTCAGATTCTAGAGAAGTGCTGGGTTTAATGTCTATCTATTCCTGGGCCAAGCACTTGACTGCCCTTGCTTTACAAGTCTCACCACATCCTATAAGGTGGTTGGTTGGTTGCTTTGTTTTGAGACCAAGTCTCACTCTGTTGCCCAGGCTGGAGTGCAATAGCATGATCTCAGCTCACTGCAACCTCCACCTCCCGGTGTCAGGCGATTCTCGTGCCTCAGCCTCCTGAGTAGCTAGGATTACAGGTGCCCGCCACCACGCCCTGCTACTTCTTGAATTTTTAGTAGAGACAGGGTTTCACCTCGTTGGCAGGGCTGGTCTCAAACTCCTGACTTCAAGTGATCCATTCGCCTTGACCTCCCAAAGTGCTGAGATTACAGATGTGAGCCACCGGGCCTGGCCCTATAAGGTGGGTATTGTATCCCACTTCATGGATGTCAGAACCGAGTCCCAGAAAGATTCCAGTCCTAGGCCAGGCATGGTGGCTTACACCTCTAGTTCCAGCATTTTAAGAGGCCAAGGCAGGAGGATTGCTTGAGAAGACCAGGAGTTCAAGACCAGCCTGAGCAACATAGTGAGACTCCATCTCCACCAAAAAATAAATTAAAATAATTTTAATTTAAAAAATTAAAAGCCAGCTGAGCATGGTGGTGTTCAGCTGTGGTCCTAGATATTCAGGAAGCTAAGATGGGAGGATCTCTTGAGCTAGGGAGGTGAAGGCTGCAGTGAGCCATGATCACATCACTGCACTCCAGCCTGGGCAATAAATGAAGACCCCATGTCAAAAAACATGCAAAAAAACTCCAGTCCTAGCCATTTGCCTCGACATAGAGATACAATCTTTCTCAGCCTTAATTTCCTCTAATTAAAAATAAAAGGATTAGTCTAAATCAGGGATCAGTAAACTTTTTTGTAAAGGGTGACACAGAAAATATTTTAAGTTTTGCACATAATATCATGTTTGTAGCAACTACTCAACTCTGCTGTTGTAAAAGTAGCCATAGGCCGGGCACGGTGGCTCATGCCTATAATCCCAGCACTTTGGGAGGCCGAGGCGGGCAAATCACAAGGTCAGGAGTTCAAGACCAGCCTAGCCAACATGGTGAAACCCTGTCTCTATTAAAAATACAAAAATTAGGCATAGTGGCGCATGCCTGTAATCCCAGCTATTCAGGAGGCTGAGGCAGGAGAATTGCTTGAACCGGGACCCGGGAGGCAGAGGTTGCAATGAGCAGTGATTGTGCCACTGCACTGCAGCCTGGGCTACAGAACAAGACTCTATCTCAAAAAAAAAAAAAAAAAAAAAAAAAAGCAGGCCGGGGCGGTGGCTCACTCCTTTAATCCCAGCACTTTGGGAGGCCGAGGTGGGTGGATCACCAGGTCATGAGATCGAGACCATCCTGGCTAACATGGTGAAACCCCATCTCTACTAAAAATACAAAAAACTAGCCAGGCGTGCATGCGGGTGCCCATAGCCCCAGCTACTTGGGAGGTTGAGGTAGGAGAATGGTGTGAACCTGGGAGGCGGAGCTTGCAGTAAGCCGAGATCGCACCGCTGCACTCCAGCCTGGGAGACAGCGAGACTCCGTCTCAAAAAAAAAAAAAAAAAAAGGCAGCCATAGACAACATGTAAATGACAAATGAGTGTGAGTGTTCCAGTCAAACTTTATTTACAAAACTGGTGGAGGCACTTCACCCCCACTAGGATGACTATAATCTAAACATCATAGTAAGTGTTGGTGAAGATGTGGAGAAACCAGCTAGTAATAATGTAAAATGATCTGGGTGCAGTGGCTCAAACCTGTAAATCTAGCACTTTGGGAGGCCAAGGCGGGTGGATCACTTGAGGTCACCAGTTTGAGACCAGCCTGGCCAACATGGAGAAACCCTGTCTCTACTAAAAATACAAAAATTAGCTGGGCGTGGTGGCGGGTGCCTGTAATCCCACCTACCCGGGAGGCTGAGTCATGAGAATTGCTTGAACCTGGGAGACAGAGGTTGCAGTGAGCTGAGATCGCACCACTGCACTCAAGCCTGGGCAATAGAAACTCTGTATCAAAAAAAAAAAAAAAAGATAAAAAAGGAAAAAAAGAATGTAAAATGATGCAGCCGGCCGGGCACAGTAGCTCACGCCTGCAATCCCAGCACTTTGGGAGGCCAAAGCGGGCAGATCTCCTGAGGTCGGCAGTTCGAGACCAGCCTGACCAACATTGAGAAACCCCATCTCTACTAAAAATACAAAATTAGCCAGACATGGTGGTGCATGCCTGTAATCTCAGCTAATCAGGAGGCTGAGGCAGGAGAATCACTTGAACCCAGGAGGCGGAACTTGTGGTGAGCTGAGATTGTGCCATTGCACTCCAGCCTGGGCAATAAGATAAAAACTCCATCTCAAAAAAAAAAAAAAAAAGAGAGAGATGCAGCCAGTCTGAAAAACACCAGAGATTCTGTTTTCCACAGGTAGTTGGTAGTTCCTCAAATGAGTAAACATAGAATTGCCATATGACCTGGAAATCTCACTCCCAGGTATATATGCAAGAGAACAGGAAACATATGTCCACACAAAAACTTGTGCCTGAATGTTCATGGTGGCATGACTCATAATAGCCAAAATATGCAAACAGACCAAATGTCTCTCAGCTGGATGAATGGATAAGCAAAATGTGGCATATCCATAGAAGGGAATATTATTTGCCTTAAAAAGAATGAAGTAGTGATACGGGCTACAACATGGAAGAACCTTGAGATTATGCTAAACGAAAGAAGCCAGTCACTACACATGAGATAATTCTATTATATGAAATGTCCACAATAGACAAATCCATAGGGAAAGAAATTAGATTAATGGTTGCTGGGGGCTGGAGTTGAGGGAATCAGGACACAGAGTTTCTTTTTGAAGTGATGAAAGTATTCTAAAATTGACTGTGGCGATGGTTGCACATATCTATAAATGTACTAAAAATCATTGAATTGTACACTTTAAATAGATGAATGTTATGGCATATGAATCACATCTCAAAAAAGCTATTATAAAAAAATTCACTTACCGATAAAGCAAAAAAGGACATGAGGGAAATTTTGGGGGTGGATAGAAGTGTTCCAAAAAATAATTTTGGTGCTGGTTTGCATGACTGTATATATTTACTACAACAGATCAAATCATATACTTTAAATGGACAAATTTGACACGATGTAAATTATACCTCAATAAGGTTCATAAAGAAGGAGGGAAAAAAAATAGGTGTTGGATTGGATTTGGCTCACAAGTCGTGGTTTGCTGACCCCTAGTCTAAATGATGAGCACACGAGGACTCTTTAGATTCTAAGTAGGCACTGCTCCAACTTGAGCTGGTTTAGGCGAAATGAGGAATATATTGGCACACACAACTGAAAAGTCTAGAGAATAGGTGGTATGTTTGCCAGAGTTCTCCAGAGAAACAGAACCTATAATATATGCTCATATACACTGTATGAGGAATTGGCTCATGGAATTACAGAGGCTGAGAAGTACCACGATCTGCCATCAGCAAGCTGAAGGCCCAGGAAAGCCAGTGGTGTCAATCAGCCTGAGTCTGAAGACCTGAGAACCAGGGAAGACCATGATGTCAATCCCAGTCCAAGAGCAGGAGAAGGTGAGATAAGATGTCCCAGCCCAAACACTAAGGCAGGGGAAAAAAGGGTGAATGCATTCTCCCTCTGCCTTTTGTTTCATTCAGGATTGGACAGTGTCCGCCCACATGGGAGAAGGCAGTCTACTTGTATTGAATCCACAGATTCAAATGCTAATCTCATCTAGAAACAATGTTTACTCTGGGCACCCTGTGGCCCATTCAAGTTGACATGTATAATTAACCATCATGGTTGGTTTCAGGCCCTGTGGAATCTAGGGGTGCAAATATCACCAGAACCTGGCTTTTTTTCCATACTGCTTCCACTCCTATCTCCACGAAATGGCTGCCAGAAGGCCCTGTCCCATTTTCTCAGCTTCAAGTCCACTGGAGAAGATTAGGGAGCCTCTTCCAAAGGTTGCTGCAAAAATATTTGCATCCTGTTGGCTCTGATTGGACTACAGGCCCTTCTCTGATCCAATCCCTGTGGCCAGGAAAACACAGTGTTCTGATTGGCCAACCCTGAGTCACATGGCACCCCCCAAAATTGAAGTATGCGGTTTTTGTTTGTTTTGCTCTGTTTTTTGAGACAGAATCTCACTGTGTCACCCAGGCTGGACTGCAGTGATGCGATCTCAGCTCACTGCAACCTCTGTCTCCCACGTTCAAGTGATTATCCTGCCTCAGATTCCTGAGTAGCTGGGATTACAGGCACCTGCCATCACACATGGCTAATTTTTGTATTTTTAGTAGAGATGGGGTTTCACCATGTTGGCCAGGCTGATCTTGAACTCCGAAACTCAGGTGATCTGCCTGTCTTGGCCTCCCAAAGTGCTGGGATTACAGGTGTGAGTCACCACGCCTGGCCAGGATGCATTTGATATTACCCAAAGCCCAGGATACACACAGGGTAGGTGGGGGACAGGTGACTCCCCTAGAGATAAATTGGAGTGCTAACTCAATGGGACCCAACAGCAGAAGTCAGGAAGCATTTCTTATACCAAATATTTTTGCTTAAGCAGTTTTCCAAACACCAAAGGAGTTAAATAAACATTGTTAGTCATGTTCTATCAGTGACAAAGTGAAAGAGTGAAGACAGCCTGCAGGTCACTGGCAAAGCAAATCCCCACCCCGCTCACCCCGAGTCTTTCACCTTTGCTCTCAGCATGAGGTTTAACTACCTGCAAGTCAAGACAGAAGGGGTCATTTATTCAACAGACGGTTATTACAGCCAGCCACGCACACCATGTCTATAAAATTCTCTTAGATCAGGAAATTGAAACTCCTGGAAATTAAGGGGCAGACGCAAAGACTGTGTAGCAGAGCGCAGGGCTGGGTCTCAAGCACCAGGGGCAGTGCCGCACCGCCCAGACACTCCAAGCTTTTTTAGGGCAGCCATAGAACCCGGAGAAGTCCTCTGTGATGCCTGCAGAGTCGCTGTCTTCACCTTCCTAGAAGGGGAAGGGGGATCCAATCAAAAGGAAATCAGAAAGTTGGGGATGGCCAGGTGCGGTGGCTCACGCCTGTAATCCCAACACTTCAGGAGGCTGAGGCGAGAGGATCACTTGAGATCAGGAGTTCAAGACCAGTCTGACCAACATGATGAAACCCTGTCTCTACTAAAAATACAAACATTAGCCAGATGTATTGGCACACACCTGTAATTCCAGCTACTCAGGAGGCTGAGGCAGGAGAATCGCTTGAACCTGGGAGGTGGAGGTTGCAGTGAGCAGAGATCACACCACTGCATTCCAGCCTGGGCGACAGAGTGAAACTGTGTTTCAAAAAAAAAAGAGAGAGAGAGAAAGTGGTCACTACAATGGGTCTTTCTGTTATTGTATTCTAGTGTGTGTGTGTGTCTGCATCTGCCTTCATCACTGTATCATAAGTTCCTTGTGGATGGAGCTTTTATCTTAATTCTCTTTGTACACTGAGGGCTCAGTAATGGGGGGTCCAACTCCAAGATGCTCAATAAATGTTTTTGCACTGGACAGAAAAAATTAACAGAGCAAATAGGGACAATGAGCGTCTTTGACCTGAACACAAGGAAGACTCAGTGCCACCTTACTGTCCTAAAAGCTAGACCCAAAACTAAGATGGTATCCAGCCTGTCCAGTGCCAGAGTGGCCCAACTTTTATTTCTTCTCCTTGTTTCTCCCATAGGGTAGTCAGTCGTGAAGCTTAGCCTGTGTCTCTTTCCTCCTTCAAATCTTCTCCCAGGGCTTTGTTCTGGCAGGCCCTCACTCCTGACCACCAGCCAGGACAACGGGCCCACCCCAGGCCAGGGAATAAAATCTAAATACCTCCCTTCTGTCAATACCCCACCGTTGGTCCTTCCACAAGTCCTTCCAAGCCCCTATCTCTGTACCTTTGCAAACCGAGCTCCTCTGTTCCCTCCCCTCTCTTTGCCCTTCCTCGTCTCTCCCACCTCCCTGTGGCATCGTGCTTGCACTTCCTAAGTGCAGAACTCACTTGGCCACCATGGTTCAGTCTGATCCTTTTGCATCAATACCCTTCCTTGTTTGTCTGGCTGCCTCCAGCCAGCTCTCCTTTTGGAGACAGCTCAGCACCACCTCTTTCCAGAAGCTTTCCTATTCACCCCTTCCACCCTAGGGTGGAATTGGGAATCCCTTCTCTTCCTCCTTAAGGCCTCTCTATTTAACCAGTGCTGCAACAGCCTTTCTTGCGTGAGAGGAAATTGTCTGCCGCCCCATCTTTCTCCACTGCTAGATATGAACATCTTTTTATTTTCAAGATGGAGTTTTGCTCTTGTTACCCAGGCTGGAGTGCAGTGGCACAACCTCCGCCTCCCAAGTACAAGTGATTCTCCTGCATCAGCCTCCTGAGTAGCTGAGATTACAGGTGCCCACCACCACGCCCGGCTAATTTTTAAAAAATTTTTTTTGAGATGGAGTCGCCCAGGCTGGAGTGCAATGGCACAATCCCGGCTCACTGCAACCTCTGCCTCCTGGGTTCAAGCGATTCTCCTGCCTCAGCCTCCCAAGTAACTGGGACAACAGGCATGCGACACCGCACCCAGCTAATTTTTTATATTTTTAATAGAGACAGGGTTTCACCATATTGGCCAGGCTGATCTCGAACTCCTGACCTTGTGATCCATCTGCCTCAGCCTCCCAAAGTGCTGGGATTACAGGCGTGAGCCACTACGCCTGGCCAGATATGAACATCTTAATGACACAAATGATACTATTTGTCTCAGTCTTTGCTGCACCTAAGAATGCCTGGCACACAGTAGTTGCATAATAGTTGCTTTACTTAATGAATGAATGCAAGTATGCATGTGACTGTTATGGGGGCTCCTTCTATCCTGGCCAGTGCCTAAAAGAGACTGGCCCATGGTGGGCACTCAATGCATGTTCATGGAATGATTAAATGAATGAATGGGTTGATGGATAGATGGGTAGATAATTCCTTCAGTGCTTCTCCTTGCAAGGTGACCAACTATCCTAGTTTGCTCAGGACATGGGACTTCTGGTGCTAAACCTAGGCAAGTCTCAGGCAAACTGGGAAAAGCTGGCCACCCTACCCTACCTACCTCCATGACAGCATATAAAACCGGACTCCAGTCAGCCTGGATTAAATCTTAGTCACTTGCTAATCTTGTGTATTTTATGATTTCCTCATTTCACACATTCGTGTCCAGTCTTCTGATTTTGCTTGAGAGCATAGATCTTTCCTTAGGGTGACCCACAGTAACCCTTCAGGGCTACACAGAAACAGGCTTGGAAAGATCTTCATTATCATCATTATTTAAACTCTTCATGTGTGTTTTTTCTCTAAATCTCCCAGTGACCTCATGAGGTAGATATTCTCCTTCTCATTTTACACATGAGACTGTAAAACCCTGGAGTCCGAGTGACCAATCCAAGCTAGCACACCTAGGACGTGGTAGGATTTAAAACTGGTGTAAGCCGGGAGCAGTGGCTCACACCTATAATCACTGCAATTTGGGTGGCCAAGGCAGAAAGATCTCTTGAGGCCAGGAGTTCAAGACCAGCCTGGGCAACATAGTGAGACCCTGTCTCTACAAAAAATGTAAAAATCAGCCGGATGCAGTGGCAAGCGCCAGTAGTCCCAGCAACTTGGGACGCTGAGACAGGAGGATGCTTGAGCTCAGGAGGTCGAGCTGCGGTGAGCTATGATCACACCACTGCACTCCAATCTAGGCAACAGAGTGAGACCCTGTCTCTAAAACAAAAACAAAACAGGCCCGTTGGAGTCTGAATCCGTTGCTTAAGAGGCACCCAGGTTGGTCCCTCTTCAGCACCCAGGCCCAGATCCTGTAGGGTGTGGCAGCTGCCCATCACCCTCATTGGGTACCTGAATGCATGGCTGGGTGAAAGTCCCTTAGAGTCCTGTTCTCCAGCTGCTAGCCCAGGACCTTGAGCTCTAGAGAGAAGAGAATCAACACCACTCCCAAAGGGGAGAAATTGCCACTCTCCAGCTCTGGAGATTTGGCCCATGGTGTGTCAAATAGAGGCCCATCCCTCATTTCTAACAGTCCTGCCAACTCCCCCTTGGACACAAGAGCAGGGAAAATGCTTCCCCAAGGTCAGGAAGGTATATTTGTCTCTGAGGACTGCTGTCACAAAGTACTGTAAACTGGGTAGCTGAAACTCATAGAAATTATTATTTCACAGTTCTGGAGGCCAGAAGTTCAACATCAAGGTTTGGGTAGGGTTGGTTCCTTCTGGAGGTTTCTGGGGAGAGTCTGATCCAGGCCTGCCTGGCTGGATCCTGATTCTGGCTCATGGTGGCTCCAGGCAATCCTTGGCGTTCCTCTGCTTGTAGATGCTTCACTCCAACTTCTACTTCTGTCTCCATCTGGCCTTGCCTCTTTTTGTTTCTGTGTCTTCTCTTCTTCTTATAAAGACACCAGTCATTGGGTTTAAGGCCCACTGTAAATCCAGGATAATTGCTTCTGGAGATCCTTAACTAATTACACCTATGTATTAGTCGATTTACACTGCTGATAAAGACATACCCGAGACTGGGTAATTTATTTAAAAAAATAAATAAATAAAAGAGGTTTAATGGATTCACAGTTCCACGTGGCTAGGGAGGCGTCACAATCATGGTGAAAGGTGACAGGCACATCTTACACGGTGGCGGCAAGAGAGAAAGAGAGCCAAGTGAAAGGGGTTTCCCCTTATAAAACCACGAGATCTCATGAAACTTATTCACTACCACGAGAACAGTATTAAGGGAAACCTCCCCCGTGATTCAGTTATCTCCCACTGGGTCCCTCCCACAACACTTGGGGGTTATGGGAGCTACAATTCAAGATGAGAATTGGGTGGAGACACAGCCAAACCATATCAACCTACAAAGATCCTTTTTCCAAATAAGGTCACATCCCAGCATTCTGCGTGGACATGAATCTGGGGGGACACAGTTCAACCCATTACAGAAGTTCATCGCCTTGGAGGCTTCCAGTGTCTGCTGAGAACATTACCACATCACCCACTTCCCCAGGCCCTCCTTCCACAGGACATCCCTGCAACAGCTGCTGTGGAGGAGGCCACCAACCTCACCCTGCATAGACCACCCCCTCAACCCATACCCACTCTGCCCTGCCAGGCTCCTAGGAAGTCTGACGGCTCCATGACAAGCCCCACGCACTGGCGGGAGATGTGGGGGTGGGGGGAAACCACAGTTGCAGAATCCCAGCATGAGAAGAAGGAAAGTGCTGACTTAAAAATTGAAACCCTGACAGATGTAGAGCTTTTTAACTCTGCGATGGGCCTGTTGGCACTTGTCAGATCCTAGCACGTTTGCTAATGTGCATTTTCATCAAAGGAAGAGCCTGCTAGAGATCCCATGGCTGGCCCAACCTCTTTGCTTCCACCTCCCTGCTTGGTTGTCCCTGCCTGTTCTCGCCCTTCCCTCCTCCTATGCCTTCCAGTCCCAGCCTTTCCTTGTTCCTGTCCTCTCCTCCCCTCCCCTTTCTCTGTCTCTGTGCCTCCTCTCATCATCCCAGGGCCCCCCCCACCCCACCATCCAGTCTTCCTTCTGGCTTCTTTCCTCTCCTGTCTCCTTTTCTATTTTATTTTATTTTATTTTATTTTATTTTATTTTATTTTATTTTATTTTATTTTTTGAGATGGAGTATTGCTGTTGTAGCCCAGGCTGGAGTGCAATGGTGCAATATCAGCTCACCGCAACCTCCGCCTCCTGGGTTCAAGTGATTCTCCTACCTCAGCCTCCCAAGTAGCTGGGATTTTAGGCACCCGCCACCACATCCAGCTAATGTTGTATTTTTAGTAGATATGGGGTTTCCCCATGTTGGTCAGGCTGGTCTAGAACTCCCGACCTCAGGTGATCCACCCGCCTTGGCCTCACAGAGTGCTGGGATTACAGGCATGAGCCACCATACCCAGACTCTCTTCTTTCAGTTCAGCAAGACAAACATTTATTGCAACCACTACAGAATTCCAGGGACTGAGCTCACAGTGAGTGTCTCAGTCCATCTGAGCTGCTCTAACACAATTCCTGAGGTTGGGCAATTTCTCAGCAACAGAGGTATATTGCTTACAGTTCTGGAGGCTGGGAAGTCCAAGATCAAGCTGTCAACAGATGCCGTGTCTGGTGAGGGCTTGGTCTCTGCTTCCTAGATGGGCCTTCTTGCTGTGTCCTCACAGGCTGGACAGGGCAAAAGGGTGAACAAGCTCCCTCAGGCCTTCTCTATGAAGGCACTAATGCCATTCACAAGGTCTCCACCCTCATGACCTAATCCCAAAGGCTCCACCTCCTAGGGTTTGACTTCAACATATGGATTTGAGAGGGGCACATAAATACAGACCATAGCAATGACAGCATAAAGAAAACAAGGCCAGGTGTGGTGGTTCACACCTGTAATCTCAGCACTTTGGGAGGCCGAGGCAGGCAGATCACTTGAGGTCAGGAGTTCAAGAACAGCCCGGCCAACATGGTGAAACCCTGTCTCTACTAAAAATATACAAATTAGCCATGCCTGGTGGTGGGCTCCTGTAGTCCCAGCTACTCGAGAGGCTGAGGCAGGAGAATCGCTTGAACCCAGGGGGTGGAAGTTGTAGTGAGCAGAGATCACTCCACTGCACTCCAGCCTGGGCAACAGAGTGAGACTCCATCTCAAAAAAAGACAAGGCAATAGGGCTTGTCCCTATAGGGTCATAGTTACCCATTCCTGCCCTGTCATGTTGCTATCTTCTCTGAATCTCTTTCCTTTTTGAGGAGCATGTGTTACAGGGTCTTGCTCTGCTGGCCAGGCTGATCTCAAGCTCCTGGCCTCAAGCAATCCTCCCACCTCAGCCTCCCAAAGCACTGGGATTACAAGCATGAGCCACTGTGCTCAGCCACTCTTTCTTCTTTTTTCCCCTCCTCCTTTCATCTTCTTCCTTTATCTTGGGATCTTTTCTGTCTCCCTCACTTTCCAGGCCAGTTCAAACAACTCTTCCTTGCCCATACCACTGTACGTACCACTGTATTATAGGAGCCAGAGATGCAGACAAGAGTAAGATGAGTTTGCCGTCTCGGAGTCTCCTTGTTCCTCCCCTCTCTGCTCTCTCTATTTTCTCCAACAACAACCCCCCCGGCTCTTTTTTTTTTTTTTGAGACTCCACCCTGCTCTGTTGCCCAGGCTGGAGTGCAGTGGCGTGATCTTGGCTAACTGCAACCTCCGTCTCCCGGGTTCAAGAGATTCTCCTGCCTTAGCTTCCCCAGTAGCTGGGATTACAGGCGTGTGCCACCACAGCCTGCTAATTTTTGTATTTTTAGTGGAGACGGGGTTTCCATGTTGGCCAAGCTGGTCTCGAACTCCTGACCTCAGGTGATTCACTGGCCTCGGCCTCCCAAAGTGCTGTGATTACAGGTGTGAGCCACTGCACCTGGCCTCTATTTCCTCTTTTCTTCTCTGTCATCCCTCCCTCTCACTTCCCCAAAACCCTCCCCATCATTGTGCATTTCCTTGCCTATGCCGAGTCGCAGGCTTTAGCATCCTGTACAAGAAAGGCTATGTGCTAATTGCACTGCCTCCTCTGGCTTCCTTTGATGATGGGGCCAGGCCTCATACTCCATATTGCAGGTGGTGCTGGAGCCACCGGCCAGGATTAGCTGATGCATGTGGGCAGACAGCCTATCCAAAAGGCCCTTGCCACATTGGCCCCGGGCCCGGAACTGCTGATCTGCTGGATATGTCCGAGTGAACAGGAGCAGCTCTCAGAGGCCTCAGCCCTGTGGGTGGCCAGGGAAGGCTGATGCAAGTGGACACATGATCAGAAGCAGAACGAGAAGTTCCCTGCCCTGGCTCTGAGCTGGGCTGGCTGATTGGAATAGACATGCTGGGTCACTGGTTGGCTGGACCCCAGGGGTGTCTGGGGCAGATCAAAGGGAGAGGATGCCCAGGTGCTAAAACCATGGTTAAAAAGGAAGTCAGGGCCAGGTGCAGTGGCTCACTCCTGTAATCCCAACAGTTAAGGCAGGGGGATCACTTGAACCCAGGAGTTCGAGACCAGCCTGGGCTCAACATGGAGAAATCCTGTCTTTACTAAAAATACAAAAATTAGCTGGGTGTGGTAGCGCACGCCTGTAGTCCCAGCTATTCAGGAGGCTGAGGTGGTAGAATTGATTGAGCCTGGGAGGTGGAGGTTGCAGTGAGCCAAGATCATGCTATTGCACTCCAGCCTGGTGACAGAGGGAGACCCTCTCTCAAAAAAATTTAAAAAAAGGAAGTCAGGGGTGGGGCTTCTTTCCCTGGGCTGGAGATTTGCAGGACAACCCTTGCCTGGGTTGTGTTTTCTTGAATATTCAGGAGGTCAAAAAGAAGGCAGCTCTGGGTGCAAACTGTGGCTCTGTTCACTATGGTTGACCCTGTCCTTCTCCCTGTAACCTCATGTCCCCAACATCTATTCTCCCCAACTGATGATGGCAGGCATGGGACTTCCATTCCCCTGACCCATGACTGGTTCACCACGTGATCTAGTGACCACGTGATCTAGTGACAGGAAAGTCTGCGGGGCCTTTGGGGAAGCTTCTCTAGTCCTAAGGAGGAGACACTGAACAGTCCTCTCTGTGTCTGAATGAAAAGCTGGGAATCTCTGCAGCCTGAGACAGAGTCGACCCCAAGAATGTTAGATCCAAGTTGTAAAGAACTCACAATGTTGATGATGATACTACACAGCCATGGGCTATATTACAGCTAAAGCATGCCCTTCCTTGGATATTTTATTTACTTATTGATTTATTTTTATTTTTTTATTTTATTGAGATGGAGTCTTGCTCTGTCGCCCAGGCTGGAGTGCAGTGGCATTATCTTGGCTCACTGCAACCTCTGCCTCCTGGGTTCAGGCGATTCTCCTGCCTCAGCCTCCCGAGTAGCTGGGATTACAGGCACCCGCCACCATGCCTGGCTAATTTTTGTATTTTTAGTAGAGGCGGGGCTTCTCCATGTTGGCCGGGCTGGTCTTGAACTCCTGACCTCAGGTGATCCACCCGCCTTGGCCTCCCAAAGTGTTGGGATTACAGGCATGAGCCACCACACCTGGCCGGTTATTTTTTTTTAATTAGAGATGAGATATTGCTCTATTGCTTAGGTTGGGGTGCAGTGGTGTTATCATAGCTCACTGCAGCCTCAAACTCCTGAGCTCAAGCAATCCTCCTGCCTTAGCTCCTGGAGTAGCTAGAGCTACAAGTTCATGCCACCATGCCTGGCTGATTTAAAAAAAAAAATTGTAGAGATGGGGTCTTGCTATGTTGCCCAGGATGGTCTTGAAGTCCTGGACTCAAGCGACCCTCCTGCCTAAGCCTCCCAAAGTGCTGGGATTACAAGCGAGAGCCACTGTGTCCTGCCTGGATTTCTTATTATGTGAAGTAATGACATTTCTTTTTTTTTTTTTTTGAGATGGAGTCTCACTGTCAGGCTGGAGTGCAGTGGCACGATTTCGGCTCACTGCAGGCTCCGCCCCATGGGGGTTCACGCCATTCTCCTGCCTCAGCCTCCCGAGTAGCTGGGACTACAGGTGACTGCCACCTTGCCCGGCTAATTTTTTTTTTGTATTTTTAGTAGAGACGGGGTTTCACTGTGTTAGCCAGGATGGTCTCGATCTCCTGACCTCGTGATCCACCCGCCTCGGCCTCCCAAAGTGCTGGGATTATAGGTGTGAGCCACCGCGCCTGGCCAAATAATGACATTTCTTAAGACCATTTGAGCCCACCTAAGTTGTGTGGTCTATAACTTGCAGCCTAAAGCATTCTAAATAACAGACTAACATAGTATTTGCCTTCTCTGAGCATCATCTGAGATCATGATGCCTATTCCCTAGGATTGCTATGAGAATTCATGAAATGGTGCATTTAGCACAATGCCCGGTACCTAGGGAGGAAACATTATTGTAATTATTATTATTATTTGAGATGGAGTTTTGATCTTGTCGCCCAAGCTGGAGTGCATTGGTGCAATCTTGGCTCACTGCAACCTCCACCTCTTGGGTTCAAGCGATTCTCCTGCCTCAACCTCCCAAGTAGCTGGGATTACAGGCGTGCATCACCATGCTACACATGTTACACTAGTGGGGGAATGTAACATGGTGCAGTTGCCGTTGTAAACAGTTTGGGAGTTCCTGAAAATGCTAAACATACAATTAACAATTAAGTTGCCCTAAGACCCAGCAATCCCACTCCGAGATACACACCCAAGAGAATCGAAAACATATGTCCATATAGAAACGTGTACACATAGCAAGTGTAATGTACATAGTATTATTCATAAAAGCCAAAAGGTGGACGTGACCTAAATGGCCATCGTTGAATGGGAAGATGAGCAAATCGTGGCATAGCCATACAACGGAATATGATTTGGCAGTAAAGGAATGAAGTATTGACACACGCCATGCCATGGATGAATCTAGCAACATCATGCTAAAGAAGTGAAGGAAGCCAGAAACCAAAGGTTGCAAATTGTATAATTCCTTTTCTATGAAGTGTCCAGCATAGGTAAATCCATAGAGACGGAAAGCACATGAGTGAGTGGTTGCCAGGGACGACAGAGAGAGGGGCAGGGAGGGGAGAGAATAGGAGCAGAGCAAGTGAATGAAAAATAGTGGGTTTAGGGTTTCCTTCTGCAGTGACAGAAATATTTTGGAACTTGATAGAGGTGGTGGTTGCAGAACCCTGGGAATGTAGTAAATGTCACTGTGTTGTATCTTTCTTTCTTTCTTCTCCTTCCTTCCTTCCTTCCTTCCTTCCTTCCTTCTTTCCTTCCTTCCTTCCTCCTGTCTTTCCTGACAGAGTCTTGCTCTGTTGCCCAGGCTGGTGTGCAGTGGCACAATCTCGGCTCACTGCAACCTCTACCTTCTGGGTTCAAGCGATTCTCCTGCCTCAGCCTCCCGAGTAGTTGGGACTATAGATGTGCGACACCACACCTGGCTAATTTTTGCATTTTTAGTAGAGACAGGGTTTCACTGTGTTGGCTAGGCTGGTCTCGAACTCCTGACCTCAGGTAATCTGCCCACCTTGGCTTCCCAAAGTGCCGGGATTACAGGCGTGAGCCACCGCACCTGGCTAACAACGGTCTGTTTTGCTATTGCATTTTGCTTCAGTTTTTTAAAAAGTCAGTTATTATGAATGGAGGAGGCATCAGGGAGGCAGGAAAGAGGAATGATGTCCAACTCCACCCCCAGAAATACCCAAACCCATTTTTTTGCCTGGTCCTGAACCCCTTTCTCCTAATGTGTGTCCAGCTCAGAGTCAGACACATAGATGCTCAACAAGTGTTGGTTTCTCTCCCTCCCCCACACTGCTAGCTCCCGGTATAAAGGGGGAAAAAATCTCATAACCAGTGTAACTGCCGCACTTGAACCTTTGGACTGAATCACATCTGCCACTTAGGGAGGGTCGTGTTTGCCTTGTGCTCCGACCACAGCCTGCACTTTGGGCTCTGTGTTATCTGCGAGCCCTGCCAGCTTGCAAAAACCCTGCCCAGCTCCAGCCCGCGCCGGCAGAATTACATGTTATCCTGGATCTCCCTGTATTTTCTGAGCTGGCATCTTAATGAACTGTTGATTAGGGTCTTTCGGGCCTGGCTAGGATTCCCCTTTTGCGGAGAGCTCCAAGGTCCCCTGGTTGCACCAATCATCCTGGAAAGGCCTGGTTCCGTGGCCGCTGGCCAGAGTCTCTGCACCTTTGGGAAAGTTTTGTTCTCAGGCAGTTCCCAAGGCTCCCTGGGCTAGAAGCTATTCTTGGGGTGTTTAGGGGGCTGTGGGCGCAGGAACAACAGCTGTGGCTCTGCTCACCTTTGTCGCTCCCAACCAGAATGTGAGCACCTGCTGCAGGCCGGGCATGGGCTAGGGGTGAATGTAGAGATGAGGCAGCCGAATCTGACATCCCAAGGAGCTCAGAGTTGAGGGAGGAGGAGGGAGAAGCAGGCAATATCCCCTGTAAGATACTCAGCGGGGACAGCTGCACAATTTGTGCAGCCCGGGGCAAAATGAAAATGCAGAGCCCCTTGTGCAAAAATTATTACAAAGTTCAAGTTGGTGACAGCAGAGCTTCAAAAGAGCATTACCCTTCTAAGCACCAGCCCCTGTGTGGGCACTGGTCTCATGCCTGTGAAACTGGCCCTGCATTAGTAGCAGCTAACATGAATTGAGCACTTACTGTATGCCTGTGGCTGTAGAGCTCAGGGGTTGGGAACACTGACTCTGGACCCAGACTCCTCTGCCTCTTATTAAATTACCCGGTCTCTCTGTGCCTCAGTTTCCTCGTCTGTAAAATGGGAGCAATAATAATAAAGAGTGTAGGCCCGTGTCTGGCCTGCAATATCTGCTACAGAAGCATTCACTGTTAGTGAATTTACATGTATGGACTCAGCTGATCCTCACAGGAGTCTAAGAGGTTGATGCTATTATTATTATTATTATTATTATTATTATTAAGACAGAGTCTCACTCTGTTGCCCAGGCTGGAGTGCAGTGGCGCAATCTTGGCTTACCGCAACCTCTGCTTCCCGGGTTCTAAGAGATTCTCCTGCCTCAGCCACCCGAGTAACTGGGATTAGAGGTGCGTGCCACCATGCCTGGCTAATTTTGTATTTTTAGTCGAGATGGGGTTTCACCATGTTGGCCAGGCTAGTCTCGAACTCCTGATCTCAGGTGATCCACCTGCCTCAGCCTCCCAAAGTGCTGGGATTACAGTCGTGAGCCACTGCGCCTGGCCAGTGGATGCTATTATTATACCTGTTACCAGGTAGGGAAACCAGGCACATGTTACATTGGGTAATTTAACCTTAGTCATTCGGAGGCGAGGCGTGGATTTGAACCTAAATCCTCCCACAGCTAGGCTGGGGCCACAGTGTTGTCATGTGAGAAGGTGAACAGGGTGAAGGAGCACAGGGGGCAGGTACTGTGTCCATGCTGTGGGGCAGAGGACGCTCCCTAGGGGGTCCCTCGTGCTACCCCTGGCTCTGAGTCAGTGTTCACTAAATGCAGATGGAATTGCAGAATTGGTTTTGTTTTAAGCCAGGCGCAGTGGCTCATGCCTGTAACCCCAGCACTTTGGGAGGCCGAGGCGGGCGGATCACGAGGTCAGGAGATCGAGACCATCCTAGCTAACATGGTGAAACCCCGTCTCTCCTAAAAATACAAAAAAATTAGCCGGGCATGGTGGCGGGCACCTGTAGTCCCAGATACTCGGGAGGCTGAGGCAGGAGAATGGTGTGAACCCGGGAGGCGGAGTTTGCAGTGAGCCGAGATCGCGCTACTGCCCTCCAGCCTGGGTGACAGAGCGAGACTCCGTCTCAACAACAACAACAAAAAAAACCAAAAAAAACCCAGAATTGGTTTTGTTTCTTTTTACAAATCTACTTTATGCCAGGCACTTTCCTATCGCTTCATTCGCCTCCCAGGTGTGTTTGTTTTTTTTCCATTTTACGCATAGGGGTATTAAGCTCGGCCCTAGGAGAAGTCTTTAGACCAATGCTGCCCAGCCTGGAAGTGGTGAATCGGGGACTGCCCTCCTGACTCGCTTGGATTCCAAACCCCTGGCTCTTTCCAGCCCAGCCCACGCCCCTCCGGAAGCTCTGCCCAGAAACGTGCATGGTTGGCATTGCTGAGCTTGGGAGTCCTGCATGGCCCAAATCCCATGAAAGCCGCCTGCGCTGCATTAGAAGTGCAGCAAGGATGGAAGTGAGAGGTAAAATGTAGATTTCAGCACAAAAGCTTAGAGAAACTTCATGATGCCCCTAGGGCCATAGGGATCCTCTCCTCTCTCCCTGCCCCAGGCAGACAAAATAGCTAAACCACCCAGGAAGTGTCCTGACAGGAGATCTGCTCACGCATCAACTCTGTTATCCTGTGCTCTGTGGCCTCTGAACAGGAACCCCCAAAATTCAGATGAGCAAGGAAGGCAAAGGTGTCACTGAGGGCTTGGCAAAGTACTTGCAGGGATCTCCCAAGAAGCCTTTTTCCTGACAGCCTCCTCAGAAGAAGATGTGTGGATTATCATTGCGAAACCCCCAAAGCCCAGCCCCGCCTTCAGAGACTCCGGGAAAGAGCTGCATGGTGGGGTGAGCTTGGCGATGGCAGTTGATCCTTTCCAGATGCCGGGCTCCGGGCCTTGCGGGCAGCCAGGCTGGTCAGTGGCTCCTGGTCACATGCGTGCCACCAGAGGCAGAGGGACAGGGGAAAGGGGCAAGAGTCTGCTCTGAGCCAGGGACTTCCAGGAAGAGCCTGAATAGTCCTGCCCCAGGCGGCTGGTTCTTTCCTCTTAGTGAGCAGCCATGCACACATGACGATTTGTTTTCCTTTTTTTTTTTTTAATTAACTTCTTACTTTATGCATTTCTTTCTTTATTTTTGAAACAGGGTCTTGCTCTGTCTCCCAGGATGGCACCCAGTGGCATGATCTCCGCTCACCGCAGCCTTGAATTCCTGGGCTCAAGCCATCCTCCTACCTCAGCCTCCCAAGTAGCTGGGACTATTGGTGCACACCACCGCACCCAGATAATTTTTTTTACTTTTTAGTAGAGATGAAGGTCTCGCTATGTTTCCCGGCTAGTCACAAACCCCTGTCCTTAAGTGATCCTCCCATTTTGGCCTCTCAAAGCACTGGGATTACAAGTGTAAGCTGCTGTGCCCAACCCAATTTACTTTTTATTTAAATATAATTTCAGACTTAGGAAAAAGTTGCAAGAACAATACAAAGAATTCCCATGTACCTTTCATCCAGATTTCCCAAATGTTACTGCATTACCACTTTGCTGTATCCTTCCCCCACCCCCCACCCCGTCTCTGTAGATACAGTTATAAAGAGGAGAAAAATGCTTGTTTTCTCAGACATAACACCTCTGTGAAATACTTCACTGTGGATTTCCTAAAAACAAGCAACATTGTCTTACAAAACCACAATACAATGATCAAACGCAGGGAACGAACACTGACACAGCGTTATTGTCTCATCTACAAACTTTCTCCAGGTCTCCCCATTTGTACTGATGATGTCCTTTGTCACTAAAGGAAGCTCCAGATGTCATATGGCATTTCATTGTCCTCTCTTTTGCTTTCTTTAGTCTGAAGCAGTTCCTGTGTCTTTTTATGTCTTTCATAAACATTGACATTTTTCAAGAGCACAGGTCAGAGATTTTATAGAACATCCCTCAATTTGGGTTTGTCAGCTGTTTCTTCATGGTTAGATTCAGGTTACGCGCTTTCATTCACAGCGCATCCTATCAGCTGGCGCATACTGCCAATTTGCCTCATTCTGGGGATGCTAACTTTGATCACCAGGTTGAGACTGTATTCTTTTAAGCTAAACACAAAATGAAACAAAAACAGAGAAGCCAGAATTCTAATGATACCCTAAGTCCCAGCTCAGAAGCCACAGACCACACCCTCATCAATTTTTCTGCTCATACAGAAAAAAAAAAGTTAATGTATCAGTTATCTATGGCTGTGTAACAAACCACCCCAAACCCACAGTGGCTTAAAATAACAACAATGTTATTGCTTATGGCTCTGTGAGCCAGAGATAGACGCAGGGCCCTGCTGAGCAGTTCTTCTGCCTCACATGGTATCATCTGGGTTCACTCATGTGGCTGCACTCTCCCTGGAGCTTGACTGGAGCTGGAAGACCCAAGATGACCTCACTCACATGTCTGGCACTTGGTTTTTGCTGTCAGCTGGGGTGCTTGGTTCTCCTCCATGTGGCCTTTCCAGAAGGATAGCTTGGGCCTCTTTACATCGTGGCTGGGTTCCAAGAAAGTGAAAATAGAAGCTGCAAGGCCTGGAAGTTGCCCAGCCTCACTTCTCCTGAGTTCTGTTGCTAAAAGCAAGGCACCGGGCCAGCCCAGATTCAAGGAGAGGATAAAGAATTCTTCCTTTGGATGGGAGGAGTGGCAAAATCCATTGCAAAAGAGCATATGAGATGGGGTCTTTGGAAATGATCTACCTCAGTTAAGGATACAGCATACCAACGGTGTCTCCTTGCCCACCCAGGGTAAACTACTTTTATCGGTGTTTTCCATGAACCCTGGAATGGAAAGTTAGGGCACAGAGAAGTGGGGGTTGCATACCTTGTGCTGGAAGGGTGGGCATAGAGCTCAACTCGTTTGCCCCCAGAATGATGGAAGGAAGGTCCTGGGGTTGGAATTGGAAGGAAGAAATAAAAGAGCACAGGAGGCATATTGATTTTCCCCCATGTACGGTGCTGGGTCCGGTCCTTCAGATGTCCCAAATTTGGATAGGGGAGGGCTTGGACTGTGGCTGTACTACTCAGACTGTCCAGAGGGCTACAAATGAGAAACGAGGCAGTCAGCCTTTGCTCTGCCTCTTTCAGAGGAATGTCAGTCCTTATGCTCAGAATCTTTAGTCTTCACTATTCTTTTCAATTCAGTTCAATTCCAAAGGCCTTTCCTGGGTCTCTGTTATGTAGAGATATTTATTGAGCACCTACTATGTCTGCAGAGCTCGGTGCTGAGGATGGAGGGATGGAAGTGAATTGGTCCTTGCCCTTTGGGAGCTCACAGCCTAGAGATGAAATTTACCTATAGACAAACCATTGCAGATCATTGTCATGGAAATGCATGCACGTGAGTGGAATCCAGAGCTGAGGAGTGGCTAAGTGTGCCTGGGGACCCTAGGGAAGGAACATAAAAGGGACAATGCATGACTGATCATTCTTAAAGAAGGAGCAGATAGGCCGGCAGAGGAGGCAGCCAAGGGTTGGGGAGGGGAGGAACAGGGCAGGTTAGGAAACTGCCCCTCGCTGAGAATAGTTATCAACAAGGTATAGGGAGGATTCCAGGAGGGTGCAGAGAGATGAGACCAAGGGATAATCATGAACTAGAACTCTGCAATCTACTAACGCTGGTGTTTCTTACTTTCTTCCCATTCTTTCCCAAGAGTCCTTGCCAGCTCAGGTCTAAAGTCCTTATCCTTGTAGACCACCCATTCAATAGAGCCTTGGGCCAGGCATGGTGCTGCATGCCTGTAATCCCAGCTACTGGGGAGGCTGAGGCAGAAGGACTGTTTGAGGCCAGGAGACTGAGACCAGCCTGGGCAGCACAGTAAGACACCTATCTCTCTCTCTCTCTCTCTTTTTTTTTTTTTTTTGAGATGGAATCTTGCTCTTGTCGCCCAGGCTGGAGTGCAATGGCACGACTTCAGCTCACTGCAACCTCTCCCTCCCTGGTTCAAGCGATTCTCCTGCCTCCGCCTCCTGAGTAGCTGAGATTACAGGTGCCTGCCACCATGCCCAGCTAATTTTTGTATTTTTAGTAGAGATGGGGGTTTGTCATGTTAGCCAGGCTGGTCTCGAACTCCTGACCTTGTGATCTGCCCGCTTCGGCCTCCCAAAGTGCTGGGATTATAGACGTGAGCCACTGCACCTGGCCAATAAGACACTTATCTCTAAAAAAATTTTTTTAAAAAGATTAGCCAGGTGCAGTGGTACGTGCCTGCAGGTCACAGCTACTCAAGAGGCTGAGGCAGAAGGATCACTTAAGCCAAGGAGTTCGAGGCTGCATTGAGGTATGATCATGCCACTGCACCCCAGCCTGGGAGAGGGAGCGAGATCCTGTCTCTAACAAAATAAATAAATAAGAGACTTGAGATGAGACAGTGAGAAAGGTGGACAGGAGGACTTTTATTTATTTATTTATTATTTTATTTTTCTCTTTTTTTTCATCATACTTTTAAGTTCTAGGGTACATGTGCACAACATGCAGGTTTGTTACGTATGTATACATGTGCCATGTTGGTGTGCTGCACCCATTAACTCATCATTTACATTAGGTATATCTGACAGGAGGACTTTTTAGAGAAACTTATTTCATCTCTATAACAAGGAGCTGGGAGAAAGGAGGGAGGGGAATGTCATCTGGGAGTTTTGGAGTTTGGATTGGGAAAAAGGAGGGCACAGCTTGTATTCAGTGTTGCTGCAGGGTTTGGACTACATACGGTATGGATTTAATTAGTATTTGATAGCTAGACTGTGGATCTTTGAATGCAACTAAGTCCGTAGAAGGAGCCATATGGGGACCCATAATTTATATGTGTTACATCTTTTTAAACATACACATATACAGTAATAAGGGAGGTCACATTTAAAAAAGGGATGCATTCTTGAAGATCTTTGCATAATTAAAACCTCAAATAACCCAAGGATAACCCTGGAAAGGTTTCATTTATCAACTAAAGTATCGCTAACACAAGGCAATAGTGCACCATGGCTCGGCTTCATTTGGCCCACTCAGCTCCGAAATGATGCATTTATTGATGCTTTTTTTTTTTTTTGTCTTTTTGGAGAGGTTTACATTATTCTACATTTTGCACCCAAAGGGAGACTTTATTTCATACTTTTTTTTTTCTTTTTATTCTGAGACAGAGTTTCACTTTTGTTGCCCAGGCTGGAGTGCAATGGTGCAATCTCAGCTCACCACAAGCTCCGCCTCCCAGGTTCAAGCCATTCTCCTGCCTCAGCTTCCCAAGTAGCTGGGAGTACAGGCATGCGCCACCACACCCGGCTAATTTTGTATTTTTTTTTTTTTAAGTAGAGGCAGGGTTTTTCCATGTTGGTCAGGCTGGTCTTGAACTCATGACCTCAGGTGATCTGCCCGCTTTGGCCTCCCAAAATGCTGGGATTACAGGCATGAGCCACTGTGCCCGGCCTTTTCTCTTTTCCTTTTCTATCTTTCTTTTTTTTTTTTTTTTTTTTTTTTGAGACAGAGTCTAGCTCTTGTCATCCAGGCTGGAGTGCAATGGTACGATCTTGGCTCACTGTAACCTCTGCCTTCCAGGCTCAAGCGATTCTCCTGCCTCAGCCTCCCAAGTAGCTGGGATTACAGGTGCCCACCACTACGCCCGGCTAATTTTTGTATTTTTAGTAGAGATGGGGTTTCACCACGTTGGCCAGGCTGGTCTCGAACTCCTGACCTTTGGTGATCTGCCCACCTTGACCTCCCAAAGTGCTGAGATTACAGGCATGAGCCATTGCACCCGGGCATTTCATACATATTTTTTATATTGTACTATTTCAAATTTGCAATTCTCTCTTTTATTTCATTTTCATGAATGAGACAATAGAGGCTTAGAAGGGTTCGGTCTTGTCCAAGATGCTGCAATGAGAAGCAACGGCAGAGCCGGACCCCAAGCCCGGGAGAGGAGGCAAACCCCAGGCTTGAACATAGACAAACAGGCTGATCTTCCAGGGCGGGTCCTACTGTTACAGAAAAGGGGTCCTGATCCAGACCCCAAGAGAGGGTTCTTGGATTGCACAAGAAAGAATTCAGGGCGAGTCCGCAGTGCAAAGTGAAAGCAAGTTTATTAAGGAATAAAAAAGAATGGCTACTCCATAGACAGAGAGGCCAAGAGCTGCTGGTTGCCCATTTTTATGGTTATTTCTCGATGATATGCTAAACAAGGGGTGGATTATTCATGCCTCCCCTTTTTAGACCAGATAGGGTAACTTTCTGACGTTGCCATGGCATTTGTAAACTGTCGTGGCGCTGGTGGGAGTGTAGCAGTGAGGACGACCAGAGGTCACTCGTCGCCATCTTGGTTTTGATGGGTTTGGGCTGGCTCCTTTATTGCAACCTGTTTTATCAGCAAGGTCTTTATCACCTGTATTCTGTGCTGATCTTATATCTCACCCTGTGACTTAGAATGCCTTAACTGTCTGGGAATGCAGCCCAGTAGGTCTCAGCCTCATTTTACCCAGTTCCTATTTAAGATAGAGTTGTCCTGGTTCACACACTTCTGACACTACAAAACACAGCAGTTGATTTTGTTTTATTTTTTTTTTTTTGCAGCGGGGTTGTTTTTGTTTTTGAGACAGAGTCTTGCTCCATCGCCCAGGCTGGTGTGCAGTGGCGCAATCTCGGCTCACTGCAACCTCTGCCTCCTGGGTTCAAGTGAGTCTCCTGCCTGAGTAGCTGGGATTACAGACGTGCATCACCACATCCAGATAATTTTTGTATTTTTAGTAGAGACGGGATTTCGCCATGTTGCCCATGCTGGCCTCCAACTCCTGGCCTCAAATGATCTGCCTACCTCAGCCTCCCAAATTGCTGGGATTACATGAGTGAGCCACAGCACCCCTGGCCAACACAGCAGTTGAGAACTTGGCTTATGGAATCTATGCCCCTTGTTTGCTTTCTGACCTTGGGCCAGTCATTTTTGGCCCCTCTGGGCCTCAGTTTCCTCAACTGTCAAGTGGTTACTCAAGGGTAGAGATAACAGGTGATAAGGTTCTTAGCATGAGACCTTGTTCATACTGAATGCTCAGAAAACAGGTAACCATTATGATTCCAGCATCTTCTTGCCCCATTGTATCTTGCTTATCTGTTTATGCTTAGTTTCCAGCCAGACTGTGAGTCCCAGGAGGTCAGTACCTGTGTCTCCTTAGAGCTTGCACGCCAGCCCCGCCCCATCCTGCCTGCACACGTAGACCCAGGTAATTCGGGGCATCCAAAGGACCCCACACAACACCATGCATGGGGGAATTCAATGCCGTTGACACTCTTTTCCTTCTTCCTTTCGATTCTAATCCCAGGAGCTTCCTTGCCATCTCTCTGGGGACGAACAAGCGGCCCTGTCGTTGCCTCCCTCCCAGCCCAAGGTATGCGACTCCCATTACCTCCCCATTCCAGGGCAGATGGAAAACACTGATAAAAGTAGTTTACCCTGAGGCACTGGAGACTCAAAGGGGCAGATTTGCATTTTAAAAGACCACTGTGGAGCGAGGGCAATGCTAAACCCAGAGAAAGGGCTCCTGCTGCTAACGAGAAATGTGGTAACTTGGGCCAAATAGCTAGAGACAGACTTTCAGTAACTGCAACAATCGCCTACTTACTCAGCCCGCAGAGGGCTGGTGCTGTCAGCACCCTAATTATTGGTTTCTGTCCCCTACACAAAGAGACCTACATAAAGAGACTGACAGAGACCAGAGGTTGGAGAGGAAAGAAGATAACTTTTACAGCCCCTACCCGTGTCAGCAATCCTTAACAGTAGGCATGACTGTGCCCTCTATTTTTTTTTTTTTTTTTGAGTCGAGGTCTTGCTCTCTTGCCCGTGGCATGATCATAGCTCACTGCAGCCTCAACCTCCCAGGCTCAAGCGATCCTCCCACCTCAGCCTCCCAGGCTCAAGCGATCCTCCCACCTCAGCCTCCCAGGCTCAAGCGATCCTCCCACCTCAGCCTCCCAAGTAGCTGAGACCACAGGCCCACACCATCATGCCTGGTTAATTTTTGAATTTTCTTGTAGAGATGGGGGTCTTGCTGTATTGCCTGGCTGGTCTTGAACTCCTGGGTCCAAGCCATCCTCCCTCCTCGGCCTCCCAAAGTGCTGGGATTTAGAGGTGTGAGCCACTGCGCCCCGCCTGTGACCTCTAGTTTGCAGATAAAGAAACTGCTGCTCCTCTGAAGATAAAGAAACTCCTGCTCTTCTGCAAATTAAGGAATTTGCAGGATAACACACCGTCTACCGCCTGCAGAGTTGGGATCCAGATCTGGTCTGTGCCATGCCAAGGCCCGTGTTCCTTCTCCAATCTTCCTCTCCAGCAGAGGCTGCGAGGCCCACTCAGAGGAATGGAATGCCTGACATTCAGCAGCCTCTGACTCCCCCAGAAGCCCCTGAGGGATCTTGACTCATGCACTGGAAAAATCAGTCCCCTCTGCCTCCTTGCCCCCAGCCCGCCTGCCTCTTCCCTGTAGTTCCACCAGATGTCTCAGCACTTGGGGAACATATCTTACCCTTCTCTGTACTTCAGGACGCACTGTTCCTGGGTCTGGAATTTCCTACTCCCTTCTACCGGCTTCTGCCTTAAAAACTCCTTCATCTCCCTAATGCTCTAGATCAAATGTCTCCCTGACCCCATGAATATAACTCACTTCCGTATTTTTTCCTCCCATGAAGCAAGGCTGCCACATACCATTGTACAGGCTGCACACTACACAACTCTAGGAGCACCATTTGCACAAACCACGGTGGCGTTGTCTAGATGTTTCTGTATTAGAATTGTGATAATCTCTCTTTATGGCTGCAAACCTGAGTATAGAGACCAAGTCATATTCGGGACACACCCAGTGCCTAGCAGAGGGGTTAATGCTCAATAAATGTTAAATGAGGGCTGGCCACAGTGGCTCACACCTATATCCTCATGCTTTGAGAGATGGAGGCAGGAGGATCGAATGAGGCTAGGAGTTCAAGACCAGCCTGGGCAACATAGCAAGACCCCATTTCTACAAAAATAAAAACAAAAAAATAGCTAAGTGTGGTGGTGTGTGCCTGTAGTCCCAGCTACACAGGAAGCTGAGGCGGGAGGATCTCTTGAGCCCAGGAGTTCGAGGCTGCAGTGAGCTGTGATCACACCACAGTCCTGCAGTCTGGGTGACAGAGCAAGATCCCATCTCTTAAAAAAAAAAATGTTGAATGAGGCCGAGCATGGTGGCTCATGCTTGTAATCCCAGCACTTTGGGAGGGTGAGGCAGGCAGATCACTTGTGGCCAGGAGTTTGAGACCAGACTGGCCACCATGGCGAAACCCTGTCTCTACTAAAAATAGAAAAATTATCCAGGTGAGATGGCGGGTGCCCGTAATCCTAGCTTCTCGAGAGGCTGAGGCATGAGAATTGCTTGAATCCGGGAGGCAGAGGTTGCAGTGAGTTGAGATTGCACCACTGCACTCCAGTTTAGATGACCTAGCAAGACTCTGTCTCAAATTAAAAAAAAAAAAAGTTGAATGATTGAATGAATCATTCACAATCACAATTATAACTTACGGAGACTGCAAACGCCCCAGAACTTGCCCTTCCAAACAGGTACAGCTATTCCTCTAGGGGCTTAGTCACTTATTTCAACACAGCTCCAAAACTCAAAGCCTTTTTTTTTTTTTTTTTTTGAGATGAAGTCTCAGTCGCCCAGGCTGGAGTGCTGTGGCACAATCTCGGCTTGTTGCAATCTCCACCTCCCGTGTTCAAGCGATTCTCCTGCCTCAGCCTCTCAAGTAGCTGGGACTACAGGAGCACACCACCCTGCCTGGCTAATTTTGTGCTGTGTTTTAGTAGAGATGGTGTTTCACCATGTTGGCCAGGCTGATCTCAAACTCCTGACCTCAAGTGATCCACCCGCCTCAGCCTCCTAAAGTGCTGGGATTACAGGCTTTTTGGAGTTCCTCTCTGGGGATTTCCTTCAGAACCAAGCTCCAAGCCACACAAGTAACCTCTGCTCATTATTTTACAATTATTATTTTATTATTTATTATACTTACTTATTCAGACCTGTGGGCCATCGGTATTTTCTCACCCAAAGCGATCCCAGCCAGCTTCCTCTCTTTCTTTATTCATCAGACCCCATTCTATCTAACCTTGGGCTCTGTCTAAAAATTGAGTTCACTCTCCAAGAATGGGAATCTGCCACCACTGAGGAGTGTCAGGAGAAACTGCAGAGGCACTGAAGGCTAATCAGAGACCAACTCCCAAAATGTACTGTGCAGTGACAGTGTGGCTGGTCAGGGGTCAGCCTTCCCCAGGGTCCTCCTCTAAGGGACCACACTTACTTGGCTATATACATTCTGGTATGTAAATTTTCAAAACTTCACTCCTAGACAAGATGCGGTGGCTCATGCCTGTAATGTTAGCACTTTGAGAGGCCAAGGTGGGAGGATTGCTTGAGGCCAGGAGTTCAAGACTAGCCTGGGCAACATAGACTCCAGTTTCTACAAAAAATTTTAGGGCTGGGCATCGTGGCTCACGCCTCTAATCCCAGCACTTTGGAAGGCCAAGGCGGGCAGATCACCTGAGGTCGGGGGTTTGAGACCAGCCTGACCAACATGGAGAAACTCCATCTCTACTAAAAATGCAAAATTAGCCGGGTGTAGTGGCACATGCCTGTAATCCCAGCTCCTTGGGAGGCTGAGGCAGGAGAATCACTTGAACCCGAGAGGCAGAGGTTGCAGTGGGCTGAGATTGTGCCATTGCACTCCAGCCTGAGCAATAAGAGTAAAACTCTGGGCTGGGCGCAGTGGCTCACGCTTGTAATCCCAGCACTTTGGGAGGCCGAGGCGGGTGGATCACGAGGTCAGGAGATCGAGACCACAGTGAAACCCCGTCTCTACTAAAAGTACAAAAAATTAGCCGGGCATGGTGGCGGGCGCCTGTAGTCCCAGCTACTCGGAGAGTCTGAGGCAGGAGAATGGCGTGAACCCGGGAGGCGGAGCTTGCACTGAGCCGAGATCGTGCCACTGCACTCCAGCCTGGGCAACATAGTGAGACCCCATCTCAAAAAAAAAAAAAAAAAGAGTAAACTCCGTCTCAAAAAATAATAACAATAGTTTAAAAATTAGCCAAGTGTGGTGGTGCATGCCTGTAGTCCCAGCTACTCAGGAGGCTGAGGCAGGAGGAGCTCTTGAGCTCAGGAGTTGGAGACTTCAATGAGCCATGATCATGCCGATGCACTTCAGTCTGGGCGGCAGAGGAAGACTCTGTCTTAAAAAACAAACAAACAAACAAAAAAAACCCCAAAAACCAAAACACAGAAAACTTCAGTCTTCATTCCATTGTCATGCTTGGAAGGAACTAATATTTACTGAGCATTCAATAGGTGCTTTTTGTTGTTTTTTTTCTTTTTTTTGAGACAGATTCCCACTCTATTGCCCAGGCTGGAGTGCAGTAGTGCAATTTTGGCTCACTGCAACCTCTGCCTCCCGGGTTCAAGCTATTCTCCTACCTCAGCCTCCCAAGCAGCTGGGATTACAGGCATGCGCCACCGTGCCCAGCTAATTTTTATATTTTTAGTAGAGACAGGGTTTCACCATGTTGGCCAGGCTGGTCTTGAACTCCTGACTTCAGGTGATCCACCCAGCTTGGCCTCCCAAAGTGTAGGGATTACAGGCGTGAGCCACTGCACCCTGCCAGGTGCTATGTTTTATGATGAAAATTGTCTAGTTTAATTCTAGTAACCAGGAGGTGAGATGGGTCTAACACTCCCCATTTTACAGATATGGAAATTGAGGCTTGGAAAGTAAAGTGACTGGTCTGGGTCACCCAGCAGCTGAGAATTGGACCCAGGTCTGGCAGCCTTCAGAGCTGATTTATTTTTCACGCTATCACTCTTTGTTTCTTTTACCCTTCAGACTCTGTTTCTTGGATGTTTTGCAATCCTGGAAGTAGAAAATCTGGATTTCATGTGATTCACTCCTGATGGAGGCAGCAGTTGATAGTTTCTGTTCTTTGTCAGCGTGACACTTAGGCTTTTGCCTGTGTTTCTCCTCCAATGGGGTTAATTTGTGTAAATCCGTCTACGTTCTTCCCTGGTCTTCCTGGTGACCAGAGGCACCCCGGTCTCTGGCTGGATGCTGTCACTGAGCATGAAACCAGAGATCAAATTTTAAGCCACATTAGCCCTGGGTTCCAAAACAGGTAACATTCATCTCACAAACTTGATTTTTGTGTATTTATTTTTGGGGGTCCAATTTTTCACCTTTGTGTAGTCTATTCAAGAATGTGGAGCTGGGCACGGTGGTTCATAACTGTAATTCCAATACTTTGGGAAGCCGAGGCAGGCGGATTGCTTGAGTGTAGGAGTTCGAGACCAGCCTGGGCAACGTGGCAAAACCCCATCTCTACAAAAAATACAAAAAAAAGTCAGGGTGTGGTGGCTCACGCCTGTAATCCCAGCACTTTGGGAGGCCGAGGTGGGTGGATCACCTGAGACCAGAAGTTCAAGACCAGCCTGGCCAACATGGTGAAACCCTATCTTTACTAAAAATACAAAAATTAGCCGGGCATGGTGGCATGGTGCCTATAGTCTCAGCTACTGGGGAGGCTGAGGCAGAAGAATTGCTTGAACCTGGGAGGCGGAGGTTGCAATGAGCCAAGCTCACTCCACTGAACTCCAGCCTGGGGACAAAGTGAGACCCTGTCTCAAAGAAAATAAAAGAATATGGGCCACAAAGCATTAGTGTTGTTTGAATTCTTTATTAATTTCTGCCCTCGCTTGGTCCCCATATTCAATACATTTCAAGGACACTGTAGACTGAAGACTCAACCCACACTTACTGAGCGCTCACCACAAGCTGGGCTCCTTCATGTTCAGGAATAGGAGTCAGCCATCTACAGCCCATGGGCCAAATCTGGACCACCACTTGTTTTTGTTAATAAAGTTTTATTGGCACACAGCCACATCTATTCATTTACATGTTGTCTATGCTGCTTTCATGCTACAACAGCAGTTAAGTAGTTGCAACTGTATGAACTTTGATGCTGAAAATAATTTACCTTTTGACTGTTTTTGAGAAAAGTGTGTTTGCAGATGTAATTAAGCTTAAGTATGATCTCGAGATGAGATCATCCTGGATTGTCTGAGTGGGCCCTAAATGCAATGACAAGTCACATTTTAGGAGACACACAGAAGAGAGATACAGAAGCTGGAAGAGTCAAGGAAAGATCCTCCTCTAGAGACTTCATTACAACATTAGAGAATTCATTATGGCAGTCACAAGAAACTAACACTCTCCCTTCCCCAGCTTCCCTTGCAGCTAGGGCACAGGCTCATGACTTGGCTCCACCAATCAGATGCACTTTCCCAGATTAAATGAGACACTAATTGTGGAGGAAATAGAAACCATACTTCTCAGTGCTAACTGGGAGTAGTAGCAGCCCAGCAGCTACATGGCATTTTCAGAGATGTCAGTGGCTGCAGTTTTAGTGGCACTGACTGGTGTCCAGAATTGTTGGCTATAAGTGAGGATATAACTGTATCTGTGACAGAGGGGACAGCAGTAACATCTTCACTTACTGGACGACTTCTGGGGCAATGTGGGAGTTACTCCTGAATGCACAAACTAACTCTAAATCCAATTTGCCTGCTGGAAATTCTGCAAGCTACCCCATATCCTTTGGGTATATTTTTTTCCTGATAAAATTAGTCAGCATTGGTATCTGTTGTCTTCAGGGGCATGCTGGAGTCAGCTCCTACCAGCTCAGGAGATGGTTTGCACCCCTTCCCAATTCATTTTTCAGTGACATCATGTTGGTCACTTAAAATCAACCAAGATGGGTGTATTTTCACCACGGAAATTGGCAACTGCTGCAAATCAGGGCTTTTTTTTGTTTTTGAAGAGTCTATTTATCAGCGTACCATGGATTGTTTACAACTCAAAACTCTAATGGATATCCATAGGATACCTCATTTCATCTTTGTATCCAGCTGATAAGAAAGATTTTATAATCACCTTTCTACAGATGAGGAAACTAAAAGAGATGAAATGATTGTTCAAAGTCATAAACCTTTAAGGTAATGAATCAGGGAAGGGAACTTCTGACTTCACATCCTCTAAATCAAAGATAAGGCTAATGACCACTTTTTTTTTTTTGAAAGTGAAGATTTAAAGACAGGTTGCATTAAAACAAACCAACAACAAAACCCACACAAACTTAAACAAACAGCCGGGGGCCACTGTCCAGTCTAATCACATTCAAATCACCCAGTGTCATTTGCAGAAAAGTGGCAGGTCAGAGCTTCAGGATGAGGCACTTAGATGGGATTTGAAGCACAGTCTGTTTTACAGTTAAAACTCCCTTGATGCTTCCAATGAAGAAAGAGGCAGCCTGCCACATTTGGAGGGGAATACATCACAGATGTCATTAACAGGCTTAAGGGGGGCAGGCAGTCTCACCTTGATGCTCTAAGAGTCCAGGGCTTGCTCTGTGGGCACTGGCAGATTTACCATTAGCAGGGCATGTCAAGAGCCTCTGAACCTCATCTCGGGGAGAAAGATTTATAATGCCTCCACAGCTGTTTGAGCGCAGCTCCAGCTAGATCTGTCCCATGTTCTGGGCAGTGAGGCTTCCTGTGTGAAGACACATTCTCCTTCCTGCCTACTCACCCTGGGAGCCTGGACCTTGGGAACAACAGAAGGAATCCTATGGGTGTTCCTCTGCTAGAATCACACAGCTCTGTCCCCTTCCCTTCTCCGGGATGTGCAGGTGCTCTCTTCTGGCAGCAGATACGATTTCCTGGCCACTGCCCAGAAAGCAAGCAGGTGTCCCTGAGTTGGCAGCATGCTTCCATCCATCCTCGTCCTCCCAGGAGATGCAGGAGGCTCTGGGATGTGTCTGGGGTGGAAACATCTTGGAGTGAGAGGCTTGCACCAGCTGCAGGCATTTAAGAAGCCAGCTGCAGGGGGCCGGCAGGTTCCAGGCAGATCCTTCCAGGAATAGAGACAGTTACCTTTTCTGTTTTATGAGACCTACTATGTGTTCTACATACATTTGTCAAATCTTTAGAACAGGCCTGCTGGGCATGCATTATTCCCTCATTTTTCTTTTTTCTTTCTTTCTTTCTTTTTTTTTTTTTTTTTTGAGACAGAGTCTTGCTCTGTCACCCAGGCTGGAGTGCAATGGTGCCATCTGGGCTCACCATAACCTCAGCCTCCCAGGTTCAAGCCATCCTCCTGCCTCAGCCTCCCGAGTAGCTGGGATTACAGACAGGCACCACCACACCTAGCTAATTTTTGTATTTTTAGTATAGACGGGGTTTCACCATGTTGGACAGGCTGGTCTTGAACTCCTGACCTTAAGTAATCTGCCCGCCTTGGCCTCCCAAAGTTCTGGGATTACAGGCATGAGCGACTCCACCTGACCTATTCCCCCATTTTTCTGATGAGGAAAAAGAGGCCTGGAGAGGTTAAGAAGTGTACCCCAAATCTACCACTCACTAGTGTCAGAGCCGGGTTTTGAACCCAGGGCTTTATGACTCCCATGCTTGGGTGGTGTATAGGGTTGCACAGTGTTCTGCTGCTCCACTCCACTCCAATTCATGTTCACCCCTGATGAATGCAACATTATTTGGAAATAGGGCCTAGTTGTAATTAGTTCAGATGAGGTCCTACTGGATTAGGGTGGGCCCTAAATCCAATCTGGTGTCTTTTTTTTTTTTTTTTTTTTTTGAGACTGCGTCTTGATTTATCGCCCAGGCTGGAATGCAGTGGCGTGATCTCGGCTCACTGCAACATCCGCCTCCTGGGTTCCAGCAATTCTCCCACCTCAGCCTCCCGAGTAGCTGGGATTACAGGCATGCACCACCATGCCTGACTAATATTTATATTTTTTAGTAGAGGCAGGGTTTCCTCAGGTTGGCCAGGTTGGTCTCAAACTCTTGACCTCAGGTGATCCACCTATCTTAGCCTCCCAAAGTGCTGGGATTACAGGCGTGAGCCTGGCCACACGTCCATGGTCCATGTTTGTTTGTTTGTTTGTTTTTTGAGATGAAGTTTCACTCTTGTTGCCCAGGCTGAAGCGCAATGGCGTGATCTTGGCTCACTGCAAACTCCACCTCCCAGGTTCAAGCAATTCTCCTACCTCAGCCTCCCGAGTAGCTGGAATTACAGGCGCCCGCCACACACCTGGCTAATTTTTGTATATTTAGTAGAGATGGGGTTTCACCATGTTGACCAGGCTGGTCTTGAACTTTTGACCTCAGGTGATCCACCCTCCTCGGCCTCCCAAAGTGCTGGGATTACAGGCGTGAGCCACTGCACCTGGCCCCCTACTGCATGTCCATGTTTCTAAACGCAGTTCTCTTTCCAGGACTCCCTCCCAATGGAAAACTCAGCAACGTTTTTCTTCTTCTATTGTTTTGTTTCTGGGCTTGGAAAGCCCGCCACTGTTGCCCTGTGTCTCTGAGGACCACCATGGCAGTTCCCTCGAGACTCTCTGGCTGGGTCTACTCTCCCTGGAGGCCTGGCTGCCAGGAAAGCTCCCTAGAGGAGCACGCCACCCTCTGCTTGTTGCCTGAGAGGCGTCTCCTGAGGGCCTGTGATCAGAAGCATTCGCCTCCTTCACTTGCATCCTTCTCTCCCCACTAGACAGGGGTCCTGTTTCATTC
Organism: Nomascus leucogenys; assembly: GCF_006542625.1. NCBI lineage: Eukaryota > Metazoa > Chordata > Mammalia > Primates > Hylobatidae > Nomascus > Nomascus leucogenys. The sequence goes on along the minus strand of NC_044390.1, from coordinate 83,603,869 downwards.
CCCTTGGAGTTCCTGGGATCTGGCACATACTAGGTTCTTTGTAAATGTTTGTGGCCTGAATAAACACCCTGTTTCACTGTCAAGAATCATTTTAATAGCCTCAAACCAGTTTGCTCGCCGATTGGATGGATTAAACCACAGAGCCACTATTTTAAGCCTCCTACTGTGTGCCTGCATCTGATGTATGTCATCCAAGCAGGTCTGTTACAGGAAAGGAGTCCGGATCCAGACCCCAAGAGAGTGTTCTTAGATCTTGCGCAAGAAAGAATTCAAGGCGAGTCCATAAAGTGAAAGCAAGTTTATTAAGAAAATAAAGGAATCAAAGAATGGCTACTCCATAGACAGAGCAGCCCTGAGGGCTGCTGATTGCCCATTCTTATGGTTATTTCTCTTTTTTTTGAGACAGAGTCTCACTCTGTCACCCAGGCTGGAGTGCAGTGGCACGATCTCAGCTCACTGCAACCTCCGCCTCCTGGATTCAGACGATTCTCCTTCCTCAGCCTCCTGAGTAGCTGGAATTACAGGTGCGCACCACCATGCCCGGCTAATTTTTGTGTTTTTAGTAGAGACGGGGTTTCACCATGTTGGCCAGGCTGGTCTCGAACTCCTGACCTCAGGTGATCCACCTGCCTCGGCCTCCCAAAGTGCTAGGATTACGCGTGAGCCACTGTCCCTGGCCTTATTTCTTGATTATTGCTAAACAAGGGGTGGATTATTCATGTCTCCCCTTTTTAGACCATATAGGGTAACTTCCAGATGTTAACAAGGCATTTGTAAACTGTCTTGGAGCTGGTGAGAGTGTAGCAGTGAGGACAACCAGAGGTCACTGTCATCATCATCTTGGTTTTGGTGGGTTTTGGCTGGCTTCTTTATTGCAGCCTGTTTTATCAGCAAGGTCTTTATGACCCGTATTCTGTGCTGATCTTCTAACTCATTCTGTGACCTAGAATGCCTAACCATCAGGGAACGCAGCCCAGTAGGTCTCAGCCTCATTTTACCCAGCTCCTATTCAAGATGGAGTCGCTCTGGTTCAAATGCCTCTGACAAGTCTATTACTGTGGCCATTTTACAAACAAGGTGACTGAGGCTAAGAAAGGTGGCATTGTTCACTCACACCCACAGAGCTAAGACAGAGCGGAAGTGGGATTCAAACCCAGGTCTGCAGGATTTGGAGGTTTCCTCCAAACCCATCCTCTTTCCAGAACACCTACTCCCTTCAAATCAATCTTCCATTTGGGGGCTATGAACACATATCCTTAGTCCAGATCTTTCAGAGACTAAATAAAAAAATGTTCCATCTTGATTCCTTTTTTTTTTTTTTAACTTCAAGACAGGGTCTCACTATGTTGCACAGGCTGGTCTTGAACTCTTGGACTGGAAGGATCCTACCGCCTTGGCCTCCGGAGTAGCTAGGACTACAGACGTGCACAATGCCCCCCCTGGCCCAACATCAAGCATTCTTGATGGTGGGTTTCTCAGAACCTCTCCAGCCTGCTTTGCTGAGGTTCTCAGGAAACCAGGGGAATGGTGACCTGCTACCAGAAATCTCGTCACTGCTTTTGCAGAGTTAACATCATCCATCAGCGCCACTGCCCTGGAGGGGCTGGGAGTGTAGGGTGAGTTTTCTTTTCTTCTTTCTTTTTGAGATAGAGTCTCGCCCTGTCGCCCAGACTGGAGTGCAGTGACACGATCTTGGCTCACTGCAAACTCTGCCTCCCGGGTTCAAGTGCTTCTTGTGCCTCAGCTGCCCAAGTAGCTGGGACTGCAGGCACAGGCACAGGCAGCCACACCCAGCTAATTTTTGTATTTTTAGTAGAGACAGGGTTTTGCCATGTTGGCCAGGCTGGTCTTGAACTCTTGGTCTCAAGTGATCCTCCCGCCTTGGCCTCCCAAGGTGCAGGGATTACATATGTGAGCCATCGTGCCTGGCCTGGAGTGAGTTTTCTTAGCCCCCTCAGATCCTGGAACTCTGGAATTCTCAGGATTTCCTTTGCTGGGGCAGTGGCTTTTTCATGAGTCAATGATGGTATTGATGATGATGATGATGGTAAAGATGCTATAACTCTAACGGTTTACCACTCCTGAGTGTGCACCTACACCGTGCTAAACTTTCTACATCAATTTAGCTCTCAGACAATAAGCCCTATGTAGGAGGATACTATCCTCATTTTACAGATGGGGAAACCGAGGTCATTCTCACAGCACTCAAACCCCATTCTGATGGGTAAGCTGCCTCTTATTCCATGACACTCCACTGCCTCGTGTCAGAGCTGACCACAGAAGGGCCTTTGGAATCTGTGCTCAGCCTGCCTTTTGCCCCCACAGAAGACAGGCAGCTTCAGCCTGCAGGGTTACGCCCTGGAGACATCCACAAGAGACTCAATTTACTTCTGGACAGAAACCAGCAGGATCTCCTTGTGCCATGGCCCCCAGGTAAGTGGGACCCAGCATGGAGCCGAGGCTTCTGTGACCCCAGAGGTCACCTTGGCGGGAAGGCCACAGCCTCCCTTTGACCTGTCAGCAGAATTCCTTCAAGTCACCCCAGTTTTCCTATGTCTAAAAGGAGACTAATCACAGTGAAGCAGCTTGAAGTCCTGGTCTGAAAAGCATCATTATTACTTGCTCGAGGGTCTTGGCATCTTGGGGCTTCAAGGGGGAAAAAAAAAAAAAGAAACCCACATTGATTTCTAATGCAAATTGGGTTTGAAGGGGATCCCTGGGCTCTCTGGAACTCTCAGTCGCCCACAGCGGAGGGCACGCCCCGGGGGGACTGTTGCCTTGGGCAAAGAATTTTCTCTCATCAAGACAAAACCCAGATAGGGTCATTCCGTTTTCAGACCCCACTGCGCCGCTGCCCCCAGCATCCAGCCGAACGTGCAGCCGCAACTGAAGTCACAGTGGAATTCCCAGATCTGTGGGCCCGGGAGGCTTTCAGCTCCTTGCTCCTCCCCACACCCCGATCCCCTCACCTGTGATACACACGCACGCGCACACACACACACACACTCACACATGCCCCTCATTCACACACACACACACACACACACACTCACAGACAGGCATGCACAACACTGACACACTCTCCCAGACGTACTCAGACACACACAGTCACACACACGACACTCATTCACACATGCACACAGACTGTGCACACAATACTCACACACTCTCCCAGACATGCTCATACAGACACACACAATCACATACATGCACTCACACATACACGACATTCACACATGCACACATACAGACATGTGCACACACACTCTCCCAGACACACTCAGACACAATCACACACACGCATCCCTCATTCACACATACACACAGACATGCACACACAACACACACACTCTTCCAGACACGCTCATACAGGCACACATAATCACATATGCACTCACACACACACTCACATGCCCCATTCAGACACATGTTCACAGAGGTTCACACACATTGTCACAGAGACACATTCACACATGTTCACACACATTCACTCACACACACAAGTCTCACAGGCACACACAACACTCACGCACACAGGCACACTCTCACACATTCAAAGACACTCATTCACACATTTAGTCTCACACAGACGTGTGCATGTACAATACTCATATACAGACATGCATACACACACAATCCTCAAATGTACACACAACACACATTCACACCCACTCACACATGGACACACACGCACACACACTCATTCACACGTGGACGCATGCACACGCACACACACTGATTCACACATGGATGCATGCACACGCACACACACACTTATTCACACGTGGATGCATGCATGCGTGCACACACACTCATTCACACGTGGATGCATGCACACGCACACACACACTTATTCACATGTGGACGCATGCACGCGTGCACACACACTCATTCACACGTGGACGCATGCGTGTGTGCACACACACTTATTCACACGTGGATGCATGCACACGCACGCACACACTTATTCACACGTGGACGCATGCACACGCGCACACACACTTATTCACACGTGGATGCATGCATGCGCACACACACTCATTCACACGTGGACGCATGCGTGTGTGCACACACACTTATTCACACGTGGATGTATGCACGCGTGCACACACACTCATTCACATGTGGACGCATGCACACGTGCACACACACTTATTCACACGTGGATGCATGCACACGGGCACACACACACTGAACCTTCCTTGTTCACCGGAACTTCTCTCTGTCAATTTTTCGCAGGCACCATTTCCCTTGATGTCTCCTTGGTGTCTTTTTCTGCTCATCAGCCCTTTTCTCCAGACCTGGGACCACTCAGCCAAGATGCAGAAATCCTTGATGTGCTTCCAGTCTCCCAGAGACCCAGCAAACGCTCTTCAGTTTTTTGTTTGTTTGTTTCGAGACAGAGTTTCCCTCCTGTCACCCAGGCTGGAGTACAGTGGTGTGCTCTCAGCTCACTACAACCTCTGCCTCTGGGTTCAAGCGATCCTCCTGCCTCAGCCTTCCGAGTAGCTGGGATTACAGGTGCATGCCACCACGCCCGGCTAAGTTTTGTATTTTTGGTAGAGATGGGGTTTCACCATGTTGGCCAGGCTAGTCTTGAACGCCTGACCTCAAGTGAGCCACCCACCTCAGCCTCCCAAAGTGCTGGGATTACAGGCGTGAGCCACCATGCCCAGCTGCTCCTTAGTTTTTTTTTTTTTGGTTTTTTTTTTTTTTTTTTGAGACGGAGTCTCTCTCTGTCACCCAGGCTGGAGTGCAGTGGTGCGATCTCGGCTCACTGCAAGCTCTGCCTCCCGGGTTCACGCCATTCTCCTGCCTCAGCCTCCCGAGTAGCTGGGACTACAGGCACCCACCACCACACCTGGCTAATTTTTTTGTATTTTTAGTAGAGACGGGGTTTCACCGTGTTCGACAGGATGGTCTTGATCTCCTGACCTTGTGATCCGTCCGCCTCGGCCTCCCGAAGTGCTGGGATTACAGGCGTGAGCCACCGCGCCCGGCCTGTTTTGTTTCTTGTTTTTTGCCTTGCTCCTCAGTATTGATGGAAATTTGCTTCTAGTAAATTTGCTTCCCACCCTGCCATTAAAAAACCAGGGAAGAAAGCTTCCACCTGCTGCAAGCTTCCTCATCCTCCCAACTCCCCTGAGAGATAAAATTAGCTTTCCTCATCTCAGATGAGGAAACCAAGGCATAGAAAAGTGCAGTGACACTGGCCAGGTGCAGTGGTTCACGCCTGTAATCCCAGCACTTCGGGAGGCCAAGGCAGGTGGATCACGAGGTCAGTAGTTTGAGACCAGCCTGGCCAATATGGTGAAACCCCATTTCTACTAAAAATACAAAAATTAGCCAGGCATGGTGGCACGTGCCTGCAGTCTTAGCTACTCAGGAGGCTGAGACAGGAGAATCGCTTGAACCCGGGAAGTGGAGGTTCCAGTGAGCAGAAATTGTGCCACTGCACTCCGGCCTGGGTGATAGAGCAAGACTCTGTCTCAAAAAAAAAAAAAAAAAAAAAAAAAAAAAAAAAAAAAAAATGCAGTGACTCATCTCAGATTAATTAACTTAAAAAATATTTATTGGCCGGGCACGGTGGCTCACGCCTGTAATCCCAGCACTTTGGGAGGCCAAGGTGGGCGGATCACCCAAGGTCATGAGTTCGAGACCAGCCTGACCAATATGGAGAAACCCTGTCTCTACTAAAAATACAAAATTAGCCATAGGCCGGGCACGGTGGCTCACGCCTGTAATCCCAGCACTTTGGGAGGCCGAGGTGGGCGGATCACGAGGTCAGGAGATTGAGACCATCCTGGCTAACGCGGTAAAACCCTGTCTCTACTAAAAATACAAAAAATTAGCCGGGCGTAGTGGCGGGCACCTGTAGTCCCAGCTACTCGGGAGGCTGAGGCAGGAGAATGGTGTGAATCTGGGAGGCGGAGCTTGCAGTGAGCCGAGATCGTGCCACTGCACTCCACCCTGGGTGACAAAGCGAGACTCCGTCTCAAAAAAAAAAAAAAAAAATTAGCTGGGCGTGGTGGCACATGCCTGTAATCCCAGCTACTCAGGAGGCTGAGGCAGGAGGATCACTTCAGATCAGAAGTTCAAGACCAGCCTGGCCAACATGGCGAAACCCCATGTCTACTAAAAATACAAAAGCTAGCTGGGCAGGGTGGCGGATGCCTGTAATCCCAACTACTCGGGAGGCTGAGGCACGGGAATCACTTGAGCTTGGGAGGTAAAGGTTGCAGTGAGCCAAGATCGAGGATTGAGCCACTGCACTCCAGTCTGGGTGATGGAGTGATACTCTGCCAAAAAGAAAAAAAAAAAAATTAGCTAAGTGGAAGAAGCCAGGCACAAAAGGCCAGATAGTCTATAATTCCATTTAGCTGAACTGTCCAGAATGTGTACATCCAGGGAGACAGAAAGCAGATTCATGGTTGCCATGGGCTGGGAAGGAGGGAATGGGAAGTGCTTGCTAACAGGTATGGGGTTTCCATTTGAGTCGATAAAAAGGTTTTGGGGCCAGGCACAGTGGCTCATGCCTATATTTCCAGCAATTTGGGAGGCTGAGGTGGGTGGAATGCTTGAGCTCAGGAGTCCAAGACCAGCCTGGCCAACATAGCAAAACACTGTCTCTACAAAAAATACAAAAATAAAATAAAATTAGCCAAGCATAGTGGCGTGCACCTATGTTCCCAGCTACTTGAGGGGCTGAGGTGGGAGAATCACTTGAGCCTGGGGAGACTGAGGCTTCAGTGAGCCAAGATTGTGCCACTGCACTCCAGCCTGGGAGACAGAGTGAGACCCTATCTCAAAAAAAAAAAAAAAAAAAAGAAAAAAAGAGTTTTGGAGTCTAGATAGAGGTGATGGCTGTACAATATTGTGGATATACTTAATGCCACTGAATTTTATGCTTCAAAATAGTTATTGTTAGGCCGGACACAATGGCTCATGCCTGTAATCCCAGCACTTTGGGAGGCCAAGGCGGGCAGATCGTCTGAGGTCAGGAGTTCGAGACCACCCTGGCCAACATGGTGAAACCCTGTCTCTACCAAAAATACAAAAATTAGCCTGGCACGGTGGTGGGCGCCTGTAATCCCAGCTACTCAGGAAGCTGAGGCAGGAGAATCACTTGAACCCGGGAGGCAGAAGTTGCAGTGAGCCAAGATCACACCACTGCACTCCAGCCTGGGCAACAGAGAGGGACTCCATCTCAAAACAGCAACAACAACAACAACGACAAAACAACAACAACAAAAAACAGTTAATGTTATGTGAATTTCATCCTAATTTAAACAAAACAAAACAAAACAATACCAATATGCCCTGGGCTTCCCCTTCCAGCTTACCCTGGAGACCCTGGAGATGAGTGTCCCCCTGCACCCACAAGCCCCGGGTTTCTGTTTCTGTTCCTATTTCCTTCCTCTGGAGCCCTCTTCCTTCTCTCCTCCCGCATCTGGTCTGTTTCTTCTCTCGTCCTCTCACTGGCATGATAGAAAGTCCCTTAATCCAGGAATCCTTGCTGGGCTTCCCACGTGCCTCAGGCCATAGACCAGATACTGCACACTGGTGACCCTGGGGCCAAGTCTCACCCACTGACATATTTTCCTTGGCCCATACAGTGTTCTCAAGAATTTCCAAGAGTTGCCAACATTTCAAAACAGAAAGATTTCACATGGAACACACACACACACACACACACACACACACACACGACTTCCAGCTTCTATGGGGAATTCAGAGGCGCCAATCACTCTGGGCCCTCATTCCCCTCGTGGCTGTAGGAACCAGGCTGCTGCGGATCCATTAGAGAAACCCCTGTCTCCAGTTTGCCACAGTCCTCACCACTCCTTAGAACCTTAGACAGCATCTGTTTTTCCTGCCTGGCCCCTATGGCTTTGGAGTTTGTCACAACAGCCGTAGACAAATGACTGAGCCTCTTCAGGCCTCATCATCAAAATCAAGGGGATGGATTAGGTGATCTTTAAGGGTCTTTTCAGCTGACGGTCTGTGATAGCTGCAAACTTGGCTTTATTTATTTATTTATTTAGAGCCAGGTTCTTGCTCTGTTACCCAGGCTGGAATGCAGTGGCATGATCATACCTTACTGCAACCTCAAGTTCCTGGATTCCAGAGATCCTCCTGCCTCAGCCTCCTGAGTAGCTGGGACTACAGGCAAAAGCCAGTGTATCTGGCAAACTTTTTAAATTTTTTGTACAGTCTTGATTTGGTGCCCAGGCTGCTCTCAAACTCCTGGGCTCAAGTGATCCTCCCGCCTCAGCCTCCTGAAGTGCTGTGATTACTGGCATGAGTTACCATGCCTGGCCAAACTTGATTTTTCTATCTGCAGTGTCTCTGGGCCTGGGAGCCTACCCACGTGAAGGGTTGGGGATGGAGAAGGAGAGAAGTGGTTCAAAGATGCTGCTGGCGCCTTCACTCCCTGCCACTATGAGTTTTGGCTGCTAACAGCTCAGAGTTGCACTTTTTCCTAGAGGGCTGTCCTCGGTCAAGTGGGAGCAGTCTCACCTTGTCTGCTCCCACCCCCAGAGCAGCCCACAGCCAGTGACTGATTGACAAGGGTGTGAAGGGCCCACCCCTTACCTCAATGAAGGAAATATTAATAACTAACTGCAAACTGTGTATCCAGAGCTCCCTGCGGGACCAGGCTGAAACTCCAGCAGTTGCCATCCTTAGCAACTCTCCTGCCCTGTCCTGCCTCTTCTCTCCTTTCTCCTGAGAACATGTCAGTCAAAAAAACCACATCCCCCAATAAAGAATCCCCTCCTGTGAATGAAACTTGGCTCTCAATCAATCTAGGAAGCATATGCAACAGAATGGGATTTGGATTTAGAGGCATACGGGTGGGTTAAATGCCTCTCACCTGAGTCCATCTTAGCCACTGCACAGGACACATGATGTGATCATGCTCCCTATTGTGGTTTCCTACAAAATTGTGGTTTTCTTAAGGACAAAAATTGTGCCTCGTTCATGTCTGTATCCCCAGCACCTAGCACAGTGCTTGTCTTATCTTAAACAGCAGAAAGTGGCTGGTTGCATTGAGCTGAATGAACGTGTGTGTGTGTATGTGTGCACATGCATGTGTGTGTACACACAGAAAGCCTCCTGGAGACCACGTGCAGTGGCTCACACCTGTAATACCAGCACTTTGGGAGGCCGAGGCAGATCACCTGAGGTCAGGAGTTCGAGACCAGCCTGGCCAATCTGGCAAAACCCCGTCTCTACCAAAAATACAAAAATTAGCTGGGCATAGTGGCACACACCTGTAACCCCAGCTACTCTGGAGGTTGAGGCAGGAGAATTGCTTGAACACTGGAGGCGGAGGTTGCGGTGAGCCGAGATTGCACCACTTCACTCCAGCCTGGGTGACAGAGGGAGACTCTGTCTCAAAAACAAAAGGAAGCCTCTTGGAGCATATGAATTCTGGGCATCTGAGGCCTCAGTGTTTGTCCAGCTCCAACAGGACTACAGAAAGGCCTCGTTGCTATAACGAAGTACCATAGACTGGGTGGCTTAGCAACAACAGAAATTTATTGCTCACAGTTCTGGAGGCTGGAATTTCGAGATCAGAGCGTCAGTATGGCCAGGTTCTGGTGGAGGCCCTCTTCCAGGATGCAGACAACCAACTTCTCATTGTATCCTCACGTGGTGGAGAGAGGGTGAGAGAACTCTCTGGGGTCCCTTTTATAAGGGCACTAACCCCATTCATGAATGACTTGATTACACCCCAAAGGCCTTCGCCTCACACCATCACAGTCAGGGTTAAGATTTCAACATAAGGATTTGGGGGTGACATGAACATTCAGTCCAGCAGCCTCCACCCCACTGGCAGGGGTCTTCTCTCTTCTGTCTGTAACATTCCTGCAGAATGCCCTTGTGACCACAGCTTGCTTCCCCTGCCTCTCTCTGTTACGCATGTGAGAATCCATCTCCCTCTGGGCTAGTATAAATAATAATGGCTACTACTATGATCTTTACGATGAGCACCAGATTATGTGCTCTGTCCTGTTGCCCCATTATTTCTAACCCGATGACAACCCTCCCTAAGAGATGGCTTCATATTAGCCCAGAACACTGGGGCCCAGCAATAGGAAGCCACTTGCTCAAGGTCACACAGCCAGTGGGATGGCAAGCCAGGATTCCAAGCCAGATCCTTCTCTTATTTTATTTTATTTTTATTTTTTGCTCAATCGCCCAGGCTGGAGCGCAGTGGTGTAATCTTGGCTCACTGCAACCTCTGCCTCCCAGGTTCAAGTGATTCTCCTGCCTCAGCCTCCTGAGTAGCTGGGATTACAGGCGCCTACCACCATGCCCGGCTAATTTTTGTATTTTTAGTGGAGATGGGGGTTTCACCATGTTGGCCAGGCTGGTCTCAAACTCCTGACCTCAAGTGATGTGCTGGCCTCAGCCTCCCAAAGTGCTGGGGTTACAGGCAAGGGCCACAGTGTTAGCTCATTTAATTTACCAGTCACCAAGTAGCTCATTTTAATCAGTTTCCTGATTTGGCAGGAGATGAACAAAATGGGTACTCTCTTAGACACTGTAGTTGCCCTCCCAATAATTTATCCTAAGATATCATTCCAAATGTACACAGGCGAGGTGCAGTGGCTCACACCTGTAGCCCCAACACTTTGGAAGGCCAAGGCAGAAGGATCACTTGAGGCCAGAAGTTCAAGACCAGCCTAGGTAACCTTGTGAGACCCCATCTCTACAAAAATTTTAAAAATTAGCCAAGTGTGAGACTACACACCTATAGTCTCAGCTACATGAGAGGCTGAGGTAGGGGGATTGCTTGAGCCCAGGAGCTTGAGGCTGCAGTGAGCCATAATGGCGCCATCGCATACCAGCCTGGGCAACAGAGTGAGACACCATTTCAGAAAAAAAGAAAGAAAGAAAAAGAAAAGAATGTACACAAAGAGTTAACCACAAGGCTCTTCCTCTTGACCTCTTTCACAGTAAAAAACAGAAAATCCCTAACCTTGCAACAAAGTAATAAAGGGGCTGTGATTGATATTCCCATTTCATTGATGGGAAGATGGTGCAAGAGATTTTAAGCAGCCTAGGAGTGGAACTCGAGTGGTCTGCCATCAGAGTCTGCGGGCTGAAGCTGGGCACCATATGCTTTTGGCTTCTAGAAAAGCCTGAAAGGCTGAAAGTAACAGCGGTGCTCTCTTGGTAGTTGGACTATGGGTAGTTTGTATCTTATTGTGTTTAGAGACAGGGTCTTGCTCTATTGCCCAGGCTGGAGTGTGGTGACATAATCATAGCTCACTGCAGCCTTGACCTACCAGATTCAAGCGATCCTCCAGGCTCAGCCTCTCAAGTAGCTGGGACCATAGATGTGCACCACCATGCCCAGCTAATTTTTTGGTTTTTGTAGAAATGAAATGAGGTCTCCCTATATTGCCCAGTCTGGTCTCAAACATCTGGGCTCAAGCAATCCTCCCACTTTGGCCTCCCCAAATCCTGGGATCACAGGTGTGAACCATCACGCCCAGCTGGTAGTTTTTATTTGTTTCCTTTTGGCCTATGCATACTCTGAATTTTCTACTGGGATCATCCATTATTAGTATACTTTGCCTAAAAAGAAAAAGAAATACTATGTATTTAAATCAGTCAGTCAACCAACAACCAACCAATCCATCAGCTGCGCTATTTTTACATGTCTTCTGTTGTAAATGAGCCACCTCCAGTCACAGCCAAAGTCACTGTTCCCAGTCATTGCAGCCAGAGGGGCCTTGCCCTGTGGTGTCAGCCAGGGCATGCATCTCAGTCTGCCTCTGCTGACAGCGCCATGTAGGGCTTGTGAAATCAAGGCAGATTGCATAAGAGCGTCCCCTGGGGCCCTGGAGCTGTTTATCACCCCTGAGTTATTTTTATTGGTTGTAAGCTGAGCTCTCCTTTTTGGAAGCTTCCTGGGACTGTAGAGAATCCCAGCCTCTGCAGAGAGAGGACAACTTTGGCCAGGGCTGAGAGGGCCTTGGCCTGGAACTTTGCGGGGGCCCTTTTGCCCAGAGTCAGAAAAGGAGTGCCTGTCGCAGTGCCTCACGCCTGTAATCCCAACACTTTAGGAGGCCGAGCGGATCACCTGAGGTCAGGAGTTCAAGACCAACCTGGCCAACATGGTGAAACCTCGTCTCTACTGAAAATACAAAAATTAGCCAGGGGTGGTGGCGGCACCTGTAATCCCAGCTACTCAGGAGGTTGAGGCAGGAGAAACGCTTGAACCTGGAAGGCAGAGGTTGCAGTGAGCCAAGATCGCACCACTGCACTCCAGCCTGGCCAACAGAGCAAGACTCTGTCTCAAAATAAAAAAAATTTTTAAAAAAAGGAAGAAAAAAGAAAAGGGAGTCAAAAAGAGTTTAAGCCCTGGCCTTGCATCGTGGGTGTTTACTCCACGTGTCTGGTGGAGAACATCATGATGATGATGATGATACAAATAACACAGCCAATCTCACTTTGCACATTCGTGTGGACTGTAAGAATGACCGTGCAAACTGAAAGTGTACAAAAAGATCTCAATCACCAACAGGATAAAATAAGATTATTCTGTGACCTTTAACAATCTTCTGTCAAAACACTAAAACTCTCTTACTGTTGGCTATAAATGTTTAAGGAAATGAAAAAATAGGTAAAACTAACATCTCTTTCTTATACTTTAATTTAGAACATTAGAAACATTGAAAATATAACTGTAGGCTGGGAGCAGTGGCTCACGCTTATAATCCCAACACTTTGGGAGGCCAAGGAGGGAGGATCACTTGAGCTCAGGAGTTTGAGACCAGCCTGGGCAGCATAGTGAAACGCTGTCTCTATAAAAAACTAGCCAGGCATGGTGGTGCATGCCTGTAGTCCCAGCTACCAAGGAGGCTGAAGTGAGAGGATCACTGGAGCCCAGGAGGTTGAGGTTGCAGTAAGCTGTGATTGTGCCGCTACACTCCAGCCTAGGGGACAGGAGTGAGACCCTAAGAAAAAATGTGTGTGTGTGTGTGTGTGTTGTATTTCTTTGTGTAAAAACTATCAAGAATAGCCTGAACCATGCTTGCCAGCTTCTTGTTTAACTAATGATACAGAGGGAGCATCTTGTTCTATGCCTTGGCGAATTGTCATATTTCTTTCTAAGATTAGATCAGTTTCCAAAACTGTATCCTTTGAACTTTCAGTGTTGTGAAATGTCCGCAAGAGTTCCTGCCAGCCTCACTTCCCCTGGATGGGCTTTGTCCTTTTCCTCACAGTGACTTCCCTCATCTATTTCTTCTATAACCCTGGGATGGTGAATTTTATGTGTGAACTTGGGCAGGGTCGTGGTACGCAGATCATCAGTGAAACATTATTCCAGATGTTTCCTGTGAAAGTATTTTTTAGATAAGATGAACACTTAAATCAGTAGAGTTTCAGTAAAGCAGATGGCCCTCTGTAATGTGGTGGGTCTTATCCAATCAGTTGAAGGTCTTAATAGAAGAAGACTGACCTGCCCCGAAGAAGAAGGAATTCTGCCTCCAGATAACCACAATAGCAATTCTTCCTTGGCCCAGGTCCCCAATCTGCCACCGTACCTTGCAGATTTTGGACTTGCCAACCTCTGCAATGTGTGAGCCAATCAGTGTATCTATCTATGGGTTTTATTTTGTTTTGTTTTGGTTTGGTTTGGTTTTGAAATGGAGTCTCACTCTATCATCCAGGCTGGAGTGCAGTGGCATGATCTCAGCTCACTGCAACCTCTGCCTCCCAGGTTCACACAATTCTCCTGCCTGAGGTTCCCAAGTAGCTAGGATTACAGGTGCCCGCTACCACGCCCAGCTAATTTTTGTATTTTCAGTAGAGACGAGGCTTCACCATGTTGGCCAGGCTGGTCTGGAACTCCTGACCTCAAGTGATCTGCCCACCTCGGCCTCCCAAAGTGCTGGGATTATAGGCGTAAGCCACCGCGCCCAGCCTGCACTTTCATCTTTGTTGGCTAATTCCTTCTTTTTACTATCCATTTATGTAAAATGTCAAGTGAGTTATCACCCAGAGAGAAAGAGGCAACACAGCTGCACACTTAGCTGTATGTGAACTGAATAACAGACACGCCGTGACCAGACACCAACAGGCTTTGAAAGAAGTGACGTGATTGTTGCTGATCATGATACGTGTCTATGCGTCTGTTATTTACAAAGTGATTTGTGGACTGACCAGCTAACAGCAAAGTTTGCACTTGATGCAATTATGCACACTCGATATACCGTGGAAAATGCAATCTGAACCACATTTTGGGGGACTCCTGTTATTTCTTAAACGTCATAACTGAAATTCATGCATATCCATACCAGGCAAAACCAGGGAATGCCGTAACTGTAAATAATACCTAACATCTCAGACCCCTGACTTTGTGCCAAGCATAAACCCAGATCGAAACCAAATCCTAATCCTAAACCTAACTTTAGGATCCACAGTTGTTATTGTTGTTGTTGTTGTTTTGAGACAGAGTTTCACTCTGTTGGAGTGCAGTGGCATGATCTTGGCTCACTGCAACCTCCACCTCCCAAGTTCAAGTGATTCTCCTGCCTCAGCCTCTCGAATAGCTGGGATCTCAGGCGTGTGCTAACATGCCCAGTTAATTTTTATATTTTTAGTAGAGATGGTGTTTTGCCATGTCGGCCAGGCTGGTTCGAACTCCTGGACTCAAGTGATCCGCCCACCTTGGCTTCCCAAAGTGCTGGGATTACAGGCGTCAGCCACTGCGTGCAGTCAGGATGGACCAATATTAAGTCATCTATAAATGTCAAATGCTTAAAACTGATCAGATGTGAGGCTAGAACTTCTGAATCAGCTCCTTGCTCACTCCTGGTGACTTTGCTCTCTGGCATGGGTTACCTGCCAGGGTCTCATAGTTCAAGGATTTTATGTTTCATCCATTCTGACTTCTATATGATCTCCCAAACCCTCAAGGCTTGGAGTTTGCAGTACCTCTGCCTCCTGGTGAACTCTCCTCCATCCTTGATTGGAAACCCAGACATGACCATTCAGAGCCTTCCAGAGCCTCAGTTTCCCCTCTGTAAAATGGAGGACCAAGTCTTACCTCGTAAGGATCAAATGAGATGATAATACCTATAAAGCGCTTTGTAACTGGCACATGGCAAGTACTCAACACATGTTAACTATTAATCATTACTACCAAGCAGACGTTTCAATACTCACACAGAATAGGAATGGTTCACACTTCTGCTTTCCCAATAGACTGGGAGCTACTTAAAGAAAATGAACTTTTCAATCTCTGGCCTCAGCTCCCAGTGCAGTGCCTGGCACAGAGTAGGTGCTCATTAAATGCTTATTAAATGAGTGAATTAAAGCCAAGAAGAGCTTTGCTCCCAGCCTGCCCATGTTGAATGTAGCTGCAGATAATAGCCAACAACATTTATTGAGAACTTGCATGTGCCAGGAATTAACGGTGCCAGGCTCTTTATGTGCATGATCTAGTTCACTATCCAAGCAGCCCTGTAAGATGGGTGTTATTATTATCCACGTATTTCAGTTACAGAGGGGCAAGGCTGGGATGTCAACCCAGCCTGTTGGAGCATTCATCGGATGGATGGCCTCTGCCCAGCAGAATCCCATGTGCCAGTGAGCAGAAGGGGGACCTGATGGGGTGAGGGAGGCAATGTGTTTCTCCATTCTCACGTTGTTATAAAGAACTACCTGAGACTGGGTAATTTATAAAGAAAAGAGGTTTAATTGACTCAGAGTTCCATTCCCCAGGCTGTACAGAAGGCATGGCTGGGGAAGCCTTGGGAAACTTACAATCATGGCAGAAGGGGAAGGGCAAGCAGGCACGTCTTACATGGCCGGAGAAGGAGGAAAAGAGTGAAGGGGGAGGTACTACACCTTTTAAATAACCAGATCTCGTGAGAACTCACTCACTATCGTGAAAGCAGCAAGGAAGAAATCCGCCCCCATGATTCAGTCATGTCCCACCAGGCCCCTCCTCTAACAATGGGGATTAAATTTGATGACAGATTTGGGCAGGGACACAAATCCAAACCATATCAGGCAGGGATGGGGACCCCTTTGCCAAGGGTGAGTCGTCATCTGCAGAGTGCAACCCTGCAGTGGTTGGGGACAAACACCAGGCTTTGGTGTTGCCCTCTCTTCAGGGGCTGGTTCCTGTGATACTGCACCTAACCCACCCTCACCACCTCCCACTGAGGCCCTTCCTGAGTATCTTCTCTCTGTCAAAACTTGTCCAGCCCAGGTTTCATTGTTCCGGGCTCCTGTGCCCTGTTGCTGATTATGGGTGGGGCTGGGTTACTCAGCTCAACACTTCCTGGCTCTCTCTTGACCACCCAAGTCACTGCCAAAGTCATTAATTAGGGAACCAGACATGGCTATGGGACAGTGCTTCTGTTGCTATATTGAGCCGTTATTTAATTTCTTATCAGTCTTCAAGTTTTCACATGTGGGTTGTTTTGTAAGCTCTTCTTATACTGCCTGAAGCTACCTTCCTCCCCACCCCACTCCAGGCTGAACGCACAATAGATATTCAAGAAATTCTTGTTTGGTTTTACTGTTGTATTATCTCCCCTGAAATATAGAACACTTTTACCTCTAAAGGCAGAAGAAAGAGGAGATTCTGCCAAAGTGTGTTGGGGAGCCCAAGACCTACTGCCACGCACACTGTCTAACCCTCTCCCACCTCTCAACACTCAGGAGACCTCCGGGGAATACTCGGGAACCCAGTTTGAAAGCCCTTGACCATTTCTTGATTGGCTGATTTGTCTTGTTTCCTGTAAACTTCCTGAGAGCAGCTGAGATGAACAAGAAAACACCAGGAACTTGGAGTTTTCAGATGTGCTTTCCAGATGTGCTTTCTAGCCCTGCCAGTTGATATCTGCTTGGCCTCCCAGTAAGCCCCTTAACCTCTCTGGGCCTGAGTTTCTTCCTCTGCAAAATGGGAATCATCATAAATACCTGCCCCATAACATTGTTGCAGTGATGAAATTAGCCGTATAAAAGCACCGTGTAAAGTATAAGGAAAATGTTTATAGATCTTTCTCCTACAGTAGATTACACGCAATAGGCTCTGAATAGATGTGGTTGAGTTTAAGCTGACAAATTACATTTCCCAGGGACCTTCAGAAGCAGGTTGAATGGTGGAAATCCCAGGCACAATGATAGACCTAAGGGTGTGATATGTGACTCTGTGTCCCCACCCAAATCACATGTAGAATTGTAATTCCCATGTGTTGGAAGAGGGGCCTGGTGGGAGGTGATTCGATCATAAGGCAGACTTCCCCCTTGCTGTTCTCGTGATAGTGAATGAGTTCTCATAAGATCTGATTGTTTAAAAGTGTATGGCACTTCCCCCTTGGCTCTCTCTTCTGCCGCCATGTGAAGACATGCCTGCTTCCCCTTCACCCTTCCCCCATGATTGTAAGTTTCCTGAGGCCTCCATGCTTCCTGTGTAGCCTCCAGAACTGAGAGTCAATTAAACCTCTTTTTTTCATAAATTACCCAATCTCAGGTGGTCCTTTACAGCAGTGTGAGAATAGACTGATACAAGGTGAGTCTGGGGGTAGGTGGACATTCTGTGTGGCCCTCCAATTATCTCAAGTGCATGGTTACTACTCTGTTTAAGATCAGACTAGTTCAGTTTCCAGTAACTTTTTGGGTCTGGGCAGCAGCACTTCTCTAAGAGAAAGAGGAAGTATTGACTTCTTAGACAGCATCACCCACCTTCCTTCCCAGGCCCCTCTCCCCAAGCTTCCTCATCTATCTGGCATGTGCTGGGTAGAACCAGCTTCCTGAGGCCCCAGGAAAAGAAAATCAGGCTCCAATGTACACAATTTTAGCTGCGTGGGAGTCACCAACTTACATTTAGCTGATCTTTCCAAACATGTTTCCTGTGAAAAGTATTAACTGAGCATTTACTATGTGCTAAGAATTTTATGTGTTCATTCATCCTCATGACAAACCCACAAGATAAGGACCATTGCTTGTTTCTGTTTATGTTTCTTGAGACAGTCTTCCTCTGTCACCCAGGCTGTAGTGCATTGGTGCCATCTCTGCTCATGGTAACCTTTGCCTCCCGGGTTCAAGCCATTCTCCTGTCTCAGCCTCCCGAGTAGCTGGGACTACAGGTGCCCACCACCACACCCAGCTGATTTTTGTATTTTTAGTAGAGATGGTGTTTCACTATGTTGGTCAGGCTGGTCTCAAACTCCTGACCTCAAGTGATCCAC
This sequence comes from Nomascus leucogenys, assembly GCF_006542625.1. Lineage (NCBI taxonomy): Eukaryota > Metazoa > Chordata > Mammalia > Primates > Hylobatidae > Nomascus > Nomascus leucogenys. Next base: position 83,585,639 of record NC_044390.1, on the reverse strand, counting down.
CCACCTTGGCTTCCCAAAGTGTTGGGATTACAAGCGTGAGCCACCATGCCCAGCCGACAGGACCATTGTTAACCCCATCTTACAGATAGAAAACAGGCTCGACAATGAAAGGAACCAGGAAGGACTCAGTCAGGGTCTTGGGTCAAACCTGATGGGCTCCGACACCCTTGTGCCACCACTAGCCACCACCCTGCACTGCCCCTAATGCTTAAGCCTCCCTTGAGACCCAGCACACACTAGTGGTGTCACTGTCACGGCCTGGAACCATGCTCTTACTTCCCAGTAAAAGCTTTTTATAAAAAGAGACAAAACAGCTATGATAGCCTTAGCCTCTGACCTTGTTCCTGAGGAGCTTCAAGTCCTGCTTGTGGTGTATTCCAGCTGGGTTTCCCCTGATCCTATGAGGAGCATTGGGTCCCACTCATCAATTTAACATTCAATAAATAATGATGGGTCACCCAGGCTGTACGGCACACTGGACAGGGCACTGGGAGCATACACATAGTTCCTGCCTGCAAGACCTCAACATCAGGGAGGCAGAAAAGGAAAACCTTTGCAACCCAGGTCCTCTGCTGTCTCGGGGGTGAAAGGCCCACAAATTCTTATTCTGAAGTAGACCCATAGAATTCCAAAGGTTGGCAACCTGTCCTTCCCTGCCATATTAGTTATATGTTACTATATATATTTCCACAAGCTTCAAGGCTTAAAACAAGACACATTTACCATCCTGGCTAACATGGTGAAACCCCATCTCTACTAAAAATACAAAAAATTAGCTGGGCGCAGTGGCGGGCGCCTGTAGTCCCAGCTACCCAGGAGGCTGAGGCAGGAGAATGGCGTGAACCCAGGAGGCAGAGTTTGCAGTGAGCCGAGATAGTGCCACTGCAGTCTGGCCTGGGCGAAAGAGTAAGACTCCATCTCAAAAGAAAAAAAAAATAAAAAATACACATTTACTATTTCACAGTTTCTGTGGATCAGGAGTTCAGGCATGGTTTATCTTGGTTCTCTGCTTAAGGTTTCTTATGAGGCTGCAATTAAGAAGCTGGCTGGGGCTGTGGTCTCATCTGAAGCTCAACTGAGAAAAGATCTGCAGCTGCAGAAGGAGAGTAGCAGAGATGCCCATTAGAGTCTGGCCTTAGAGGGAACAGATAAAAGCTATATACATAAATAAATTTATTTATTTATTTATTTATTTATTTTTAACCAAGAATATAACTCCTACTCTCATTCTACTCCTTACAAGAAGTTAATTAACAGCCTAGCTATAAGGACATCTTTGTGTAATAAGTAACTGACCACTAAGCAAACCCAGCAGAGTATTTAGTGATCATACACAACAAGGAATATGGATTTTACAGAATTAGTCCAGGAAAGTCACTAAATAAACAAATAGCAACAACAAAAAACTAAAACAAAAGCCCCGGGGAGAACATAAATTTGATTTTCAGTGTTGTCACATTATATTACTAAAAATGTCCAGTTTCCAATTTTAAAAATGAAACATGAAAAAAATATATGAATATATGATCCATACACAGGAATCTGTCCTTTAGGAGGCCACAATGTTGAACTTACTAGACAAAGACTTTAAATCAGCTCTTTTAAATATGTTCAAAAATTAAAGGGATCTATGTCTAAAGAACTAAGGAAACTATGAGAATGATGTGTCACTAAAGATATCAGTAAAGAAATGGAAATTATAGAAGAGAACCAAATACAAATTTTGGAGTCAAAAAGTACAATAACTGGAATTAAAAAAAATATGCTAGAAGGGTTCAACAGCAGATTTAAGCTGGCAGAAAGAATTAGCAAACCATTAAACAGGTTAATGGAGAGTATCCAGTTGGAATAAGAGAAAGAAAAAAGAATGGAGAAAAATGAAGGGAACCTCAGGGATCTGTAGGATACCATCAAGAATACAAACATACATGTAAAAGGAATCCCAAAAGGAAATGAGAGGAAGATAGGGACAGAAGAAATATTTGAAGAATCATGGTTGAAAATATCCCAGATTTGATGAAAAGATTAATCTCTACATCCAAGAAGCTCAATGAATGCCACATAGGATAAACTCACTGAGATCCACATCTAGGTGTTATAGTCAAAGTGCTGATAGCAAAAGACCAAGAAAGAATCTTGAAAGCAAAGAAAAGCCACTCATTCATTTAATAGGATTAGCACCAGATTTCTCATCAGAAACCACAGTGTTCCAAAAGCAATGGGATGATATAGTCAAGGAGCTGAAAGAAGATGATTGCCAACCAAGAATTTTATGTTTAGCAAAACCATACTTCAGAAATCAAGAAATCAAGACATGCACAGATAAACACAAAATAAGAGAATTTATTGCTAGGAGACCTGCCCTATAAGAAATACTAAAGGGAGTGCTTCAGGCAAAATGAAAGGACATTGAATCTAGGAAAGTGACTTGAATCTACACAAAGAAATTATGAGCACAAGTAAAGGTAACAACATCGATAAGTATAAAGTATTAATTTTTGTTCATTCTTTCTGATTTAAAAGACAACTGCTTAAAGGAAAAAACCACAAACTTGTGTTGCTGGGCTTATAATGTGAAAGATGTAATCTTTATGACAACCATAGCACAAAGAAGAGGGTAGGGAATAGAGCTATATTGAAGTAAAGTTTTTGCATAGTGTTGAAATTAAATTGGTATTAATCTAAACTAGATTGTTTTAGATTAAGATGTTACTTGTAATCTCCAAGGCAACCACTAAGAAAATAAATCCAAATGGTATATATAGCAAAAGAAACAACAAGGGGATTATAATGGTACACTAGGAAATATCTATTTAATACAAAGGGAGGCCATGAGGAAGAAAAAGAGGTTTTAAAAAAAAAGATACAGGTTGGGTGCGTTGGCTCACACCTGTAATCCCAGCACTTTGGGAGGCTGAGGTGGGTGGATCACCTGAGGCCAGGAGTTCAAGACCAGCCTAACCAACATGGTGAAACCCCATCTTTACCAAAAATACAAAAATTAGCCAGACATGGTGGCATGCCCCTGTAATCCCAGGTACTCAGGAGGCTGAGGCAGGAGAATTGCTTGAACCCAAGAGGCAGGGGCTGCATGAGCCAAGATCATGCCATTGCACTCCAGCCTGGGTGACAGAGTGAGACCCCGTCTAAAAAAAAAAAAAGATACAGACATGTAGAAAACAATTAGAAAAATTAGATACTTGGCTGAGTGTGCCGACTCATGCCTGTAATCCCAGCACTTTGGGAAGCTGAGATGAGTGAATCGCTTGAGCCAGCCTGAGCAACATGGTGAAACCCCATCTCTACAAAAAATACAAAAATTAGCCAGGCGTGGTGGTATACACCTGTAGTCCCAGCTACTCAGGAGGCTGAGGAGGAAAGATCACTTGAGCCTGGGAGGTGGAAGCTATAGTGAGCCATGATTATGCCAATGCACTCCAGCCTGAGTGACAGAATGAGATCCTGTCTCTCAAAAAAAAAAAAAAAGAAGGAAGAAAAATTAGATACTTTATCAGTAATTATATTACTCCCCTGAAATCAGTGACTACATTAAATATAAGTGGACTAAACACTCCAATAAAATGCAGAAATGCGTAGGTGTATACATAGACACACTTACAACTCAATAATAAAAAGATAACCCAATTTTTTAAATGGGCAAAAATTTGAATACATATTTTTCCAAAGATAATACACAAATGACCGATAAGCACATGAAAAGATGCTCAACATCATTCACCATCAGAAAAATGAAGCTCAAAACCTCAGTTAGATACCACTGCACACCAACTACAAGGGCTAAAATCAGAAAGATGGACAATAATAAGTGTTGGTAAGGATGGGAAAACATTGGAACCCTTATACATAGCTGCTGGAAAAGTAGAATGCCACAGCTACATTGGAAAACAGTTTAGCAGTTCCTCCAAAAATTAGACATACACCTGAGTGCAGTGGCTCATGCCTCTAATTTCAGCAGTTTGGGAGGCTGAGGCAGGCAGATTGCTTGAGCCCAGGAGTTCAAGACAATCTTGGCAACATGGCAAAACCTTGTCTCTACAAAAAATACAAAATACTAGCTAGGTGTGGTGCTGTGTGCCTGTAGTCTCAGCTACTTGGGAGGCTGATATGGGAGAATCACCTGGGCCCTAGGAGGTCGAGGCTGCAGTGAGCCATAATTGTGCTACTGCACTCCAGCCTGGGCAACAGAGAAAGACACTGTCTCAAACAAAACAAAACAAACTAACAAAAAATAGACACACAATTAACATATGACCCAGCAATGTTACTTCTAATTATATACCCAAAAGAATTGAAACATTTGTTCATATGAAAACTTGTACATGAATGTTTTTGTTTTTGTTTTTTGTTTTGTTTTGTTTGTTTGTTTTTTGAGATGGAGTCTCTCTCTGTCACCCAGGCTGGAGTGCAGTGGCACGATCTCGGCTCATTGCAACCTCTGCCTCCTGGGTTCAAGTGATTCTTCTGCCTCAGCCTCCCGATAGCTGGGATTACAGGTGCGCACCACCACATCCGGCTAATTCTTGTATTTTTAGTAGAGACGGGGTTTCACCATCTTGGCCAGGCTGGTCTCAAACTCCTGACCTCATGATCTGCCCTCCTTGACCTCCCAAAATGCTAGGATTATGGGTGTGAGCCACTGCGCCCTGACCATGAATGGTCTTATGAGCATTTTTCACCATAGCCAAAAAAGTGGAAACAACCTAAATGTCCATCAATTGAATGAATAATCAAAATGTGGCCCATCTATACAACGGAATGTTATTTGGCCACAAAAAGGAATAAAGTACTGATACATGCTACCACATGGATGAATCTTGAAAGCATTAGGCCACATTTTAAAATCCAGGCCCCCAAAGATCATATGTTATATGATTTCATTTACATGAAATCTCCAAAATTTGCAAATCCAGAGGCAGAAAGTAGATTCGTCGTTGCCAGAGGCTAGGGGCAGGATCAATGGCTAATAGGTATGGGCTTTTTTGGAGGAGTGATGAAAATGTTTTGATGGTTGCACAACTCTGTGAAAATAGTAAAAACTGCTGAATTGTATACTTTTAAAGGATGGATTTTATGATACATGAATTCTGTCACTATAAAGCTATTCATTTTAAAAAGACTAAATATAATGATTCCATTTATAAAAAAATTTTTAAAGGACACACAAACTATAAATTATTTAAAGATACATACATATGTAGTGAAAGTATAATTACAAGCATGAGAATGAACGACCAAGTTCAGGCTTGTGGTTATCTCTAAGGAGAGAAGGAAGAAAAGAAACGTGTCTGTAATGCTTTATATCTTTTTTTTTCCAAGACAGAGATTAAAGAAATAATGGGAAAATGTTAGCATCTGATAAATGTGGGTTCTGAGTAAATGGATGTCTATACTTTCTTATGCTTGAAATCATTAATGGTTATAAGTTATGAGGAGCAATCAACCTGAATATTCCTTAGCTTAGGTGGGTTGAAGGGTGGGCTCCAAAAGCTATGTCCACGGGGGCTGGGTGCTGCGGCTTACGCCTGTAATCCCAGCCCTTTGGGAGGCCGAGATGGGCAGATTACTTGAGGTCAGGAGTTTGAGACCAGTCTGGCCAACATAGTGAAACCCCATCTCTACTAAAAATACAAACATTAGTACCCTCCTATAGTCCCAGCTACTAGGAAGGCTGAGGTAGGAGAATTGCTTGAACCTGGGAGGTGGAGGTTGCCGTGAGCCAAGGTCGCGCCACTGCAGTGGCAGTGCCTCAGGGACAGAGCGAGACTCCGTCTCAAAAAAAAAAAAGCCTTTGGAAACCCTTTTTTCCAATATGACCTTGAAATCATAATTAAATTAATGATCTCAAGGTGAGATTATCTTGGATTAGGGAGGGTCCTAAATTCAATGACAAGTGTTTCTTTCCTTTTTTTTTTTTTTTTGCTTTTGAGGGTGCTAAATGAGATCTTTCTTTCTCGCTGGCTCTTTCTTATTTTTCATTCTCTTCTTTTCTTTTTGACCTTTCAGATGGGGTCTTACTATATTGCCCGGGCTGGTCTCAAACTCCTAGCCTTAAGTGCTCCTCCCAACTCAGCCTCTGCAGTAGCAGGGATTACAGGGCATGGGCCACTGTGTCTGGCTCAACAAATATCCTTCTAAGAGAAGAGGAAGAGAGAAGACAATTACAGAAGGCCACGTGAAGACAGAAGCAGAGATGGGAGGGAGGCGGTCACAAGCCAAAGAATGCCCACAGCCACCAGGAGCTGAAAGAGAAGGAAAGATTCTCTCCTAGAGCCTCCAGCGGCAGTGCGGCCCTGCCAACACCTCGATCTCAGATTTCTGGCCTCCAGAATCATAAGAGAAAAAAATTTCTGTTGTTTTAATCTCCAAGCTTGTGACAATTTGTTACAGCAGCCACAGGAAACAAGCGCACTGCCTTTCTGTTTCTTCCTATTCACCTGACTCCTTCCTTCTGCCAGGCACTGCCTGACCATCCCAGAAGTCCACAGCCCCCCAACTTTCTTCTTGCTCAACAGAATCATTTTCCCTGCTGCAAGGAGAAAGCAGGGGTGCCTTGGTGGCTGTATCTAGCGGAGGCCACATTAAGGCACAATTTTCACTTTTTTTTTTTTGAGACAGTCTTGCTGTGTCGCTCAGGTTGGTGGTGTGCAGTGGCGCGATCTCGGCTCACTGCAACCTCCATCTCCAGGGATCAAGTGGTTCTTGTGCCTCAGCCTCCTGAGTAGCTGGGATTGCAGGCATGCACCACCACACCCAGCTAATTTTTGTGTTTTTAATAGAGATGGGGTGTCACCATGTTGGCCAGTCTGGTCTCAAACTCCTGAGCTCAATTGATCTGCCTGCCTCAGCCTCCCAAAGTGCTGGGATTACAGGCATGAGCCACCGCCCCGGCCCCATTTTCACAATTTTTGCTTATGGGTTTAGGAATCTCATGGCTAATCCCACGAGGACCCCTTAGCTCTTCTCTGGTTGCTTACTTACCTCCTCCTGCCCCTGCCAGTGCGCTCAGCCCCCATCTGCCGGGTTGCTTCCTGGCCGTGCTTCCCCAGTCTCTCGCCCACCCAGACAGGGGCAGCAGGGTTCTGCTTCCACCTGCCAGCAGCATGAATAATGCATTATACATAAAACAATGCACAAATGCAATGACAGAAAAAGAACATTCTCAGTACTTTTGCATATATCATCTTCACAAAATAGATACTGTTACTATTCTTGTCTTCAGATGAGGAAACTGATGCTCAGAGAAGCTAAATAACTTGCCCGAGGTCATAGAGCCAGATGAGCTGGGTTTTGAACTGAGACCTGCTTAATCCCAGACATGCTGGGTTAGAATCCAGACTCAGCCACTTGCTTACTGTGTGAAACTGAACTTGTTACTTTTTTAAAACAATTTTTTAAATTTTAATTTTATTTATTTACTTATTTTTTAGAGACAGGGTCTAGCTCTGTCACACAGGCTAGGGTGCAGTGATGCAGTCATAACTCACAGCAGCCTCAAACTCCTGAGCTCAAGGGATCCTCCTGCCTCAACCTCCCAAGTTAGCTGGGACTACTGAACTTGTTTCTTTTTTTTTTTTTGAAACAGAGTCTTGCTCTATTGCCCAGGCTGGAGTGCAGTGGCTGGATCTCGGCTCACTGCAGCCTCCACCTCCTGGGTTCAAGCAATTCTCCTGCCTCAGCCTCTCTAGTAGCTGGACTACAGGCATGCGCCACCATGTCCAGCTAATATTTGTATTTTTAGTAGAGACAGGGTTTCACTGTGTTAACCAGGCTGGTCTCAAACTCCTGACCTGAAGTGATCCACCCACTTCAGCCTCCCAAAGTGCTGGGATTACAGGCGTGAGCCACCGTGCCCGGCCCTGAATTTGCTTCTTAACCTCTCTTCACCTCCATTTCTGAATCTATAAAAGATAAATAATAAAATGCCAGTCTCAGAAGGTTGCTGTTTAAGGATGCCATGGGGTTCCTGTGTAAAGCCATCGCTTGGCACATAGTAAGTGCTCAATAAATGACAGCCAGTATTGTCAATGTCAGTGCTGGTTATAGCAAATTTGTATTCAGAGTACATCACGCTCAGCTCAGCACTCCACCAGGAGAGGGTTTTGTTTGTTTGGTTAGTTTTTTAAAACAATTGCTCATTTTTATTTTATTTTGAGCCAGCGTTCTCTCTCTGAGTGGACCTAGACGTCTGTTCCGGGGCTGTTTCTATTTGCAGTCTGAAATCAGGCCTGGGGCTTGTGGCTGTTTTTGCCATCTGATCTGGGGCCAAAGGGCAAATCTGCAAAGTCTCTCTGCTGTGGCCAGCGAGGGAGTCCCATCCCCATGAAGTCTGCCTTTTGCAGCAAGCTTGATTCTTTGAAAAGTTGAAGATCTCCAGGCTCTGAAGGCTCAGTCAAAGGGAAAATGCCTTCTTCTCTGGCTTATTTGCTCAGGGTTTAAAAGGTATTTCTGGGCTTTGGCTAAGAGGAAATTTAGCTTTCGAGCAAATCCTTGTGCATTGGTTTTCTGTAAACATCTAAATGTGGTGTGAGAAGCTCGGAGCCCACTCTGCCTGGCTTTTCCCAGATTTTACAGCCAGTTGGGATGATACGAAGTCAGCGTGATATTTGTAGAGTGGCATCTGTTTGACAGGCAGGTTCCTGATGTTACTGCTAGGGTTGTCCTCCCAGAACCATACTGGAGACATGCAAGGTGAGCTGGAGTGAGTTGGGAGAGGATGAAGGACTGAGTCACGTGAATAAGACCTTCTTCCCATCATCATCCAGGAAGTGTCCTTGTGGGCAAACGACCTCTGAGATGGGAGGTTCATTCAGTCACTTCCACAAATATTTACTGAGGACCTATGGTGTGCCAGGCCCTGCACCCAAAGCAAGGGAATAGATCTTCATGAAGCTTGAGTTCTGGTGGAGGCAAGCCCTTTCCCAAGGCAACTCGAGACCAAAATATGATTATGTAAAAAAAAAAAAAAAAAAAAAAAAAAAAGAAAACCACTTCTTATAGCTGCCACCTGTAGCCCCAGCTACTCAGGAGGCTGAGGTGGGAGGATTACTTCAGCCCGGGAGTTCAAGGCTGCAGTGAGCTAGGATTGCACCAATACACTTCTTAAAACATCTGTATGAGTAAAAGTAGCTAACTGCTGTAAAAACAACCCATCTCAGTGGGTACCCCAGTAAAGGTTGAGGTCCAAACCACAGTCCAATACAGCTCAATTGGGAGGTTGGGAAGAGCTTTGCTCCATGCAGTCACTCAGGGATCCAGGCATCCTCCATTTGATAGTTTCATTGTCCTTCAAGATCTCAGGATCTTCCAAGGGACTCTCTGCTGTGTCTGGCCAGCAGATATAGGATCACAGGATTTTGTTTTTTTTAAGGCCCAGCCTGGAAGTGACCTTCATCACTTACTCCCACATTCCATTAGTCAGTGCTCAGCAATTGCCAGGGCCCCTTTGTGTGTCTCAGAGCCTGAAGACATAAGATTTGGTGAACCCACAGCATTGTCTCTGTCACAGGATCTATTGCCTGGGACCATGTGTGCGCCCTGGATGGAGTGACCGTGGTGCTGATGGTAAGTGTGGCTAACAAGAATGGCGCACCCACGTCCCAACCGCCAGCTCTCTGCCCTCTCTGCTCACAATGAAGACAGAGTGTCCTCTGAGCCCAGACTCCTGTCCCTGCACCCAGCTCTGCTCTGCAGTAATTGAGACTCCTTGGGCAACGTGCCTCCCTTCTTCAAACCTCAGTTTGCTCAGCTGGAAAATAGAGATGCTAATCACAGCACTTACGTCACAGGTGTTTTGTGTGACAAGTGAGTAAGATAGGAGAGAAGAAGCAAGTTCTAAGTCCAATGCCTGCCTTGTGATCAATACCTTATAAATATGGGTCATGATGCAATGTTTTCAAGTCCAGACTCAGGGCTGGCTTCCCTCTGCCACTTGCGCACCGTGTAATGACTTGTGGGCAGGTCACCTTGACCTGCCTTAGCTTCGGTCTCTGAATCTCTGAAATAAAGTACCCATTATCCCTGCCCTGCAGAGCAGTGTTAGGATCAAAGACAATAAATAAAGCAGGTAAAAGGCTTACCACGCAGCTTGACACATAATACGTGCTCAACCAGGATTAGCTATTATTATTATTATTATTATATAAGCACTTTTACATATTACCTCATTTAATTCTCACATCTACTCTCTGAGACAGAAAACAACAGGTAGCGTTGCCCATTTGTGTATGTTACAGAAACAATCACGTATTCTGGGAATGAATGAATGCAAGGAGGAATGAATGAATCACCACGATAATGTGTGTCTTCTGCGACAGTAGGTGCATAGTCTCTATTTCTCGGAGCAATGGTGATGTCTGCCAAAATAAATTAACTTTCCCACATCAATGACTCATTTGGCAGGAATAACAGCCTTGCAAACTGAATAGAGAATGAAGAAGGAGGACGCCTCAGTCAGGGGGAGAGAGAGGAGTTTGTAATGACTCAAGATACAAGAACCAGCTTCTTATTCATTCTCTTTCTCTCCCTAACCAAAAATGTAGGCCCTTATATACATATACAGTTTTTGAGACAGGGGCTCGCTGTCACCCAGGCTGGAGTGCAGTGGCACGATCTTGACTTACTGCAACCTCTGCCTCCCGGGCTTAAGTGATCCTCCCACCTCAGCCTCCCCAGTAGCTGGGACTATAGATGTGAGCCACCGAGCCCGGCCAGCCTGATATACATATTTAACCTTTTAAAGTGGAGAAGTGGAAGTTCCACGCTATTAAGTGGCTCTGGATATCAGAACCATAAAAAGAAGCTTAGAGACAGCATCATGTGACCTTTGCTGGGTGGACAGGGGTCCAGGACAGGGGGTCGTGGACAGGGGTCCAGGACAGGGGGTCCAGGACAGGGGTCCAGGACAGGACAGAGGTCCAGGACATCATGTGACCTTTGCTAGGTGGACGGGGTCCAGGGCTCACACCGTGTGTGGCAGGGCCAGCGCCGGGCCCCAGGACACCTGACTTCCATCCAGTGCTCCTTCCTTATCCCACTGCTTCTGGATCGATGCAGGATCTTCTCAGACACTTCCACCACCTGGCCATTCTCACACTCTGCTCAAGACTCCTTCCATGCTGGGGAAACTTCAGGACAGAGCAAAGAAAGATCAAAGACTGAGACCACAGATCCTCACAAGGAAGAATAAAAGAGTTGGGAGGAGATGGCTAAGATGGACTTAATTACCTACTTCTCATCTGCATGAGGGTTTTATGAGGAGGCAAGTTATCTGCCCTCTTAAACACTGCACAAATGATATTTACCAACTGATGAGTTTTAGGCTCTTCTGATGTTTGCTGAGTTCATGATTCATTCACAAGAGGGACTTTGAATCTACTTAAAAATACTTGTGGAACTGAAAGAAGCAACAACTTAACGCTAGGTCCACACAGTTCAGGAAGAACTACGGCTCAGGTGTGGGATGAATAAGGTTAATTTAACACCACACTTCATCCTTTTGAAAAGAGTGGCTCCATTTGTGTGTGTGTGTGGTGGGAGGGTGGAGGGTAGCAATGTTGTTTCATTCTTGGGATAAATGAAAGATTAATTTTAAAGTCTTATTTAAATAACCCTCAAAGAGGCGCTAGAGATGAAATTACTCTTAATTGGCCAACTTAGCACTAGCTCTTGAATGCTCAAGTGAGTGGAATGAATTTCAGTCTGTTTAAAACTTTAATTTGTCATCTTTTTGTCTCACTCTCCCTCCTTTCCAGGCCAAAGACTTACTACTGTTCTATTGGAACCAACTTCGACAACCTTCTGCTTCTACTAATCAGACACAAGGCGGCATCTGGGATGGGAGCAGGTTGAAAAGGAGTGAGCTTCTGTTTTATTTTTCCTTCTTCAGCAATCACAAAGGTATATCCACGTGGTAGAAATGACATGACCTGGAATCAAATTCTGGCTCCACCACTGCCTAGCCATTGACCTTGGTCAAATCACTTAGCATTCCTAAGCCTCAGTTGCTTCATGTGTTAAAAGGGCTTATAACACCTACCACAAATGTTGTGATCAATGGTGTTGGTCAATGTTTAATAACTAGTTCTCTGGAGGAAAACCCTGGTATATAGCATTTGCCCATTTCCATGGTGTAAATACTCTCACCAACGTCAATCTCAAACTCCCAAAGGGAGGTCACTGAACACAGAGTTGGGGAGACAGGCACAGGAGCAGACACTGTAGAGAATTTTCACCAAACAGATACAATAATCTTAAGAGCATAGGTAATGGGAGAACATAGTAAATCAAGAAGTGAGGAATTTTTAGTGTTATTACTTTTATCTTTCAATTCAATGTAATCTATTTAATTGTAAGTTTACATGATTTTTTATTTTTTTTCAAGACAGTCTCACTCTGTTGTCCAGGCTGGAGTGCAGTGGCACCATTTTGCTCACTGCAACCTCTGCCTCCCAGGTTCAAGTAATTCTCCTGCTTCAGCCTCCCGAGTAGCTGGGATTACAGACACACACCACCACACCCAGCTAATTTTTGTATTTTTTGTATTGACGGAGTTTCACCATGTTGGCCAGGCTGATCTCCAACTCCTGGCCTCCAGTGATCCACCCACCTCGGCCTCCCAAAGTGCTGGGATTACAGGCGTGAGTCACCACGCCCAGCCCATACAATTTCTTTTCTTTTCTTTTCTTTTTCTCTTTTTTCTTCTTTTTTGAGACAGGGTCTTGCTCTGTCACCCAGGCTGGAGTGCAGTGGTGTGATCATGGCTCATTGCAACCTCAACTTCCCAGGCTGAAGTGATCCTCCCACCTCAGGAGGAGCTGGAATTACAGGGGAGTGCTACCATGCCTGGCTATCTTTTTAATTCTTTTGTAGAAACAAGGTCTTGCTATGTTACCCAGGCTGGTCTTGAACTCTTAGGCTCACGTGATCCTCCCGGCTTGACCTCCCAAAGTGCTAGGATTACAGGAGTGAGCCACCATGCCCCACCCGTTCATATGATTTCTTTAAAATAATAGTTGTGCCTCCCTGTTCTCAAAAATCCAGTACCCTAGGGAACATAGGGAGCCAGGTTTAGCGGTAGAGGGGATGAAGTTGCAGGTCACTAAAGAACAGTGCAGTTGATTGGGAGGTTCAGGGCCTGCAGTGTGAAGTGGAACTGACCTGTACTCGTCCTGCTTCCCCAAATGGGTGACCTTCGTCAAGCACTCCCATTTCTCTGCTTCAGTGTGCTCATTCATAAAATAATCATCTGCTCGTCGGGTTAATGCCAGTTCTAAATGAGATGATGTGGGGAAAACTTTTAGCACAGAGCCTGGCATATAGTAACAGCTCAATAAATGGTGGCAGCCCTCATTAGTGATGTGATAATTGTGCTAATGGGGAAGCGTACACATTGCATCTGCATTGGGAGCCTGGCCAAGGTACAGATTAAGGTGCTGGGTTCAGGCCAAGCTCGAGGAAGCAAACGAGGGCTGCAGTTTACGCCGGAAAATTAGGTGGGTGTTGACTTGGGCAGATGGCAGCCCAGCCCTTAAAAAAAAAAAAAAAAAAAGTCCGGAAATAGGAACATTGGATGCATGCCTCTCTCTCTAGGGTGGGAACAAGGGAGAGGAGAGCAAATCAATGGGCTTAAAAAGTCAAAGCAGGTCAAGTAGGTCAAGTGTGGTGGCTCATGCCTGTAATCCCAGCTCCTTGGGAGGCCAAGGTGAGCGGATCACCTGAGGTCAGGAGTTCAAAGAGCAGCCTGGCCAACATGGTGAAACCCCAACTCTACTAAAAATACAAAAATTAGCCAGGCGTGGTGGCACATGCCTGTAACCGCACCTACTTGGGAGGCTGAGGAAAGAGAATCACCTGAATCCGGGAGGCGGAGGCTGCAGTGAGCCAAGATTGTGCCACTGCGCTCCAACCTGGGCAACAGAGTGAGACTCCATCTCAAAAAATAAAATAAGGCTGGGTACCATGGCTCATGCCTGTAATCCCAACACTTTGGAAGGCTGAGGCGGGCAGATCACCTGAGGCCGGGAGTTCAAGACCAGCGTGCCAACACGGTGAAATCCCGTCTCTACTAAAAATACAAAAATTAGATGGGCATGGTGGCATGCACCTGTAATCTCAGCTACCGGGAGACTGAGGCACAAGAATCACTTGAACCCTGGAGGCGGAGTTTGCAGTGAGCTGAGATTCGGCCACTGCACTCCAGCCTGGGCAACAGATTGAGGCTCTGTCTCAATAAGATAAAATAAACTGAATAAAATAAAATAAAGCCAGGTCAACTGCTCCAACGAACTGTCTGCCTTCACCTGTCAGCATTTGTGGAGGCTAGTGAACCACACGCTGTTGTTGGCTTGGAGAATCGTGAACTGATGGTGTCGGCAGTATGAACCACTTCGTGGGCAGTGGATCCGACCAGAGCTGAACTTTAGAAAAGATCTGTTGCTTGGATAAGGAACAGATTCAGTTGCTCAACCCAACCTGCCCTTATCGCCAATGACCCAGCTCAACGTCCTCTCTGGTTTAGAGGAAAACAAACAGGAGGTTAGGAAGTAACCAGATCAGATGGTCAGAGGTGGATCTAGGGGGAGCCGGGACACTGTCTAGTGCTTCTCCACCAGGAGATGTCCTGGGCAGTGCCTAGAGGAATGTGATGGCTTCACACATGTGGAAGAGCCTAGCAAGTGAGGCTCCCTGCAGCTATGGATGTCCGCTGCAGCCTCACGTCCTGGCCTCGCCCTCCCAGTATGAGCTTGGAATTTTCTTAAACAAGAAATTTCCAGTGTTGGCCAGGCGCAGTCCCAGCGCTTTTGGAGGCTGAGGCGGGTGGGTCACCTGAGGTCAGAAGTTCGAGACCAGCCTGGCCAACATGGTGAAATTCTGTCTCTACTAAAAAATACAAAAATTAGCTGGGCCTGGTGGCATGTGCCTGTAGTCCCAGCTACTTAGGAGGCCAAAGCAGGAGAATCGCTTGAACCTGGGAGGCAGACGTTGCAGTGAGCCAAGATCACGCCACCGCACTCCAGCCTGGGCAACAGAGTGCCTTGAAAAAAAAAAGAAAAAGAAAAGAAAGAAATTACCAGTGTTGTTGAGTCTTATACACCGAACCGGCTACTCAACTTGGCTGGCCACCTTTGATCGGCTCCCAGATGCAGCCATTACTCACTTTGCAACCCACGAACTTCCTCTTTCTAAGCTGCCAAAAAAAAAAAAAAAAAAAAAGATAATAATAAGCTAACATTACTGAGTGCTGGGCACTTTATGTGCACACTCTCATTTAATCCCACAACCACCTATGAGGTCAGTTTTATTCTATAATCCCCATTTTATAGATGAGAAAACTGAGCTCAAGTAAAAGAACAGACCCATACATGGTCACCCAGCTATTAAGTGACTGAAGTCAGGATTCGAACCCAGGTCTGGGTGACTCTGCACCTACCAGCTGCCAATGGACCCCAAATACCCTTTGTTCCTCTGATAAATTACCCCTGGGTGGGGCCAGGAATAGGGCCAGGCAAACCAGGTGCAATTTTTAAGGAGGCACTCATTCTCAGGTTCACACAAGTCACGACCCTGAACATCATGCATGGCCCTGAGAACGAGTGCCTCCTTAAATTTTGCTCCCAGGCCTGCAGCCCCAGCACTGCCTCTAGGTAAATACTCAGCCTCCCAGAGGGCAGGTGTAGTAGCTTACTGCCCACTGCAAGATCAGGGCAGCTCCCAGACAGGAAGAATGTTCTGGTCAGCTGAGACCAGAGGTCCTTTGCTTCTTTGTCTCACAACCACCCCCTGGCTCTCCAGATTGAGGGGTGGGGGAGGGGTTGGGAGAAATTCCAGCGGAATTCTCAGCAACCCTTCCCCGATGTGGACTCTAAGCCTAGGGGAAGATGTCTGAGACAGTGGGTCCCATCTCCCAGACCCCTTGCCACAGCTTCCTTCCTGGTCTGTTTGCTGCCTTCGGAGGAAGCCAACACTTGCCTTTATTCCTCTCTTTGACCGCAGCTCTCCCCTGCAGAAATGTCCCTTCTCTGTAAACTCAGTGGTCCAGGGTCCAGGTGCTGAATCACACAGACCTGGGCTGGAATCCTGGCTTCACTTCCAACCAACTGTGTGATTTTTAGACAAAGGATTTTCCCTCGCTGTGCCTTGGTTTTCCTATCTGTCAAATGGGATCATTGACACATGCTTTGCAAAGTATATTAGTTTCTTGTGGCTACTCTAACAAATTACTGCACACTGCATGGCTGAAAACAACAGAAATGTGTTACTCTCCCAGTGCTGGAGGCCAGAAGTCCAAAATCAAAATGTCACTTCCAGTATCCTTCCAGCTTCTGGTGGCTCCTGGAATTCCTTAGCTTGTGGCTGCATCACTCTAATGTCGACCTCTGTCCTCAGTCTCTAGGTCCTTCTCTAGCTTTCTTTAGGACACTCACATTGGATTTAAGGCTCGCCTTGGTCTGGGCATGGTGGCTCACGCCTGTAATCCCAGCACTTTGGGAGGCTGAGGCCAGAGGATTGCTTGAGGCCAGGAGTTCGAGACCAGACTGGCCAACATGGTGAAACCCCATCTCTACTAAAAATACAAAAATTAGCTGGGCGTGGTGGTGGGCACCTGTAATCCCAGCTACTCTGGAGGCTGAGGCAGGAGAATCACTTGAACCCAGTAAATGGAGGTTGCAGTGAGCCGAGATCACGCCACTGCACTCCAGCCTGGGTGACAGAGTGAGACTCTGTCTCAAAAAAAAAAAAAAAAAAAAGAAGAAGAAAGAAAAGAAAAGAAAAAGTCTCACCTTAACCCAGTCTGATGTCATCTTCATTCTTACCTGAATGATATCTGCAAAGACCCTGTTTCCAAAAAAGGTCACATTCTGAGTTTCCAGGTGGACGTGAATGGGAGACACCATTCAACCACTGCACAGAAACGAGGCTGGCCTAGGGCCCTCGGCAGCCATTCCCTCTGCCCTCTCCTACACCCTGCTTGGAGGCTTTTTTCTCCCAGGGGAAAGAGAAAGGTTGCTTCAGAGAGCAGCGTACTTGGAGCAGTGGCAAACTTGCAGTGCTTGTGAGCCAATTCCCCTTCCATCCAGTAGGCCCTTCCCTGGTTTCTGACTAAGTGTGAGGGAGGGAAGATGAATCGAGGCCAGATCCTCACTCATCTGAACTATACTTTCCACGGAAATAAACTTTCCCAAGGAGGCTGGCTGCCCCCTGCTATTCTTAGTCCAGGGCCTGAATCGACAGCAACGTTAATCATACAGGAAAACCACTGTCATGGGACCCTGGCATGTGCTAAGTTGTGGCTGCACCTTTGCACAAGCAGGGTCTCATCTGATGGTCACAGGTCAGTTTGCAGGTGAAGAGCCAAGGGTGGGAAGTGTCCATCAAGGAGCCCAAGGGACACGTGGCTTTCAAGGGTGCAGAAGTCTATGCCAGCTGCACTGCACCCCAGCACCCAGCACAGATCATGGAGGTAACACATGTTTTGTGCCTGCCTGACTGGGCTGGGTGCTTTTCCCACTCGATCCTCAGAGAGGCAGGAAGAAAGGAAGTCCTGACTCTGGGATCCTGCAGCTGGCTGCCCGCACCCAAAGCCTGCACTTTCCCGCTTCCCAGACCAGTCTCTGATCTCACAGTTCCCATCTTTCTGACCCTTCCCTATATCGGGGGGCAGGTTCGGGGAGGAAGCTTTCCCAGGAGGAGGAGCAGGGCAGGTGGGATTTCTCCTTCATGTGGTCTTCATTCTGCAGAGAATGAGAAAGAGACTGGCTCTGGGGGGTATCAAAGTGTGTGAACGTGTGTGGCTGTTTGTGTGTGATCATGTGTTTATGCATATGTGACTGTGTGTGAGCATGAGTGTGTATGTGTGTCTGTATGTATGAGTTCGAGAACGTGTGTGTGTGGCTGTGTGTATGAACAAGGGAGCATGTGGATGTGTGTGTGTGGCTGTGGGTGAGTATGCAAATATCTGTAAGTGTGTGAACATGTGAGTGTGTAGGCTAATGTGAGTATGTGCATGTGTGAGAGTGTGTGTGTGTGTGTGTGTGTGTGTGTGGTTTTACAGGGGGGCAGGAAAGGGACAGGGGTGGGAGCAACATTCCTTGGAGGTTGAGCCAGAGCTAGTGGAGGGACCCTCTCCTCCTCCCCTATTCCCTCTTCCCTCCTCCCTCCTCCTCCTTCTCCGCCCCTCGCCCCTTCCCAGCAGATTCTATTAAGCAACCCGGGACAAATGAAAGGAGTGAAACTGGGCGGGCGCCTGGCAGGGGGGTCAGCAGGGGCTAAGCGGTCAGGGCACTCGTCCCTGCCTTCCCAGGTTCCTGAACGCTGAGGATTACAGCTTCGACTGCTGCTGTTTAATCAGCTGGTAGCAATTTAACCATTACACCCCAGTGAGAGAATCCTAGACATTTCCTACAGGAGGGGGACGGGAAGACTAAGATGCAAGGAATGCAGAAGGGGGGTGGTGTGGAGACACAAAACAGCTTTATTAAAAAGAAGAAGGAAAGAGAAAAGGAACACGATCTGTCATTGTATCTCAGCTTGAAATGAAGCTCCCAGGGCTGGGAAGGAGAACACAGACCCCTGGAGATGCTGGGGAGAGGGGAGTTAGGGGGTTGAAACAGGGAAGATGGGTGCGGGTTGGGTGCGGGGGAGGGGACATCAGAGGAGCCTGGATATGGGATGTGGGAAGGAGTTTTGTCTTCTGCAATGAGGGGCGGTCCCAAGACCTAGAGAAGGCCCTGCCCCATCCAAGCCTTGCCCAAGATGGCCCCTCAGAAACTGCAAACAGCAGAGCAGTTCAGCGAGGAGAGACTCACTTTTGCAACCTCTGGTCCCTTTGTAAGTGCGTGGAAAATGAGATCGGTAGAAGTGAGGTTCTTTAGCAGATGCACTTCCAGCCTTCAAAAAATGAAAACAAACAAATAAACAAAACTTCCCCAGCCAACTTTCTTTTCTCTGGTCCCACCGTGCCTTAAGTGCCTGTACTTGAAGTCTCCAGCTGGCTGCTGCCCTGAGCCCCCAAAGCCAGGCAAGAGCCACCTGTGGGGTGGAATGCAGAGCACCGGGAACCTCCGTGGAAGGGAGCCCTGAGAGAAAGCAAGGATGGAGTTTGGGGCATAGAAACCTGCCCTAAAATCTGGGGTTTCAGATTTGAGCCCCTGGCCGTCCTTGGCTCACTGAGAAAACCAGCGCGGGTTGCTAAAGCTTCTCTGAACCTCCGCTCTTTGCCTTGATTTACGGGGGTTGGTACACTTTTTCTGCAAAGGGCCAAATAGTAAATATCTTCGCAAGGCAATATAGTCTCTGTGGCAACTATTCAACTTTGTTGCTGTAGTGTGGAAATAGCCATGGATTACCATAAATGAATGCACATGGCTGTGTCCAATAAAACTTTATTGACAAAAACAGCCAGCCCACGGGCTGTAATTTTCTAATTTTCTTTTCTTTCTTTCTGTCTGTCTTTCCTTTTATGTGTGTGTGTGTGTGTGTGTGTGTGACAGTTTCACTCTGTCGCCCAGACTGGAATGCAGTGGCATGATCTTGGTTCACTGCAACCTCTGCCTCTTGGGTTCAAATTATTCTCATGCCTCAGCCTCCCGAGTAGCTGGGACTATGGGCGCCTGCCACCACGCTCGGCTACTTTTTATATTATTAGTAGAGATGGGATTTCACCATGTTGGCCAGGCTGGTCTTGAACTCCTGATCTCAAGAGATCCACCCACTTCGGCCTCCCAAAGTTCTGGGATTAAAGGTGTGAGTCGCCGCTTCTGGCCAGAAAAAAAGTGTAATTTCTTAGCCAGATCTAGAAATAGGAATGATGGTGCCTGCTTCCCAGTGCCAACCTCCTGGTACCCAGTGAAAATGAAACACAGCGGTGTGTGGCAGCACATCTCCAGGATCTGAAACAGGATGGCCAATTGCCATCCAGGGCACGTGAGTGAGACAGCTGGGGCTTTTCTGACCAAAAAGCTTTCCACCGACTTCCCGTCATTTTATATCAGGGACAGGGAAGACCCAATGACTGAATCAGCAAATAAGCCACTAGTAGGAGTCTAAGAGGATATCATCTTGGACACAGAGGAGCTGGACTTTGCAGTATGAAGAGGAGGTTTTCAAAGAGAGGGCATGGAGATTAAAAAGAAAGAAATGGGCCAGGCGCAGTGGCTCACGCCTGTAATCCCAGCACTTTGGGAGGCCAAGGTGGGTGGATCACTTGAGGTTGGGAGTTCCAGATCAGCCTGACCAACATGGAAAAACCCTCTCTACTAAAAAGACACAATTAGACGATCGTGGTGGCACATGCCTGTAATCCCAGCTGCTCAGGAGGCTGAGGCAGGAGAACAGCTTGAACCCGGTAGGCGGAGGTTGCGATGAGCCGAGATCACGCGATTGCACTCCAGCCTGGGCAACAAGAGCGAAACTCCGTCTCAAAAAAGAAAAAAAAAAGGAAGAAAGAAATGACATTTCTGCTTAAGACCCAAAAGAGGCAGGAGGACCCAGAGTCTGGTATGTTGGAGGGAAAATGAGGAAGGAGACAAGCTGGTATGAAAGACTGGGTGCCACCCCATTTACTACCATGAGCTGGGAACAGAAAGAGAAGTTCCAGACAAGATGGCTGCAGGATACCGTGGTGAACACTGGAGTCACGAATGTCACATGCCTGCTTGACCGCTTGCTTGTTATGTGGTCTTCAAGAAATGTCTTCAGTCCAGGTGTGGTGGCTCACGCCGGTAATCCCAACATTTTGGGAGGCTGAGGCGGGCAGTTCTCTTGAGGTCAGGAGTTTGAGACCAGCCTGGCCAACATGGCGAAACCCTGTCTCTACTAAAATACAAAAATTACCCGGGGATGGTGACAGGTGTCTGCATCCCAGCTACTTGGGAGGCTGAGGCAGGAGAATGACTTGAACCCGGGAGGCGGAGGTTGCAGTGAGCTAAGATGGTGCCACTGCACCACACCCTGGGCAACAGAGCGAGACACCATGTCAAAAAAAAAAATATCTTCACCTCTCTGAATATCCATCTCCTCCTCTGCAAAATGGGTGTTATCCTCTCACTTATTCCCATGTGTCCTGTGGAAGGGATCAAATGGGAAGGTAAAGAGTAATGCTTAACACAGGGCTTGCCTGGCACACAGTAAGCTCTCTGGAAACAGAAGCTATTATTATTACGACCACTATTATTATTACTATTATTCCTCTTGTGCTCCTCTGCCCCCATTGCCGAAGGGTGTAAACAGGCTAAGGGGACTCCTTGATGCTTAAGTCTGGAAGGTCTAGGTGGGCCTCTGCCCTTCACTTTGCCTCGGGATGTGGACTTTGAGCACTTCAAAAGTATCCGGTCTGGGGGTGGGGCACAGTGACTCCTGCCTGTAATCCCAGCATTTTGAGAGGCTGAGGAAGGAGGATCTCTTGAGACCAGGAGTTCACAACCAGCCTAGGCAACAGAGTGAGACCCTATCTGTCTCAAAAAATATTTTTTTTTAATTAGCTGATCCTTCAACCCAGGAGTTTGAGCCTGCAGTGAACTATGATTGCATCACTGCACTCTAGCCCGGGCTACAGAGCAAGACCCTGACTCTAAAAAAATAAAAGGATCCTGTCTGACTCCTTCATTATTAGGTAGGAGAACAGGGAATGGGAACCCCTGAGAAGAGGAATGATCAGGCCAAGACCCCACAGCTGGTTAGTGAAGCACCACCACCTCAACCACTCCCTAAGTGCCAGGCAGAGAACATGGACCGCTCCGTCTATCCCTGACAGCAGTTCTCCAGGAGATGCTTTCCCAGCCCCATTTTCCAGATGAGGAAACAGAGGCTTAAAGTGACTTCATCAGATTCAAATAACTATTACAGCGTTGGCATTTCAAGCTTGGGCTTGAAACTAAGAGGAGGGGAGTCCAAACCTCAGGCCCTTTCTTTGGTACACTGAGACAGACACCTCCTACCTCTTAAGAAGCAGCCTAACCAAATATCAAAATCAAGCCCGTCATCTTGGTAGGGTGACCAACCACCCTGGTTTGTCCACAACTGAGCAGGTTCTGAGACGCTGGGCTTTCAGGGCTAAAACTGGGCTAAAGCCCTGAGCAAACCTAGGGTGACTGTACATCTCGGTGTTACAAACACCAGGCCCTAAGCCACTGGCCTTCCCACCCTGCCCTGCATTCCCATCTCCACATCTGCGTCGTGCTGGGTGTGGGTAGAGCCTTCAATTGCCATTGCTGTGAATCCCCGTCGATCTTCCAAAGTAAGTCTTGTGAAGTCACCTTAGGGCACAACGTACTAAAATTAAAGCATTAGTTAAAATACATAAAACATGAAACAGCGAAAGCAATGGAAACAGCTGAAATAGTATAATAAAACATGTCATTACAGCAGATTAGGATGAAAAATAGTTCTTGCATTATGCCCTGAAGGTTGGCAAACTGGGGCTTCGTAAATATGTCAAGAAATGTACACACAAACGCACACGCATAGATATTTATATACAAAATCTCAGAAGCAGGGGAACCAGTTGAAACGGTAGAATTATGTGCATTTCGCGAATAAAGTGTGCATTATTTCCCTGGTTTCTGTAACACGCTCAGATATAGATGGAGGAGGGGACAGAAATTTCAGAATCTGCAGAACGTCACAGGGCCCTGCCGTTTCCCATCAACAGTTCCCTGGGAAGGTAAAGTCATCTGTATAAGATCAGCTCTCAGACCCTTGCGCACTCACCTATCAGAAGTCTCTCTGGACTTGTACCCTTGGTTTCTGCTACTCCCACTCAGGCCCCACGCGACATCACATTCCTGTTGCTAATGGGTTCACAGTCTGTTTTGCCATATGGGAGGAGGTAGAATTTCTTTTTTCTTTTGAGACAGGGTCTTGCTCCGTTGCCCAGGCTGGAGTGCTGTGGCATGATCACAGCTCACTGCTGTGACCTCCTGGGCAGAAGCAATCCTCCTACCTCAACTCTTGAGTAGGGGACTACAG
This sequence comes from Nomascus leucogenys, assembly GCF_006542625.1. Lineage (NCBI taxonomy): Eukaryota > Metazoa > Chordata > Mammalia > Primates > Hylobatidae > Nomascus > Nomascus leucogenys. The sequence continues at coordinate 83,562,656 of NC_044390.1, read as the reverse complement.
GCACGCACCACCAAGCCCAGCTAATTTTTTTATTTTTAGTAAAGATGGGGTTTCACCGTGTTGGCCAGGCTGGTCTCCAACTCCTGGCCTCAAGCGATCTTCCCACCTTGGCCTCCCAAAGTGCTGGGGTTACAGGCATGAGCCACTGTGCCCAGCCTAGAATTTCCTAAAGGCAACTACAAGCCAACTTTTACCCACTATTACTCCCGGCTGGGATTGCCTGACACCTGCATGAAAGGGGGAATAGGTAGGGTGACTGACCAACCGTCCCTACTCGCCCAGGACTGTCCCAGTCCTAGCACAGAGAGTCCTACATTGCAGAAAACCCCTCAGTCCGGGGCCGACTGGGATGGATGGTCCCCTCCAATCAAGTCCCTCTCCCATGGCTCTTTGCCAACAGTATTCCATTTCTTTCTAATTACATTTCTAAGTTAAAGGGGGACAAAGCAAAGCTAGTGAAATTGACTCAACCCACTCCTGAGTCATTATTTCCCCCACTGGTTCCAAAAGGAAACATTTGACTCAGATTATGAGAATTTTCAGAAAGATATGAATTGTTTGTGTGTCACCAAAGCCCTTGAGCAACGACTGTCCACCCATGATCAGCAAATTAGCAAATTGCTTCTGGGTTGATCTTCCTGGCGGGGCTTGGGGTCTGTTTTATTTCACTGACAGGCACCTGTCTCCGATAGTAGGGCCCTCAGAGTGATAAATTGCATCCATATTTACTCTTCTTCCCAAAGCTAATTGTTGGGGGTGAGGGTTGTGTTTGAAATACCTTTTTGATGTGCTAAGAGCTTCCTACGAGGTAAATAAACAGACCGTTGGGCTTAGCCAGAGGTGTCTGCAGAAGCCAATATCCTAATTCTCGGTAGCTAATGGACATTAACCTCTCCAGCTTTCCCTCTTTCAGCTCACACCCTCATCCTATAATCATTGTCATTACTTATAATAACATTTTACACTGGTAGGTCAGCTTTTCTTCCTAAGTGCTCTAGTCTTGCCTAATGAGTAGCTTTCGAATCTAAATAATGAAGCATTTGCCCTTCTCAGGTTCCAGCTTCTAGTGGGGAGAATGCTTTTCCCCTGACCTTTATGCACCCACACACTTGCATACTCACACTCATACACACATGCATACTCACACACATACGCACACGCATACTCACACACATGCACACATGCATACTCATGCACATGCACACATCCATGCATACACACATATGCATACTCACACATATGCACACACATGCATACTCATACGCATGTACACATGCATACACACATGGAAACACATGCATACTCACACATACATGCATAGTCACACACACACATATACACACACATACTCACACACATACACACACATGCATACTCACACATAGATGCATACTTGCACACATGCATGCTCACACCATGCCACATGCATGCTCACACACATGCACACACGCATACTCACATACACGCATACGCACACACATGCACACACATGCATACACACACATATACATGATACACATGCATACGCATACACACATGCATGCACACATGCATACTCACACATGCACACTCACACATGCACACATGCAAACTCACACACATGTACACACGCATGTATACACACATGCATACTCACACACATGCACATACACACGCACACACACACATGCATACTCACATACACACATACAGCACACACATGCATACTCACATATACATGCATACTCACACCAATGCATGCATACTCACATGCATACACACATGCATACTCACATCCATACCCAAACACATGCACACATACGTGCATACTCACACATACATGTGTATTCTCACACACACACATGCATACTCACACATGCACACACACATTTGCATACTCACACACACATGCATACTCACACACATGCATACTCACACATACACGCATGCATACTCACACAATACACACACATACACGCATGCACACACATGCATACACATGCATACTCACACGCATGCATACTCACACAAATACACACATGCATACTCACACACATGCCCATGCATGCATACTCACACAAATACACACATGCATACTCACACATGCCATCATGCATACTCACACACATGCACACACATGCATAGTCGCACATACGTGAATACTCACATGCACACATATGCATATTCACACACACGCATACATATGCACACACATGCATACTCACACATGCACACACACATTCTTACACACACATACACACATAAACACATACACACATGCACACACACATGCTCTACTGCATTTGTTTCTCTACAGGATCCAAATAAGCAAGATAGCTTCCTTTTTTGTTGTTTTGTTTTTGTTTTTGTTTTGTTTTGTTTTGTTTTTTAGAGATAGGGTCTGGCTTTGTCACCCAGGCTGGAGTGCAGTGGCACAATCACAGCTCTCTGCAGCCTGGAACTCCCAGGTTCAAGCGCTCCTCCCACCTCAGCCTCCCAAGTAGCTGGGACTACAGGCACAGGCCACCATGACCAGCTGTGTGTGTGTGTGTGTGTGTGTGCATGTGTGTGTGTGTGTGTGTGTGTGTGTTGTAGAGATAGGGGTCTCACTATGTTACCCAAGTTGGTCTTGAACTCCTGGGCTCAAGCAATCCTCTCTCCTCAGCCTCCCAAAGTGCTGGGATTATAGGTGTGAGCCACTGCTCCCATTGACTCATTTTTTGAGTGCTTAAAATCTGCTCAGTTACTGAGCTACAGGCACTCAGCCTGCATTGATTTTATCTGCACAACAAACTCTGTGATATTTCAATGGGGGCAATCAGCCCATTCTACAGAGGGGGAAACTGAGGATCTAAGAGGTGCAATAACTGTCTCAGAGTCACATGGCTAATAAGTTACAAAGCACCCATGACTGTCACCAGGGTCCGCATCCTTAGCCACCACCGAGCCAAATGACCCCAGCCAACTCAGGTCCTCTGAATGCCGTCACCCACTATCCTTAGGCAAACCTCAGGGAGAGAAGACAGTCTCAAGAACTCCCTCCCAGTGGGTAGCATTTTGCAGCTACAGAGCCCTGAAGACCGGTTGCTCCATTATAGAAGTGAGAAGTGTCACTGTCCCTGTTGCGCCTGGCGTCCCACTGCTGGCTGGACCTGGAGCGGTTGTCTTTCGGAGATGGTGGCCGGGCTGCCTACAACCTGGCTGGACCCTACTGCGCCTCGCCTGCCCTGGCTCAGTCCGCTTCTCCTGGCCTCCTGTCCCTTTCCAGAGGTTTGCAGCACTGTACCTCTTTCCAGCCAGGAAGGGGAAGAATGTCACTCTGGCCTGTGTCACAGCTGCCACTGCAGGGACAGGAGCCCAGTTTTCCGGTCTCTCTGAACCCTCAGGATTCAAGACTGGCAAAGAGAAGAAGTGCCGGTCCCCTTTGCCTCCTTTCTGCTGGCAGCTTGAAGCTTTTTGAAGCGTCAAAGGCCCCTGTTTGGTTTGGAGGCAAACACCACTTGGCGAGGAAGGGGACTTGTCCTCAGCAAGTGTTTCAGCAGAATGCTAGAGACCAAAATTACACGCCTTCCCCTCACGGCTTAAAAAGCAGCCTTCAAGGGGGTTTTGCCCATGTATAATTCAGGAAGTGCTGAAGCTGGAAACTGCAAACTCTGTTGGATTTCGCTTTCTTGGGCGGATCTTTGTCTCAAGCCACAATTATTTAAAATTGCAGTGCCTCATGCATGGAATGGAATGGCTTTGACCCCTTGTTCAGGTGACACTTGTCAGGCCTGTCTCACGGAGGAGCCTGCAAGAGGACACAGAGCTAAAAACCTGAGCGGCTTTGGTCTGCGTCCAAAGTTCTTTATCTCTCTTTTTTGTGTCCTTTCCAAGAACACAGAATCATGAAACAAACATCCACCTGCTCTGCTGGAGTCTGAGACTGGGAGGACGGTGCCCGGTGTCTCAGAGGCTCTGAGGACATCTCGCCGTCTGGGGGCGGCAGCTGAAACGCCTAGAGACTCTTTAGAAACCAGCCTCAGTGTGTGGTGAAGCCCCCACAAGCCCAGGTGACCACAAGGTCAGAACACTGGGGTCTTCCTGCAGACCGCTGACATCTTATGGGCCTCGTGGGAACCAGCCCTGAGCATAATCACAATTTCCATTACCAAGGGACATGATGGATCACTCAGGGGCTGGCAGCTCTTCAGATTATCTCACTTCCTGGGCTGCTGTGGGAGAGTTGGGGCCCGGAAGGGGCAGACTCCAGAATCAGACCTGGGTTCAAATATCTGCCTTGCTATTCACTGGCTGTGTGACCTTCGGCAACTTGCTAAATGTCTCTGGGCCTCCTTTTTGTCATTTATAATGTGAGCTAATGGTGCCTGCCTGAGGCATTGTGAAAATTAAAGCATTATGTATATGAGTGCCTGCCCCTGGCTGCATGCGGTGGCTCACGCCTGTAATCCCAGCACTTTGGGAGGCCAAGGCAGGCGGATCACAAGGTCAGGAGTGCAAACCAGCCTGGCCAATGGTGAAACCACGTCTCTACTAAAAATACAAAAATTAGCTGGTTGTGGTGGCAGGCGCCTGTAGTCCTAGCTACTTAGGAGGCTGAGGCAGGAGAATTGGTCGAACCCAGGAGGCAGAGGTTGCAGTGAGCCGAGATTGTGCCACTGCACTCCAGCCTGGGCGACAGAGCAAGACTCCGTCACAAAATATATACATGCATACATACATAAATGCCTGTCCCTGGTGCAGCAGGGCCAGCCTCTCCATTCGGCATAGCAGCCACACTGCCTGTGGACATGAGCTTTGCTGGAGGCCCTGAAAATATTTTGCTGCTCGAAATAAGCAAGGTGCATACCTTTATGGCATTGATGTAAAGGTGGATATAATTGAGTCTGGCTTATATGCATCTTTATAACCATGCAGTCATAAAATATAATTTTTATTTTATTTTTTTGAGATGGAGTCTTGCTCTTGTCACCCAGGCAGGAGTGCAGTGGCACGATCTTGGCTCATTGCAAAGTCTGCCTCCTGGGTTCAAGCGATTCTCGTTACTCAGCCTTTCAAGTAGCTGGGATTACAGGTGCCTGCGACCACGCCTGGCTGACATTTGTATTTTTAGTAGAGACAGATTTCACCATGTTGGCCAGGCTGGTCTCGAACTCCTTACCTCAGGTGATCCACCCGCCTCGGCCTCCCAAAGTGCTGGGGATTACAGGCATGAGCCACCGCACCAGGCCAAAATATAATTTTTAGTATTTACTTAGGGATCCGCAAAGGCAAAGGTATCTTGGGACCTCAAAAGTCACGATGTGGCCTGGCTAATCCTTGCTTCTGTGACAGGTGTTGGAATTCTCTTTTTTTTTTTTTTTTTTTGAGACAGGGTCTTGCTCTGTTGCCTAGGCTGGAGCACAGTGGTGCGATCTCAGCTCACTGCAACCTCCACCTCCTGGATTCAAGTGATTCTCCTGCCTCAGCCTCCCGAGTAGCTGGGATTACAGGCACATGCCACCATGCTGGACTAATTTTTTAATTGAGGCAAGGTTTCACCATGTTGGCCAGGCTGGTCTTGACCTCCTGACCTCAGTGATCCACTTGGCTTCCCAAAGTGCTGGGATTACAGGCATGAGCCACCACACCGGGCCGAGATCCCCCTTTTAGAGAGGAAGAGCAGTTCGGTGACTGTTCAGGTCACCCTTCCGACAAGGCTGTGCTCTTTTCATGACACATGCTGGGTACCTGCTTTAAGTCAGAAATTGCTGTTGTACAGTGAGGAGCACAAGAGAAGTTCACCCAGCCCTGCCTTTGGCAGGCTCACAGGCATCCCCTCCACATTCACAGACAACCTGTGCTATTGATTACTCAGTATCTTTCTTTAAGTAAATGCAGTTCTTTGTTATTGAAATTAATGTCTTTTTTTTTTTTTTCTTTTTGAGATGGGGTCTCGCTCTGTCACCCAGGCTAGAGTGCAGTGGCACAATCTCGGCTCACTGCAACCTCTGCCTCCCGGGTTCAAGCAATTCTCATGCCTCAGCCTCCCGAGTAGCTGGGACTACAGGTGCATGCCACCATGCCCAGCTAATTTTTTTGTATTTTTAGTAGACAGGGTTTCACTATGTTGGCCAGGCTGGTATCGAACTCCTGAGCTCAGGCCATCTGCCCGCCTTGGCCTCCCAAAGTGCTGGGATTACAGGCGTGAGCCACTATGCCCGGCCTTTTTTTTTTTTCTTTCACTTTTTTATATTTTTAAAGACAGTGTCTCTCTCTGTTGCCCAGCCTGGAGTGCAGTGGCACAATCACAGCTCACTTCAGCCTTGAACTCCTAGTCTGAAGCAATCTTCCCACATCAGCCTCTGTAGCTGGGACTACAGGTGTGCACCAACAGGCCTGGCTAATTTTTTAGTTTTTGTAGAGATGGAGTCTTGCTGTGTTGCCCGGACTGGTTTCAAGCTCCTGGCCTCAAGCGATTCTCCTGTCTCTACCTCCCAAAGCATGGAATTACAGGCATGAGCCACCACCCCCACCCTGAAATTAATTTTTTAAAAGAAAAATGTTATATCCCAACAATGAATACCCTACTGGAATCACTTGTCCATAATTTTTTTTAAAACTTAACTATTAAAATAAAAAAATGTTCGCAGGTGGACCACCACCTAAAATAACTTTGTATCAAGGCTGGCACTATGGTGAGGCCAGTAGTGGTCAGGGTTTCAAGAGTAAAAGTCAATGTCACGAGAGTGAGGGTCAAGGTCATTGTGGGTAAAGGTCGAAGTTGAACAACTGAGGATAAGATCTTGTCTATATTTTACATTTTGCTATTTTGTCCATCATGGATTTTTTTCACTGATCTTAATTTTTAAAAAATATTGCACTAAATATTTTCTCTCGATTACAGAGTTGTTTTTGGGGACTGAGACAACGCCTCCCTTGCCTCACCCTATTGGCTGTCCGGTGCTGCAGACAAAGAACTGTGTTCTCCACTTTGAGAAGTGGAGAAGTCCTAGGTCGTAGACTTCCTGGGCCAGTGTCTCTGAGTCAGTTGGACCAAGCAAAGGGCCAGTAGATATGTGTTCAAGTGCAGTTGGCGGGACGCGATCAGTGTGGGCCGAAGTGGTCGGCAAATGGATTTCGAGAACTATTTTCAAGGCTGAATTAACTTCCAGGCCTGGAGGGACCATTAACTTCTGCTCTTGGACTCCCCTTAATGGACTGAACACTCACTCCCCATCCAAGGTAAACCGTTTACCTCCACCTCCCTCACTAGCCGTAGGCCTGGTATTTATAAAGCCATTTGCACTCCCCAGAGAAAGGAGAATGTCTGGTGATTGTTTCATCGTTAAATTAACTCTAGGACAACTCAGATGCAGCACGGGGGCGTCCCCGTTCCTGTCCCCCACTGACCCACAAGTGTCCACTGTTTGTAAATACCACGTAATGCCGTGAGCAGGCGTGAGATCTGGTGGAGTGAGCCCGGGCTGGGGCTGGAATGCAGAATTGTACCGTGAGTTTAGATGGTTCTCAGACCACAGAGTTCCCGACATTTCGCAGGCCCTTTCCAGCAAAGCTAATTAACTTCCCACTCCCTCGGGCACCGGCAGGACAAGTCATAGCAATTATAGATGTGACCGAGTTTCCTAACAGCTGGTGGGTCAGGGCAGCTTTCTTGCATGGATCTGAGGGGGGCACTAGGACCTCGAAGCATATATATGCATGTGAGCACAGACACGTGGGCCTGGAACTCCACCATTTAATGCCATAAAGTTTTGAGGACCCCTGTGAAATGTGCTGTTCAAATGCAGCTCTTGGCCGGGCTCAGTGGCTTACTCCTATAATCTCAGCATTTTGGGAGGCAGAGGCAGGTGAATCACTTGAGGTTGGGAATACGAGACCAGCTTGACCAACATGCTGAAACCCTGTCTCTACTAAAAATACAAAAAAATTAGCCAGGTGTAGCAGCGCACGCCTGTAGTCCCAGCTACTTGGGAGGCTGAGGCAGGAGAATCACTTGAACCCAGGAGGGTGGAGGTTGCAGTGAGCTGAGATCGCGCCACTGCACTCCAGCCTGGGCGACAGAGCGAGACTCGGTTTCAAAAAAAAAAAATTTTTTTAATTAAAAAAAAAATGCAGCTCTTCCTGGAAGTAGACCCTTGAGCTTTTGTGAGTTGATGACCTCACAGGGTTAGGATGCATTCTCAGAACTAGGGCTTGGAATGAATGAGACGCCAAGGGGAAGACAGGAAGGCCAGGCATGAGAAATGCTCAAAAACCACACGGGAAATGTAGCAAGATTGTAGGGGGCACTGTGGTGACACGTGCATTTATTGGCTCAGTTGAGTACCTGCCATGTGCCAAGCACTGGGCTAGAGTCTAGGAACCCAGTGGTGAATAAGACAGACTAGGTCCCCGCCCTCATGGAGCTCACAGTTTAATTAGGAGACACACCATAAGCAATGAACCAACTCCTTATCTCAGCCTCTAAGGCCTTATGTGACGTGGTCTCTGGCCTTGTCTCATCTCCTGCCACCCTCCCCCAGGCCATCAAGCTCCAGCCACTTGCCTTTCTTTCTGTCTCTTGAACACACAAAACTCATTTGCACCCCAGGGCCTTTCCACAGGCTGTTTCATCTGCCTGGAATACCTTTTCTCTGGATTTTCTTTCTTTCTTTTTTTCTGAGATGCAGTTTCACTCTTATTGCCCAGGCTGGAGTGCAATGGTGTGATCTCAGCTGACTGCAACCTCTGCCTCCCGGGTTCAAGTGATTCTCCTGTCTCAGCTTCCAGAGTAGCTGGGATTACAGGCGCCCGCCACCATGCCCGGCTAATTTTTGTATTTTTAGCAGAGAAGGGGATTTATCATATGGGTCAGGCTGGTCTCGAACTCCTGACCTCAGGTGATCCACTCGCCTCAACCTCCCAAAGTGTTGGAGTTACAGGCATGAGCCACTGCACCAGGCCTTTTTTTTTTTTTTTTTTTTTTTTTTTTTTTTTTTTTTTTTTTTACACAGTTTCACTCTGTTGTCCAGAGTGGAGTGCGGTGGTGCAATCTTGGCTTGCTGCAACTTCCACCTTCCAGGTTCAAGCGATTCTCCTGCCTCTGCCTCCCAAGTAGCTGGGACTATAGGCGCCTGCCACCACGCCTGGCTAATTTTTTTGTATTTTTAGTAGAGACAGGATTTCACCATGTTAGCCAGGATGGTCTCGATCTCCTGACCTCGTGATCCTCTCACCTCGGCCTCCCAAAGTTCTGGGATTACAGGCGTGAGACACTGCTCCCAGCCTAATTTTTTGTATTTTTAGTAGAGATGGGGTTTCACCATGTTGGCCAGGCTGGTCTTGAACTCCTGACCTCAAGTGATCAGCCCGCCTCAGCCTCCCAAAGTGCTGGGATTACAGAGTGAGCTACCATGCCCGGCCATTTCCCTGGATTTTCAAACAACTTTCTCCTCAACTCTCAGATCTCATCAAAAACATCACCTCCTGGAGAAGCCTTCCTTGATCATCCCGTCTACATTCCGCTTCCCCTCCATCATTTTCTCTCCTGTTGCCTTGTTTTATTTTCTTAACACTTGCCACCATCCTAGAGAATTATTTGTTTCTGGGTTCAGTGCCTTTCTGCTCCATTTGAATGTGAGCTCCTTGAAAGTAAAGCCCTTGTCTAGATAAAAGAAGCAAACAAAAAGTTAATAAGTGATTGTGACTTGTGACGCAGTGAACCACTCAAAGAGCCAGAATTACGCTGGTAGGTGCGGTGGGGGGAGGAGGAGTCAGGGAAGGCCTCCTCAAAGGGCGATGTTTAAACAGAGACCAGCAGGGCAAGAAGAAGCCAGCCTGGGAAGCTCTTGGAGGATGCAGAGGAAATGTCAGGCAGAGGCACAACAGAGGCAGGAGGAAACCCTGAGGGGCAAACATTGGTATTTTTCAAGAAACTAAAAAGATACTCCCATGGACAGTCAGGACTGCGTTTGAATTCTGGCTCCTCTGCTGCCTCCCAGCAATGCGGCCCTTGCACAAATCACTTCTGTCTCCAGGCCTCAATCTCCTCCTCTATAAAACGGGGATACAGTCAGCACTTTGGGAGGCCAAGGGAGGTGGATCACAAGGTCAAGAGATCGAGACCATCTGGCCAACATGGTGAAACCTCATCTCTACTAAAAATACAAAAATTAGCTGGGCTTGGTGGTACGCGCCTGTAGTCCCAGCTACTTGGGAGGCTGAGACAGGAGAATGGCTTGAACCCGGGACGTGGAGGTTGCAGTGAGCCGAGATCACGCCACTATACTCTAGCCTGGCGACAGAGCAAGACTCCATCTCAGAAAAAAAAAATCCTCCTTGAACTCCTTTATAAAAATTAAGATAACACATAGAGTTTGGCTCATAGTAGGAACTTAATAGATGTTTATTTCTATCTCCCTCCCCTTCACAAAGTTGTCAGGAGCCACCCCAGGCTGCCAGAACTGTCCTCCTTTAAGAGAGGGCCCTTTGGGGCCGGGTGTGGTGACTCACGCCTGTAATCCCAGCACTTTGGGAGGCTCAGGTGGGTGGATCACGAGGTCAGGAGTTTGAGACCAGCCTGGCCAACATGGTGAAACCCCATCTCTACTAATAATACAAAATTAGCCGGGTGTGGTGACAGGCATCTGTGGTCCCAACTACTGGGGAGGCTGAGGCAGGAGAATTGCTTGAGCCTGGGAAGCAGAGGTTGCAGTGAGCCAAGATTGCGCCACTGCACTCCAGCCTGGGCGACAGAGCAAGACTCCATCTCAAAAAAAAAAAAAAGAGAGAGAGAGAGGACCCTTTGGCTGGGCTCAGTGGCTCACTCCTGTAATCCCAGTATTTTGGGAGGCTGAGGTGGGAGGATCACTTGACCCCAGGAGTTCAAGACCAGCCTGAACAACATAGTGAAACCCTGTCTCTACAAAAAATAAAAAATAAAAAATTGGCTGGGCTTTCGCTTGAGCCTAGGAGCTTGAGGCTACAGTGAGCTGTGATGGTGCCACTGCACTCTAGCCTGGACCACAGAGCAAGACACTGTCTCTAAAAGAGAATGTTTCCCATCCCCAGGCCCCATGCCCACTACCTCTGCCTTCTCCTAGTATCGGAATCCCGAGTCCCCAGTTGCTCAGTTTCTCCCATTTGCACAGCCTACCTGACCTCATTGGACTTTGTCCCAAGTCCTCTCACTCACAGCTCCCAAGGGACTGTCCCATATCAGCAACCTAAGCTAGAACCAGACCCCAGAATACCTAAATCCAAGACAGATGTTTCTTCCATTATACTAGACCGAAGTTTAGAGCTAATAGCCTGCGGGTTTTCATTGTCAAGGCTGTTCCTCACCCTTCACAGTCAACCCAGGAAGCAAGAGCTCTGACCCGCCCACACTTGAGATCCAAGACGTCACTAGCAAAATAATAGTTCCTACCAGCTACCAAGCACGGTCAGGGAGCTAGGTGCACTGCTAAATCCTTTGCAGACATGGTCTGATTTTGCCTTCTTCGTTACCCCTGGATGTGTTATATTCCCATTTTATAGATGAGTACATTAAAACTAAGAAGTGAAGTGGTTTGCCCATGATCATATAAATGCTAAGACCCAGAGTTTATAACTCAGGCTGGGGTTACATTAAAACTCTTTAATAACCAGCACAGCATGGCCACTGGCCAATCAGAATAGTCGCCAGCTATAAATGCCCAGCATGGCATACGGATGCCTACCAGCTGAACAATAGCCCAGACAGACCGACTCCAGTCCTTTCTGCCTCAGGCACCCCCGGGAAAGCCACTGCACTTAGAGCAAAAACAAGGAAGCTCCCTACTGGACCAAACAGCTTGTGGGGAAACAGGAGAGCTGGCACCGATTCCAGCATGTGCACAATACAGTGTGCAGCCAACAGGCCACCTCTACAAAGCCAGTTAGCATATCATGAAGAGGGAGGGGCGTGGAGGCAAATCCCAGGAGAATGGCCCAGAGTCTAGAGTGCAGTCGCATTGGTGTGACGCACAATGGCACACACACAATTGCAGTCACATTGGTGCAGTCACATTGGTGCAGTCACACTGGTGTACCACTAGTGTGGCACACCCACGTACATGAGCTGAAGTTGGTGTTCGGAGACCCACAGGGGCCCGAGGACCCCCAGCAAGTGAGATTGGGACATCCAGGCCATGGTTCACGTGTCTGAACCCAGTTCAAATTCCTTCCCATTATTCAGTCGTAATTCCTTGACTTCCACATAAGACAGCGGCCCTTTGGTCAAACTGCCTGGACTGGAAGCCCACATTCACTACTTGGGTTTTTTGTTTTGTTTTGTTTTTGAGACGGAGTCTCGCTCTGTTTCCCAAGCTAGAGTGTAGTAGCACGATCTCGGCTCACTGCAACCTCTGCCTTGCAGGTTCAAGCAATTCTCCTGCTTTAGCCTCCCGAGTAGCTGGGACTATGGTTGTGTGCCACCAGGCCCGGCTAATTTTTGTATTTTTAGTAAAAACAGGTTTTACCATTTTGGCCAGACTGATCTCGAACTCCTGACCTCATGTGATCCACCTGCCTCAGCCTCCCAAACTGCTGGGACTATAGGCATGAGCCACCACGCCCGGCCACATTCACTACTTGTTAGCTTTGGGACCTTGACCAAATTGCTTCACTTCTGTCTCAGTTTCCTTATCTATAAAATGTGAAAGCGGTGGTGATTACATACATTATACTTTACAAGCCGTGCAAGCAGTATTCATTAAGTAAATAGTAAACAAATGCTTTTCCTAGGATGGTTTATCAGATATAATACCAGTCACACCAAACTATTCACTTCTTTTTTGACACTTGCACACTTTTGTATCAGTTAGGAATTGGGCTTGACTTCTAGTAACAGGGAACTGAAATAACAGTGGTTTAAACAAGGTAAAGGTTTCTTTTCTTAAAAAAGAAACCCTTTTTAAAAAAAAAAAAAAAAAAGTTCAGGTTGACATGTCCCCCAGATCATCAATATCCCATGTTCATTCTGTCTTTCCTCTCTGTTATCCTTAGAGCATGGTTTCAGTGATCAAGGTCACACAATTACTCCTGCAACTCCAGCCATTATGTCTTCATTCCAGGCGCAAAGAAAGAGGAAGAAAGGAGGGCAAAAGGGTATCTCAGGTGAGTCAGCCCCATTCTTTAAAGTGATTTCCTGGAAGCTCCACCCAACTACTTCCCACTTAGTTTTTTTTGTTTGTTTTTTTGTTTGTTTGTTTTTTTGAGTCTCACTCTGTCGCCCAAGCTGAGTGCGATGACGCCCTCTTGACTCACTGCCACCTCCACCTCCCAGGTTCAAGCAATTCTCCTGCCGCAGCCTCCCAAGTAGCTGGGATTACAGGAGCCCACCACCACGCCTGGCTAATTTTTGTATTTTTACTAGAGATGGAGTTTCACCATGTTGGCCAGGTTGGTTTAGAACTCCTGAACTCATGTAATCCATCCCCCTTTGGCCTCCCAAAGTGCTGAGATTACAGGCATGAGCCACTGTGTCCAGCCTTCCCAGTGACTATTAATAAGAGATGACTTGGGAACACTATCTGTAAAGGGAGCTCACAAATGAAGTCTTTCTTTCCTTCCCTTTTTCTTTCTTTCTTTCTTCTTTCTTTCTTTCTTTCTTTCTTTCTTTCTTCTTTCTTTCTTTCTCTTTCTTTCTTTCTTTCTCTTTCTTTCTTTCTCTTTCTTTCTTTCTTTCTTTTTCTTTCTTTCTCTTTCTCTCTCTTTCTTTCTTTCTTTCTTTCTTTCTTTCTTTCTTCTTTCTCTTTCTTTCTTTCTTTCTTTCTTTCTTTCTTTCTTTCTTTCTTTCTTTCTTTCTTTCTTTCTTTTAATTTGATCTATCGCTACTCCTAACAAAAATCTAAATTGAGTTGCTAAGGAAAAGGGGTTACAGACATTGGGTAGGCAACTGCAGAATTTGCCTCTTTTTGTCCATGTGTTTTGACCTGTATTTTCTCCCCACTAAATATTAACCCCTAAAGTCTCACCTGGAATCCTCTACCTCGCAGGCATTCTTTCTACCACCCTGCTTAACACAATGGCCAGATATGGCTATTGGGCACTGAAATGTGGCAAGTGTGACCATGTAACTGAATTTTTAATTTTATTTACCTTTATATTTAAGCTAAAAAACTGATATTGCATTCAGTTATTGGAAAACTTTGCTTGGAGCACCTTGGGTATGCAAATTACACTCGAACTTATTCAACCATAAATTTTATGAGATCTAAATACAGATCAAGTATTTCTGATAAAAATTTAGCACCTGAATTGGGATGCTCTGTACTTACACAGAGATTTCAAAGACTTCGTCCAAAAAAAAAAAGAATGTAAAATGTCTCATTAATAATTTTTTTTGGCCGGGTGCAGTGGCTCATGCCTGTAATCCCAGCACTTTGGGAGGCCGAGGCGGGCAGATCACCTGAGGTCAGGAGTTTGAGACCAGCCTGACCAATATGATGAAACTCCATCTCTATTAAAAATACAAAAATTAGCCAGGCGTGGTGGTGTGCACCTGTAATCCCAGCTAGTCTGAAGGCTGAGACAGGAGAATCACTTGAACCTGGGAGGCGGAGATTGCAGTGAGCAGAGATCACGCCATTGCACTCCAGTTTGGGCAACAAGAGCGAAATTTCGTCTCAAAAAAAAATAAATAAAATAACAACAATAATAATTTTTTTTGGCCGGGCGCAGCGGCTCACGCTTATAATCACAGCACTTTGGAAGGCTGAGGCAGGCAGATCACTTGAGGTCAGGAGTTCAAGACCAGCCAGGACAACATAGTGAAACCCCATCTCTACTAAAAATACAAAAATTAGTCAGGTGTGGTGGCACATGCCTGTAATCCCAGCTACTCAGGAGGCTGAGGCAGGAGAATCGCTTGAACTTGGGAGGTGGAGGTTGCAGTGAGCCAAGATCAAGGTCATGCCACTGCACTCCAGCCTGGGCGACAGAGTGAGACTCTCTGTCTCAAAAAAAAAAAAAAAAAAAAAAAAAAAAAATGCAGAAAATGCAAAGTGTGGGGTCGGGCACAGTGGCTCATGCCTGTAATCCCGGCACTTTGGGAGGCCAAGGCGGGCAGATCATGAGGTCAGGAGATCGAAACCATCCTGGCTAACACAGTGAAACCCCGTCTCTACTAAAAATACAAAAATTAACCAGGTGTGGTGGTGGGCACCTGTAGTCCCAGCTACTCGGGAGGCTGAGACAGAATGGTGTGAACCCGGGAGGCAGAGCTTGCAGTGAGCCGAGTTCGCGCCACTGCACTCCAGCCTAGGCGACAGAGCAAGACTCCGTCTCAAAAAAAAACCAAAAAAACAAAAACAAACCAACAAAAAAACAAAGTGTGGTGACTCACACCTGTATTCTCAGCACTTTGGGAGGCTGAGGCAGGCAGATCACTTAAGCCCTGGAGTTCGAGACCAGCCTGGGCAACATGGCAAAATCCTGTCTCTACAAAAGACACAGAAATTAGCTGAGCACAGTAACGCATTTTTGTAGTCCCAGCTACTCAGGAGGTTGATGTGGGAGGATCGCTTGTGCCCAGGAGGTCAAGCCTGCAGTGAGCTGTGATTACACCACTGCACTCCAGCCTGGGTGACAAAATGAGACCCTGTCTCAATAATAATAATAGTCACAGTTTTATATTGATTACATGTTAACATTATAATATTTGAGGCATATTGGGCTAAATAAAATATCTTATAAAAATTAATTTCACCTGTTTCTTTTTAATGTGGCTACTAGAAAATGTTTCATTACATATATGGTTCACAGTCTATGTCTATTTGTCTATTGCACAGCTCTGCTTTCTGCTTTCTGTTTTTTGTTGTTTTTCTTTTTTTGAGATGGAGTCTTGCTCTGTCGCCCAGGCTGGAGTGCAGTGGCACGATCTCGGCTCACTGCAAGCTCTGCCTCCTAGGTTCATGCCATTCTCCTGTCTCAGCCTCCCGAGTAGCTGGGACTATAGGCACCTGCCACCACGCCCGGCTAATTTTTTGTATTTTTAGTAGAGACGGGGTTTCACCGTGTTAGCCAGGAAGGTCTCGATCTCCTGACCTCATGATCCGCCTGCCTCAGCCTCCCAAAGTGCTGGGATTACAGGCGTGAGCCACCGTGCCCAGCCCTGCCTTCTGTTTTTGAGTCAGTTATTAATATATCTATATACCATGTAGATGTATTAACATCTACATACTCCCTACTCTACATACCATGGCTATGTGAGAGCTAGAATCCAAATAGGATTTATATCTACTATTTATTGGCACTTACTATATACTAGGCACTATGGTTTTTTTTGTTTTTTTTTAATCAAGGCCTAACTCTGTCACCCAGGTTGGAGTGCAGTGGCTTAATTATAGCTCATTGCAGCCTCGAACTCCTGGGCTCAAGCAATCTTCCCACCTCAGCCTCTCAAGTAGCTGAGATTACAGGCACGAGCCACTCCAGCCGGCTATACACTACTTTTTTTTTTTTTTTTTTTTGAGACAGAGTCTCCCTCTGTTGCCCAGGCTAGAGTGCAGCAGTGAGATCTTGGCTCACTGCAACCTCTGCCTCCCGGGTTCAAGCACTTCTCCTGCCTCAGCCTCCAGAGTAGCTGGGATTGCAGGCGTGTGCCACCACACCCGGCTAATTTCTGTATTTTTAGTAGAGACGGGGTTTCACCATGTTGGTCAGGCTGGTCTCGAACTCCTGACCTTGTGATCCGCCCACCTTGGCATCCCCAAGTGCTGGGATTACAGGCATGAGCCACCGTGCCTGGCCTGCACTACGTTTTTAAATGTAATAGCATTTCACAATGTAATCCTTATTGTAACAGGCAGCGTATTAAAGAATATGGGCTTTGAAGAAGCACACAGGGCCAGGCGCAGTGGCTCACACCTGTAATCCTAGCTTTTTGGGAGGCCGAGGAGGGATGATTGCTTGAGGCCTGGAGTTTAAGACCAGCCTGGGCAACATAGTGAGACCCCATTTCCAAAAATTTAAAACTCAACCGAGTGTGGTGGCACACACCTGTAGTTCCAGGTACTCAGGAGGCTGAGGCAGGACAATCACTTGAACCCAGGAATTTGAGGCTGCAGTGAGCCGAGATCACGCCACTGCACTCCACCCTGGGCAACAGAGCAAGACTTTGTCTCGAAAAAGAAAAAAGAAAAGAAACACAGTGTTTGTATCAACTCCACCACCTTCACCAGGCAGTGCTTTCAGTCTGAGCCTCTATAAAACAGGTGTGTTTAGCACACCTCTCAGGCTTTGTGTGGCTGAGACAAGCACATGCAATGCCCACCCTGGGCACATAGCATGGCACAAAGTATGAAACTCACTAACTCGGGCTTCTGCCCTTGCATCCCCATGGTTCCTAGCACAGTCCCTGGGACATGAAAGGCGTCAGATCAACGTTTGCTCCAGGAAGGAAGCTGGGGGTGGGAGGTGGGACAGGCAGAGACTGGAGCCCAGCTGGGTTTCAGAACAGGTGAGCGAGCTCACAGACGCTGCACACAGCCAGGATCTGGCCTAGAATAGAGGCCGCCTGCTCTGGCTGGATTGGAGCCCCTTCTCGGAGTGACGGGTGACAGGTGCATGCCGTTTGCTCGGCAGGTGCTTGTGGTTGGCAGTGACAACAGAGGCCCAGAGTTGTTGGTTACAAACCCCAGGGAAGGTTCTAAAAACCTTCTCTTCCTCTCCATTGTCCCTGCATTGTACCAGAGGCCTGGAGAAGACTCCATCTAGGACTATCTAATAGCCACTTTTTCTTGAGCACTTATTATGCCCCAGACACTACATGCCACCTGCAGACAACCCCAAGAGGGAGGGACTGTCTCTCTTCCCATGTTACAGATGGGAGAACTGAGGCTCAGAAAGGGGATATTCGTTGCCCAGTCCTATCTGACCCCCGTCTCCTTAGGTTGATCCCTGGGCTGTACTCCACCATGACTCAACTCCCCTATCACCCATATGCCATCACATGGACTCTTTCCCTCCCCCACCAACTCTGACAGAAGCAGAAGAGACTAGTAAGAAACCACACAGGGAGGGGCCCAGGGGAAGTTGGAGGTACCAGTGAGAACTCCTGTACTGACTTTACAGAAATTCAGCTCAATCCAACTTACATCAAAATGTAAATGTATTGGCGCCATTAACAAAAATGTGCAGGAGTTGTGGTTTCAGGTCCAGCTGGATACAGGTGCTCAACTAACATCGTAAGAAATCTATCTCTCTCTAGGTAGGGTGCGGCAGCTCACACTTGTAATCCCAGCACTTTGGGAGGCCGAGGTGGGCGGATGACCTGAGGTCAGGAGTTTGAGACCAGCCTGACCAACATAGTGAAATCCCATCTCTGCTAAAAATACAAAAACTAGCCAGGCATGATGGCAGGTACCTGTAATTCCAGCTACTTGGAAGACTGAGGCAGGAGAATGGCTTGAACCTGGGAGGTGGAGGTTGCAGTGAGCTGAGATTGTGCCACTGCACTCCAGCCTGGGTGATAAAGCAAGACTGTCAGAAAAAAAAGAAAAAAAAGAAGGAAGGAAGGAAGGAAGGAAGGGAAAGAAAGAAAAAGAAGGAAGGAAGGAAGGAAGGAAGGAAGACCAGTGCGGTGGCTCACACCTGTAATCCCAGCACTTTGGGAGGCCGAGGCAGGCAGATCACGAGGTCAGGAGATTGAGAACATCCTGGCTAACAAGGTGAAACCCTGTCTCTTCAAAAAAATAAATAAATAAATAAATAAAATAAAAAAATTAGCCGGGCGTGGTGGCAGGCACCTGTAGTCCCAGCTACTTGGGAGGCTGAGGCAGGAGAATGGCGTGAACCTGGGAGGTGGAGCTTGCAGTGAGCCGAGACCATGCCATTGCACTATAGCCTGGGCAACAGAGCGAGACTCCATCTAAAAGAAAAAGAAAGAAGGAGGGAAGGAAGGAAGGAAGGAAGGATGGAAGGAAGGAAGGAAAAGAGAGAGAGAGAAAGAAAAAGAAAGAAAGAAGAAAGAAAGAAAGAAAAAAGAAAGAAAGAAAGGGAGGGAAGGCAGGCAGGAAAGCAGGGAAGGAGAAAGAAAGAGAGAAAGAGAAAGAAAGAAAAGAAAAGAAAAGAGGAAATTTTCCTACCACCAGCACATTGAGGGCGGGGGATCGTCAGAAGTTCACAGATCAGAGGACTGGATTCTGTCTTTGCCTTGAACCTGGCAAAGTGAGGTAGAGAAAAATAAAATAGGTCCCCAGCCTTCCATGCCTGCATATCTTGAAGTTTGTGGTCAAGATCACAGCCAAAGACTCACACCAGCTAAGTCACAAAGTTTGGCTCAGCCTGGGGCTTCCTGGAAACCACTAAGCTGAAGAGGTTCGTGAGGTCCCCACAGTTCATTTAGAATTTACAACCTTCTCCTATGACATTTTTGTTTCTAACATAGATCTCCCCTAAGGAAAGGGATAGAGCTGCCACAGAGAACAAAATGCTCTTCAGCCCTGAGTTCATCAGTTCTTGCTGTACATAAACACCTTTTTCCCCCCTGTAACACAGGAAATGCAGGAAACCAGCACCAGCTGATAAAAAAAAAAAAAGACCCCTCCCCCCACCCACCCCACACCACACACCACACACACACACACACAGGCTTTTCAACTTGTCCAGAAAGTTGCCCACAGCACTTCTGGCCACGCTGGGCTGGGCCATTGTGACGTCAGGCCAGCAGTCAGCCAATTGATGAATGGTTCTGACTTTCTCATTTGCATATTGCGGTGGCATTGGTTCAGATTTCAGGGCCATTTGTATTGTGGTGGTTTCTTTATGTTCAAGGTTATCCACACCAGGCAGAGGACAAACGCCACTCCTGGCCTTCCTGCCCAGCTAGATTTAAGGATTGTAACCAGGACAGTGAGTCCCTTCTGGGAAAGGGACCTCGTGGAGGTTATGAAATCCAGCAGGTCATGGAAGGAGAAACGATTGGCAATCCAGACGGGATGGAGGCAGGAGTTGGCTCAGTAACCCCATCTTTCCTATCCACCAGCACTCCCCTGCGCTTCCCAAGTGATTTAATTATCCATTCTTTAACTGCAACTCGGTTACCCCTGAAATTTGGGTGAAGAGAAATCAGACACAGGTTACTTGAATTACTATGCTTGGTTTTATCTTGTAGACGAATAACTCAGGCATGTGAATTGAACATGCAAATGTGTGCAAAACAACATGCGTAATTTAAGATTCTCGAATTAACAGAGGAGAAACAATTGAGTAACCTCACTGCTTTCTCTGAAGCACAGTTTTCTAAGAATATTGTAACCATTTTTTTTTTTTAGCTGTCTGACAGAAGGGATTGGAAAATAGAAGGAATTTGAAGCAAAAGGGTAGATGTAGCTATCAGTGGCAAGAAAACTGCAGGGAGATTGCAATATTAAAATAGAGTCAAATTTCACTTACTCGGATATCACTGAGTTTGGATTTGGTGTAAATCACCTCAAACTTCCGTTTACTTTGATGCTAACTATAAATACGGTATTGGTGTGTATTAGAGCTCTGGTTCTCACCTCCAAGGTTTGATTAAATAAGTCTGGGTAGAAATAAGGAAATTATAACAAGTGTCCCAAATATTTCTGTCAACAGGGGACTACCACTGAGAAACTCTGCCTTGATTTTCCAAGCCACTTTTAATTTTAAATGTTTATTTCCCCGTGATCTTCACAGACCATTGAAATATCTCAGCAACTGAAATATTCCAGGATGCAAACTTGATCTCTTCGATTGCCTACCACACCCAAAAGCTGTGCAGAAAGCCCCCTAGCACGTACACTGATTTGGACTGGAAACTGGAGCCGCCATCGCTGTAAAGAGATGTGAAGTGACCAGACTTCCTTGTGTGAAATTAACTTTATGTGTCTACTGGACTAGGTTAAGGGATGCCCAGACGGCTGGTAAAACATTATTTCTGGGTATGTCCGTGAGGGTATTTCCAGAAGAGATTAGCATTCGAATCGGTAGACTGAATAATGTTTGCCTTCACCAATCCAGGTGAGCATCATGCCATCCATTGAGAGCTCAAATAGAACAAAAAGGTTTAGGAAGTGCGAATTCGCTGTCTCTGCTTGAGCTGGAACATCATCTTCTCTTGCCCTCAGGCATCAGCACTCCTGGTTTTGGGGACTTAGAATTCAGACTGGGACCTATGCCATTGGTTTCGCTGGTCCTCAGGCCTCTGGGCTTCGTTGGACTGGAACTATACTACCAGTTTTCCTGGGTCTTCAGCTTGCAGATGGCAGATTGTGGGACTTCTCAGTCTTCATAATTGTATGAGCCAATCCCCCATAATAAATCTCTTTCTCTACATCTACACATTTCCTATTGGTTCTGTTTCTCTGGAGAACGCTGAGTAATACAGCCTATAATAGACCAAGGGCCCCAGACGCTGGCACTGCCATCCCAATTCTGCAGCTCTCGGCCAGCAACTGAGCACATCAGACACACTAAGGCAGCCTGTTCATGGGAGGTGCAGGGCTCCTCCAGTGGTGACTTGAGCTTGAGAATTCTCCAAGGGCCTTCCCAAACCTTCCTTAGACTGCATGGGAGTCCAGGACACTGCCACCCAAATTTCTTCTTTTTAAAAAAAAATTTGGCTTTACCCATCATAAACTAGATCCTAACCAAATTTCCCTTCCCTTCCCTCCCCTCCCCTCCCCTCCCCTCCCCTCCCCTCTCCTCCCCTTCCCTTTTTCTTTTTTATAAGACAGTCTCACTCTGACACCCAGGCTGGAGTGCCGTGGCATGATCTCAGCTCACTGCAACCTCTGCCTCCAAGGTTCAAGCAATTCTCCTGCCTCAGCCTCCTGAGTAGCTGGGATGACAGACCTGCACCACCACACCTGGTCGATTTTTGTATTTTTAGTGGAGACGGGGGTTTCTCCATGTTGGCCAGGCTGGTCTCGAACTCCTGGCCTCAAGTGATCCACTCACCTTGGCCTCCCAAAGTGCTGGGATTACAGGTGTGAGCCACTGTTCCAGGCCCCCACTCAACTTCCTTTCCTCTCCCCTTCATTTGGGATTGTGTGGCCCTCTTCACTTTCTCTGTCTCCCTCCCTGCTTCTCCCACAGACCTTTCTTCTAATAAATCCTTTCTGCTTTAAATTTCTTTTTAGTCTCTGCTTCTAGAAGAACCATGGCTAACACAAAAGGTTTTGACAAAGAAATAAACAACATACCAAGTATTATAAAGATCATATTTTTGGACCTTCTTTTTTTTATTTATTTAGAGACAGAGTCTCACTCTATTGCCCAGGCTGAAGTGCAGTGGTACAGTCACAACTCACTGCAGCCTCCACCCCCGGCTCAATCAATCCTCCCATCTCAGCCTCCCAAATAGTTGGAACTACAGGCATGTGACACCACGTCCGGCTAATTTTTGTATTTTTTGTAGAGACGGGGTCTCGCCTTGTTGCCAGGCTGGTCTCAAAATCCTTAGCTCAAGTGATCGGCCCTCCTTGGCCTCCCAAGGTGCTAGGATTACAGGCGTGAGCCACTGCGACCAGCCTTGGACCTTCCTTGATTGATAAGCCCGTCTCTTGCTTTGTGCCTTGTTCAGCTTGTGTTCTGAGGGAATGCCACCTCCAGAAAGCGAGTATGTGGTACAGGGGAGCCTAATCAGACAGCAAGAGGAAGGAAAAGCACTTTCTTGAGGACGTTAGGCATCATTTTCATAAAACGATTATGTTGTCTTCTCCAGTAAGCCTCATCTATTCATTAAAATAGACCCCTCCACCACTCCTGACACTACTTCCTTTGCTATTATACTTTTGTCCAAGTAATTAAATAATTAATTACTTGGATAATTAATTCATTTAGTAATTAAATAATTCTTTCCAAATACATTTTTTTTTTTTTTTTTTGAGATGGGAGTCTTGCTCTGTTACCCAGACTGGAGTGCAATGGTATCATCTTGGCTCACTGCAACCTCCGCCTCCCGGGTTCAAGAGATTCTCCTGCCTCAGTCTCCCAAGTAGCTGGGATTACAGGTGCCCACCACCACACCCGGCGAATTTTGTATTTTTATTAGAGACGGGGTTTCACCATGTTGGCCAGGCTGGTCTTGAACTCCTGACCTCAGGTGATCCGTCCGCCTTGGCCTCCCAAAGTGCTGGAATTGCAGGTGTAAGCCATCACACCTGGCCCAAATAAATTCTTGAAAAACATTTTTTAAGTATATGTAATATCTTTGAACAAATAAATTCTATCATTTGGACAGAATGACAAAGTCTTTTAGATTTTCTCTTCTCCCACAGTTCAAATGGGTGAGGTCATTTTTCTGGGTATCATAACCTGAGTGTGAGCTGTCAGCAGTGATGGGGGAGGAGAAGGGAACGAACCTTCATGTTAATTCGTGTCACCTGCTTTCCTCTTGACTCTGATGCTGCCTTGCTCCAGGACTTCTTTGCTATCTGTGTCTTGATTTTTCACCTTATCTCATAGAGATGATGGCTTCCTTCTAATTCTTTCTTAGAATCAGGGAGTTCTTCGAAAGTCCTTTCTGCAATATCTTGGGCGAGACTTTGCAGTCATGGTGTGTTCAGTAATTCCTCCAACTCTCCTCTGGGGTAGGAACAGGGCATTCACTTTGGAGCAATCCTTCTCCTTTCAAGTGGTGAGGCTTGATAAGGTCTTCCTCTGTGCCAAGGTAGCTGCGGAGTGTGCCTGGCTGGCCGTCCATAGTTGATTATCAGCTCAGCTCATGTGGCACTTATGAATGGTAAAGACAGGGGAAGACCTGGGCTATCAGTGCCTCTTCCCCCACAAACCCCCGCCAACCCCCGACCCCCCACCCAGAGGAGGAAGTGGGTTTGGTTTCCCGAGAGGAAACTCAGGGACAACAATTCCCTAGGCCTTCTAGTCGGAAACCATTTGGTATTTGGCATCAATTTCATCTTCCTTATTCCATTTCTGACTTTGCCTTGCTGGGAGGTGCTGTGCTGGTTCATACAGCTCAGGTACTTCTCTTCTGGCTTTAACTTGCTGTTTACATGTGTGTCTCTCCAATGGGGTTCAGTGTAATGACTGCTTATGTTCAGGTCACCATTAAATCCCTAGTGCCCAGCACAGCGCTGGACATGCAGTCAGTATTTAGTCAATGTTTGATGAATGACAGTTGCCAAGAGAGATCGGGGAACCTGGTGTTAAGGTTCCAAGCCAATTCATTGATATGAACATCCTGCTCTATTTCCTGAGGCCAGATAGACCCAGGAGAGAGAAGGCTACAAGATGCTGTGGATATAGGGTCCTGGATTCGGCCAATGTTAATCAAAAGCAGCTGTGGGTGATGTACTCAAAGAAATTGCCGTAGGCTGGGCGCGGTGGCTCACGCTTGTAATCCCAGCACTGTGGGAGGCCGAGGCGGGTGGATCACGAGGTCAGAAGATCGAGACCACGGTGAAACACCGTCTCTACTAAAAATACAAAAAAAATTAGCCGGGCGTGGTGGCGGGCGCCTGTAGTCCCAGCTACTCAGAGAGGCTGAGGCAGGAGAATGGCGTGAACCCGGGAGGCGGAGCTTGCAGTGAGCCGAGATTGCATCACTGCACTCCAGCCTGGGCGACAGAACGAGACTCCGTCTCAAAAAAAAAAAAAAAAAAAAAAAATTGCCGTGAACCATCATGGAGGAGCAAAGGCAGAGCCCAGTGACACAACTGTGGGTTAGGAAGTGAGGTGTGACCCATTGTCCAGGAGGGAACCACGAGATCACAGCCAACGGTGTGGAATCATAAATCAGTCCAGGGGTTAATATAGGGGTGGGAGCCAAGATACCTAGAAGGCAGTAGGAACAAAAGCCAAGCTAGGTACGTCGAAGCGAATGGTTCAGGACAAAGACTATGAATGAATTGAGTATCAGTGGTTCATTTGTACTGAATGCTGGCTGTGCAGCTGGGGTGAGACCTGCCAGCTTAAAGGCACATGGCCAGGCCAGGCCAGGCCCCATCGACATCTAAACATTAGAACAAGACCAGGAATCAGCCATCCCAGGCCCTGGCACATAAGGCCTAAAATCTCCACCCAGATTGGGAGCTTGGGATCCTTTCCAGGGCAAAGTAGAGCCCGTTAATCAAGATCCAGGTGAACTTCAGACCCAGCCCTAACAGAAGGTTCAGTCAGTGAAGATCCAGGTGGGTGGATGGTACAAGAGTCAATAAACAGCATTCATTTCTAAAGAACTGAGATTCGAGACTGGGAACCTGTTGCATAAAGAGGTCATCCACCCATCCATCCACCCATCCACCCATCCATCCACCCATCCACCCATCCATCCACCCATCCAGCCATCCATCCATCCAACCATTCATTCATTCTTTTATGCATTGGGCAAGCGGAGGGAGAATGCAGTATCCCTGTACTCCGGATACTCACCTGGGAACCTAGTTGCTAGCATTGAGATCCTGAAGTGTGAGCAAGGCCAGGTGTAAATCTAATTCAATGCTGGGCCTTTAAAGCCATGGGCTACCATGTCACTCTCAGAACAGTGGCAGGACAGGCCAGAAAGCCTAAGCCAAGACCAAGCTGGTAGGCAGGGTTTTTATGGGACTCAGTTTCCACAGACTGGCTAATGCAGAAGCAAGACGCCAGGCCCACACATACACACACGCGCCACCCCTGCTTCAAATATCAGTCTAGTTGACCTTCCCAATATAGACAACTCTTGACTGCCAATGTATGGATTAGCCACCTAATGATCCCACCTAGCAAACCTCCCCCCACCATCACTCAATCTGTGCAAATTAAGTTCTGTGTTAGTCAAAGAAGAACATAATTAGGAAGGTAAATTTGCAGAATTCAAATTACATAATGCATTCCAAAGTCAAATAGAAATTATTATGGATTAGCACAGATAGTGAGAGGGTGGAATCTGCAGGATATGCTCGTTCATGCATTCAGTCACCCGCTCAGCAAATGTTTATGCACGGAGAGGGTGACCAGGGAGAAGGGGCTACAGCCTCTTGGAGTTTTAAGCTTGCTGCCCTATCAGCTTTCTACCTTATTCTGAGCCACAAGTGGACAAAGGGAGGTTGTAAAAATAAGGCCTCATGAGAAAGAATCAGAGGAACAACACACTACAATCTGTTGAGGAAACAAGTGGGCAGGACATGCAGTGGAGTGAAAACCCCAGATCTAGCCAGATGTCAGGGAGTTTGAGCCCTTCTTGTGCCTGCTGGAGACCCATTCTTCTGTCCCCAACATGCCCCAGCCTATTAGGTTGGATGGAGGCACTTCCTCCTCCTCCAAACTCATCTTCCATGTTTCTGGCTGAGCAATGGGACTCAGCACCCCTGTATTCCAGTCCTTGCCTCACTGCAAGGACTTGGGTTCTAAGTTCCTGAGCCTGCCTGGTAACCTGACTCTAGACCCCAGATACCCATGACTTGATGCATTGTTTGGCGCTCACGGCTCTGAACAATCTATGATCAACCCTGCTCAACCAGTCAGGATTACATTTGACTGCCTATAACCAAAACCATTACAGTGGCTAAACACCTAAGGATCTATCTTCTCTCTCAACAGGCATTGTCGTATTGGTTGAGTGGCCTGGTCATGTCAGGACCACTGTCTCAGATTTCACCATTTACTTATGATCACACAGTGGCTGCCACAGCTCCAGTCACCTTCCCAACTCAAGGCAGTAAGAGGGTGGCAGAGACAATGCCAGCTGTGAACTCATTTGTCAAAAAAGCAGAAGCTTTCTGCATAGATCTCATTGGCCAAAACTGGGTCACATGGCCAGACTGCTTAAATCCATCTTGATCCAACCTCTGAGGCTGGCACATTGCTACTCCAAGCAAAATTGCATTCTGTTAGCAAAGTCGAATGAGGGAATGAATACTGGGTAACTAACTAACAGGGTCTATACAATGGTCAAAGCAGCTAAAAGGCAGGCATCAGCTTCTTCTCCAAAGATATCAATTAATAAATCAGTGGTGCTATAGATGAAACAAAGAACTTTTTTTTTTAGGGACTACGTAGCATCTGTCTCACCTTCTTTTGCCTGTGGGTGGGGAGTAGGCAGGAGGTGGCAAGTTGGCAAAGATAAACATACATGACAATATCTAGCTTTTACTGCCTCCAAATGCTTTCAGTATGTTGTTTCATCTTATTCTGTTAACACCCCCGTGGAGTTGTCTTTATTATCTCCATTTTTCAGATGTAGAAACTGAAGCACAGGTTGCTTCATTGCATCCACATTCCACGCAGCCAAGGCTCAGAACCTCCATGATGTAGACATGGTGGGTTTAGAAAAAAGTTGAGAGCCCAGCAAGCCTTTTAAATTATGTTTAAGAACAAGCTTCTGGTATAACAGCATGTTCGAAACACTTCCAGGAACATCTGTGCTATTCCCTTGTACTGGGATATGGAGGCCCGAGCCCCTCTCAGCATCTGGGCCACTCCCATTTATCCTGCCAGCGAGCTCAAGCTGTTCCTCCAGGAAACTTCAGGAGCTGTACCTTTTGCCTGGACTGATTCATCTTTCTTTCCTGCAAGCTCCTTGGGCCCGGCTCCCCTTCTAAACCTGTTTTTGTTTTTGTTTTTGTTTTTGTTTTTTGAGACGGAGTCTCGCTCTGTCGCCCAGGCTAGAATGCAGTGGCGCGATCTCAGCTCACTGCAAGCTCCGCCTCCTGGGTTCATGCCATTCTCCTGCCTCAGCTTCCGGACCTAGCTGGGACTACAGGCACCCGCCACCACGCCTGGCTAATTTTTTGTATTTTTAGTAGAGACGGGGTTTCACCATATTATCCAGGATGGTCTCGATCTCCTGACCTCATGATCCGCCCACCTCGGCCTCCCAAGTGCTGGGATTACAGGCATGAGCCACCACGCCCGGCCTTTTTTTGTTTGTTTGTGAGATGCAGTCTTACACTGTCGCCCAGGCTGGAGTGCAGTGGCGCGATCTCTGCTCACTGCAACCTCCACCTCTCAGGTTCAAGCGATCCTCCTGCCTCAGCCTCCAGAGTTGTGGGATTACAGGTACCCACCAGCACACCTGGCAAATTTTTGTATTTTTAGTAGAGACAGGGTTTCACCATGTTGGTCAGGCTGGTCTTGAACTCCTGACCTCAGGTGATCTGCCTGCCTTGGCCTCCCAAAGTGCTGGGATTACAGGCCACCATGCCCAGCCTCCCCTTCTAAATTTTGTTAAGTTCCCTGAGGACAGGAACCATGTTACTCTTGTTCTCTGCTTAATCCCCACTGTCTAGAACGGTGCTTGGAGCTTAGCAGATGTTCAGTTACATGGCTTCAATAAGTCTATTTTTGTAAATTACTTTAAAACATCGGTGCCTCCAATGCCTATAGAAGTGTCCAAATTACTTAATGTGATACACAAGCTCCTTGCTGTTATTTATTTTTTTAACTCTATTTTATTTTATATATTTATTTTTAGAGTCAGGCTTTTCCTTGTCAACCAGGCTGGAGTGCAATGGCACCATCACAGCTCACTGCAACCTCCAACTTCTGATCTCAAACGATCCTCTGGCCTCACCTCAGCCTCCTGAGTTGCTGGGATTACAGTCAAGAGCCACCGCACCCAGTCCCCTCAACTGATGCATGAATGGATGAATGAGTTGATTATGAACCATTTTGGTAAGGCAAGATGATCATTGCATTTTGGGTAACAACATTTGACCTGTAGATAGTCTGCACTCCCAGAAATTATGACATGCCTGCAAATACTTGGCATTGTTATTTAAGACATCTATTGACAGGGTACTAAGAGTTATTGACCAAGCACCCACCTTGGGTCAGGCACCAAGCTGGATCCTTCATGTACTTTACCTTGTTTAATCTTCCAACAAGCCTATGATCAAGGAAGGCATTTTGCCTTCTGGTGGTCTGATGCAACAGAGTGAAGTGGAAGGATTGGGGGCCATGAAAGACTTAGACTAGAGAAGAGAGGGAGGGATAAGAAAAGAGTGTTCAAAGATGAAGGTGGGGGCTGGGTATGGTGGCTCACGCCTATAATCCCAGAGCTTTGGGAGGCCCAGGCAGAAGGATCACTTGAGACCAGGAATTCAAGATCAGCCTGGGCAACATACTGAGACGTTGTCTCTATAATTTTTTTTTTTTTTTTTTTTTTTTTTTTTTGAGACAGAGTCTCACTCTGTCTCCCAGGCTGGAGTACAGTGGCATGATCTTGGCTCATTGCAACCTCCGCCTCCCGGGTTCAAGTGATTCTCATGCCTCGGCCTCCCGAGTAGCTGGAACTATAGGCACCCACCACCACACCCGGCTAACTTTTGGATTTTTAGTAGAGACGGGGTTTCACCATGTTGGCCAGGCTGGTCTCGAACTCCTGAACTCATGTAATCTGCCCACTTCATCCACCCAAAGTGCTGGGATTATAGGCATAAGCCACCACGTCCAGCCTACAATTTTTTTTTTTTTTTTAATTTGCTGGGTGTGCTGGCACATGCCTGTAGTTCCAGCTATTCAGGAGGCTGAAGTGGGAGAATTGCTTGAGCCCAGGAGGTCAAGGCTGCAGTGAGCTATGATTGGGCCACTGCACTGCAGCCTGGGTGACAAAATCAGGCCCTGTCTCTAAAAAAAAAAAAAAATGAAAGTGAGTGAGGGTGAATTATGAAAGCTGGAAGGCTGGCGATGTGGGGCGGTCGCTACTTGGAGGGAACAGGTGGGTGAAACAGGAGCTCTGAGGGTGGAGATTTTCAGGAACACTTCAGTGAGAGCCACCGAGGCACAGCCCAGTTGGCTTTCGTTGAGTCAGGGGCTTGCGGTCACAGATGAGGCATCTGTTGTCCAATATTTGTTTTTATTTCCCTGCATGGTTAATTATTGTAGACAGTGGCTGATAAGGCAGCAGCCCTCCTGCCCAGAGAGCCAGGGTTATCTGCAGTTTTATAGCCCTGTCACACAGTAATGAAGCAGATAAACTCCTAGGTGGTGGCTGCTTGGACAGTAATTAAAAACTCTGCTGAAAAATATGAGCAAGAAGTGGGGAATATCTATGGCAGAAAGAGACCAAAGAGATGTAGGAACAGAACTGGGGATTGCAGCTGGTTCAGTGACCCCTGTGCTTCCAGAGCAAGCTGCCTGGGTGGTAGCTTGGCTCCTCTGCCCCTGGAAATGTCAACCCTGCAAAGGTAGAGGCTTCTGCGCAGGTGCTCAGCCCACATTTCCTCAAAACAACCCCAAGTGGCAGGTATTCACCTATCCTGCCTCGGAGAAACAGCCTCAAGAGGCCAGTTGACTCCTTTGTAAGCCTAAATTGATGCAAGTCAGGTTCTGTGTTAAGTTATTTCCCATGTTTTAACTCAGGGGTCAGCTGTAATTTAAATTTTGTGTCATTTTCATGTATCACAAAATATTATTCTTCTTTTGATTTTTTCCCTACCATTTATAAGTTTAAAGATCATTCTTAACTCGTAGGCTACACAAAACATGCAAGCAGGCAGAGTGTGGTGGCTCACGCCTGTAAAGCCAATTCTTTGGGAGGCGGAGGTGAAAGGATTGCTTCCACGAGTTCAAGAACAGCCTGGCCAACATAGCAAGACCGTGTCCCTACAAACAATTTTAAAACTTAGGCCAGGTATGGTGGCTCACACCTGCAATTCCAGCACTTTGTCAGGCTGAAGCGAGAGGATGACTTAGGCTCAGGAGTTCAAGACCAGCCTAGTAACACAGTGAGACCCCCAACTGTACAAAACTTTCTAAAAATTAGCCAGGGGTAGTGGTACATGCCTAGAGTCCCAGCTGCTTGAGAGGCTGAGGTGGGAGGAATGCTTGAGTCCAGGAGGTCGAGGCTATGGTGAGCTGTGATCACACCACTGCACTCCAGCCTGGGCAACAGGGCATGACCCGTCTCAAAAAATTTTTCAAAACAGGTAACAGACTTGCCGTCTTTTTGTAATACATAAAAATAACACAAAATTCAAATTTTCATATCCACAAATAAAGTTTTAAACAGCTTTGTAGAGGTATAATTTATATACCATAAATTTCTCTTGAAAAGGTCCAATTCAATGATTTTTTAGTATATTTAAGGGAGTGCCAAAAGGCTCAGTATCAAGATAAGTAGCATTTTATTACAATATTTTTTAAAATAAAAATTAATGCCAAAAATTCGTGGTGAACAAAGCATCAATGTCTTAAACAGAGACAGACTCAGTAAAAGTGCCGTGCCAAGGCATACTGGAGACAGAGGAAAAGGGAAAATCCATAACACTGATCCTGTCTTTATTAAAAATTTTAAGATTTTGTTCATCATGAATTTTCCCATTAATTTTGATTTTTTTAAATATGGCATTAAAATGTTTATCTTGATTGCTGAGTTTTTTGGCATCACCTTAAATTTTGCAGCCAAAGCGAGTCCTGGGCCTGTGTCTGAGAGCCAGAGGCTGGAGGCAGAGGCATTTAAGGTGAAGGCAGTGAAAAGACAGACAGGGGAGGGCACAGCAAATTCCTAGAGCCTTGGCTTCCTTGCCAATGACAAATTTTTAAGTTTTCAGTTGAGTTTTCTTTCATTATAAAGATAATAAGTGGTCATTTGAGAAAAATATAAACCATCAAATAGTAAAAATAAAATTCACCCCAAATTCCATCACTCAGAGATAATTACTGCAAACATATTTGGTATTTGCCCTTCTAGATTGTTCTCTATGCATACACACAGAAATTGATCAGTATTCAATTAATATAAATGAGAACACACTGAGCATGCTGTTCTGTAATGTTCCTTTTCATTTGACAGTATGTCATCAGCATCTTTCTATTTCAGTAAATGCAGACCCAAAGCATCATTTTTAATGGCTGCATAGTACTCCATCTTAAGGATGCCACATTTAGAAAATAAACTCCCTACCCTTGAGCATCTGAGCTGTTTCTGATAAGAAGGGATTTTAAGAGTAATAACTTACTTCAAATCACTCCCAAACAACAGAATTCATCTTCGCCTTCTCTTCCTGCATACACAGGACATCTTTTTAAATGGTTGATATCATAATGAAATTCCATTTTATATTTTGCAATGCTTCATGTATGGTAAACATTTTTCTATGCTGTTCTATAATCTTTATCCAATTTTTTCTTATTCTAGAGGTCAGCTAACTTTACTTTTTTTTTGTTCATGTTAGTATTCTTCTAAAAAAAGCCTTTAAAGAAAAAACATTCTTAACTCGCTGGCCATACTTCACATTTTTTTTTTTGTTCATGTTAATATTCTTTTAAAAAGGCTTTAAAGAAAAAACATTCTTAGCTGGCTGGCCATACAAAAACAGGCCTCTGGCAGAATTTGGCCCATGAGTTTGCTAGCCTACATATGAGTCATTTTGACACTCTTCTCTCTATGCTGCAGTGAAGGTCTCTGTATACAGCTCTTCCTTCTTTGGAATCATTTCCTTTGGACAACTTCCCAGGAATGAGATTACAAAATCAATGGACAGCATCGTTTTAAATGATCCCTAATATATATTGCTGTATTATAAAATTGTGCCACCCAGCAACTTGTGAACATCAGGTTTCTTTCAGCCTCACCAGCATTTGGTAGTTAAAATTTTTTTTAATGTATCAGTTTAAATTTTATGCCAATTTAGCAGGTATAAAATAATATCTTGTTATCATTGCTATCTCTGTTCTCAAAGTAGGGGATGTTTTCATGTGTTCGACTGCTCTTTATTGAGAATCAACTAAAAAGAAGTGATCTTGAACCCCCAGTTCAAAGATCAGACCCTCCTTTGGCTCTAACACGAGTCTGCATGTAACCCTGCTGTTGCATTCAAATGACAGAGAGAAGCCCATTGCGGCCTTATCACTCTGTGGCAGAAAAAAAAAAAAAAACTGGAAAGTAGGTCGAGGAATTAATCCTGCTGGTTCCAGTAATTAGAGTAGACAATGGGGTCGAAAGTTCAGGCTGAGCCTGGAATGCTGCCTGAGTGTCTCTTGCAAGATCTGGACACGTTGCCCCCTGCTCTCTTCTTTATCATGGGCAGTTCCTAAGTGCATTTTCTTTTTCCCCTCTTCTGGTTTAGGGGGACATTTCTGGCTTTTCCTCCCATGTGAAGTCAGATGGACCAGAGGTGGAAATGATCCCACTGAGAAACCTCTTTGCTTCTAAAGGGAACTCTCAAGGGTCTCCTCCTGCTTGTCTTTGGCAACAGGTAAGAAGTGTCAGTTCCTCTCCTTAGATGAGTCCAACACAACACGAGATGCTGCCTTTACTTCCAACGCGGGTTTGCACATCACTCTTTATTTAGCACATTCCATGCATCAAAATGATAGCGTCTAATAAGGCTCATAGGGTGGGACTCTGGTAGAAGTATGAGATTTCAAATGTAAGATACGTGTTAAACTTAATGATAGGGCCTTTCTAACTCTTTCCTAGAAAGCCTGTAACCAGGCTTTTTACATAAAGCACAGATGACAAACTCAACTGGCTAAAGAACTAGACCATTAGAATCCAACTAAGTGGAGGAAGCCATTGGGAGGACAATAGGGAGTGGTGGGGACTGTGGCGAACAGAGAACTGCATTCTTGTCTTCAAAGCATTTACACTCAACATTTTTTAAAGACATGGTTTCAGCCCAACAAAACATGTTTGCAAGGCTGAATTGGGTCCCCAAGGACCCCAGCTTGTGAATTCTGGAAAAGCCATCAGCCTCTTCCATCTTTTTCACAGCCTCTAACACCTTGTTTCTCTCTCTCTACTTTCCCACCTTTTCTCAGCATCTCTTTGCTAGGTTCATCTTCACTCCATTGTAAAAAGAGCCAAATCTTCTGCTCTTTTTACAATGAGGGTTGGGGTTGGCAGGCATCACTTCTCCAAATAATCTTATTATGATCTCCACCAGATGACAGCTACGGGCAAAACTGGGGACAGGTGGGCTCGTCTGAACATCTCGAGTTGTAAGGAACAGAGATCCAATCAGGTTCACCTGAGCAAGACAGGATTTACTTCAAAGACACAACTTTCTCAGAAACAAGGGTAAGAAATAAATAACTGAGAGGTCTCCTGAGAAACTGAGTGACTGGGGTGTGAGAACGGGGAGGCATTGCAGGGCTGTGACAGAGTAGAACTTGAGGGCAGGGAGGTATACGAAAATGAGCCTGTTTCACAGGATTTGGGAGCAAGTATATCATTCATTTAATATACATGAGATTTGGACTGTTTTAGACCGAGTATCCCAGGAGTGCCCACCAGGAATACAACCTACCCCTGAAACTCAGAGAGACACATTCACCCACCTGTTTCCCCAACCTACATGTGGAATTCAACTTTCCACCAAGGCATCAGAGATGAGTTGATGATGCCTCATTAATTCAGTTTAACAAGCTGTGTGTCCACCAATTAAGAAATGTGGAAGGATTTCTGCTTCCCTAGTGCTGAATTGGAATACCACAAAATGAGCCTGGGGAGTGAAATGAAACCACCCCCTTGTCTGATGCCTGGCCTTGTGTTTCCAGACTGGGTTCTGGCTGGACCCAGTTCCTGGGATCAGGGCTGGGATGGGCAACCCCAAATAGTGAAGAGTGGAATGAGCCAGAGATGAGAGCAAGCTGAGTCCTTAGAGAGATGAATGATCAGGGACAGTGAAGCGGAGTTG
The DNA here is from genome assembly GCF_006542625.1 of Nomascus leucogenys. NCBI lineage: Eukaryota > Metazoa > Chordata > Mammalia > Primates > Hylobatidae > Nomascus > Nomascus leucogenys. The sequence goes on along the minus strand of NC_044390.1, from coordinate 83,528,124 downwards.
GAACAGCAAGTCCAAGGAGAAGAGAGTAGCACTAGAAACAGAAGTCCAAGCTAAAAGAGCTGAAAACAGGAAGAATGGGAACAGACGAAAGTCATGCTGACATCGGTTTCTTAAAAATGCCAAGCATGGGCCGGGCGTGGTGGCTCATGCCTGTAATCCCAGCACTTTGGGAGGCCAAGATGGGTGGATCACCTGAGGTCAAGAGTTTGAGACCAACCTGGCCCACTTGAGGAAACTGTGCCTCTACCAAAAAACACAAATATTAGTCAGGCCTGCAACCCTAGCTACTCAGGAGGCTGAGGTGGGAGAATTGCTGGAACCCAGGAGGCAGATGTTGCAGTGAGCCGAGATCGCGCCACTGCACTCCAGCCTGGGTGACAGAGCAAGACTCCGTCTCAAAAAAAAAAAAAAAAAAAAAATGCCAAGCATGGCCAGGTACAATGGCTCATTCCTGTAAACCCAGCACTTTGGAAGGCCAAGGCGGGAGGAGCACTTGAGCCCAGGAGTTCGAGACTAGCCTTGGCAACAGAGCAAGACCTTGTCTTTACTAAAAATAAAAAATGAGCCAGATGTGGTGGCATGTAACCGTAGTCCCAGCTACTCAGGAGACTGAGGAGAGAGGATCACTCGGGCCCAGGAGGTCAAAGCTGCAGTGAGCCATGATCACGCCATTGCATTCCAGGCTAGGTGACAAAGTAATACCCTGTCTTAAAAAAATAAAATGCCAAGCACTTTCCTGGTTCAGATCTTTGAGTATGTGATTCCCTGACCTAGAATACTCTTCACCTGATTATCTGCATGGCTGATCACTGTGCATGCTTGAGACCCCAGCTTTATTGCCATGTTCTCAGTAAGGCCCTCAATAGTGGATACCATTAATTTTGCATGCTTAACATTCATCCTAGTTTTGGAGGTAACAGGATCATTTTCAGTGTATTGGTCAGCTTTGATGCAGTGACAAACAACACCAAGGTTAGTGGCTTCCAAGAACAAACATTTATTTCATGTTTGTTACCTTTCAGCTGCTATAGCTCCATGCATCTCTCATTCTGGGACACAGTCTAAAGGAACAGCCCCTATTTGGGACAAGCTGTCCGTATGGCAGATGGAAAACAGCAGGTGACAGAACTGAATCACACAATCTCTCTTAAAGCTTCTGGTCAGACTTGGCATTTGTCATATCTGCTCACAGTTCATTGATCAAAACAAGTTGTGGCCAGGCACAGTGGCTCCTGTCTGTGATCTCAGCACTTTGGGAGGCTGACGTGGGCAGGTCAGGAGTTTGAGACCGGCTTGGCTAATATGGTAAAACCCTATCTCTACCAAAAAATATTAAAATTCACCAGGTGTGGTGGCGTGTGCCTGTAGTCCCAGCTACTCAGGAGGCTGAAGTGGGAGAATCACTTGAACCCGGGGGGGCAGAGGTTGCAGTGAGCCGAGATCACCACACCACACTCCAGCCTGGGCAATAGAGTGAGACCTTGTCTCAAAAAGCAAACAAACAAACAAAAAACAAGTTGTGTCCAAGTCTGTCGGGGTGGGAAAGGATATACCACCTCTGGGAGGCACTGAAATTTACATGACAATGGACAGGGATGTATAATCTCATTACAGGAAGGGGAGCAAACAGTTGGGAACAATAATACAATCTACCACAATTACCTAAAAATATGTTTGGCTGCAAGTAACAGAAGACCACCTGATAAACAATGACTTAAAAAAAATAGGGATTTGTTTTTCTCACAGAACAAGAGATCTAGCTCAGGTAATTCCAGAGTTGGTTCAACCCAGCAACACCAAAGTCTGTATCTCTGTGAGTCGCTTGCATTTTCTGTCGTGGTTGCAAGAAAGCTGATGACTGTCATTCCAAGGTTTATGGCCATGTTGAAAACAAGAAGAAGTGAGAAGTGGTGGTACTGGCGACAACTATCCCTTTTATTCAAAAACAAAACTTTTTCCGGAACACCTTCTACCATCCACAGCAGCTAGTCTCACTGGCCAGACCTGTATAATACACCCATCCCTTGCTGCAAGGGAGGCTAGGAAGGCAAATATCTCGCTTTTTCTAGTCTTGACAATGGAAATTGGCAGAGGGAATGAGGTAGAAATGCATGTTGGTTTGGCCAGCCAGTGGAGTCCATCATGGAACCACTATTTTCTTCCTGCATTCTACATGGCCTTGGAGCAACTGTCAGTCAAGGTTTCCTGCCCCGTTCCTTCCCTCCATGCCAAATGAATGAGCCCTTGACCCAAATGAACCAAAGACAGACAATGGCTGACATTGATACGTCATGTTCATGAGACACTTAAGAGACACTCCATTCATTCTTGCTCCCTACATCCCTAGAATTTGTCTAGTTCTGGACATTCCTTCACCAGGTCCAGTTTTTCCATTGCTTCTGTGAGTCTCCCACATCTTTCCAATAAATTTCCAGCATCATTTTCTGTTGCTTACAATCACAGAACCCTGGTTGATACATCTTTTGCTATGGTTTGGATGTTTGTCCCCCTAAACTTCATGTTGAAATTTGATCCTGCCGGGTGCAGTGGCTCAAGCCTGTAATCCCAGCACTTTGGGAGGCCGAGGTGGGCGGATCACAAGGTCAGGAGATGGACACCATCCTGGCTGACATGGTGAAACCCTGTCTCTACTAAAAATACAAAAAAAAAAAAAAAAAAAAATGACTGTGTCGCAGTGGTTCAAGCCTGTAATCCCAGTACTTTGGGAGGCTGAGGTGGGTGGATCACGAGGTCAGGAGATGGAGACCACCCTGGCTAACACAGTGAAACCCCGTCTCTACTAAAAATACAAAAAAATTAGCCAGGCGTGGTGGCAGGCGGCTGTAGTCCCAGCTACTCGGGAGGCTGAGGCAGGAGAATGCTGTGAACCCGGGAGGCAGAGCTGGCAGTGAGCCAAGATTGCGTCACTGCACTCCAGCCTGGGCGACAGAGCCATCTCAAAAAAAAAAAAAAAAAAAGGCCGGGCGCAGTGGCTCATGCCTGTAATCCCAGCACTTTGGGAGGCTGAGGCTGGCAGATTACCTGAGGTCGGGAGTTTGAGACCAGTCTGACCAACATGGAGAAACCCCATCTCTTCCAAAAATACAAAATTAGTTGGGCATGGTGGCACATACCTGTAATCTCAGCTATGAGGAAGGCTGAGGCAGGAGAATCGCTTGAACCTGGGAGGCTGAGGTTGTGGTGAGCTGAGATCGCGCCATTGCACTCCAGCCTGGGCAACAAGAGCGAAACTCCATCTCAAAAAAAAAAAAAAGAAAAAAAGAAATTTGATCCCAATGTTGGAGGTGGGGCCTAATGGCACAGATTAATATACACATTAATGCCCTCCCTTGTGGAGAGTCCTCACTCTATTGGTTCCCTTGAGAGTCTGGTATGTCTCTCCTCTCTCTTTCGCCCTCTTCCACCGTGCAATCTTTGCACGCACCAGTTCCTATTTATCTCCCTTTGGGTGGAAGCAGCACGAGGCACTCACTAGAAGCCGATGCTGGCACCATGCTTTTTGTATAGCCTGTGACAGTGTGCACCAAAAAAACTTATTTACAAATTACCTAGCCTTAGGTATTCCTGTATAGCAACATAAAACGGACTAAGACATCTTTCCTGACCACTGTGTTTAAACAGGGACTCCCACGCCACTCTCTACCTCAATACTGTTTTTCTGGAGACAGAGTTTTGCTCTGTTGCCCAGGCTGGAGTGCAATGGTACAATCTTGGCTCACTGCGACCTCTGCCTCCCAGGTTCAAAATGATTCTTGTGCCTCAGCCTCCTCAGTAGCTGGGATTACCGACATGCGCCACTACGCTTGGCTAATTTTTTGTACTTTTTGTAGAGACGGGGTTTCCCCATGTTGTTCAGGCTGGTCTCAAACTTCTGACCTCAAATGATCCCCCCCCATCAGCCTCCCAAAGTGCTGGGATTATAGGCATGAGCCACTGCATCCAGCCTCTACCTTGATACTTTATTTTTTTAAGCACATGAAATGTTATTGCTTCATTTATTTATATAGTGTCTTTTTCTGAACCAGACCATAAGTTCCATGCAAACAGGGAATGCAACAGTCTTGATGACTACTACATGCCCTGGATCTAATATATGCCTGAATATATTTGAGTATTATTGAATATTTATTAACTGAATGAAGGTCGGCTTAGGCATTTAGAAGTCAGAACTGGAATTTGAATGTTATTTATGATATCAGTTGTTTAAAGCATGCTTTATAGGTAACTTATGGTGGTCTAAAGGTATAAGTTGGGAATGACGTTAAAAGTAGCTGGAAATGTCTAGGATATCGAGATGGGGGACTAAAGCACCCCAGAGAGTAGATTACTGAATTTCCAGATCCTAGAACAGTGGCTCTCAAATGCTTTTGATCTTTGGTTCACTTAGGCAAGGCCAAAGACGCTTCCTCCCATCTGCAGCCACCAGTTCCTGCTTTGTGACTCGTGCAGTAGGAGTTTTGCAGTATTGAAAAGCATCATGCAGGAGCCAGGCTTCCAGAAGAACCCCGTGGCTGAGTTCTCGGCAATTCCCAGTAACACTCTAATTTTAGTTATGACTAGTCAATTGTAGTAACTCACTTAGTAGGTTCCTAGAAAGTGTCACTTAGTCATGCATCAAGCTGGAAATCAACGGGTATATGTGTAACTTGTTCATAAGAACCAGAGGAAGAATGTGACCTTTTGGGATCAGTTGATGGCCTGTAGAAAGGAGCTTAGACCCACTCAGTGGGCTGCAGGCCACATACCAAGAACTGCACCACTAGAACCCAAGGGCTGTAGAGGTGTTGGAGGTTGGGCTCCAGAGTCATACAGCAAAAGTCTGCATATCCAAAGTGCAGATGGAATGGTCCATAGAATGAATAAACAATACCTCCCACATATAGACACATGAATAATTTTTCAGCGCTAGTGCAATTTTTAAAAATTCTTTAAAAGTACATACTAATTCACAGTGGCTTTTGGTGTTATGCCTTTTCTCATGAGAAAACACTCAAGTGCAGGTTGGTGATATTTTTGAAGGTTTTGAAAAGGGTATCCTGGCCGGGCACAGTGGCTCACATCTGTAATCCCAGCACTTTGGGAGGCTGAGGCAGGAGGATCACTTGAGCTCAAGAGTTCGAGACCAGCCTGGACAACATAGCGAGACCACATTTCTACAAAAAATTTAAAAATTAGCTGGATGTGCTGGTGTGGCGTGCCTGTAGTCTCAACTACTCAGAAGCCCAGGTGGTAGGATCACTTGAGCCTAGCAGTTGGAGGCTACAGTGAGCCATGATCACGCCACTGCACTCTAGTCTGGGCAACAGAGAAAGACCCTGTCTCTAAATAAATAAATACATAAATAAATAATAAAAAGGACATCCTGGTACTAAGCATTGGGATAAAGTTAGGAACCACTGGTTTTGTGCCTTCCTCAGCTACAGAAGCCAGGGAAGGAGTTCAGACCTCCACAACCCATTTGGATTGGCACTCAGGCCTCCTCCCTGGCCCTTTGGTTCTGGAGGATTATACCCACTTCCTCATTACTGAGGCAAACATGCATAGTTGGATTTGCATGAGTTAAATACATGTCTGGTACAACCCCATGTAAATAAGTATTTAGTGTTATATTTTAAAGTTGCATTACAGGCCGGGCGCAGTGGCTCATGCCTGTAACCCCAGCACTCTGGGAAGCCGAGGCAGACAGATCACTTGAAGTCAGGAATTCCAGACCAGCCTGGCCAACATGGTGAAACCTCATCTCTACTAAAAATACAAAAATTAGCTGGGCATGGTGGCGCACGCCTGTAATCCCACCTACTCGGGAGGCTGAGGCAGGAAAATCGCTTGAACCCAGTAGCAGAGGTTGCAGTGAGCCAAGATCATGCCACTGCACTCCAACCCAGATGACAGAGCGAGACTAGGAAAAAAAAAAAGAAAAAAAAGAAAAGAAAAAAAGTTGCATTACAAAAAAAAAAAGTCACCAGGAGTCCCTCCCTGTCCACCTCTCTGTTGCTCGGCCTTCTTTGGGCTGGCTTTGTTTGCAGGCAGGGCCTCCCACAGATGGCTGCTAGCAGCTCTAGGCTCACATTCTACCAGTTTAGTAACCCTACCGAGAAAAGAAAGCCTCTCTCCCCATGGTTTCCGCCAAAAAATAGCTGCCATTCATTGAGTGCTTCTTCAGAGCCAAGCCCACCTCCTGGGCACGTTTCTCAATCCTCTCAATTATTCCTCACAATGGCTCTCAGATGTTGTCGCTATTATTATCCCACTTTAAAGTGAGGAGACTGAGGTTACATAAACTTACCCAAGGTCACAGGGCTACTAAATGACAGAACTAGAGCTGATGCTCTTAATTGTCACACTATACTGCCCACCGTGACCACAGACTTTCCTGCAGTTATTCCCCAAATCTCTGGGATGGGGCAGGGCTCATATTTAACAAAAGACACTGAGTGGCAGCTCTGCTCCAGCTACTTTATGGGTGTTATCTCACTTTTATCCCCATTTCACAGCTAAGGAAACTGAGGCTTAGGGCTGGGCACGGTGGCTCACGGCTATAATCCCAGCACTCTGGGAGGCAGAGGCAGGCGGATCACTTGAGGCTAGGAGTTGGAGACCAGCCTGGCCAACATGGTGACACCATGTCTCTACTAAAAATGCAAAAATAAGCTGGGCGTGGTTGTGGGCACCTGTAATCCCAGCTACTTGGGAGGCTGAGGCACAAGAATTGCCTGAACCCAGGAGGCAGAGGTTGCAGTGAGCCAAAATCTCGCCACTGCACTCCAGCCTGGGCAACACAGTGAGACTCTGTCAAAACAAAACAAAACAAAACAGAAAACAGAAAAGCGGACATCCAGGGAAGGGAAAGAAGCCAAGGAGGAGTGTGAGCATAGAAGCAGAAAAGGACACTAGTGTCACATCATGGGGAGCCTCAAGAGCTGAGGATACTACACTTCTTAATTCAGGTGGTTCAGGTAGACAGTGTCAATCCATATGGAGTGAACCTCTGTTTCCCATTTCTTCGGGAACCTGCCTTCCCCCTGCTATAATTACATTTTAGAATTACAATTAGAATTCCCCTAGCTAGAATTAACATTCTAGGCAGGCTCCCAAAGGAATGTGGATGCTGCTACCAGAAGGGGGAGGCACCCTGGACAGAGAAAGAAGAGAGAGGTCGGCTATCATCAAATCCTTCCGCTCATTCATTCAACAACAAATACGTATTGAACATCAACGGTGGGCCAAGCCTGTGCTTGACATAGAGTCATAAACTCTTGGACTACGGAATCTGCCCTTCAATTTCCTCCTTTCCACTACTGGATTCAGCTACCCCCTGCTTGCCTTCAATTGTTTCAGTTCTTCAAGTTTGAATTTCTGAAAGAGGCCGGATGTGGTGGCTCACGCCTGTAATCCCAGCACTTTGAGAGGCTGAGGCTAAGGCAGGCAGATCACTTGATGCCAGGAGTTCAAGACCAGCCAGAGTAACACGTTGAAACCCCGTTTCTACAAAAAAAATACAAAAATTAGCCAGACGTGGTAGTGCATGCCTGTGGTCCCAGCTACTCGAGAGGCTAAGGTGGGAAGGTCAATTGGACCCAGGAGGTTGAGGCTTCCGTGAGCCATGACCATGCCACTGCACTCCAGCCCGGGTGAGAGAGCGAGACTCTGTCTCAAAAGTAAATGAATTAATAAATAAATTTCTCAGAGAGGTCTGATTCTCTTGTGTTTTGAGTCTGACTACATAGTAGGTCATGAGCCCAGTCCAATTAGACAGAAAACAGCTGACCATGGCTCCTCATAGCAGAGCACTGCAGGCAGGGGAATTCCCATACAAAAGGAAGCTGGGTGTGACAGACTCCATGTCAACATAACCACCTACAGTCAGAGGGTCATTGCAGAAGATCAGCCACGTCATCATCCTTTACTGAAGCCAGCACATCACTCCCACTAGCAACAGATTCATACCCAGAGTTATCTTTTTTTTTTTTTTTTTTTTTTGAGACGGAGTCTCACTCTGTTGCCCTGGCTGGAGTGCAGGGGCGCGATCTCGGCTCATTGCAAGCACCACCTCTCGGGTCCACACCATTCTCCTGCCTCAGCCTCCTCAGCAGCTGGGACTACAGGTGCCCGCCTCCACGCCTGGCTAATTTTTTGTATTTTTAGTAGAGACGGGGTTTCACTGTGTTAGCCAGGATGGTCTCAATCTCCTGACCTCGTGATCCGCCCACCTTGGCCTCCTAAAGTGCTGGGATTACAGGCGTGAGCCACCGCGCCCGGCCCGTACCCAGAGTTATCTTGATGGTGCTGGCTATAATCCTATACTCAGGACATTGGTTCAGTCACAAAGGTGTGGAAAAATGATTACAAACTCTCCTGATGCAGACAGTGATGAAGGTTGGGATGCAAATTATCACTGAGCAATTTTTTTTTTACCACTGCATTTGCATTAAACCATTTGAATACTACTGAATGATTTATATGTTGAAAGAGACTCTATTCCCCATTGCAGGAGATGAGAGGCACAATTAGCTCATAATTAGTCATCTCTGAAGAAGAGGCATAATGGGCCCAAGTGGGAAAGTAGAAATTCACAGGTTCACCAGGCACGGTGGTGCACGCCTGGAGTCCCAGCTATTTGGGAGGCTGAGATGAGAGGATCTCCTGAGATGGGAGTTCAAAGCCAACCTGGGCAATATAGCGAGACCCTGTCTCAAGAAAGAGAATGGAAGGAAGAAAGGAAGGAAGGAAGGGAGGGAGGGAGGGAAGTTATCTTAGGATTGCACATTGGGTCTGTCTTTCCAAAGAACAATTTGGCAATAGCTATTAAACACTAAATATACAAAGTCTTTTTGATCCAGTAATTCTAGGAATTTGTGGTAAGAACATAATCAGAGTTGTATTGGAAAATATTTCTCCAAGGTGGTTCACTGCAGCATTAATATAATACTAAGCCAGGCGTGGTGGCTCACGCCTGTAATCCCAGCACTTTGGGAGGCCAAGGTTGGGTGGATCACGAGGTCAGGAGCTTGAGACCAGCCTGACCAAAATGGTGAAACCCCGTCTCTACTAAAAATACAAAAATTAGCTGGGCATGGTGGCGCGCACCTGTAATCCCAGCTACTCAGGTGACTGAGGCAGGAGAATCACTTGAACCCAGGAGGCAGAGGTTACAGTGAGCCGAGATCACATCACTGTACTCCAGCCTGAGCAACAGAGTGAGACTCCATCTAAGAAAAAGAAAATACATATATATGTGTGTATATATATATAATATATAGTATATGTGTGTATATATATATATATAATATATATTGTATATGTGTGTGTGTATATATGGTATATATGTGTATATATGTATGTATATATATTACTAAAAAAATTTGGCCAGTCTCAGTGGCTCATGCCTGAGCCCATCACTTTGGGAGGCTGAAACAGGTGGATCACTTGAGGTCAGGAGTTGGAAACCAGCCTGGCCAGCATGGTGAAACCCTGTCTCTACTAAAAACACAAATTTAGCTGGGTGTGGTGGTGCACACCTGTAGTTCCAGCTACTCGGGAGGCTGAGGCATGAGAATTGCTTGAACCCAGGAGGCAGAGGTTGCAGTGAGCTGAGATAGCGCCATTGCCCTCCAGCCTGGGGCAACAGAGTGAGACTCCCTCTCAAAAATAAATAAATAAGTAAATTTTTTAAAAAAATTAGGAGCAACCTAAATGTCCAATAATTGAGGATTCGCTAAGTAAATTATGGTGTGTCCATGTGACAGACTCAGTGGAGTCCAAAAGAAATTATGTGAAAGAGTATTAAATGACATGAGAAAATGTGGTATTTTAAAAAGCAAGCTGGCCAGGCGCAGTGGCTCACACCTGTAATCCCAACACTTTGGGAGACCGAGGCGGGTGGATCATGAGGTCAGGAGTTCAAGACCAGCCTGGCCAAGATGGTGAAACCCCGTCTCTACTAAAACTACAAAAAATTGGCCGGGCATGGTGGCAGGTGCCTGTAATCCCAGCTACTTGGGAGGCTGAGGCAGAGAACTGCTTGAACCCGGGAGGCAGAGGTTGCAGTGAGCCAAGATCACGCCACTGCATTCCAGCCTGGGTGACACAGTGAGACTACAACTCAAAAAAAAAAAAAAAAAAAAAAAAAAAAAGAGCAAGTTATAAAACATTATGAACAATACACCATTTCTGTAAGGTTAGTTTTGAAAATCTTTGGGTGACAGGGTAGAGTGGAGGAATAACATAGTGATTAAGGCCGAGGCTTTGTGCTTAGACAGATAAAAGTTGAATTCTTAGAACTTAGGTGCTTAACAGCTTGAATACTGTGAGCCTCAGCTTCCCCATCTGTGGAATGGGACTAGGACAGCGACTATCTAACACCTAGGGCATGACACTTATTACACAGATGTTCCTAACTAGAATGGTGGGCAATGAACTGTATGTATGTGTGTATGTGTGTGTGTGTGTGTGTGTGTGTGTGTGTCTGTATGTTAGCTCACTGTGGGTGCTTTCTTGATACATTCAATTCTTTCTGAATTAGGCAGGTATTGCTATTGTAATTAGGAACAAAGTTATTAACATAAAAAATAAAAGGCATAATAGTTTAGAGAGGAACCCCCAAGAATATTATTCAACATCAGAAATGTCACCAGGACAGAAGGAATGTCAACTGTGTGCTAATTTGCCACGCAAATTTTGCTCTCGGAGTCGTCTGTTTCAAATCATGTTGTGGCATTTCTGTTCCTCTTTTTCTTAAGGACTTGTTCCAAGAATTAAAAAAATTTTTTTTCTTTAATAAAAGAAAAAAGGAAAACCCCCAAACTTCAAGCCATGTGGGTGAGTGTAATTTGCAGAAAATATTTCCAAAATGTTGTAGCCAACATAGGCCATGTTTTACACCTCATATATCTAAGCAAATATCTAAGTTTTGCTTATAAACCATATGAAGTTTGGTATCACCTTGCTTGTTGGAAATTATCTGGAGGGAAGCTTCCAGGGACATTCATTGGTTTTGCCTGCCAAGTCTCCAATCCCCCTCACCTCCCAATCCCATCATCTGGCATCTGAACCTGGATATTTATCTGGGAAACTACCTCCTTCCATCTAGAACCATGTGATTCAATGGGGCCCACCCATGTCTTGGTTTGACTCAGTTCTGACCAATAAAACTATTACATTGTTCTGGCCACCAGGATTGGCTCAAGGGTGGGCATGTAACCCAAGCTAAGGCAATCAGAGTCAAGGAATCTTAGCCCTGGGATTTTTGCTAGAATTACTGACAAGTAGATGCTCTCTTTCCACTGGGGTGCTAGGTAATGGTGTATGAGGCTGAAACTGCTAGAAACAGTTTTAACACTATTTAGAGAAAGCCTGCTTAAGAACGGAACAAACACAAAGGAAGAAAAGCCAAGAAATGGACACAGTCAGATTCCTGCTGATAGCCTTTAAGCACAGAGATTCAGCCATGCCTAATGCTCGTAAACACTCCTCTCTGTGTAAGCCAATTTGAATTGGTTTTCTGTTGCTTACAACTGAAAACGTCCTGACTACTACAGAAGATCAGTCTGAAGTGGCAAAAACATTAATTCCATTATATGTTCCAAGAGCCGACAGTGTGTATAGTATTTCAGGTGCTAATGACTCATTCAGTGTCTCTTAAGTGGGGCTCCTCCAGAACTGGCTTCAGAGGACACCTAAGAGCCCTTTGTACTTAGCTCATTAAAGGAACTCTGGCAAAGTGGTTGTCAACTTGCTTGAAAACAGCCGTCTTGGCTGGGCGCGGTGGCTCACACATTTAATCCCAGCACTTTGGGAGGCCTAGGCGGGTGGATCACCTGAGGCCAGGAGTTCAAGGCCAGCCTGGCCAACATGGTGAAACCCCATCTCTACCATAAATACAAAAACAAATTAGCTGGGTGTGGTGGTGCATGCCTGTAGCCCCAGCTACTCAGGAGGCTGAGGCAGGAGAATTGCTTGAACCCTGAGGGTGGAGGTTGCAGCGATCCAGGATCACGCCACTGCACTCCAGCCTGGCTGACAGAGGGAGACTGTCTCAAAAACAAAAAACAAAAAACAAAACAGTCATCTTGAGTAGGCTAAGCCTTTCCCTTGCTACCTTGAATATATGATATGGCTTTGCAAAACATTTCTCAGCGTTAGGACAAATATAGGCCTACATTCAACCTCTGGCCCAATTAATACAATTCTCACTAAAATGTTTAACTCTTTATTTGTAATCCTTTTACCCGAACAGAAACAGTAACAGAAACAAAACACTGCAAAGAGGTTGTATTTTAGAGAGAGTGAGGGAGACCAGCCACTGTTATGCTTCATAATGGGTTCTACGGATAATGGTGAAGCTATTTATATTTCATTTTATTATCCTGTTTCCACTCCTTTTGCTGTGTTTAAGAAGCTATATAGATTGCCTCCAAATGCTGAGTTCCTGGGCAATTGTTCTTTTTCCTTTGTCTAAGTGTTTTAAAGGATAGTCAACAATCGAAGAAGTCAATTCAAGTTGAAACGAGCCTGTTGAATTCCCAGTGATCACAGGTCAGGGCCAGACCTGGGGAAGATGAAAAGATGAGGAACCCTAATTCAAGTTTCCTGGAGATCACTGTCTGGTTGGGGAGATAGGAATGTGGTTTAGTGTGGTAGGCCGAGTCTATCTGCATTCAAATCATGGTTCTGTCACTCTAGCCAGGTCCTTGGGCAAGTTCCTGAATCTCTCTGTGCCTCTGTTGCTTCATCTGTGAAATGGGAAGAATAATGATAGTACCTACCTAACGGACATGTTCTGATGACTAAATGAGTTAGTATACAGGAACTTCACAGAAGAATGTCTAGCACTCAAAAAAATGTTGAAATTGTCTTTCTTTCTTATTTTAATCTGTGTCTGGTTTTGATGTTTCCCCAATACTTCTCAGGTAGACCTTGGGATCAAAACTCAGCATGGTGATTTTTGGCGATGGTCACTGTGATGGTTAATATTAATTCTCAGCTTGATTGGATTGAAGGATGCAAAGCATTATGCCTCGGTGTGTCTGTTAACATCTGACTGGGAGAGGCAGACTCACCCTCAAACTGGGTGGGCACCATCTAATCAGCTGCCAGCACGGCTAGGATAAAAGCAGCCAGAAGAACATGGAAAGACTAGACTGGCTGAGTCTTCCAGCCTCATCTTTCTCCTGTGCTGGATGATTCCTACCCTGGAACATCAGACTCCAAGTTCTTCAGCTTTTGGACTCTTGGACTTACACCAGTGGTTTACCAGGGGCTCTCGGACTTCTGACCATAGACTGAAGGCTGCACTACTGGCTTCCCTACTTTTGAGGTTTTGGGATTCGGACTGGCTTCCTGGCCCCTCAGCTTGCAGACGGCCTCTTGTGGGACCTCACCTTGTGATCGTGTGAGTCAATACTCCTTAATAAGCTCCCCTTTATATATACATCTATCCTATTAGTCTTGTCCTGCTAGAGAACCCTAATACAGTTACATATATCCCAAAATTCCCTCGCAAATCCCACAGGAAGCAGCCACACTGGCCATCCATAGATCATCTCTAAATACAGTAAGTCCTGCCTAGCCAGTTGATCCCACGTTATTATTTGGTTGGGAACCAGATGAAGCTGTTTCCTTGTATTTAGAGGTCAAATTGTAGGAGAAATGTTAATCTTTCAATATTGTAAAAACATGTATAAACACTGGACTCCTACTCAGGGCAGCAAAGGGCCACATGGGAAAAGAAGCTGGTGATTCCTGAGACCGGTGAAGGATCAGCCATCTGCAGCTGCCACCCTAACCTCACCCTGGACATGCTCCCATTCCACAGCCTGCAGAAGCAAACTGCCAGTACTTATTATATTATTCTCGCTTTCTCTTCACAAGCATACATGACTGAGTCCATGTACATTAAAGGCTTATGGCAATTTTCTGTGTTTTTTTGTTTGTTTGTTTGTTAGTTTTTTGGAGACAGAGTCTCACTCTGTCTCCTCAGGCTGGAGTGCAGTGGTGCCATCTCGGCTTACTGCAACCTCTGCCTCCCCCGGTTCAAGCAATTCTTGTGCCTCAGCGTGGGATTACAGGCACGCACCACGCCCGGCTAATTTTTTGTATTTTAGTAGAGACAGGGTTCCATCAGGTTGCCCAGGCTGGTCTCAAACTCCTGAGCTCAGGCAGTCCACCCGCCTCGGCGTCCCAAAGTGCTAGGATTACAGGCGTGAGCCAATGAACCCGGCCCAATTCCCTATATTTAATTCTGCTTCTTATTAAGACAGTTTGGAAATGGTAGACATCAGGCCACATTTGGCCTCTGGGGTTCCCAACCCACTTTTACTTGGTAAAAATGTTAAAAAATATGAGAGCTGGAGTTCCAAGCATGAGGCTTGACTCCAAAGCCTGGAACCACAGTTTACCAGGGGGTGACCCAGGGCTGGTCACTTCATCTCCTTCAGCGTTAGTCTCTTCCCATGAAAAAGAGGATCTTGAAAATATTCACCACCGACAGTTGCTGAGAGATGAAGATTAAGTGCACATAATTGTTAGATTTTAAGTGCATTCATAGCCAGGTGTGGTGTCTCACACCTATAATCCCAACACTTTGGGAGTCTGAGGTGGGAGGAGCCTTGAGGTCAGGAGTTTGAGACCAGCCTGGGCAACATAGTGAGAACCCATCTCTACAAAAAATAAATTAAAAGAAAAACTAGAGGCCGGGCGCGGTGGCTCACACCTGTAATCCCAGCACTTTGGGAGGCATAGGCGGGCAGATCACGAGGTCGGGAGATCAAGACCATCCTGGCTAACACGGTGAAACCCCGTCTCTACTAAAAAATACAAAAAAAAATTAACTGGGCGTGGTGGCAGGTGCCTGTAGTCCCAGCTACTTGGGAGGTTGAGGCAGGAGAATGGCGTGAACCGGGGAGGCGGAGCTTGCAGTGAGCCGAGATCACGCCACTGCACTCCAGCTTGGGCGACAGAGCGAGACTTCATCTCAAAACAAACAAACAAACTAGAATCGTCAGGGCGTAGTGGCTCACGCCTGCTATCCCAGCACTTTGGAAGGCCTAGATGGGCGGATCACCTGAGTTCGGGAGTTCGAGACCAGTCTGACCAATATGGAGAAACCCCATCTCTACGAAAAATACAAAATTAGCCAGGCATGGTGTTGTGTGCCTGCTACTAGGGAGTCCCAGCTACTAGGGAGGCTGAGGGAGGAGAATTGCTTGAACCCGGGAGGCAGAGGTTTCAGTGAGCCGAGATTGTGCCATTGCACTCTAGCCTGGGCAACAGGCTAAAACCACGTCTCAAAAAAAAAAAAAGACTAGAAAGTGCATTCATGTATTATTTAGTATCTCGACAAATTTAGCATGGTACCAAGGTCTAAGTGAGTCTAAGAGACTAAGTCTGAGGGTTTAAGTCAGTCCCTGACCCCAAGAAGCACCCAGCTATATGGAGATGGTGTCATAGCAAACGTATAATGCCACTATGATGTGACAAGCATGATCACCATTATTTCAGAGTACCTGCCAATACTCCAGTCTTTCTGTAACTTCAAATAAAATGATCTGTTTTGTTTTGACAGTTAGTTAATACATGTTTGGACAGCTTCTGTTATATATTTTGGAAGAGAAACACAATTTGGGTTATATATACCCTCTGAATATCCATATCCTTCCTAGCCATGATATTAGGAGGATTGACCAGTACAATTAGTCTTTTTTAAAAAATACTTATTTATTTTTAACGTTTACTTTAGGTTTAGGGGTACATGTGCAGAGTTGTTGTATAGGTACATTGCATGTCATGGGGATTTACTGTACAGATTATTTCATCACCCAGGTAATAAACATAGTACCCAACAGGTAGTTTTTCTATCCTTTCCCTCCTCCCATCCTCTACCCACAAGTAGGCCCTGGTGTCTGTTGTTCCCTTCTTTGTGTCCATGGGTGCTCAATGTTTAGCTCCCACTTATAAGCAAGAGCATGCGGTATTTGGTTTCCTGTTCCTCCGTTGGCTCATTTTGGATCATGGCCTCCAGCTCCATCCATGTTGCTGCAAAGGACATGATCTCACTCTTTTTTATGGATGAGTAGTATTCTATAGTGTATATGTACCACAGTTTCTTTATTCAGTCTACCGTTGATGGGCATTTAGGTTGATTCCATGACTTTGCAATTATGAATAGTGTTGTGATAAATATATCTATGCATGCAATGAATATATACATGCATAAGTCTTTATGATAGAACAGTTTCTATTCCTTGGGGTATATACCCAGAAATGAGATTGCTGGGTCGAATGGTAATTCTGTTTTAATTTCTTCGAGAAATTGCCATACTGCTTCCCACAATGGCTGAACTAATTTACATTCCTACCAGCAGTGTATAAGTGTTCCCTTTACTCTACAACCTTGCCAGCATCTGTTATTTTTTGACTTATTAATAATAGCCATTCTGACTGGTATGGATGCTATCTCATTGTGGTTTGGATTTGCATTTCTCTAATGATTAGTGATGTTGAGCATTTTTCTATATGCTTTCTTGGCCACATGCATGTCTTCTTTTGAAAAGTGTCTGTTCATGTCCTTTGCCCACTTTTTTAATGGAACTGTTTATTGTTTTGTTTGTTAATTTAAGCTCCTTATAGATTCTGGATATTAGACATTTGTCAGATGCATAGTTTGTGAATATTTTCTCCCATTCTGTAGGTTGTCTGTTTACTCTTGTTGATAGTTTCTTTTGCTGTGCAGAAGCTCTGTAGTTTAATTAGATCCCATTTGTCAATTTTTGTTTTTGTTGCAATTTGCTTTTGACATCTTCATTATGAAATCTTAGCCAGGGTCCATGTCCAGAACATTATTTCCTAGGTTATCTTCCAGGGTTTTTACAAGTTTTAGGCTTTATATTTAAGTCTTTAATCCATCTTGAGTTGATTTTTGTATGTGGGGTAAGGAAGGGGTCCAGCTTCGATCTCTTCTGCATATAGCTAGCCAGGTATTCCAGCACCATTTATTGAACAGGGAATCCTTTCCTCATTGCTTTTTTTGGTCAACTTTTTCAAAGATCAGACAGTTGTCAGTATGTGGTTTTATTACTAGGCTCTCTATTCTGTCCCATTGGTGTTTGTGTCTGTTTTTGTACCAGTACCATGCTGTTTTGGTTATTGTAGCCTTATAGAACAGTTTGAAGTCAGGTAATGTGATGCCTCCAGCTTTGTTCTTGTTGCTTAGGATTGCCTTACTATTTGGGCTGTGTTTTTTTTCTTTTTGTTCCATATGAACTTTAGAATAGTTTTTCCTAATTCAGTGAAAAATGCCATTAGTTTGATAGGGATGGCCATGGATCTGTAGATTCCTCTGGGCAGTATGACCATTTTAACAATATTGATTATTCCTGAGCATGGAATATTTTTCCATTTGTTTGTGTCATCTCTGATTTCTTTAAGCAGTGTTTTATAATTTTCACCATAGAGATCTTTCACCTTCCTGGTTAGCTGTATTCCTAGATATTTTATTCCTTTTGTGGCTATTGTGAATGGGATTGTGTTCATGATTTGGCTCTCAGCTTGGACGTTGTTGGTGTACAGAAATGCTAATGATTTTTGTACATTGATTTTGTACCCTGAAACTTTGTTCAATCAGTTTTTTTTTCGGTTCAGGAAAATAATTTTGAATGACTGTTCATGATTAAATCAAACAGATTTGTTTTCCACTAGTAAATACTAGTTCATCGTTATTGAGTGCATGCTGTGCAAATTTTCTATTGAAAAGTGGTCCAGCTTGGTATCAAATGGGCTCTAGCATTTATTAGCCTCAGGGTCTCCTCTGAGAAATGGGCAGGAATAGCAGCTACCTGATAGTGTCATTGTGAGGATTCAGTAGGGTGGCTCGGTACCACAGGAAGTATTCAATAAGGGCAACAATCACCACTGTCCTTGCAGAAGAAGCCTGGGCAGGAGAGAGAATTTTTGTGCTGAAAAGACCTTTGTGACTGCCCTGAGCTCTTCAGGGAGACCAGTGGCGTCCAATTTAAAAGAGGGGTTATGGCCAGGTGCAGTGGTTCATGCCTCTAATCCCAGCACTTTGGGAGGCTGAGGCAGGCGGATCACTTGAAGTTAGGAGTTCAAGACCAGCCTGACCAACATGGCGAAAGCCTGTCTCTACTAAAAATACAAAAATTAGCCAGGCATGGCGGCGTGTGCCTGTAATCCCAGCTACTTGGGAGGCTGAGGCATGAGAATTGCTTGAAACTGGGAAGTGGAGGTTGCAGTAGGCCGAGATTGTGCCATTGCACCCCAGCCTGGGCAACAGAGTAAGACTCCATCTCAAACACACACACACACACACACACACACACACACACACCAATAAAAGAGAGGTTAGATTCTCATGTCAGCATCTAAGGCAAAAATGAATGGGGTTAAATTACCCTTGAAAATTCTCTTCCCATAAAGTAGGGTGTATATGATATTGTTTATAGCACATTCAGGTTAGAGAACCACTGAGTCAGACCATTGAAGGGAGTGAAAGATATGTTTACCTACAGCTGCCTGGGCATTGCAACCATAACCATTCTGTCTCTAAGGAAGTGAGTCTCAAGTAGGGGCAATTTTTGTCCCCTGGAGGACATTTGACAATGTCTTGAGACACTTTGATTGTCATTCCTAGAGCAAGTTATGCTATTGGCATCTAGTAGGTAGAGGCCAGCGATGCTGCTCAATATCCTACAGTGTACAGGACAGCCCCCAAGAACAAATATCCAACCTGAATGCCAGTAGTGCTAAGGTTGAAAAGCTCTGCCCTACTATCAAGCCACACTTAGGAATGAGGGATGGGTAGAGTCTGCTAGGATGTTTCTGTTTGTCCTGGGGTTTAATTAGATGCCATATATAAGAGCCCTTAGCACAGGGCCTGGCACACAGTAGGTACTTAATAAATATCTGCTGGGTTTGAGGTTAAAGCTTGCTTGATGGGGCCTACTACATACACTCTGTTTTTGAAATGTGGTGGAGAAGAACTCACCACCTGCTTCCTGTCTTTCCAAGCAAAGCACTTTCTGTTTCACCCTGTTCACCAGTGATCGTTCTCATGGTGGCATCTTACATGAGAGGCTCTGAAGCCAGAACCAAAATCAGGTGTGATTCTACTGTATCACTAGTACCAAAACTTTCTTGTTTGTTTGTTTTTTGTTTTGTTTTGTTTTTTAAGAGAAGGGTCTCACATCTGTCTCCCAGGCTGGAGTGCAGTGGTGTGATATTATAACTCACTGCAGTCTCAAACTCCTGGACTCAAGAGATCCTCCTGTCTTAGCCTCCCAGGTAGCTAGGACTACAGGTACGTGCCACTACACCCCGCTAATTTTTTTTTTTAATTTTTGTAGAGATAAGTCTCGCTATGTTGCCCAGGCTGCTCTCTAACTCCTGGCTTCAAGTGATCCTCCAACCTTGGCTTCCCAAAGTGCTAGGATTACAGGTGTGAGCCACCATGCCCAGCCCTAGTGCAGAAACTTTCTAATTTGGATTCAAAACTAACAACTGTTCAGCTCTGTATGAACAATCTTCTCTTGCACCACATGATTTCTGCAAAAGGAACTGTCACAAACACAAACTCTACTTCCTCCTAACAGGCTGGATCTGAAATGGGAGGTCATGAGTCCAAGGCAAGGGAGTTGGAGGGTGGTTGGCCTGCACAGCCTAGAAAACTCTCAAGGCCCACAAAAGCAAGAAAATTGCTTTTAAATGAAAGAAAGATTTCCATTTCACTTCAATCCCTAATGCCTCACATAACTCTAACATCATTCCTGGTCCAACTGAAATATTTGAATCCAAATAGTCCTTAAGTCATTTGGACCCTATTCAAATGTGAATTCATGTCTTTAATCACTCTTCCTCTTATTTTTGAAATAAAGACTAATATTGAAAGTTAAGAGTCTACTTGTTAATTTTTTTATTTAAGATTTTTTAATATAGGTTTGGTCACCATTGCTTTCTTCCCCATCATTACTTTCTCATCATTGTCTTGAAGTTCCTAAACTTGTCTTTTTCTATTTTTAAAATTTCCCTTCATTTAAGTATTGTGGACAGCAGGCAGACTGAATAATGATGAATATGATTAATATTCAGACTTAATAAGTCTTATGAAAAGACCTTTTTATTCCAAGGGAAGGGATGTGATGTTTTGGCAGCATATAGTGTCACAATGACAGAGTCAAATGTAGAGTAACCCAATGAAGGGACATAGCATGTCTTAGCCATACTTACCCTGAGAGGGAGTCACACATGTAACAGCCTATTTAGATATGTCCAGAGAAGGAAAGGGATTTTCCCACAATGGCGTCTTTCTGTTTCACATCTGTCTTGGGAGCTTTCGTGAATTGAAATGCTGACTTGGTGTATCTGTATGAAATGGAGTGAGACACATTATACTCAGAAGCACAGCACCTTCTCCTTGAAGTTCTCCTCCTACTAGAACAGCTATGATAGAAGATAAGACTATACCAGGATCCAGGAATGGCAAATACACAGACCATCCACCACTCTCCATGGCCCTCCTCACAGCGGACATTACCAGTCAATCACAGCACCCTTCCCCTCCCCACATAGAGAACCGAGACTTGGAGTCACAATATTTGCCCAGAACCATTCAGGCAGTCACTGACAAGTGATGTCAGGGTAAGCATGCAAAATAGAAATGATTTTTAACCTCTATTAGGTAAAGAAGGATATACTTAGAAGAGCACGGAAAGGTTGCCACCACCGGGTTCTTCTCCAGAAAGCTTTTCAGTGCTCCAAATCTCATTCAACTGCCCTGAGTAATTGAGAGCTCGGCCTGCTCATTTGCCCAAAGGTTTGGAAGGGAAGAGGGAGAAGTTGGCTTTGCTTTCTACATGGCAATTTGGTTTGAAAACTTGCCTCGGAGTTACTGAGTGTGTGGAAACATATACATTGAGTGAATTCACCTTTTTTTTTTTTTTGAGATAGGGGATGGCTTTCGCTCTGTCGCCCAGGCTGGAGTGCAGTGGCACAATCTCGGCTCACTGTAACCTCCACCTGCCAGGTTCAAGCGATCTTCCCATCTCAACCTCCCAAGTAGCTGAGACTACAGGCATGCACCACCACGCCCAGATAATTTTTGTATTTTTTGTAGAGACGGGGTTTTGCTATGTTGCTCAGGCTGGTCTCAAATTTCTGAGCTCAAGTGACTCACCTACCTTGGCCTCCCAAAGTGCTAGAATTACAGGTGTGAGCCACCATGCTTGGTTTAATCATATTTTTTAATACTGTCTGAATCCATAATTTTAAGCAAAATGTAGATTTTATTTATATGTAATTTTCCTCTTGAAATCATATAAGATACGCCCCTAAATAAAACAAATCAAAAACCCTGCGACTACTGTTTTTCCTCCTTGAATTTCCAGTGTTACTACTATAGGGATTTTTTTTTTCCAAATAAGTCCCTAGTACCACTTTATCCATGAGGCCTCAGTCTGAGGTGGAGCTTTAAAAACAATCTAGAACTAAAATCAATTTTACCATTTTATAATTTGCTCAGTAAGATGGGGGGAAAAAAGTATATGATTTTCAAGTACTTTCTACATTCTTGACTAAAAACGGCAGTTTTTTTTTTCTTTAAGCAAATGCAATTCTCTGGGTACTTACTGTAAGAGGATTTTAGTCATTGGAGACATTTAAAAAAAGATCTCAAGTGAGAATTTTTCTTCACATTTTTTTCAAAGGGATATTTACCCTGGAAAATGCTACATTTAGAAAAATTGTGCCTTAGATGACAACAAGCCCACTGATTTGAGGTTGGGGGGAGGAGAGTGGGGTGGAGGAGGTTGGAGGCTGTGTGAAGAGAATTCTATTTACCCATGAGCCAAGCATGATTTTGGAGTTCATTTTCATTCATTTATTTTCATTTATTCATTCATTCATTCAATCAATCAACAAACACATATTGAGGCTCTGCCATATGCAGAGTGCTGTGCTAGGCAATAGAATTATAGCCATGAACAAAACACTGTCTTCAACTTCCCAACCCCTCTCAACCTGGTACTGCCAGAGAATGACACCCTAACATGTTAAGATGGTAGTTCTCAATCGGGGGGCAACATTGCCCCCCAGGGGACTTGGACAATGTCAGGAAACATTTTTTGGTTGTCACAACTTGGGGATGGTGCTGCTGGCATTTAGTTGGTAGAGGCCAGGGGTGCTGCCAAACATCCTACAATGCACAGGACAGCCCCCGCCATAAAGAATTCTCCAGCCCAAATGTCAGTAGTAAGGACCCTGCCCAGGCCAGGAGCAGAGACTCACACCTATAATCCCATCACTTTGGGTGGCTGAGGCAGGAGGATCGCTTGAGTCCAGGAGTTCAAGACCAGCTTGGGCAACATAGCAAGACCCCATCTCTAACAAAAATTAAAAAATAAAAAATTAGCCATGCATGGTTAAGTTCACCGGTAGTCCCAGCTACTTGGGAGGTTGAGATGGGAGGATTGCTTGAGCCCAGGAGTTGGAAGTCGTAGGGAGCTATGATCACACCACTGCACTCCAGCTCCAGCCTGGGGGACAGAGTGAGACTTTGTCTCTAAAAGAATAAAAATTAAAACCAACAAACAAAACCACCTACCCTAAGGCATGTAAGGTATGTAATGAATTAATTTCTAGCTAATGGCTCTAGTTAAGCACCATTCTTAGGTGAACAGAGAGAGTAGTAGCTCAATTCATTTTCAGTCAGTCAGGCTTTAATTTGTCATGGCACCCTGAGAAAGGTTGGTACCGTGGCTACTCAGAGCGTGGTCCACGGACCAGCAGCATCAGCATCCCCTGGGAACTTGTTAGAAATGCAGAGTTGGCCAGGCATGGTGGCTCACGCCTATAATCCCAGCACTTTGGGAGGTCGAGGTGGGTGGATCACTTGAGGTCAGAAGTTCGAGACCAGCCTGGCCAACATGATGAAACCCCATCTCTACAAAAAATACAAAAATTAGCCAGGTGTGGTGGTGGGCACCTATAGTCCCAGCTACTCAGAAAGCTGAGGCAAGAGAATCGCCTGAGCCTGGGAGACAGAGGTTGCTGAGCCAAGATTGCGCCACTGCACCAACCTGGGCAACTGATCGAGACTCTGTCTAAAAAAAAAAAAAAAAAGAAGATGCTTTGTGTCTGGAGTTCAGCGAGTGAAGAGTGATCAGAGCTGAGAATGGTGAGGCCAGCAGGACATGAGGGACTTTATTCTAGGAGCAAGTGGGAACGATTCTGCTGGGCTTGATCCCCAGCCCCTTATCTGGTGTGGCACAGGCAGGGATGCTATTTGTGACCATGGGACAGGGTGAGGCTGTTCTAAGCAGCTGAGAGAACTGGTCAGACCAGGGTCAGAATCCCATGAATGGTAATTGTCCCAGGTGACCCAAGTCTGCGGTGAGACAGAGCAAGAACAATGCTGATGGGGCCACATGGCTCCCCCACCCCTCTGACTTAAGGCTACAGAGTCATTATGTCAATATATTTTTGTACAGATTTTGTAGTTTATGACACATTCTGGCAACGTTTAGATGCAATTTCAATGAGCCAGAATGTAGTACTGTAAACCCAAAACTGGATATCCCTTAAAGCTGTTAGAATCTGGCAGGAGACCTGCTCCCAATTATAAGCACAGTTTCCAACTTCACTATTCCCATCCTCAAAGCACTGAAAACAAAATCCATTTTTAATGAGGGATTACCAAACACTTTGCATTCTATTAATGTCCCCTTTGGGCTTCCAAGCACCAGCATACCTTACACACAAGAACTGACCCCTGCTAACTGATTACCAGGGCAAGGGACCTTCTGCAGGTTTCCCTCGCCAGCACAAATATGACGACTGAATGAATGGGCATTAAGTCATTCTGTTGTCATCTTCTTCAATGTCTATCAGCACATGGATGGCCTATGGGGCCGGGTGGGGATTCAGGTTCAAAAGAAATCATTTGCTCACACAGACAGTATACATTCAGCTGCCTGTCTCCCTAGCATACGACTCATCTTACAAACCATCCATTATCCACTCGGCAACTGGCAAATGTGAACTTGGCCAATGTCGAAGCAGAACGATGAGATTCAAGTTAGAAGAAGTGGGAGAAAGTGGGAAAGTACAAAGAGGAACCAGACGGTTTTCCAACCTGTAAGAACATGTTGTATTTACCAGGCCCGGTACAAAAGCCAAACTCTGTTCCTGTTGTTTGTCTTCTGCTCGGGGGCCTGGGTTATGTTTGGTGCAAATAGGACAGTGCACCCCCTCACTTCCATCTGATGATTGGCGTATTGTTTAGAGACGATGAGGGGTAATCTTGTGCTCTGGAGGAAGTTGGCAAGAAAGTTTAATTCTATAAAAAGAAACGCGCGGTCAGGATTCGGTTTCCTATTCTGAGTCAAGGCAGAGAAGAGAGTCAGAAATTCCAACCCAGAGGGTCAGGACGGGCTCCAGGACCTCTTGAATCACATCTGAAACATGTTCCCCCTGCTCCTTTCTCCTCCCTGTTCTTACAACTGGCCAACTGGGATTACACAACTTGCACTAATTTTATCCCACATGCGGCTGTTTCTTATTAGGAGCCTCTACCTTTTTTTTTTTTTTTTTTTTTCCTGTGCCATGTCATCTCTCTTCAATCAGGTGAGTAACTCCACTTCTTAACAGGGAGATTCTGTTCATTTTCTTGGCTGGACTCAAGAAATGTGCACTTAACTTTTTCTTAAAGTGTGAACCTTCATGTTTTTAACCCCGTCATCTGCCTTTCTCTCGCCTAAGTCTTGCTTTCCCCATTCTGAAAACCAGCAACCAACGGAAAAGTGAACATTGGGTGTCAATGAACAGAATGTTTTTGGTCACCCAATACCCAACAACTGTTTCTAGAGGGTTTTGTTTTCTCCCCCACCAAACTGGTGCCTTTTTTTTTTTTTAACTGAATTCACCAGATGTTTTGGCAGCGCATAAAACCTGGCTTTCCTGTCTTCCAAGTGGATGAAATTGGATCCAAATCACAGCACGTTGCCTCCGCTTCACCAACCAAGTACTTAATGGTTCTCGAGAATAATGCAAAGATTGAGATCAGTTTTTCTTTAGGCGTTGGGACTATCGGATCCAGGTGTTAGCATTTTCTGGCCTTCAGGGCCTTGCAGTGTTTCTAGGGAAACCCCAGATCCACGAGTATGAGTGGGTTTCTCCACTGTTACCTTTCTTCATCATTTCGATTTTTCTGGCTGTGTTTCCGAAACTGCAAAACCGCACCCCAAAACCCCTCTGTGGAGGGTGAAATGCAACAGTGGAACACGCGCGATTCAGTCACATCTGGAGGAAAACTGCTATGCAATTCCAATTCCGTCTTTGCAACTCCAGGCCTCCCCGAGCCAGAGGGAGAAGCAGGACTCCTTCGTCGGCCTCCAGTCCCCTCTCCCCCATGCCCTGTTTGGCTTAGCACAAGCCTGAGCGTGCCATGCCACCTCGCCAGACCTTGCCAAAATCCGTGAATGGCACAGAACGCACATTAAACAGATGGAATGCAACATACATGTAAAGAAATAAGAGCTTTGCCAGGAAAGTTGGCAGCGGCTCCAGAATGCTTTAAACAGTGTGGGGAGGGGGGTAGGGAGAGGGAGCCCAGAGTCAGCGAGGCTGCCTCCTTCTCCAGAGCTGTTTCTTTGACAGCCATGACCTGTTTTGCCAGTCAAGAAAAATACCGTGTTAAATGCCCCCTTTTACTGGCTCCTAGTACCTTGGCAATGCAGTCTGAAATATGACCTGCTCTCATTGGAAAAATGTCCTTTTAAGTGAGTGGAAAGGAGGTACTCCTAACCAGTTAAGTAGGAAGGTTGTGGATGGCGGAGCGTTCTGAACACAGACACACTCGGGAAGTAGATGGAACCGCCATAGAGTCAGTACTGCTCGTTTATAAGCCACTGCCTTTAGAAAGTTCGTCGTAGCCGGGCGCGGTGGCTCACGCCTGTAATCCCAGCACTTTGGGAGGCCGAGGCGGGTGGATCACGAGGTCAGGAGATCGAGACCATCCTGGCTAACACAGTGAAACCCCGTCTCTACTAAAAAATACAAAAAATTAGCTGGGCGTGGTGGTGGGCGCCTGTAGTCCCAGCTACTCGGGAGGCTGAGGCAGGAGAATGGCGTGAACCCGGGAGGTGGAGCTTGCAGCGAGCCGAGATGGTGCCACTGCACTCCAGCCTGGGAGACAGAACGAGACTCCGCCTCAAAAAAAAAAAAAAAAGAAAAAAAGAAAGTTCGTCGTAGACATAGAGTCACGACTGGGGAGCGCGGAGCTCAGTGTCAAGGCTTTTCTGGCACCTTTGGCTTCAGCAGGAACACTGAAAGGGCAGCCCAGGATGGCTGGCTATTTCACAAGGCACTTCGGGATAGCCACGCCTTTCCTTCAGAAGAAGAAAAAGAACGGTGCTAACCAGGTGCGGCCACAGTTCAACCCACTCAGGCCATTTAGCTTTGCCGGTCCCCACAGTCACAGGACGGTCATAAACACGGCAGCCACTTGCCGCACACGTGAGAAGCTAGATGGATCTGCCCAAAAGGTTTGCCGTCACAGCAGACGTTCATGAAACAATTTCTGCATGCCAGGCACATACCAGGCATAGCTAATGAATCATCCCCCTATCTCCCGAGGTAGGCAAAGCACTCTTCCTGTTTCCCATACGAAGAACCTGAGGCTCAGAGAGGTTGAGTAACTTGTCCAAGATTTCACAGCTATTCAAGGGGAAGCTGGAATTTGAACACAAGTCTGTCTAGTTGGCTGGGCGTGGTGGCTCACGCCTATAATCCCAGCACTTTGGGAGGCCAAGGCAGGCAGATCACTTGAGGTCAGGAGTTCAAGACCAGCCTGGCCAACATGGTAAAACCTCGTCTCTACTAAAAATACAAAAATTAGTGGGTGTGATGGAGTGTGCCTGCAATCCCAGCTACTTGGGAGGCTGAGAAGGAGAATCGCTTGAATCCGGGAGGCAGGGGTTGCAGTGAGCCAAAATCGAGCCACTGCACTTAAGCCTGAGCAAGAGAATGAGATTGTGTCTCAGAAAAAAAAAAAAAAGTCTGTCTACTCTAAATGATTAGACTGTCAGGGCCCCATGCTGGCTTCTACCAAAATGCTCAAGGCACACATGTTGCAGAATCATCTTCTTTATCCTTAGAACTGCCCAGTATAAGCAAGTGGTTGCATTCCCCATTAAAAATGCTATAGGATGTATCAGTTTCCTGGGGCTTCTATCACAAATTATCACAAACTAGGTGGCTTAAAACAACAGACATTTATTCTCTCACAGCTCTGGAAGCCAGAAGTCTAAAATCAAGGCATCAGCATGGCCGTTCTCCCTCCAAAGGGTCTGGAAGAAGCCTTCCTTGCCTCTTCCAGCTTTGGTGGTTGCTGACTTCTTTGATTTGTGGCTGCATCTCTCTCATCTCTGCCTCCATGGCCTTCACCTATGTGTGTGTCTTCCCCCCTTATAGTCTCTTATAAAGGCATCTCTATTGGATTTAAGGCTGATCTTAATCCAAGATGGTCTCATCTCAAGCTCCTTAATTAATCATACCTGTAAATATTGTTTTCCTTTCCTTTTCTTTTGTTTTAGAGATGGGGTCTTGCTCTGTCATCTGGGCTGGAGTGCAGTGGTGCCATCAAGGCTCATTGCAGTCTCGACCTCCCAGGATCAAGCTATCCTCCTGCTTCAGCCTCCTGAGTAGCCAGGACCACAGGCATGCACAACCATGCCCAGCTAACCTTTTTATTTTTTGTAGGAGTGGGTTCTCCTTATGTTCCCCAGGCTGGTCTCAAACTCCTGACCTCAAGCAGTCCTCCTGCCTCAGTCTCCCAAAGTGCTGGGATTGCAGGTGTGAGCCACCATGTTTGGCCTCTTTTTTCTAAATAAGGTCACATCCCCAGGTTCTAGGAATTTGAACCTGAATCTTTTGGGAGGCCATTTTTCAGCCTACCATGCAGAAAGATGCCAGTGGCACATGAGGTGATTCATTCAGTAAGAGTCTTTCCAATTTTGCAGTTCTGCAGGGATCATTATGGAATTAAAAAAAATATTTCCACCATTCCATATCCTTTTTTGAAGCCAATGAGTATCATAAACAATATTTAAGAAACTCTCACCAAATCTTTCCACTTAGTAAGGTCACGTAGTCCTCACAGGTACCCTGAAACAGAGATACTATTCTTCCTGCCGGGCGCGGTCGCTCAAGCCTGTAATCCCAGCACTTTGGGAGGCCGAGGCGGGTGGATCACGAGGTCAGGAGATCGAGACCATCCTGGCTAACACGGTGAAACCCCGTCTCTACTAAAAATACAAAAAATTAGCCAGGCGAGGTGGCGGGCGCCTATAGTCCCAGCTACTTGGGAGGCTGAGGCAGGAAAATGGCGTGAACCCGGGAGGCGGAGCTTGCAGTGAGCCGAGATCGCGCCACTGCACTCCAGCCTGGGGGACAGAGCAAGACTCCGTCTCAAAAAAAAAAAAAAAAAAAGAGACACTGTTCTTCCTCACTGGACAGGGGAAGAAAATAAAACTAAGAGAGGTTAAGAGCCTTGCCTAAGATCTCACAGCCAGGAATGGGTAAATGTGGGATTGAACGTTCAATCTTTCAGGTTCTGGAGTCTTGAGTTTTTATGCAGGATGCTAAAATGCCTTTTCTTGGAAATGTAGGACTTGGTTAAGAAGCTGAGGTTTGGAAGGAAGTGGAGGTCTGTGGTGATGGGACAATTTATGCTATGTTTAGCCAAGAATTATTCCTGCACAGAATTTCCAGAAAGGCTGAAAGCAGGGTTTTGATTGGGAAGGTAATCCACAAATTGGTTCACCTGATCACCTTATGAAGCTGAGGATCACTCCCCTCAGTGCTCGTTGTCTGTCTCTCTCTCTGTCTCCCTCTCTCTCTCTCATGGCTGAAACTGGTACCTTCCGGCAGAGACATCAGGAAGTTGGAGGCAAATGAGAAAATATCCATTTTCACTGTCTCACAGATTTCAGTTCAGTAACATCTGCCAATCATATATTCTTATCACAGGGATATTTCATTTTTGCTGTGCAATCATCTGACTCAAGAGACTGGGTAGATGGAAGGTAAAAACCAAAGATGCTTACTTGAGGACGGCTGCAAATGGCAGGTGACTTCTCCTGGCATCTGGCGACCACATCCACTGATTCAGGCTTCATGGTGAACAAGATACAATTTCTCTTACAGTCAGAGCTGCTGAGGGCTAAGTGCTTAGAGCTTCTCAGCAACCCTGTGAAGTCAGATCAATAATGACCTGATCTGGTACTCAGGGAGGCCAAGTCACACACCCAGAACTGACGAACGGCAAGCACTAGAATCCCTCCAGGTTGCCTGAGTTCGGAGTCTGAGATCTCAGACTGCAGTATAGTTGCTGCAATACTCTCTCTCCAAGCCCATGTCTCAAGAATTGCCACTGTTTCAATGAAAGTAAATATAGATAAAGGAAATAAGAAAATCACTCATTCATCCATTCATTCATCCATTTCTATAGTGTCTGCGCTATGTGCCAGGAAGGCCAACAGGAAAATCCCTTCATCCATGTGTGTGCCCCTGAGTGTGTGTGTGCCAGGCACCTTGCCCAACTCATAGTCCCTACCTTCCAGAGATTAAGACTAGAATGTATATCAATTAATCCAGGACAGTATGGCAAATGCAAGAGAGAACAAGAAAGAGACGGGGCCACCAAGGATTCCTGGAGAAGACACTTGAGTTGAGATGTGAAGGAAGAGGTAGATGTCAGCCAGAGAAGGAAGGGCTGGCCCACATTTTATTTATTTATTGAGACAGAGTCTCACTCTGTTGTTCAGGCTGGAGTGCAGTGGCGTGACCTCAGCTCACTGCAACCTCTACCTCCCGGGTTTAAGAAATCCTCCCACCTCAGCCTCTCAAGTAGCTGGGACTGCAGGCATTCACCACCACACCTAGCGAATTTTTTTATTTTTAGTAGAGACGGGGTTTCACCATGTTGGCCAGGCTTGTCTCGATCTCCTGACCTCAGGTGAGCTGCCTGCCTCAGCCTCCCAAAGTGCTGAGATTATAGGCGTGAGCCACTGCGCCTGGCCTGGCCCATATTTTAGGTGGTGGGTTGATGTTCAGCAGGCTCACGCCAATGTGACTACGCCAGGTTAAATATTTGATTACCTCCATATTGATTGGTGAACAGTGAGGGCCCAGAGCCCACGGAGTGGTCCCCCTCCCTACCTCCTCTGTCTTGGATCTCTGCCCACTTCACCACGATGCAGACACTAAAGGGTTAACATTTGGCACAGCAAGACGCTCTGGGACTCTGCCCCATTCCTGCTCTTTAGTCCCTTTCAGTTGGTGCTGGTGCCCTACAGGGTGACACGTATTTTGATTTTTTTAACTCCTGGGCTGGGGAGCAGTTGAGTAAGACGGCACGTAGGCCTGGGACATGCTGGCAGTCACCATGGCTGGAAAACAGGAAGCCACAGAAGTGCTGGAGGTGAGGCTGCAAAGACTGAGAATGAGCCCCTGGGGAAGGACCTTGTGTGACATATGAGGGAGAATGGACTACCTTGAGGATAATGTGGAGACATTGGGGTTTTTGTAAGCATGCTATTTTTTATTGGTGTATAATTATACATAGTATAACAGACTCTTCTTAAGTCTACAGTTTGATGAGTCTTGACAGGTGTATACCCCCGTGTGGCCACTACCCCTCCACAGGTGTAGGTATAGAACATTTCTGTTCCTCCAGAAACTTCCCTCTGCTCCTTCCATGGGAGATTTCAAGCAGGGGAGTGGCATGGCTACACTTTGCGTTTTTCAAGTTTGCATTTGGAAAATTGTTTTGCCCACTTATTGAGCCCCTCTTGCGTGCTGCACACTGTTCTAGCTGTAGAGAAGAGGGATGGGGCACATTCTGGTGGAGGAGCTCCCTTTTGGGGAAAGGACAAAGGCAGTCAATGGTGTGCAGAACCAGCTTGATGGGCACGCACCCTGTGCAATCACAGGGGCCCCCAGGCTTGGTTTAATGTTCTGCCATCGCCATGTTTAAATTCTTAATAGTTTTTGAACGACGGGCTCTGTGTTTTTATGTTGCACTGGGCCCCATGAACAAAGCAGCTGGGCCTGATGTTCCAAAGGAAATTAACAGGAGCCAAGAGAAAGAGAGGATATAGAGGGTCTTAAAGAGAAGACCCTCTAGGGAAGAACGAGGAAAGAAGTCAGCCAGGTGACGAGTGAAGGTTGCAAGAAGGATTCGCTTCCCTCAAATTCTCTGTTTAGCAATAAGCATAAGATAGTGGAGACATTTCAGATCTGCCGCTGTTCTTATAACTCTACCCACAGCCCAAGTAAATGTATATGGGCTCAATTAATTACAATGACTAACGCATCTGACAAGCCAAATATTAGCTCGCGAGAACTGAGTACACTTATAAGTATTAAGTACAGATACAAATAATTAACAATAAGCTCTCTGGCGTTATTATCTTCTAATTAACTGTAGAAAAAAATTCAAACCTTAATCCAGAGCAAAATGAAAACAAAAGGAAAGCGAGACCTCTGTCAGCTTTCGAAACGGAGGCGGTGTAAGGAGGAGAGATGGGGCTCGGTGGATTTTCATCTGCGCTGATGATGAATTTCATCAGCCTTCCTTTGCTGACGTCAAAGCCAAAATAAGTGCCTTGGTCTGTGTTTCTCCCTGCTGGGGCCAGATGTCCAATGGGAAGAGTTTGGCAGAAGATAAACTGGAGATCTGATTACTAGAGGCAGGAGGAGCAAGGTTGGCATTGCCCTGGAGAAATCCATCTCTATCATCCTCAGACAGACCGCTTGTCGCTGGAATTTGGAACAAAGAGAAGTTGAGTTGAAAGGAATCCAATCGTCTCCTGGCAATTGGGTCTTCTTCCTGAAAGGGATCCTGAAGTTGGGCAGTTCAACTAAAAACCCGAAACTAAATGCCTGAGCTGCCATGATATTATTGCCAGTAAATATTTCTAAAGCCAGGGAATCTAGAAACAGTTTTCCTGACTGATGTTGCTTTCCATATACTATTAGGCTGGTGCAAAAGCGACTGCAGTTTTGCCATTACCCTTAATGCAAAACTGCAATTGCTTTTGTACCAACCTAACACACAAAGAAAAGAAGTATTTGCAATTATCCGGAAAACTTGTTTCTAAAGTCTCTAGTTTGGTCTAAATGATGTAGCTTTGCCGCTTTCGGCTCCCTAGTTCTCTGGATACTGCGGAAGCCCTTTTCGGCGTTGTGTGAAAGTCTTGTTACCTTTGATGGCCTTTGTAACTCACTGCAAACCACATGGGAACCTTAATAGCTTCTCCCTTGCTCAGTTTCTTTTTAGCTCCTGATCCGCTCCTACAGGGGAACACACTATACCCACCTTGATCATAATTGTGGCTGCCATTATTCTGTACTATCTACATACAGGCTCTGTGCGCGGAGCTCTGCCCCTCTTATCTTATTTAATCCTCCCAACAGGAAACTGTGTTGGCTCCACCTGCAGAATGTATTCAGAACCCGACCACTTCTCAGCACCTCCATGCCACCTTACTGGTCCAAGCTCTCCCATCTTCTCTCACCTGGATGATTGCAGGAGGCTCCTCACTGGCCTCCCTGCTGCTGCCCTTGTCTGTCTGTGGTCTATTTTTCAGCACAGCAGACTGAATGATGCATATGAAATACAAGTCAGCTCAGGTCATAAACCTCCGAGGGCTCCCCATCTGGCTCAAAGTTGAATCCAAAACTCCTCCTCTCGCCCTTGCGCGCTCTGGTCCAGGCACTCTGGTCTCTTTGGGTTTTCATGAACAGGGCCAAACACTCCTGCCTCAGGGCCTGTGGACTCCCTGTTCCTTCCCCACAAGATACCCACGTGACTTATGCCCTCTCTTCCTCCAGGCTTTGTTCAAATGTCACCATCTTAGTGGAGCCTATCATGACCATGCTATTCAAACTTCAGTCTTTAGGCCAGGCGCGGTGGTTCACACCTGTCATCCCAGCACTCTAGGAGGCCAAAGCAGGAGGACCACTTGAACCCAGGAGTTCAAGACCACCTTCAGCAGCATGGCAAAACCCCATCTCTACCATAAATAAATAAATAAATAGCTGGGCATGGTGGCACACACCAAGACCCCATCTTTACAATAAATAAATAAATAGATAGCTGAGCATGATGGCACATCCCAAGACCCCATCTCTACCATAAACAAATAAATAGCTGGGCATAGTGGTACACACCAAGACCCCATCTCTACCATCAATAAATTAATAAATCCATAAATAAATCAATAAATCCATAAGTAAAATAAAATAAATAGCTGGGCATGGTGGCACATGCCAAGACCCCATCTCTACCATAAATAAATAAATAAATAGCTGGGCATGGTAGCACACACCTGTAATCCCAGCTACAGTCAGGGGATCCCTTGAGCCCAGGAGTTCATGCAGTGAGCAGTGATTGTGCTACTGCACTCCAGCCTGGGCAACAGAGCAAGACCCTGTCTCTAAAAAATAAATGAGAAAATCCAGCCTTTCTCTTGGCCCTCCTGTTCTACCTTTTCTTATAAAACATAACACCATCTGTCTTATAATTACTTATTATGTTTACTGTTGTTTGTTTTAGAAAACGCTAAGAATAGCATGGGGCACACCATAGGTATACAATAAATATTTACTGAATGAATGAATAAATGAATGACCCATGAAGTATGTCCTATAATCAGTTCCACATTACAGAGGAAGAAACTGAGGGCTCATAAGGGTGTACCTAACCCTTTACCTTTCCCAAGGTAAGTTAGTTGCTAGAGTTGGGCTTCAGCCCAGGTCCTACATCCAAAGCAACTTACCTGCTATGTTTGCAGCAATTATAAGTCAGGCCCACTCTTTATCATAGGTTGCTGTTCAGTAAAAGCCCATTTCAAGACCCTGCTTACCTTGCAAGACCTGGTCTGACATTCGACCAATTCAGTGTTAATGCCCATTGTGCTAGGAATCATCAGAAGTGTTGATTTTCCACAAGTGAAAAACAGGATTTTTACATGAGAAATTCTGAATTAATCATTTAATTAATGTATTTTATTTATTGATTTATTTTGTTTGAGACAGGGTCTCACTTTGTCATTCAGGCTGGAGTGCAGTGGTGCAATCATGGCTCACTGCAGCCTCAAACTCCCATGCTCAGGTGGTCCTCCTACCTCAGCCTCCTGAGGAGCTGGAGTACAGGCATGCACCATCATGCCCAGCTAAGTTTTGTACTTTTTGTAGAGACGGGGTCTTGTCACATTGCCCAGGCTGGTCTCAAACTCCTGGACTCAAGTGATCTGCCCACCTTAGCCACCAAAAGTGCTGGGATTACAGGCGTGAGACACTGCACCCAGCCCTAATTAATATATTTTGACTAACAGCTTCCCCAAATTCACATGTAATAGAAATATTTGGTGCTCTGGGACAAATAGGTGATAGAGGGGGAAAAAAAGGAAATATTTGGAATACTCTAAAAGAAGTGGAATTTTAGCAGATGATTTTTTAAGTGTAGATAAGGTAATTACATAGTAATTATCTTCATGTATGTACTTAACTGCTAGACTCAGGGGACATAATCGAGAAACTCAGGGGAAGTTTTTCCCACTCACTGCATGTCCTCTATGGTCAGGAGATGAGGCTTCTGGAACTTTAAAGGCAAATCTTAATAAATTACACATAAAATTACCATAGAACCTCACAGTTCCACTCCTCCATATACACCCCAAAGAACTGAAAACAGGTGTTCAAACAAAAACTCATATAGGAATATTCATAGCAGAATTATTCATGGTAACTAAAAGATAAAAACATCAAAAATGTCCATCACATGATGAATAGATCAGCAAATTGTGGTCTATCCATGCAATGGAATATTATTCAGCCATAAAAAGGAATGAAGCGCAGATACAAGCTACAGCATGGATGAGGCTTGAAAACATGGTGCTGAGTGAAAGAAGCCAGACACAAAAGGCCACATGTTATATAATTTCATTTATATGAAATGTCCATGACAGCCCAAACCATAGAGACAGACAGCAATTTAGTGATTTTCAGCGGCTGCAGTACGGAAGGATTGGGGAGTGACTGCTTAATGGTCACAAGGTTTCTGTTTGGGGTGATGAGAATGTTCTGGAATGAGATAGTGTTTATGGTTGCTCAACATTGCCAATGTACTGAATGCCAATAAATCATATAATTTAAAGTGGTACATTTTATGTTATGTGTATTTTCCCAATTTTTTAAAAAAGTAAATCTTTAAATTCCGGCCTTGGCCCCAGGACGTTTGAACTTGGTTCTGATTTGGTAGGCAGGTAGCTAAGGATTAAGTCCCTTCATGGCAATTATTGACTAGGAAGAGCTATAAAGTATCAGACTAGGCTGTGTAAGAGACTTGCATGTGTGGCTAGATTATACTGCCAGCCCTGTGGAGTCAAGGCCTGATCCTCCCTTTCCTCAGAAACAGTGGTACATCTAGTACAATGCTATTCTGACAAGCTGAACAGCCAATTTCTTCCTTTCTTTTTTTTTTTATTACCAAAGCCATATACCCTGTTGTAAAACATCTAAACGATATAGAAGGGACATCTCCCCTCTTACCATTTCTATCCTTGGGTTTAATCACCACCATCTACAACCTGGTGTGTATCCTTTCAGACCTTTCTCTACTCATGTACGAAGATCTACATACAAATGTGCATATCATTGTTGAAGTTTTGGGGTTTCTTACAAAAACGAACTCATACTATATATAGTGCTACAACTACATATACTCTATATTATATATATATATATATATATGGCTTCAACTTGCTTTTTTTAAAACTCAATACCATATCAGAAAAAGCTTTCCACAGGAATACGTACAGATTATCTCTTTCTTCTTAATGGCTACAAAGCGTGGATATATGACCATTTATTTAACCAGTCCACTCTTGTCAGATAATTATCTTGCCTCCAATTTTTCACCATCACAAGCCAGGCTGTGAGGAACACCCTGTTCGTATATTCTTGCATACTGGTGGGAGTTTTTCTGTGGGAGTGATTCCTAGAAGTGAAATTGCTGGGCTGAAGTAAAATTCTTTATTTTCTTTGACTTTTTAACAGCACGTCAGTTCGGGACACAAACGTACATTGTCTCTGGCCTCAGGACAAAAAAGCTAGAACTTTGAGCTTGACATGGGGCTTTGCTTAACTCGGCATTCACCCTGCATCCTGCAACCATAGCTATTTTCATTCATTTTATAAGTTCGTTGTCTCCAGATTGACTCCAGCAGAGGGAAAAGAAATCAGGTCCTTCTGTGCCATTCTTCAAACATTAAGAGGAAATTGATTTTCCACATGGGCTGTAGCCAAGCGAGGGATGCACCGGCACAGAAGTCCCCGTGACAGGCTATTACTACTAACACTTGCAACAATTAGGCTCAACCCAACTTGAGATACTTTATTAGTGAGCATAATTCCTCATCAGGCTAATATTGCAAATTGCCAAAATCAGCAGCAATTCTAAAATAGGATTTCCTTCATAATCCCTTTTAAAGGGACCTTGTGGAGCCTTGAAGTGCTTGGAAAAAGAAAGCTTTTATTCTCCAAGCAAGGACAAAAGGCTGCTGGTCCAAGAAGCTGATAGCTTGCCTTACCTTTCTGCTCTTACCTTTCTTACGTGCTTTCTCATGGCATCCAAGGGGATGCTTTCATCTGCAAAGAGCAGAAATGCAGTTTCAAACTGGCTTCAATAATACAGTAATGTCATGTGCCCCTTTAACCTAGAAGTCTAAAGGTGAGGTGGGTTTAGGGTTGGTTGACTCGACGTCTCAACAGTGACACTGGGGATTGGGTTTTTTCCCAAAGTGATTAAGAACACTGGTTCCAAAGCCGGTATGATATTGAATAGCTAACCTCTTGATAGCTATGTGACTTTGAACAAATTGCATAACGTCTCTGAGCCTCAGCTTTCTCATTTGTGAAAAACAGGATAATAATAACACAACAACTTATATGGTTTTTGTGAGTATGTTCAAGGCTCGCTGCAGCCTTGAACTCCTGGGCTGTCATGATCCTCCCGCCTCAGCCTCCAAAGTAGCTGGGATGACCACACCCAGATGATTTTTTATTTTAATGCAGAGGCAGGGTCTCACTATGTTGCCCAGGCTGGTCTCATACTCTTGGGCTCAAGCGGTCCTCTCTCCTTGGCCTCCCAAAGTTGCTGGGATTACAGGTATGAGCCACCACGATGGCCAGCCTGATTTTTATCTAACCATTTTAAAAATGCAAAAACTAGTTAATGGGCCATGAAAACAGGCAGGGCCATCTCCTGAACTAAAGGAAATCAGACATTTAGAATACTATCTGGCAAGTTCTAAATGCTCAGTAAATGTTTGTGGCTTTTGTTATTACTACCATCACCATCATCCACTCTGCACTTCCTCTCTCCGTATTGGCTTCATTACCAGTCTGGTAGCAAGACTATCAGACTGCAGCTGCAGCACTTTAAGGAGTGACATCCAGAGAAAGGAGCACTGGAGTGGCATCCAGAGGAAGTGGCATCCGGAGAAAGGAGTAAAAACCTTGGCCGGGTGCAGTGGCTCACGCCTGTTATCCCAGCACTTTGAGAGGTCAAGGTGGGTGGATCACTTGAGGTCAGGAGTTCGAGACCAGCCTGGCCAATATAGTGAAACTCCGTCTTTACTAAAAATACAAAAAGTAGCTGGGTGTAGTGGCACACGCTTGTAATCCCAGCTACTCTGGAGGCTGAGGCAGGAGAATCACTTGAACCTGGGAGACAGAGGTTGCAGTGAGCCGAGATCACACCACTGCCCTCCAACCTGGGTGACAGAGTGAAATTCTGCCTCAAAAAAGTAAAGTATATATATATATATATATAGAGAGAGAGAGAGAGAGAGAGAGAGAGATCTATATCTCTCTCTATATATATATCTTCCAGGGATACTTTATTAGGAGCCAGATCGCTCCCTATCTGCCACAAGTCCCACATCTCAGTGACCAGAATGGGTCACATGACTTCTACCAGAACCAACCACTAGCAAGGGGAGGGATTATTTGACCAATCAGGCCCACTCCTGCAGCTGAGGGCAGAGTCAGTTTGCCCTGAGTCCCATTCTGAATGGGGACTGGGTGAATGCCTGACCCAAACAGGGTTTTCGTTTGTTTGGTTGGGTTTTAATTTTTAGGATCTTGCTCTGTCACCCAGGCTGGAGTGCAATGGTGTGATCATGGCTTACTGCAGCCTCAACTTTCTGGGCTCTATTGATCCTCCTACTTTGGCCTCCCAAAGTCCTGGGATTACAGGCATGAGCTGAAGTGTCTGGCTCCAAACAGGGTTTCTGTTAGGACAGGGAGTGGTAAGGCATGGATGCTGGATGGGCAGCTAGCAAGCCGGGTACACCCACTCTCTCAAACCCCCAAGGATTTATTGTAAGCAAAGGACCCGCTAATCCAGTTTATATATATCATCTCATAACAAGAGCAAGCCTTTTGAGGATTTGGGCTGGGGAACGTTGGCTCTGCTGACCTTTAAGTCTTCTTAAATAACCTCTGTGGTCATAACTCATTGGATTGTAGGAATTCCAAACAATTTTATAGCACTTTTGAGTTTACTACACACTCTCCCCATCTGATCTTTTATTTGACTTTCACTGTTCTCGGAGGCAAGGACTATCGTCTTCATTCCGCAGAGAAGATGAGACGTGATTTGTGTAAGGGCACATAGTTAAGTCTTTGGACCTTGATTTCTGACCTCCAGATTCTGGGCCCTTTTCCACTCTACTTCCTGGTTGCAGTGGAAGGGACAGTGGCAGCAGTTGCATCCTGGGAAGAGTTAGTGGCTGTGAAGCTAGGTGACAAGGCAACCAAGGGGATTTTACTGAGAGTCAACACAGCCTTAAAAACTGTGCTTGGGCCGGGCGCCGTGGCTCATGCTTGTAATCCCAGAACTTTGGGAGGCGAGGTGAGCAGATCACTTGAGGTCAGGAGTTCTAGACCAGCCTGGAAAACATGGTGAAACCCCGTCTCTACTAAAAATACAAAAATTGGCCAGGCATGGTTGCGCACATCTGTAATCTCAGCTACTTGGGAGGCTGAGGCACAAGAATCACTTGAACCCAGGAGGCAAAGGTGGCAGTGAGCCGAGATCCCACCAGTGCACTCCAGCCTGGGCAACAGAGCAAGGCTCCATCTCAAAACAAAACAAAACAAAACAAAACTGCGTTTGGCCAGGTGCAGTGGCTCACACCTGTAATCCCAGCACCTTCGCAGGCCAAGGCAGGAGGAGCCCCTGTGGCCAGGAGTTTGAGGCTAGCCTGGGCAACATAGTGAGACCCCACCTCTAAAAAAAAAAGGAAGCTGGGTGCAGTGGCTCACACCTGTAATCCCAGCACTCTGGGAGGCTGAGGTAGGCAGATCACCTGAGGTCAAGAGTTTGAGGCTAGCCTGTCCAACATGGCAAAACCTTGTCTCTACTAAAAATACAAAAATTAGCTGGGCGTGGTGGCATGCGCCTGTAATCCCAGCTACTCAGGAGGCTGAGGCAAGAGAATCGCTTGAACCCAGGAGGTGGAGGTTGCAGTGAGCCAAGAGGGCACCACTGCACTCCAGCCTGGGTGACTGAGCGAGACTCTATCTTAAAAAAAAAAAAAAGAAAGAAAGAAAAGAAACCAAAATGCTAACAGAATTGCTTCTGGGTAGAGAGGTCATGATTTGTCTTTCCACCAGCTTCTTTATCTTTTTTCTCTACTTTCCATTCTTTCTATAATACTCATTTAATAATCAAAGAAAAACATATGGTAAAAGCCAGAAGGGAATTGAGTAGTTTTGCAGGCTAAGGTTTCTTATTATATAGACAGATTCTGGCAATGAAGGACTAAGTGAGGTATAGCAGGGCTGTTTGCAGAGTGAGGGAAGGAAAACCACATCCTGAAGGATCTTCCATCTCTCAAGGTGGCTGTGCAGCCTCAGCATAGCTGACAAGTAGCAAATAGTTGGAGTCCTCCAGGTATACAGTGGGAAGCTCACAAGCTATGTGGCTTTGAGCGAATTAACCACTCTGACCTTCAATGTCTTCATCTGTTACATGAGGATAATAATGCCTCATAATACCTCATACTGAATTTTAAATTTTATTTAATTTGCGTTGATTTCGATGTCTCATAACATAGGATTCAAATTCTTTAAATCGTATGACAAATTGACCTAGGGGGCTGGAGATGCAACAGTGACCTAAGAGACAAGATCCCCGATCTTCGACATATTTCATTCTAGTAGAGGGTTAGGGTGGGGAGCTGAGGTGCCAGTCAGAGGAACAGCAAGTGCAAAGGCCCTGGGGCAGACAAAGCTTGGGGCTTTACACCAGAGAGGGGTCTTATGTGCCTGGAGCTTGATGAGTAGGTAGAGAATGGGAACATTTGTAGGCTGGGGTCAGGCCTTGCAGGCCTGGGCAAGGAACTTGGATTTTATTCTAAGTACAATGTGAAGCCACCTAAGGGGTTTCAGCAGCAGACTAGCATGATCTGATTTAGGGTTTATGTCTTAAAAGGGCCACTCTAGCTGCTGTGCAGAGAATAGATTGTAGGAGTATGTGAGACAATCAATACGCAAAAGCACTTAACTTTGGGTCTGGCACAAAGTGTCTTAATAAGTGGTAACTGTTTTTCATTCTTATCCTCATTATCCTTATGATTATTACTACTCTTTTGTCTGCCTAGAGCTGGTTTGGGGTTCTTAGACATTTTGCTTCACATGATATTGACAAAGCATTAAAACTAACCAGTGAATTTTTCGAATTTGCTTTTCAGGTGTTTTTATGTCCTCAGAGAGGTGATGGTTAAAAGCCAAAAACAAGCAAAACCTGTAGCCGAAAAGAACAGTAGACAAATTCCTGAATCCAATATGGTTTCATCCTTCAGGGGTAAGTGCTGGTTATCTCGTAGCTCAAAGAGGACTCTGGCTCTTGATTACAAGTTTCAATCTCCACCAAAGTCCTGGCTGAGCATGGACCCTGTTGTGAAATCCAACATATTTGGACATATTTAAAAATACCTGCCTTCCTCTCCTACCAACCCCTCCTTCCTGCAGACTCAGATCAGAGATGACTGTCTCTGGGAAGCCTCCTGTGATCCCAGGCCACACTCCACACCACAGCTGTGTCCTCCTATGTTCTTGGGGCTTGAACAGGGCCACATAGCATAACCTCACCACCTCAGTGAAGGTGGATTTCCTCCACTAGACTCTGAGTTCCTAGAGCTAGGCTGTTCAATATGCTGGCAGTAGCCATGTGTGGCTATTTAAATCTATGTTGAAATTAGTACAAATGAAATGAAATTTAAAATTCATTTTCTCTATCACGTTAGCTTCATTTCAAGTCCTCAGTAGCTACCAACAGTGGGTACCATATTGGACAGTGCAGATATGGAATATTTCTATGATAGCAGAAAGTTCTAGTGGACAGTGGTGCCCCAGGCAGCAGGAATCATGTTTTATTAGTTTTGGACTAGCAAGGTGCTTACCACATAGACCTGGGCAGTAGGCACACCTGGGTTTAAATGCCAGCTCCTAATCTTACTAGCTGTGTGACATGGCCGTGATCAACTTCTTCGTACCTACCTCACCACGTGGTTGTGATGCTTATATAAATTAAGACATATGGAGGGTTTAAAACAGAGCCTAACAGGGGCCGGGTGTGGAGGCTCATGCCTGTAATCCCAGCACTTTCGGAGGATTGTTTGAGCTCCTGAGTTTGAGACCAGCCTGGGCAACATAGTAAGACCTCATTTCTATAAAAAGTCAGAGAAGATTAGCTAAGCATGGTGGTGTGTGCCTGTAGTCCAGCTACTTATGAGGCTGAGGTGGGAGGATTGCTTTAGCCAGACAGGTTGAGACTGCAGTGAGCTATGATTGCATCAGTACACTCCAGCCTGGGTGACAGAGTGAGACTCTGCCTCGAAAAATAAAAATAAAACAGAGCCTAACACGTAGCAAGCGTTAGCTACTATTAATATCAAATTCATTAAAGTCACCAACACACAGTAGGCCCTGTTAAATGTTTATTGATTGCCTTAACAAATGAATGAAAAAAACGACTGAAAGAATGGCCTTTATTTTTGGCTTTAATGAAAGCAGAATATGTCTTTTGAAACCAAATATGATTGCTATTAATAGTAGCTTCTACTTGTTCAGCACTTACTGTATACCAGGCACTGTGCTGACTGCTTTCTACAAATTTCTCCCAACAGCCTGATAAAGGAGGAAGGAGGTTTTGTTGTTAACCACCCCTTTTCACAGATGAGGAAACTGACGCTCAGAGAAATGAAGCAATTTCCCTCCCCAGGGAGAAGCCCAGAATTTGAAGCTATGCCTCTCTGACTTGGCGGAGTTACTCTTGCATCTAGATTACTGGCGGCCAGGATTGCTTCTAGAAGTGATCTTGCCTTTCTGGCTCTCTCTAGTTCTTCAGTCTCCAAGGAGTGGGAGGATTGGGGGTGAATACAGGCAGCCGCTGTGATGCGCTCCTTCCTCCCTGACCTTTGGGAAGGGCCTGTGGCTCCCCCATTGTGAGCACACACCTGCAAGGAGGAAGGCAGGCTGCTCAGTTTTCTTTCCTGTTCACAGAAAGACTTTTGACCCTGGTTTCGCGGATTCTTTTCTTCCCCTATCCATCCCCAGGGCGCCAGCCCCTCTCCCCGTGCCCACCCCTCTCCACCTCCCCACGCACACCACGGAGCAATGGCGGAGCAGCAGACAAGGGCGCCTTTCTTCAAAGTGGTTCGCCTTCATCTCATAAATTCTCAGCCCCGGCTTGATTGGCTGCACGAAAGGGAGCTAGGCCCCCACTCTGCTCCTCAGATACAAAGTGAGTTGTGTGCAGTCTGCCCACGTGAGGTCAATCACAGGGGCCCGCTCCTCTCAGAAATCCCAAAGGACAAAACACCAAAGAGCCTGGTCACAGGATCAAAATTATCTATGGCAAGACAAAGGAAAGCAGATAGCCGAGAAAATCAAGACAATGAAGAGGCAATGTGAACGAGATCTCTCCCTCATTCCTAACCTGGGGACTTGAAAGATGCTTAACCCTTTCCCCCGCCTAACCTTTTAGCTTCCAGCCAAATAGAGTCTACCCACAGATGAAGACTGTGCCCAAACCTTGAGGGAATGGTCCCAAATTCAACCATTCCTGGTGTTTCCTTTTGCCACTTTCAAGAACTTGCATTTCCCATAGAGCATGATTCCAATGTTTCCAATTTTTAGGCACTAAAATTAGTCCAACTGTGTCTTCTAATTCTGTAGACACAACCCAGCTTGTGCAAATGTCCCTGTCTTCCATTTCTGGGTGGATTTTTGCATATTACAGACTGCCAATTTTGTCGAGTGTTCTTGGGGGAAGATAGAAGTTTAAAATCATCTAGCTGCTTACCGTGAATCAAATACTGTGGGGCCCAAAGTTCTGGTTTAGAGAGAATGCTGCACATAGCACCATCACGAAAAAGAAAAACACAGACAAATGTCCTACATACATCACCACTGCACACATGGTAAGAATATGAACTGTAATTTATTGAACACTTAGTATGGACCTAAGCAGTTCCCCGGCTTTTCTTTATTTGGCAGAATTTTATTTGATCCTCACAGCAATCCTCCCTCTGAGGCAGATAACATTTTTATCACCATTTCATAGAATAAGAAACCCAGACTCCTCAAAGTTAGGTCATTTGCCCAAAGACGTAATGAGAAATGAATCCTACTGAGATTTGAACCCAGATCCCTCTGACTACAAAGGCTCTGAATTAAGCACTGAATTTCGGTATTAATAAGTAGTAGTTGTTATTATTATCACAAAATACAACATATTATCTGTAAAAATGGAAAGGTATAAATTCAGGCAACAAAATTGCATGTCATCTGTGATACTTTTTTAAAAAGGATAAGCAGGCTAGGCACGGTGGCTCACACCTGTAATCCCAGCACTTTGGGAGGTTGAGGCAGGCAGATCACTTGAGGTCATGAGTTTGAGACCAGCCTGGCCGACATGGTGAAACCTCATCTCTGCCAAAAATACAA
This sequence comes from Nomascus leucogenys, assembly GCF_006542625.1. Classification (NCBI taxonomy): domain Eukaryota; kingdom Metazoa; phylum Chordata; class Mammalia; order Primates; family Hylobatidae; genus Nomascus; species Nomascus leucogenys. The sequence goes on along the minus strand of NC_044390.1, from coordinate 83,484,012 downwards.
AAATTAGCTCGGTGTGTTGGGACATGCCTGTAGTCCCAGCTTCTCAGGAGGCTGAGGCAGGAGAATCGCTTGAAACTAGGAGGCAGAGGTTGCAGTGAGCCAGGATCTAGCCATTGCACTCCAGCCTGGCCAACAGAGCGAGACTCTGTCTCAAAATAATAATAATAATAATAATAATAATAAAATAAAAATAGAGGATAGGTAGAGGATAGCTGGATAGGAGGAAACATGTTAGAACAATCTTTGTCAAAATGTCTAGTGATTTTCTCTTGTGATTTTTTTGCTTTCCAGCTCCTTCCTCACCCCCACCCCCACTTGGTGCTTTCCTTTGCTTTCCAAGTGTTCTCCATGAAGCACGTACAACTTGTACCATTAGGAAAGAAATGTGTGTGTGTGTGTATGCATGTGTGTGCACACACAATGCATGTGTTCTTTAAAAGCAAAAGGGAATAGAGAAAATGGCAAAACTAGGCCAAAGAAAGCTGGAATCTCAGTTATGTAAATCCTGCCCAAAATGGCAATTTGGGGGAATGTAAAGTCATCCCAAGCCCTGATGAATCAAAAGTCCTAAGCCATCTGCCTCCTAGACCAAGTGCAGCCAGGTGCCGGCAATGTGAGAAAACCCTTTAAACAATGCTCTAGAGAGTGTGAGTTTCCCTAGAGGGGGAAAACAGAGAATGGTAGAGCTCACCTGAGCAAAGAAAAAGGTTTCCTTCCTAACAGACCCTCCCAGGCTATTGCGTTTGCTGCTCAGATTCAGGCAGCCCCAACTTTATCAAGAAACACCAGAGCAGTCAGAGAAGGGGCAGAAAACCTTCAGCCTGGCCCCCAAGACAAACCCCTAAAAGTCTGGCAGGAGGCAGCCTCTCTGATTCCAAGCCTATATTTTTCATTTCTTGTTTTAACAGTCATAAACGCCTTCCGATGCCAAAGCAGAACATGACTTTAATCCAGATAAAATAAAATTCCTAAACCCTGAAAACTATACGGAGATTTACAGGCCAATTTTAAAAAGCGAGAGCCTTAATCGCTTCCAAGAGCGGCACATTCCACATAGCCGGCCCTGGGCGCAGCCCTGTGGCCCTGCCTCCTGGGGATGAGGTCCCAGGACTTGCCACTCAGCCCTGAAATCCACAGTCTCTTGGCAGAGAGACAGCAAGCAAATGCTGTTCTGCGTGTGGACTCTTCTCAGATTCCCGGGCTCTGGGGTCTCTTGGCTTTCAGGAGTCCTAATACGTTCCAGCTCCCCTCTCTCTGCCTCCCCTCACCCCCAGCTGTTGCAGAAAACCACACTCAACCTCTTCTGGCTCTAAGCAGCCAAGTTTTCTCTAAGTAAACACAGAATGCAGGAGAAGATCAGCTCTGTTCCATTCCCAGCACTGTGGGTTGGGTCAAGGCTGGCCAGGCAGCAACCCTGAGAATCTAGCTAGGGTTGGTTCCAGGGTAACCATGGGCTGCTGCCACTTAGGGGAGCCTTACTATGTGCTAGATGCTTTATTAACATGATCTCATTGATTACTCAGGAGTTGATATTAATCCCATGAGATTGGACCTTTACCTATTGAATTTAATCTTTTCGCCCCTCTAGGTTCACTCATCCTTTTGTCCTCCTGCTCTAAGCCTTTGGGGCTGAGCTGTTCCAGTTGGCTCCCATGCCCTCTGGCCCCTAGGTGGGTTTGTCTAAGGAGAGAAGAGGCACTGACAGGAGATCGGAGGAAGGAAGACAATGAGTTTGGGACACTTGTCCCCCACACTTCTCCTTTCTATGTTGCCGTGGGCTGGCTGTGCCTCTTCCAAAAGCCACATTTCCTGTTGGGTGACCTTCTCCATGCAGCTCCGCCTTTCCAGGTTCGGCAACTGACCCTTCTAGTCCTGGCAAGCCGAGGGGTAGTAACAGCGCCTCCCTTTGCCAACCCAGGTATCGCACTCTACCCTGTTGATAGTCCTAAATTCTGCCCACACCTGTGCAAATAATCTCTATGTTAAACTCTCTGCAAATTACTCAGTTTGCGCGTGCCCTCTGTTTCCTTCCAGGCTCCTAACCAATGCATGTGTATCGTCTTCAGGTTATAGATGAGGAGATGAAACTCAGAGAATTTAAGTCACCTGCTCAAAGTCGATTTTCTGGGATTTGAATTTCGGTTGGCCTGACTCCAGAGTCCCAGCTCTTAATCTCTTAAATACTGTATAAAAAAATAAAATAAACTATTATTCAGTGCCTACCATGTGCCACACAGTTTGCTAAGCACTCTGTACCTTTATTTCACGATGTCTCGCAAACACCTTATTGTAGGTGCTACTTACTATCCCCATTTTACAGATGAGAAAACTGAGGCTCAGAAAGAGGGCTTCACCTGCCAAGTCCACAAAGTTAGAAAGGATCAGAGTCAGGCCAGGCATGGCGGCTCACACCTATAATCCCAACACTTTGAGAGGCTGAAGTGGGAGGATCACTTGAACCCAGGAGTTTGAGACCAGCCTGGGTAACATAGTGAGACCCCATCTCTATAAAAAATAAAAGCAAAAAATTAGCTGGGCATGATGGCACATGCCTGTGGTCACAGCTACTCAGGAGGCTGGGGTGGCAGGATCGCTTGAGTCCAGGAGGTTGAGGCTGCAGTAAGCCATGATCATGCCACTACACTCCCTCCTGGATGACAGAGTGACATCCTGTCTCAAAAAACAAACAAAAATTATCAGAGCTAGTACACGAACCCAGGGCTGCCCCAGCCTTTTAACCACTTCAAGTTCTGTATTGCAGAGGGGTCAAAAACAGATCTATGCTGCAGCTGGGAAATTAGTATGGGCTGGGACTCAGGTCTTAGCCTTGCCCATCTCCTCAACCCTAGAAGCCATCTTATCAGGGCTGCCCTCTAAAAACACCCCTCTGCACTGTGGCATCCCACAGAAATCCACAGTATACTCTCTGCCTTTCTCCCCAGGCCCCAACCCAACTGTTCCTAAATCACTCGGCTGGGTCCCCTTTCTTTTCTCCTTCACGTTAAAAGGCCACTCCCATCTGTCTGCCTATCATCATCTACTCTATTAGCTTTATTAAGGTATAATAGACATGCAATAGTCTGCACGTGTTTAAAGTGTACAGTTTAATAGTTTTAACTTATGTGTACCCCTGTGAAACTATCAGCACAATCAAGATCATTAATATTGGATCACTCCCAAAAATGGCCTCATGCCCCTTTGTCATCCCTCTCTCCTGTCCCACATCCCAGTACCCAGGCAACTACTGGTCTGCTTTCATTCTAGAATTTTGTAGAAACGGAAACATACAAAAGTTTCTTTCATTCGTGTAATTAATTTTAGATTCATCCATGTTTTATGTATCAATATTTCATTCCTTTTTGTGAATGAATAGTATTGTGTTGTATAGATATACCACAGATTTTCTTCCTTCCTTCCTTCCCCTCTTTCTTTCTTTCTTTTTTTCTCTCTCTGTTTCTTTTTTCTTTCTTCCTTCTCCTTTCTTATTTCTCTGTCTTCATTCATCTACCTATCTTTCACTTTTTAGAAGTAAGCCTATTTGGAAAGATGTCCATCACAGTGTCTATATTTAATAGCAAAAATAGATCTAATGACCTACATCTCAGCCTAAGGGGAAAGGAGTAAATAAAGTTTGTTTACACTCACACAATGGAACACTATACAGCCATCAAAAAGAATGAGGTAGTTTTATGTGATATCAGACTACAATGAGCCAAATTGTGGCCAGTCTCAACCAAAGAATCACATACCAAAGAATCACCAGTCCTGAATCCACAAAGCATTGGAAAATAATTGACATCTGAATTGAAGCCTCTTTAAGCAATCTGTATGATCCTCAAGCCTCCCTCATTGTAACAGCTACTTCCTTAAATGCTTCTCTTCATTTCCTCCCAATTTCAATGTGGGCTATTATATTCTTTTCTTCAGGCACTCTTTCCTTATGAATTCATCCACTCCTCCCCACCTTTTTTTTTTTTTTTAATTGTAAGAGACAGGGTCTTGTATGGCCCAGCCTGGAGTACAGTGGTGCCATCATACCTCGCTGCAACCTGGAACTCCTGGGCTCACACCTCAGCCTCCTGAGAAGCTAGGACCACAATCAGGTGCCATCATGCCTAATTTTTTTTTTTTTTAATTTTTGTAACGATCACGGTCTTGCTCTGTTGTCCAGGCTGGAGTGCAGTGACACCATCATAGCTCACTGCAAGCTCAAACTCCTGGGCTCAAGTGATCCTTCTCCCTCAGCCTCCCAAAGAGTTGGGATTACAGGCATGAGCCATCATACCTAGCCTTACTCCCTTTTTGATCTACTCTGTTCTACCCCAGGTGGCTTCAGGTCCTTCCTTGTGCAAATTGCAAGTCAATGTACTCACTCTTAGCTTCTCCAGTCCTTGATGGGGCCAACAAAAGGTCTAAGGATTAGGGAGGCAAAGGCAGAATCTTCTTTAGAAGAAAGAATAGGTGAAAAGCTGATAAATAGTAATATTTTCATCCCTGATATATGCATACACACACACACACACACACACACACACACACGAAGATGCCTATGACACGTTGTTGAGTGCAGAAAACAAGTTGCAAAACACACATCACACTTATAATACCTCATCTGTTTCCTTCAGAAGCTTATGAAGTCCCGAAGGACAAACATTGTCCCCTGTAATCCAGTGCCTGGAGCATGGTAGGTCTTTAAATATACTGTTTTTATTGCTTCATTAGATATTTTTCAACGTGTTAGCAGTGCATATCACGGAATGATGGAATTGTAGGTCATTTTCACTTGCTCATTAATATTCTTCCATATTGTTTGAATATTTAATGGAGAGCTTGCATTTCTTTTCCTCTTGCTCTCTCATTTTATCTTATTTATTTACTTGTTAATGTTATTTTTATAATCTGATAAAGCAGAAAGCTTTTTGAATTAAAAAAATGTGAATGGAATGGTGAGAATTTAAGGCATTTCCTTCTAGTAGGGAAGAGAGTTTTGGAGACTTTTGGCACCCATTAAATTACATCCATTAAGTAATACTGTGGGCAGGAAAACAAAACTCAAGCATCACAGTATCAAACCAATCCTTCAAGTTAGCAGAACCTCTGTGTTTACTTGGTGCATGCAGCCGCCACACTGACCCTTTCTCCAGCTTCCCTAACAGACTGGGATCTAGTCTGCTTCAGCTCCTCCTGTTGGTTTCTTACAGCCTTTGGACCTCAACTGATGAACACTAGATACAGAGTCCACTGCGATAGCCAGAAGGGCTGTGCCATTCTTGTTTCATAGATATCCAATGTGCCCTGCCACTGTCCTGGATTCAATGCAAAACTGAAGAAATGGAAAGAAAAATTACTCACTGACACCTGGATAGTATGTTTAAAGTTTCTTTGCTTTGAATAGTTCTGTCTGCCCATCCATCCATCCATTCATCCATCCATCATTCATCTACCCATTCATCCATTCATCCATCCTTTCATCCATCCATCCATCCATCATCTGTTCATCCATCCATCCATCATCCATCCATCCACTCATCCTTCATCCTCTCATCCTTCATCCTCCATCCACTCATCCTCGTCCTCCATCCCTCCATCATCCATCTTCCATCCTCCATCCATCTACCCACCCATCCATTTTCCATCATTTATTCATCCATTCATCCGATCTCCATCATCCATCCATCTCTCTTCACCTACTGTCTATCTACTCTTCCATCCATCTGTCTATCATCTATTATCTATTTCTTTATACATAGGTTCATTCTTTTCCTTTGACAATCTTTTACTTGGCCATTGATGCCAATGAGGCCAATGGATGTTCATATTCTGGTATAGCTGGAAAAAGATACAGATTAATAGTAAATATGATTCTCTGCTAAGAATCTGTTGGTAACCAGGCACCAGTCACAATGTAAAGAAATCAGAAAGTGCTAAGCTCATGGCCTGACACATACAAGTGGGAAAAAACATTCCTTTGAGTTCATTCCCTTGTTAGTGCTTGTAATTACAGATCTTTGCTACTGCTTCAATGAAGCCTCATGCGTTCATAACAACTGGTGTGAAGGGCAGGTTAAGAGGTCTTTCTGTATTAAAGAGACTGTTTAGAATCCTTAAACAAAATGAACCTTTATTCCTTTTGAGTACAGAGGAGACCCTGACAAAGAAAGGGTTTCCAAGTAGTAGTACTTTTCTTCCGCTCTAATCAACATTTAAAACTCATCTGGATTTGGCAGGAATTTATTTGGGTAAGAGTGAGGTGCTAAAAGCCTTAAGGCAATTTACTCTTTTGAAGACATGAAACGTGCCCTGTACAATCTTCTTGACACGGTTACTGTGGTAAACTTTTCTTCACAGGTAGACTAAAGGTAAACTGCAGCCTAGGCCAGGTTGAACTATAACAAATGCCATTATTAGCACAGTTCAAATTAATGAGATTTTCCTTTACTTTAGTTTCAAAAGAGGCTAAAAGCCACTTAGTAACTTGATACCTCTTGTGAATCTCATTACTACAACAGTTTTTAAAACACAGTTTGGTCTTCGGTTACCATAGGAAATTGAAAAGGTCCAATGACTATGTTCCATTTCGGATCCAAGTTTTATGTCCAGGAATTCATTTAAGCTTTGATGATTTTTTAATTTAAAAAATCCCCCACCAATGCTGGAAAAAAAATCTATTAACACACGGTGAACACATGAAAGGGATACTGACCAGTCAAGTCTGTATAAGCTGAAGAAGGGATAATGACCAGTTTATTGTCTGAGTTCTATGCAAAACCAAAGATGAAAAGTAAACAAAACTTTCAAACTTTACCGTGTTTCTCTCCAAGCTCCTACTGGCCACAGAGGCAAAAGTTTTTCCTTGTATTTTATGTCTGGCAACCTCTTAAATTAAGTTGGATTTGTCCCAAGAACCAAATAACAAAATTAATTCATGAACTAGGGCCCTCCAGAACGTCTTTTTCTTTCATTTTGTTTAGTTACTTTTATAGTCCTTTCTTTCTTGGAAGTAATTTGGATTTGATTGCTTCTTCGTGAAATTCTAATGTCAAGACTGTGTCTAATTTCTGTTTTATGAAGAAATCTGGAAACTATACAAAGGAATGAATTGAGATGCAGAGTCAAATAAAATCTGTAATGTGATAACTCTATCAACTCTGCCTGGAAAAATACTGTATTTCAATTAGATCTTGAGACATGTTCTTACATAAACTGACAGCATCTGATTGACAGTGTTCATCTTCCTGGAAAACACAATTTACAAGGACAAGGTGGTGAGCTTGGTTCTGTATTCCAAAGGTACATTGGGTTCCTTGCCTCACCTAAGCCAGAATTGAAGTACGATGTAGCAGACAGGCTTGCTCGCACATTAAATCAAATTGCAAACGTATTAAAAATCCCCACCAAAAAAAAAAGGTATTTAAAATTTAAAGTAATAATAATGATACTTAGCATTTAAACAGTACTTTACATCTTCAAAGCACTCCATAAACATCGGTTCCAATTCTCCAGGCGTGCGAGTGGTCTTTGATGTGGAGAAGAGCTCCGTGCACAGTGGGGGAGATAAAGCTATATCCAGAAGAACTGGGCCCAATTAGCTAATTGTAACACTTTCATTTCTTTCCCCTGTTCAGTTTCATTTTTTTTCCAACTACCTTTTGTTCTCATTTAGAGCCCTCACAGGGTCACCTATGCAGGCCTACTGGTAGTGACTAGGCTTCTGTCCAAACCCATCCACAAGCCCCTTGCCACATTCTTTTCTCCAGTTCACAGTGAAATAGTAATAACATAATAATAATAAACCAAAGTTCAAATGTATTACAATTTGATTTCTTTTATTCTCGGAGTTTGCCTTTCCAATTTTTCAATGGAGTAAAATGTCCTTTTATTTATAAGATGAGAGAAAGTACTGTGTTTTAAAGATAATAGATTTGGTTTTATTTTGATTTTCGATTCTTTCTTAGCAAGACAAGAAGTTGTCAATCCTGTATCAGTTTCCACAATTCTCTCAGGAGACTGGATGCCTGTAACAAATCCAATAATTAGGGAGGCGCTGGTCTTGCTGATTCTGAGCCCCTCAGCAACATGGATTTGATATTCGTCTCCATCAGTAATACTCAGTGCAGGCAGGGCTGTGGTGAAGCAAGGACTCTTCTGAAGCAGGTAACCTCCCCCACTCTTGGTGGAAGTATAAATCAGTATCACCTTTTGCAAAAACCTACCAAAATTGCAATCTGTCATGTCTTTTGACCCACAATTCTACTTCTGGAAGTTTGTTTTAATGAAAAACTCATGCAAGTTTGCAAATAAATACGCAAGCTCATGGATGTAGCCTTGTTTGTAGTAGTGAAAAACAGAGGAGCACCAAGGACCCACTAATAAGGAAATGGTGGGGTCAAGTGAGACACACCCAGTAGTGGAATCCATGATGCTGTCACTTGCGGGTTAATGACATGTATCTACTTGCCCTCACGTGGAGGAAGGTCCATGGGGCTCATTCATCCAACACACATTTATTTTCTTTTTCTTTTATTTGTTTTGCTTTTTTTTTTGAGACAGAATCTTGCTCTGTCACCCAGCCTGGAGTGCAGTGGTGCAATCTTGGTTCACTGTAGCCTCCACCTCCCGGGTTCAAGCAATTCTTGTCCCTCAGCCTCCCAAGTAGCTGGGATTACAGGTACGTGCCACCACGCCTGGCAAATTTTTGTATTTTTTTTTTTTTAGTAGAGACCAGGTTTCGCCCTGTTAGCCAGGCTGACCTCAGGCTATCCGCCTGTCTCGGCCTCGCAAAGTGCTGGGATTCCAGGAATGAGCCACCACGCCAGGCCCCCAACACACATTTCTTGAGCACATATTATGTGCAGGGAATTGTTCTAGGTTAAAAAAAGATGCAATGGTGAACAAAGGAGACCATGTCCTTACATTCTAGTGGGAAAGATTTCACAAGCAAATAAATACATATTATCAGGCAATATATATTTCTTAGGTTAGGAAATAAAAAGCAAGAGGCAGGGGAAAAACACTTTGGAAAACAGTTTCGTAGTTTCTTATAAATATATATACTTACTCTATGACCCAGCAATCTCACTTCTGGGTATTTAGCCAAGAGAAATGACAAAAAGGTATTTAAAATGTAAAGAAAGGGCCGGGCACAGTGGCTCACACCTGTAATCCCAGCACTTTGGGAGGCCGAAGTGGGCGGATCACGAAGTCAGGAATTCAAGACCAGCCTGGCCAATATGGTGAAACTCCATCTCTACTAAAAATACAAAAATTAGCTAGGCGTGGTGGCATGCACCTGTAGTCCCAGCTACTCCGGAGGCTGAGGCAGGAGAATCACTTAAACCCGGGAGGTGGAGGTTGTAGTGAGCCAAAATCGCCCCACTGACTCCAGCCTAGGTGACAGAGGGAGACTCCATCTCAAAAAAAAAAAAAGTAAAGTAATAATAATGACTTAGCATTTAAACAGTAAAACTAAACTAACACTAAAACTTGTATGTAGATGTTCATAGTAGCTTTATCTGAAACGTACCAAAACTAGAAACAACCCTAATGTCCTTCAACTGGTCAGTGGATAAACAAACTGTGATACATCCATGCAATGAAACATTATACAGCAGTAAAAAGGAATGAACCACTGATCCATGCAACAATGTGGATGGGCCTCACATGTATTATGTGAAAGAAACCAGATACAAATGGCTCTGTGCCTTATGATTTCGTTTACATGACATTATGGGAAAGAAAAATTGGACAGAAAATAGAGTAATCATTGCCAGGAGCTAAGGATGAGGAAAGTGATTGATTACGAAGAAGCAGGAGGGAATTTGGGGTGGGGAAGGTGTTAATGGAGCTGTTCTAAACCTTGATTATGGTAATGCTTATATGACTATAGATATTTTGTCAAAACTCAGAGAACTACACTAAAAATGGTGGGTTTTACTGCACGTAAATTACATCCCAATAAACTTAAGGAAAAACAAGGTGCAAAAGGAACATAAAAGATGATTCCATTTTTGTAAGTAATAATAGTAATAACACATGTTAGAATATGTTTAGGAAAAAAATTTAGATTAATATCCTGCATGCCAAATTGTTAATAATAGCTATCTGGGTTGGGAAAAGGGGTGCTTCATTTTCTAAATTACATATTTCTTTGATGTTTGAATATTTTATGGAGCATGTATACTTTCAAAATTAGAGAGAAAATCAGATTATTATACAAAATTTAATTCCCAGTGCTAGCCAGGTTGCTGTGGTGGGGGCACAGAACTTACTAGAGATACTTAGACGATGATTTGACCCTAATTCTGGCTCGGGAAGCAGTTGTCTGCTTGAGGTGCTGAAGATACAGTTTGACCCTTGCAGCTCCTCAAGAAACCTACGAAACTCCCTCCTCTGTGGTCTGGTGACCCCCGACCTCACCCCAGGTCAAGCGGCAAAGTGCTACTGTCCCCTCTCAGCTGCTGGTGGGAGGTACTGGCCCTCCTGCTCCCACAGAAGTGAGTTTTTCTGGACAGAGGTAGAGTGAGGCTTGGAGTCGACCGGGCCCTCGTCTTCCTGCCAAGGAGAAGAACTGCCTGTGGCCCGAGGTGGTTTAACGCCTCTGATGATAACAGCTTAGCATTTATTGACACTTACTTTATGCCAAGCTCTGGTGGGGGCTTACTGTATAGTACTGGATTATTGTGTATTCCTTCGTTCAGCAAATATTTGTTAAATGCCAGCAACATTATAGGCATTGTGGATATGGCAGTAAACAAACGGGAAAAACCCCTCAAGACCCTGCCCTCACAGGGTTTACATTCTAATAGATGGAGCAGAAGACAGGCAAAAATATATAAAGATAAATGTATGATATGTTAAGTGACTTTAATCGTCTCTCCATTTTTTTAAATTTTTATTTATTTATTTATCTTTTTTTTTTTTTTTTTTTTTTTCTGAGACAGTCTTGCTCTGCCACCCAGGCTGGAGTGCAGGGACGTGATCTCGGCTCACTGCAAACTCTGCCTCCTGGATTCAAGGGATTCTCCTGCCTCAGCCTCCCGAGTAGGTGGGACTACAGGCGCCCACCACCACGCCTGGCTAATTTTTTTGTATTTTTAGTGGAGACGGGGTTTCACCATGTTAGCCAGGATAGTCTTGATCTCCTGACCTTGTGATCCGCTTGCCTCGGCCTCTCAAAGTGCTGGGATTACAGGAGTGAGCCGACCGCATCCGGCTTATTTTTTATTTTTGAGACTGAGTCTCACTCTGTTGCCCAGGCTGGAGTGCAGTGGCGTGATCCCAGCTCACTGCAACCTCCACCTCCTGGGTTTAAGCGATTCTTCTGCTCAGCCTCCCGAGTAGCTGGGATTACAGGCACCCACCACCATGCCTGGCTAATTTTTGTATTTTTAGTAGAGACGGGGTTTCTCCATGTTGGTCAGGCTGGTCTCAAGCTCCTGACCTCAGGTGATCTGCCCTCCTTGGCCTCCCAAAGTGCTGGGATTACAGGTGTGAGCCACCAGGCCCAGCCTAAAATTTTTTTCTTTTTTTGAGACAGAGTCCCACTCTGTCACCCAGGCTGAAGTGCACTGGTGTGATCACTGCTCACCGCAGCCTCAATTGCCCAGGCTCAAGTGATCCTCCAACTTCAGCCTCCTGAGTAGCTGGCACCACCAGCATGCACCACCAAGCCTGGCCTTTTTTTTTTTTTTAATTTTTCTGTCGCATGTAAAAACCCATTAAATTTTTTGTATTTTTTGCAGAGACAGGGTCTCACTATGTTGCCCAAGCTGGTCTGGAACACCTGGCCTCAAGCTATCCTCCCACCTTGGCCTCCCAAAATACTAGGATTATAGATGTGAGCCAGTCAGGTGACTCTAGATGCCAAGAGAAAAGTAAACATAGTGAGGGGTGTGAGAGGGAGGGGCATGATGTTTTCAGTGCAGTGGTCTAAGAGGGCTTCTGACATGGGGACATCTGACCCAACAGAAGTGAGGAAGGGAGCTGTATGAATGCCCTGGGGAAAAGGGCTCTGCAAGGGACCTGAGTGTGTGAAACAGCCACGGGGCAATCAGCATGCCTGTAGCAGGGTGTGCACTGGGAAGGCTGGAAAAAATGAGGTCTGAGGGCCAGAGCACAAGGCCTGTTTCCATAGGACCCTGCAGGCCATGGTGACATGTCTGAGTGCGATGGGAGCCATGGAAGAATTTAGAGCAGTGGAGTGACATGATAGGACTTAGGTTTGAACAGGATCCCGCTGGTTACCATGTGGAGAATAGAACTTAGGAGGGCTGGGGGCAGAAGGAGTGACAGCAACAAAGGGACTGTGGCTTGGGTTTGGGTGGTGGCACATTCTGGATATTTCATTTTGTCCTTCAGTTTGCCCATCTATAAAGAGGGATCATAATAGTATCTACTTCGAAGGGGTGTTGGGAGGATTCAATAAGACCATGGTGCAAAGTACCTGGCTCAGTACCCAGCACATTTGAAGATCTTAGTAAACATGCCCGTGCTTATCATTATTACTGACTTTCCCGTGAGGTCCGTATAATTACGCCCACATTATGGATGAGAAAATGGAGTCTCCGAATGGTGAGGCCACTTAAGAGCGAGTGGCTGCTAAGTGGCCCAGCTGTATTGCTGCAGGCCCCTGTAAGACAACTGGGTAGGGGGTCATACCTGGCTGGTAAAAAAGGCGGAGAACTCAGAACAAGGGGCAGAGAGTGTCTGAAGCACTGGGGGCAGGGGAGTTCTCTCAGCTTCATCTTAGTACAGGAGGTCGTAGTGGCCAAAGTTCACGCTCTGCTTTGTACTTCCAGGGCGTGTGCCCTCGGGCAAATCACTTCATCTCTCTGGGCCTCAGTTATCTCATCTGTAAAATGGGTTCTGGGATAGGACTTATCTCCAAGATAGTTGGGAAGATTAGATGCCTAGCATAAAATGAGCCTGATAAACACACTCAGAAAAGAGCCTCCTGAAAAGATGGCATGATAAGGAGTAGTATAACTGGGTGTGTCTTGGCTAACTAGCTCTGCCAGGAGGTGGGAGAAGAAAGTCTTTCTTCTGTTAGAATTTTGAGTAGTGACTGATTAGATTATAATGGACAGGCTCATCAGAAATGCACATGCTAAGTAAACAGTGAACTCCTCATAAAACCACAAATACAGAACAACCCTAAATGTGTTTCGAGTAGTTGCATGGTTAACATGAAATAAAATCTACTCATTGGGAAATCATTTTAGGGGTCTACATTTTTTTGTAAGTGAGGGGAATATTTACCGAGCCTTTTTTTTTTTTTTTGGTAGAATAAAGAAGGGGTTTATATGTTTAGTAACCGTTGTGAAATGCCGGTAGCAAATCCCCATAACACAGCTCGCTAACATTTACAGAAGCTGTTGTGATTAAGTGGGAAGCAAGTTACCGAAAAATCTACAACAAGAAGTCAGCAAAGTAAGATCAAGAGACTATAAAGTAAACAATATATAGAGAATGAAATGTAATTTATTTCCTTGGGGAAGCGATCTGTACCGACAGCAGCAACAGAGTGACTCTATACACAAACTCCATTTCCATCCACGATAGACTCTTGCAGTCAGCGCATCTGAAAATAGAGAAATTGTGTTCGCAATTTAAAAAACCAATTGATGATGACTCTCCAACATCCTAAGAGTTTGGCAGTCCACTTTTTGTTTTTTTTGAGATGGAGTCTCACTCTGTCACCCAGGCTGGAGTGCAGTGGCATGATCTCGGCTCACTGCAACTTCCGCCTCCCAGGTTCAAGCAATTCTCCTGCCTCAGCCTCCTAAGTAGCTGGGATTACAGGCGCTCGCCACCACGCCCAGCTAATTTTTGTATTTTTAGTAGAGATGGGGTTTCACCACATTGGTCAGGCTGGTCTCAAACCCCTGACCTCGTGATCCACCCGCCTCATCCTCCCAAAGTGCTGGGATTATAGGCGTGAGCCACCACACCCGGCTTGGCAGTCCATTTCAAGAAGGGAAAACTGAGACCCAAGCAGCAGAGGTGAGCTCCCCTGCTTGCATCACCTTTGATGAGAATTTAGTACCCAAGTGACTAGAGAAGCCCAAGGAAACTGTCACTGGGGCAAAGGGAAGACAAAGAGATGACTTGAGTTTCAAGTGTGGTGTTTTGTTTTTCTTTTATTGTTTTTCGAGACAGAATCTCGCTCTGTTGCCCAGGCTGGAGTGCAGTGGTACAATCTCGGCTCAGCAACCTCTGCCTCCTGGGTTCAATGCCTCAGCCCCCGGAGGAGCTGGAATTATAGGCGTGCGCCACCACACCCGGCTAATTTTTGTATTTTTAGTAGAGATGGGGTTTCACCATGTTGGCCAGGCTGGTCTCGAACTCCTGGCCTCAAGTGATCCACTCGACTCAGCCTCCCAAAGTTCTGAGATTACAGGTGTGAGCCACTGCGCCTGGGCAGGTGTGCTTTTAAATAAAAGATCTGTTGCAGAAAGCAAGATCGGGCCCCAGGGGCAGGGACCCAGCCAGCAGGAAGCCAGTACACCTGTGCTTGAGAACAAGCAATGTCTTCTCAGCCGGGCGTAGTGGCTCAGCCTGTAATCCCAGCACTTTGGGAGGCTGAGGCGTGCGGATCACGAGGTCAGGAGATTGAGACCATCCTGTGAATGATGAAACCCCGTCTCTACTAAAAATACAAAAAAAAAAAAAAAAACAAAAACAAACAATTAGCCAGGCGTGGTGGCGGGTGCCTGTGGTCCCGGCTACTCGGGAGGCTGAGGCGGGAGAATGCCATGAACCCGGGAGGTGGAGCTTGCAGTGAGCGGAGATTGCGCCACTGCACTCCAGCCTGGGTGACAGAGTGAGACTCCGTCTCAAAAAAAAAAAAGAAATGTCTTCTCAGGCCTGAGGACTCAAGGTGCCAGAGAGTTTGGAGGAACTGAGTGTGATCCCTGGAGCATGGTGGCCTTTGTCTAACATGCCAGGACCTGGATGTGGGTACTCAAAGAGGAGTATCACCAGTGTAGGGTGGCCAGATCAGTTGCCTTCTTACCCATCCAGACCTTGCTGAAGTCCCTAATTAAGGCCACCGTTAAAGAGACATTTGTCTTCCTCATAAAGCCCCTCCAGGAGCCTGGGTGCTTGGACCTGGCCTGGAGCATAGAAAACAGAAAGGGTGAGATGTTCTGACAGAGTTGGCAGAGAAGTTGGCATCTTCCCTACCAGAGTGAGACCCGGCTCAGGGCCACCTGGACAGCCCCTTACTTTCATGAGCCTTGAACTCACACTTACACACCCCTGGAGAAAAAAATTTAGAGAATCCACACCTCATGAACATTCTCTTTTCTTTTCTTTCTTTCTTTCTTTCTTTAAAGACAGAGTCTCATTCTGTAACCCAGGCTGTAGTGCTGTGGCACGATCTCACTCTCTTTTCTCAAAAATGATTTTGTTTCCCTAAAACCTGAGTTGGCTGTTGTACATTGGGACCATTCAGGTTTCTGGTGTGTGTATGTGTGCGTGTGTATATATATATGTCTGTCCAGAGAAAGCAGAATTTAGTTCCAGGTGACACATTTCACCACCTGTGATGGCCATAGCCTGCAATGTGTAGGAAACTTTGTGGAGGCCAAAAAAATTATAAATATAGAAATATAGTTCACCCCTTTTTTGGTCAAGCAGCAGCAGTGTCATCAAAGAAAAATATCAGGGGACACTGTTCACAACTTCCTCAGGCTTTATGATGGGCTATTTGAAAGCAGTTCACTGTGGGCTACTAGAATCAGCATTACCCGAGGCAAAGAGGCCTTCTTAAGTGTACAGAAGGTGTAGGCAAAATGCCACTAAATCCAGTTAAATTAATCTCATTGGAACTTCTAACAACTCAAATCATTGCTTAAATTACTTCTTTGGTGGTGTTTCTTGGAGTTCGGCCTCCTCCTTTGTTTTATAAAACGAGCTCTGGAGGTTAATGATAAAGCTAACATGTATTAACACTTACTACGTATCAGGCAGGTACCAAGTGCTTTGTGTACAGTAACTCACTGAATGGCCACAAGAGTTCTAGGAGGCTGGTATGAACATGAACTTGCTTTAGGGATGAGAAAAGCCAGGTGCAGAGGTTTAAATCACAGCCCAAGGTGGTCAGAAGAGTAATGGCAGAGCTGGGATTTGAACCAGGTCTTGTCCAATTCTAAAGCACTTGCTCTTACTCATGCCTCAACCAGTGACCTGCAGACACTGTCTCTCCAAATCAGCAATAACTGCTGTTGTTTTTACTTCATCCTCTGTACTGTCTTAGGGGAGAGGCTGGAACAATTAGGAAATCCTTAGTGGTTATGAGCAAAACTGTTATTGCCCAAGACAGCATAGCTCGATTGGTATAAAACCATTTAAGAGGAGACTTGAAATGTCTCAACTTAAAAATTGAATTATGAAAGGGAATGAAAAGTATCAGCCTACCGCATGAAAGATGTTCAGAAAAACTTTATGCAATTGTGGAATGAATTATCTTGTCCATGCCAGGGGAGAGTGACCAAAAGACCAGGTTCTGTCATTGTGGCAAGCTTCTTATTGGTCTCATTGGAACTGAACTTGGTTCTCTTTTGTTTGAAGCTGCTAACAGCAAACAACTCAAGAGGAAATGCAAATGGTTGTGATGCCTAAGAGAAGATCAACCTCACTAGAGTTTCAGGGAAAGCAAATGCAGGCTGGGCACGGTGGCTCACGTCAGTAATCCCAGAACTTTGGGAGGCCGAGGCGGGCAGATCACTTGAGGTCAGGAGTTTGAAACCAGCCTGGCCAATATGGCGAAGCCCCCTCTCTACTAAAACTACACAAATTAGTCGAGCGTAGTGGTGCACGCCTGTAATCCCAGCTACTCGGGAGGCTTAGGTAGGAGAATCTCTTGAAGCCGGGAGGTGGAGGTTGCAGTGACCCAAGATCACATCAGTGCACTCCAGCCTGGGTGACAGAGTGAGATTCTGTCTCAAAAAAAAAAAAAAAAAGCAAACAAACGATACCATTTTTTTCACCTATTAGGTTGGCAACAATTTCAAAAGATTAGGCAACATCCAAATGCTGGCAAAATTGTAAGGAAGTGTACACTCTTCCTGTATAGCTCCAGGGACTGTGAAATGTGAATTGCTGCAACCTTTGGGGGAAAGTCTTCTGGCTGTATTTATTAACAATAAAAACACACATTTATTAACAATAAAAAAGCAATCCTATTTTGGGGATTTTATTCTACGGGAATAAAACTGTCAGTACATAAGGATATATGGATAAGGCTATTTATCGCACCCTTATTTAAAGTAGGAAAACACTGGAAAATCCCTGAATGTTCAGGAATAGGGGAATAATTGATAAATTATGGCACAGGTGTTCTATGAAACATTATACAACTAATAAAAGAATGAGTTAGATGCAGATATATAGGCCTAGAGGTGTATTTGTGATAAACTATTAAGTGGAAAAAGCAGATTGCAAAGTAATATATGTGACACGATCCCATTTTCATAAAAAGTAAAAAAAAAAATTCCCTTAGAAATGTGTCTTTAAGTTGTGTTGGTTGGTATGAGTCTAGAGGAAAGAGAGTGATTATCTACAACCACGTGTGAAATTTGGTTATCTCAGTGGGGTAGAGGGAAGAGTATTCCCCTTTTCTTGGTATATTTCTATAGCTGGCATTCTGTACTTTTGTCATTTGCAATGAAATAAATTCAATAAAGTTTAGGTTATACAGGGAAAAACTCTTCATGTGATATGACTGGGTGATGCTCTTTCCCGTACAAGAATGCACAAGTGGCTGTGAGGGTTATAATGTATTGATCATCACCTTTGGAGTCAGGCACTGTGCTAAGAACTTTCCCTGAGCTATCGCTCTGGGAGGTCAATGCACAGGAAGAAACGAGGGTCACAGGGGTTAAATGACCTGCTCGAGGCCGCACAGCTAGAGCACAACAGAGCAGAGATTGGAACCCAGGTGTCTCTTATTCTGAAGCGACATTCTTAACTCCTACAAAATGCTCCCACACTGCAGCTGTGGCAGCTTCCTGCGGTCTTTCTAATAGATGGTTCCTCCTCTGGTCATATTTTTGCTTCCATTTTCTCTCTGCCATTACATTTAGTAACCATGAAAGGGAACTAACCTGTTGTTCTAAGACCTGGGATTTCAGTTTCCCGCTGGGCAGCAGGCAGTCTCACAAATGGGGAAACCAAGTCATGAGGATGGTTATCAGGTGCCTTCTACAGAGGGAACTGGACTGCGACATCTGTGAGCCTTGTTCCTTTCTGCTTCCTGTTAGTCAGTTGATGGTTTTGTTTTGTTTTCTTTTAATCTTATCTCCTGAGATTTCTCATCAACTCCCATTGCTTTCTCTATTGAGTAAGAATTCTGTGGATCTTTATCAGTAATTTCAACTGTGCAGTGTCAAAGAATTTCATTGCTAGAAACGATCTGAAAGATCACCCGAGTTGCTGTTTTCACACACGAGGAAACTGAGGCCCTGAAAGTTTGACTGGCTTGTCCAGGATCATAGGCTGCTCTGTAGTGCATTTGAGACTGCAACTGGCTGCCCTTGGGTTCCCATTCTGTATTCATGGTGTCAGCACAACTACAAGCAGCACTTCTAGTGTTTTCTCTTCTTTGGGGTCTCTGACAGCCAAGAAAATCTTCGTGGATGAGGGTATTTTTCTTTCTTCTTTTTTGTTTTGTTTTCTCTACTTGCTTTTACTTTTATGATGCTATTTGATTGATTACCTTGTTTTCAATTTTATTTATTGATTTTTGTTGTTTATAACTTACTGCACTGAATGGTTATATATTCATTTGGTTATTTTATTTATTTATTTTTGAGACAGAGGCTCACTCCATCGCCCAGGTTAGAGTTTAGAGTGCAGTGGCATAAGCTTGGCTCACTGCAACCTCCACCTGCTGGGTTCAAGCAATCTACTGCCTCAGCCACCCAAATAGCTGGGATTATAGGCGTGCATCACCATGCCCGCCTAATTTCTGTATTTTTAGTAGGGATGGGGTTTCATCATGTTGGTCGGGCTAGTCTCGAACTCCTGACCTCAAATTATCCACTCACCTTGTTCTCCCAGTTCTAGGATTCTAGGATTACAGGCGTGAGCCACAGCACCCGGCCAACATTTGGTTATTTTAAACAAAGGAAAAAAGAAAATGCAAACAGTACAGTAAAAAGTAATCCCACTCCAACTCCCAGTCCCCCTAGTTCCCCTCCTTAGAGGCAACTAATGTTACTACTAGTTTCTTGTTACCCTTCCTGAGGTATCTCAATAAATAATCTATTTTTGAGATTATTCCATATTAGTGCAGATAGCACTCATTATTTTTAATGGCTGCATGGGGTTAAATTATATTGTTAACTATTCCCCAAATGATGGACATGTTTCTAGTTTGTACCCTACAAACAATGCTATAGTTCATATCTCTGCACTGCATGTCTTTATACACTCGTACAAGTATCTTTGTTGGATAAACTTCTAGAAGTCGAACCGCTGGGTCAAAGGGTGTGTGCATTATAGATTTTGATGCTAGTTGAATGGATATCCAAAGCTATGGTGTTAATTTATATTCCCAACAGCAGTGTATGAGAGTCCTACTTCTCGCTACATTTGTCTAAGCTTTTAAAATACTGTCAATATTTCTTGTGGCTTTAATTTCTGCTTTTTCTTATGATGAGTGTGTTAGTTGGCTCCAGCTGCTATAACAAATTACCATAGACTGGGTGGCTTTAAACAACAGACATTTATTTCACACAGTTCTGGAGGCTGGAAAGTCCATGATCAGGTGCTGGCCATTTCAGTTCCTGGTAAGGACCCTCTTCTTGGTTATGTCTTCACACAGCAGAGAGAGAGAAGCAAACTCCCTTGTGTCTCATCCTATAAGGGCACTAATTCCATCACGAGGGCTCCACCCTTATGCTAATTACCTCCCAAGGGCTCCACCTTCAAATATCTTTACAGTGGTGAGTAGAGTTTCAACATATGAAGTTTGGGGAGGACACAAACATTCAGCCAATAACGAGTGAGGTTGAGTATCATTTTATATACAATCAAGTGTCAATGATGGGGATGCGTTCTGAGAAATGTAACATTGGTGATTTCCTCATTGTACAAACATCATAAAGTGCACTTGCACAAACCTAGGTGAGATAGTCTACTACACACATAGGCTAAATGGTATAGCCTATTGCTCCTAGGCTACAAACCTGTATGGCATGTTACTGTACTGAATACTGTAGGCAGTTGTAATATAATGGTGTTTGTGTATCTAAACACGTCTAAGCTTAGAAAAAGTACAGTACAAATATGGTATTATAATCTTATGGGACCATTGTCATATATGTGGTCCATTGTTGCCCGAAATGCAGTACATGACTGCATTTAAAAGGTGGTCTTCTCTATTCTGTAAACTGTCCAAGTCCTTTGTTCATGTTTCTATTAGGCTTTGCTCTGAAAGATTTATCATTATTATTTGAGTTTTCGAGAGAGGGTGTCTGTCACACAGGCTGAAGTGCAGTGACAAGATCATGGCTCACTGTAGCCTCAAATTCCTAGGCTCAAGCGATCCTCCTATCTCAGCCTCCCTGGTAGCTGGGATTACAGGTGAGCACCCAACTAATTTTTTTGTAGAGACGAGAGTTTGTCAGGTTGCCTTGGCTAGTCTTGAATTCCTGGACTCAAGCGATCCACTGGCCTTGGCCTCCCAAAGTGCTGGGACTACAGGTGTGAGCCACTGCACCTGGCCTATTACTATTTCTACTTAAACCTAAACCTGCTGAAGAATGACAACTTGGTCACCAGGTGAGTAGGATAAAACCACCTTCACCTCTGATGTAAATATATGGAATCTGATATGACGGGCATTATACCCTTGAATTGCTCAGGCCTAAGTAACACGGTGTACGTTGACAGAGTGGGTTTTTGTTTTTTACTTTTATCGACAGTATCTTTATTTATTTATTTTATTTAATTTTATTTTTTTTATGGAGTCTCGCTCTGTCACCCAGGCTGGTGTGTAGTGGCGTAATCTCTGTTCACTGCAACCTCTGCTTCCTGGGTTCAAACAATTCTCTTGTCTCAGCCTCCCAAGTAGCTGGGACTACAGGCACATGCCACCACACCCGGCTAATTTTCGTATTTTTAGTATTTTTAGTAGAGACAGGGTTTCATCATGTTGGCCAAGGTGGTCTCGAGCTCTTCACCTCAGGTGGTCTGCCTGACTTCGTTTTTCAAAGTGTATGGATTACAGGCGGGAGCCACTGCACCCGACCATCAACAGTATCTTAACAGAAATTCTCAATATTGGCCTGAGGTCATTGGGTCAGCAATCAGGATCAATTTTTGAAATTAGGAAATGAGGCTCAAAGAGTTAAACTATGTTGGTCAAAGTAATGCAATTACAGGGATGGCAAAGCCAGCCAGAGGCATCTTTCTAAGGAGCCTCCTGAATTCATGCTCGGGCTCTGGAGTCAGATGGACCTGGGTTTGAGCCATGCACTAACTGAAAGATTGGAGATGTCACTGCACACCTCTGAGTTTTACCTAATTACAGCCTAAGAATAATAACAATATCTACTTTGGGTGGTTGTTCTGCGGATTATGTGAAATAATGTAGGTAAGGACATTTATTGTAACAATATGTTGCATGATAATACACATTATAACATGTTGCTCATGAGTTTTGCTTTAGCAGTATTTGTGGTAGTTCCAAAACTCAGTTCACGTGTTTAAGACTTCTCTCCTTTTATTATACACTCTCATCTCTTCCCTGCTTTCCACTCTTCCTCTATTTTTTTTTTTTTTTTTTGAGACAGGGCCTCTCTCTGTCACTCAGGCTGGAGTACGGTGATGCGATCTCGGCTCACTGGGCTCTCTGCAGCCTCTGCCTCCAGGGCTCAAGTTATCCTCCCACCTCAGCCTCTCTAGTAGCTAGGGCTACAGGCACATGCCATACTACGCCTGGCTAATTTTTGTATTTTTTTTTTTTTTTTTTTTTGTCGTGACGGGGGGTCTTGCTACATTGCTCAGGCTGGTCTTAAACCTCGGCTAGGATTACCGGCGTGAGCCACTGTGCCAGCCATCGACTCTTCCTCTTTTAGCTTAGTTTAATCTGCCTGAAACAGCTGGCTGTTCCATGTTTGGAGACTTATTAGTGAAGACATTGTTTTCTCCTCCCCCTTTTCGGGGATCCGTTTCTTGAGGACTGGGAGAGCCTCTCTTCATAGCAGCACTCCTCCGGACTCCCAGGCCATATACTCTCATGAAATGTTGGTTATTGAATGAATGACGCCAGGAGAAAGGGTCTGCTCCCAACACAGCCTTAGCACAGTGCCTGGAAGTTATAACAGATTCTGGCACACAGCAGGAGCTCAGGAAACATTTATGTAATGAATGAATGAATGAATGAGTGCACACAGTAAACTAGGAGTAAGGGCTCAATAAACATTTCTGTATTAAACGCACAGTGCCTGGAACACAGTAAGCGCTCCCTCTATGGCAGCCATGAATATCCCTGGGCGAAGCCTGTGAAACCTTGTCCAAGAGCTTGGCTTCACTGTGCGCGGGTTCGAATCATAACTCCTCTTCCCAAGTGTGCGACCTCGGGCAAGTGACTTAATCCCTTTGTGCTTCAGTTTTCTCCTCTGTAAAAGGCGGACGGCAGCGCGAGCCTCCGAGGACACTCACCAGAGCACTCGGACCCGCTGCGTGGCTCACATCGCGGCCGCCGCGCCACGCCAGCCGACCTGGGCTGCGAGGGCACAGGCCGGGGGTCCTGCGCCCTCCTCCGCGGCCACCACGGGCGTGCCCGGGACCCACGGTCCCGCCCCGCCACGATCAGTGCACCGCGAGGGGGCGGGGCGGCCACGAGGAGCAGCCCACGGCAGCCACGGGCCGGCAGTCCGCCGCCCGCCGGGGAGCCCGGCCGCCCGCACTTCTTTCTCTCCCTCTCCCCGGCCCGAGAACCCGGCCGCGCTCGGCTCAGCAGCGCCTCCCGCGAGCCGCCGCCGCCGCCACCACTCCGGACCCCTCCCCCGCCCGCCCCTCGCTCCCCCCGCGCGGCCGGCGCCCGTCACGTGACCAGGCGCCAGCCAATGGCGGGCCGAGCCGCGGTCCGCGGCCGCCATTGCTGTCAGAGCAAGCGAGCCCGGGGAGGGAGGAGAAGCGAGGCTGACTGGGGAGGAGGGGGGGGTGGGGGAGGAAGAGGAAGGAGGGGACGTCGCTCGGCTGCCGGGGTCGCCCGCTGGCTTCGTCCGCACCCCCCCCTTCGCGAGTTCGCGCTCCGCGGCGGCGGCGGCTCCGAGGCGGCGGCGGCGGCTCCGGGGCTCGCCTCCCCTCGCGCGCCGGCGGGGGCCGAGGGGGAGTCGGTGGCTGGAGATAAACAAGGCGGCGGCAGCGGCAGCAGCGGCGGCGGCGGCGGCTGAGGAGCAGGGAAGGCGGAGGCGGCGGCCGGCCCGCAGCGCCGGCCCGGGAGGCAGCGGCGGCCCTGAGAGGCGGGGAGGGCGCCGGGCCGCACGGACAGCGCCCCCCGCCGCCGCCGAAACCGCCGCAGCCGCCGCCGCCGCCCGAGCAGGAAGGAGCCGCGCGGCCGCCGCGGACCCCCCCGCCAGCCCGGGCCCGCCGCCCCCGGCGCGGCGTCGCCGCGGCGCCTCCCGCCTGCCCGCCGGCCCGCCGGCCCTCGCGCCCTCCCCCGGCGGCGGCGGCGGCCCGGCCGCCCCGCGCTCCCCGGTGAGGCGCCGCCGCCCGGCCCGGCCTCGCCTCGGACGCCTCGCTCCGACATGCCCCGCTCTGGCGGCCGGGCTCGCGGAGGATCATGACTGCGGCAGCGAACTGGGTGGCGAACGGGGCGAGCCTGGAGGATTGTCACTCCAACCTCTTTTCGCTGGTGAGTAGCTGGGCTGCGGGGAGGGGGCTGTGCCGGGGAAGGGGGGGGTCCCCGACCTCCGCCGCGGACCAACTTTCTCCTCCCGCCGCCGGGACTTCGCCCCTCCCTCGCGTCTCCCCGCCGTTCGCCTCTCGCCGATTCTCCCCCTTTTGGATCGTCTCTCTCTCGCCTTGGATCCCATCCAGTGTTTATTTGGCTCTTTAAAAATCATTTGTGAGCGCGGCGCTCGGCGTGGAATTTGCATGTGGAAGTCTCGGAGCTGCGGATTCTGGGTCGCACTTCGAACGCCCACCCTCTGTTGCAATCGCACTCCCCTTCTCCTCCCCTTTCCCCCCTTTTTTCCCCCCGTAAATGTGGAAGGCTTTGCCTTGTGCTGCCGCGCCTCCGATCGGCAACCTCTTCTCCCGTTGTCGGATCGGCTGCCTGCCCGCCCGCCTGCATTTTGAATTTTTTAAAATTCCATAATGACACCTGCAATTTCGCCCTAAAATAGTTGATTGAATGCGATTGTGTCAGGAAAGGACTCTTGCAGCCGAAGCTCCCGCGATTGTAAACATCGACAGCCGCCTGCCTCTCGGGGCTTACTACGCTGGAGAGCCGTAAAGCCATTGCACTGAGCCGACGGAAGGTGGAGAAAGCTTTTTCTTCTTTCTCTCCTCCTGTGTCTTTTAAAAACTGTTTTCTTTATCCTAACAACGAATACACACACACACACACACACACACACACACACACACACAAAAGCAACAAGCTGGTCGGTTTGATAACATCGCTTTTATCTGCCTTCTCCTCTCTCGCTCTCTCTCTGTCTGATAATTGACAACTTTTCTTCGGATTTGAATCGCCTGCCTTAATCTTGAAGCAGTTAGGGTGTCAATTGTTCTCGTGGAAGCCTGGCACCCGCCGACGGCGTCTAGATTCATCGAAATTAAAAATGTATAGGGCTCCAGCAACTCTTTTCCTGGCGGTGGCAGTGACATTTGGTGGTAAATGCCATCTTTGCTTTTTATTGGGTCGTATTACCTACCTCTGAAAACATTCACGTTGTTAAACCTGGCGTTTAGGCTAATAATTGCAGTGCGTGGTCTTTAAATATGTGCTTTGTGCATGAGTTACTGTATGTATAGCTATGTGCCCAGGAGAGTACGAATTTGTTTAAATATTGAGCAAAGATTTGTAAACAGATGTAAGGCAATTACGTTTCAAGCATAGAATATAATTGGAAAATTGGCTGAACGGTTTATTTAATTTAGCCTTAAAAACACCCAACTTATTTTAAGTTGTGTACCCTGTTTTTTTTTTAGGGGGTGGTGAGTCCCTTTTGGAGAGCATGCATTTTGGAAATTTCTGTAACCCCCGCTGTAGATAGAAGCATTATTTCCCTCTTAATCCTTGTTTACACTGGATAAATAATTTAGTGTTCAAATTGTAATTAGTTACATTTAATTATGGGTGGCATAGATGCCTTTTTGCTATGAGACTAATGGAGAAATGCAAATTCTCGCCAACTTTTCAAATGAAAGTGTTACTTTATTAAATGTGTTACAATGCAGACCAAAAAATCGACACATGTGATTTTTACCTACAAAGACATAGTATCATTGCTCTCACTCTAGTAAAATCAGGTAAATTTTTTTAAATGAAATATTTTAATCCAGATATTTAGTCTTAAAATTCATTTATAAGTTGGAATTATTTCTCTTAGTATTATGATAATTTTCCCTTGATTTTTTGGTGTGGGAGTAAAACCCCCTTTTGCCTCTTCTTTTTCCCTCCTCAGCCTTATCATTTAGTATCAGTCAGGTTCAGGGACTTTCATAGATTAGCAAACATACTGATCAAGGGGTATTTAAAATGGTTTTTGTGTGGTTCCTGGTGACCACATTGACACTTACAGGTAATTAAAATAACCAAGTAGAGCGATCTCCCAAATTATCATATATTATGCTGACTGGTAATGGCTGTGTATATACGGATTCTGTAGACAAATGAAAGTATATGTATAGCCAGTCTTTAGGGTATATCATTTCTTTTGTCTTTTTTTTTTTTAAAAAAAAGCTTAAGTAAGGATGATAACGTTACAGAGATAAAATGCTTGAGATTCTTTTGGAGAAGCAATTTTGTAGGAGAGGATTCTGTACTTTGATAACTAACTAAAGGTTTGTGTTTGCGATATTTCTCCCCTAAACCTCTTTAAACCAAGGGATTGATTTTTGAATATGCTTTTTTAAAAAGAATTATTTTTTAAGTAGCAGCTTCGAACTAGAGAACCATAGTAATGCTTAGTTGATTTTTTTTTTAAAGGAACGTAGAATGTCTTCGTTCTCTTGTACATGGAGTGTGGATAAGGTGCTATTGAGGAAATCTAAATTAATGAAACTGCTGACTTGTACATTTTTCTGATTCCAAATTGAGATTTTTTTTTTTTTTAAATGCTATACAGCAGCAGCAACCTGGAATATTAAAAATATGTTGCCCAAAGTACATTGTATATCATAGTTATTTCTGAAGGAGATGTAATCCCTTGTTCAAAATCATGTTTTTTATAAGAACGCTTTATGGTTTAATAATAGCATGCATTTTTTTCTTTTGGCCTGCAGGGTTTTTTTGTTTTTTGTTTTTTTGCAGAGAAAAGTATTTATAAAGAATTTACCTAGATACTCTCATTAGTTAGATTGAAATAAGAGATTAAAGTTCTTTACCATGGTAATACCCACCCAGTTTCCATTACCTTGAGGTGTTCATTATGGCTTACCAAAAGTTGATTGTGCAATCAATGAGACACTTTAAGATTTCTGCTAGTCTTTTACTTATTTTCTGATTTTTTACTGCATGGAATTAACAAACAAATTCGTACTCTCCTGGGCACATAGCTATACATATTAATTTCTTTAATTTTTCAGCATCCGTTCCCTTTCCCTAACGTGTGAAAAATGCCATTGTGTATATATGATATGGGTCATTGTATGAGTTTCTTATTCTAACTGCTGTGAGACTTGTAGCTGCTGCATGAAGTGCATGCCTGGCTGTGCCTTTCTGACTCAAAACTATTTTCTTATGCTGTCCATCCATTTCTGGGTGACTTTTTATATATTCACTCAGTTAATCATTCAGTTAAGTGTGTTAAATCTGCCTTTTTGAAAAGTGTAACAGTGCACCCTATGGTATGTGAACTCATTCTTGTGAGAAGATGTAATTTCTGGATGTTAAGTAGATATTTATTTTTCTCGATTGAGATAATATGGAGAAAGTGATTTTGTGCCCTTTAACTAGATTTAAATATGTTCTCTTCGATATGAGGCAGTGATCTCTAATTCTTAGATATTTATGGTCCACTTTCATGTTTTATTTGCTTAGAATCTTCCTGACTATGGATAATTTGGTGATAATCTCAAATTCTTGCTGAATTGAGACACTCGTACACCCGTTAGTACGTAATTCCTATTGAAGACCATTAATTCTGTATTTGAAGTTTTTAAGATAATCTATTGTTGACCTACTTTCTTTTTGTCTTAAGGGGTTTTTTTTTGCAGAAAGGGAAGATAGTTGTAAATGTAGAAACTCTAAAATTATTATTATTTTTTTTGCACTAGAACAAAATAGGGTGGACTATGAAATGGAAATTAGGAAAAGGGAATGATTTCTCTAATTTTCAAAGTGCCAAAATACACAAGGTATTTTTTTGTACCAGTTCATTGTGATTTTATAATTTATGTTTAAAGCATTTTTTTCTATGATGGTTCATTTTCTTTGTTTTTATTTTTTATGTTTTTGAGACGGAGTTTCACCTTGTTGCTCAGGTTGGAGTGCAAAGGTGCCATCTCAGTTCACCGCAACCTCTGCCTCCCAGGTTCTAGTGATTCTCCTCCCTCAGCCTCCCGAATACCTGGGATTACAGGCATGCGCCACCACGCCCGGCTAATTTTGTATTTTTAGTAGAGACGGGGTTTCTTCATGTTGGTCAGGCTGGTCTCGAACTCCCGACCTTAGGTGATCCACCTGCCTCGGCCTCCCAAAGTGCTGGGATTACAGGCATGAGCCACTGCGTCTGGCTGTCATTTTCTGTAATGAAAATATTTACAATTTGTTAATGTATGTTTTCGGTTTAGCATTTTGTTGTTAGTAGCACATGGTGTTACAGTATTTATATATTTTTAATAGCAATAATTGCCACCCGGTAATAGTTGCCATATTAACCTCCAATTGCTAGTAAATATTTTTAAGTACATAATAGACAGCAATTTAAGGCATAGTGTAGCAGTTTACTGGACCGTTTTAAAGAGCCATTTGTACGTGTGATGAGTTCATAATTTTAAAGAGACAATAATGTACCTTAGGCCTGTATGCTACAAATATTTTGCTGTGGATGTTGCTTGAAGTACTCATTGGGAAGAAGTTAGGTAGGGCCTATTCTTTGTGAGAAGAATGGGCAAGGGGGTGCGTTTAGGATAGTATGTTTTTATTGAGTTTATGCCAGGTGCTTATATAGCTTGTCATTTTTTTTGTTTGTTTTGGTTTTTTTTTTTGAGACCAGAGTCCCACTCTGTCACCCAGGCTGGAGTGCAGTGGCGAAGTCTTGGCTCACTGCAACATTCAACTCCCGGGTTCAAGGGATTCTCTTGCCTCAGCCTCCCAGCAGCTGGGATTACAGGCGCCTGCCGCCATGCCTGTCTAATTTATTTGTGTTTTTAGTAGAAATGGGGTTTTGCCATGTTGGTCAGGCTGGTCTGGAACTCCTGACCTTGTGATCCGCCTGCCTCGGCCTCCCAAAGTGCTGGGATTACAGGCGTGAGCCACCGCGCCCGGGCAGCCTGGTTTTTAATTGTATTCCTTAACACTTCCAGAGATCTCTCTCACCAGTTTGTACTACTGCTATAAATTGTGATAACCAAGTTAATTTTGTTCCATAATTATTTTTGCCTAATAATTTAAAATTGAGATGAAACTCTTATCTCAATGAAAATATGTAAATACTACCATTTACATATTTATAAAATGAGAAACTTAGACAACAGAAAAATTGTTAATTTTTTATGAACAGTTAATTCAGCTGTCTCTTAACTTTGAATCAAAGAGTAGATTTTTTTTTGGAACATTTGACTTATTTTTGATTGAAGAAAATAACAATAATAACAATGTTCCCTTTCTTTAAAGCTAGTAGTAGGAGTACTGATTTGTGTGTGTGTGTGTGTGTTTTTGGAAGTGAATGATACATTTATTTCACAGGAGCTAACCAGTTAGCGAGATTAGACAAATTTTATGAGAATTAGTAGTATGGTTGAATATTAGGTATTACTATTATTATTGAACTGTGCATTGCAACTGTAGAAATGAAAAAAATAAATGCAACGTTGTTATTAGTGTCATTTATTTCAGATGTATTTTGTACAGATCTGCTTTACAAACTGTTGTGTGATGTTGGCCACCAGAATTTCTGTTTCGTTGTAACGTTTCTTTTTTTTTTTTTTTGAGATGGAGTCTTGCTCTGTGGCCCAGGCTGGCGTGCAGTGGCGCGATCGCGGCTCACTGCAAGCTCCGCCTCCCAGGTTCACGCCATCCTCCTGCCTCAGCCTCCCGAGTAGCTGGAACTACAGGCGCCCGCCACCATGCCTGGCTAATTTTTTTTTTGTATTTTTAGTAGAAACGGGGTTTCACCGTGTTAGCCAGGATGGTCTCGATCTCCTGATCTCGTGATCTGCCCGCCTTGGCCTCCCAAAGTGCTGGGATTACAGGCGTGAGCCACCGCACCTGGCCTGTCATAACATTTCTATTTTAAGAAATTACATTTAATGTACTTCAAAGTGAGGTAGTTAGGTAGCCTAAAAGTCTGTATAATATGGTAGCACGCGCACACACACGTATTTGTTTCATAGGACTCGCTTAGAGTTTCAGAATTAGCGAATCAGTATTTGTATGTGTTCTTGGAATGTAGGACATTTTTCCCCCTCTGGAGTCATTTAACTTCTTTCTGAGCTTGTTCAGATAATTTCCTTCCTTCCTTCCTTCCTTCCTTCCTTCCTTCCTTCCTTCCTTCCGTCCTTCCTTCCGTCCGTCCGTCCATCCGTTGGAGTCTCGCTCTGTCTCCAGGCTGGAGTGCAGTGGTGCGAAGTCACCTCGCTGCAACCTCCGCCTCCCGGGTTCAAGTGATTTTCCTGCCTCAGCCTCCCGAGTAGCTGGGACTACAGGCGCGCGCCACTATGCCCAGCTAATTTTTGTATTTTTTAGTAGAGATGGGGTTTCACCATGTTGGCCAGGATGGTCTCTATCTCTTGACCTTGTGATCCGCCCGCCTCGGCCCTCCAAAGTGCTGGGATTACAGGCTTGAGCCACCGCGCCCGGCTGATAATTTTCTTTTATAGTATATACTTTTATTGTTTATTTGAAAGATTTAAAGGTGTTAGCTTTGTTGTGTTGGGGGAATTCACTTCATTACATAGGGGAGATGATATTTCATTAATCTTAGTAAATATTAACATAAACGAATTCCAAATTCAGACTCATTTGCATGAATGAAATATGTATGCTTGCCCAATTTTTGTTTAGTATGGAGTCACTTATGTACATCAGCGTTTTCTGTCTTTGCTTTAGTTGATAAAACAATGGAGTAAAGGAACACGAATTTTAAACTATTTTTCTATTACTGAACTTTAAGATTATCTAGCTGGGCGTGGTGGCTCAAGCCTGTAATCCCATCACTTTGTGGGGAGGCCAAGGCGGGCGGATCACGAGGTCAGGAGATTGAGACCATCCTGGCCAACATGGTGAAACCCCGTCTCTACTAAAAATAGAAAAAAATCAGCTGGGTGTGGTGGTGCGCGTCTGTAATCCCAGCTACTTGGGAGGCTGAGGCAGGGGAATCGCTTCATTCCAGGAGGCAGAGGTTTCAGTGAGCCGAGATGGCGCCACTGCACTCCAGCCTGGCGACAGAGCGAGACTCTGTCTCAAAAAAAAAAAAAAAAAAAAAAAAAAAATTATCTGTGGTATAGAATAGATTTTATCCTCACATATTGGCTGTAATAATCCTCCTTTAGGAACTCCTGTTTTTCTTGCATTTATATTAGCATGTTTTAGTTATCTTTGTTGGAGTAGAGTTGTCCTCCTTTTTTTAAGTTATTAAAGTGTTTTTTAGAATATATTTTGATTCTAGTTTGAAAAAAAAAGAAAAATGCCTTGTATTTTTTCATTGACCTCTTTCTAGGTGACAGGAGAGTCAGTTGTGTCCAAGGCAAAATGTTATTTCATTGGCATTTCCATACTCTGGTTTACTGTGTATATTTCTGAGTGTTTATTTCTCATTCTAGATGAATTGTGGTGTAGAATCTAATTAAAACTGTATTTCTACTATTTTGAAATAGCGCAGAGCCTTGGCTGACAGCTTTCTACATTTTGTACTGTTTTTCAGTATAGTAAAATTCCATTACTGCTTTTCTTTTTTGTCTGTTTTGTTTTGTTTTGTTTTTGAGACAGTCTCCCTGTGTCACTCAGGCTGGAGTGCAGTGAGTTCAAGCAGTCCTCCCACCTCAGCCTCCCCAGATGTTGGGATTATAGGCATGAGCCGCTGCTCCCCGCCTCCATTACTGTTAAAGGATCCTCTTGAGTTGATTGCATCAAAATTTCATTTGTGTCTTTTTTTTTTTTTTTTGCATAGTTTAAATTTGTGGCTTTAACTTTAAAAGTAGATTGGGGGGGTGGGGAGGAGGGAGAGCATCAGGAAGAATAGTTAATGGACGCTGGGCTTAATACCTAGATGATAGGCCGTTGCGGTGCGGTGCTCAGGCCTGTAATCCCAGCACTTTGGGAGGTCGAGGCTGGCCGATCAGGAGGTCAGGAGATCGAGACCATCCTGGCCAACATGGTGAAACCTTGTCTCTACTAAAAATACAAAAAATAGCTGGGCGTGGTGTTGTGTGCTTGTAATCCCAGCCACTCGGGAGGCTGAGACAGAATCGCTTGAACTAGGGAGCTGGAGGTTTCGGTGAGCTGAGATTGCTCCACTGCACTCCAGCCTGGCGACAGAGCGAGACTGTCTCAAACAAAACAAAACAAAAAACAACAACAAAAAACCTAGGTGATGGGTTAATCTGTGCAGCGAATCACCATGGCACATGGTTACCTATGTAACAAAACCTGCACATGTACCCCAGAATTTAAAATAAAAGTTGATGGGGAAAAAAAATTGATAGAAGATAAAGCAGGAAAATATTTAAGTCTTCATTAGATCTTTTTACTTAATAAGTCTTAATTTGTATTAAGTCACTGAGTTGAATGTATTTAAGACATTTGATATTAAAATTAAATTGTAACAGACTTGTTTCAAATAAAATATGTAATTGTAAACAAGTTTTATGATATTGAGTAGAAATTTCAAAAATTGGTAATCTAAAAGGATATTAAACTGAATAATAATTATTGTGATCTTTTTTTTCTCCCTTAAAGAACATTGTCAAATTTATGAAGAAGTTTGTTTTTTTTTTTGCTGGGGGCAGGGGAGATAGGGTCTCACTATGTTGCTCAGGCGGTTTCAAACTCCTGGCCTCAAATGATCCTCCCGCCTTGGCCTCCCAAAGTACTGGGATTACAGGTGTGAGTATGAGGAAGTATTTTTGAGTATAATACAGGAGGCTTCCTCGTATTTCAGTATTATTAAGTAAGAAGGGTGATTAAATCTATCTGAACTTAATATGAGCGCTAATAAGGTATTCAAAAGAGTATAGTTGGTTTGGCAAAACATTTTATGTTGACAATTCTGACTATTGAATTTTCATGTCTTAAAGAGAAATAAGGAAAAACATGCATATATCTAACTCTGGAACATTTGGAAGTAGCTCCTAGTATTTGTGCCTGCGTATAAGCCTGGCACAGTCCTACTTAAGTTCAAATGTTACCTCCTCTCACTACCACAGGCAGAACTAGTTACCCTGGCTCCTGATATGTACCTCCCTCTGTGTACCTCTGAAAATCAGATGAGCTTCTGCAGGAGAGTGACCCTGTCGAAATCATCTTTGCTAGGTGCTCATTAACTATCTGTTAAGTGATTGAATTCCTGGACGATTATTCTCCATTCCTCAAGGGAGCTCTTACTGACCATTTGGGTCTTGATCACAAGTATGCTGTTTTTATTTCAGCTTATTTTGATGATTAACTCTGTGTTCTGAATATATTTTATCTAGACTTTATGTACTGTGGCTTGGTAATATTTTAGATGAAGTCTAGAAATTCCTTATTAAAGACAATTCCAACTGATCATGAGACATGTTCTTACTCCTCAAAGGAATAGGAATTCATTTAGTATTTAGATTTTCTGTAACATAGTAGACAACCTATAGATTTTTGAGCCTTCTGGGGATTTTGTTTGGGGGCTTGATCCAGAATTCCTTTGCTTTCATTCTTTAAGCTGTATAGCAGGGCTTTTGTTCAACGTTCAAAAGATTATTTTCTATGATCCCAGTAAAATGGGAAATAAACTGGTAGTAGGGAAACTTGAGTTGTATTAAACATTTTTACTAGTGACTCGCCAGCTTGATCACGTAATAGTTCTGTGCCTCAGTTTCTCCTGTAAACTTGGTGTTAATTTGGAGGGCAGGAGGCGTGAAAAATCATTTTGAGTACCTTTTAAGGAAAGCACTTTGGATGACTAGATGATGTTCTTTAATAGGAAAAGACCTTTAGTAAATTACAACTAAAGTTATAGAGTAGCCCAAGGCAGTTAACCAGGACATTGAAATGGTAAAATGACTTGTTTTAAGTATAGCGTTTATGTTGTGTTTGTGTTTTTTTCTAGGGAGCAGAGGATTAAATTGTTCTTCTGTCTTTCCTCATAAATAAGCCAAGATTGAGAAGAAAAACTTGAAATTCATCTTTAGTTTTTAACAGTTTTTCGTTACAACCATATATGATTCACAGTTGCATGGTGTGCCTTTAATGCACTGGGTGATTTTGCTGTACCAACTCTGAGCTATAGCTGGCTGAGATTGGGAATTGAACTGTGGCTCTTATTTGGTAGTTTAAGCTATTAATTCCTTGGCAGCTCTGGAGTGCTCTTTGAACTTTAAATAGCAGTTCTATTAACATTTTGAGATTTGTCTCAGGGAATGTCAGGAATAGTACTTAATAAATATATTTTTCTTCTTAAAGACTAAATCATGTTTTAGTTTGACACGCATGTCACAACCCTTACTGTGTTTTGAACAGAGAGAACTCAGCTACTGGCTAATTTCTATTTTCTGTTTAATAATGTGGCAGTATCTAAAAATATTGTTTAGCCTTGTTGAAGGAAGGAAAGCCCTCCCACAAATCTGTAGCGTTTGTATTAGTCATGTTGAATATGAATAGTGTTTTAAGTTGTATCTAGAGGTTTAGAATTTTACATGTAGGTGGTCTCCTGTGTTCTAAAGTATTAGAAAAAGTTAATTTGTAAGTTTGTTTTCACGAAAAAAACTCCTTTCTCTTGCTACAAATGATGGTTAGCCTATTTACCTTGTATATTGTACTTAATTAGGTGTGTTATAAAACTCAAATGCTATTTATGGCCCCATTTTTATGGGAATAAACTTACACTTAGTGTTCTCATGTAGATTGTCAGGAGCACCTTTTCTGAAACTGACTTAACAGTCCTGGCAGTCAGAGCAGACACTTCTCTGCTGCAGGAAGTGGGAGCTATAGCCCCTCTTCTAGGCCAAGGAGAGGATTGCTGTGTGGAAGAGCGTGGAGAGGTGAGGATGGCACCCTGTGGGAAGAGCAGCAGTTTTGAAGGCAGGTTTTCCTTTCCCTGCTTGTGGGCACCCACTGCTGCTTTCTCTTTGCTGATACTAGTGGCAGGTTCTGTGATGTCATCAGGAAAAGATGCTGTATTTCTTTGCATTTTAGCACTTCCATTCTCTTTCCTCTCCTCCTTCACTCAGCCCTGGAGACAAGCTTTCTGCTGGCTGTTACGTTTGCTAAATGAGGACTTCTGAGATCCAATGAGATGAAAAGGGTATTAGGGCTGAGATTGGATGGGGTAGCCAGTAAACAAATACTTAGAAATGTTAATGTTTTGTATGCCATGTTTGAGAAATTTGAGACATGTATTTTGGAATAATGTACATCAGAAATTATTAAAATCTAGCTTGGGTTAACAAAAGGGCTAGACTGAATGCGGAAAAAAGATCTGCATGCACTATTTAATTTCTGCAGAGGGAGAGTGACATGGACCACATAATATCTGATAATACTTTGTAGCCAGAGAAACCCGAAAGGGGAGTTATAAAACTGGATGTTGAAGGAATGGATGGATGTAGCTTGCTAGAGAAGAAGGGGAAGGGCATTCTTTGGAACCTTGACAATTCTTAGACTTTATTCTTGAGGATCTTTATTGAGGTGGTATGTAGGAGAACACTTCTAATTTATGGTCCTGGTTCTTGGCTTTCTTTTAAAAAACAGTACAAAGACTTATTGAAATTGAATTTTTATTAGGTGGAAAATTTGAAGTGTGGGCAGGCCAATTTAGATTAAGAAATGATGTTAAAATAATTTTCAGTTTTCTAAAATCAGTTCTGAACTTTAAAAAAGTGCTATATTACGCAAAATGCTAATGACTAAAGTGACAAATATTTCAGAAACTGGACAGACGTGAATCTTAAATGAGCAGATGGGATATGAAACTAAAACGGGAGATAATCCAAGACGATATAGAAACTATTATGAGAAGTGAATTGAGGAAAAACAAGTGTGTTAAATGGTATTACATTTAATAATGTGTTTAAAAGCCTTTCTAGGACTGCTCTCTTACACAGACAAATTAGAATTGTTGAACTGTGTAACCCTTCATTGTTTAAATTCTGTGCGTTGAAAACAAATTCGATTTTGGTTTAGGATTACTTCTCATGAAGCCTAGGCTTTTAAGTTGTGAAGGTATGGGTTATATGTGCTTTAAATAGACAATCTAACTTGCTTTCTCTGACATAAAAGTAAATAGATGAAATAATGGTGATTTTCAGAGACAATCGTGGTGAACCTTGAAGGAGAGAGGTGTAAGGAGTGAAAGAGAGGGAAGATTTGCTGTTTGGTCAGCTTGGTAGTTCAAATAATTGTATTTGACTGTTGAGAGTAGAATCTCAGATAAGTGGGTTGAGGAATGAATGAATGGCAAGATAAGCCAGTACAGACACTTTTCAGTTCTATCTGTCTGTCTAATCACTCTAGAGATGGGGGTTGGATGGGCAGTGGGATCTTGCTGTGTTACCCAGGCTGGACTTGAACTCCGGGACTCAAGTAATCCTCTTGCCTCAGCCTCTGGAGTAGCTGGAACTTCAGGCGTGCACCATTGTGTGCAGCTTACTTTTAAGTTTGATTCAGAAGGTTGATTGTGAAGCAAGCAGGAATGGGGGAGTAGGGGAGGGTAAGAGCCTGAAAGGTAGATCTGTGTTTGTCGACTTTGGAGCAACAATAGTGGAAAGACAGAAGGAAAGATGGAAGATACAAGGAAAGTTGATAAAACAAGCCTGGCTGGAGGATGGTTATCAAAAAGCCAGCCGGTAGTGTTAGTGCTAGAAAAGATTAAGACACCTCTTAGAAATACAAGATGTGATGATCTAAGAAAGGAATAAGTGTGAAGGAAGTGGGAAACAATCTCAATCTTATAACTTGAGTGTTTTTTGAGTTCAAGGATTAAAAGTAGTGAGCTTGAGCCTGAATAAACAAAATCAATTATTAAAAATTTTAGCTAGAAATTTTCCATTTTGTTAGTTGATTGCAGCAATCATTTTATTTTTGTTACCTTCCTTTAAAGGTTTTAAAGAGTTTTACAGTTTCGCAAGTATAAAACTGATTTTGAACTAGACATATCAGAACTGACACATATCTGCTGAAATGAGAAGTATTGTTCAAAGTAGGCCCCCTTGAAATGGATCAAATAATGTTGCCATTGTTTATAAATTTTTTTGTACTTTTCCTTTGGAATTGCTTTTAGAGACAGTTTAGTTGGCTGCCCCGGAAAATCTTATTTTAAGATTTGCCTCTTTAGTCAGTGTCTTCTCTCTTTGCAGTTTATTATTTTAGTTCTGCTTTTTGCTCTAAACTGTGCCTAAGAGTTAACAGTTTAGTACCCTTCTGATGAGAGCCTTGCTGCTGATGAGTGAAAGCCCAGGGAAAGCTCCATTTTGGGTATATTGGCATACATATGTTGTGGATGTATGCCAGGAATTCCAGCCTTGCTTGAACCTCTGCCTTCTCAGGTTCTCAGTCTAGCGGTTCAATGTACTTTGTTTTCATACAGCTTCAGTGGAGGTGGGTTTAGCAATCCGTTGATTGGCAAGACAGGATATTGGGACCAATTAAGTGGTGGTGGTATTTTTGCTTTTTGAGGATCAAGGCAAATTATCCTAAGGGTAGAGTAGAATTCTATGTTGTGTCTTCTCTCTGTCTGACTAGCAAGAGTCAGACATCAAATTGAGGCTCATTTTAGAGCCTTGGGATAAATAAATAAATGTATCCTGTTGAGATAATCTCTTAAGGTTTAAACTGAAGTTTGGTTTGTGTGATAGCCAGCTTCTTACCTTTGACCACTTGGGTTGCCTCATTCATTGGAGACTGCCTAGTAAGATAGCTAATAGCTAGCCCACACATATTGTCTCAGTAATTTCTTCCACAGTTGGAGATTAGCACAATAGAATTTAGAATTATACTTTATAGTAGTCTGCCTGAATAGTTAGTGTGGGAGGAGGTGCAGAGGACCCTTTACCTGTAGTAGGGATGTCTCTACTAGTTGTTTAGATTACAAGTTGCAGTGGCAAGTATTATTTCTGTTTTTCAATTCAGAAATATAATGAGATTTTTAGACCTTTTCTCAGTCAGTTTTACTTTTTTTGGTCTTCAGATTACATAGTTTAATTTATAATTCTTTTTTAGTTTTTTTACATAATACAGGAGAATGGAAATCCTATCAGAAAGTGTTGTGATGTAATCCTAGAGCTATAGATATATTAGGAAAATTTAGCTACATAATAGTTATTCTAAACAAATAAGAAAAGGTACTTTAGAAATTTTCAGATTTATGACACCTGAGCCGTTTAGCATTTAGAATTTATATCAGAGCATGAATCTTCATCTTAGCAACTAAAAAGCACAAATATTTGCCTCCTGAGATACAAGTTCTTAACTAACATTTAAGTTACTAAAAACACAGTTTTCAAGGTGTGTCACTTTAACCTGCAAAGTGTAATCATCTGCACAGATTGAATCAGGTTTCATGATCCCAAATAGACTACATTCATTAGTTGTCTATAAATTACTTGAGAGAGATATGTATGAAAATGATATTTTGTTGCTATCTGGTGATAAGGTTGTGAAACTGAGCTTTGCAACCCAGACAGATGGTGCTATTCTTGAATCTGCAAGATCCTTTAACATTTAATTAAACAGTGGAATGATTTTCATGAGAATCCATAGTTTGTTGTATATAAGCTAATAAGCTGGCTTTAGTAAATTGTATAAATTTGATTTGAAGTAGAAGAATTACCTATTCTAGGAAACTTTTCTAATGAATGTTAAGACGAATAACTTGTGTTAGTGGTTTATATGGTAAACTCAAGGAATATTCCAGATGGAAAAACAAGTGGGACTCACTAAGGTAGGCGTTTATCTTCTAAAGTAACTTTGATTTTGTTGCCCAACTTTCTCATATGGTAGGTGTGATATGCTGTTAAGAACCCACAGAGCTGACTTGAACAATTTCCAGAAAGCTGTGAGAAATTTAGTTATATATGTTAACACCCATTTTAGAAAATATCTATTGATTTAGATTCCTTGTAATCTATCTTATATTTTAATTTTGGAATCGAAAATAGAAATAAGTAAAACAGCCCAGTCTAGTTTTAATATGTTATGTGAACATAACGCTTTAGCCATTTGTAAAAGTTTGAGTTTGGTGGTAATATTATATGACGGAGATGAATGATTTTTTAGTTATATAAATAATTATGTAAATACTACAATAATAGACCATACAACATTTTTAGACATCATTGCAAATATTCTCTTTTATTAAATTTACCTTTTCTTTAATACCTATTTTTTAATAGGTAGAAGATAATGTAATGACTGATGGCCAGATTGAAGGACATGAAGGAGTTGGGAGTTAATTCTGTATGCACAGAGGAATGCCTGAACTGTTTTAAAGAGGATAATGGCATGATGAGATTTATGTTTTAGAGAGAAAACCCATGTGGGCCCTGTGGAGTATGGATTGTCATAGACAAAAAACCAAAGGCAGGAAGAAGCTCTTAGAACAGTCTAGGTGTGAGAAATAATGCAGGGGCAGTAGGAATGGAGAGAAGGAAATGGATCGAGTAATATTTTGGAGGTAGAGTTGACAGGCTTTGGTGATCAATTATAAATATGCCATAGAACAGGAATCAAGTGATAAATAGATGTTCTTGGTTTTATGGCATTTGCATTCTTGTGTATACAAAACGGGGAGGAACAGTTGGCAACATCTATCTGCTGAAGTTGTTAAGCAGTAGACTTAAGCTTTGATCACAAGTCTGTATATAAGAAAGTATTCACTGAGCCTGGGTTCTTGCTGTTGAACCCTACAGAAATCAAAGTTTTAAAGCAGGGAGTGGTGAAAAGAAAGTGAAAACAAACGTTGGCATTTATAATCTGCCTGTTTCCAGAGGTTTTTTTTTTTTTTTTTTTTTTTTTGAGACCGAGTCTGTGTTGCCCAGGCTGGAGTACAGTGGCACAATCTCGGCTCACTGCAACCTCCGCCTCCCAGGTTCAAGTGATTCTTCCGCCTCAGCCTCCTGAGTAGCTGGGACTACAGGCACCCACGACCATGCCCGGCTAATTTTTGTATTTTTGTAGAGACACGGGGTTTCACTGTTTTGCCTAGGCTGGTCTTGAACTGTTGACCTGAAGTGATCCACTTGCCTTGGCGTCCCAAAGTGCTGGGATTACAGGCATGAGCCACCATGCCCGGCCTACAGAAAATATTTTAGACAATGAGAGTAGGTTTTATAAGGGAAGGGGGGCAGAGAAAAAAGGTGGGGAAGATAGGAGAAGGCAAGTCTGCTGCGATGGGTAGAGTGGGGCCTTTGGCAGGTCGTGGGTGGAGACGGTAGTAATTGGAGGTGTGAATTTTGGCAGGGGAAGATTCATGCAAGTTTAGTTATAAGAAATGGGCATGGAAAAGTCCTAATAGGAAGAAAGAAAAGGTGGGCAGGGGAAGGGTAACCTAACAGCAGTTGGCTCTGTATCAGCCTTTGTTACCTAGAGCATCTACTTTTAATAGTGGTAAGCTCAGAAAGCAGATGCATTTTCCTCCTGCAGATCGCTTTGGGATATTCTTGTTTAATTTTTTACATGAAGGTTTTGTTTATATTAATTTCAAATCAGTGATATTTTTGCTAAGAGGGTGAAATAGACATTCCCCCTGTTTTCCTTCATGCCTTTGTGGAAATGGCCAGATTTGGGGAACCAGTGGATAGAATAGCGGGGGCATTTGTAGAGACCACAAACCAGTGTTTATCATTGGTATTTATTCCTTATTTTGATTTTGATTTCTTTCAAATTTTTGTTCCTATCATTCTATTCTTTGTTTCTTTGGCACTTAGCTTTCTGAGTGCACAATTTTTTTTTTTTTTGTTATTGAGAGCGTAATTATTATGCCATGTTGTATTTTTGCCTCACATGTTGGAGACATTTTTCCTTCCTCGTTCCACGCCTCTCTCTCCATACCCCCTTTTCCTTTTTTCAGCACATTCCTGGGCTCCTTGTGTTCAGGAGTGCAACCCCATCTGTTGGACTTTTATGTGCATCACCAGTGCTCAGTTAAGCGCTAAAATGGACATAGGCACTTCAGAACGTTTTGATGTAATCTCCTTGGTGTGGTGGGGACCCTTTCCAGTCGTTCTGAGTGCACTTATTGGCACAGTGTGTACTATCCATTGTAGATTGGCTGTAAATTAATTCAGCCTTCATATGTGGGGAGGTTTTTCACTTGGCTACCCTGAAGGTAAAGAGTTGGCTTTCCTGCAGTTGTCATTTTTCTTTACTTTCTCTCCAAGTGAGGTAGTACTAATGAAATACAAAATATTTCCAAGAAATACAACTTCCAAGAAATGAAAACTGTAAAACATTTGCCCGTGTTCCAGCCGCTCCATTAGATCAGATTTACCCCAATTCTTCTTCTGTTCTTGTTAATGTGTACATTTTTGTACATAGATGTAGTCACAGTGTAAATAGAATTCTTTATTCAGCTGTACTCACTAACATATTTCGCATGTGCTTATAATTTTCATAATTACAATTTTAGTGGAAAAGTAATTTCCTTTAAAAATTTAATACAATTTTATGTAATTAGTGTGAGCTTCAAACAGTATGGAAGTGTCTAACACAAAACATGAAAGATCCCTCCCCTCACCTTCAGGAAGGTAACTTCCAGAGGTTTAATTTGTATTATTCCAGATTTTTTTCCTTGCTTTTGTATGTGTCAAAATTGTTTTATTAGATATTGAATAGATAAGAAGAGCATGTGTAAATCACACATAAGGTAGAAAGATTCATGGTACAGTGAACACCCATGTACCTAATACCCAGTTTAAGAGAAAGAACTTTTCACCATTTATGGAGTCCTGTCTGTGCTCTTCCTCTCCCATTCTCTTTTCTCTCCCTTTTGAAGTAACTCTTACTTCAATTTCATGTGTATCCTTCTTTAATTTTTAAAGTTTTAATTACATATGTATTTATATGTATACTTTTACATGTTTTTGGACTTTTAATATTGAATCATATTCTTTTGCAAACTGCCTTTAATGTTACGTTCCCACAATTCTACAGTTGTAGTTCTCCCAGTTTATGCATTCTGTTGGTGATGGACAGATTTGTACTTAAAAAAATTACAGATAAGAAATAATTCTCCACCTTTTCCTGCAGTGTGCTTTTTCCGCTTAACATTGTCTTCAAGTATTTTTATGTCAGTAAATTTAGATGTAGTTTACTCATTTTTATTATGTTTTTGAGCAGTTATATCCTGTTTGATAAGATGGATGTACTATTGTTTGTTTAACCATCAACTATGAGAAACGTTAAGATTCTTTCAATTTTTTGCTGTGTAGTACAGTTATACATTAAAATTGGAAAGTTATAGCCATAAACAGTTTAAAAAGATGTGTCAGTTTACATTTCTATGGATAATATATAATGCCTATTTTTTTCTGTCCCTGCCTGTAATGGAACTTACTCATTTTAACTTCTGCCTCTGCCAAAAAAAAAAAAAACCCTCAATATTTAAATTTTCAATTTTTGGATTTCTCGTGAGATTATGAGCATCTTTTCATCTGTATGGGTATCCAGATTTCTTCTGTGAGTTTATTTTTCAAGTGTTTAATCTCTAAAAAGCCTTTCGTTGTTTTTTTTTTTTTCCTGAGATGGAGTCTCGCTCTGTCGCCCAGGCTGGAGTGCAGTGGCGTAATCTCGCTCAGTGCAACCTCCGCCTCCCGGGTTCAAGTGATTCTCCCACCTCAGCCTCCTACGTAGCTGGGACTACAAGTGCGTGCCACCATGCCAGGCTAATTTTTGTATTTTTAGTAGAGGCGGAGGTTTCACCATGTTGGCCAGGCTGGTCTTGAACTCATGATCTGAG
This sequence comes from Nomascus leucogenys, assembly GCF_006542625.1. Classification (NCBI taxonomy): domain Eukaryota; kingdom Metazoa; phylum Chordata; class Mammalia; order Primates; family Hylobatidae; genus Nomascus; species Nomascus leucogenys. The sequence continues at coordinate 83,441,521 of NC_044390.1, read as the reverse complement.
GTGGTCCGCCCACCTCGGCCTCCCAAAGTGCTGGGATTACAGGTGTGGGCTATGGCGTCCAGCCGTTCTTTTTCTTTTTATAATAAAGTTTCCAACCACTCACTAAAAGGAATCTGTATTTCAAGTCAGACCTTTACACGTTCTCATCTCAGAGCTTTTGCTGTTTGTAAAGAGTGCTTGCTGCAGGCCTTGCACTGCTTAACTACCAGCTACATGCATTTTCTCATGCTCACAAGGTCCTTTTGAGGTAGATTCTACTATTCTCATTTTTCAGATAAGAAAACTGAAGCAAGAAATTTAAGTAGCTTTTCCAAGGTCACACAGGAGCTGAATCTCTTGATTCAGAGCCTGAACTTTTAACCAGTAGTACATTTGTATTTTATGTTTTTCTTTCTTCTATCTAAATTCTTTTAGGACTTCAATGAAGCTCCTCCTAGCTATTCCAAACATTATTGGTCTCTTTCTTTTTTGAGCCTTTTAAAAGTTAACAGTGTAGACCATATAATTTAGTACAAGTGCTAAGGTAGAAATCACTGGAGCATATAGATTTGTCTGAGATTAATGGAGTGATATACAGTTTACATTTTTTTAAAGTTTCATCAGAGATTAATGGAGTAATATACAGCCTATAGTTTCTTCCCAGAGATAGGGAAATAGATTTTTTTTTTTCTCTTAGACTGTTCCAAATTGAGGAATCATTTGGAAAATGAAAAATTATAAAGATAGTTTATTGTTTTGATTGATGACTGGGGCAACGTTAAAAAACCTACATAACCATGTGATCTAAAAAATAAAATGATCACCTCGATAAATCTTTTAGTTTTTTTAAAAGTAAAAGCCAGTTATTAAAATATCAAAATGATTTAGTATCACAATCATATGCTTATTTAAAAATAGACAAATAGCTTAAAAAGTAATCTCTTTTTCTGTACAGGCAGCTTGGAGGCATGCATTTTACAACTGATTTGGTTATCAAGGGATCTGGGCTCTTTCTGTCTTGTTACTACACTGTTCTTAGTTTATGCCATTAGTAGCATATAGTTCAAGATGGCTATTCAGACTCCAGTCATCAAGGTTGCATTCTAGGTTAGGAGGAGGTGGAAATGTGGGAAGGACACACCATCCTTTAAGGAAACCTGCAGGAAGTTGCCTATAACACTTCTGGCCATACTTCAAGGCCTTACTTAACTTCAGGGAGGCTGGGAGATGTAATTCTTTGAGTGGGCATGTTGTTATCCACAGCAGTGTAAAGTGTATGTTACTATGGGGGAAGGAGCCATTCATGTTTGTGTAGACAGTGCCTGCCTCATAAATAATATACGTTTCTGTTTATAGTCTGTTACTGCAGCTGAGAAGCAAACCATCTTAATATCACTAATGAACTTCATTAAATAGTTCAATTCCCAGAAATTTCACAAGAATTCTCTTATAGTTAAGGTTAACAAATACAAATCATTTAACCAGTGTCCTGAAGTAGTCAGACATGAAAATAATTTATTTGAAAATATTGTGTATACTTTCTAAAAGATTTACACTTAACAGGAGATGTGCAAGACGATACTTTGGTTTTATTAAAAGTAGTTTGTTTCGGGCTGGGCATGGTGGCTCGCCTGTAATCCCAGCACTTTGGGAAGCCAAGGTGGGCGGTCAAGAGATTGAGACCATCTTGGCCAACATGGTGAAACCTTGTCTCTACTAAAAATACAAAAATTAGCTGGGCAAGGTGGCGCACGTCTGTAGTCCCAGCTACTCTGGAGGCTGAGGCGGGAGAATCGCTTGAACCCAGGAGGCGGAGGTTGCAGTGAGCTGAGATCAATCCATTGCACTCCAGCCTGGCGACAGAGCAAGATTCCATCTCAAAAAAAAAAAAAGTAGTTTGTTTCCTTTGAGAGATTGTTTACATGGATTCTTCCCATTAATACATACATTTTTTATTATATTTATTGAGGTATACTTTACATCCAATAAAATATACTCACTTTAAGTGTACGGTTTCATAAGTTTGACAAATGTGTACATCTGTGAAACCACTGAAATCAAAGTAGAGAACATTTTTATGATGCAAAAAAGTTCATACATGTCCTTTTGCAGTCAGGGTCTCCCCCTTACCCCTCAGCCTTCGTCCCCTCCAGGCAACTACTAATCTGCTGTTACTGTAGAATCATTTTGCCCTTTCTATGGAATCATATAGTATGTAATCCTTATTTCTGGTTTCATATTATTGCTTAAGTAGGTTTTTTTTTTTTTTTTTTTTGCTAAATAGTAGTCTCTTTTTTGGATATGCCACAATTTGCTGTTGGCTGTGAAAATCAATGTACTGCTTTTTGGGTGGGACATATGTTTTTATTTCTGTAAATAACTAGGAGTTTCACTTTATAAAGAACTGCCAAACTTGCAAAAAATGTTTGTATCATTTAATATCCCATGAGTTTTATAGGAGTTCTAATTGCTCTGCATTCTTGCAGCTGTAGTACAATGAATTTTAAAAAATTTCAGCCATCTTTGTGGTGTGTAGTACATGTTGTGAATCTTTTATCTAAAATGCTTGGAACCACAAGTGTTTTGGAGTTTGGATTTTTTCAGATTTGGGCATATTTGCATTATACTGGTTGATCATCCCTACTCTGAAAATCTAAAATTTGGAATTTCCTTTGAGTGTCGTGTTGGCATGCAAAAAGTTTTGATTTTGGAGCATTTTGGATTTTTGAATTAGGGATGTGCAGTATGTAGTAACTTATTTCAGTTTGTAATTTTTTTAGAACAAATGAAGTTTAACATCATTGCATGTGCATATTAAGTCATTCGTATATCTTTTGGGAAATGTCTCTTCACATCTTTTGCCCAATTTAAAAATTAGGTTGTTTTCTTATTTAATTGGAAGAATTCTTGGAATATCCTGGATACAAGTTCATTGGCAGACAGATGTATTACAAATGTATTCTCCTAATTTGTGGTGTGCCTTTTCATTTTCTCACTGTCTTCTTTGAAGAACAAAAGTTTTAAATTTTGATTAAGTTCATTACTACTTTTATAAATCTATACTTTTCATGTCCTGAGACATCTTTGCCATCCCAAAGTAGGAAAGTTTTTTTCTTATTTCTTCCAGAAGTTTTACAGCATTAGTTAATTAGGTTTAGGCTTGCAATCCAGTAACTTATTTTAAGTTAATTTATATGGTGTAAGATAAGGATTGAAGTTCTGGTTTTGTTTTGCATATGTATAGCAAATTATTTAAACATCATTTGTTGAAGACTTTTCTTATTGAATGACCTTAGAATCTTTGTTAAAAATTAATGGAATGTATATGTGCATTGCTTTTTTCTGGGCTCTATATTCTGTTCCTTTGATCTACATGTCATGCCAGTACTACCCTATGATGATTACTGAAATTTTATGTCTTGAAATTAGTTAGGATAAATTCTCTGACTTTGTTCTTTTACAAATTGTTTTGATTCTTCTGGGCGTTTTGCATTTCAATGTAAGTTTTAGGATCAGCCTGTCAATTCAAATTTTTTTTTTCTGTGGGGATTTGTTTGTGATTGTATTGAATCTGTAGATCAAATTGGGAAAATTGACATTTCAACAATTTTAAATCTTTCAGTTCATGAACATGGTCTAGATTTCTCTAGATATTTAATAGATAGATTTCTCTAGATATTTAATTTCTCTCAACATTGTTCCGTAGTTCTTAGTATATAGATTTGGAACATATTTTTATCAGATATATTCCTAAGTAGGTTGTGTTTTTCAATGCTGTTTTAATGGCTATTATTTTAGAGTATTCCCCCCGACCCGCTTTGGACACAGAGTCTCACTCTGTCACCCAGGCTGGGTGCAGTTGTGCAATCTTAGCTGACTGTAACCTCTGCCTCTCCAGTTCAAGCAGTTCCCCTGCCTCAGCCAGGAGAATCCCGGTAGCTGGGATTACAGGTGTGTGCCACCATGCCTGGCTAATTTGTTTGTATTTTTAGTAGAGACAGAGTTTCGCCATGTTGACGAAGGTGGTCTTGAACTCCTGACCTAAAGTGATCTGTCTGCCTTGGCTTCCCAAAGTGCTAGGATTACAGGTGTGAGCCACTGCACCAGGCCATTTGAGAGTATTTTTTGACATGTTTAATGTTAGTTTATAGAAATGCCATTAATTTTTGGATGTTGATTCTGTACACTGCAACTTTCCTAAGCTTTATTAGTTGTAGTAGCTTTTTTGTAAATCCTTGGATTTTAAAAAATGTACGTGATGATGTTATCTGCAATTATAGATGGGTTTATGTCTTCTTTGTAATTTGTATTTTACTACTTTTTCTTGCTTCATTGCATTGATTAGGACCTACAGGGCAGTATTGAATAGAAGTAGTAAGAGTATACATCCTTACCTTGTTCCTATTCTTGGGCAGAAAATATTCACTCTTCTCATTGTTGACATTAGCTTTGAATTTTCTGATGTCCCCGTAAGGTTGAGAAAGTTCTCTTTAATTCTTAGTTTTTAAAATACCATGAAAGTGGCTGGGCTCACACCTGTAATCCCAGCAATTTGGGAGGCCGAGGTGAGTGGATAACTTGAGGTCAGGGGTTCGAGACCAGCCTGGCCAATGTGGTGAAACCCCGTCTGTACTAAAAATACAAAAAATTAGCCTGGCATGGTGGCAGATGCCTGTAATCTCAGCTACTCAGGAGGCTGAGGCACGAGAATCTCTTGAACCCAGGAGGCAAAGGTTGCAGCAAGCGGGTATTGCGCCACTGCACTCCAGCCTGGGTGACAGAGTGAGACTGTCTTAAAAAAAAAAAAAAAAAAAAAAGAAAAGCCGTGAAGGTGGGTGTTGATTTTTGTTAAATGTTTTTTTCTGCATCTATTGAGATGATCATAGGTTTTGGTCTTTTAATGTGGTGAATTATACTGATGGGCTTCTAAATGTTGAACTAAGCTTGAATTCCACAACAAACCTTACTTAAGCTCATGGTATTATTATTATGTGTTGTTAGATTTGATGTGCTAATATTTCGTTAATGGTTTTTCCATCTGTGTTTATGAAGGATATTGGCATGTACATTTCTTATAATCTCTGCTTTTGGTATCATGGGTAATGTTGGAGTCACAAAATAGTTTGGGAAATAGTCCCTCCTTTGTTTCCTGAAAGAGTTTGTGCAGGACTAGTGATATTTTTTCCTTAGATGTTCGATAGAATTCACCAGTGAAGCTATATTGCCTTGGAGATTTTCTTGTGGGAAGGTTTGAAACCATGAATTCCATGTCCTTTTTTTTTTTTTGAGATGGAGTTTTGCTGTTATTGCCCTGGCTAGAGTGCAATGGCACCATCTTGGCTCAGTGCAACCTCCGCCCCCCTCCCCCACCCAGGTTCAAGATATTCTCCTGCCTCAGCCTCCCAAGTAGCTGTGATTACAGGTGCACACCAACACATCTGGCTAGTTTTTGTATTTTTAGTAGAGATGGGGTTTCGCCACCTTGACCAGGCTGGTCTTGAACTCCTGACCTTAGGTGATCCACCTGCCTCGGCCTCCCAAAGTGTTAGGATTACAGGCGTGAGCCATCACGCCTAGCCCTCCATGTCTTTAACAGATACAGAGTTGTTCAGATTTTCTGTTTCTTTGTTAATTTGGTAAAGGAATTTTGTTCATTTAACCTGAGTTTTATTTATTGGCACAAAAATTGTCTATAATAATTCCCCTATCGTTTTAGTGTTTTTAGAATGTGTGGTAATGCCTCCCCTTTTGTTCCTGATATTGGTAGTGTGTCTATTCTTTCCCTCTTGATTAGCCTAGTGAGCGTTTGTTAATTTTACTAATCTTTTTAAAGCACCAGCTTTTTGTTTTCTTTTTTTCTGTATTATCAAATTTGTTTTATGTCTTATCTATTAATATTTCTTCTCTTTTCCACATTATTTCCTTTCTTCTATTTACTTTTGGTTTAATTTCTTCTTCCTTTTATAGCTTCTGAAGGTAGATGCTTAGACCACTGATTTTATGCCCTTTTATTATTATTATTTTTTGAGACACATTGTCAGTCTGTCACCCAGGCTGGTGTGCAGTGGAGCAGTCACAGCTCACTGCAACCTCAGTGTCCTGGGCTCAAGTGATCCTCTCACCTCAGACACCTGAGTAGCTGGGACCACAGGCATGTGCCACCACACCTGGCTAATTTTTTTTTTTTTTTTTTTTTAGTAGAGACAAAGTTTTGTCATGTTGGCCATGCTGGATTTTATGCCTTTCTAATACAAATATTTAGAGCCACAGATTTCTCCTTGAACACTGTTTTATGGACTAGCGTATGGTTTTTCTCAGTGAATGTTCCATGTGCATTTGGAAAACAAGTATTTTGCTGCTGTTGGTGTAATGTTTTATAAATGTCTATTTGGTTATTTTGGTTGATAGTGTTGTTCATGTTTTTTTTTTTCCTTATTAATTTTATGTCTACTTGTTCTATTGCTGAGAGGAGGCCTATTGAAGTCTCCAGTTATAATTTTGGATTTCTCTTTTTCTTTTTCAGATATTTTTCCTTTATATATTTTGAAGCTCTGTTATTAGGTGCCTAGACATTTGAGTTTTTTTATGTTTTCTTGAAGAATTGACATTTTTATCATTACAATTCTTTTTCCTTATTGCTAGTAATAGTACTTCTCTTCGTGTCAACTTTGATATTAATGTTGCCCCTTCAGCTCTCCATAATTTGCACAGTATATCTTTTTTCTGTCATTTCACTCTTAACCTAAATGTGTCTTTATATATGTAAGGTGCATTTCTTGTAGGTAACATGTAGTTGGGTCTTCCTTTTTTTCTTTTCTTTTTTTTTTTTTTTTTTTTTTTTTTGAGACAGAGTCTTGCTCTGTCTCTCAGGCTGGAGTGCTGTGGCACGATCTTGGCTCGCTGCAAGCTCCGCCTCCTGGGTTCACGCCATTCTCCTGCCTCAGCCCCCTGAGTATCTGGGACTACGGGCGCCTGTCACCACGTCGGCTAATTTTTTGTATTTTTTTTAGTAGAGACGGAGTTTCACTGTGTTAGCCAGGATGGTCTCGATCTCCTGACCTCGTGATCCACCCGTCTCGGCCTCCCAAAGTGCTGGGATTACAGGCATGAGCCATCTCGCCTGGCCAGTTGGGCCTTACTTTTAAAAAAAAGGATCCCTCACACCTGTAATCCCAGCACTTTGGGAGGCCGAGGCAGGCGGATCACGAGGTCAGGAGATGGAGACCATCCTGGCTAACACAGTGAAACCCCATTTCTAGTAAAATACAAAAAAAAAAAAAAAAAAAAAAAAAAAGGATCCATGATGAGAATCTCTGCCTTCTAATTGTAATATTTAGAGAATTTATATTTAATATAATTATGTTGATTTAGTTGGGTTTAAGTACACTTCTTGTTTTGTTTTTGTTTTCCTCCCTATTGGTCCCATCTGTTCTTAGTTCCTTTCATCCTCTGCCCTTTTTTTTTTTTTTAACCCACTTTGGATTATTTTGAGTATTTTTTATGGCTCCATTTGTTATTTATCCAATAATTGGCTTATTAGATATACCTCTTTCCTTTACTTTTTAGGGATTGATCAAGGGTTTATAATGTACATCTTTTACTTACCACAGCTTACCTTCAAATAATATTAAACTTCTTTATAATGTAAAAACCTCCCATTTTCTCCTTCTGGCCTTTGTGCTATTGTTGTCATACTTTTTTTTTCTTTCTATATCTGACATGTAGTCCACAAGGCATTATCATTTTTGCTGTAAACAGTTAATAAGCCTTTAAAGAAATTTAAAGATGAGAAAACAAATTTTTTTTTTTTTTTTTTTTTTGAGAAGGAGTCTCGCTCTGTCACTCAGGCTGTAGTGCAGTGGTGCGATCTTTTTTTTTTTTTTTTTTTTTTATTATACTTTAGGGTTTTAGGGTACATGTGCACAATGTGCAGGTTTGTTACACATGTATCCATGTGCCATGTTGATTTCCTGCACCCATTAACTCGTCATTTAGCATTAGGTGTATCTCCTAATGCTGTCCCTCCCCCCTCCCCCCACCCCACAACAGTCCCCGGAGTGTGATGTTCCCCTTCCTGTGTCCGTGAGTTCTCATTGTTCAATTCCCACCTATGAGAGAGAACATGCGGTGTTTGGTTTTTTGTCCTTGCGATAGTTTACTGAAGTGGTGCGATCTTGGCTCACTGCAACCTCTGCCTTCCGGGTTCAAGCGATTCTTCTGCCTCAGCCTCCTGAGTAGCTGGGACTACAGGAGCGTGCCACCACTCCCGGCTAATTTTTTTTTTTTTTTTTTTTGGTAGTTTTAGTAGAGATGGAGTTTCCCCATTTTGGTCAGGCTGGTCTTGAACTCCTGACCTCAGGTGATCCACCTGCCTCAGCCTCCTGAAGTGCTGGGATTACAGGTGTGAGCCACCACGCTCTGCCGAGAAAAAAAAATATATTTATATGTTACCTATTCCTGGTAATTGTTCTTCTTTTGTGTACATCCAGGTTTCTATCTTGTGTCGTGTTCCTCGTACCTGAAGAAATAAAAAAAAAAAGAAATTATTCTAGTTACATTTATTTTACTGCAGGTCTGTTGGCTTCTGTTCATCTAAAAATAAGTCTGTATTTTACCCTAATTTTTGAGGGCTATTCGTCTTTGATCTAAAAGTCTAGATTTGGGGACTGTTTTTTTCTTTGAGCATATTTTTCCATTGTTTTTGGCCTGCATATTTTCAGATGAGAAGTCTGTAGTTAATATTATCTTTGTTTTTTCTTACGTAATGTATCTTTTTTTCCTCTGCTGACTTTTAATATTTTCCTTTTTATCACTGGTTTTTACAAATTTTATTTTGATGTATTTTGGTGTTTTTGTTTTTAGTTTATGCTGCATTAGGGTTCACTGAACTCTTTAGATTATAGGTTTATTGATTGCATGAAACTTGGAGACAGTGTGGTCCTTATTCTGAAATTATTTTTGTCCCCCTTCTCTCCCACATTCTGAGACGCTAATGGCATGTATGTTAGATTGCCTGATACTGTGCTGACTGCAGAAGTCACTTTGGCTTGTTTATTATGTTTTGTTTTACAAATTATTTGTTTTTCAGCTTGGATAGTTAATACTGTATGTTTTAAAGCCCTGACCCTTTTTTTTTTTGGGGGGGTAGGTGCTTAATCTGCTGTTAAACCCACAGCAAATTTTTCATTTTATATTTTGCATATTTGAACTGTGGAAATTTTACTTAGTTAAAAAAGATCCCCCATTTCTGTCCTTATGTTTGTGTTTTTCTTTAAATTCTTGACCATATTTATAATAGCTGCTTTAATTGGCTTGTCTGTTAATTTCATCATTACTTTCATTTCTGGGTCTGTTTTTGTTAAGTGACTTTTCTTACAGTCATGAGTCCCATTTTTCTACTTTTTGAATGTCTGGTATTTTTTATTGGTTGCTGGACATTGTGAATGTTGTTGAAAGTCTGGATTTTATTTCCTTCCTTTAAAGAGTTGAATTTTGTATTGGCTAGTAGTTAAGTTACTGGCAGTTAATAAGATCAGCCTATTATTAGTAGTATACTTTTTTCTGAGGCTTGATTATTAGCGTGGGTTAGAATAGACTTTATGCTAGTACTGGTTTCCTCCTTAGGAGGTATGGTCATTTTATGGTCTCTATTCAGTGCCCAAGGTATTTAACAATGTTTTTTCTCTCTGGCTGTTCAGAACTTGACTGCCTCCCAGCTTTAGGTGAACTCTTGGAATGATAGCTCCCAGTAGTTCTCTGCCTGACCTTGTTGAATTTTACTGTTTGAATGTGCAGCTTAGTACTTAGGAACAGTTTCAAAAGAGCCTCTATCAGATCTTTGGAGCTTTTTTCCTGAATATTCTTCTTTCTGGTGATCTGCCTCCACAAATTCCAGCTGTCTTGGCCTTTGTAGGGCCCACCTCATTTGTATGCCTTCTCTCAGGGAGTCTAGCTCTGTACTGCCTGTTGTCTAGTGTCTGAAAACAGTAATTTTATATATTCTGTCCAGTTTTCTGGCTGTTTATAGTTGGAGAACAATTTGGTGCTTATTTATATTTTAAATGTCACATTTGTCTGTGTATGTTATCCTAGCTCAGGTATCAGCAGACTTTTTCTTATAGAAGCAGATTAGTTATTTCAGGCTCTGGGCCATGTAGCCCCACTTGCAACTCTGTGGTTGTAGTTTGAAAGCAGCCACAGACAAAATGCAAATAAATGGGATAGTTGTGTACTGATAAAACTTTATTTACAAAAACAGGTGGTTAGCCCCCAGACCACACAGTTTGCTAGCCCCTGAGTTAGTTGACTGAAATACAAATGATATTAGAATTATGAAATCTTATTGTTGGATGGAATCCTTGAGACCCTTATTTCAGGTGTGAAAGGAACCCTTTAAGTCACATTGTTCAATTAGCCCTTTGATATTTGAAGCCACTCTGCAGTGTCCTAATCTAGTATTGACCAGCTTCTCCTTAACCCCCCATATCTATGATTAACTCTCAGTCAGGGATTTATTTCTTGAGGGAGCTCTCACTGTTGTTGCTTTAATCATCAGTTTTTCCATTTGGTTCTGTTGCTACCACTTGGGACTGTGCTGAGCAAATGTAATTAATCTTCTACATATCAGCCTTCCATATAATAGAAGACTAAATAACTTCAGAATCATTTTAACTATATATTAAGTTCATTCAGCTGTGTTATTTTTATCACATGGCTTTATTCTTCTATTTTATTCTTGTTGCCATGTTAATTTGCTTGAAAGGATTGAATGTGCAGCTAGATAGCCTCTAGCCATATGACATGTTTAGATTTCCTCACCAGCCTAGTCTTTCATCTCTTCATTTGTTGCATTTTACCTAGATTCTTCTTAAAGTATGGAGCTAGGAGCTGAAAGCAGTACTGAATAATGACTGATAATTTAGATCTGTTGAATAGGATCAAGATTTTCTACCTTTATTAATGTAGCTTAAGATGGCAGCTACTTTTTAAATATCTACTTCACATTGTTTAATTGTAGTAAACTTATTGTCAAATAAAACCTCTGAGCCCTTATACTTATGCTATAAACCAACTTTTAAAAAATCTTTATACTTTGTAGTTAATATTGGTAAACTGAGCAGTGAAAAGAAAATGACACTTGAGGAAAACAGTTATGAATCAGCACATATGCATATGTGTGTGTATATATATGTTAGAAAGCATCTTTTATATATGACCTCATTGTATGGAGGAATACCACATTGTATTTCTCACAACACGGAAATAACCAGTCAGATGGGAGGCCCAGTGTCGTCAGCAGCCCATCTACACAGGGAATCCTTGGCCAGCAGCATAGCTATGGCTGAGAAGAATTTGAGCAGAGCCAGATGGGATGGAGCATGCAGCTGGAAAGATGTCTCTGTCCAGCTGGGTTTTAATAGTCTAAAATGGAGAAAAGAAACAGTCAACAACAACACATTATTTTAACACATGGTTAAATAACCTTTTGGCTTTTGCAGCACAATTTATGGGATATTAAATTGTTCTTCAGTTTAGGAATTTGTCTAGAATAAGTCTATAAAGTAGTATAAGTGAGTTCTCAATATTAGTAGCTTTACATTTTATGACCCCATTTTGATTAATTTTGTTTAAATTTCCTTTTTTTTTTTAAAGCAGAGTTATATACTCTTACAGAATTCAATTAAAGAATCAGATAGTTCTACAAGGTTTATAAGAACAGTATTCTGCTCCTGCCCCTATTTTACCTTCTTTAGAGGCAAACACTTACCCTCTTTTGTTGATTATCTTGGTTCTTACTTAAATGTTTCTAAACACTGAGGTCATAGTTACTTTTAGATTTTTCAATTCTAGATCTTCCACTATCGAAGAGGAGGGTTTAACTCATTCTGTCTGCCTCCTACAAAGCAGATGCCCTTTTAAAAATTTCCTCTCTCCCTCCCTCCCTTCCTTCCTTTCTTCCCTCCCCTCCTCTCCCCATCTCCCCTCCTCCCCACCTCCTCCCCTCCTCTCCCCACCTCCCCCACCTCCCTCCCCTCCCCACCTCCCTCCCCTCCCCACCTCCCTCCCCTCCCCTCCCCTCCTCTCCCTTCCCCGCCCCACCTCCCCCTCCCCACCCCGCCACCACCTCTAACTCCTTAGCTCAGGTGATCCTTCTGCTTGAGCCTCCTGAGTAGCTGGGACTACATATGTGTGCCACAATGCTTCAGCTATGTCTGTCAGTCTGTATATAGAGACAAGGTCTTGCTGTGTTGCCCAGGCTGGTCTCAAATAGGTCAAGTCATCCTTCTGCCTTGGCCTCCTAAAGTGCTGGCATTACAGACATGAGCCACAGGGGCCAGCCTGCTTACTTTTCTAAAACTTAACTCATCCCCAAAGTTTTTGCCTATTGTATGAAACCCCTTTAAGACTCTCAGATGTATCAGGTGTTTTATTAGTTTCACCTTCCTGAAGAAGTCTTTACGGACCTGTCATAATCTGGATTGGTTGCCCTCTGCACTGGTGTATAGTTGGCAACCTGGAGTCATCATTCGCTGTGATTTTAGGGATTTATTTTATTCCCTCTCATGTTAGGTCTGTTTCCTGAATCTTGCGACTTCTTGGTTTATTCCCTCCTTTTGGTAAGTACACACCTAGTAGCTTCCTGAGAAAGGGTGCTTTTTTTTTTTTTTTTTTGCATGTCTAAAAATGCATTTATTCTCATTTATTTGATAGAAAGTTTAGGCTGGCATAGCCATTTAATATTTAGTTTGGAAATAATTCTTTAGAATTTTGGAGTTATTGCACCTTTGCCTTCTTGCTTGTGGCATTGCTGTTGAGTAGTTAGAAATCCTGATTTTGGATATGTGACCTCTTTTTACTGTATGGAAACTTGGAGGATCTTCTCTTAGTCTGCAGTGTGCTGAAAGTTTACAGTGATATGCCTTCCGCAAGTCTCTCTTAATCCATTGTTCTGAGCACTCAGAGAGCTCTTTCAATCTAGAAATTCACATTCTGTTTTTCTGGGAAATTGTTATGAATTGTTTTATTGGTCATTTCCTCTTTATTTTCTGTATTTTCTCTTTCTGAAAGCTCTTGTATTTGGATTTCAGCTTCCTCGTATTTGGATTTTCAGCCCTGCCTTCAGTTTGCCTGTGTCCTCCAGTCCAGGTACCCTCTGTTTACTGTCTCCAGAGAATACATTTGCATTTATTTACTGGGGTGAAGAAGGGACAATAGTTCAGCTCTGTGCAGTAGGGAGGGTACCTGGGCATCTGAGTGCCTTCTTATTTTATTTTCTTTTATTTTAATTTTATTTTGAGATTGGGTCTCACTCTATTGCCCAGGCTGGAGTACAGTGGTGTGATCACAGCTCACTGCAGCCTCAGCCTCCCAGGCTCAAGAGACCTGCTCACTTTAGTCTCCCTAGTAGCTGGGACTACAGGCAAGCAGCACCATGGCTGGCTTATTTTTTAATTTTTTGTAGAGTTGAGGTCTCACTATGTTGCTTAGGCTGGTCTAGAACTTCTGAGTTCAAGTGATCCTCCTGCTGTGGGCCTGCCAAAGTGTTGGAATTATAGGCGTGAGCCACTGCACCCAGCTGAACGCCTTTTAAGCAGGCTTTTAAGCAGTTGTTCTTATTTAATCTCCTCTCTGCCTTTCAACCCTACTTCCAAAATACCTGTATTTAATTCCTGAGGCTGAGGGGGATTCTGTGTCAATTGGGTTGTATCTCTTTCTTCATGTTTAGGATTCAGTTTTCTTAGGTATTGTAAATCTCCTTATCAGAGCATCTGCTTCTTAGCCTTCAGAATTTTGATGCTTTATCCTCTCTTGTTCTACCTGCCATTGTAATTATATAATGAAATAAAACAATGAAACATGTTTTTCTTGATGTCTTACAGGGGTTTAGGAGAGAGCAAAAGCAGATGTGTATGTTTATTTTGCTGTCTTTACAGGGAGTTGATTAGTTATGTTTTAACAGAAGTTTTCTATTACATGTGACTTTTTTCCTTCCTCTGAGTTGAGAGGTGACTTAATATGTTTACTGTATTAACCTGCTCTACTGGAGTAGTAACCCTATCATAGGAGGAAGTGAGGTGAGGCCGACTTGGAATTTTCTAATGCATGCTTGTCAGCCTCAAACGATCACAGCTGTCTTTTCTATACACCAGCCTAGAATCCTGCCCAGGATTGATACGTTAAACTAATTGGTTTGTACTTTGAGGACTCTTTCAATAGTTTCCTGAAATGTTGACTATCTTCTGGCAGCTTTTCTGTTCTTGATGGGTAATAAGGGTTCCATCTCATTTACAAGTTGCTTTTATGAGTGGGATGTAATTAGCCTGGGCCAGGAGACTTGAACTCATTTATAGTATCTGGGTCAACCCTATCACTTTATAAGTCCTCAATCTGAGGTGCCTTGAGGTACAGTAGATTTCCTAACATCACATAGGTAAATGGTTGAAAAACCAGGCCTTAGAACCTAGACCTCCTAATTTCCAGCCAGTGTTCTTTCCGTGATACTACACCATGGGTTCATTCTAATCAACGTCTCTTGATTTTACTGTGTTCCTTGACCACTCAATGTGGTTTTAACTCTGAGGGGCCATATTGCAAGTATATGCTGTTGGTCACAAGGGATCTAGTTGCTGTGGGTCACTGCAAATAAATGATCTCATTTCCTATATATTGTATGTGAAGAATAGGACACTAGGAATCAATATAAATTTTCTTTGAATCACATTCATGTCAGTTAGGAAGTGCATTTATCCCTGTTTTGTTGTAATCTATTTAATTAGAACTGTTTGGAACTGACTGTAGCGGCCTTTTGGTTAGGCCAGGGGAGTATCTGCCACTTAACCCATTTATGCCTAATGTTCCATTATTGGAACACTAAACTTGTGGGAGTTATTTATATCCTACTGCTCAAGGTCATCGCCAAGGTCTGATTTTTCACAAAAAAATTTGCATCCTCCTGCATAAATAGGTTAAGTTCAATTTTCTGAGAACCTTAATTACCCCTATACCACATGCCAGCCATTGCTGAGCAGATTTTCTTCCAGCCTCTCTTGCTATCAGAATAGTGATTTTGTTGGTTCGTTATACGTATTATCTAAGAATTAGTTTATGTAGATACCATCTTATAGTGATAACATGTAAAAGAAGGCATATAATTATCTGAGTGAAATAAAAGTCTATTCTATTCATGGGATGATATGTGGGCACTCTTATACAAGTTTTCTTAATACCTCAGGAAGACTAAAGAAAGATTTATGAACTTTCTTAAATTAGAAAGTGTGGCCATGAGCTCTAGTCATTGCTAAATTGAGTTGATGACAGTTTCTTTGTACTATTTTATAATCCTCTAGGGCTAATTTTTACCATTTGCCTTATAAAGCAGCATGGCAGAATGGAAAGAATTTATACTTTAAATTCAGTTACAGCTTAAATCTAGTTATATTTGGGATCTGCCATTTGCTACCTTTGTGGCTCTGGGAGAATTATTCAACCTTTCTGAGTCCTAATTTCTTTAGCTGTCTGTTGTGAAGTTTATAAATTATATATGAAGTCACTAGTATGGTGCTCGGTATTAGAAATAATATATGAAAACTCTAGTATGGTGCCTGGTATTAAGTAGATGCTTGGTAAATAATGATGTTGGTGGTTATTATACGTAATGTGCATATGGGTTTCCTTCTTTGTATATTTTAATTTCATCGTTTTGGTTCTGTATTTTAGAAACCATGTAGTTTAAAACTTAGATTTAATTAAGGATTATCTTTTTGACAGTGAGAAATAATTGTTTGGGGATAATGTTGAATCTAGAATTATTTTAAAGGTTTGCTTTAAAATTTTGAAATCATTAGGTAAAGAATTTTGTGTCGTAGAGATAAACATTAGTCAGAAATTGAGACAGTATGGCTGGGCGCAATGGCTCACGCCTGTAATCCCAGCACTTTGGGAGGCCAAGGCGAGCGTATCACCTGAGCTCAGGAGTTCTAGCCCGGCCTGGCCAACATGGTGAAACCCCATCTCTACTAAAAATAGAAAAATTAGCTGGGTGTGGTGGCGGGCACCTGTAATCCCACCTACTTGGGAGGCTGAGGCAGGAGAATGGCTTGCATCTGGGAGGGGGAGGTTGCAGTGAGCCAAGATCATACCACTTCACTCCAGCCTGGGCAACAGAGCAAGACTCCATCTCAAAAAAAAAAAAAAAGACAATAGAACTTGGAGTGCACTTGATTTTTAAACTATAAATATGATCATGGTCTATGAAGACATTTTACTCTTAATTGAATAAACATCCCTGATTGGATTTTTTTTTCTTGGACAAACTATTTCAGTATCATTAAGCTGTCTTTTCTCTTACCAAACATTAATTCAAAATTTAAAGCTAAATCTTCGAACACCCGTTTTATACTTAGTTATCTCTTTTAGGCTTGATTAGTGTTTCATTGTAACCTTTTCCGATGAAGACCAGTATAATGGTATTTAGTTTTTAACTTTAAAGGAACTGTTTTACTTGAATTAGTTACGAGGTGTTTTAAGTTTGTAGCCTTGCTGTTGTGTCACTTGCATTTGTAAGAAAGATATCACTTGCTAGAACAACTTTGTAAAAAACAGAGCAGTTAGTAGCAGCTTCCCTTTGCCACTGAGAGCATAGATGTACTGATAGGAAGTTAGTGGAAGTACTAGGATTAGGAAACCATTCTCCTGAAACAATGCCAAATATTTCGTCTGCTCTACTGCCGGATATTACAGGTGAAAGTGTTGTAGTGAGTAAATTACTGTGCATAGATTTTCATGGGGACTGACTCATCTGATGTTTAAAGCTCTGATATTAATTTTCTAACCCTTTAAATAAGGTTAGTGTTATTAGATGTTATTAGTGATTCATATTTATTGTGTGTGTGTGTGTTTCTTTTTTTTTTTTTTGAAACGGAGCCTCACTGTGTTGCCAGGCTGGAGTGCAGTGGCTCGATTTCGGCTCACTACAACCTCTGCCTCCCGGGTTCAAGCGATTCTCCTGCCTCAGCCTCCCAAGTAGCTGGGACTACAGGCGCACTACCACGCCCCACTAATTTTTCTGTTTTTAGTAGAGACGGGATTTCACCACGTTGGCCAGGATGGTCTCCATCTTTTGACCTTGTGATCCGCCCGCCTCTGCCTCTCAAAATGCTGGGATTACAGGCATGAGCCACTGCGCCTGGGCTATTGGTGTGTTTTTATTACCTTCTTTCTCTTCCCTCATCCACAAGGCTCTTAGGCACAGAATGCTTTCTTTATCTTAGGTGATAAAATAAGTTAGTCTTCTGCTTTTTGGATTTCAACTTCTTTTTATTTTTGTTTCCTTCTTTGATGTTTAAAGATTGATGTTAGGGTTTCTGATTAAAACATACACATTGCTTTTATTTGAAGAAACGAAGGAACTTGGCCAGGCGCAGTGGCTCGTGCCTGTATAATCCCAGCACTTTGGGAGGCCGAGGTGGGTGGATCGCTTGAGGTTAGGAGTTTGAGACCAGCCTGGCCAGCATGGTGAAACCCTGTTTCTACTAAAAATACAAAAATTAGCCGGGCGTGGTGGTGCACAGATGTAGTCCCAGCTACTCAGGAGTCTGAGGCACGAGAATTGCCTGAACCTGGAGGCCAAGATCATGCTACTGCACTCCAGCCTGGGCGACAGCGAGGCTCCATCTCATAAAAAAAAAAAAAAGGAACTTGTAAGATAGAAAAATGGACAAAGGGTATGAACAGACAACTCAAAGTGAAAGAAATAGTACTACTACTAGTGGTATAATGAAAATATCATTTACGGTTTTTGCTATGTCCCAGCCACTGTCTCTTATAAATGCTTCATATGTATACTGACTCATTTAACCAATGAGTTAGTGCAGAGCTGGGATTCAAACCCAGGAATGGTGGCCCCATCTGATCAAAGATGTGATATTGCATACTGATTTCCTCCTAGCAGAACAAGGACTATGTATTAATACAAGTACACACCCTTCGATTCAATTGGCAGATATTTTAAAAGATATGCAATTTGGGAGGTGGCTGTTTGTATTGGGGAGACTATTAATTGAACAGTAATGTGGTAGCACTCATCATGAGTCTTGATATATTCATATTCTTTGGTAATTCAGTATCAAGCAATCTCTTTAAAGGAAATAATCAGGAAAATAACAGTGTTCAAGGATGTTAACCAATTATAGTAATTACAATAGTGGAAATAAAATGGAAGATTGTCCAGTTGTTATGGGATGGCTAAATTATATTTTTTTCCAATGAATAGAATATTATGCAAACATTAAAAGTGTATTTTGAAGAATAATTAGTAATATATAAAAATAAGTGAAAAAAGATATAAATCATGCAATATGGTTCCAACCTTAAAAAGTATATGTACAGAAAAAGAGGAAGGACATATATAGTAGGATGCTAATGATTATTATAATGTGATTATGGTGTATTACTTCTGAACTTTTTATATTGGCCATGTAGTGCTTTTATATTTAGAGGAAACCAAGTAACATATAGGGAAACCCTAAATAATGCCAGTGCCAGCTTTTTACTAAACATATTCATTAAAAATTTAGATTTGCATATCTCAGTGTAAAATATAAGTTACTGAGTTTTAGATATTTTTAGTTCGTATATTATCTTTGTATCTTTTTTGAAGCAAAACCTTTTTTGTTGTTGTTGTTTCTTTTTGTTTTTTGAAACAGAGTCTCGCTCTGTCACCCTGGCTGGAGTGCTGTGGCATGTCACCCAGGCTGGAGTGCCATGG
The DNA here is from genome assembly GCF_006542625.1 of Nomascus leucogenys. Classification (NCBI taxonomy): domain Eukaryota; kingdom Metazoa; phylum Chordata; class Mammalia; order Primates; family Hylobatidae; genus Nomascus; species Nomascus leucogenys. The sequence goes on along the minus strand of NC_044390.1, from coordinate 83,422,776 downwards.
CACGATCTCGGCTCACTGCAACCTCCGCCTTCCGAGTTCAGGCGAATTCTCATGCCTCAGCCTCCTGAGTAGCTGGGATTACAGGCACGTGCCACCACGCTCGGCTAATTTTGGTATTTTTAGTGGAGACGGGGTTTCATGATGTTGGTCAGGCTGGTCTCGAGCTCCTGACCTCATGATCTGCCCCCCTAGGCCTCCCAAAGTGCTGGGATTACAGGCGTGAACCACCGTGCTCAGCCTGAAGCAAAACCTTTTTAATTTGGATTAAATGAAAGGTGATTTTTCTTTTTCTTAAATGTGGTCATTATAGTGATTGATTGCTTTAGCACTTTTAATATGTTTCAGTTATGTTAGTAGAAGATACGGCTGTTTTCTACCTAGTGGTACATGTTTTTTTTTGTAAACAACTTGCTAACAAAAATAATTGACCTTGTGGGGAAGCAGATGCATGAGTAAGGATTCAATGCACTGGCCACCTGGGCTGTTTGGTACAGAATTAAATTATGAATCTGTTTTACGATTAGTTTTCAATATGTAGATGTAGTTTATAACTGTTTAAGAAATTTAGCTTTCGCTTGTGTTGAAACCTCTTTGAAGTTTAGCTCTTTAAATCTAAGATTTAAGAAATCTTGAAATACAAACGTATGTAATGGAACAAAGATACAGTATCTGTTCTCTGCTGGTTGCAAGTTCTCATGTTTTACAATGTGTGTAAAAAATAAAAGACCAAACTACATTAGGGAATTGTTATAGAAGCAAAGCTTTACTGTTTGCTACATGTTAAAAAACATGAATAAATTGCTGATAACTCTGTATCAGTTTTCGTAATTGCTTCTACGTAAATAGACTTTTGGCATTCATGATGAAACACTCTCGTACTTCATGCTAACTGCTTCCCTAATTAAAAAAGGACTTAAACTGTAGCTTGTGGATGGGAAGAAATTATTTGAAAGAAATTATTTCATATATGCAAACTTATTTTTAGAATCTTGATTTCTAAATATAATTTGTGAGTTGAATATTGAATGATAACATAGAAAATAGTTTTCTATATAGGCACGTTAGAGTAAATGTTTAGACAAATTAAATGATTCAACAGGAAATAATGATTATCAGCTTGTTTTATTTTAGTATTTAATGTAAAGAGCTATGTAGAAATCTTGATAGAAACTTTCTCCCACCTTAAAATTCGAGAAGATTTGACATACATTCTTCACTGGGAGGAATCTTATGATATGGAGTTTCGTGTAAATATTTATTTTAGCACAATTGCTTTTCTGTATGGAAGACTGTTTTTAGTGGTCTGTAAGTAAAATGAGAAAACGATTACAATTTTTTGTCTTTTTCCAGGCTGAACTCACGGGAATCAAATGGCGTAGGTACAATTTTGGAGGGCATGGGGACTGTGGACCCATAATTTCAGCCCCAGCCCAAGATGATCCAATTCTGTTAAGTTTCATCCGCTGTCTGCAAGCTAACCTGCTTTGTGTATGGCGTCGTGATGTCAAACCAGATTGCAAAGAGTTATGGATATTCTGGTGGGGAGACGAACCCAACCTAGTGGGTGTAATACATCATGAACTGCAGGGTAAGGTTTCTGTTTTTTTCTTAAAAATTATTTGCATCATAATTTTTTGAACATTGGTAAATTTCAAACAGATTATTAAGACTTGTCTAAAAGAACAATCTTAAGTATTTCATGGATGTCTGTCTCAAAAGGAACATTCTCACCCCTCTTCCTCCCATCCCTGGTTTTTTTTTTTTTTCTGACTCTTGTCCTTTTCCAGTTATGCTGAGAATCAGAACCTTGTGAACCACTGCTATTAAATGAGAGTATTGTGTCTCCTGGGTGTGGTGGGGTGGAAACCAGGCTAAGATCCACTGTTTTTAAATGATAGTGAATTGTGAGTAACTAACAAGACAGTGAATTGAACAGTTACTGTTTTTTTCCTTGGACTGTGGTTGTTACGGTTCATTGCCAGCTGAACTCTGGTGGAGAATTGGAGAGTGATACAGAAATTTAGTTTTGAGCCTAATTGGACAAAATTGTGAGATTACATTGAATAGTATTTTGAGGAAAGATGAATATATAGGATCTGGTCTGAATTGGGTGTAGCAAATTTTCTTTTGCTTTTATTTCTGCTTTTCATGTAATTTGGTGATTCCAGGAAACATTGGCTCCAGTGTTGCCTGATTTTTAGCTTCAGATTGCATCTGATATCTGGAAACTGAGTTACTATAAGAGTTTCATTTTTCTAAGCTGCTTTATATATTTACCACAGTTCTATAAGCAGGAACTTTTATCAGTTGTCTTTGAATTTCTGGTAAAAATTTTTACCTTTCTATCTAAGTGTTTCTATTTAGTATGCCAAGGGATTTTCTAAAGCAAGACTAATTCTAATCTTTAGTTAGTGTATTAACTCTTTTTGACTTAGTCTCTTAGAGCCATCTTTTATTATCTCCAAACTATATTGTGTTAATCTGTGGCTAAAAAATTTCAGATCGTGTTTGAAATGTTTTGTTACTTGATGTTTTTAAATGCTTTTTTTTTTTTAAGGAAGGAGTAAAACTAACTTTAATGTATGTTCGAGGCTCTGTTCTAAAGCTTTTACATTTGCCTGAAGGATTTCCTGCCAACTTTTGCTTGACACCTTGCTAGTTTTTCTTGGCAGCCATTTTTTATCTGTGATATCTCCTGCCACAGCAGCCAGAGGGCGGTAAACCACAATGGACTAATTGAACTGTTTACTTTATGGTCCATTTGTCTGTTCCGCTCAAACCTTCATCCTGATATTTTTTAGGGTATTTGGTTTATAAATAAGAGAACCCATTGTGGGTGACATTGCTTGCTTAGCTGGGTAATCAGCAAAATCCCAGAACTTAATGTTCATCTCAAAGCCTGTTCTATGTAGCTAGCAGTTAACTTAGGTAAAATTAGAGTTTCAGAACATCTGGATTCTGTTTATCAGAATTTTAAAAATAAGATGTCACCTAGAAGATAATTGCAACATGTTTGTTTGTCCATTAAAATATGAAAACATGTTTTTACTTTTTTCCCCATGTAGTAGAGAGGTATAAAGCTTTTTAAAAAAGTGTCTTTCTTATTTTTCATGATTGTTTCTGTCATCTTCTGTTTCTCTGTATTAATCTCTTACATTTTAGCTTTTCGGTCTGCTCTTTGTTAGTGTGGTACATATCATTTTGTAATGATGAAGAAACCAAACCCAACTGCTAATTAGGCTTATTTAGTTGATAATATAGAATAAAATTATTTATCTATGCCAACAAAGAAAATCGTCAGCGTTCTTAGAAATAGCTTATTAAATTATTGTGTTTTCATGGGCTTTGTTACTGAGTTAACAAAAAGGGGTAGGGCGTTTAAATTTTGGGATAGTTGCTTTAGATTGCATGTGTAAATTAATATCTTAAGTATTTTTTGGTAAAGAGTTAAGCAAAGATTGAATTATTTTTTAGATATTTTTAAAATTGCAGAAACACTACATTTAAATTAGAAAATTAGGAAAACAGAATCATCATATGGAGAAAACAAAGAAATAAAAATACTGAAGTCTGAAAGAGTTTTAGATGTTTTATGTATAAGTGAAATTGGTACCATACAGTTTTTCTAATTTTCTAATTAAATGTAGTATTGTGAATATTTTCTCTTGGGAATGATTACTTTTCTTTGGAGTTTGAAAGTGGTATAAACTGTTTATATTTTGTGTTGTACTGGGAAAGTATTACAGTAACGGAATAATTATAATTTCATTGAGTGCGTCTCCTCTTTGTAATATGAATTTTGAGCAAGTTTTTAGATCCATTTATATGAAGTGTCCATTTTTGTAGGTAAAAGTAGTTGAAAAAGGTAATATATGGTTCAAGCTAATAACAGAAAATATCTAGCCTTAATTAGAAAAATAAGTCATAAAGACAACTTTGTTTCAAATAAGGGGAGATACAATAGCAGTCATGAAAAACTGAAGGATACAAAGAGAATATTTTAATTGGTGGCCATACAAAGTGGAGATATTTTAGAATCTATTTCATTCTCTAATATATTTGAGTCATTTTATTTTGGGTAAAATAAATTATAGGCCGAGCATGGTGGCTCACGCCGGTTATCCCAACACTTTGGAACGCTGAGGGGGCCCGATTGCTTGAGGCCAGGAATTTGAGACCAGCCTGACCAATATGGTGAAACCTTGTGTTTACAAAAAATAAAAAAAAAATTAGCCAGGTGTGGTAACGTGCGCCTTTAATTCCAGTTACTCGGGTGACTGAGGTTGGAGGATCGCTTAAACCTAGGAGGCCAAGGTTGCAGTGAGCAGAGATAATGCCACTGCACTCCATCCTGGGCAACAGAGTGACACCTGTCTCAAAAAAAAAAATAAATAAATAGTAGCAGAATCCTGTTAGCAGGCTTTAATATTAAGCGTGAGATTACCATTATTTGTAACATTTTTAAAATAGGGACATTTTACTGTTTCTTACATTGCTTCTTATTTATGTTATTTGGCATTTCCTGGCTGGTCATGGTGGCTCATGCCTGTAATCCCTGCACTTTGGGAGGCCTAGGCAGGAGGATCACCTGAGTTCAGGAGTTGGAGACCAGCCTGGCCAACATAGTGAAACCCCCTCTCTAGTAAAGATAAACAAAAATTAGCTGGGCATGGTGGTGGGTGCCTGTAATCCCAGCTACTGGGGAGGCTGAGACAGGACAGTTGCTGGAAACCGGGAGGCAGAGGTTACAGTGAGCTGAGATCACGCCATAGCACTCCGCTGGGCAACACAGCAAGACTCCATCTCAATAGATAAATAAATAAATAAATAAATAAATAAATAAATAAATAGCAGAATCCTGTTAGCCAGCTTAAATTAAGCATGACATTACCATTATTTGTAACATTTTTAAAATAGGGGCATTTTACTGTTTTTTAAATTGCTTTTTAGTTATGTTATTTGGCATTTCCCTTTGTCTTCATAGTGTACTCCAAATAGCATACTACCAAGAAACCTCACAGTGAGATATAATACCAGAGCAACCATCTTGCGTTTAAATGTATAAAGTATCCCATAAAATGAGAATAATCCTACAGCATACACACACAAGTTAGTTTTATGATATTATACTTTTTGTTTAATTGCTTGACATATCTCAAATAGTCTGAGAGAAGACTATAACACGTTTATAGTCTGTCCTTGTCACTTGGATAAACACTTTTGGGTTCCTGTCTCGGGAATTGTTAATGCGTGTGGTGTAGTGATTCAGAGCACGGGCTCTGGGTTGCTTGGGTTTGAATGCTTGCATAGTCACTAGCTGTGTATGCTTGATCTAATTATTTAACTTAAACTGTGCCTCAGTTTTCTCACTGTTAATTAGGTTATGAGGTTAAGAAAAATTAAAAGTACTTAGAGCAGCATATATAGCAGTTAATCTGTAATTGTAACTATTGCTACTGCTACTGTGCAAAGACCTACAGGCTGCAAATGAATTGTGGCAAGAACAGGTTACCTGGGGCTTAGGGTGGGAGTGAAATAGTCTCCCCTCTAAAAGGCTGAGTAGGTGGGTCATAGTGTGGAGTACACAGAACCAAGGATAAGACATTTGGACTTAATTTGATAGATTTTGAGGAATTAAAGGTTTCTGATCAGGAAAGAGATATAATTAGGAAGATTAACTTAGTAATATACGGGATTAATGTGTACAGGAAAACCATAATATTGTGATTTTAAAATTCTTAATTGGAATATAAACTTAAATATTCTGTTCAGGATACAGATGTGTTTAAATTAAAAATACTAATGATTATATACTATAATTCATATTAATAGTCTTTAACAATTTTATTATACCTTTGCTGTTTTGGCTTGACTAAATTCTGCATTTTAATTTAAGTTTTAGAGATTAATACAGTGTGCTGAGTGGACTTCTCCTAATCTACCAAACGAATACTTCTTACTTTTTTTTTTTTTTCCCCCTCTTTAGACGGAGTCTTGCTCTGTTGCCCAGGCTGGAGTGCAGTGATGCAATCTTGGCTCACTGCAGCCTCTGCCTCCTGGGTTCAAGCGATTGTCCTGCCTCAGCCTCCTGAGTAGCTGGGATTGCAGGTGTGTGCCACCACGCCTCGCTAATTTTTGTATTTTTAGTAGAGATGGGGTTTCACCATGTTGGCCAGGTTGGTCTCAAACTCCCGACCTCAAGCGATCCGCCCGCCTCAGCCTCCCAAAGTGCTGGGATCACAGGCGTGAGCCACCGCGCCTGGCAACAAATACTTTTTAAATAAACACAATATTCTGGCCAATTCACTGCCTGTTAGTTAGTGGTGGGAAAGACATGCAATCTGGAAAACCCAAAATAGTACAGAGAGCAAGCACATAACTGCCGATTGCTTGCCCCAAAGCATTACAAATCTCTGGTCCAGAAGGAGAAGTATCAGATTCAGCCTAGTCTGTGCTTAAGAATGTTTGTTGAATCAGTTAATGAAACTTATTTTACGAGGTTCTAATGTAGTGCAGTATTGCACTCCCAGAAGATTGACTTATAATAAATGTGTGAAAATTTTTAATGATTTGATAATGCGAGGATATTGAAGCCTAGTTAAAATAAAGCATATTATTTCTGGTTTTAATTCCCAAGGGGGTAGACATAGCCAATTTTTTGGGTATATTTTCTACCACAAATATTTAGCACTAAATATGGACTGTCTACAATTTTAAAATTTATGTTGTCTCTTTTTTTGATTGTTAGACATATAAATTAAGACTACATCTGTACAACTCTAAAAATGATCATCCCTATAACAGTATCAGAAGTCTTCTGAATTGGTTTTATTGTCAGTACAGGGGTAGATTGGCAGTTATTACCCTTTGTTGTGAATTTAGAGACATAAATATTGCTTTTTCTATTTTTAAGAGTGCTGCCACCTGTGCCAGGAGGTGTGGGCGATTGTAAAAACGTTAGACATAAGAAAGCCTGGAAAAATGGATCTGTTTTCTGACAGGGACCATGGTGTAAGATAATTTAAGATACTAGTACCGTTGTTTATTAAACTGATTGCAAGTGGACATTTTGTAGGAGTGTGGGAAGGCTGAATCTTTTTAGTTTTATAATCTGTATCTATAGATTACAGTCTACAATTCTAAATGGTGGGATTGATAAAACCTTTGTTTAGATAACTCCAAGCAAGAACCTAACTTCTTCACTCCTCCTAGCTTTTTATTTTTAAATAAATATATTTACACACTTATATGCATATGCCTCTTTTTTCCACCTAAACAATTTGAGGCAATTTTCAGACTTCACTGACCTTTGCCCCTAAATACTTCAGCATTTAAGTCCTATAAGAATGTGAAACACTTTTTTACATAACCAGAGCACTTTTGTCATGCTCAAGAAATTTAATATCGATATAATTAAATTATCTAATATTTAATCCATATTCAAATTTCCCAGTTTTCCTAGCAATACCTTTTATAGTTTTCTCTCCCTCTGATCCAGAATGCAATCAGGATCACACATTTTTAGATGGCTTGTGTCCTCTCATTTAGAATATTCCTGAAGTCTTGGGGATCAATGATATTGATGTTATTTGAAGGGAGCACTTTAGTTGTCCTGTAAAATATTCCACATTTTGAATTTGTCTAATTGTTTTCTAACAATTAGAGTCAGGATAAACATTTTTGGCAAGAATATTGAGTAGGTGATGTTGTGTACTTTCCACGGCATCACATCAAAAACACGTCATGTCAGTTTGTCTCAATATTGATGATGCTGAGTTTGATCCCTTGATTAAGGTAGTGTCTGCCAGATATCTCCAGTGTAAAGATATCCTTTCGTTTTGTAATTGTTAAGTAAATTTGGGATGAAACTTTGAGATTGTGTGAATATCTCTTTCCTCAAAAGAGCCTAATTTTGAGCCTGTTTAAACCAACTAAAAATTTCCGGAATCACCTGCTTTTAGAAAATCAGTTGAGATCAGATGAAGACTGCTTTCTTAAGTCACAGCAGAGTTCAAGAGGAGAAGAGAATAAAAATATTGAAGATCTACCAAAGGCAAATTATAATGGCAATGTCACACTATGAAAATGAATAGCCCCTATTGCTTAGCATACCTAAAAAGAGAAGTGTTGACATTTGAGTTTTCCAAAATCATAGACAATAATGTATGTAGGAATATATTACTGTATATCTTAGAGTCTGTGAACTTTCAATTGATTTTTGATGGTTTCTGGTTATCCTTAACTAAATGGTAAAAATAATGTCATCAATATTATATATGAATTTATTAACAGTTGAAATTAAAAAATTGCTTTCTGGAAAAGTCATGACTATTTTATATATAAAATTGACAGGAATAAAATTATTTCTTGTCATTCATTTTGAAAATTTCAAGGAGAAAATCTGATCTTTGACTCATTTTCACTCTGTTTTTCTATCTTTTTTTTTTTTAGTGGTATTAAATTTGTGAGTCATTGAAATTAATCCCTGACTGAATTGGAAAGGAATTGTATTTACAGTATTTGGATTTATTTATTTTTCAAGTATGGAATTCTGGTGATTTTGAAAACATGAATGATACCATTTTGCAGCAGCATTGTAGATTTGTAGTATTTTAGATTGGTATCACAGTGCACCTGAAAAAGTAAATTTCATTTTACTTTTTTTTTGTTGTTGTTGAGACGGAGTCTCACTTTGTCGCCCAGACTGGAGTGCAGTGGTGTGATCTTGGCTCATGGCAGCCTCCGCCTCCCTGGTTCAAGCGATTCTCCTGCCTCAGCCTCCCGAGTAGCTGGGACTATAGGTGCTTGCCACCATGCCCAGCTAATTTTTTTTTTTTTTTTGAGTAGGGCTGCATGTTGGCCAGGCTGGTCTTGAACTCCTGACCTCAAGTGATCCTCCTGCCTTGGCCTCCCAAAGTGCTGGGATTACAGGTGTGAGTCACCACGCCCAGCTACTTTACCTTTCATATTTGTCATTATTTTGTGGATAATAATGAAGAATACATTTGTATTTCATGAGAAACAAGTACTTTCAGGAAAAACACATATCCAGTGATAAATGGTAGCTAGGTCTAAGTAGTTTATAAAGTATACTTTTATTTTTCTTGGATCTGAATTATTCAAGTTTTGATGTAAATTTCCTGATTCTTTAAATAATTATATTACTGTTCTGTTTTTCTGTTTTATTTGAAAGAATGAGTTTGCCAAAGCTATAAAGTAGTAAATTTTTCATTGTGTGATTATCTGAATGGTTCTAGTGCATACTTATTAAATATTAGACTCAATATGTAATTATATACTTGAAAGAAAAAGTAACATACTTATTGAGACTTTGGTAAATAATACATTCATATTGTGAAATTATGGTAAGATCGTAATCTCTTTCAGATGAAGAATTGAGAAAGATCTAGTGAATTAGATAAAATTAAGGTAAATATGCTTGAAATTGAGAGAACAAGCTAAAGTCTAACTTTTGAGTGTAAGTAAAATCGATGTGTTACCACAGGCAACTTACTGAACCATGTAATTAGTTTTTTTCTATGAAAAATGAGACATTTATACTGAGATTGTGGTAAAATAGCATATAAAGGGCTTATGTTCTAATGATATGAAAATTAAATAATTGGTAAAAAAATTATAATTTTCAGTTTGTTGGTAAGTATAGTTATTGTGGCCTAATGTTTTGCGTTGATATGAAATCACCTACTTATATAAAGTAAACCTGAGTAAAATCCCCTTAAATGAGATGTTAGAGTCACCATTGGAAGAAATAGTGTTGAAAATTGTCTTAACACTAGATTAACTGTTATTTGGTAGATTATATTCTTTTTTAAAATTTGAGTAATTTTTATGATTAATATATTGTGACTGGTAGATAAGTGTTTAGTCTAACATTTTTAAGTGTAGCCATGTTTGATGCCCCCCTCACCATTTGTGTATATTTTATTTCAAAAGCTTGTACTTTCATAGAAAACCTTGAGATTTAGAAGAGGTTGTTGTGGCCTGGTGCGTTGGCTCATGCCTGTAATCCCAGCACTTTGGGAGGCTGAGGAGGGAGGATCGCTTGAGCCCAGAACTTTGAGACCAGCCTAGGAAACATAGTGAGATCCCATCTCTGTTAAAAAAAATTTTAAAAAGAGGTTGTTGAACATTAAGATGGCATAGTGATATAGGTAAAGGGTTTTTTTGTTTGTTTAGCAAAATATTTTCTTGGTTTTATTTCTTAGGGAGGCTGAGGTAAGAATCTGAATGTGAAAAATTGAAGAAAAGGTTTAAATATTGGTAGAATTTAGGGCCTAAATAATTCAAGAAAGAATTGTATATTAGAACATTAAAATTGAATGGAGTAGAGCTACACATTTATAGAGAATAACACCTTCTGCTTATAAGAAATTCATTGCGCACGTATATAAATGGCGTTAGGTTGGTCGTACTGTTGACATTATTTTATATAGGAGATGAAATAAAAATTCCGTAAAATAAAACTAGGATTTTCTTAGGAAAGAGGAAGTGGGGAATGGATCTTGGTGGGTCATGAACGAGTGTCCTCTTCTGCAGTGGGACCCTGTCTCTGCAGAAAAGAAAAACAGTAGTTGGGCATGGTTGGTGTTCGCCTTGTAGTTCCAGCTACTTAGGAGGCTAAGGTGGGAGGATTACTTGAGCCCAAGAGTTCAGGGTTACAGTGAGCTATGATTGTGCCACTGCAGTCCAGCCTGAGTGACACAGTAAGACCCTATCTCTAGAAAAGAAAAAAATAAAACTTGTTGTTTAATGTAGCCACCTCATTAATGATCTTAGCAAGATCTTCTGCATAGAGAAGCTGCAGCTTCTTCATCAGCACTTGCTGCTTCTCCTTGTGCCTTTATGTAATGGAGATAGAATCTTTCCTTAATCTTCATGAACCAACGTCTGCTAGCTCCCAGGTTTGCTTCCTCACCTCTCCCCGTCTTGGTAGAATTGAAGAGAGTTTGTGCCTTGTTCTGGATTAGACTTTGACTTAAGGGAATATGGTGGCTGGTGTGATCTTTCAGACCACCCAGACTTTCTCCATATCAACAATAAGCTTGTTTCACTTTCTTATCATTCATGTGTTCACTGGAGTAGCACTTGTAATTTCCTTCAAGATTTTTTTTTTTTTTTTTTGCCATTCACGGCTTGGCTTCTTGGCGCAAAAGCACTAGCTTTCAGCCTATCTTGGCTTTCAACATGACTTCTTCACTAAGCTTAATCATTTCTCACTTTTGATATAAAGTAAGAGATGGGCAGTTCTTCCTTTTCACTTGAACATTTAGTGGCCATTGCAGGGTTATTAATTGGCCTAATTTTAGTATTGTTTCTAGCAAATAGGCTTGAGGAGAATAAGAGAGATGAGGAAGAGCCAGTCCTGGAGCAGTCAGAACACATACAATAGTGATCAATTGGTTCAGTTCGCAGTTTTATACGGGTGTGGTTTGTGATGCCCCTGAACAATATAATAGTAACATCAAAGATCACTGATCACAGATCCACCGTAACAGATATTATAATAATGAAAATGTTTGAAATATTGCAAGAATTACCAAAATGTGACACAGACACAAGAATTGAGCACATGCTTTTTGAAAAATGGTGCTGATAGGCTTACTCGACACGGGGTTGCTACACACCTTAAATTTGTAAAAAATGCAGCATCTGTGAAGCGAAATAATGTGAAGTGCAATAAAATGAGATATTCCTGTATCTTATTGAGGTAGTTGATAAGTTGGAATTACATATCTGCTATCATTAGAGATCTTCTTTCCCCCTTATTTTTTCTTTGTAGAGATCTGTTGTCATAGCCCAGATATTGAAAAATCAGAGATAAATATTAGCGAAAGAATGGGAAAACTATTGGTGAAGCAGGAGGCTACCTTTGAGTTGTTTTATGGTCTCTGGATCTGCTTAAAGTATAATAAACTAAACTGATATATAGATCTCTCTGCTTAACTTTCTGTGAATAATTGTTTGAAAATGTAATTACAGATGGTTTCCACTTGGTATTGTTTTATGATGCTGAGCAAATGGAAATTAAAACTTGATATACTCAGCCATAAGTATCATTGGGCTTAAGGTTAAAAAAAAAATACCTTAATGGTAGAAATAACAGGTAAATATTTTTTTTGTCTTAAAAAACCCAGATAATGTAGACATCTGTGGGGTTTTTTTGAGATGGAGTCTCACTCTATTTCCCAGGCTGGAGTATGGTGGTGCAATCTCTGCTCACTGCAACCTCCACCTCCGGAGTTCAAGCAGTTCCCCTGCCTCAGCCTCCCAAGCAGCTGGGATTAAAGGTGTGTGTCACCACACCTGGCTAATTTTTGTATTTTTAGTAGAGATGGGGTTTCACCATGTTGGCCAGGCCGGTCTCGAACTCCTAACCTCAAGTGATCTGCCCTCCTGGGTCTCCCAAAGTGCTGGGATTATAGGTGTGAGCCACTGCTCCTGGCGGAAATCTGTTTTAAGTACTAGAACATCATGAAATTGGATTCTGTTGCTTTAAGCATTTCATGACTGAGCTGCTGTCCGGGTGCTACCTGAAGAGATTCTCATTGAATATCATTATGGCCAGTAAGTGTTCCATAATTTTCTTTAAGCTCCATCTATGTAAATATTTTTGAACAATTTTCCACAAGTACAGGGCCACATACCTATTTCTTATAAACCCGACGTTGATAAAATGCACTCTTTGTATAATTGGGTCTTGTTTTGATCCTGGCACTTTCATATTGGGATTTGGCAGTGAGTTCAACAGAATAAGCATTATCCTCTTGAGGCCCATCTAGGATTGAACTAAAGGGCTTCTACAATATCCACATGATCATACAATTAGTTCCCTCTCTCCCTCTCTTTTTTTTGTGCTGTGATAATGTAACTGAATATGAGCTGGTTGCCAGGGTATTGTGGTAGAATAATACCCTGCAGTAAACAGTTAATCATGCAGCAGAACTGGCTTGATTAAAAAAAAAAAAAAAGAATAAGATAAAAATTAGAAAAAGCTGAAGGGGCTTTGTGTTGAAAAAGATTGTATGTATATGATGGTAAAAGGAAGGTTAGAGTGTTCATAAATCTGTCGTCGTTAGTCTTTTCTTCATATTTATATAATGTCATATGCAAAATATTTTCCTTTTTAAAAATTACTTTTATTTTTGACTTTGCTAGCCCTTGGGGGAAGTAAGACTTTTTGCTAATCTTGAAGGCTTACTTTCTGACACAAGAGAAAAAAAGTAAATACTTGTGGAAAGACTGCTTGAATAAGGGAAGTGTGAACCTATTCAACATGAGGTCTCTTCATTAAGGTTGTTTTATTTTTCACAGGTAATCTTGAACTTGTTTAAATATAAGCTGTTTTGGTGTTTGCTACTTTTAATAAGGCATGTTATTCACTTTGAAATATATTTAGTCTAAAGGAGAAAAATTTAGATAATCTCAGTTAAATTTCAAGCACTATATTTTTTAGCTTACCTTAAAAGTAGCCTAGTAGATATTTATAATGAAAAGATTGCCTGCCTTGGCATCCTTGGACAAATTACATACAACTCTGATTGTTTAGGGAGGTAATAGCATTTGTTGACAGTAACTCCTATTTTGGAAACATTTGTCATGCCATTTATTGGTTTCATGAAGAGTATAACAAAGGGGCTCTTGATTTGGGTAGCAGAGGTGGCTGGGAGCAGTTATCCTCATCGCCATGGTAAAGGCTTTATTAACTAGAACTCAGTTGGAGCCCTGAAACAGATTTAAAAGTACCCCCTCATCCCCAGTAAGCACATATCATTTTGTGAAAAAAAGAAGGTTAAATGACTTAAATACAGCAATATCAGTGATTGGTCCCAATATACACAGATATCTATTTGATTCCCGTTATGGTTGAGACAATGCGCTAACTTAGCAGATAGCAAAAACACTTTAATGGGATGTCCTGGGGTCAGTACTGATTCAGCTCAGTTGCCCACGCATTTAGAATTATAGTGTTATGTCCTAACAATCAAATGGTGTACGAGAGGATGCTTTAAAAGCACTCTTTAAGCTTTATACATGTAAGGTGTGCTGGACTTGGTGGCTCACGCCTGTAATCCCAGCACTTTCGGAGGCTGAGGTGGGAGGATCGCTTGAGGCCAGAGTATCACTTGAGCCCAGGTGTTGGAGACCAGCCTGGGCAACATAGTGAAGCCTTATCTCTACAAAAAATAAAAAAAATAGCTGGACATAGTGGCATATGCCTGCAGTCCCAGCTACTTGGGAGGCTGATGTGGGAGGATCAGCTAGGCTTCGGAGGTCAAGGCTACAGTGAGCCAAGATTGTGCCACTGCACTCCAGCCTGGGTGACAGATTGAGACCCTGTCTCAAAAACAGAACAAAACAATAACAACAACAAACCCCAAATGGTAAGGTGTTACCATTGTTAAATGATCTCTTATATTTAGAATTACCACCATTTATTTGAGCCTATATTATGTTAGGTGCTATGTAGAATACAGAAATGAATCAGAAACATTTTTGCATTTCAGGGGCTCAGAACCTAGTAGAAGAGATAGTATATACACACAGAGCATTGTTAAAGGGTATAGAAAGTAAAGTCTCCTATGTGGGGCCCATGGTATTCCTGGAGTTTTATGTAAGAGGCTGAGCCTTGAGGATGAGTTGATTTTTGGGCATAATAACCTTAAAGGGTAGATAGAATTTGGATATATGGCTATGTCAGGGCAAGCATGTGCATGTAACTGCACATTCAAGGATCTAGAGTAGGGAAGTTTGAGATGTGTATTGGGGAAGAGTTAAAGATGAGAAATTGATTGAAAATGTTGGAGCTTAAACACTAGGCTGAGTAGTTTGGGCTTCATAGGTAGTTGGGATCTTAGAGGGTTTTTGAATAGGACTTAGATAGAAGCTCCTAGCAGATTATAAGCTGTATGGGGGTAGGACCTGCATTGCCTTTTGCCCATCATTGTAATTCCAGGACCATCGTAATGCCTGGTACATGTGCTCGCTTTGGCAGCACACATACTAAAATTGGAATGTAATGCCTGGTACGTATTTGTTGAATAAACCAGTGAGCAGATTTAATGAATGTAATAGAAGTTTGTGTAAAGATTATCAGTCTGGCACCATTGCATGCTAGGAAGACTTCCTGGTGTCCTGTAACACATAGGAAAACATGATGACATGATGTTGTTATAGGATGTTGTTTTAAAGAGAGATGTGGCCACATTTGAAAGATTTTCTTGATGCATTGAATTCTTTTTTAACTGCATTTTGAAAAAACAGTGATATAATTTTCTTCTCTTTTTGCAGTATCTTATTTTTTATTTTATTTTTGAGATGGAGTTTCGCTTTTGTCGCCCAGGCTGGAGTGCAATGGTGTGATCTCTGCTCACCACAACCTCCACCTCCCAGGTTCAAGTGATTCTCCTGCCTCAGCCTCCTGAGCCGCTGGGACTACAGGCACGTACCACCATGCTCGGCTAATTTTGTATTTTTAGTAAAGATGGGATTTTGCCATGTTCGGCTGGTTCTGAACTCCTGACCTCAAGGTGATCTGCCCAACCCGGCCTCCCAAAGTGCTGGGATTACAAGCGTGAGCCATCGCGCTGGGCCTGCAGTATCTTATTTTATAGTCTGTAGTTGAATTTTTTAAATAGAAATTTAAAAAGTTTTTTTAAAATTGAATAATTCTTCATATTTTTTTTTAGTATTGTAGATAGCAAGTAGTTTGAGCATTTGACCAAAATCATATTTTGTAATTGTCCCATAGAACAGATGGCTGTGGAAGAGCACTATTTATTGGTTTAAAATGCTTAATAATATTTATGTGTCAGAATCCTTATAAATACATTAACTTATAAATACATCATGGATTGAATGACATTGACTGTCTTATGTAAGTTGTAAATTGCCAGTCCAACACTGGAGTTGGTATTTGCTGCATGGCAATGACAAGTAATATGGCTTAGCTGAGGCTCTCTCTGAGAAAGTCCTGAATGTTTTACTATAGAATCAAATTGACAATAGCTTTCATTGAGCTTTCTATCTTTCACTCTGGAATCCTGAGTTAATTACTAGCTTCTGTAAGTGTCGTGGCAACAGACTACATGATAAAATGAGATTATACGATTTAGGCAAACATTTTCAATGAAATCTTTAATAGTTTTTAGTGTCAGTGTACATATTTTGTCCACTTGTTTATCAAAATAGCCTTTGGGTTGCATCTCCTTTCTAAATATTTAAGATAGCAAGTTAGTACATTGCAAGTTGTATGATTTTAAAGTGGCATTTTTCAAAGATTATTAACAAGGTACATGTTAAACAAGGTGCATCTCCTCCAATGATGCTTGCAAACACACTCACACACATATCTGGAGTTGCTTGAATTCCCTGTATTAGTTGAAGTTTTGGTTTGGCAACACCTGAAATGCCGCCATGTTTCCCGGAAGATGCTCAAAGAGTACTTGTATCATTAGTGAGTCAGACTTTCTTGGCCAGGAGCCATCTCTCATTCTCTTTTTCTGTTTGTGAACATAGCTCAGCTGGCATTACAGCATAGGTCATGGATTTTGGATTACTCCCTTCTATTCACCCTCACATATCCAAAATGGAACAGAGGCCAGGAAGAAATAAATCTATCATTCTTTTGTTATCCTTCGGCTATGGAGAGGTAGAGGTCATAAGATTAAGTGTAGAAAGTAAAAATAAGGAATGGAGTGTTCATACAATGCCACTTCTGTGACGTGTCACTGCAGACAAGACATTTAAATTTGCTTGTCTTCATTCTTGTCTGTACTATGGAAATTATGTCTTTATGGTACAACATGAAGTGAATATGAAAAGCAGCTAGATTTAACTATTGTGTAAATGCATTTTACAGCCATATATTTTTAAATGAACTCTACTGTCAGAATATTAAAATCTTCATGATTTTAGATGCTAAATAAGGATATAATTTTGCTTTTCATAGTTTTGGCCATACTTTCTACCTGTATAAAATTTGAGTTGTTTTCCACCTAGCTTTGTCAATAATAGTCTTAGTTAAATTATATATGGGCATTGGATGTTTTAAAATGTGGCCTTTTATAACCACTTTCTGTCTTTGGCTGTGCAAGAATGATTATAACATTTATGCCCTTGCTCCTTATGGGGATTTGAATAAAAAATAATTTTTCATATTATTTTAAATAGGGATTGTGATCTAATCCCTTGAAAATTAGTTTGATGTCTCTTAATTATCGGTTGATCAGAGTGTTTTTAAACTTTTTATTAGTATCACATAGAATAAGCAAGAATATTTGATTAACAAAGATTATTGTTCCAGATTCATGCTGCGTGATATATAATAGACCTATTTCCTTTTCCACATTTGATTTTTTTGTTTATAGAATAATTTTTATTTGTGCTTGTTGTGCCTAATTTTATAGTACCAATAAACTAGGAATGAATGAAGCTTCGAAAGAATTATATATGAAAATTGGGAACCAGAAAATAATCAAATATTTATGGTTAGTTCATAGGTATTAGGCATTGTGGTAGGTGCTTGGTAATCAATCTTGCAGTGTAAAGTAGTTTTGGATTTATTCTTTCTTTCTGAATATTAACTTGAATGATTTACAGGGAAAATTTTGATACTACTGGTTTTTGTTTTTTTTTTTTTAAAGACGGGTCTTACCCTGTCACCCAAGCTGTAGTGCAGTGGTACGATCATGGCTTCACGGCTCACTGCAGTCTAGACTTCCTGGCTTAGGTGATCCTCCCACCTCAGCCTCGTGGGTAGCTGAGACTATAGGCATGTACGACCACACATTGCCAATTTTTGTATTTTTTATAGAGGTGGGGTTTCACTGTGTTGTCCAGGTTGGTCTTGAACTCCTGGGCTCAAGCCATCCACCCGCCTCAGCCTCCCAAAGGGTTGGGATTACACGCATGAGCAACCACTCCCAGCTCCTAATTTGTTTTTATACTTTCTTTTGTGTTTATTAAACTCATTTTTATTTAATATGTAGGATACAGTTAGTAGTTATCAAATAAGTGGCAGCTTTTACCATATTGAGATTGTTAATTTAACCTAGTTGAACACTAGAGGGACTGCAAACTAATCACTGAAGTTTGAATTCAGTAGTATATGCTTTGTTTAGAAGTGCAGAACCACACAGTGTTTTCCCCCAACTCTGTGGTTTTCATAAGACTAAGTATTATGCCTAAAATTTTACCTGGTAACTTATTTGGTTAATTAATTCTCAGGTTAATAGACCATATATAAAATGTAACCTCTGCCAATATAGGTATATCAAAGCAAAAAACTTTTGTTTATGGCCCCTTTATTTTGAGACAGAGTCTCGCTCTGTTGCCCAGGCTGGAGTGCAGTGGCACAATCTCGGCTCACTGCAACCTCCAACTCCCGGGATCAAGTGGTTCTCCTGCCTCAGCCTCCGAAGTAGCTGGGATTACAAATGCGCACCACCATGCCTGGCAAATTTTTGTATTTTTAGTAGAGATGGGGTTTTGCCATAATGGCCAGGCTGGTCTTGAACTTCTGACCTTAAGTGACTGCCCGCCTCGGCCTCCCAAAGTGTTGGGATTATAGGCATGAGCCACCACGTCCGGCCCTATGTCCTCTTTTAAAATCCAGCATGTGTATTTTGATGGTCTAAGAGAAGTGGGAATCTGCAAGTTGGCTATGTAAATAATAGTTTTCTCTTAGAAATCTCTGAGTAAGAGGCAATAGAGTTTAGAAGAAGTAAATCTTAATTTAAATAGTAATTCAGATTATTATTTTATGGAGATTTTAATTGATCCCATGATTATTTGGTATGTTTTGTGAAAAGATTAGTTTATAATGGCATTAACAGCTTAAGCTAGTCTGTTACAGCTTTAGTTCATTTAGGCAATGTTATGGATAGTTTTGCTATTTCATTTTAAAAACCGGTAGGCTGGGCGCGGTGGCTCACACCTGTAATCCCAGCACTTTGGGAGGCCGAGGTGGGTGGATCACGAGGTCAGGAGTTCAAGACCAGCCTGGCCAAGATGGTGAAACCCTGTCTCTACCAAAAATACAAAAATTAGCTGGGCATGGTGGTGCACACCTGTAATATTAGCTACTTGGGAGGCTGAGGCAGAGAATTGCTTGAACCCAGGAGGCAGAGGTTGCAGTGAGCCGAGATCATGCCACTGCACTCCATCCTGGGTGACAGAGCGAGACTCCGTCTTAAAAAACAAAACAAAATAAAAAAAAAAAACTGGCAGTTGAACTTACTTTGGTAAGAACTTCTTTAAAAATGGCTTTTGGCATTAAAAGCTTGAATACTTTCTAAATAGGACTTTGGTTCAGTTTTGACATTTCACTCTCAAAATAATTTGGTTTGGAAGTGCTGTATATTTTAAATTTCAAACATTTAAATTAATATGTGTACAATAAATGAATGCTTCGAAAGTTAGGTTTGATGGTGATCCAGGGATTTTAGTGTCCACATTGTGGACATAAACAATGAATTAATCTTTATATTCACATCTCTTTGTAAAGAAATCTTAAAAATCACTTAAGACTAATAAAATTAATGAATTGAGTATAGATGTCTTCATTTTCTTCAGGAATAAATTTATTTTTATATTTGTAATGCTGATCTAGCTTTAGTTAAAATACTGGAACACTGGTGAAAATAGGCATCTGCCTATCTTTACCTTTAACAGTATGCTAATTAGATTTTTTAAAATGTGGAAATACATACTAATAGCATGAATATAATTTAAATTCTTTATGTTTACAAGTATTCCTCTTTATTTCACTTTCCTTGATTAGATGTTCATAAAATTCACTATATAAGTTAAGATAAGAATAAGTCCAGTTATGTACAGAAAAATAAAATTTAAAAAGCTTGTCTCTTTATTATTGACATTCTATCAGCTTCCAAAATTTTTTGAACTGACTAGAATGATGTATATAATTGGTTTTTTTTACCTTGACAGTTTTCATTCTAACTTGTAAGAATTTCGATATAGGCCGGGCGTGGTGGCTCACACCTGTAATCCCAGCACTTTGGGAGGCCAAGGTGGGCGGATTACTTGAGGTCAGGAGTTTGAGACCAGCCTGGGCAATATGGTGAAATCCTGTCTCTACAAAAATACAAAAAAAATTAGCCAGGTGTGGTGGCACATGCCTGTAATTCCAGCTGCTGGGGTGGCTCAGGATGGAGGATCACTTGAGACCTAGAGGCAGAGGCTGCAGTGAGCCGAGATTGCACCACTGCACTCTAGTCTGGGCCACAGAGCAAGACCTTGTCTCCAAAAAAAAAAAAAAAAAAAAATTTACTGCTTGCCTTAAATTGCCTTAAATGCTTTGCTTAATGCTGATAAGCCCTCCTGTTAAATTACAGATTTTGTGTTGGGTTATTTGGAGAAGAAATTTGAAAATGGAGAGCCATTTACAACTTCTTTATCTTTTTTTGAAAAGTTTGATGTTAGTGTCAAAAAAAAAAAATGGTGGTTAAAATTTTTCCCTGAAGACCGAATTTCTGGAGAATGCCAAAAAGTACATAGAGTACTGAACTACCTCAGAGGTAGGGTGAAGGGATGTTAGGTATAAAAAGCATGTTTTTGTTGTAAATGTTGGCTGGTTGACATAATTTTAATTGTTGGCATTGCAGGAATCTTTGAGTGTCTGTTTTGAACATAGTTAAAAACTGACCTTGACTTTGTTATATTTAGAAGGAGTGGGCAGTAATTGCCAGTGTGTTAAATATTAGATTTGAAGGTTATTGGATATTCTTCAGAGCTATAAAAAATCCCATTTTATTATCTTTTATTCTATGTTTTGGCTTTTGCAGAACGTATTATACGAAGTAAACTTGATCATTGAATGCCTCTGGGTTAAAAAAAAATTACGTACTTTGGAAAATGACTTGACAAAAGTTTAATTAGAGAAAGGCTGATTAGATAGTTATGCTATTGAATATGTTATTGAATCTCTTATACTTGGAGGAGGAGGGGAAGTGTATAATTCAGTTCAACAAGCATGTGTTGAGTGCTAGACAACTATGTTGTGTGCTGGGAAAGACATGGTTAGTTACTTCCAGGAGACTGAGGTATATAACTAGTTGCTCATTTTTTCCAGAAACTTAATTAATGCATTTTGAATTTAAGGCACCTTATTTTGGTATAATTCTCAGGATGCTTATGAGGTTTTAGTGGGTTCTCTTTACTCTTGCTGTGTGTTTTTGTTTATTTAATCATCAGATATTACTACCCTTCAAATAAGGGCCAGGTAATGTGTTAGGTATTGGGCATTCACTGTTGAACTGTGTCACTCAGTTCTTCATCTCACAGAGTTTATCCTTTAATGGGACAATTAGATAAGTAAGCAGGATGGTACAATACAGTGTGATAAAAGCTGTGATAGGGGAAGTACTTCTCTGTTCGTGTTTTTGCGTCTTCAAAGTTCTTGTTCCTGCTGCAACATCAGCAGTTTGTTTGTCTTGTTTAAAATGTTTAGCCAATTTTTTTGACTTTTGTAAGATGTCGTCATTTTGGGATGATACAAAGATGGGCCGACATGAACTGTTTTTGTGGGTGTGGGAGGAGGCGGATAGGACTTTTACTAATCTTGTTTGAAACTCAAAGGGATGTAGTTATGGCTCAAGACAGCCAAATTTGCAGGTCTGAAATACAGTTTTTTTTAAAAAATGTGATTAGTCATTTATCTCTGCCAGCTTCCCAACATTAAGTTTTGCCATGTTGCACCCTTGAATACCACCAGATAGCTGCTTATAAAAAACTTGACTTTGCTCACATTGGGCTCCTGTTTCATTCCCTCATAGGTTGTTATCTTTATCAACGTGGGCAGGTGCTCAAGCACCCTGTTGGTCATGCTCATGTGTCATGCTGCCTGTCTTTCCTGGGTAGAGGTAACTGTCACAGGAGAGAGCACACGTTCCAGCAAAATTGGGTTAGGGTCTTCAGTTGATAATTCTATCAAGGTAAAGGGAAAGACTTCCCAAATTATCACCAAAGCATTAAAAAAGTCAAAGTATTCAGCAGAACATAAAAAAAGTCAAAGTATTAAAACTTTTTCTTTCTTGAGGACAACAGTAGATTTTTGCTTAAAGTTTTCTGTCCTTAATAACTTTGCTGCCATATATTACTGTGGGGTATTTTTATACATTGATATGAGATTTTCTTGCTAGTTAGATACATCTTTGTTGGAGATTTTCATTTTCAAATCAAATACAGTAATTTATTAGTCTTTGCTACAGTAGCTAGTTTTCAAACCACCAAATTTCTCTTGAGGAGAATCCCCTATATTGAATAGAATGTTTGTGAATATGGTACACGAGAAAGTGGATTTAATTTCCCGCATGGCTTTATGCTTCTTACATTGATCAGTAAAGTGACCTTTCACAGTTTTCTCCCCCGCAGTCAGTACATGTTTAAACTAAACTTGGTGTTCTCTGTGAGCAGCCGTCACTTTGGTTTTCACTTTTTCCAACCACTGTTGGACCTTTGTATACATTTCTTCCAGAAGCATCTATGTCCCCTTCTTTCTTGAGGCAAGCATTGATTCTTGAAGGTTTAGATGCTAGTAGGAGTGATAACTATCAGAAACAGGATGTACTATACTTGTAGTAGGCACAGTAATAGAGCTACAGATAAAGTCCTCTGGGAATTGGGAAGAGTAGAGGTGACCTGTAGATACCAGGATTAAGCAAGTCTTATGGAGAAAGTAGCAGTAAAAATAATGCTTCAGGCCAGGTTTGGTGGCTCATGCCTGTAATCCCAGCACTCTGGGAGGCCAAGGCTGGAGGATCAGTTGAACCCAGGAGTTTGAGACCAGCCTGGGCAACACAGTGAGACCCTGTCTCTAAATAAATAAATAAATAAATAAATAAATAAATAAATAAATAAAGCAAGCTTCAGAGAGTAAATTAGGACATGTGGGTTTCAGGGGTGGAAGAGAGGAAAGATAGCTCAGTAAAAGTGTCACAAGAGCAGAGACGCAGTGGACAAGTGTAGGTCATAGCTGGAATTTCAGCTTGTCTGTTGTAATAAAGAAAAGAGAAGAAGAAGAAAAAAGTTTGAAAAGGTAATTTAATCAGATCATGGGAGACCTTGAATACTGGGTTAATACATTACCACCATTCAGTAGACCATTAGTGGATCTCTTGAGAGTCTTGAGAAGAGAATTAGGTGAACAGTTGGGAGGATTAATCTGGGCTACAATATGTTAAATAAATTGGGGCTGGGACATTGATGGTAAGGAGAGTATTAAGAGGTGGTTCCATCATTCTTGGGAAGATGCAGTGAGGACCATTAAATTGGTATTTTGTGTATTTTTAATCACATCTGGTGTTTTGATCCTTAAATATTGCACTTTTGTGTGAAAGGAGAGCTTTAATTTATTGGTATTAAAATTAATCAACTTCAGTGTAGGGAAAGGGGCTTGGCTTCATTTTATCTGTTAAACATACATTGAACAATTACTCTTTCCTAGATACTGTGCTAGGCATTATGGATGTAGAAGTAAGGAAGATACGATCCCAGCACTTTAGGTTTTTGTATTTTAGCACAATAGGAGATATTGAATTGGAATCTTAGTAACTCCTTGTGTTCAGAGTTTATAAGATATCAGCTGTGAGAGAGGCAGGTTAAGAGGATGTTTGATGCTGGAAAGATAGAGAGGAACCACACTGTGTAACACTTCTTTGGCTTAATTCCTTAGACAATGGACAAAGCCTTTGAAGGTTCTATGGAATATGTAGTAACGGATTTCTCCAAGACTTCTGAGAAAAATAGGATGTAATATGGTTTTGTCACTTGCGAAGGAAACAAGGAATGTTCACCTAGAGGAGTAGAGGAAGTACTGATTGTCAGACTACTTCATTTGTGGGTGAAAAAGCACAAAGATCATATTATGTTATGCTGGGTTATTGATGGTAACTAAAGCAAAAATAAGATATTTTAGACTGCCACTTCCAAAAAACAAACCTCTTTATTGGAACATTTAAAAGGAATTAACCTACTGCTAGTTTAATTTATGCATATATGATGATATCCTTTGGAATTTTAATGTAGATTTTGATAATTTGTAAATTTAAGCGTGCCCTGAACATTAGGATATATTAGTTGATAGTAGTGATGTGAGACCAGATTGATAGGCTTACATTCTTAAATAGGGTGTCCTGAATTTATCAGTCCAATAAAAGTGCATGTCTGTGAGGCAACAAAGATTATTATGTTTGAGAATTTTTTTTTGGCGATAAAATAGTGCAGAACTAACCAAATACGTTTATTGACCATATGATAGAAATTGCAGTGAGTATAGGTAGAAGGTTTTTAGTTACAGTGTGAACTGTACTGTTTTTTTGCTTCTGAGCATGTTGAGTGAAGTGATTTTGAGCCAGTCATTTTTACCCCTGTCTGAATTGTTTAAAGGAGATCAAGAGGAAAAAAGCTATTATTGAAAAACTATATTTTCCTTAGACATTGCTGGTGAATAGTGGGAAATTTTGGTATTACATATATTTTATGCAAATTTAGGAAGAATATATAAATATAGTATTAAAATTTTGATTTTGTATTTGATTAGGTTCTTGGTTTATATTTTGAAAATATTCGATTCAGCCTTTGAAATAGGTGTTCTGAAGCCTTTTTTTTTTTTTTTTTTTTTTGAAACAGAGTCTCGCTCTTTCGCCCGGACCGGAGTGCAGTGGCGCTATCTCGTTTCACTGCAAGCTCTGCCTCCTGGGTTCATGCCATTCTCCTGCCTCAGCCTCCCGAGTAGCTGGGACTACAGGTGCCCGCCACTGTGCCCGGCTAATTTTTTTTTTTGTATTTTTAGTAGAGACGGGGTTTCACCGTGTTAGCCAGGATGGTCTTGATCTCCTGACCTCGTGATCCGCCCACCTTGGCCTCCCAAAGTGCTGGGATTACAGGCGTGAGCCACCGCGCCCGACCCTGAAGCTTTTTTTTAAACCTTTTTGTCTAAGGGAAGAGAGAAGGTTTCTTAGAAAAGAATTCCAGTTTCACTGAATGGCTCTTGACTTCAAGAACTGAGTTACTGCATAACAAGATGAGTCAGATGGTCCAAGAAGCAGTTTACAGTTTTTGTTACCATGACTACAACATATTGGTAGAAGAATGTTATATTTTATAGTTACTGTTTAACCCAAGTTGTCGATGAAAAAGTGAAAAGTTTTAGAACTTTGTATCCAGTGGATTTATTTATATTACTAAGGAATCCTAATTTACTGTGACTTTTTTTTTTTTAAGTGAAAGCAAAGCAAGTTTATTAGAGCAGCAGAGTACAGGAAAATGGCTGCACCATGGACAGAGCAGGGCTACCCCACAGGCAGAGTGGCTGTGACTTAAATCGTACTTTTAAAGATACTTCACAGTTTTTCAAGGGGTGCGTGTGTTTGTGTGTGTTTTAAGGGAAATCTATACAAGATGGATGTAACACTGTGTTTGCTAGGTATGAACTTTAAATTCTGGGCTGATGAGCAAAGATTTCAGAAAGCATTTCTCAGCTTTTTCTAACTGGTAGCTGAATAATTCTCTATAAGGATATTATACCCCTTGAAATAAAAGGATTCCATATTTGGTAGTGATCAGTATGTGTAGGTAAATTAGAAGCCTCAGATAGGAATTTGGGATAATGAATTACAAAGTGGTAAAAATAAAAAAGAGCTTTTGCTGGATGCGGTGGCTCACGCCTGTAATCCCAGCACTTTGGGAGTCCGAGGTGGGTGGATCACCTGAGGTCAGGAGTTTGAGACCAGCCTGACCAACATGGTGAAACCCTGTCTCTACTAAAAATACAAAATTAGCTTGGCATGGTGGCACATGCCTGTTGCAGTCCCAGCTACTTGGGAGGCTGAGGCAGGAGAATTGCTTGAACCTGGAGGCAGAGGTTGCAGTGGGCTGAGATTGCGCCATTGCACTCCAGCCTGGGCAACAAGAGCAAAAGTCCATCTCAAAAAACAAACAAACAAACAAACTTTTGCACTCCAGAAGAAACTTGCAAATAATTTTAGTAGTATTATTTTTTACTTCAAAACACTTGCCCCTCCATGCTTGCTTTTGTCTTTGATTTGCAAGCAGTTCAAAAGTAAAAATTTCTGTTACGTTTTTATGCAGCTGGGAGATCCTCCTTCCTTCTTGTTTTCCCTCCCTCCCCTCTTTCTTGTCCACCTTTTCTCCCCACTCCTTCTCATTCCCTCCCTCCCTGTGAAAGGGAATTGGTGGAGAAGGAAACCTTGGTTTATTGGAAGAGTGTGGGAGTTGAAGTTTAAGTTGTAAAAGTTCATCAAGCCGTGCAAATTGGGAGGAGTAGGCTTTATGCTTCATTTATAAGTGGCTTTTCTTCGAGCATAAGACTTTTTAGATGCTAGTATTGAGACTGTAATTGACAGTAGTAGTTTTTTTTCTTTTTAGGCTAGCCATCTGATTGCATAGCAGCATCACAGAAGATAGTCTGCCTTATCTAATGGCAGCATGTCAAGGAGTTACCTTGAGCATAACTCTCCACTTTCTTTTTAGTTTCAAAAGATGATTAATATGTGTTGTAATTCTCTCTGTGTCATTTCTGTTGTAGTTTTGTTGTCAGTAAGGACTATGTATATTTAGGGATCACTTGAGATTCCTGATAGTATTTTAAGCCTGTTGTTTTATATAATTTGATTATTAAGGGTGAACTTGATTTTGTTTTCTATACATGTGTTTTACTCAGAATGTAGGTTAAAGTTTTGTTGTTTTGTTATGTGAGCTGCAGGAGATTAACTTTTAATACTGTATTAGGTTGGAGAAGCATATTTTATTTAACTTGCTCCATATGTGCTGTATTTATGGAACGATTTTAACTATCTGTAATTGTTTGGGCTTAAAAAAATCTTTCTAGTAAAAGGGGATTGTTTATAAGATAGTGTTATAGTATACTAGCTGAAAATAAAATTGTGGGATTGAATTCTCTGATGCACAGAAGATTTTTTGATTTCATGTGAGAGAGGCTGTTATTCTTGAGTTACTTTTATTCAAATAGGAAAATAATAATACTATCAACCCTTACCATTTATGAAAATTAACTTAATTATCATTTTTAATAGTTAACAACTTAATCTCACGGGTTTGTTTCTAAGAAGATATTATACACTAACTTAAAATTTTAATTACAAAGGTATACAGTGAAACTGTGACTTTAAGTGAAATGACATATAGCAGGTTCTTGAATAATGTCCTTTCCTTCAATGTTGTTCTGTTGTAACATCGATGAGGAAAAAACCCTGATTTTGTTATGTGTTATTTCACTTAAAGTTGCAGTTTTCAAAAACCTATCAACAGTATTGAGGACTTACTGTAATATGATTGTTTGGTGGATTTGGTTTTCTCAGAAAAAAATGTGATATATGTAGTTTAATAACTATTTCAAAATGTTTTTTTTCATTATTTCAACTTATTTTAATAGTTACTTATTAAACTACAGTACTATATGCCTACTCTCATGTTGCTTTACAGCCTTAGTAATATGTCACAATGCTATGAGAAAGTGCTACCCAGCAGAGACATATCTAACAAAAGTGTTAAATGGAATGGAATCAAGGATTAAAATGATACAGGCAGGAGTATACTTCAGAAGTAGACAGCTTTACAAATGTAGAGAGAGGTGTTTGGGACTCGTGATGAGTAGTTGCTTTTATTTATAAGGAAATTTAAGCAAAATCTTTGAACTTTCTAGGTTTATTTTTCCATCCTGTTTTTTTGTCACTTACATTTATCTTGGATATTATAAAAATTATTTCTGACTCCCAAATTCAGCTGCCCTAAAGTATAAATCAGGCAGTTTCAGGATATATCTTCTAGTATTTAGGAGCCTTGTAGGCCGATACTTAGTTTAGAAATGCCCTTGAAGAAAGGTTTGCGTTGTTTTGTTTTCTCTTGAGTTCAGGCCCCTCTGAGGCAGAATCAGCTACCGTTCTGTCTTAAAGGTACATTTTTTTTTTTTTTGTCAGCAAAACTGCCTTCAGTAATAAAATATCAGGGACTTTGACTCTCAAGTTGCAGTATTCAGTATGGTAGCCACTTATCACATGTGGCTATTTAAGTTAATTAAAATTAAATAAAATGAAAATTCAGATTGCTGGTGTCAGAACACATTTCAGGTGCTCAGTAGCTACATATGGCTAGAGGCTGCCTTGTTGGACAGTGCTGGTCTAGGTTTCAGCAATGGTTGGAAAGGTCCGAAAGGCCATTTTGGGCACCATCTTAAGGAAGGGGACTAAAGGTCTTTCTAACAGAAGATCATTGAGCAGAAGTGCAGTGGGAAGTTTTCTTCTGGTTAGTGGCATAATTAGAGTGTCACGAAGTTGCCCTAGATCTCTTTGTAGTCCTTTCCTCCCTCTCTTCGTCTCCTTTCTTCCTTTTTGATATGGTGGTGAATTTATTCATTGTGGTTGGAAACTACTTTTGTTCCTTTTTGCAGGCTTTTCAAGTTGATAGCTTCAGGTGGTAAGCCACGAGAGTGCTTTTCAGCATCTCCTGGTGAGCTTTCATTTATAAATGCTGCTCCACTTTCATTAGCTTTATTTGGAAGTTTCTTTATTCATTATCATGCCAGTTTACTACTTACATTTTCACTAAACTCAGGCAGCCTTATTTTGGC
Organism: Nomascus leucogenys; assembly: GCF_006542625.1. Taxonomy (NCBI): domain Eukaryota; kingdom Metazoa; phylum Chordata; class Mammalia; order Primates; family Hylobatidae; genus Nomascus; species Nomascus leucogenys. The sequence continues at coordinate 83,394,128 of NC_044390.1, read as the reverse complement.
ACATTTCTGCTTGTGTGCTAAAATAAGAGTGATAGATTAATTGTACCAGTTTTGGATTTTGGGATTCTTTATTGCTTTTGTGTAGTGTATTTGTAGGATTAATGTTAGATGCTGTACAGATCATAACGCATTTTCCCCGAAGGCATGTGGTTGGATTTTAGGGCTCTCTGATACCACTATAGAAATATATGTATATATTGGTTACATTCTAAGGTTGCTTTTGGGTTGGGTTTTTTTCTTTCAAATTTTAGGGAGGTGTTAAACAGAATGCTTATGAGATACCATATGTATTCCACGAAATAAGGCGATTCATTCAACAAACATTTATTAAATGCTGTCAGAGGTTTGAGAGAAGTAACAATATTATGCATACCATTTGCTCAGTGGTTTTTCTGATTTCCTTTAAGAATGTAATTGTGGCAACATTTCAAAGCAGTTGACTTTCCTTGAATGTAGCTGCAGATCCAGATGTATAGTCCAGTTTATACTCTGTCCTGCAATGATTTCACTGAAGATTCAGATCCTCTGAATATAGTTTAGAGAATATCTGTGTACTATTGTAGTGATTAGAAATCATTTCAAAGTGCCTCTGCTAACTGAGTATAACCATTAAGACTTTTCTGAATAGTCCTGCCTTCCCCCTTCCCACAATGTTGTATCTCATGTCATATGTAAGTTGCAGTGGGAAGGGAGGGCAGCTGAATTGGTCTTGAATTGTTTTCCCTTAAATGAGCTTAGTCTAGTTGGTGTGAATTGACTGCCCAAAACATTAGAAAAATTTAGGGGAGAAATGGTTAAGTTTCTTAGAACTTTTAGTAGAATATTTCAAGAGGAAGCCCAATTTTGGTTAAGCCATGATTAAATCTTGAATCCTAACTTATTCTAGGTTAGGACCGCTTGGAAGAATAGGGTAAGACAGAGTAGAGTAGGACCACTTGGAAGTCTTCTGGGCTTTACCAAAGTTTGAGGGCTCTGTATCATTTGAGAAAGTGTCATCTTGGTTTATTTTTGCCTGGGGACTTCCAAGTAGTTCTGAAACAGATCTCACTGTGGTAGAGGGTTGGGCTCCAATAGTTATCTGACCACTCCCTCAGCATTTGGTAGGAAGCAATAAAGAATAATAAGGAAAATACTTAGGAAGGAAAGCATAGAAGAGGATAGATGGGTTAGAATATGTAAACTGAGTGAAAAGCCATGATTTTTGCGGCATTGCTTCAGAGAAGTGTGGAATGGTAATGGTTACTGGGTCAAGGCATCAGAAAGGGCCAGAGATTGAGAATGTGGCACAGTTGTAATAGTCATCTATTTTAAAAAACAAAGGCATGAAGGGATATATGTTCTAGCACGTGTGATTTTTCTGGATATAATTTAAAAGTATTTCCTCACTGTGGCCTTAGGGGTCTCATTTAATCCAAAGTGGAAATTCTTTAAGGATGTTGAATACTGAGGTACACCTCCTTGTTTTTTAGTTTTTCCTTCAGAATCAAACGTCATAGCTAGCTCTCTCTGTAATGTACGTGCAACATTTAAAGTCCACAGGTAGTGGTACCTAAACTGTTGGCAATTTAAAAAACCATTAGGCTCTGAGCATGCCTCATAATCATTGATGATTTTTGCATAGGTGCATTTTATTTCATCAAAATATATTTATAAAGATATATATTAATTGGAATGCACAAAATACAAATGAAGACTTGATGGGGGGCTTTAACATTTCCATTTTTTACCTCATACTTTGAATCAGGTAATACTATTTCCTTTTTTTTCCCTGATGCTTCATTTATTTTTTCTTAGAGGCAGGGTCTTGCTCTGTCTCCCAGGCTGGAGTACAGTGGCACAGTCATAGCTTACTGTGACATCTCAAACTCTGGGGCTCAAGTGATCCTCACATCTCAGCCTCCGAAGTAGCTAGGACCACAGGTGCACACCACCATGCATGGCTAATTAAAAAAATGATTTTTGGTAGGGACAGGATCTTGCTATGTTGCCAAGGCTGGTTTTGAACCCCAGCATCAAGCAATGTTCCTGCCTCAGCCCCCCAAAGCGTTGGGATTATAGACATGAATGACTGTACCCAGCCAGATGCTTTTTTCTTTATATAGAATATTTGAATTAGTTTTATCCTCTTTCTGCTGTGAGTAGAACAGTTGAATCTTACTTGAGTTATTGAAATGACAGGTGTGATTTAAATAGCATTTGAAGAAAGGTTTTCAGAGAGATGTATCTATGTTAACTTTCCCCTGTGGGGTGATAGTTAACTGTTGCTCCAAAGATGACCTGTGAGTTCCTATTTTTGAATATTATCATGAACCCGTGGATTAAAACAAACTGTTTCAATTTATTGCAGTTGTTATCCTTTTTTTTTTTTTGAGACGGTGTTTTGCTCTTGTTGCCCAAGCTGGAGTGCAGTGGCACGATCTCAGCTCACTGCAACCTTCACCTCCTGAGTTCGTGATTCTCCTGTCTCAGCCTCCAGAGTAGCTGGGATTACAGGTGCCCACCACCATGCCCTGCCAATTTTTTTGTATTTTTAGTAGAAACTGGGTTTCACCGTGTTAGCCAGGCTGGTCTCAAACTCCTGAACTCAGGTGATCCGCCTGTCTCGGCCTCCCAAAGTGCTGGGAGTACAGGAGTGAGCCACCGCGTTCAGCCTGTTATCCTTCTTGATGTTTAAATTTTCCTATCTTTGTCCAGTGGAAACCTATTCAAGGTGACCTCCGAGTAGTTTTGACATGACTCTTAACTAGTCATTGATACCCTCCTTGCTTTTTGGTGTGACAACATGTTCCCTGCTTATCTTGAACATTTTATGCTCCAGATTTGGAATTAGCCATTTTGATAAGGAATTATGTTTCCTTTAGTTGGGGCATAGTATTTAGAGACCACAATCTGAGCACTGAGGATTCCTATTGCTACTAACTTAGTCATTCTTTTTAGGCCTTTCAAGTGAACAGACCTAGACGCATGTCTTTTTTTTTTTTTTTCTTTTTTTAAAACATAAATTACATAGTAATTCATACTGGTACTTGGCAATTCAAGTTTAGGACTATAAAGTTTTTACTTAATATCGTTCTTATATCTGTCTGTATCTTCTTTTTTCCATGCCCAAACTGCTCATTCTCAACATAATTTTTTTATTCACTTTATCCCATGGTATAAATACAGCACTCTTAGAATAACAACACTGCCATCAATATTACTAGAAATGCTAACTCTTTTTTTGTTGTTGTCTGTTATTGAAATACAGCAATGTGTTGCTTAATGCCTCTGAGAAATGCCTCTTTAGGTGATGTCATCATTGTGTGAACAACAGAGTTTGCCTACACAAACACAGACAGTATAGCCTACTATATACATCTGGGCTTTATGTAGCTCATAGGCTACAGCATGTTATTGCACTGAATTCTGTAGGCAAGTGTAACACGATGGTAAGTATTTGTGTTTCTGAACATACCTAAACATAGAAAAAGCAAGGAACGGTGGCTCACATGTGTAATCCCAGCACTTTGCGAGGGTGAGGCAGGAGAATCTTTCTAGCCCATGAGTTTGAGACCAGTATGGGCAACATGGGGAGACCCCATCTCTATAAAAGATCTTACCAAAAAAAAAAAAAAAATGGTGCAGTAAAAATTCAGTTTTATTATCTTATGGGACCACCATCATCTGTGTAGTCCATCTGTTGCCTGAAACGTCATCATGTGGCATATGACTGTATTCGTATACTTAGAGATTTTCTTTGTTCTTAGTGTATAGTTCATTATGAATGTGTCTTTACTGTGCTTTGAAGTCACTCAGAATAATTCCTCTCTGTGGTTTTTGTCACCAACTGGTTACACAGTGAGGTGCTTTTGTTTCATCTTACTTTGGAGTTTTGGGGGGATATGTAAAAAAAATTTAATCGTTTTGTAATTATGAAGTGTAGTTCCAAAGTCAAATCTACAAAACAAGGCATAAAGAAGTTTAATGTTTTCTTACTTAACTTGTAAACAGTGAACTCTGTAGAGAATGCAGATTTATTTTAGCGTTTTATCTTCTTTCAGTATGTTTAAATAGAAACAGATACTCAGTTGTAAATCAGTGCTTTGGTAACTTTTTAATGCTGTGGATCCCTAGATTTAATAATAAGAGGAGGACAAGTGTTTTTAAAAAAAGAGGCTACTTGCTGTTTTTCCCCAACAGGCCCTTTGGCTTACTAATTTTGTATATTGTTACCTTTTTTTCCCCCCGTCTATAACTTTTCTTTATCCTTCTTCACTGATAGATGTTCATTCATGAAACTGATGGTTCTTAAATGTATTGGTGTAAATAACTTTGCGTCCGGCTCACATTTGAAGTATCATTCCTTCACTGGAAGGAATTAGTAACAGTTTGGCTTTGTTAGCTTATGCTTAAGGTAAGGTTTTAGATGTTCCTATGGTTTGACAACTTCTGAAATATAATAATACTAAGTGGATCACCTGAGGTCAGGAGTTCGAGTCTAGCCTGGCCAACATGGTGAAACTCCGTCTCTACTAAAAATACAAAAATTAGCTGGGTGTGGAGGTGCATGCCTGTAGTCCTAGCTACTCAGGAGGCTGAGGCAGGAAAATTGCTTGAACCCAGGAGGAGGAGGTTGCAGTGAGCCAAGATCACGCCACTGTACTCCAGCCTGGATGACAGAGTGGGACTCCATCTCAAAAAAAAAAAAAAAAGTAGGTAACAATACTTAAGTATCTCTATACCCGCTGAAGTTAATCCCCAAAAGTTTGGTAGGTTTCTTAGTTTTGTCCAATTTATCATTGCCACTTTGTTTTCTTTATACAAAGGAAGCAAAAAAAAAGTTTTTAGTTATGCAGTGCATTGTAAAGTTTTCACAGCAGAAATCGCTGTATTTGTATTAAATATATTTTAATGAAGAAGTTAATATGTATGGTTATGATTATCGCAGTGGTGAGGAGGCTTTCATTTCCTCAGAGCAGGAAGTTTTATTGCTTTCTCAAGCTCCAGGAATGGCAGAAGATAGATCTGAATGAAAGGATAAGGTAGGAAAATAATTGGAATCATTCAAATGGATTAGATTGGTGGCCGTTTACCAAAATATACCTTTTTTTTAATCATTCTGTTTGTAACCCATTTTCTTCTGAATGGACTGGTAGTTCAGAGTTTCTCCCTCCCTCTGGCCAAAAACAGGAGGGAGGAAGAGGACTTAGGTCTTCTTTTTAAAAGACTTTCCCCCCCCCTTTTTTTTTCCCTCTTCCTTTTTTTTTAAATGGTAGAACAGTTGAGAAGGTGATTATTGTAGGGAGTGGACCATTGTGCTTCTTTTATGGGGTGGCGAGGGAAGGAATCTTCTAAGAACTTATGTCTTTAGTCCCAAGTAGCTGGTGAGAAGAGGACTAGTTCTGTTTGAGTCTCATTGAGTGTAAAAAAGCTAGGAAAAACATTTAAAAAAAATGACTTGAAAAAAATTTGTATTACAGTACCTCTTTTTGAAGTGCCATCTCATTTATCCTGTATTGTTGAAATACATAGTTGAATAGTGTTTTGAAGTGCTTTTGCCATCAGAGCTCCTGGAGCAAATGGATGAGGATAAAATCTGACTTCTCTTTCTCTTTAATAGGCACCATTTTTGTTCACCATTTTCTGAGTTCTGGTTAGGATTTGGCAACAATATGAAGATGAATTTGTGTGTCCCAGAAGGCAAACCACATGAGTAGTTGAGTAAGTAGGAGGCCATGTACAGTTGGAAGAAAGGGTTTATAGTGTTCTAGGTAGCCACCAGAGGAGACAGCAAAGAAGCAGTATTTGTCCCAGCTGTGATCACCACTGACACTACACTGCTGCTTTTTCTTGGCAATGATTCTATTATTCTTTTATATTAGCCATTTTATAAATTCTGAAAGGGAACACATCTTATTCTTTGCCAATTCTGAAAACTCTGGCCGGGTTAGCTTAAGAAAATAAGATAATAATAATACCTAAGTATCTCTGTGTCTACAGATAGGGATCTACAGACAAGACAAGGAAGGTTTAGGATAAAGGGCAGGAGCCAGGTCTAGGGAATACAGTGGGTCAGAACAAGATAGGGGTAGACCAAAGGAGGACACATATAATGAAGAGTGAGATCAAGAATGACCAGATAGCAACTGGAGGAACTTACAGTGGGGAATGAGACAAGGCATTATATTAAAAGTCATGACAGCAAACACCAGAACACATACTAGAAGAAAGGCAGTTGGTGAAAGGTTTATAATTTAGGAATTAGAACATCCATCTACACTGAAAAATAGGATTGTTTGAAGAATTGCCATGAACTGGCTACAACATGGGTGCTGAGACAGCAGTCTTTTGCTAGCCAGGAAAGTTCTTACAAGTTCTTCCTGGGTAGTAGCTGCTCCTAGCTGATAACAGTCATGGAGTACAGCAGTTCAGTTTACGTCTGGCAGCTCCTGACTCCTGAGCAGCTGGTCTAAATCACTGGAGTTTTATAGCAGGCTAGGTTCTGATAAATTTTGGTCTCTCTCAAAGTGGAAAGATTGCTAGATTGTGGTCCGTAAAACCTTAATCCATATTCGTGTGCAGAAACTTGGAGTTAGGTTGACTTTTGGAAGCAGATCAGTAGCTATTGTGGTATGCCCACCACTGGCATTTCAAAGAAACGCACATTGAAGTCTTCTGAAAGTCCCACTTTTGCAGATACCATTGCGACATGTAATTTTCTTCCATAAAATAAAATTTTTGCTCTGGCTGGCCTATTCACCAAAAATATTTGTGCAATGGGTTTTTATTGTTTCTTGCTAAGCATATGGTTAACTGATTCAATTCGTAAGTCTGAGTGATTCCTCAATGACTTTTCACCCTTGTCTTTTTGTTTTGTTTTGTTTTGTTTTGTTTTTTTTTTTTGAGATGGAGTCTCACTCTGTCGCCCAGGCTTGAGTGCAGTGGCGCGATCTTGGCTCACTGCAACCTCTGCCTCCCGGGTTCAAGCAATTCTCCCTGCCTCAATCTCCTGAGTAGCTGGGACTACAGGTGCCTGCCACCATGCCCGGATAATTTTTGTATTTTTAGTAGAGATGGGGTTTCGCCGTGTTGGCCAGGCTGGTCTCGAACTTCTGACCTCAGGTGATTTGCCCACCTTGGTCTCCCAAAGTGCTTGGATTACAGGTGTGAGCCACTGCGCCCAGCCTCACTCTTGTCTTTTGGGGTAACTTACACTAGTCTTTCCTTATATGTCTTCACTTTTACCACCAGCTCTAGCACTGGACTGTTGTTTTTTTTTTATTTTTATGTTTATTAAAAAAAAATCAAAACAAAACATCTTGTAAAACAAAAGCTTCAGAAAAGTTACTGTGTTTCTAGCATCAAGTAGAGAAAAATAAACACCACCACAAAGTGATGGTATTACATGTACAGAATGTTACAAGTTTAAGGCCTATTTATTTTGTAAACATTTGCAAGCCTTTTATAAGCAAATCTTGTAAAACCGAATCTTACATGGAACACTCATATAGAAAACTGTTAACATTCCTGCCTGAAGATGGTGTGGAGACATTTGTCCTGAGGTCTCTGAGGCACTTTGATGAAACTCGAGAGTTCAGAGGAATACAATTTGAAGAACGCTGATTTAATTTGGTCCCGCTGTTTTCGTAGATGAGGAAACTCAGACTAAAAGGTCCTGTGTTGGTTTCTGTGGCAAGCAAGCATAAAATAAATCTGAAAAGTTTTAGCAAAGCCCATTCATCTGCCTTCCAGGTATTGAGTCCTGGTAAGAACAGGAGTGCTTTTGTAAAACTGTGTGACTTCTCTTGTATTCTTCATTTGCCAGATTTTCTTACATTTTTGAGATTCTTCTGACTTTGCATTTTCTCCTAAGCCTTTTGTGAGAAGCAGTTTTTAATTTTTCTGAAGCCTTATTGAATAGGAGAACTTGAGTGAATCTGTGGGGAGATGCTGACTGTGAAGAACCCCAGAGGCTGGCAGGGGAAGGAGGTTAAGGGTTGGTGGATTTTAGAGAGAGGGGAGTTGCTTGTGCATCACAGCCACAGGAGATTTAAAAGTGTGTCAACTGAGGCATGGGGCGATGAAGTAACTTGCTCAGTGTCATACAGCTTGGTGGTGATGCAGTTAGAATTGCAATTCTAACTGATCTCTAATAAGGCGGTGCTTTTTCAACCATTTCCATTGTACTCTCTTGCCTCTAACTGTTGTCTGGATAGCTATAATATTTGAGTAGATATAGTGTTATATTTCTCAAGCTGATGACATTTCATCCTTAAATTCAAGACTTAGGTCCTATAAATTGCTGTTTTTCTTTATCTTTTAAAAAATCTTAAGTTCTGTAAAATGATTCTGCTTTGAACGAAGGGTACTTATATCTGCCAAAATCATTATTGAGCTTCTCTAGTCATTTATTTTCTTGAAATTGAAATGAAACTTTCTGAACACAGCCTTACTGAATATGGATTTCAGAGCCATAATAATGCTTCTTGCCTCTGCAGATTCTGAATTGATCTGAGTTTGGCAGTGAATTATGTATGTGTTATTTCAGGAATTTTGCACATGCCCTGCTTTAAACCACTGATTATTTTTGTAAAATGCTGTTGTGTGGATTTGGCTCATTCCATTGACGCTGAACTCATCAGATGGCTATATTGTCTTCTAGGAATGTGACTTGAATTGATTAAATGGCATAGGCAGCAACATCTGTTTTGTAAAGCTAGTTTAGTTTCCTAAAACTTTAAATTTTCAAATTTACAGCTTACGAAGAGAATGAAGCATATTTCTTTAATGCCATAAAAAGACTTTCACGGAGTTTTGATGATAGCTTGTTTTAACTTTGCCTTTAACCTAATTCTTTTTAGAACTCATTTTCTTACTGTATTATATTGCTCATTTTCAAGGAAAAGACATATTTGTAATGTTGGAAACTTTATAGTCTTATATGGATGGCTTTTAGGTTTTTCAGGTCATTCATCCATTTGAAGACCTGCAGAGAGCTTTGGATGGTCTCCTAGAAAAAAAGCACCCATACACGTGCTCCTAAAACTCTGTACAATTGTGGGAGGTAAAGCTCACCTGTACAGATCCCCCTGAAGCCTTCTGTCTCCTTGATGTCCTTTGCTTCACTTGTGCTATTAAATGCATTAATAATGCTGCTGACTGTGCACATAACTTACCTTTCTTTATACACAGGTTATAGATTTGTTGAATATTTGGATCACCATTTTTAAAATCAAATGTTTTATGATGTTCATCTACATGTATCATTTTTATTTCTCGGGGTTAATGTCTATTTTTATTCATTTTCTCTCATCCTTGTAATTTCTTTTTTAGTTAAGGAAATGTATCCATCTCAGGGTTTCTTCATTTATTATTACAACCCTTATTTGGATGAACTTAATGACCAAAATTTATATGGTATTACAGTACATAGGCTTACCTGATCTAATCTTGTAGAAGACTTTTCCTGTGTACTTCTTCGTGTAACATTTTCAAATAATATTTTCAATTTGGGATAGAGGACTTTAAACAAAGTTAAGACTTGGGTAAAGATAGATACTCTCATATGACAACCCATGGGCGCTTTTTAAAATTATACTAGTAGATGTTATTTTTATATTCAGTTGATCCTAGTCTTTGTACAGTCAGTTTTCTTTTACAATCTGGAATTTTGCCTATGGTTTCAAGGCCAGCATGGGTATTTACTAAGTAATCTTGAGGATGACTGTTCTTATTTTGTAACCTCCTCTCTCCAGATCTGATCTTTATCTGTTTTAACCCAGAAGATGTGCCCTTTTGCTCACACCATCCCTCTTGTTTTAAGTTAAAAAGACAAAAGCTACCTGATCTACTATGTCATAGGAATTATTATGATATTCTCTACCTCTCTAGCCTTGTATTAAAAAAATTTAACTTGCTGTGTAGTGTTTTTATTTTATAAACTATTTTTAATCTTTAAAAAATTCATATTTATTGATTAAAATATAAATTGAGGCACAGTGAGTCTTTGAAGTCTTTGAAGTGCGCTTAGTATAGACTTTTGTGCTGCTGCAGGTTTCATGCACCAGAGCGCTTTGCTCATTGTGTTCTTTCTCTCCTTGTGGGCTGTAGGCTCATTGAGGACAGTTTACGTACATATTCTTCTGTTAGCACTTTTAACATACTCCTCGTCAAGTAATTCAACAATAGTTGAACAGTTGCTAATTGAATGAATTCAGAAAGTTTCACAAATTAGACCTGAAAGGAAAGATGATTTTTCTTCACCTGTTTTTCTTGAAGTTTCAAATTATTTTGAACTACAAATGGTGTTTTATTAGTTAAGTGTGAAAATTTATTGTGAATATAATTAATGTCTTGCAATGTGTGATGAGAAAGGTAGCTATATAGTACACTAGATTGTTAACATTGTACACAGTACAAAAGTGCTTTTGAAATGTTGAATGACTGCAGTGTGGCCATTATGACTTTTTTCCTGGTGTAAGAAGGAAATGCGATGATTAAAAAAAAGGCAGGGGATTGGTGGCACTTTATTAAAGAAATCTTATGTTGCTAAGATAATTTAGTCATGTAATTTTTTAAAAAATAGGCTATTTAAAATATGTTTGCTTTTTCCTTCTCCTTTTTTTTTTTGAAAAGCATCCTCCTGCCTTGGCCACTCAAAGTGCTAGGATTACAGGCACGAGCCATGACACCTGGACTTCTCCTCCTTTTATTTCAACCATGACAATGTATTTTGGCTCTCTGCTGATTTAAATTATATTTCCTAGAAAACAGTATAATGTCCAAAACGCTCATATAATCTTGAACTCGAAATTATTTTCCTGAGAAAATTTGTCCTTCTGATTGATGCTCTTTAGTGTATAAAGATATTAGTTGTAATTGATTGGCTTCTTAAATGTTGGAAGTATGATGTTAAGGCAGATAGATTTCTTTATTTCTTGAGGGGTGGAGATTAGATTTTGATACTGGACCAAAAAATGATTTTTCCTGGTATCGGTTTGAATTAAAAAAAAAGTAGTATTTAAAAAGTATGGATTCCTGGTGTTAACATTTGATGACTGTTTAACCAAATGGCAACTGTTTTCCTGAAAGTGCTTTAGGGCGATCAGTGCTAATGCTTTTACATGCTTACTGAAAGAAGAAACCTAGGCATTTGATCAGAGTATTTTCTAAGAGATAGAAAATGTTTAAAGGTCGGATGATAAGCTTGCATAAGCCTCAAGGGTGACACAATTTAGTATTCCTAAATAAGGACTTAGTGTTTCTTGCAGATGAGGATATTGCAGTAGGAAGCTATTTGACATAAAAATAAAGCGTGCGTGAAGTGTGCTGTGTCACTTTTGTGTAAACTCTCTTCTTGATTTTCTTAAGCAGAAATGGCTGAGATTGGATTTACAAAGTCTATTAAAATCAAAGCTTGCTTTACTGCATAGAATAAAATGTGTTTCTCTGACTGACTAGTACTGTATAAAACAGCCCAGCTCTCTCATGCAAAAGCTGATACCGGACAGAAGATGGAAGAGACAAGATAAAAAAATGGGACCAGAATGGAAAGGGAATCACAGAGGTGGCTAGTATTAGATTCCCAGAGCAAGGAGAAAGAACAAGCAAATAAGAACATGGTAACTTTTTCTCTAAATGGATCAGATAGTAACCTCTACTTTATAGTCCCTAATCATTGTGCCCACCTGTAGACATAGAAACTTTAGTGGTTCCTAGGGGCAGAGAGGGTGGGAATCAGGTCTTCAAGAGAGGCAGTAGGAGACCTTAACTTTGTGTAATTGCACTCTGATATACTAAGACTTAATGACTTAGGTTCCTTAGCATCTATATCTTTTTCCAAAGCTGCAGCTGTAATTCATTTTACTACTTCTCCTAAAGAGTGTCCATTCAGTGTTGTTATTATTCATCAAATAGGTTTTGCATGCTTACTATGTGGAGGGCAAGTCATAAGTAAGAGGAATTTCTTGGATCCCTTTCTTTATGGCACTGGTAGTCTAGGGGAGGTGTTAGAGGCAGGATGATGGACACTAAGAAAGATGTAATTATAAAACTGTTAAGTTATGGCAACATTAACTGATAGTCAGGATGCAGTGCTTCCCAGGAGAAACACTGTGCTCCTTTGACCCCATGAATGGAGTTGTCAGAGAAGTCTCAGTGAAGAGGCACGTCTAAACTTCTGTAGGGGGTCAGAGAAGAGAAAGCAATTTATTCAGTTTGGGATTGATGAAAATATTGCAAATGTAGGCGGCACTACTGCCTTTAAAGAAGAGTTAGATTTCACCAGGAAATAAGGAAGGAAAAGGTACTCTAAGCAGGAAACACAAGAAAGGCATGAAAAAAAATTTTTTTTAAAGTATGTGATATGTGTGTGGGATATGTTGAATACCTTTCGGTTGCTTGAAATAGAATTTTGTGTCAGCAGGGGAGAAAAAGGTAGGTTGAGGACAGCTTGTGATATAAGATGGATGGTACAGTTGAGACCTAAGCAGAAGGAAAAGGTGAAATATTTTAAAAAGAATTTTTTTTTACATTGTAGTTCTCTGGTACTTAAAATATGTATATATGCAGTAAAAATTACTGGGTTCTTGGTGTGTGGAAGGAAAGTAACAACTAACATGTCATGTTTTGGTTATCTGCCATACATAAGCACTGTTGATGGTATTTCTTATCGTTAATGACTGTGCATTCATAGGTGTTTGCTAAATAAGTGTTCTCTGTAAAAATTTCTTTTCAATGGAAATTCTTGCTTTTATATGAACACGTTAAAATTCTTTTGGCTTTCTAAAAAGAAATGGATTGCTGGGCGATAAATGCCAATTTAAAATGTTACACTACTTTGATTAAAAAATCATAAAGAGTTGCTTTCTGATTTTCATGATTTTTAGCTAGCAGCTGGTGAGTAACTGCTTTTTTTTTCCTTTTTTTCTTTTTTTGAGACGGAGTTTCGCTCTTATTGCCCAGGCTGGAGTGCAATGGCACAATCTCTGCTCACCACAACCTCCGAATCCTGGGTTCAATGATTCTCCTCCCTCAGCCTCCTGAGTAGCTGGAATTACGGGCATGCGCCACCACGTCTGGCTAATTTTGTATTTTTAGTAGAGATGGAGTTTCTCCGTGTTGGTCGGGCTGGTCTTGAATTCCTGACCTCAGGTGATCCACCCGCCTCGGCCTCCCAAAGTGCTGGGATTACAGGGGTGAGCCACCATGCCTGGCCAAGTAACTGCTTTTGAAGCAGTTGGAGCTCCCATTTGTGTCCCAGAAGAATATCTTACTGATGAAAATAGAGTAGTGGTTGTGCTAAATGACTGAAGAATGGACAGAGATAAAGCAGAGAACAGAGATAGAGTTCCTTATGGCAGTGGGCCAGAGTCCTGCTGACATTTACAGATAACTAAAGAAAGCGTGTGGTGTATATCTTGTGCTGTTAGATAGATGCTGACTGAACCGTGCTAGTTAGGGAGACCAGCCCTTCAGCTGAGTACACGGTTTCATTTTTGCAGTTAGGCTGCAGGACTGCTGCTGTATTTTCATCCACCGGAGCGTAATATAATTTTAAGGATTATGTGGGTGGAGGCTTAGACTAAAGTGAGTGTGCTATTTATCACCAGCAAAGAGTATGCTTTGTCTTGAGAGAGAGACACTGAACTGATGTTCTGTCTTATTGTTTGTGTTTTCAGACTTAATACGGTTACTGTTCAAACTACTATATATCTTTGAAAGATTCCCATTGATATGTATTCCCATCAAAAAGAATTACTAAGTAGATAACTAGATATAAATGCCTTCAAATTTTGAAGACATGTCTGCCTAATGCTAAAATTAATGCACTTTTATTAATCTGATAGTGCCCCTAAAATACAAAAAACTTTAACCAGCTGTATGTCTTAACTAGTTTAGATAAAACCATCAGATTCTTAAGCTATGTAGCACAGCTGGACCACCAAAAAGAGAGTTAAAATTTTATAATGTAAATGCAGCCTAAATATTTATCAGCATTATTACTTTTCTGACTTTAAATTTGGAGAGAAAGGTTAAGAGATACTTCTGATTGAATAAATTGTGTTGATGGCAGTAGGTTTGCTTTTTGTTTGTATATTTGGTTTTAGTTAAGAAATACTGTTACTCAATTCTGCAGTCTACTATTCTAGTACTCTTCTACCCCAATCACAAGTTTTATTGCCACAGTTTTGGAAAGAAAGCACTCTTATCTCATGCCTCATTTCTCTGGGTGTTAGAAACTGAATTTAAAGGACTATTAAGTTGCAGCCGAAGCCAAAGACTGGGCCAGTCAGACTTTTTTTGTTTGTTTGTTTGTTTTTTGTTAATTGCACCTTATTTATTGGCCCTGTTTTCAATTTTGCTCTGTGGAAACACCCAGAGGACCTCTGTGGTGTTCTTGGGTAGCATGTATTCTGTACACAATTTGGCCCTCTAAAGTGAGGTCAACAGTAAAAAATATAATTTAAAAATTAGGCTAGATGAGTTCAACTAGTAATTTTTTTTCTTGCTACTTGAAAGTTAGATTATTCATTAGGTCATAATTTTCTTTGTTATGTTGTTGATCTGGATAATACATGATCCAGTGTAATTTTTTCTTTTCTCTTCTCATTGCCTCTTTGCTTGTTCTGAAACTGCTGTTAAACATATCGTCGAACCTTGTTTTCTGGCCTCCATAATATATCTTTAAAACTTCTTTGCCTCTGCAACTTTCTAGTTAAATTCTTCATTATTATTCTCTAGTTTATTAACTCCTTTTCAATTTTTACTGTTTACATTTTATCTCTTACTCAGTTTTTCATTTCCATTGCTTATTTTAAAATTATTTAAAACTTACTTTAAGTTAAAATATTCATTCTTTAGCTTTTAAATTCTTTTTCATTTCCACCTAGCCTTGTTTCACTTCTGCTTGTTTTGTGATTTTTTTTTCCCTTTATAAAAGAAATTTTACTCTTTTATAAAAAAGAGTAAGAGTGGCTCACGCCTGTAATCCCAGCACTTTGGGAGGCTGAGGTGGGTGGATCGCTTGAGGTCAGGAGTTCAAGACCAGCCTGGCCAACATGGCAAAATCCTGTCTCTACTAAAAATACAAAAATTAGCTGGTGTGGTAGCGCACACCTGTAATCTCAGCTACTTGGGAAGCTGAGGCAGGAGAATCGCTTTGAACCTGGGAAGGCGGAGGTTGCAGTGAGCCGAGATTGTGCTACCCTAGCCTGGGTGACAGAGCCAGACTCCATCTCAGAAAACGAAAAGAGAGATTTTAAGCATACTATTTTCAGGCTTTTCTGTTTCTGTTTTGTTTGAAGGGATTTTGTATTTCAGTTGCTGTGTTTTTATTCATTTTCTTTATGGCATGGTACAGCTTTGACTGGGAAGTCCCCACACTCCCTTCTAGTGGTTTTGCACGTATTCTTAACTGCTTCTCCCTGTTGCCCCCGCCCCCACCAAGGTCTTACATTGGCAGCAGAGGGCACTTGTCTCCCACTGATGGTAGATACACCTGCATCTTTGTTCCAGTTGGCCAGGCAGTAGCAGAGTGTGGCTGAAGCTCTAGTATTCTCACTTTCCTGGGCACTCAGTTTCTGAGAAGACATACTTCCTGAAAGCCCACACAGCTTACTTACCCCCAGGCAGCTGTTAGTAGCGGTTTATTTTCAGCCCCATTTCAGCCTCAGTCCCTTATCTTAGGTGGGCCACTTTTATTCCTGTTTCTACAGGATCTGAAACCTAGGCCTCCACTGGTTCCTTCTGAAACCGGAGCCTAGCAGCCCTATACCTTCTGCGCCCTCTCTGTTACGTATTTCTGTTTCATGGTGATGCTGGTCTTTTTTAGTTAGGTAGGTCTTTAAAATTTCTTCTCCGGGATTTTGCCTGTCGTTGCTTTGTATTTGAAACAGGGTGGGTTTTCAGAGCAATTTATGATGCCATCTTGATTGGAAGTTCAAGTAAATTAAAAATTTATTTCTAGCTTATTATATTTCAGTCATACTTTATTTTTAACAAGCTTTTGATTTTTTAAACAATCTTGTGAATCTTTTCATATTCTCTAGAACATATATATGTTTCCCTTTATGCAGTTCAGTCAAAGTTTATTTAGCATTGTGGGCTTAATATTTTTGTGATGCTTTTGAATGTGGTTAAGGTGAATTTGATCAGATGGATTGAGGATTTGTAGATGAAGTAGTCCTGAATGATTTTTACTATGATTAGGAAATACCCTGTACCTAAAAAGAAGTAGGGGTGGCTGGGAGTGGTGGCTCACGCCTGTAATCCCAGCCCTTTGGAAGGCCGAGGTGGGTGGATCACCTGAGGTTGGGAGTTTGAGACCAGCCTGACCAACATGGAGAAACCCTGTCTCTACTAAAAATACAAAATTAGCTGGGTGTGGTGGTGCATGCCTGTAATCCCAGCTACTCAGGAGGCTGAGGCAGGAGAATCGCTTAAACCCAGGAGGTGGAGGTTGCGACGAGCCGAGATTGCACCATTGCACTCCAGGTTGGGCAAAAAGAGCGAAACTCCTTCTCAAAAAGAAAAAAAAAGAAATAGGGGTGTGGGTATAGACAGGGTTGTTTTTTTTGTTTGTTTTTTGTTTTAAATACTCTTCCGTCATCTTCCCTTCTTTTGTCATTTACATCTACCTCTTTTAAAAATGGAGACAGGAAAGATTCTGATTAAGTAAACTTACGTTCTGGTAAAGTTTTGTAAATTGTTGAAAGGCTGGAAAGTTAATTGGAGCTTTTTAATAGTGAAATTGATCTATGTTAATGTCTTTTTGCTAATTACTTTGATCAGCTTTAACGTTTGACTAGCTTCTCATTGAGTTCATTCATAAAGGTATTTCTTAGGAGACTGATGTCCAGTGATCAGTTTACTTGTGAGTTGCATTCTTTGGACTGGATGGGATTCTTGATTGTGACTCCTACTATTCCCATATGATTTCCTTTCTCTAGAGAAGCAGATATGTGGTTTTCATTTCTTCGTGCTTTTTCCTTTGATTTTGGGAACTCTGATTATTAGTAATTAGAAATTCTTACCTTTTTTTTAAACAAAAATAGCAAGGTATTAGTGGTTATTAGGAGATTTTTTTTTTTTCTGAGAGATTTCTACTTTACACTAAATCTTCATCTTGACTAGATTTGACAATGCATTTAGATAAACTACTTGAAAATTTTTTTTGGAAATACTGAAAAATAATTAGATGACTCACGTTTCAAGTATTTCTAAAACAATAAGTTAATATGTAGACCTATTCTCAGTTGATATTTGTGCTTGAGTTTAAAGTTTAGATTTTTTGTCCCTAAGACAAAGCATGGACAATGTAGTACTTTTATTACATTGAAAAATATTTTTATTTCTAAAATAAATAAGCTTAAGGTTAAAAACTTAAAATTATTAAAGACAGGATTTTGCTTTGTTGTCCAAGCTGTAGTGCAGTGGCATGATCGTAGCTCACTGCAGTTGCAAACTCCTGGGCTCACGCCATCCTCCCACTTCAGCCTCCCGAGTAGCTGTGACTACAGGAGTGAGCTACCATGCCTGCCTAATTTTGTTTGTTTGTTTGTTTATTTTTGAGATGGCGTCTTGCTCTGTCACCCAGGCTGGAGTGCAGTGGCACGATCTCGGCTCACTGCGACCTTGGCCTCCCCGGTTCAAGCGATTTTCCTCCGTCAGCCTCCTGAGTAGCTGGGACTACAGGCACATGCCACCACGCCTAAGTTTTTGTATTTTTAGTAGAGACGCGGTTTCACCGTGTTAGCCAGGATGGTCTTGATTTCCTGACCTCGTGATCTGCCCGCCTGAGCCTCCTAAAGTGCTGGGATTACAGGCTTGAGCCACGGCGCCCCCTATGCCCGCCTAATTTTTAAATTTTTTGTAGAGACAGGGTCTGCCTGTGTACAGCCCAGGCTGGTCTTGAACTCCTGAACTAAAGCAGTCTTCCCGCTTTAGCCTCCCAAAGTGCTGGGATTGGAATATTAGAAATAAAGGTCAGGGTTTTTTTTTTTTTAATTATTCCTTAAATTGTTCTTGTTATTGTCCTGGAAATGGAAGAGTCTTGAACTGTCCTGCTTCCTGAGTAGGTTGGTATAAAGACTTTGACGTATTTATGTTTCCGGTATATCTAATGTGACTTAAGGATGCACTGCATCCCTAGAATAAGTCCTGTGATGTTACAGAGCATAAAACCTTTATACTAATAAAGTATATATTGTTAACTGAGATTTTATTTCTCTCTTATTAAATGTGTTTAAATGAGATTTTAAGTTTCATTTCTTATTAGTTTTGTTTTTGCATTTATATTCATATTATTTTCTCCTTTGTTTACTCTCTTAGATTAAGCAGGTAGAAATCGTGTTACATGTTTCTTCAAAACAAATATAACTAACAGATATTAGACAGTTAAATTTTCTCCAACTATGTTGGCAGTTTTTAAATGTTGAAATACATGCCATGACATTTGGGAGGCAAGAGAATGCTTGGCTATGTAAGGGATGGGGTCTGTTCATGGAAAGGGAGATGTGGATCCAGGGCACTGGTTGTACAAAGGCAAAAGCCACCACCCTTCCGTTGCCCCGAAAGTTTATTTTATTGCTCTCTTTTAATTGTTTTAGTGGGCATTAAATCTTTAAAAAATTTAACTATTATCTGCTTTCCTAGCATTTGGATATTAATATTTTAGCACACTCATTTTAACTACATTCTATCTGTTGTCATTAACTAAGATAATTAATACCATTTTAGGTAGAATAAAAATTATTAATAGTTTGTGTGTATTCTCTTCTTTGCCTTCCCTTTGATAGTTCCTCGGTGATTTGAAAATAATTTGCCTTTTTTACTTTTGATGCTGTAGTACTTTTTAATTAAATGTAGATTTTAAATTAATTAATGAATTAGGGATGGAGTCCCACTGTGTTGCCCAGGCTGGTCTCCAACTCCTGGGCTCAAGTGATCCTCCCATCTCGGCCTCCCAAAGTGCTGAGATTATAGGTGTGAGCCACCGTGCCTGGCAAAATGCATATTTCTGTGCTCTTAAAAAATTCCAATTTTTTAATTTGATAGTGAAAAAGAGATACATGTGTCTGGGTGCTGTGGCTCATGCCTGTAATCCCAGCGCTTTGGGAGGCTGAGGCGGGTGGCAGGTCAGGAGTTTGAGACCAGCCTGGCCAACATGGTGAAACCCCATCTTTACTAAAATACAAAAATTACCTGGGCGTGGTGGTGGGCGCCTGTAATCCCAGCCACTAGGTAGACTGAGGCAGGAGAATTGTTTGAACCCAGGGGGTGGAGGTTGCAGTAAGCCAAGATCACGCTGCTTCACTCCAGCCTGGGTGACAGGCTGTTTTTGCCTCAAAAACAAAAACAAAAAATAGATAGATGCATGTTTAAATTCAAAGTTGGATTATTGTTACCCAATACTGATCCTTGAGAGCACCAATGTACTTAATAAACTGTAAATAAATAATAGTTAGAAGGTAGAATTTTGTTTGAAGTATTTGACATTACTGTTACATTCCAAATACTGAGGTATTTGTAAATTACTGTTTCTTGACTGAACCAAGCAGTGATTTTCTTTTCTTTTTCTTTCTTTCTTTTTTTTTTTTTTTTTTTTTTGAGACAGAGTCTTGCTCTTTTGCCCAGACTGGAGTGCAGTGGTAGGATCTCAGCTCACTGCAACCTCCACCTCCTGGGTTCAAGCACTTCTTCTGTCTCAGCCTCCCAAGTAGCTGGGACTACAGGCACGCACCACCACGTCCGACTAATTTTTGTAGTTTTAGTAGAGACAGGGTTTCACCATATTGCTCAGGCTGGTCTCGAACTTCAGACCTCAGGTGATCCACCTGCCTCGGCCTCCCACGGTGCTGGGATTACAGGTGTGAGCCGCTGTGCACAGCTCCAATCTTCAAGGTAAGCAACAGAAACATCTCAGGATAGGAAAGTCTCATACTTTCATTGACAAGGTCAAATTGTATTGTTTTCACATGTTTTTTAAACAGTACTTGTACATCACAATTTATACTGTAATTAAAACAAGTAAACCTTTAAAAGCATGAAATGCAAAGGAGTACTTAGTTTTGATTAATTGATTTAACAAAAAGTATGAGATTGTTTGACAAGTTGCCTAAATGACAGTGTTTTGGATTGCTTCCTGAAAAAAATAGGGCTTGAAGCTGTTGATGTAAGGCATATGTTGCATAATAAGGAGGAATGTGTTTTAATTCAGATTTGATACAGTGAGCAATTTTTCTATATTCACAAGCTCCATACTTAACAAAAATGCACCTTAACAAAAATGCACCTAATTCACAAGCTCCATATTTAACAAAAATGCACCGAAGCAATACTTCATTAATTTCCTTTGCAAATTTTGACAAAATCAAGTTCAGACATCAAACATAATAATCCATTGATGATTATCAAGCATAATCATCCATTCGTGATTTTAAAAACTCTCAGAAAAATTGTAGTGGGAGAACTTGATAAACTTGTATCTATAAAACTTGATAAAGAGCATCTACAAAAATCCTATAGCTAAGATTATTCTTAATGGTGAAAAACTGAAAAATTTTCCCCCTAAGATCAGGAACAGGACAAGAATGTCCACTCTTGCCATTTTTATTCAATATAATACCAAAATTCTAGCCAGTGCGGTAAGGCGTAAAAAAGAAATAAAAGACGTACAGATCAGAAAGAAAGAAAACTGTCCCAATTTCCAGATAACATGACTGTTTACATGGAAAATTCCAAGGAATCTATTTAAACTCCTCCCCTCCCGCCCAAAAAACACCTAGAACTAATGAGTGAGTTCAGCAAGGTCACAGGGTACAACAAAATAAACACACAAAAATCAATTGAATTTCTGTATGCTAGCAATGACCATATGTACACAAAAATTAAAAATGCAGTACCATTTATAATTGCTCAAAAAACCGCTTAGGTTTAAATCTGACAAAGGTCTTATAACTCTAAAAACTACCTACAGCTTTTCAACCATTGCTGTTGGAGTGGTTGCACATCCATAGTCCAAACAATGTCTCCTGACCTGTCTCAAACTTTTTGCAAAAGTTTATTCAAAACAAATCACAGACTGAATGGAATAAGTAAACTATAAAACTTTTGGGAAAAAAAAATCTTTGGGATCTAGGATTATAGTTCTTAGAAATGATACCAAAAGTACAATCCATAAAAAGATAAATTGGACTTTATCAAAATTTAAAGCTTTTGTTCTGCAAGAAACCCCTGTGGGAGGATGAAAAGATAGGCTACAGAGTGGGAAAAAATATTTGCAGACCGCATGTCTGACAGAGAGCTAGTACTTGTATATATATAGAGATTTCTCAACGCAAAGTATTAAAAAAAAATCCAAATAGTCCAATTAGAAGATGGGCAAAAGACGTGAAGAGATATGTACACATGGCAAGTAAGCACATAAAAAGATGTTCAGCATCATTAGTTTTTACCAAAATGCCATTTAAAACTACAATGAACTATCATTACACACCTGACAGAATGACTAAAATGAAAAATTAGTGACAACACCAAATGCTGGAGAGGATGTTGCTGGAGGGTCTATAAAAACTGTTTGGAGTTTCTTAAAAAACAAAACATGCCAACTATTATTTAGCAGTTGTACTCCTGAATATTTATCCCAGAGAAGTGAAAACGTATGTTTGTGCAGAAACCTATACGTAATGTTCATAGCAGCTTTATTTGTAAAAGCCTAAACTGGAAACAGCTCAGGTCTCCTTCAGCAGATGAAAGGTCAAACAAACGTATATCCATACAATATAATACTACTGGGTAACAAAAGGAACAAATTCTTGATACACGGTAACCTGGATAAATCTCCAGAAAATGATGCTGAGTGGAAAGTAAAATCTCAAAGGTTATATAGTGTGCGATTCCATTTATGTAACATTCTTGAAATGACAAAGATACAGCAAAATTAGTGGTTGTCGGGGTTTAGGAGGGGTGGAAGTGGGAGGAAAGTTGGTGAAACTATAAAAGGGGAACATGAGGCATCCTTGTGATGGAAATGGTCTGTATCTTGACCATATCAGTGTCAATATGCTGGTTGTGATACTGTTCTGTGGTTTTGGAAGAGTTAGCATTGGGAAAACTGGGTTAAGGGTACACTGAATCTTTTGATATTATTTCTGACAGTTACATGTGAATCCGTGATTATCTTACACAAGCTAAAACTTAATTGAAAATTAATGTAATTGAAATTACTTTTCCCCTTACTAGCTAGGGACTCATTTGCTATTTTACCTAGCTTCTTGGCATTTGTATATATTGCTAGGTATATAAAATTTGAACTGAGATCACCATCTGTTTCTGTGACTGTTTCCATTCTTTGTAAGTTGTTGAAAATTGAGGATCTTTGAACAATGTATCCTTTAATTTTGGTGTAGATTTCTTTCCCTGTACTTTTTTACATGAATAGTTATGCTCAAACTATTCAAAAACATGGTTTTAGAAATGTAAAATTGGTCTTGTTAGCCATAATATAATTAACTTATTCCTTTATGTTTATAATTTCTTTTCAGGATTAATAATAGCAGCTGTGACATGACAATGTTTTTTTTTTTATAATTTGTTAATTATGTTATGTAAAATGTAATACTGGTGAGGAGCCAGTAATGTTGCACAGATTATCATAGTCCTGAAAAACCACAAACGAATCCAATGAATGAGTGAGAAAAGTGACACTATTGTTGGCACTCTGGAATTCTGCAGGGACTTACATTGTGGCTAAAATCAACCTTACCTTCTTGCTGTGTTCAAGAGGCTTTTCGTTGATTTCTGTTGACAGGAAAAGCCTTTTTTTTTTTTTTTTTTTTTTTTTAACTTATAAAAGAAGAAGAAAAAAAGCAATACTCTCCAGGCCCTGTGTATTATTAAGATCTTTCAGTAGCGAGTTGCTCTTTCTCTGGGAAATTGGCTGTTAAAGTCAGAGGGAGCTCTTAGTAGTTTGTATGGTGTTTGATGAAATGGAACAGTTGGATCAGTACAGATTCCAGATTTAATAGAGCAGATATTCACTTCTATACATCCCCTATGATTAGCATAGTTATGTCTTCTATATTATAGAAATATAATTTTAGGATATACTTCTATACATTATAAAATAAGCATGTTAGAGAAAACCTGATAAATTGAACTTTTGTGGGGAAAGACTTAAAAATATAACTTCTACATAAAACAGTATGTGTCTCGCATTGCGGGATAGTTTATAGTTCTGAAGTGATCTATTAACCATGATACTGGAAGAAATGACAATGATAGACACTGACATAGGAGCATTATTTGTGTGTCAGGCTTTGTTCAAAGCACTTTTTATGTATGAACTCATTTTATCATTACTATGAGGTAGGGACTATACTATGATTTCCTGCTGATTGACAGGAAACTGAAGCATGGAGAGGTCAAGTAATCTCTCAAACCAAAGAACACGTACCTGAGAGAGGAGGGGCTCTGGCTCCATAGTCCTTGGTCTTAACCGCTATTTTGTATTGACTTCCATAGAGAAAATAGACCACATTATAGCTGTAATAAAATGCAAAATTTAACTTTATAGGTAATAGCCTGGAATCGGTGAGCTGGAGTTACTAAGGCAGTTCGGCCAAAACAAAAAACACGGGGGCAAGTGTGGGTAGGAAAGTGCTAGCTGTCTGAGTACAAAGCATTGGGTATTAATAAACATGCTGTGTACGGCATAGCAGGAAGCAGCTGTTTGGAGCTGAAGGTTTGTTTGGGAGAGCAGTAGAAAAGATGGGCTTGATTAGTTATAGAAAGAATTTTGAATGGAAAAGTGTGGACTTGGGAACACATTTCTAGGTTGCTGTTGAGAGGAACAACAGTGGTACATTAAATATGGACTTTTAGAACTAGAGGAAATTATAAAGGTTATTATTGGATCTGTGCTCTTTGGTGTGTCTGTGTCTACCCTGTTTTGTATTTTAGGTTTTGACCTTTTACTCCGGGTTGTCCAGAGACAGGGTGGTATAGTGAAACAAAAGCAGTAAACCAAGTATCACAAAGCTTGGACTTTAATACCAGCATTTGCACTTTCCTTACTGTAAAGATGTTGTATGGGTTACTTAACCAGTTGGGGTTTAATTTCCTTGGCTGTATAGTGGACTTAGTGTCACATGCCTACCATGGGATTTCTGTGACAATTAAATATTATATTTTAAGGCTTCTAACTTACTGGATCTAAATTAATTATTCCTAGAAAAAAAAAGTTTGCTGTGTAATAAAGCCCCTAAACAGGAATGAAAAAGCAGGTATAGAACTTGAGGTGTTTTGTCACTCTCCCTTCCCCAGTGGTGTGTGTAGGAAGACTTTGCTTCTTTCTGTAAATCTGATGTCTGATCTCTTCTGACTTTATGTTCAATCAGTTGATTATTTGCATTCAGCAGATGTGATCGGTTCGCAGGGTTCTCAGTCAAGTAGGATAGAGAAAACATAAAGATATACAACTAAATAAAATGCTATATATAAAGTGATGTTTATGAAATAATTATAGCTATGCTATGTTAATTCAACAATTATTGCTGCTTTGGGGAAATGAGAAGGCTTTGAAGAGGAGGTAGTATTTCAAAATGATGAGGTTTGAAAGAAGTATATGATAAAATGTAGAAACGAAGAGGTAGCGTATTTGTTTCAGGAGAAGGGAATAGAATGAATAAAAGCATGGAGAAAGAAAAGCATGTGATGGGCTGGGCCCGTGGCTCACGCCTGTAATCCCAGCACTCTGGGAGGCTGAAGTGGGCAGCTCACGAGGTCAGGAGTTTGAGACCAGCCTGAGCAACATGGTGAAGCCCGGAGTCTACTAAAAATACAAAAAAATTAGCTGGGCGTGGTGGTGCATGCTTGTAATCCCAGCTACTCAGGAGGCTGAGGCAGGAGAACTGCTTGAAGGGAGGCGGAAGTTGCAGTGAGCCTAGATTGCTCCACTGCACTCCAGCCTAGGCGACAGAGCAAGACTCTTATCTCAAAAAAAAAAAAAGAAAAGCATATGATGAAAAAAATTGATATTTTTCTAATAAATTAGATGTGCCATAACAGGAAATAGATCAGTAAGGTGAAATGAGGCCAGATTACCGAGGGCTTTGAGTAGTATGCTAAGGAATTTTGGACTCTGCATGTTGTTAATGTCATGGTCAGCAGTCTTGTTGATTTTCATCAGGTATTACCTAATAGCAGTTATAGTCTTAAAAAGATCTTTTAGAGTCTTGTAAAATTTTGTGCTGGAAATTATACTTCAAGAGTGAATTCGTGTCCTCTCTGAAATGCAGATTAAAAAAAAAAAAGAATGAACGTGTGTTACAGTGATCAGGTAAGTCTTGATATTCATATTCTAGTTAGTATATATTTTTAAAAATAAGAAAGGTGTTTCTTTTTGGTTTTCTTTTGGTTATCCAATAATATTGGTTTCTACTGACCACTTTGTAGGTGAGTAAAGATTTTGTGGTCTTTCAAACCTTGATTAAATAAATCCTGATTTTTACTAGTTACGAATTTTTATCAAATGAGGCACTTCGAGAATAAAGATGTTTGTTAAAATTTCTTGGTGTACATCTTGGATATAATATATGTGGTTTGCTGCCTGTTGCTGTATGAAACAAACATTTTAGATGGTTGGATTTTCTTAGAACGTCTATGATTCATTAACACAGACACTTCCTGTGAATATATTTCTAAATGTATTCTTTTGAAACCCGAACACTGGATCCTTGTGAAAAATTCCACCACCATGCACAATACTATTTCCAACAGACATAGGTCATAAATATTTGGTAGTGATTGTCAAATAAGCCATACACTATATTGAAACTTTAATAGAAATGACTTTTAGTTCTCTTGTAAAACTGAGAATGCCAATTCAAGTGATAAATAGTTAATGGTTTTTAGATATGTGATTTAAATCAAAATAATGGCTTTTATTGATTTTTTAAAATTTATTTTAGTGGAGTGAATATTTGACATCAGAAAAGTAGTTGAAACCTGCAACTTAGAGATCTGGTATAGTTGACATCTCCGTAAACTGTTCACATTCCAGGTTGGATAAATGATTTATTGTTACCTTACTGGCATTTTGAGGATTTGCCACAAAATTTTTTCTTAAGCTATGTTTCTTTGAACAAGCCTAAAGTTTTTTTATTCCTGTTGTTTCCTGGAAAACCTCATTTCAGTGACAGATTTGATGCAAAGTGAGACATTGTCTAGTTGCCACTTAGCTAAACACATCCCTGTCTTCATTGTTGTACAAACTCCACATTTCCTGAAACTATAGTCTCCATTTATGGACTTAAAAAACTTTATTTTGGATACTATCCATGTTGTGTAACCGCTAGTTTACTTCTGCTTTATTTATTTAATATTGTAATAGAATATCATCCACTGAATTTACTGCAGATTGATTGTATTATCCTAAAGTTTAAGGTTTAACTAAAGATTGTGGCAAATTTACCAGAGGGTTTCTGCCTTTCTGAAGTAGGCTTCTTCATTGTGTTCTCTGTAGCTAATGAATAGTACATTTGTTGAAACCCCATGTTTGTTTAAAATCAGTTCATTGGATTCACCACTGAAACAGTGGCACAGTGAGGATGGATTGTAGGTGGTAATCCTTCTTAAATGAGGCTTAAGGGAAGTTGGCATGGTGGTTTGTAAACTGTATTTGGAGCTTTGCTGGCTTCCACTAAGTGTAATGTACAAACCTCAGAATTTCATCGTAACCTGATTATCTCAAAGACAATCATCTATTTGTCAAGGAAGCCACTATCTATATATACACACATTTTTTAATCTCATTTTACACACACACACACACACACACACACACCATTTTTTCTACACAAGAGTTTATGACTCACTTAGGGAAATAATCTGATGTTGATTTTTTCCCCGCTTGCCTCTAAAAATGCAGTGCTACCTAATTTCATTGAATTCTGTGAAATTTTAAAAATAAACAGATATTGTGAGCATGTTGAAATATTTGTCCTTGAAAAATGACATTTCACCTTAAAGGGGGTTTTGCTTGTGATACAAAGTTTATTTAACAGTCTTAGTATCAAAATACATGTTTGTTTATAGATGCTAAGAATCGTCAGTTTAGGATTTTATAAGGAAATATTCAGAAATTTGAAATTTGACATTTTAAAACCAGACGTCATTCTTGGTAATACTAGTCATTTTACTTTGATATGTTTTATAATACTCTTTCATACCTTAACTCAGTTATACAGATTGACATTATAAATTTGTTTCTTTTAAAGTGTAGCTGATGAGTCTGATATTTGAGCGTCACTGAACTGAAGAAGTTGCTCATAGGTGATGTTCTAATTGAAAACTGTATTGTTTATTTAGCCACAGCATGGTTTGTGTAAAACTCAAGTTTTGGCACACATACAATCTGCAGAGTAGCTTTAACCACTATGAATTTATTTCCTAGTATTTTAGACTCAGGTAAGGAGTTGTTATAAACTGCTGTCAGTTCTGGACTCCTGTTGTTTTCAAATTTCTTTCTGATCCTTTTAAAATGTGGCTTTGGTACATTTAAATCAGCTTTTCTCGAAGCAATTTTTGGTCTTTTTTTTTTTTCAAATTTGTAAACTCTTAAGAAATACATGCAAAAATACATTCATTCTTTCTTTTGATTAACATTCACTGCCTGTCTGCTGTGTGGTTACTAAAAGAGTCTTTAACCTCAAGTAGCTTAAAATCTCAAGAGGGGAGATAAGCTGCATACCTTTGTGTAGTACATGAAGAGCATCGTGTTAGCAGGGTGATCAAAGTGCTCTGAAAGTGTCCTGCAGAAATTTCAGGTGGGAGGTGGGAGGGAAGACTTTGGGTGGGGGGGCATCCTTGAATTGTGGCTAGGATTTTGGGGTGGGGAGAGTAAACATGTAATATATGTTAGAGTCCGTTAGTTTCCAAATTGTGTTTTTTAGGTCTCCAAGTTTATCACCCTTCTAATTTTTCACTTGTTTTCTGTTGGTATTGATATAGTGGAG
This sequence comes from Nomascus leucogenys, assembly GCF_006542625.1. Taxonomy (NCBI): domain Eukaryota; kingdom Metazoa; phylum Chordata; class Mammalia; order Primates; family Hylobatidae; genus Nomascus; species Nomascus leucogenys. The sequence continues at coordinate 83,366,133 of NC_044390.1, read as the reverse complement.
AGTGAGAAATTGACATGTCAGAGAGAAAGAGAGAGTGAGAGAGAGTAGAATTGCTGGAGCAGTGTTCTTCAGTAAGCTGTAGGAAATGGGAAACAGTACAGAAGTGTAAGGCATTGGCAACAGGTAACAGCAAGGATATATCTTCTCTAGTATAACAGAAAAGAGAGTATGGAGTACAGAGGCTGATAGGTGGTAGATGTGGAATGTGGAATTTCTCTTTCAGTGGTTTCTGTCATTGAAAAAGGAAGGAAGGTCATCAGTTGAGACCAAAGATAGGAGAAGTGTCAGAGGTTTGTGGAGAATGCCTAAGAAAATGGTTAGTCTTGGAGGAGAGTGGCTAAGGGAAGGGCTTAGGGAAGTGTGATTTGATTTCTGCACAATGTCAAGAGCCCACTTGAGTTGTGATTATTAAAGTAAGACCAGTTTGAATGGGTTTGGGTTTTTTTCTAACCATATTCAACAGCACAGGTTCTGGCATAGATTAGGTTGTGAGTTGGATTTAGATGAGAGAGGGTCAAGGAAGGTGGGGTCATGTGCACAGGAGTGATTATAATAACTGACAATAGAATTGAAAGAGGGAGAAGTCATGAGGCAAGTGGAGAATAGTGAAAGGTGGTTGGACCTGTGGAGTTTTCCAGTTCCACAGACTTCACTATGGAAACAGCAGTTTGCAATATGATTTTAGGTCTCAGCATTGGAAGTTGGAGTATATTTAAGCAAGCAATCAAAAGAAAATTTTGTTGTGAGATTCTTGTAGTGCCCCAATTTTAAACAAAATCATAGTTTGAAGAAATGTAATCTTAAGGTTTCTCCCATTTTGTTTCAACTCACAATCATTAGTTAAAACTTTGATTCATGGCAGGGCGTGGTGGCTCACGCCTGTAATCCCAGGACTTTGGGAGGCTGAGGTGGGCAGATCACCTGAGGTCAGGAGTTCGAAACCAGCCTGACCAATATGATGAAACCCTGTCTCTACTAAAACTACAGAAAAATTAGCCGGGCATGGTGGCATGTAATCCTAGCTGCTCCGGAGGCTGAGACAGGAGAATTGCTTAAACCCAGGAGGCAGAGGTTGTGGTGAGCCGAGATCACACCATTTCACTCCAGCCTGGGCAACAAGAGCAAAATGCCATCTCAAAACAAAACAAAACAAAAAAACAAACTTTGATTCACTTTAAAGAAATTATTGAGATGATAGTAAAAAGTGTTATGTATTCCTGTTGAGTAACTTGCCAGTACCAGATTCCAGTTGGCTGGTATGCAAAGGAAACTTAGATTTGGTGACGTCCTGTGTGTTCTTGAACAGAAGATTAAATGCTTGAATGATAATTGTTTCTTTTGTAAAACTTGGATTGCAGACTTTTTTTTTTTTTAAAGATGATTTATAAATGATGTGTACAGGTTAGATTTCGAGGGGACTGTTTTCTGTTTAAGAAATAACTCATTTTGCTGGGTGTGGTGGCTCATGCCTGTATTTTGGGAGGCCGAGGCGGGCAGATCACCAGGTCAGGAGTTTGACACCAGCCTGACCAACATGGTGAAACCCCATCTCTACTGAAAATACAAAAGTTAGCCTGGCATGGTGGCATACGCCTGTAATCCCAGCTACTCAGGAGGCTGAGGCAGGAGAATTGCTTGAACCTGGGAGGCAGAGGTTGCAGTGAGCTGAGATCATGCCACTGCATGACAGAGCAAGACTGCATTTCAAAAAAAAAAAAAAAAAAAAGAGAAATAACTCATTTTCAAGTTCCTCGGAAATTTCTATCACATATAAACAATGTAATTATATAGTAAGGAAGAACTGTTACAACTTTGACTAGCCATTTAGATTTAATTGATACTTTAGATATCTTACAATATGTATCACTTTAAATAAAAATCTATTGAAACCACTTAATCAAGATTCTACCTTTTTGGTAGACAAGTAGATGCATTAATAATGAACAGTTAGAATTGCAGGAACTGTGGCTTTTAGTAGTTGAGGTGGGCAGGATCTCGTATAGATCTGGAGGGACTTAAGAGCATGGATACTTCATCTCTGCCAGAGTTTCTTAATTGTGGCACTACAAGTTAAGTGTCCCCTGTTTGAAATGCTTGGGACCAGAAGTGTTTGGGACTTTGGATTTTTTCAGATTTTGGAATATTTGCATATACATAATGAGGTGTCTTGGGGATGGAACTCAAGTCAAAACATGTAATTTATTTATGTTTCATATACACCTTATACATACAACCTGAAGTTAATTTTATGCAACATCTTAAATAATTGTATGCATGAAACAGTTTTGACTACTGCAGCCTGTCATAGGAGGTCAAGAGTGGAATTTTTCGCTTGTGGTATCATTTTGGCACTCAAAAAGTTTTGGGTTTTGGAGCACTTTGGATTTCAGATTTTTGTATTAGGAATGCTCAACCTGTATTGACATTTGGGCTGGATGTTGTTTGTGGAGCTGTCTGTCCTGTGTATTGTAGGTTGTTCAGCATCATCTCTGGCCCCTGCCATTGGATGCCAGCAGTACCAAGACAGTGCCACCGAGCCACAGTGATTAAGGTGAAGTCTTTTCACCTTTTCCTCGTAGCTTAATTGCAACAATTTTGAAATGCAAAACACCACAAAGTAAGTCACTTGGATTGTAGAGATACTCAAATAAAGGAAATTCACATTTATGAGATGTGACCAGCATCTTACTGGTGTTATTTGTATGTCACTGGAATCTTTTACAGTTCTTTCAGGTAGTTACTTACACTCCTTTTAATAGACATGGTCACAGACTCAGAATATAGCTGATTGTATTTGGGCAAACAACTACTAATTATCTAATGAGGCACTGTCCCATAGAGAATGGCCATATCCATCCATGTAGGGTTGTATGTAAGACTTTGCCCTCATCTCTTTAGTTCTCCTCCCTTCTCTTTTTTTCTTTCTTCTATTCTTTTCTCTTGTAACCTATAAAAAAAAAAAAAAGGTTATTCACTGCTCAGGTACCTGAATGTCCCCAATTTTCTGACACCACTATTTGACTTTGAAATACCTTCATAGAGTGTTTGTTTTTGGAGACAGTCTTGCATGTCATCCAGGCTGGAGTGCAGTGGCATGATCATAGCTCACTGCAGTCTCTGTTTTCTCGGTTCAAGTGCTTCTCTGGCCTCAGCCTCCCAAGTAGCTGGGACTACAGACTACAAGTGTGCACCACCATGCCTGATAATTTTTTTGATTTTTAGTAGAGATGAGGTGTCACTATATTGCCCAGGCTGGTCTCAAACTATTGAGCTTAAGTGATCCTCCTGCCTTGGCCTCCAAAAGTTCTGGGGTTACAGACGTGAGCCACTGTGCCTGGCCCAGATTTTATATTGTAACATTAATTAAGGAAGAAAAAGATAATCTCTTGTATTTATTGACACCAAAATATTCCCCTTTAAAAAAATTGTATACATATACACACACACCCAGGTAAATTGTTGAATTTTTAATTATTTTGTGGTAAGAAGTTCTTAACTTTGGGTTTAATTCATTAAGAAGTATAGCCAGAGCTATTCAGTACCTTTCCAGTTTGAATAACTATTCTGCTTTCACTGTTTCCTATTTACTTTTGTTTTATACAGAAGTTATATTTGTGAATATATTTTCAAAATGCAGCTTCAGTGGAGAAAATTAGAATATACTATTTAAAATGGGTAGGGGAAACATGAATTCATGGCACAAATTCATTCTAATACACTTTGATTTGCTAACAGTGTAACTGTATAATCTTTAATACATTCTTTATATTCAGAGTGTGCTTAAAAAGATGTTAGATTAATTTCTCATGTCAAACTGTCTTGCAAACTCTAAGCAGTCACAATATTTTAGAAGCGAATGAATATTCAGTTCAATTCAGCAAAAATATTTTGGAATTCCTAATATGTGCTGGATACTGCTTAAGTTGATTAAGACACTGTCCTTTGTCAAGAGGCTAGTGGGAGGAAAATAAAGACAGACCTAATTCTTTACTGTGAGGTGAAGACAAGGCAAGTGGGTTGTAAGAACAGTGCAGAAGTATCACAGGATTAGAGTGTTCATTTTGCTACTAACAAAGATATATTCATGTTCTTCTGTTTGTATGTTGGATACTTTTAACACGAGTAGGGAAATTGCTGTTTTTCATTTTAAATGATTATGCATAGCTTTTCATAGTTATGCAGTTGAACTAAGCTCCAAAATTGACTTTAATTTTCAGAATTGTCTGGTACCTAGCTTTCCAGTTCAATTCAAAGAAGAGTTTGCTCCGCAAGTCCTTAGGACTCTGGCTTCTCCCAATTATGAAAAAATTGGAATTATTTGCCAAAGAGTACGAACAGATTTCTGCAAATATTTCAGTATAAAAAATACTTTTACCAGTCTTTGGTTGAGTATCAAAGAGTACTCTCATAGCTAACCATCATATACATAATACATATCTATGGAACTGATGCTGAGAATTCTGTGACTTCTATTAACAATTGTATCTGGGAGGCTAGGCATGATGTAATCTCAGCACTCTTTGGGAGGCTGAGACAGTCAAATTGAGCCCATGGGTTCGAGAGCAGACTGGGCAACATGGTGAAACCCAGTCTCTACCAAAACAAACAAAAAAAAAGCAGGGTATTGTGATGTGCACCTATAATCCCAGCTACTTGAGAGGCTGACAGGGGAGCATCACCTGAGCCCGGGAGGTTGAGGCTGCAATGAGCCGTGATTGTGCCACTGTACACTCCAACCTGCGCAACAGAGTGAGATTCTGTCTTCAAAAAAAAAATTGTTTCTTGGGAATTCCAAAGAAGGAATTGATATTACAGATTTAAGATTGTTGTTCCTAAATACTTTTCCTTACACTGACTTTTTTCGGAGTATGACAGTGAACTCTTTTAATGTGTTACCTTTTTCCTCATAGGTCAGATTTACCTTTTTGTATGTTTTTAATAACATAATTAACTATTCAGGTAGATAATCATTAATGAAAGAGGCCTATCTTAAAAACAGTTAAGAATAGTATGATTAGGTACCAAGTAAGTAATATCAATGTAAAGTGTAATTTTAAAGTTATATAAATAGCATTATTATTTGAGAAACTTTCATGTGAAATGACTGAGATTTAAGGCAAAGTGATGTTTCCTGGTTTACTTAGGGACAGAGGAAAGTATTTCATTGGGGAGACACAGATGAGTAATGGTCAAAATGGACATAAATTATGTGAAATTTGTTTTTACCTAAGAATATTTCTGAGACAGAGACTGAATGCTTAGCTTTGGAAAGATTTTGAATTGCTATGATGGTATTGAGGATTGCTTCTTTGCAAGTGGTATTCTGATTTCTTTTGTATAAAGTTTAGACACAGGCAAAACTAACTTAGGAAAACAGAAGTCAGGATCGTGTATACACTTACTGTGGAGTAGTGCCTGGGAGGGGTCATGAGGGAGGTGACTTAGGGTTCTAGGAAGTTGATTTTGTTTCAAGATTTTGGTGTTGGTGGGTGGGGGAGGGGGTACTCGTTACATAGGTGTGTTCTCTTTGTGAAAATTAATTGAACTGTACCCTTAACATACCTGTGCTTTTTTCATATGTATGTTTTTGGATACTTAGATAAAAATTTACCCAATTAACAAAAATGCAATAGAAGCTAATTTAACCAAGTTATTGCAGTATTGAAGAATTTGAGGATGAGAGAGTGTATATGGAATGGCTATCTTATATTATACTCCAGGCACATAAACAAATTAAGGAAATTTACTTTTTTTTTTTGGCTGAGTTCTCGATTCTGCATACGTACCACAGGCCAGAGCCATTGAGTTAACTGGTTCCCTCCCCTTCCTCCCCCTTGCCTTTTCTCAATTCCTTCGTGACTTTGTTTTATCTGTTTTCTATTTTTCTTGCCCACTGGCTTCTTTCTCTTGATCCATACCCTTTTGGTCCTTCAGCTGAATTTTTTTCTTTGCCTTTGCTCCTTAAGGCTCTATCGTGTTTCCATTTGGTTTTCAAAATTCTCCAGAGGTAACTTTTGTTGTTGCCTCTGCTTATCCTCAACCCTTGGCAAGCTCACTTTTTTCCTTGCTAACCTACTGAGACTACAGTCAAAGGCCCTGTCCAAGGCCAGTTCTTAGCCTTCATCAAATTCAGCTTACATTCTTCATATCCTCTTGTTCACCTTTTTTCTTTGGTACTCTTCCGTTTCTCTGCCTTTTACTGTTCTTTTTTGATGATGATGATGGGAGCTCATATTTATTGAGCCTTAGTGTAAGTCAGACACTGTTATATGTACTTTACATGTGAGCCTTAGTTTCTGTGATGTTTTACATGTGGGTTACATGAAGACAAAATGACTTAATTCAACAACATTGTACAGGATGGTCTGCTATTATCCCTGTTCTACATGTGAAAAAACCAAAGCACGAAAAGCTTAAGGAACTTGTCCAAGTTCCTTAAGTGGTAGATCTGGGATTCCTTTCCAGGTAGTCTAGCTTTCTTTCTGTTACACAGGTAGTGAGTCCTTATCCAGTTTTGTTCCTGATCCACTTTTTTCTCCTCTCACTCCACTTGATTTTTCAATAGTCTCTTCCACTCCCATAGCTTCCCTGGTTGCCTGTCTGGGATCGAGACTTTTGATACCATCTCTAGCCAGACTGTTTTCTTGAGCTCCATTCTGATACTTTCGATACTATGTTGGACTCTTCCATATGAATTTTTCACCATCTCATATTTGAAATGATTTTGTTAATCATCTGCATTTATTAACGACCCTCCTATTATTATTAAGCATTACTGTGTTTCCTGTCAAGGTTTAACGGCATCATTTCTCAGTTATTTACCCATGTTTGAATTCCTCCTCCTTTCTTCACTTGTAATTGTAGTCACTTGAAGTTCTGCCAGTTCTGCCAGTTCTCCTTCTCTAATGTTTAGTATGCTGCTCTGTTTCCTTCTCATATCTGCTTTTCTGGGTCCTCATCAAGGACGTCCTAACTTGTCTCCTTGTTTTTAGCCTTTTCTGTCTCTAATCTGCATCTTTCAGGTAACCTGAAGAGTTAACGTTTCTTAAAAGTTAAGGTCTCAATATTCCTGGGTTCAGAAACTGTTATACCCCATTTTATTTAGAAAAGTAGAAACTTCTCAGCATGCCGTTTAAATTTTTCTCTTTGTTGCATATTCATATACTTCAGTGTCTTAGTTTGTGTTACCTCTACCTAAAATACTCTTTTTTTAGTCAGAATTAAGCTTTTTAAGAATGTTTTTAGGGTCAGGGAAGGGGGTGTGGGTGTGTTTCCCCTGTGGAGTGATTATACCTTTATAAAAAACCTCACATAGTAGGGGACTCAGGAAATATTTGTTAATATGTATTGAAATTATTTCAAATGGAATTTAATCATGACCCAAATCTTGCTTGATTTAAATCTAAACGCTTTTGGCGGGAAGGTGCTGGTGTTCTTGGGGTCAATTATATAAACTCTATGGAGTCTTAATACTCTTTTTTTTCTTTAATTATTTTCTGGCAGAGGCAGCAGCTAACATCTTTGTGTGTGAATATATTTATGTATTTTCTTCTCTTTTTTTTGGAGACAAGATCTCATTCTGTTGCTCAGGCTGGAGTGCAGTGGTGTGATCATGGTTCACTGCAGTCTCGAACTCCTGGGCTCAAGTGATCCTCCTGCCTCAGCCTTCTGAGACTGCAGGCTCGCATTGCTGCTCCTGCCTAATTTTTAGTTTTCTATAGAGATGAGGTCCCACTGTGCTATGTTGCGCAGGCTGGTCTCCAACTCCTGGGCTTAAGTGATCTTCCCTCTGTGGTGGCCTCCCAAAATGTTGGGATAACAGGCGTGAACCACTGTGCCTGGCTGTGTTTTCATACATATAAGTTTACACATGCATTTTATTTTACATGATAGACCGGCATTCACTTAGAAAACTCTAGAAGCTAAATTTGTAATCTGTTCAGATAGGTGTTGGCAGCTAGTAACAACTATCCCATAGAGTTATCCCATAGGTATCAGTATTTTAACCAAAATCTGGATTGGAGAAACTTAGTCATGATGGGGTATCTGTTAGCAAAATCGAATAGTCAGATATGCTTTGACCTTAGGTTCCTTTAGCCAAACCATTTTTGTTTTTCCCAGTAAAAAAAAAAATAACGAGTTTGTAAATACCGTATCTAGTTCTTTTTAGATGTAGCTCTAGCTTTTACTTAGAAAATGGATAGTTTTAATCATTTAAATGAATCAGTGTCTCTCTACCTATTACTCTTTCAGGTGTTTGTGTCTTAGAATTATCATTTACCCTTGGGCAGTTAAATTGAATTTCTTTTAATTTGTTCATCTTATCTATCCAAAAGAAGCTTTACATCTTATATTATGTGATGGCTTCTAATTTCTACAGTTGTGACTGGTACTTTCTCTGCTTAGTCACTAAAGAAACCTTCATCTCTTTCGGTTACTGCATTTTAAAATGTGTAGTACTTCTGTAAACTTTTGCCTGAAAATCTGGGCTTAAGTTTTTGAGTTTTTATTTTTATTAATTGATAGACACAGGGTCTTGCTCTGTAACCCAGACTAGAGTGCAGTGGCATGATCATAGCTCATTGCAGCCTTGGACTCTTGGATTCAAACATCCTCTTGCCTCAGCCTCCCAAGTAGTTGGGACTATAGTGCTACCACAGTGGGCTAGTTTTTACTTTTTTGTAGGGATGGGTGTCTTGTTATGTTGCCCAGGCTGGTCTCAAACTCCTGGCCTCAAGGTGTCCTCTCGCCTTGGCCTCCCAAAGCTCAGATTTAATATACATGTTTGCACTGGGTTATCCTGGCTTTTCCATTCTTCTGTTCCTCCTTTATGGTGTAATATGAGAATATTTACCCAGTCGACCTTTTATATGGATAGTCCTTTGTCCTCCTGATTCCTTATAAATTAAGGCAACTTATGTGATAGTATAGTGTGATAGTGAATTTTATTAATTTGGTGAGGTGCAAATGAAAACAAAATTGGTTGAATGGATATTTTGTCAGTTGTTGCATGAACTTTTAGAAAATAATCATGCATCTCATATTTCTTGTTTTGTTACTGAGCAAATGCATGCTCTGTAAGGCATTTGAGGAAAGGAATTGCAGTATGTTAAACATCTCGGATTGAAATGCTTTTACCACTGTTGCAAGGAAAGAAGGAGACAAGTTTAATAGAACTATAAAATAAAAATGTATAATTATTTTTCGTTATAACACATTTTTCTTATCCTATAAAGTGTCCGTTTTATTGATTTATATACTACCATCTTAAAATAAGACAGTCCTATGCCTTATTAAAATACAGTAAGTCCTGTCTATGTCCTTACCTTTGTCTCTGGGTCACTGCAACATAGTTTCTTGAGTTTGTCTCTGTAGTGGTTTTATTGATACATGTGATAGTTTCATTTGAAGAAAACCTACAGTGCCATACCTGGTCAAGTTATATTTAGCCATAGAAGTTTTTATTTTAAAGTCATAATGTCATTTTTTAAACATGAGAAAGGAGTTTTTGATTGAAAATATTTTATTCTTAAACCTATACTTTATGTCTTTTTTCCCACGAGTGATAGTTTTTTTAGATTGATGATATAGAATCACCAATTTGGCAGAGTTTTTTTTTTTCCTGAGTTCTTCTAATGTGCCGTGCACTTGTATCCTAAAATAAGCAAGGTGTATTTTCTGATCTGTTATTTCACAGTATGTAATATCTTCTGTGACACATCTTAGCTCCTGGACTGGGAGTGACAACTTTTATCTGTTGCATAACACGGAATAGTACTTGTTTTTTTTTGTTTTTTGTTTTCTTTTTTTGTCTTAAATGGGTTGGAAGGGAGCATAATGCTACAATGTGGGAGTGCTTATTCCTTGCAAGACACTGTGGCAGGAAGGATGGAAACTAATCGGTATTGAGGACTTTGCTTGTACCAACCAGGTTATGAGGTTATTTTCATATATATAATCTCGATTATTCTTCACAGTAATGCTATGAAATATGCAGTTTTCTGAGTCTGTCACGATTCCCACAAATTGACAGATCTTAAGTCATGCAGATGCAAAGTGAAAGCGTAAGGTCACTCTTTTTTAAGTGGTGAAGAAGCTAGAACTCCAGGACTTTTTGCCTTCAAAGCTTTCCACTATGCTGTGTTGCCTGGAGGTACATGCTTTTAGCATTCCCGATGAAGTAACTAATGTGGAATAGAAAGAGACTTAAATTGTATAAAATATACTTGCATTTTCTGTAACCATTTACAGAAAACAGGAAGTTTCTCATTTCTAGAGAGTGAAACCTGGAAGAGGCAGTCCTTTCAGATAGTCTGAGATATATGGCCAAAAAAATATCTGCGGCAGTGACATAGCAGGCTACCTGGAATAATGCAGTGGCAGTTTGACATGGCCTTTCTCAGTATAGCTAGCTGGGGTGAATCATATGCTAGTGTTCTCATGTGGTTGAATTTTTTACATCCGGAAATGTGATTCTTTCATTTTATAAAAGAACTCCTGTGTTATTTTTTAGAGCCATTGGTTAGAAGTAAGCAGTTATGTAGAATTGTAACTTATATGAAATAGGAGTAGGGGATTATATACCTAAGTGGATCTTCATTGAGTTGTTTGAACCAGAATGATGAGCCGCAGTTTTGGGTCACTGGGCTCTCCCTGTAGTTTTATCTTGCTCAATACTTGCTGATTAGAAGCAATAACAAAAGTCTTAGATAACGAGAAGTCATTTATAAAATCTTCATGAAGTTGATTAAAAAAATAAAGCTGAGAGGGACAGCGAGTATTTATGGTAGACCCAAATTTCCAAAAGATTATCATTAGTCTGTGTATGTCAGAAACTGGGCAGAATTTAATAGGAATACATGTGAAGTCCTGCATTGAGGTTTTTAAAAAAATTGATTGGTAGATATTGAAGGGGGAAATAAGGCTTCTCAGTACTGTGAGTGCAAAAGAGCTGGATGTTTTGGTATGTGACTAATAAAGCTAACATGGTATCGAGGCTATGTTACGGAAGGATTGTACCCAGATCAGGAAAATTAATGGTTTCAGTTCCCTTTATCTTCATCAGAGATATCTGGAGTGTTGTGCTCATTTTAGAAAGCTTTGTTTTAAGAAGGACTTAAAAAACTGGTGCCATTACAAGAGGAAGGTGGTTGGGATGGGGCTAAATCGGAGGATTCTGTAAAGGAGGAATGGTTAAAGCAACTGGATTTGTTTCGCCTAGAGAGGAAAAAAGTGTTGGAGGAAAAAAAAATAGTTTCCACTGTAGGCAGAAATTTATTTCATGTTATTCCATAAGAAGAAGATGTAAGTTATAGGTGAAGTATTTAACTCCGTATAAAGATTTTGAGCTGGCTCCATAAATCCATTGCCCTCCCAGGTAGGGAGCCCCTATCTTTGTAGCTGAAAGAAATCTCTGTGATGAAAAAGCCGTGTGGCTGTTCCAGGCATGGCTTTCCAGTGGGCAGATTTCTGTTTGTTTGATAGTCCCTTGACAAACATTAGGCCAAACAACAACAACAACAACAACAACAACAAAAAACAAAGTATGGTCTGCAACCATCAAGGGAGTGGGGTTGTGGGATGGGTCTTTTAGACCCTTTCGGGAGATCCCACAAGTCAAAAAAAACTATTTTTATATAATATGAAGACATTATTTGCCTTTTTCAACTTTGTTGACATTTGTACTGATGATGCAAAAGCAATTAGGGATAAAACTGCCGGTGGTGCCTTAGCACGAATCAAGGCAGTAACACCAAACAACTCTGGTAGTTGTATTCTTCAGAAAACAAAACCTTAGATTTTCCTTAAGAATGTCTGTGATGAAAGAGTAAAAATTTGCCGGCTGCTGCAGCTCATGCCCTGTAATCCCAGCACTCTGGGAGGCTGAGGCATGTGGATCAGTTGAGGTCAGGAGTTCGAGACCATCCTGGCTAACATGCTGAAACCCCATCTGTAATAAAAATACAAAAATTAGCCAGGCATGGTGGCGGGCACCCGTAATCCCAGCTACTCAGGAGGCTTAGGCACAAGAATTACTTGAAACTGGGAGGTGGAGGTTGCAGTGAGCCAAGATCACACCACTGTACCCTAGCCTGGGCAACAGAGTGACTCTCTAAGAAAAAAAAAAAGTAAAAATTATTAGTTGTATGAAATTTTGACCCTTTAATGCATGTCTTTTTAATGTTCTATGAGAGAAAATGGCAGGTATACATGAAGCACTTCCCTTGTGTCAAGGGAAAGCTTTCGTGCAATTATTTGAGTTTTGCATTGACCAGCTACTTCTTAAGATGGAGCATCATACTTGAGAGAATGACTGATAAACTGTGATTAATCAGATTTAGGCATTTGGTAGGTGTTTTCTCCAAAATGAATGGTAAGTTTGTCAAGGAAAACCGACAGTATTTGTTGCTTATGATAAAATTTGTGATTTCGTGCAAAAATGAGGGTTTTGGGAAACTTGGCCACTGTGAGCTGATAACTTCTCAATACTTTAAGATCTTTCTGCTGAGATTATTGGTGGCATTAATAATTGTCATTTTTTTATAGTGTTTGGTAAAATGTGTCAACATATAGAATCTGTGTGTAAGTCAGTTAACCAGTGTTTTCCAAATGACCAATGCTTGATAATCAAAGTGTATGATAGATTGTTGGGTTTTAATGTGACAGAATATAGGAAGTTCATTGATATGATTTTTTGTTTGTTTATTTCTTTATGAGGTGGGGTCTCACTCTGCTGCTCAGACAGGAGTGCAATGGCGTGATCATAGCTCACCGCAGCTTCGAACTCCTGGGCTCAAGCAATCCTTCCACCTTAGCCTCCCAAGTAGCTGGGAGCACAGGTGCATGCCACATGCCCTGGTGATTTTTGTTAAAAAATATTTTTTGTAGAGGTGGAGTCACGTTATGTTGCCCATGCTGGTCTTGAACTTCTGGCCTTCAAGTGATCCTCCTGCCTTGGATTCCCAAAGCACTGAAATTACAAGCACGGGCCAACACACCTGGCTTGATAGTTTTAGGTTCCGTACTTCAACTAACCTTTTAGCAAATAACCATTTGTTTAGTTTTGGTATAGTGTTAGAGAAAGATATCTGCAATTAACTGAAAAGGTTATTAACGTGCACCTCCCTTCTCCAACTACATACTTATGTGATGCCAGATTTTCTTTGTATACTTCAACCAAAACAACATATTGTTATATATTGAATACAGAAGTAGATATGACGATATGATTGTCTTCTGTTAAGGCAGATGTAAAAGAGATTTGCGAAAATGAAAATCACTGTACCTCTTCTCACTAAATTTATATATGTTATATTAGTTATATTTCCAGAAATCGTTTGATGATTACAGAAGCTTATTTAGCAAAAAATTTAATATGAAAATGTACATGACCTGATTTTTGCCTCATAGTAAAACAGATCACTTGGAGAGGGAACATGGGTTTTTCTGCTGAGCAGCCATTATTTATCCTCATTCCTAGACTTCTAATATGATGTTACTATTTGCCTGTATTACCACCATTTCAGTACTGTTGTGTTGTCCACTAGTTGCCATCTCCACACATACATCACAAAATTCCTAAATGGATCAAATCCCCACAATATTCCTTGGACATATCTGCCATCATTTAGTCTCAGTGACTTCCTGTCTGTAATTTTTTGGACTTAAGAGGATGAGCTTTGCTCATAATGTCTACTCTGTGGGCTCAGAGATATCTTGAAACAGAATTTGTGGCCTCCTTCATACTCCTGCAGTAGGCCTGGTGCTTTGCCTTCCTGAAAATGTTATGTTGCTGTGTAATGGGCTTATTACTGTGTTTAAATGAATTAATAAGTAGATATTAAATTTTTTATTAGTTTTAATTTCCAATATAATAAATGCTGGTAAGTAAACCCATGTGAACAAAAACTTTTTGGAGTCCTCTATAATTTTTAAGAGTTATAAAGGGATCCCAAAACCAAGGAGTTTGAGACCACTTCTTTAGACTAGCATCTTCAACTTTGTAGTTTCATCCATTTGCCCTGGTTTGATCCCGCTCTGGGGACCTGAACCAATTATCATATTCAGAAGTTGATTTGTATCCACAATGCTTGTTAATGGACAGTGGGGTGGCTATATTTTTTTCATTGATTAGAATACTCATTACTTTCCAATACCTCTTTTTCATGGTGTCTTGGTACCTAAGAAGCTAAGCTAGGAGTCAAAAAGTTGCTTGGTGAACACAGGATCAGAGGAATCAGCTCTATCTTCAGAAGCTTTTACTCAGGTTATAAGAAGGCCTGTTAGTGTATTCACGGTAGTGAATTTCTGTGATACCTCTCTCTATTATCTAGTGTTGTGTTTGACAGTTAATAGCCTTTCATCGCCTTGTACCTCTTGTACCTTTTTTTTTTTTTTGCCAGAAAAATGTTTATTAAGCACAAGACACTATTTGTGGAGTTAAATAAAAGGCGTGTTACTTCTATTTAATGCTCTTATCTGTTTGTTCTCATTATTAATTTAGTCTTTCGTAACATATAGTGTTTATAAATAAAAATTTCTTTTGTTTTTTGAACTTTGAAAGGTATATTCATGTGACTCTTTGTTTCATACTTCTGGTAGTCTATAGTACACAGGATTAGATTGGTTCAGTAGGCGATGGTGATAGGATTGGCACATGTGGCTTAGCTATCTATGAAAAAGTGTTTAGGAAAATTGCATGTGGCGAATCACTATAAAGTGTTAAAATGATTTTTTTTAAAGCTAGCATTTTATCTTCAATATTTCAAATGTGAAAAGTGCTGTCTAGAAAATGTCATTCCTTTGAATAAACATCATTAAATAAACTTGTTTGTCGATTCATATAGATTTGTATTAAATAAAGTCCATCAATTCTAGGCACAAAAGGCCATGTTATAGCTATTAGCATGATCAATACATGTCAAAAGGAAATGTTAGCAATTAAGCAATAATGAAAAAGTCAAGAAAATAAAAATCTAGGTGAAGAAAGACTACACTGGAATATCTACATGGCAGTAGCAGTCTTTCTTAGGGTAGCTAAACTTAAATGGCTACCATTTGAGAATTATAGTTAGGTCTCTCCACAGCACTCATGTCCTAATGGAGTATAGTACACAGAATGTGATGAATTGATTTTTTTGACACCTCAAAGTGATCTCCACATAAAATAAATACTTATACGTGATGGCCCTTACTGAAAGAACAAGAGATTTTAAAGTACAGATATTGTGGGGGAAATGTTAAACCTCCAAATCTGTAAGTCAACATAGCTCTAAAGAGGAAAAATGAATGTTACACAGCATCTACTGGCCTGTCAATTGTTACATTTCTTAAAATAGAGCATTGTATACTTAATAGACTGGCATCAAATCTTTTGTACCCCCATATTTTTTGATCAAACAGTTGTTTAAACTGCTTGTATTTGAGGGATCCTTTTCATTTGTAAAAATAATATTAATCTTGCCAACAATTCCATACCCTAGTATCTTTTTATTGTAACAATAAAATATATTCTTCTCTATAAAACATTTATGCTCTTTGAAGAGTTTCTTTTCTGCCTGAGATTTCTTTTTAATCAATTTTTCTCTCTCTTTATCTTTACAAACTCATCTTTAATCTTTTGTTTCTTTAAAACACAGTCTGGTTTTTAAAGATTTTAGTTTTGAACATCGAATTTTGTGATATAAATTTATGGGGTCATGTATGAAGAATTTTATCTTCATACTTGAAGTCAAAGGATGAAAAATTTGATTCCTAAAGAGTTCTTTTCACAATTTTTAAATTTCAATAAAATAAAGAATGGTAGGACTGTGATTGAAAAATGTGATACCAGATTTTTCTATTGAATGATGCATATTAATTTTTAAAATCCTTCTCTGTACTTATTCATTCAACAAATATTTATTAAGTGCTCAGTTTGTGCCAGCCACTGTAGTAAGCACTGGGGAGTAAAAACAAACTTGGTCTGTGCAATCTTTGGATTTAGGTTATTGGCAGGGTAGGAGGCAGGTATTAATAAAATAACACAAATAAAACTGCAATAAAGACAAGTACGATTATGAGCAGTATGGTGCTGTATAGATAATATGGTGATTTGACTTAATAAGAGGCCAGAAAAATTGTTTATTAATTAATTACAGAGTCTCGCTCTGTTGCCTAGGCTGGAATGCAGCGTTGCAATCTTGGCTCACTGCAACCTCTGCCTCCCAGGCTGAAGTGATTCTCATGCTTTAGCCTCCCGAGTAGTTGGGACTACACAGGCCAGTGCCTGGCTAATTTTTGTATTTTTAGTAGAGATGGGTGTATTAGTCAGGATTCTCTTAGAGGGACAGAACTTCTGCCTGCTATATATTTGCTGGAAGCTGATGAGATTGTGCCCACCAGATTAAGGGTGGATCTGCTTTCCCCAGCCCACTGACTCAAATGTTAATCTCTTTTGGCAATACCCACACAGACACACCCATGATTAATACTTTGTGTCCCTCAATCCAGTCAAGTTGACATTCAGTATTAGCCATCACAATGAGGTTTTACCATGTTGCCCAGGCTGTTCTTCACCTCCTGGCCTCAAGTGATTCTCTTGCCTCAGCTTCCCAAGGTGCTGGAATTACAGGCATGAGCCACTGCGCCTGACCAGAAGAGTGGTTTACCTGATAAAGTGGCATTTGAACTGAGATCTGAAAGTAGAATATACTTGAAGTAGATGAAGAGAGGAATGACAATATTTTATAGCAGAAAGGACAGCAGCCCTTGGTGGCAGGAGGTATGTTGTATTCCAGGAATGAAAGACCAATGTAGCTGTAGTGGAGAGAATACCTGAGAGCATGTGATCAGATGAGGCCCACCTGAGGGCAGATGGGGACGGACTAGGCATAGTATAGCTACAAAAGGGCTTTCAGTTAGCGATAAGGGTTTGGGTCTTTATCTTAAAAAGACAAGGAGAATCCATGTTACATATTTTAAGCAGGAATTGAAGGTGGGGTCTTGAGGAAGGTGAATGGTTGGGGAACGAGGCAGGAATGGTGAAACTCTGTTAGTCTACGATGTGCAAGGTGGCAGAAGTGCATGCCAAAAGTGAACATAGGCAGGCCGGGTGCGGTGGCTCACGCCTGTACTCCCAGCACTTTGGGAGGCTGAGGTGGGGGGGATCACGAGGTAAGGAGATAGAGACCATCTGGCTAACACAGTGAAACCCCGTCTCTACTAAAAATACAAAAAATTAGCTGGGCTTGGTGGTGGGCGCCTATAGTCCTAGCTGCTTGGGAGGCTGAGGCAGGAGAATGGGAGGTGGAGGTTGCAGTGAGCTAAGATCGTGCCACTGAACTCCAGCCTGGGTGACAGAGTGAGACTGTGTCTCAAAACAAACAAACAAACAAACAAAAAAAAGTGGATATAGGCATTCTAGTCAGAAAGTTTGTCTAGTAGTAAAAAAAAAAAAAAAAAAAAAAAAAGGATGGTGCTTTTTTCATTGCCTTAAGCCCATTCTGTCTTGGACAGAACCTCAGAGGGGCCCAGATCTTTTCTTGGAGACAGATTCTATCATGTTTTTGTGTCAGGAGTCTGAATGTCAGTTCTTCCAAAGTTTTCCTGCAGCACTAGTGCTGAAGACTGCTGTACTTCTTTGGATGATTAATACTGACTCATAATCCAAAAGCAGGTACATGAAGACTATAATATTCTTAACCATGTATTGCAGATATGCTTTTGGAAGCTGATTCAAAAAACTTACATGAGTACAAGGTGATCTTTAATTGGTTTATACTCCAGCTATACTTTTTCTCGTTATTGCTGTGGCAGTGAAAATTCTGACATGAACAAAAGACTGAAAGTAAACATAACTTGAAATATTTATTAGTATAGAGTGGTTCTTGAATTGTATATTTGCTATAGCCTACATTTCAGGCTAAAATTCATTCTATACCTAGGCTTTAACGTCTGTTTCTTGGTGCTTTCTTTGTAACTAGCAATACTCTTAAAAGACAGTGTGACATCGGTTAGGAGTTACATCACCAATCTGTGATGTCGTGTGTGTAATTGTCAGTGGTCAATCTGTGGTCCTGTGTGAAATTATACTGAAGCTATAGTGGAAAACTAGTGTCTTCTTTCTTGGCAACTGTGACCAAGTGTGAGAGATAAGCCTGAAGCCTTTAACTGAATAGCCATCTGTTTAAAGCGTCTGGTTTTAAATGTAGCAACTCATGTCACATCAGTCAGAAAAGGCTCCTGCAGCTGCAGCAGCCTCTGTTTTGGTTAAATAAATAAATAAAATGTGTTTCTTTTTTGTATTTTATTATTATGTTCCTAAGTCTCCTTTTTTGTTGTTGGTTTTTTCTTTCATACTTACGGGATTTTGGTTGAGGAAGTTGAATTGTTGATAGGTGGGGTCATCTCATGAGTTAATTATTTGAGATTGTTTAAATACATTTTTATATCTGTCTCTGAAATAACAAAAGTGAAGCTTTGTGGTAAGAAACTATTCAGTTTTTTTATTTGATGTGCACTTTCATGTGTCTTGGTGCGTAGTGCTGATGGGAAAAGAATGAAATATATGATCAAATACTGTGGTCGAAGAGCAGCAAGCATTGAACCCAGTCATAGCTCGTGAACTTGTGAATGGACCTGTTTCTTTTTAAGTATGTGAAAATTTCTGATAAATATTCCGATGAATTTTACATAGGTCATCTCTTACCATTGAACTTAAAATATTTCCCTTTTTCTCCCAAAAAGAACATTTTCAGTTTTACTTCTTTTGTCCTGTGCTGCCTTCAGTGAATGAAGAAAATTACTGCTTTATTCATTTGATATTATGGCATTGAAGTATACCATTATTGTGAATTTGATTTCTTTAGTATAGGCCTAGCAATTTGAAGATATTACTGGGAGATTGGTTTATATTTAGAAATAGTCTCCTTTATAAAAAAATTCAAAAATGCAATTTCAGCTTAATTCATCTCTAAGCAGTTATTATGTGTGATATGTGTACTTCTCTATTTAGAAGGGCTTTACTATGAATTTTTGTAAATACCCTTTTCAATACACTTACAAATTCTTCACCTTGGCCGGGCGCAATGTAATCCCAGCACTTCGGGAGGCCAAGGGAGGTGGATCATGAGGTCAGGAGTTCGAGACCAGCCTAACCAACATGGTGAAACCCTGTCTCTACTAAAAATACAGAAATTAGCTGGGTGTGGTGGTGCACACCTGTAATCCCAGCTACTCAGGAGGCTGAGGCAGGAGAATCACTTGGATCTGGGAGGCAGGGGTTGCAGTGAGCCGAGATCGCGCCATTGCCCTCCAGTGTGGGTGACAGAGCGAGACTCTGTCAAAAAAATTCTTCACCTTATAAACAGTGCAATTATTCATGAATTTTTATTATATAAAGAGATATATTTAATGTCATATACTTGATAGGGCTTTTTAACTAATAAGGGTGATAGTGCAATTAGCTTATTGATTTGTAAATACCTGCCTCTGGTGTCTTCTATCATACCTAAACCTTTGTTTTGATTCACGAATATATTAGGCAGTTTTGTTTGTATTTTGTAACTATTTGAGAAGAAATAGTTTAAGCAAAAGTAAACTTCAGTCTTGCCATTGTCCCAAGTCTTAAAAAATTCTGAAATAATTGTATTTGCATTAAAAATGTCTTGATTTAAACTCGGCATGGTGGCCTGAGTTGTAGTCCCAGCTACTCTCAAGACTGAGGTGGGAGGATCACTTGAGCCCAGGAGTTTGAATCTAGTCTAGCCTAGACAATATAACAAGACCTTGTCTCTTTATTTATTTTTTATCTTTATTTTTAAAAGTCTTAATTTAATAAGACTTTAATGATCAGTTCAACTTGAATTTTTACCAATTAAAATGTTAAGACGTAGTAAAAGAGAAAAATAGAAAAAGTCACTTGACATAAAAGTGTAACTTACGAGGAATTGTATATACAAATTAGTGGTCAAGATAACAGATTGATCATATTATATTATTTTCCAAATAGGTTTATTTGGAGATATATGAATTTTATTGTTTCTGAAGTAATTTTATAGTTTCTGTCTAGTACTTAATTCTTCTCAAAACACTGATTAAATAATTTCTAGGTTAAGTTGGGAACATGTGATAACATTAAAAAATTTAAAATGTCTTTGGGCCTGAAAGATTATGCCTTTACGCTCAGTATGAAATCCGTGGATGGAGTTTATATAAATAACCATGTAGGCTTACCAGTCCTTAACCCTGTTGTATTAAACCATACTCACATGGATATTTCCATATCCACTTTTACTCTTGTGTCAAAAGACAAAATTAAAACTCATTTAGTTATGTATCTAATTGGCTTTTATTCTCGATTCATGAACTGGTGCAGCCTCCATTCTAGTAGATTCAGAGCTTCCACTGGGCAATGGCAGACTATTGGGTTTTGTGAGGCGGGAATGAGGAAACAGAACAGTGGGGAAAAGAAGCTGATTAGTTAACAATAGATTACTTCAGTTTACTTTTTTTTGTAAGGGTTAAAGCAGAGGGGACTTTCTTATTCTGACTCAGGTAGGCTAGAATCTCCTGTTTTTAGGAAAAACTCGTCTGTTTTGGGATCTGCTTTCTTGCGGTTTGATTATATGGCATTTGGCACGAGTGACTCCATTTTGTTAACACTTGAAAGGTTGTTACTCTCATATGGAGTATTCACATGGATGTAGCCATTGTCAGTTATACAAGATCGTATTTCTTTTCTTCCCCCGCCATCACCTAAGAACGTGTTAGTTATTCCATTTCTTTAAAAAAAAAAAAAAAGATACAGTGAGTAAAGGGGATAGAGAGCATATGGATAAACAGTGAAGAAGGTTGATGAGGGGAGTGGTTAGGTTAGAAACACAAGGGCATTTACTCAGATTAAAACACTGTCATTTTATATTCAAGCCAATATATATTTGTTTTGTTATCGTTGACGTAATTTTTGCTGAGAAGGCTTTCCTGACCTCTGGTTTGAGTAAGCAGCTCCTCCTGTGTGTTTTAGCCAGCACCCTTGGCTTAATCCATGGTAACTTTTGCTTGTTTGCATTGTAGTTGGTTATATCTGTCTCCTATAGCTTGTGGGCTCACTTTGAGGGGGAGAGGCTTTGTTCTATTCATCATTAATCCTCAGGATCTAGCACCTAGTAAATACTCAGTAAATATTTATTAAATGTAATCGCTTTATCTGATTTATTATTGATATTTTTTGGAGCAGCAGTGTTGTGGGAGGTCATGTTAATTTAATCAAAGTAAAAAGAATTTGGGGGTTAGTACTGGAAGGTGGTTGGGAAGTATATATATATATATATATATATATTTTTTTTTTTTTTTTTTCCAAACTCTTTAGATTTTCAAACTTTGTTCCCCTGAGGGCTTAGCCACTTCCAGAACTGTTTTAGGAGCTGCTGCAGGTCCTAAAACAGTCAGTGCAGGTCAGTGCAGGAGGTCAGTGCAGGTCCACTTACGTGGTTTGAATGTGTCCTCCAAAGTTCGTGTGTTAGAAACTTAATCCGTGGTGCAACAGTGTTGGGAGTTGGGGCTTATTAGGTGATTCAGTCATGAGGGGTCTGCCCCTATGAATGGATTACTGTCTTTACTTGGGAGTGGGTTAGTTATAAAGGAGTGTGTACCGTCTCTTGCTCTTCTGCCGTCTACCCTGGGATGATGTAAAATGAAGTCCTTTATCAGATGCAGGCCTCATGATCTTGGACTTCTCAGCCAGAACTCTAAGAAATACGTTTATTTTCTTCATAAATTATCCAGTCTCAGATATTCTGTTATAGCAGCATAAAATAAATTAAGACATCTACTTTTGCCCATTTATACTGGAGGCTTTAGCCAGAATTCTGTTTATAAAGTTTGCAGGCCAGGCACGGTGGCTCACGCCTATAATCTTAGCACATTCGGAGGCTGAGGTAGGAGGATCACTTGAGACCAGGGGTTTGAGACCCTGTCTCTCCGAAAAAAAAAAAAAATGAAAAGAAAAACCTGGGTTGTGGTCGTGTGTGCCTGCAGTCCCGCTGTTCAGGAGGCTGAGGTAGGAGAATGGCTTGAGCCCAGGAGTTCGAGGCTACAGGGAGGGAGCTCTGATCATGCCACCGCACTCAAGCCTGGTGACAGGGTGAGGCACTTTTTTTTTTTTTTTTTTTTTAAGTTTGGATCCAGTCCAGCCTCTTCCTACAGATCAGAGCCAAGGCCCAAAGGAGCTGAGTGTCTTGTCTAGTTTTGTATGACTTGTCCAGTTTCCACAGTAGAGGCAGATCCAGGTTTCCTGCTACATCGTGCTTCTTCTCCGGTGACTATTGCAGGGCTCTCCAGAGAGTTGGCCACTATCATGATGCATCGTGGCTCACCTAAATGGTTTTGTTTGGACTAAGTTTGTTTATTCAGTAGTGTTGAAATGTATGTTGCGAAAAACAACAACAAAAAACGTAGCAGTTAAAAGACCTTACTGCTCAAGAATTAGTTACTATTTTTAAAGTGTCAGTTAATTGAATGAACGTTATTTGGGACTTTAAATTCCTTTGTGAAAAAATTTAAATATCTGTCTGTTTCATTGTAATGGAATTTAACCTGACAATATGTTGATAGTTTGAATTGTAGCAGAATTATTGGAAAACTCAGCTGTAAACATGGTATAAATTATTTTTTAGTTTATATTATTTTGTTCCTGTGCAAGTAGTGAAGTAATCTTCATGGAGAAGAAATCACGGGGTCTGCGTAACAGATTCCATATGGCCAGAAGCATGTAGTGAGTCCTTAAATGGGACAAAGAGATGAAATTTTAATGAAATGTACAGTAATCATTGGGACCACATTAGTTAGCTCTTTATTATTTTGTGCTGCTGCTTTGAAATAAAGAGCAGAATGTGGCACATTTATAATTCCTTTCTCTTGAGAATCAGTTATTGTAAAGTTGAAGATTTAATTTAAAAAGCAAGAGAAGCTGTTATGGAATTAAATATGTAGATGTGGCTGATATGATCTGTAAATAACTTTATTCACAAACACAGTGCCACCTTTTTAATTCCATACATTTACATATATCCTTTCATATCTTTTTAATATTAAATCATTTTGACAAATTGTTAGCTTACAAAACAAGGTATTAGTAGTGATACTTGAGTGCTTTTTTCTTAAGATCTCTAAAATTCAATTAAAATGTAAGTTGAAAGTATATAGGAATGTGAACTGTAAGTTAGAGTGATAAGTGAATTATGGTAGATTTTTCTTTTAATTACCTGCTCACCTTTCTAAGTCTAATTATATATAAAAGTAATGAGAGGAAATTGTATTCTGGTGTTATTTAGACTTTAGTAGATAAAAAATAGTGTTCAAATCCATCTGCTTCTTTTTCTGTCCACTTGGTTAAAATGTATTCTGGCATTCTCTGGGCAGACAGCCAGTTCTAAAATAACCACTTCTAGTGAAACAGTTTTTGTGATGTCTACATAAACTCTGAGATTGCGACCTTCATTTGTTGGACATAATAATCTCAGAGGCTTTACTTTGATCCTGTAGTATTCAGTGGCACAAAATAGAGAATTCATTTATTTATTTTAAGAGGCTTCTAAATAAATAGAATACTGTTGATCTTTAAGTCTTAATGTTGCCCTTGTTTTAAAACTTAGAAAAACTCAGAAAATCCTTTCCTAGAAAGTTGTGGTGGTGATTTTTTGTTTGTTGAAGTTGTTGTTGAAGGAAGATAGGATTGAACATATTTTTCAGATTCCCTAGAGAATAAGATGTTAAGAACTATTGGTTGACTGTTGACATGAGACATTTCTTTTTAAATTTCTGGATTTGTTACAGAATAGAAAAATATCTAAATACAGTTGAACTGCTCACTAGTCACGTGAGGTTACTTTAGCTTTCTGTGCTTTACTGCCATCTGTAGAATGGGGGATATTAATTGTACCTATCTTGTAAGGTTACAGAAATTAAATGAGATAATATAGAAATTAAGTGAGATAAAATTAAGTGACTGACGTAGTAAATTCCACTATTGGAAAATTATCAACATTACCACAATGCTAGTCACACGAGCATTAATTTTGATTCCTCATCGCCTCTTTTCCTTATTTCATTTTATCCCTAATTTTTGTCTGTCACTTTGTTGGTAGATTTATTTGCAGATACTAAATCTTTTGTGAATATAATCTCACTGGAGTGCATCATATACTGTTTTTCTCTTCTTTCAGATTCTTAGAGTTAATACCATGTATTGTTTAAATATCACCAAATCAGACTTATCTTTGCCTATTACTTCTACAGACGTACACATATACTCCACTACTGTCACCAGCAGCAAATAGGACCATGCTGAGATTGGCTCTGAATTTAAATAGTTGGATTTCTGAAATAGGATATTTTCTTTGAATACTAATTCTGAAGAACCGATCTTCATCCAGAATTCTAATAATTAGTTCATTACTGATAATGTCAAAGTAGATTTCAAATGCCTCAAATGTCCCATCCCATGTTCCCTTCACCTTCCCCTTCATTTCCAGTTGAAGTCATCCTAGGTTTTGAGATAAGCTCTGGCCTTGTCTTACAGTATGTAGAATAAGAGATGACCACAATCTGTTTCTCGATTTTTTTTTTTTTCCCTTGAATTTCTGCTCTGACCTGCGTTCATCTGTTTCCTGTTTGGGTTCTGGGTCTTTGCAGCTTGCATCCCTAGACTCCTCATCTACTGCTTACCTTTCAGTATCCAATTTAATTGTTTTGTTTTTACTCTAGACTGTCTTCTATTCAGAAAATACCAGTGGGCTGTGGCAACCAGTATTCTTATCCTGCCAGGTCTCACCTCCATCTTATATATAATCATTGCCTCTTTGCTCCTACTTGTTGCTGGTGCAAGGGACTTGCCTCACATTGACTTTATGCTTGGGCACTACGGGCTCAGTACTGATAGCTTATCTTTTAAAACACACTGGGATTTTCACCCCTTTCTCCAGAAGTACAGTTTGAAGTTTGAAGAGAATAAAAGTTTGTCTTTGTGGGAACCACAAAAGCACCATAATAATGTAATGTTTGCATTATAAGACTAAATATTGTGGGAGAATGTTGGTGTATTCACGTTTGTGAGAAACAACTTCACCATTCAACAGGTATTTGTGTGCTTTCTGTAAAACGGGGAGGTAGTAGGATGCATAGTGCTCTTGCACTCAAGTAGTTCAGTTATGTTGAGAAGAGGAGACTTAGACAAAAGCGTTGCCAAAGAAAGGAGTAGTATGTATACTACTGATAGACTTGTATATGGCATTAAGCATAGATCCTTGAGGAGTTTACAGAAGAGGGAGATTAACAAAGGCTGGGGTGCTGAAGGATTCGTGTAATTTGTTCTGTTTTTCAGATATATAGTAGGCACTGTGCTGGTGCTGGGGATACAGCTATGAAGATAGACATGGTCCCTGTCCTCAGACAGTTTATTTTTTGGGAGATAAGTATATTAAGTAAATCAAGTAAATTCTAGTATAGTGAACTATACTTGGGGGATAAGTATATTAAGTAAATATTAGTGTAGTATACTAGTATAGTGAATATTATGAAAGGCATAGCATAGGGTAGTTAATGAAGGGAAGAACATTTAAATATGGGAAATATGACAATAAAGATGAAAAAGTTTTTTGATTTATGTTTTGGTGGCAAGTGTTGAGGCTCTGCAATCTGGATTTTTAGGATACAGCTTGACTGCTATAGTACAAGTCCTAAAATAACAGCAGTGAATACCAGTTTCTCTCCTTCTCTCTCGCTGTCTCTCTCAATATCCTGAGAGCAAAAGCCCAGGACTATTATGGTAGTTTTATCATGGTGTCAAGAATCTGGGCTCCTTCTGTCTAGTTGTTCTTTCATCCTCAGTGTGCAGCTTCTGTCTTGTACTCCAGCCTTGGAGCCACATTGTGTGTCCACGTCACAGAAAAAGGCAAAAGGAGATATTTTGCTCTGCTCTGCAGTTTATGACCTAGGCATAATGGCCACCCCTACTTTAGGGAGGGCTGATAAGAAGTGGGTACTTGTTAGTTATATATCCTCTAATTTGAGGGAACACTTCAGATAAAATATATTGCATTTTCAGAGCTCTGAACTTAAATATTCTTACAAAATAAGGTACACAAAACCTCTTCTGAACTTAAACATTTTCTTTTAAAACTTTGCTTAGTAGTTTATACCTTTGATGCATACTTGTGTGTAAGGAGGAGGTTGGTTCTTGGAAACTTGGCCTGCAACGTGCAACATCTTTTCCTTAACTTGCCACTGATGCTAGACTTTGAAATGAACACCCCTGCCTCCCCATCAGATGTATTGAACTTCATTTTGGACTATAAAAGTTTTTTTTTTTTAAATCGGAGACTTTACATTTATACTGTGCTACCTACAATTCAGTATTCCTTCATTTGTTAATTTGGAGTTAAAAATGGAATCCTAATGGATGTACTCATATCTTATAAGATATGCTTCAGTGGAAAGTTGTAAGTTATAACTTGCTGGAGACATTCATCATATGGTTGGAAAGATATTTATACTACTGCAAAAATAAAAAAAATTGATGAACTTGAACCTTAACATATTGCTAATAATATTATAAGCTTAAAGAATTTCGTGTTTTTGTAGAAATAAAAACATGATCGTTATTTATGATAATAGCATGAAGTAAAATAAGAGGTTTAAGAAAAACCATTCTAGAGTGAATTGTCTATAGAAACATGAAAGTAATTGTGCAGAAATTTTTCCTTTATTGAGTTAAGAAAAATGGAGTATAAATTTATGCACACAATAATGGAAATGATATTTTCTACCCTCTACCTTACTATTTCTAATATCAAAATACATACTGGTCCTATAATTATGTATCTGATTATTTTATTACAATGGAAGAGTGAATAAATACTTGGGACCTAGAATCAATATGTTTAGTTTTTTGTGTTTTGAAGAACAGACACAATTTTTATGAATAACAACAGCAAAGAATAGTTAATATATTAACAGTTTCAAGGTTTTTTTTTTCCCCTTAAATCTTGTTTATAGAAAAGTGTGAACCATACACTCTTTGTTGAAGACTGTGTGGCAAAATGTAACTTCAGCAGTGAAATGAACTCTAGCACTGCCCACAGCGCTAATAGGCTTGGATCAAAAGGTATTATTTTAGTGTTGTAAATGTTTTCATGAGAAAACATGAAATACATATTGTGTGACCAAACTGTGGTATGTTTGTTGTGTCAAGACTGTTGACCTTTCATCGTTAAATTTAATTGATTTAAAAGAAATTTGGCATTTGGAAGTATTCAGAACATTAAAGAGAATATCTTTTTTTTTGAGACAGAGTCTCGCTCTGTCACTCAAGTTGGAGTGCAGTGGCATGAGCATGGCTCACTGCAATCTGGAACCTCTGGGCTCAAGCAATCCTCCCACCTCAGTTTCCCAAGTAGCTGGGACTTTGGGTGTGCACCACCCACACCTGGCTAATTTTTAAATTTTTTGTAGAGACAGGGTTTTTCTGTGTTGCCTAGGCTGATCTTGAACTCCTGGACTCAAGTAATCCTCCCACCTTGGCCTCCCAAAGTGCTGTGATTACAGGCATGAGACCCTGTGCCTGGCCATAAGAGAATATCTTGGCCGGGCGTGGTGTCTCACGCCTGTAATCCCAACACTTACGGAGGTCAAAGCAGGTGGATCACTTGAGGTTAAGAGTTTGAAGACCAGCCTGGCCAACATGGTGAAACCCCATCTCTACTAAAAATACAGAAATTAACCAGGTGTAGTGGTGCGTGCCTGAAGTCCCAGCTGCTTGGGAGGCTGAGGCAGGAGAATTGCTTAAACCCGGGAGGCAGAGGTTGCAGTGAGCCGAGATTGTGCCAACTGCACTCCAGCCTGGGTGACAGAGTGAGACTCTTTTTCAAAAACAAAAACAAAAACACCACCACCATCAACACACAATTAAATAAAAAGAATATCTTTATCCAAAAATATTGCTTTAAAAATTTCAATACTTATTTTCTGTGGTTGGATTTAATACCTAACTTTTCATAGATTTTAAAAAGTTAAGAATATGTGTCTTTTATGCTATGTTGGTACTTGACATTTTATTAAGTTACTAATGTGTCTCTTAAGCACTACTGCCACAAATTTTTCATTGTTAAGTAATAATTATCTGGAACCCTCAGAGAATGTCATTCTGAACAGAGTTTCCTGGAGAAGGTGAGTTTGATCGCACAACATGGGAAAAACAAATCGTTTGCATGGAATTATTTCTTTAAAATAGTAGTTTTCCTTTCTTAAAAGTATGCTGACTAGAAATAACTTAATTGTTTATTGGGTGGTGGGAAGTTGAATCTATATTTTCATTGTTAGTGCCACTAATTGCTCTTGGTAACAACAGAGTTCCAACTCCAGGCTTATTGCAGGTGTGTGTGAGGATCCGTTCAAGAGAAGCGATGTAGTTCAGTAATTAATAGGACGGGATTTTGGAGTCAGGCATGGGTTAAAATCCTCTCTGTCTCCTGGGTACTTGCTGTTTGACTTTTGTTTTGGCAAACTACCACATTTCATTTTCTTCATTTGCAAAGTGGGGAATTAAGAGTCACAATACTTCATTGAGTGTGAGGATTACATGAGTTAACACATGGAAATCAGTTAGCACAGCATTTCACTCATAGAAAATTCAGTAAGTATAAACTGTTGTTAATGTTACCGCTGTTTCTGCTATTGCTACAAGAGCAGTGCTTCGGGCAGCTGTGATTTTTGTTGTTGTTATGCCTACTATTGAGTAGTTCTCCTTTCACCGACATTGATTTGTGTATATGCATTAAGGCCATTTCTGTTTTTAATGAAGGAGTTATTTGTTCTTTTTATCTGAATGTTGTCAGTTTGGGGATGAGAAGAACTTGTGAGGCCATGGTGTCAATAAGCCTTCCGTGTGCTTATCGGAAAATATATTCTCAGCACAAAGGGAGCATTAAACCAGATACACTGTTTGCATATTAAA
Source organism: Nomascus leucogenys (assembly GCF_006542625.1). Lineage (NCBI taxonomy): Eukaryota > Metazoa > Chordata > Mammalia > Primates > Hylobatidae > Nomascus > Nomascus leucogenys. The sequence goes on along the minus strand of NC_044390.1, from coordinate 83,337,143 downwards.
GTTAGAAAGATTTTCTGTTTGGTTTCAAAATTTCCTGCAGTAAGGGGGAATGGGTTAAAATAGAAGCAAGTGTGTATATATTTGTGTCTAGTCTGTGTCTTTCAAAAGGAATCATTTACTTCCTGTGAGGAGTTGCCATAGGAATACTAGCTATTATTTCTTCCAGGAGCGTGAATTTAACTTGCTTTTGGCCCTTAAGGGGGCACAACACTTAAACTTTAATTCTTCATTGTGTGTGGTTAAAACTGATTTTTGTTGTTAATGACATGTATCTGGTTATTGCTGTTACAGAAATTGCTTCCCGTTCTCTTCTCTGCAACTATTTGTGGTGGTGGGATGGAGATTTGTGGTAACTATCAGAATGTGCTCTCTGCCTTCTCTTGCTAATGGAGGTGGCACTCTGGCTTCCTTCTTTTGTTCCACATTTTGGTTTTTAGCTGCCACCATAATCTCTTGGCAAATAGACCGAGAAAGGTGAGCAATCTTTTCTTCCAGTTAAACACTCCGCTCCCCTCAGTAAGTTCTGTATATAGTGACAGAGACTCTTTACCCAGGTCATTCCACCTTCCAGCACGAATGTGGATAGTGATAATAGCTAACATTTATTGTATAGTTACATGTGATGTCATTGCTCTAATTATGTTACACACTAATTTAATTATTGGAGAAATCTGAGCCTCACATTTCTGTCATTGGATGCAGAACAAGGCTCGGAGAGGTTTAGTAACTTATCTCTGCTCTTATATGTCCTACCTGGTGTGTGTTCTACCTGGGACTGGACTCCAGATCTCACAGACTCAGAATTTTTTTTTCCTGCCCTTTTTAACTTCTATTATGAAAAATGTCAAATATATGAAAATCTAAATAGAATATTATACTGAACTCCCGTTTACATTTCACCTGTATTTAATACTAGTTAATATTTTACAATATTTACTTTGTCTACTTTTTCTTGAAAGTTTTAAAGCAAGTCTCATAAACCATAACCTATCATACTTTAGCATGCATTTTTAAAAAATAAGGGCATTTTCTTATTAATCATACTGCAATACTCACATTTCATTTAATTATTTCTCCTAAATTTGTTTTCCAATGTTGAACAGTCCTTCTCTCCTTGGTTGCTTTTCCCCCCACGCCATTGGGTTTCTGTGAAGACTGAGTCCTGTGATTCCAAATCTTTACCTCTATGCCCCTCTGGTCTTCTGACAGTGCGGGGAAGGTGGCAAGCTGCAAGTGAGTAGGAAATCCCCCAAGGATGATGTGAAATGTACCAGACTGTGGCTTGCATTCTTTGCATGGTAGACATATTCTTGAAGTTGAAGAAACTTTAGCTGCAGGCAAAACTTGACACTTTAATCACCTATGTCCAAGCAGAGCAAAAAACCGCCAACAATATCTCATTACCTCTTGTTAGCAGGATATGAACCATTGGCTGCTGTTAAAGTTTATTTAGAAATGGAAACAGTAATATAATTATGGTATAATGAAATTATGCTGAAAATAATTTCAGACTTTAGAAAAACTACTTATTATTCCTCTTTGATTTGGCAGGCATTTACTGAGTATTTACTTTTTCACAGCCCTTTGGGGGCTTTATACAGAGATTCTATCCACAAGGAGTTTATAATCCAGCAGGGGAGAGAGAACCTGTATGAAGCAAATATATTTCCTTATAGGATAGAGCCTGCAAATACTAAAAGACAGGATCAGTGAAAATGCTTAGGAGATTATGAAGGGAGAGGGACCACTTTTCGTTGAATGTATAGTGGAAAAGGAAGAGGTTGTATTTGAGGGGTCCAGATAAGTAGGATTTGGCATTCAGAAATTTGTATTTGAGAATCTTGGACAAACCAGAGAAAACATACAGAAGTATAAAGGTGAGAAAGGATAGGGAGTAGAAGTTGAGTGTTGATGTATCTGAATGTCCTTAGATTTAGGAAATGTATTTTTAAAAGACCTACTTTACCTTTTGCCCCTCTGTCTCTGTTCTTTCACTTGGTGACTTTCACCCTTAGGAAGGTTAAAAATAAGGCACTCATTAGTCTGTATGGTTCCCATAGCTGCTATAGGCAGACGGCATCATTTTATTTTTGCACATTATGGCTAATTTTGATTTTCCAAAACTTGCTGTAGATTTATTCCTGCCTTTAGGTCCATTGTAATGTGACTTCTTATTGCTCAGTTTCAACCACTCTGTAGGATCCTTCACATCTGCATTTTTCTAAAGGCCATATGTAATATAGTTTGTACTGTGTTTTATTCTAAAATCACTGTAACAAAGGAGTTTTATTGTATGCGTTTATTGTTAAATCTCTGTCCTAACACCTTGCTAATGGAGTTTCTTCGTGATACCTTTTAAAATAATTTTCTTTTTCATTGAGGAGGCAATTTGAAGGTAGGATGTGAAGAAACATTTTCACTTAAAGCATTTAACAGTTCTGACATGTCTATAGTAACTTAAGACGTCTTTGATCTCAGCCAATTATATATGAAAATTGACTTCTTTATGAAGACCTCTTATACACATTTATTTTCAATAACAGAAATTCATAACTAAATATCTCCCTCCCCACCCCCAAGAGATTTTGCTTGCTAAAAGCCTAGTTAAGATGAAATTTATGAGACTAGTTTATTGTCTGTAGTTTTCTCATTTCCCCCCCTTAATCTTCTGGTCCTCTGAAGTTTTCCCATTTTTTAACAGTAAGATGTTGTGATAGACCTCTGGGAAGTAGGTTGGAGTCGGAGACAAAGTTGAACGGTAGTGGTGGCATCCACGCGAGCCCCTACTGTGGGCCTAGTGTAGTGCTAGGTGCTTTACGTACCATAGCTCTAGTTCTCAGAACATCTGGTAGCAATATATTATAGGTTGCATTTACAAAAGAAGAAACTTAGATTGAGAAAATTAAATGACCTACCTAAGGCCACACACCCAGGAAGTACCATATGTGGGTTTCAAATCTAGACTAAACTAATTTCAAAGCTTGTATCTTTCCATAATTTTAGGTTGCCCATAAATAAAAATAAGTTTTCACTATTTTCTGGCTTAGAGCTGTACAAACAGATAATAATAAGAATGAGGAAATGCCAGATGTGAGAGTGGTGTGCCTCAATTCTGTGGGAGGTCAGAGAAACATAGGTTATCCTAAGTGTCAGAGGAGCTTGCATAGGAACACTTAGTGAAGTTGAGTGGCAGGTGCGGTGGAGGAGTAGGGGAACATGAGACCAGAATCAAGCTCAGACCTGGTTGTAGGAGGTTTAGAATGCCAGCCTGGGGCACTGAGTCTTTCCCACCTCATTGATTATAGAAGTTTAGTTTACTAAATTATGACAAGATCTAGATGTTAACAAGAAGAGTAGAAATGACTTATTTTTTGCCTTCTTGGATTTGCTTTCCAAGGCTTTTTTTTTTTTTGAGACGGAGTCTTGCTCTGTCTCCCGGGCTGGAGTGCAGTGGCGCGATCTCGGCTCACTGCAAGCTCCGCCTCCCAGGTTCACGCCATTCTCCTGCCTCAGCCTCCCGAGTAGCTGGGACTACAGGCGCCCACCACCACGCCCGGCTAATTTTTTGTATTTTTTTTAGTAGAGACGGGGTTTCACCGTGGTCTCGATCTCCTGACCTCGTGATCCGCCCGCCTAGGCCTCCCAAAGTGCTGGGATTACAAGCGTGAGCCACCGCGCCCGGCTGCTTTCCAAGACTTTGTTGTAATAAAATTTGAGTACGTTGATAAGCTGGCACCACTGTAAGGGAGGGTAGGCTCTGGCCTTAGGCGGACACAAGAGAACTAGACACTTGGTGGCTTGTTACATGTTGTGTGAAGTTAATGTCCAGTGACACAGCCTGCATGGTCAGCCAGAAAAGAGATCTGGCTTAGGGCCATGCTGGTATCTCAGCGATCTCAGCGTCAGCTCTGATTCCAATTAGGTCTTTACAGAGATTCTTGCATTTAGAGCCACTCTTTCGACAACTAAATCTGTCCATGTGTGCATTTATTAAATGTGTATACTTGGGTCTAATTTTGTATTTGATCCACTTCAAGATAAATGAATTTATTCATTCATTAAAAATGGATACATTAAAAAAATGTAACTATCAGAGGGCAAAGTGAAAGAAATATCACACCTTTCTTTTGCTGTCTTCCATTTCTTCCTCAGCCCTTATATGTTATTTTATCATTCATTTATTAAACATTTTTTATTGCCAGCTAAGCTGCAGGCACTATGGGGGCATATGAAAGGAACTTAATGTCCACTTACTCATCTCTAGCCAAACCATTCTCAATGCCTCTTATTTTCTGTGTTTTTATTCATGTTGTTTCTTCTGCTTAGGTCATCTGTATCAGCATCTTTCCTTAATCTCCCTGTTTACTTATTCTAAATGTTACCCACCCTTTAAGGTCTGATTTAATATTATTGAGAGATTTGGCATTTAGGTGAAATGTAAAACTCTTCTTTCACAAATACCGGATACTGTTTTTTAAGTAACTTGCTTGTTACTAATCATTTGACTTTTTGGGCATAGCCTGAGCTGTTCTTTTTAAAGCCAGCCTCCTTTGTCAAATGAGAATTAAAAAAGAAAAATGCGGGAAGCATGTTTCACAGGTGGAAGATGAGGTGAATCAATCAAACATATTATCTAAACCATGCAGAATTCTTTTCTAGGGTTGTTGGGGGAATATATTTAACAATAGGTCATGACAGCTGAGCTCTAGACAATTCCTTCTGATAAGACTTTAATCTAGTGGGTTATAAGACTTAACTATATAGCTAACTATAATATATGACAAAATACGAGAAGTTCTAGAATATAAACATAATCAAGAATGCCTTTAGTCAGAAAAGAGGGAAGTTAGTCTACTTGGAGGGATATGAGGCAAATCTTAAGGAAAACATGACATAGTAATAAGCAGAGATGGGAGCAGGGTAGCCTATTCTGGGCACATGGTACGGTGCATGAGCAAAGATATGAATACTGGATGTGATCAAAGTATCTCAAACAATGAGTTGATAGTGGATAGGAAATAGAAGGAAGTATACAGAGAAAACTGAACAAATAGGTGGGACAAAAATAGTACAGTTATAAGATCATTAGACTATTTTTAGTTAGTGAGTTTAAAAACATGATCAGAGCCTTGCTTTAGTAAGGTGACAGAAAGTGGTGAGAAGAATGGATCAAAGGCAATACTGAGGAACAGATCTACATGGCTAATTAAAGACAAGTGAAAGATTTCAAAGTGTGGTTATTGATTGGTTAGATAAGAGTATTACATTCCCCATCTTCTTAAAGTAAAGCCTCCTTTCTTAGGAGGTAACCTAAATTCCAATTATTTCTCGTTTCTTTTACGCTCCTCTTTCCCAAAATAACAAAATCAAGATAAACTACTTATATCTATATCTATATATCTATACATCTATATCTGTATCTATATATCTATATCTATGTATGGAGATATAAATATAAAACAAGCAAAGAAGTTTTTAGTATGGATTGTCAACTTGACATCACTTTTTCAGTGATTTTATCTTTAGCTGGTTACTATATAAAACACTTCTTTCTCATTGACATGAAAGTTTTTCAAACTTAATTTTTCTCTTTCTCCTTTTTGAGCCACTTGCAGTAGCACTCCTCATTTTGTGGGAGAGAAGTATAATCCCATTTATAAGGTTCACCATCAATAATTATATAAATAATTTTAATATATGGCTTTGCGTAGTTCCACAAAAATTATTTAATATTGGCTCTTTTTTAAAAGCAAAATATAATTGTAGGAGAGAGAGTTGAGTTATTTGCACACTAAGTGAGAAATTCAGGAAATACTTGAATTTTATTAATCTTCTGAACTAAGTAAATGTTTGTGTATATGTGTATGTTTATATACATGAATGAATGGAAATGAATGACTTTAATACCAAATCAGTCCTAGCTGCTTGAACCACTGCCCCCTTCCACCCCCGCCCCCCTCTTTTTTTTTTTTTTTTTTTTTTTTGAGATAGTGTCTCGCTCTGTAGCCCAAGCTGGAATGCAGTGGCACGATTTTGGCTCACTGCAACCTCCTGCCTCCCAGGCCAGGAGAAGTGATTCTCCTGCCTAAGCCTCCCAAGTAGCTGGGATTACAGGTGCATGCCACCAGGCCCGGCTAATTTTTTTGTTAAAAAAACCTCATCTTTTAACAGTATATATGATAATTACATGTTAATAATATTATGGGTAGTTTTTTTAATTAGCTTTTTTTAGGATTATGATATTAGCACATGTTCACTGTATAAAAATATTTGAACAATATAAGGATGAATGTTGTAAAAAGTGTAAATACCCAACCATTCTTCTTGTAAAGTAGAAAAATTACAGTTTGGTATATTAAAGATAGGTTCTTTGAAAACCTGGAAAGAAATCTTTAGCACATCGTGCTGTCAGGATGTCTTTAGCAGAGTTGTTAATACAAGATTACCTTCAGGTTGCTTATAAGTTAAAGACTGCTCTTTTGCCTGGAGTCACGTTTATAGGTATGGGCATATTTCACCATACTTTTTACAGAGGTTGTATTTGGCAAGGATAACAGTAACAGTAAAACAGTTTTGTTTTACTTTTTGTTGCAGCTGATAAAAATTACTCATGATGTGAAGAGTCTGATACTGTAGAACTATCTGGTTATTTCTATAAGTTTTAAACTGAAATTTATAGCCATACCATGAAGAACATGAAATTCTTAGATGCAGTATAATGTTGCCAAATTATACAAGCATAGTGAAGTCAGGTGTTAATATTTTTTTTTTTTACTATTTGAAATGATAAATGATATCAGAGTTTTAGGACATGGTATCCCTGTCATTTGTAATAGGAAAAGCTAAGTAGCTTGACCATCTTTTCATAGTTTGACTGCAGTGTACACTGGATTAGCCACTCTTATAAGCACAGTTTGCACAATAAATATTTGTTGAATATTGGTTAAATGGATATATGTGTTATCTTCTCTGAGGCAATGGGCCCTGGACTATATTTATTATTCCTATATCTCAGTAGTACCTTCTTATGCATAGTAGAGCCACCATAAATATTTGAGAAGTAGTTGTTTTTGTTTTACTACATAAATATTTGATAGTTTTTTCTGTATACTTAAACTCTTCATGATGAGTTGAGGCTATTTAGAGATTGTTGTTTTTTTATTATTCTTATTATTTTTGAGACAGAGCCTTGCTCTGTTGCCCAGGCTGGAGTGCAGTGGTGTGATCTTGGCTCACTGCAACTTTCGCCTCCTGGGTTCAAGCAATTTTTGTGCCTCAGCCTCCCAAGAAGCTGTGATTATAGGTGTGGACCACCATGCTCAACTAAGTTTTGTATTTTTTAGTAGAGATGGGGGTTTCTTCAGGTTGGCCAGGCTAGTCTCGAATTCCTGGCCTCAAGCAGTTCCCCCTGCTTTGGTCTCCCAAAGTGCTGGGATTACAAGCGTGAGTCACCATGGTCGGCTATTTAGGGAATTTAATCAAGATTTAAAGCAGGGTGTCCAATCTGTTGGTTTCTGTAGGCCGTACTGAAAGGAGAATTGTCTTGGGCCACATGTAACATACACAAACTCTAAGGATAACTGATGAGCTTAAAAAAAAACCCAAAAAAACAAAAAACAAACTCGGCTGGGTGTGGCGGCTCACGCCTGTAATCCCAGCACTTTGGGAGGCCGAGGCTGGCAGATCACAAGATCAGGAGATCGAGACCATTTTGGCCAACATGGTGAAAGCCCATCTCTACTAAAAACACAAAAATTAGCTGGGCATGGTGGCACACACCTGTAGTCCCAGCTACTTGGGAGGCTGAGGCAGGAGAATCGCTTGAACCCAGGAGGTGGAGGTTGCAGTGAACCGAGATTGCGCCACTGCATTCCAGCCTGGTGACAGAGCGAGACTCCATCTCAAAAAAACCAACAAAAACAAAAAAACCTCAAAAAAGCTCATAATGTTTTAAGAAAGTTTACAAATTTGTGTTGGGCCGCATTCAAAGCCGTTTAAGGCCTCATGTGGCCCACGGGCTGTGGGTTCGACAAGCTTGATTTAAAGTCTATTTGCTAGTAAATTTTAAAAACTTTTTGGGGGCCACAAATAGAAAAGAATTAAATTTTTCTCATTTGGTTTATTTATTGCAGAGAACCTGGAACATAACATTAAAGCATGCCCCTATATAGGTGTGGGGATTTTTTTTTTTTTAAACTTCATCAGGCTTAGACTAAAAATGTACTTGAGGCTAGGCACAGTGGCTCTCACCTAGATTTAGTTCCAGCACTTGGGGAGACCAAGGCAGGAGAATTGCTTGAGGCCAGGAGTTCAAGACCAGCCAAGGCTACTTAGCAAGACTCTACAAAAATTTTTTTAAAAAATAAATAATAAAAAGAGTTGAGTGTGGTGGCAGGTGCCTGTAGTCCTAGCTACTTGGAGGCTGAGTTGGGAGGATCACTTGAGCCCAGGAGTTTGAGGCTGTAGTGAGCTATAATCGCACCACTGCACTCCAGCCTGAGTGGCAGAGTGAGACCTTGCCTCAAAGAGAAAAGAAAAAAAAGCACTTGAAGCAACTGCTGAGGAACTGTATGCCATTTATTTTAACAACTGTATACAAGCAGGAAAGCCTAGAATTTTAGTACTGGAAGGGACTTTTTAGATGAGCTAGGCCAAGGATCTGCCTCCCCTGGACTCAGTTCCAGAATACCTGTTCTAGGTTGCTTTTCAGCCTGTGATGAGGAAATCTTTGTATGCACACCATGGAGTCCTTTTCGTAAGGATATATAGTGATGTGCATAGAGATTGAGTATCAGGATTCCTTGTTAAAGATTTCTATCTGCCATTTAGTACTATTATTGGTTTGGTTGACATTGGCATTGCCTTATCAAAGAATAGATGGCAGAAGTTTCGCCACCCTATTTGGTATGAGGCAGATATTAATTTGTTGTTCTGAAGGAGATGATGTTGGATAAGCCAGTTTTATTTAAATGGCCATATGAAGAAAATAGGATCATAATGTGAAGACAGTGTACTGACAACGGAGTATGTGCCTATTTTATGAGATGCACAGATACATGTAATTACCTTATAAGTGGTATGGGATGAATTAAGTGGAGTAACCATGGGAAAGAAATAGTACAGTGGTGCAGTGAAGTGCAACTTGAAGTGGTGTTGTAGCATAAATTTTGATTATTAGATAGCAGACAAGTTAAATTCCTTAGATACGGTAATGTACAGCAGCCAGAGAGAGGTTATTTCATATTGCTAATTGCATATCAGATTCAGTGCCCAGATGACTTACCTTTTGGGAAAACAAAACCCACTCACTTTTATGGAACATACTCTCTGCTAGAGACACTATTTTAAGCACCTTTATATGTTATCTTAGTTAATCTTTAAAAAATGTTTGCATAAAGTAGTTGGAGTTTCAGAAAATGTACTCTGAATTCATAGTAAAAACTACAGTAGGTCAGCTATTGGTTGTATTAGCCACATCGTTAACCACAAACATGGAGAACTTATATTGAGCATGCTTTGAGCAAAGATTTTATGTTTTGGGGTGTGCTTTTTCTTTAGGGAATTTTTTTGTGAGGAAATAGATTTGGGACAAAGATTCTCAGACCAAACTCAGTTTTGGAATCACCCAGAATTTCAGAAATGGGATCTCAGTTCACTATCAGGGTCGAACTGTTGGGAGCTGGGCCCTTTGGGACAGTGAAGGACAAGAGATGGGGGAAATTTGAGGAGTAGTTGGGCACCACCCTTACTTCTCATCCAAAATGAGGATGTGGACTTTATCGGTGATGGCTAAGTTTCATTTAGTAATGAGGAAAGGTTTTTGTGAAACATTCTTTTAAATGGAATCACATGAGTTAATGGTGTGAGTATTTCAGGGCTGTGAATTAAGCTGTTGGGGCAGTGAAATAGCAGGAATTTCTCAGCTCAGTCAGAATCCTTCCTTGTGTGCTGTGTATGGAACACAGGGGCAAAGGAAAGGCCAAGCAAAGAGAAGCTGCCTGTGTGCCTGTTCTGTGGCTCTGGGTAATTACCTGGCTTCTATTAAGTTCTGTAGCATTGGTGAAATAATTGGGGATTTAAAGGAGGTGAACCAGTGTGTGGTCTCTTTTAGCCAATCCGTAACCTTTAAGGTACAAGTTGCTCTGATTTTCTTCTTACTTGGAAGTAGTTTTTGTATATTCATTTTACATGATTTAGGATTTGTAACTTTAATATCCTGTCTATGAATATGAACAACCTAGTGAGGTCCATCCTTCTCTAGAGATGTAAGTAATCTCAATTATTCTTCCTTTCTTGCCTTGCCCTGCAGTTTGTTTTCATAGTGACATGTAGCAAGTAGGATCATTGTTTATATCCGTTAGGCCACAAAAGTCATTTAATGAAAAATTTGATGGAAACATTTTAGAAAGGAGTCCCAGAGAATAATGGAAATGAGTCAGCTCTGAGAGGAAGTATAAATTAATGTGATACCAGCTGCTGTGGACAAGCCGGGAACCTAGCTAATGTACTTAATGTTGTTCCTGTAGGACAACAACTTTCTGGATTCCAAATTGTTGACTTACAAGTGAAACTTCGGGACACACCCATTATGAATTGGGATCTTTCTAAGTAGACTTTCAAGAAGCAGGAGCATGCTAAATTTCTGTGGCTCTGGTAATCATTCATTCATTCTTTTCTTTTTCCCGCTTTCCCTCTCCTTTTTTTTTTTTTTTTTTGAGACAAGGTGTTGCTGTGTCCCCCGGGCTCAAGTGATTCACCCCTGCCCCGCCTCGGCCTCCCTGAGTGCTGGAATTACAGGCCTGAGCCACTGTGCCTGGCAGGTGTACTATACTTTGAAAATTTCTTGAGGTCCTTTAGTATCTGTATTTCTTGCCCAAATGTTTATTCTACAGTATGTAAACAGTAAAGAAAATAAACCAAATCTGGGCATTTCATAATCAGTGGTTAGCTACTGATGTAGTTCAGAATTAAGCAATCAACACCGATTATAGAGTCATTTGGCTGAAAGCAAACCTGTAATCCTTTCTTTCTGAAGCCAGCAGAGCCTGAGCCCATGAAGCTTGTCAGTAGATAAGATAAAACAAAAGTCAGTTTTGAGTTCACCTGTTTGATTTGAATATAAGGAAGAGCTTGGTTGCTTGGAGTTCTAATAATTAACTACACTATAAGAATAGTTTTAAATTTTAAACGTATAATTCCATCATATTAACATGGTCAATTTAACAAATTTGACTTAACATTGCTTTTAAATTGTGTGTAATATAAAAGTGTCACTTTATTTTTATGCACACATACATCAATTGTGCATACTTGAACTTAGTAGTAAATAAAGTGAAGTTTTTTTTTCTTTTTTTTTTTTTTTTGGTGACTGGGTCTCACTCTTGTCGCCCAGGCTGGAGTGCAGTGGCGCAATATCGGTTTGCTGCAACCTCTGCCACCCCGGTTCAAGTGATTCTCCTGCCTCAGCCTCCTGAGTAGCTAGGATTACAGGTGTGCACCACTATGCCTGGCTAATTTTTGTATTTTTAGTAGCGATGGGGTTTCACTATGTTGGCCAGGCTGGTCTCGAACTCCTGCCCTCAGGTGAGCCACCTGCTTTGGCCTCCCCAAATGCTAGGATTACAGGCGTGAGCCACTGAGTCTGGCTTTTAATGTCTTTTGTCTTGGATAGAGAACAGCTATAGGACTATTACTATATGCTTATTTGATAAGAGAAATTAGTTGTTCACAAGTATTTGAGTGCTACTATTTACCAGGCACTGTTTGAGGCTTTGAGAATAAAGTAGTGAAGAAAACAGACTAAAATCTTGGTTCCTGTGGATTTTTAGTTCTGGTAGAGAAGATGGTAAAGAAGTAAACACACAAAATATACCAGATGATGCTGATTAGTGACATGGAGAAAAATGAAGCAGTGAAGGAGGATGGTTGCTATTTTAAGTAGGGTAGTCAGAGAAAGTCTGATTGGGTGGCATATATGAGGTGAGACCTAAAAAAGGTGTGGGGATGGATATCTGTCAGAAGAGCATTTCAGGGAGAGAGAACAGTAAATACAAAGGTCATCGGGTAGAGTGTAATTGGTCTGATGAAGGACCAGTATGGCTCAAGTGGTGTGAGCAAGGGGAAGAGTAGCGGGCGTGAAGCTGGGGTAGGGTGTGGGGGACAATTTATGAAGGATGCCAAAGACCAGAGTAGAACCTCTCTCAGAGTTGAGGAGCCATTGAAGGGTTCTGAGCAGACCCAGTTAGCTCATGAGTGAGCTAACTTAACCATTTTAAGGGATTCCTCTAGCTACCACATGGAGAAGACACTGGATTGGGGAGAGCCAGCACAGAAGCAGAGTTCCCACAGGAGGCTATTGTCATGATCCAGGTTGATGATGGGGACGGCTTCCACCAGAGTCCCTGTGGTGTGGGTGGTGAGAAGTGCTCACGTTCTAGATATCATTCTGAAGGTAAAGCTGGCAACTTGGATGTAGACTGTCAAGAGAGTTAGCATAAAGCAAAAATTTCAATACATTTATAGAAAACTGCCAACACTTTTACACTGCTCAATCATTTTATTTATAGAAATAATAATTTAAAAAATCTGGATACAAAGGAATAATTGTATTTGCATATTTTGTTACTGTGTTTTCAGTTCGTTTTGTATATATATGAAGCTATTTGTGTAACCCTATTTCTGGGTCAGATTTCTATATATGAAAAAAATCAACTTCAGGATTATAATACAGTGTACTGCTGCTGCCACCTAATGTTTGTAGCCCTTCATTTAGATAATTACAATAACTAGTTATGCATAGCTTTAATATTGGTTCGAATACAGAATGTTAACAGATTAATTGTGGCTTATTTAATTGCCTTCATATTAGGTACCTTGTGTGGATATTTAATATGATAACTGAATTGCCTTGTCATAAGGTTGTGGTTTGAAGGTTAATTTTATTGGCATCTTGATCTCTGTGTTGAATTCAGTTCAACACGTATTTATTAGTTGTGCTCAGCCCCGTGTGTCTCTTTGCTCTCACGATTAGAGACAGATTTAAAAAAATCCACACATTTAAACAAATAATGAAATAATTAGCAGTTGAAGGAAACAAACAGCACAACAGACATAGCTGCCCCTTTGGACAAGGAATTTATAGTCTAACAAAGCAGATAAGTATGTAAAAATTAATTAGATTAAATGTGATGACTATCATTTCAGCCACTTTTCCTACAGAGTAGGATGGACTTTAGTTAGAAGCCTTCCTAAGATAACTTCAGTTGTTGCAAGACCTGATGTTAGTAATGTGATGATTTGCAAGTCTGTGCTGAATCCGTTTCTGCCCCAGAGAGATTTATCTTTAGGGATGACTGATTGTTGTTGAAGGTTTTGTTTTTAAACCAGTTTTTGTAATTACCTACTTTTCTGGGTCCTTTTTGTGGTTAGACTTGGATGTGATGATTTGCTTTCTCTAACATATTCCTTTCCTGGTAGCTGCTGTGTTTACACCTTAGAGATAGCAACATTTCATGAGAGATGAAATAATTTTTGTTTGTATCTATATATGTGTGTGCGTACACATACATGTACATATCTGTAAAACATCCTCATTTGTCACTGTGTAACTAGAGCTCTAAAAATACTGCTAGAACAAATGGTAACACTGGTAATGAATCCTGAAGATAGATTCAATAGTCATTGAATGTTTAATGTATCCCAGGACACACATTTTGTGAACTGAGGATATAACCTTGAAACAAAACAGGCAAATCTTTACCTTCATTAAGCTTACACTCTAATTGGGAATGGGGTGAGGAGGTAGACAGTAATCACGCATAAATATTAAGTATGTTACATGGTGGTAAATGCTCTGGAAGAAAGTAAAGCAGGAGAATGAGAATAGAGCATGCTGGGAAAGGGGAGGGAGTATGTTTTTGCTCACTTTATGCAGATTTTTCTTTGTGATAATTTTGTTCCTAGGTGAGTTATAAAAAGAAAGTATACTCTTAAAATAGTTTTAAAGGTCCTGTCTGCCTTTGGAAACTGTGTTAGTTGGCATTCATCTATTTATCGAGCAATTTTTTTTTTTTTTGAGATGGAGTTTTGGTTTTGTTGCCCAGGCTGGAGTGCAGTGGCACAATCTCAGCTCACTGCAACCTCCGCCTCCCTGGTTCAAGTGATTCTCTTGCCTCAGTCTCCTGAGTAGCTGGGATTATAGGTGTGTGCCGCCACGCCTGGCTAAGTTTTGTGTTTTTAGTAGAGATGGGGGTTTCACCATGTTGGCCAGGCTGGCTTCGAACTCCTGACCTCAGGAGTACTGGCATTATAGGCATGAGCCACCACGTGCGGCCTATCCAGCAAATATTTAAAGCACACTCAGCAAGCATATTGTTAATACCTTTTGCTAGGTACTATATGCAACAAAAGAGATAAATGACATATTCTCTACCCTTAAGGAGTTTAAAATCAGACTGGGAAAATATTTTTTATAATAATATTTTATGGTAACTGTAAGAGGGTCATTTATCCTTTTTCTTAAATGAAGGTAAGTGTAAAACATTTTTAAAGCTTTGATGTTAGGTGACAAAACGTTTCAATTTTGAACTGGGATCACTTGGTGGATTTATAATACTGACCCCTGAAAGGCAATATTTTCTCTAGAGAATGTGATACCCTTCTTTGAAAAAGGAAGAATCTGCATTATAATGCATTGTTTCCAGGTGAGTGTAATTTAGCGAACCTATGAAGTTTTCATCAATCATCATTGAATTGCTGTGTGTTTTATCTTTTAGTTTATGCAACAGTAACATATAGGACACTGTATAAAGTTTACTTTTTTCAAACCGTGAAATGTTGGCATAGTTAAGATTTAAGAAGCATGCTCTGTGATGTTCTTGACTCGGGGTCTTTGCTTAGCAGTGTGAGGGCCTTGCATGTAAGTGCATTTATGTTTTTCTGAAATGAAAGCTCAGTGAAAAGCTCAGTGTCTCATCTACAGTCCAGTCTCTTCTTGACCACTTTTATTAAAACAAAGGTGGTAATCATCGTGGATTCAGAAATTCCAGAAATATGTCTCAACTATGTTAGGTTTCGTGGTGTCCTTCATTAACCAAATGTGCGAATCACCCTGAATTTCAGCAGTTACTAGTCAAATAGGCACTTAAGGGTGGTTTGATTTGAAATCACTTTTTTCTTCCCTTTCGTCTTAAATACTAAAGAGAACATCCAAAGTCAGAGATTTTAGTTATCTTAAAACACCTTGAACTTTACTGGCTTAGAATGATTGGTTAAACAAAATGAAACAAAAAATGCTGCAGAATAAAGCGTTCACACCTTTCACTGTCAATGACTAACGTTTGCTTAGAATTTTCTCTTAGGTCACAATATTGCAGATGCTTTTTGAGGAATTATGACTTGACCAAGGTCAGACATGTGTTAATTGAGCTTCCCCAGATTTGTCCTGATGGCCACAAACAAGTCTGTGGGAAGACAGCAGCAGCTTAATTTACCACCCACCTTACTGAATCATAAAACTCTAGAGCTAGATGGAACCCATAAAACGACGCTGTAGCTTTGTGAGCATTCCAGCTTGGCCTCTGCTTTGCTTGCAGAAAAGAACATTGAGAGAGAATTCCAGGGACCACCCAAGAGGTCTTCAGTTCTTTCACTTTCTTTACAGCTTCAATGTTGTTACCATCCTTCCCTGTCCTGTACTCCAGTCTCTGTACCTAACAACAACAAACCCTGATATGTAAAAAGTCCTTGAAAATTATTGAAATTACAATTTTTTTCTAAGTCTAGGCTTTAAATACCTAAAGAATAGGGCTATGTTTTATAAAATTTATTTTGTACAATATTTAGATCCTTCTAGATTTTAACAAATATAGAATTGAAATAATGGGTTTTAAAAATTTATGTCAGGCCGGGCATGGTGGCTCACGCCTGCAATCCCAGCACTTTGGGAGGCTGAGGCGGGCGGATTGCCTGAGGTCAGGAGTTCAAGACCAGCCTGGCCAACATGGTAAAATCCCGTCTCTACTAAAAATACAAAATTAGCCGGGTGTAGTGGCAGGCGCCTGTAATCCCAGCTACTCGGGAGGCTGAGGCAGGAGAATTGCTTGAACCTGGGAGGCGGGCAGAGGTTGCAGTGAGCTGAGATTGCACCATTGCACTCCAGCCTGGCCAATAAGAGCGAAACTCCATCTCAAAAAAAAAAAAAAAATTACATTATTATAAAGGTATAAAAGTAACAAGCATTAATTGAGCTCTTACTGTTTCCAAGGTACAACACCGTATTTTTTAGACAAGTTTATACAAGTTGTCTGTATTCTCAGAAATACCATAGTCTAGATGGAGGCAAAATAACACTGTGGGTGCAGTCTGCTGCTTAATCTTCAATATAAGAATATACTTGGAAAGCTTGTTAATAGATTCCAAAGCCTGTTTCCCTGGGATTTTAATGTCATTTGGAGTACCTCGTAATTTATGAGTACTTCAAAATTATGAGTACCTCATAATTTTTACCCAACTTTCACATCCTCTGTGATTCTGAAACCCCCTGAGTTTTCAAAGGCCCATACTTTGTTTAATACTAGTGTTACAAAGCAGACGAGAGTTTTCTATTTCTACCTCATTCATTTGTTATCTTTTTGGCCTTGAGAAAATTACATCCTGTTACTTGATTTCTATATCTGTAAAGTGGAGATTATATTTATCTACCTCATAAGAGTATTATGGAGGTGAATTATGTTATTGGAACATAAATTATCACTGAGTAATTGATAGCTGCTGCCATTGTTGTCCTCATCTTTATCATACCACCACCACTACTTCCATTATCACCACGTCATCATTCATCTTAGCGACAAGAAGGATGCACAAAATAGCAAACAATGTCAAGCAGCAGGTGTAAGAATGGCATAGACAATATCTGGGAGTTTAGAGATGCTCAAAATTTGGGCTGCAGTGGCCTGAGATGTTCATACAGGGAATGAAGAATGAAAAGGATTTAGCCATGTAAAGACAAAGTTGTAAGGAGAAGACTATTCCAACACAGAATTATTTCAAAATAACTTATTTTTGGTTTTTAAATTTTTACTGATGATTTACCTCAATTGTCTTCTGTTTATGTTAACTTAAAATAATTGGTATGGTTCACCTAGTATCTCAAGTTTATTCAGGAAAATCAAATGCTCATGAAAATGTGCATGTAATATGTGTTACTATGTTGTGAAGGTCACCAATTTATGTTCACTCTTATTAATGTAAACACTTCATTATATTATGCTTCTAGCTACTATATGATTATAAAACTGAAATGGTTTTATAGGTTAAATATAATCAAAACTCTAACTGATAAAAATACAGATTAAGAGCATAATATTATATGCCACCTGATGTTTACTTGAATGCAGGTTTCTGTTCAGAGCAAAAATGTGGTACTGACTTCTTAGAAACAAATCTGTTTAATTTTGGCTTGCCTGTTCTGTGGATGGTGTGATGACTGAAGTCTTCCACCATTTCATCTTGTTTGAAAGGCTGTAAAACTTCAGCATAACTTACTGTGGCTTCATTTGGCGTGAATGCATTATTCTTTCTCTCTCTCTCTCCCTCTCTGTCATACACACACACATGCATACTTATTTTTTGGTCTGTGTTCTCTTCTCATTAGCCTTTGAGTGGGAACTATACATACACACACCGGCATTGAGATTGTATGGTGATACTCAGTTATGAGAAGATCATTCTGATGAGCACAGAGAAGCATTAATTTTAAGCTTAAGGATTTTCTAGAGCCCCAATTTGAGAAACACTTATTTGCATGGTAGATATGAAGGGACCATAGCACTTAGTTCAGTTTCCTCATTAAACATCAGGAGACACACAACAGCCAAAATAATCTTTGAGGCCGGGTGCAGTGGCTCACACCTGTAATCCCAGCACTTTGGGAGGCCGAGGCAGGTGGATCATGAGGTCAGAAATTCAAGACCAGCCTGGCCAAGATGGTGAAACTCCATCTCTACTAAAAATACAAAAATTAGCCGGGCATGGTAGCGGGTGCCTGTAATCCCAGCTACTCGGAAGGCTGAGGCAGAGAATTGGTTGAACCCGGGAGGCGGAGGTTGCAGTGAGCTGAGATCATGCCACTGCACTCCAGCCTGGACAACAGAGTGAGACTCTGTCTCCAAAAAAAAAAAAAAGAATCTTTGAAAAACAGCCCCACTTGAAGCAGCACAGTGGCTTCTGTGTATACTGAACATAATTTCTGGATAACTCATCAAGGATCACAAAACTGATCAGCTAGCCTTTGTGTATCTGATTGACTTATACGAAAGTTTCTTCCTGCTTTAGGGACATGTACTTGCTCCTCTCCCTATTTGAATAGCTATTCCTTCATCTCACGAGCCTGGCTCCTTGGTAGCATTAGGTCTCAGAACAAATACTACTTCCTTATATTATAGTGTGATCTTACCACTTGCTCCAGTTATCCATTGCTGTGTAACAAAGCACCCCAAATTTGGTGGCATAAAATGGCAACCATTTCATTATGTTCACAGGTTCTTTAGGTCAAGAATTTGGAAAGGGCATAGTAGATATGGTTTGTTTCAGCACTGTGATGTCTTGACCTTCAGCTGGCAAAGCTAGTATAATTGAATGGCTGGGTGCCAAGATCATCTGGAGGCCTTTTTATTCACATATGTGACTCATATGAGGGCATGGATGAGCTAGGATTATTGACTGGAGTCCCTGCAAGTAGCCTTTCCATGTAACTTAGGCTTCCTTTCAGCATAGGAGCCTCAGAGGAGTTAGATTTATTACCTCAGGACTTTCAGAGCGAGTGTTCCACTGAATGAGATGGAAGCTTGCATGGCTTTTCTAACCTACCCGTAGAGATTATGTGTTGTCACTTGCTTTTTTGTTTGTTTGTTTGTTTGTTTGAGACGGGGTCTGTCTCTGTTGCCTAGGCTGGAGTACAGTGGCACGATCTCAGCTCACTGCAACCTCTGCCTCCCAGGCTTAAGGGATTCTCCTGTCTCAGCCTCCCGAGTAGCTGGGACTACAGGCACATGTCACCACACCCAGATAATTTTTTGTATTTTTAGTAGAGACGGGGTTTCACCATGTTAGCCAGGATGATCTCCATCTCCTGACCTCGTGATCCGCCTACCTCAGCCTCCCAGAGTGCTGGGGTTACAGGCGTGAGCCACTGCGCCCGGCCACATGGTGTCTCTTTCATCCTACTCCTTCCTTGAAGCAACCATAAATCCTGTTTTTTAAGGGAAAGAAATACAGGCCCTACCTCTCAATGGGAGGAGTGTCAGACACTTGGGGTCTTGTTTTAAAACTGGCGTATCATCATAAGTAGCATAACATGGTTAACATGCATTAAAAGACATGTTGTCTTTTAGGTATAAGGTAAAAGACTTAATTGCATTTAACTTGCATTTATTAGGGGTTTGAATAATTTTATATAAGTAAAATTATTACTCTCTGCCTCTCTCAACTAAAATGAAAGTTTTATGAAAAATCTGTTCACTGCTGAATTTTCAGCCCCTACAATAGTGCCTAAGATATCATATCCATTCACTTGCTGAATGAATAGATACATGAATTAAAATTCAGCCACATAGCCAGTTTGCTTCACTGCTGAGACCATCCTAGAACCCTGTTATATCACCAGGGTTCTCATAAAAATTTTCTTATTAATATGTAATATAAATTGTAAATTCAGCATTTCATTTCACTGAATCTGTATCTTTGTTCATAATGTGCTTACTAAAATGAAATCGGGTGCCTTTGAAATTTAGTTCGTCTCTCAGTATACTACTTCTACCTTAATGATTTATCATCCAACACTAATCATCCAGATTATGCTACTGCAAAACTAGTGTGAAGTACTATAATTTTGTTTTTGTGAATGAGTTATGAATCTACTCTGCCTGGGACAGTGGTTGCACTGGGTGTGTATCATCTAATATCAAAACTCAGTAGCAAAAAACAGTTTATTTTATTATGCCTATGGACTCTGTGGGTCAGAACTTAAGACAGGGCACAATAGGGACCAATAGTTTTTGCTCCAGAATGTCTGAGGGCTCCACTGGAAGGGCTCCGAGAATGCAGTCTTTCTATCAGGCTGGGGCCTGATTGCCTCGGGAGGTGTTTTTATTCACATAGCTGGTAGTTGATGCTGGTTTTTGGCTGGGATGTCAGCTGAGACAGTTGGCCAGAAGAACCACATGTGGCTGCTCTGTGTGGACTAGGTTTCCTTACAGCAAGGTGGTTGCACTCCAAAAGTGATCTTCCTGAGTGCAGATGTGGAGACTATCAGTTTCTTACGCTCTGGACTTGGAGACTAAGGTACAGTCACTTCGGCCATATTTTGTTTGTTGAGGCAGTTACAAAGAGCTACCCAGATCCAGAGGAGGGAATATTGATCCTACCACTTGATAGGAAGACTGATAGTGTCACACTGTAAGAAAAGGCGTGTAATATAGGATATATTGTGAGCTATCTTTGGAAAATATTGTTTGTCAGACGGGCTGAACTGTGGCCTCAGGGGCCTGTCTGCCTATATCTAGAGGCCTCACATGAGTTACCATGATCCTAGAGCCTGTTAAGACCAGCTTCTGAGCAGAACCAAGAGTTACAGTACCAGCCTGGTCTCCTGTCATGCTGGATTGAGCTCTTCTTCAGGCACAGGCAGTTTCCAGATTGTTAGCACTTCCTGTTGCTCCTCTTACTTACATTAAGAGTCCTACAGGTAGAAGAAAACTCAATATTGGACTTTCAGGCAATGTTGACTGGCAGGGAAAGTGTTGCAAGAGAAAGTACTATGTTTTGTGGGTACAGTTCGGAAATTTTAAACTCAAGTCTGCTCACACAGTAAAAAGAAAACAAACTCTGGTAAAATTGGTTCTCATTTTTTTGAACAGTGCTATTGGCTTTTACTAGTTGGAGATAATTGTGCCCATTCACGCATTTTCCTTCTATCGAATGATCAAAGATTCTTCTCTTTATGCCTGGTGTTATCAGTAGTAAATCAAACTTATAGTTTTCAAAAAAATTTTTTTTTTTTGAGACGGAGTCTCGCTCTTTCACCCAGGCTGGAGTGCAGTGGCGCGATCTCGGCTCACTGCAGGCTCTGCCCCCCGGGGTTCACCCCATTCTCCTTGCTCAGCCTCCCGCGTAGCTGGGACTACAGGCGTCCGCCACCTCACCCGGCTAATTTTTTTTTTTTTCATTATTAGTAGAGATGGGGTTTCACCGTGTTAGCCAGGATGGTCTTGATCTCCTGACCTCGTGATCCGCCCGCCTCGGCCTCCCAAAGTGCTGCGATTACAGGCGTGAGCCACCGTGCCCGGCCCAAGTATTATTAGTTTTGATTTTTCCTAACAAGATAATTGCAACTGTGCAGCAAGTGATACCGTTTCATTCCCTGCAGTTAGTCTGTTTTTCCTCTTTCTTTCTTTCCTCCTTTTCCCCTTCCTTTTGTTTTTTTTTTTTTGAGACAGAGTCTCTCTTTGTCACCCAGGCTGGAGTGCAGTGTCGGCTCACTGCAGCCTCTGCCTCCCTGTTTCAAGTGATTCTCCTGCCTCAGTCTCCCGAATAACTGGCATTACAGGCACACACCACCACACCCGGCTAATTTTTGTATTTTTAGTAGAGACGGGGTTTCGCCATGTTGGCCGGGCTGGTCTCGAACTCCTGACCCCAAAGATCCACTCACCTCGGCCTCCCAAAGTGTTGGGATTACAGACATGAGCCACCGCACCCGGCCTGTTTCTTCCCTTTCTTTTTAACCTTGTAGCTCAGAATTAGCATGTAGTGAAATTGCAAGGGGGGAAAAAAAGCAAGTAGAAAAGAGAAGAAAATCATATTTCCATGTGGAAATAGCATACTTAGTTTGAGTGTAGGACATTTACTCCAAATGCTAATGTTTTGTGGTATCCAATAATAATATTTTAAAAGAGATTTTGTGCTTTAGACTTAGAGAATGGTATTACAGTAGAGTTGCTGCAAAAATGACAAACTAATCCTCTGCCCCATAATTTGAGTACATGTGGCAGGTTCCAGAGATGTGCCAGTAAAATAATGTGGTAGTATTTAATTTGGTACTGATTTTTTTTTTTTTTTTGAGACGAAGGCTCGCTCTCTTTCCCAGGCTGGAGTGCAATGCCACAATCTCGGCTCACTGCAGTCTCTGCCTCTCAGGTTCAAGTGATTCTTCCACCTCAGCCTCCTGAGTAGCTGGGATTACAGGCACCTGTTGTCATGCCCTGCTAATTTTTTTTGTACTTTTGTAGAGACTAGGTTTCACTATGTTGGCCAGGCTGATCTCGAACTCCTGACTTCAGGTGATTCGCCCGCCTCGGCCTCCCACAGTGTTGGGATTACTGGCATGAGCCACCGTACCCGGCGTTTTTCTTTTTTTGAGATGGGGTTGTGCTCTGCCACCCAGGTTGGAGTGCAGTGGCGTGATCTCGGCTCACTGCAATCTCTGGCCACCCAGGCTCAAGTGATTCTCCCACCTCAGCCTTCTGAGTAACTGAGACTACAGGCGTGTGCCACCACTCCAGGCTAATTTTTTTGTATTTCTGGTAGAGATAAGGTTTTGCCATGTTGCCCAGGCTGGTCTTGAACTCCTGAGCTGAAGTGATCTGCCTGCCTTGGCCTCCCAAAGTGCTGGGATTACAGGTGTGCCCAGCCTTGGTACTGCTATTTCTAAAATGTGATTGCAATGGGATTTTGAATGATACATGCACACAAACACATATGTGTATACATAAATGTGAAGGTTCTTTTTTAACCAGAACCTAAAACCTAGAGAGTTTCATCATAGCATCTGTTAAAGATGACAGGACATTGTGCCCAGCGTAATGCAGAGTTTATTTGATGAGGATTTGTGAAGGAAGTACCTTTAGTATCATTTGTACGCAGTGTTGTGGCAGAGCTGTGAATTTTTTCCTGTTTTGCAAAGAAAAGTAAGCATACTTATGCTGGTTAATGGAAGTTGCCTTTCCAATTTGCTGTGCAACCTGGTGAACAGTTTGCGTGCTGAATCTTTATATAGCCTTTCCTCTCTTTAGTATTATAATATGTGCTTAGCTGGCACATACAATATGGATTATGTTTGATTATTTTGTGTATAATTTCCATAAATAAACAATCTCCTTTCCTTATAATCCCTCCTTTCCCTCCAAAATAAGCATTACAATTGAACTAGTGGAACTTTAGACTGTCTTCTTCAGTGGTTCTCAACAGGAGAGATTTTCTTCCCCCAGAGGACGTTTGGCAGTGGTTGGAGACATTTTTTGGTTGTTGTAACTTCAGATTGTGAAGCCTGAAAACCAAGCCCACAATGTATACTTTTAAAATATACATGCATTTTTCTATGTTAACCTGCTTATAAAACTTTAATAAAACATACATTGTTCAAAGGTTTTTCATGTGTGTTTAAGTGAAAATGTCACTTTGAGTATGATATACTTGTTCCTTCCTGTTTATTTTTCTAGTTAATTCTTAGCTTGCTCAGTTTTAAGGTTTTTTGTTTTTTTAATGGCTTAGATACTTGTTCAGAGCTTATATTGTACAATAATCCACATATATTCAACACCTACAGGCTGTTAGAGGACTGCATGCAGCTACTTACTGAATGCCAGTATTGCTTGCATTGTCTGTTGTAGAACTTCTAAATTATCAGTCCCCATACAGTACATCACAGGAAGTTGGCAGATACAATGATCCATCTGTTATCACACCCATCAAGTGCATTGGCTCGGAGGGAAAAGGCTGCAGATTGGAGCTCAGTGTGTGAGAGAAGTGAGATTCCAAGATGCTTATCATTCTTTCCAGAAAGTCCTTTTTGGCCTTTTGACAAGCTTGACTTGCTCATTTCTAAAACAGCCTTTCAGTTTATGATACCATTACCTTTTCATTAATATTTTTGGAAAAACTAGACATGTTGTCAGAGATACTTATTTTTCTGAGAATGAGGTTTTAGGGTATCAGCTTTTCTTTCCCTCTCCTAGCGGGTGGCTGTGGGGAATTCTTGGTCAGATTGTCATAGAAAATGAGCAGTGGAAAATTGAAACTGCACAATCTGGAGAGTTTTATTTTTAAAATAGTCGTTCTTAACCTGAACTAAAGTAAAGCAAGTATAAAACATTTTTATGTTATTCCAGTGTGGCCAAGATTTTTTTTCTTAAATTTATACAAGTATGATCACTTTCAAAGAAGAGTGTGATTTTCATAGTTAATCAAAAATGTTGAGGCAGTTTTTTGTGAGTTTAAGAAACCTATTGGTTTCCTGGAAAGTCATGAATGTTTATGATGTCAAGGGTCTGTTATAGAGCCTCTGAGATCTTTTAGACAAAAGCATTGATGCTGTTCTTAATGGCACTTTGAAGTTTTGGTGACTACCCTCGAGGTAAATGGGTATGTGCTGGTCATTTCCTTCTTTCTTTTTCTTTCTTTCCTTCTTCCTTCCTGCCTCCCTCCCTCTTTTCTCTTTTCGTTTCGTTTCTTTTCTCTTCTCTTCTTTTCTTTTCTTTCTTTTCTCCTTTCCTTTCCTTTTTTCTTTTTTCTTTTTTCTTTTTTTTTCTCTTCTTTCTTTCTTTTTTAGACAGAGTCTCACTCTGTTGCCCAGGCTGGAGTGCCGTGGCACAGTCTTGGCTCACTACAACCTCCACCTCCCTGTTTCAAGTGATTCTCCTGCCTCAGCCTCCAGAGTAGCTGAGACTACAGGCACGTGCCACCATGTCCAGCTAAGTTTTGTATTTTTAGTAGAGATGGGGTTTCACTATGTTGGCCAGGCTGGTCTTGAACTCCTGACCTTGGGTGATCTGCCCACCTTGGCCTCCCAGAGTGCTGGGATTACAGGCGTGAGCCACCATGCCCGGCCTGTGCTGATCATTTCTATCTTGTGAATAGTCTTATTTATACAGAGTTGCTCCCTTGCCAAGGCGTAATGTCTGGTTTGGGTAGGCAAAAATCCACTCCCAAATTAGTGTCTGTGTATTATATGTCTTTGATTTAATTTACGTTCACCTCCAGAGGGGCAAAATGGTTAGAGAAAAAATAAACAGGACAGTGTATGACTAATTGAAAGTTAAAAATGGCCTTGCTTTTTCCAGACTCAAGGATACAAAATGAAGACGAATAGTGAATAGTTGTCTAGCTGATTTAAAAGAGCCATTGTATTTCAGTTTCTTCTCTCTTCACCTTCATTTTAATAACTCTCCTGAAAATGGGATTTTTAGTCATCTATCTCAGAGTATAATATTTATTTCATCCTCAAATAGATGAAATAAATATTTCATCTATTTATAAATAAATATTTATTTCATCCTCAAATAGATGAAATAAATATTTTCATCCGCCTGTCTCGGCCTCCCAAAGTGCTGGAATTACAGGCGTGAGCCACCATGCCCGGCCTTGAGTTATACTTTATTAAAAATAATTCTGTTTTAAAAATTGGTGAGAAACAATCACAAAAATGTGATGTATGAATAAGCCAGAGATACTTGAGAATAATTATATGGAAGCTGATTTTCCAGGAAGAAAATAATAGAAAATAGAAAATTACTAAAACTTCCACAAAAATGCTTCTACAGCATTTTTCCACTTTTTTTGTTTTTTGCATTGTGTTCCCCCTCATTCTTGAAGAGAAAATAAAAGATTCCTCAACCTTTGTAGATGTGGCTTATGATAAATACTATAGGGACCTTAGCTCATTGTACCTAATAGAATGGAACGTGGAACACATATGCCTTATTCTTGTTTACATGCACTACATCAATATGTAATACGAATTTAATTTAATATCACTCCATTTAACTGTGTAACTGTATTTTGTTATTTCAGATATAATGAACACGACTGATAGAACATTGTAAATTTATAGTGATTAAGAGCCATCATCTGTAATAATAGCCTATAGAGTTGATAAGTAGAATGAATTATGCATAGGAAAGAGAATAAAGAGATAATTCCATTTCTAAATGTTTCGTATTGGGATAGAAGTTTTATAATTTAAAGTTGCCTGATTTTAAAACATTAAACTCTTAGGAGACCCACTTCATGACAGTAACTACTTTACATTGTGAGTTTATTGTGGTATTTTAATTTATTTTCTTGATTTTTTTTTTCCTCAAGAATACCCTTCATTAATCATTCTAATCTTGTTGATTATCAAGAGTTCAAGTAAGAGCCTTCAATTGTCAGTAGGAAGAAAAGCTAAGCCTTTTATAAACGTGTCTGTTTGTCTATTTTGCATAGTATAAAAATCCTTAGAATCATATTAGGTTGCATTTTGCTCCACTTTGAATGTTTTCCTCAGGGTCACAATGTTTTTCTCTGTGGAAGGTTCTTTGCAGTATAGTAAGCACACAAGGATTGACATTGCCCTTGTACATATCGTGCTGACATTCTTCTTTGTGGGTGAGAATACAAGTAGTAAATGAATAATTTCTTACCGTTGTCTGCTACAAAGCAGTAGATGAGAAAGTGACTGAGTAGGACAGGACTACTTTACATTAGAGGGTCAGGTAGGGAATGCCTCTTGGAGGAGACAGCTAGATACAGGAAAAGGAAGTCACATGTCTTGAGCTCACTTTGTTGGAAAAAAGAAGGCCAGTGTTGTTGAAATGGGTACACAGAGGGAGTTGCAAGAGGTAGACAGAGGTGAGATCAGGTGGAGCCTTGTAGGCCATGGTAAGGAGCTTATTAAATAGATTATTAATTCCATGAGAAGCCGTTAAAATAAGGCTTTAAGAGGCAAGATGCTACGATGTGACTTAAGGTTTGAAAAAGATTACCTTGGCTCTCATGAATAATGGACTTCAGGTGCTTTGAGTGAAAGCAGGGCGACTAAAAAGCTTTGCTTCTTGATGAAGCTGGATTGTAAAAGAAACGGGATGACAATTTCTGTACTTTACAAAGTGTTAGTATATCTTCTGTCCAAACAACTGTTGTATGTTTACTGTGTTTCTTTAGGTTATCTTCTTTATCATCTGAACTGCTGAGTCATTCTGAGTGGGTAATATTGCCTTTGAATATATGTATATTTTAGTTAGAGTAGTAACTATTTAACAGACTACATAGGGGTACTTATATTTAAAATTTAGTATAAAAAGTTTGGGTAAAGATTTATAGTAATTATAATTTTTGTTTATTCCATTACAGATATTTAAGCACACATCCTAAAAGTTGAGATCATGGTGTATATACAGTTGAACTTTTAACCTGTTATCTCTTATGTATTTTTTGTTTTTGAATCGGAGTTGAAAAAATGTTTTAAAATTGTGAGTTATAACAAACAGAAAATTTCATACAAAAGAAATGAATTATTATATAACAGATCTAATACAGCTCCCAAGAAATACTACAGGCAACCAAAAATCTTTCTGAGAGCTCCATCACTATCAAAACTCTTTTAAAGTGATAGAGTAACTTTTATTGTTATACTTTTTAACAGCTAGTATTTAAACTATGGAAAGCAGAATTAATATAATCAAGCACCAGTTGACAAACTATTGATAGCCTGTATTTCAAAAGATAATTTGTAAGTTAATTATTTGGAAAAAATATATATTTTTTAACCTATGAAAAATCTATTCTGAATGGTGGGTAGATTCTAAGGCCTGCCTATCAAAACTGATTTAGTCTGTAATGCTTGACCAGTGTTGGTTTGGGTCCTGGGTTTTGTAACTAGAAGGGGTAGGTTGGTTAGGACTTCACTTTATAAACATTTAAAATCCTCAGAATCTATCTTGGAAGGCTTTCCCACATTCTAATGCAGTTTGTTAGAATTACGCACTTTGGGAAAGAATCTCAAAGAAAGTAAAGATAACTGTAAAAGAAGCAACAGAGCCAGTGAAGTGTTAGCATTGTCCAGTGGCTCAGGCTTTTTGGGTTTTTGGTTTGATTTATTCTTTCAACTTTTCTGGTAATTTGCAAATTCTATCCTCTTTGCAAATTCTTTGTATTTATTTGTAATACCTTTTCAAGTGAACTCTCTGTAGAACTTCCTAAGTTATAATGGCTAAAACTACAACTGGATAAAACTGCAGCTGTCCCAGTTGACTGGAGATGGAAAGGGCCAGAGGGACTCACTGGGGCTCTTGTACAGGACTCTAGTACTCCAAGGACCACAGGAAGAAACCACTGCACCTTCTGTTATGGGAGCCGCCCAGGCCTGCCCTACTCCAGACTGTGCCCTATCCAAAACAACAGTGTCACTTAACTTTCCAACCAAAATGCCATTCTAGCCAAATTTTGAAAGAACATAGGATTGAACTCATTCACACCACTGTGACTGTAAATAACTGACCTTTATTTCCTAAAGGACTTGCAGTTTTCATATTGACTCATTAATGCAAAGGAATCTTGTAGTGTTGAAACACCAACATGAAATAAAAATACTGGCAGTGTTGGTGTATGTAGGTCATTTATAAATTTTTTGCTTATGAGTTGGAAACTTCTTGGCTTAAGTTTTGGATAATGACATCTTTTCCTGGATATATTTTAACTTAAGTTTTGAAAAACTTTTATTGCTTTCCAATAGGTTGTTTTTGCATTCATAAACAAATTAATTTTGAAGACATGGGGGAGAATTGTACATTCTATCTTTTAAAAGTTGAGAATAATAATTTGTGATTCTATTAAAAGCCAGATAATTGTAATGGAAATTCATATGTAAACCATAGTTGTTTATGAAAGTAAAATGTTCTGATTACTAAGAATACATTTAAACTGAAATGTTTTTAAAATAAAAATTTTTAATGTGTAGTGACATGTTTTATACTGATGATTAACTTTGTCTTTTCCAAAAAGAAGACAAGCAGGGAAAGTATGCAGAAGTAATTTGATTAGTTTTGGGGGAGTCATGACTTTACATAGTACAGAAAACCAAAATAAGAGAGACATGGATTGCCAGGCACCGACAGTAGAAATTGTATAGATGTTATCTTCTGTAATAAGACTCATTGTTTGATTTCAGATGATGAAAATTTTAAGCTTATGTAATTCTAAAATTGTGTGGGACACATAAAAACTTCTCTTCAAAATACACTGTGTTTAAGTGCACATTAGAGTTCAGTGGTCCATTTATAGACATATTAGAGTTAGGCTACCCATTTTCTAGTTTCTAACCTGCTGTGGTAGCACAGGTCAGAAAACTCTAAAATCCTACTATTTAAAATTGTTCAAGCATTTTGCTGTTTTACAAAAATTTGTTTGTGGTATGTACATAACTGTTTGCATTGATTGATTGTTTGAGATGGGATCACACTATAGTGCCCAGGCTGGCCTTGAATTTCCGGGCTCATGTGTCCTCCCACGTCAGCAGCCTGATAGCTGGGATTATGGGCTCCTGCCACATTGCCTGGCTACATAATTATTTTTTGAAAAGCTATTACAGGTTTCAAAGTTTTGTGAACCAGACTTAACTTTTTTTATTATTGGTTAGTTTTGTTTCTTTTCTGTCTTAACAAATTTTCACATGTGCAAATTATTTTATTTTGTAGCACATTCTTAGTGTAAAAATCAAGAGTGTTGTAGAAAGCTTAAAAAAGAGACTGTTTTTAATTGCTTAATTGTACAGACTCTGCTAACTTTGAAAAAGTATTTTCCAATATTTTGGTTTAACTATGATCTTTCAATTCATGACAAATATTTTTTTTCCTGTCAACTACCAAATTCTCTATAAACTACAACCCAGCAACACACATGTGTAAACCAACAGAAGATTGCATTTGTGTGTATGGAAAGGTGGTTCACTTTTTGAAATTCCTTAAGAAAACTGACTTTATATGTTGTCAGTATAATGTGGCTTATGACCTTTTTCTAATTTAAATTAGGGCCTTTATAGTTACAGTTAAAACCTTCACCAGGTTCAGGGATTGATGGGCGTTGAGTGAAATGATAGACTGACTTAATTATTCTACATTCTTGTTTTTAATCAAAGTTACATTTTAAAAACTGGTATAGTAGAAAGCAGTTTTTTTTCTGTCTTGGAGTAGCATTTTATATTAAGGAAAACAAATTATTATCTAGTAAAAGTAGATAACATAGTGAAGAGAACAAATTATTTTGTTGTAAGATAATGGAAAAAAAGGATACTACTGTTGAATTTTCTAGTCCTATGGTGAAAGAAGTGGAAAGAAGGTAGATCAATAGTCATTACAGTTTCAGTGACAAAAATAATTTTGTAATTTCTGCCTCCAAAAAGTTGGATGTATAGAATGAATTTCTGTAAGAATCTCTTCTGTAATATTTGCCATAGACCGTCAAGCTGAAATAAAAGCCAAGGTACCTATCAGGTCAGGTCTCAAGGAGATGGCACTGAGTTTGGTCTAAAGAAACCTTTGTGCACCAAGTCTTCACGGTAGTCAGTCAGTCTCTCTCTTTCTCTCTCTCTCTCTCTGCAGATGTTATTTTTGCTACATTTGCTATTTTAACCTGTCAGTTAAAAAATAATTACTATGTCAGTATGGCTGGCGGCTCGTATAGGAAAAATATGCTGTCTCTTAATCAAAGGTGATTACAGTTTTCCCCTGTCTATAAATGTGCTTGTTGTGTAACGAGAATGCATTAGTCTCAGCCTGATGTACGAAATGAAAGGCAGTAAGAAGCAGCACCATTGTTACCACTCCAGGCGTGTCTAATGAATCGTGTTTCCATGTTCTCTCGGTCACGCCGTAGAGTGCCCTCAGCCAGGGCTAAGCCTCCTGTAAAATGTTCTTTAAGATGATTGTAGCAAGAACAGAAATGCTGGATGACTGGGGGTGGGGAGAGAATGCCAACGAGACAGCTGCATTTCAAACAGTTACAGCTGCAAGGATTACTCATAGTAATAGCAGTGACAGACAACTGTTTGAGCTTTAGTGTAAAAGGCAATTTGGGGACTTGCCCTGTCAGAATTTTAGTAGCAAGCTTCTGTGTGCACGTGTGTGTGCATGTGCGTGTGTTTTTTATTCAAATTAGTTTGTGTCTGAAGAGTGGAAGGAAATATTTTAAATTTTTACTGCTCAATTGTGCTAATGTTGAAATCAATAGTTGAGTCATCTTTATTAAAATCGTTGTCCTAGAGGAAGTTTATAAAATGTTTATTTGTAGCATTGATGAATTTAAATGTATATGTTCTAACTGAATCACATGTCTGCTTTTCCATCTCAAAATTTATCTTGTGATGATTCCTTGTTTTAAAAATATTGGTTTTCCTTGTAATTTCTGAACATACAGCCTTGTTTAATATAGTAGCCTTATTTTAAAAATTTATTTCAAATATGATGTAAGCTTATAAAAGTAATGCCTGTCATGAAATCTGGAAAATACTCAAAGAGGTAAAGGAGAAAACAACCATTATTCTAGCAGAGATAACTGTTAATTTTAATCCTTCTAGACCCTTGTTTATGCATTCTAGAGAATATTAAGAGCATGTTAATCGTTTTAAAGATTTAAAATGGTAATCATTTTTTAAAATATTTGAAAGAAGTAGCAAATGGGGACAAATTTGGTTTTGAGAAGTCAGTAACAGCCATTGTGCAAGATTTCTTTTTCAGTGTGCAGCTATTAAAGTAACATTGCAGCCTGTTTTCTGTAGCAGTTGTCTTTTGAAGACCTTGTACAGTTTATCTCGAAATTTAGTTTTATGGTTTCCTTCAATTTAAAGTTTGCTGGCTTTACAGGGAGTCTTGTGATCCATTGAAATGCTAACTTGGGTCGTGTCTCAACTGCTACAATGCTGTGTAGAAACTGTCATTAAAATTCTGGTTATCCTGCAACTGGCAGAGAACCCATGCTGATTCCTTAGGAAGATACTACACTGTTAAAATTTTGAATCGCAATTGTGCTTCTGTCTGCCAAATATTATCAATATTTGTAATCACTTAAGGTGGCAAATAGTTTGAAATAAATGGAACGTTTTAGTATATATCTTCTATCCATGATTCTTATTTGTTTGATGAATTGACATCGAGAAGGTTGCAATCCATTTCCAACATAGATTTGTTAAGTGATACTGAGTATTTTACACTCATGAGCATTCAAGAAATCAGAGCTCTAAGTAGGTTGAAGTTGATATAAATAATAAGTCCATTTAGTTATTAATGACTTCAAATATAGATTCTACCAGGCAACTGATGGCAGCATAAATTGATCAGTCAGTGGTGGTGTAGTGTTGTAAGTCATTGGATTTTTTTATGTGTGAAGTGCTATATTTCATAATTAATGTAGCATTGTGCTCCTTTGTTACTCAGTTTCTTTGGTAAGTCAGTTTTTAAGAAAGCAGATACTTCAAAATCGTTTATTTATCTTGGTATCCTTCATTTGCTGCAGTTAGATTAAGTGGATACATGTTTTCTTGTTGTAATATCTGATTAGTGTAGTTTTTGGAAGTAGATTTAATAATTCAGAAGATTTTTTTTTAACACTACAATGCGTTTTATATGTTTAAGGTAGAAATTGAAAACAAAGGCAGTGGGCAAATGATAAACCTTGGATTCAGAGCTATGCTGTCTTTAGCCGTTAGTTGCTGAAATCTAACTGGGAAACAATGTCCTTGTTTCCTGTGCCTTCCTTTACTTGTATTTCTGGAGTTTTGAGTGAAATTTGATTTTCAACAATTTTAACGGCTGAATAAGGAGTGCCATCCCTGAAAGTGCCCCTCCCCCACCTCCAATATTTGCAGTGGCCAATGCGGTTGCTGAACTCAATGTTCTGGATAATAGGTTTCATTAGTTTTGATGCCTGAGGTAAAAAAGCAGTAGGTGGGAATAAGAAGTGTTTTTGATGTCTAGACGTTCATTTCAGCTGTTGCTGCAATATGATACATTAAAAGGAAATATGTATCATAGCTCAGAGGAAATATGTATTCTTTGAAAGTAATTCTACTTTTAAACTGTGTAAGGCTGGGTGACCTGAATTCTAAAAGCATGAGCTTGAATTTCTTCAAGGTTTCACAATCTTTATGCCCCTCCCTACCCTATTCCATTCTCTCTCCTCCCATTTTTTTTCCCCTTCAAGTAAAGTATGTCAGTTTCATTTATGGAATTGGAAGGGATATCTTTCCAAGATCTCTGCTGGGAAACACAAAATCATTGAAGTATATGCTGCTTTGATATTTTGCCGTATTGACTTTTTTCCCCCTGAACCTTTTATATGTTTTTTCTTTCAAATAAGCTTATTAATTCTGTAAGGAGCCATGTTTTGTGAAGTTGAAAGAAGTTATATTGCAATTGATGGGAATTTTGAAAAATTATTTGGGCACTAAGCAGTCATTACTACTATTTAAAACTTTTCCTTTATAAACACTCTTTTCTGTTAAAAAACATTTATATACTACTTTTGCAGTTTAAATATTTGATTATGAGGATAACTGTAGTAAAAAAGGTTGAATAACAGCAATGTAAACACATTCTGATTATAGCTTTTATAATTTAAGTGAGATAACTTTAGTGCCAAAATAGTTTTTCTTTGTAAATAGGCAGCTGTAGTAGTACTTCATTTTAGTTTTTAATCTGGCTGTAATAGACAAAATAACAGCAGGAGAATGTTTTAATTTAGAAATTCCTTGTTTTGATTGACCGTTGTCACTCATTTATTTTACATGCATTTTAGATCTCTTGGTTCTTTCTCTTTTGAGACCAACACAATTTTAGGAAAATTCTCCCATTATGCATAATTAGACTCATAAACATAGTCTATAGAGATAGTCTTATTGCTACTTTATATTCTTAAGGTATTATAAGCATTTAAATAGAAACTGGAAAGATCAAAGGAATTAGAAAGGCGTTTTTTCCTTTTTTTTTTTTTTCCTTTTGGAATGGAGACAGCATGCCATGGAGAGATTGTAGGTTTCATAAAGATAGGGTCTTCTTGTAGACTTTCTGGTAGTCGTTTTTCTTCTCAGTCTACCTTGAAAGGGAGAATGCATTTCATTTGTAGAAACGTAGGCTAACTGCTCTGTCCCTCTTTATGTATTTTCCCCTGAAGAAAATCTTACTCGTGTGTGTGTGTGTGTGTGTGTGTGTGTGTGAGAGAGAGAGAGAGAGAGAGAGAGATTATTTTAAAAAAAGCCAAAATGTGGTTTTGTCTGACTTAGCCTTTGAAAAAGTTAACATGTAACTAGAACACATTAATTTTAGGTCCAAATTTTGGAACCAAAGGAAAATTTAACTTCAGTGTTAACATTGCCTTTCTACCCAGTGCTAAGAATAAAAGAATGGTTAAAGAAGGGTTGAGTGAGTGGATTTGCTTAACACTAAGTGTTGTATAGTGGAAAGAGCATGGGTGTCAGAGTCAGAACATTTGGATTTGAATCCCATCTGTACCACTAATCCTCTTTAAGTAGATGTGAGGAAATTTTAGATTGGTGCTAATTTCAGTGACATTTTGAAATATACATAATCAAGTCAACTCTATGCATGTTTAT
Source organism: Nomascus leucogenys (assembly GCF_006542625.1). Taxonomy (NCBI): domain Eukaryota; kingdom Metazoa; phylum Chordata; class Mammalia; order Primates; family Hylobatidae; genus Nomascus; species Nomascus leucogenys. The sequence goes on along the minus strand of NC_044390.1, from coordinate 83,302,729 downwards.
GAATATCCAAGAAGTTCTAGCCACAGCAGCTTTGAAAATAAATTGCTTCCCCTTGAGGAATTCAGTTAATGGAATGATTAATATATTTATTATTTGTAACAGTAGGTGTAAAAGCATTTGATCCCTGTATGCTGCTGACTGTAGCTCAGTTTGACTACAAATTCTTAAGACTTCTTAGTTATGTGACTTTGGACAAGTTATATATATATATATAATTTTTTTTTTTTTTTAAAGATATGGGGTCTTTCTCTCTCGCCTAGGCTGGAGTACAGTGGCATGCCATCATAGCTTACTGCAGCCTCAAACTCTTTGACTCAAGTGAGCCTTCTGCCTCAGCCTCCCAGGAAGCTAGGACTACAGGCCTGTGCCACCACATTCAGCTAAGTTTTTAAAGTTTTTTTTTTAGAGCTGGAGTCTTGCAATCCTACCACTTGATCTTCCAGAGTGGTAGGATTACAGGTGTAAGGCACTGTGCCTTCTTAAGATTGTTAGTTTTCTCATTTATAAAATGGAGCTTAGAATCAACTGTATTCATCAGAGTTCTTAGCTTCAAACTAAGAAAAGGAGTTGATTAAAAGAATATTGGATATCCAACTACTTGGCACTTTTACGATCAGCACAACAGAACTGGTTCAATGAAAAAGCTACTGCTAGCTACCACCAAGCACTAGATGCTGTGGTACATCTGCTACTTTAGCACCAAAAACTTGATATTGAAGCCTCTGTTTCTAGAGCTGTCAGAAAGATATCTCCATCGACTTTCTTTTTGTCCCTGGATTCAGAGTCAAAGGTGTGGACCAAGAGCATCTGGTAGGGGTTAGAATGTATGTCCTTGTCCACACTGTAGGGGAGGATGGAAAAGAGAGAATCAGTATTTTTAGTTTCCGTTAGGGGTGATTATATTTGATCCCAACTAGGGCTCTTAATGATAGTGAAAATGAAGAAGCCCGACACTGAGTGACAGAAGTGTGCCGGATGTCTGTTACTCTGTCTAATAGTGTTGCGGTGAGTAGTCTCCCCACCTCCCCATTTATATGTAGTGCCTAATTCAAAGCTTGGCACATAAAATAAGAACGATTGTTTTCTGGATAGAAAACCAACCCTGATTATATGTTATTTAATTGTTAATTTAAAATATAAGACATTTTATGCTAGTAGCTGTTTTGCAAAGTATTCAAAATAGTTTTTGCTTCCCGGTGGTTTGCACATACATGTGTTAGCTTTTTGAAAGCATTCCTAGTTCTTAGCTTGGTGCTTGACACATAACACGGTCAAGAACTGTTGTCTAGTTAATGTTGATCAAATTATCTGTTATTAGATTCTAAGCATGTCTTTGCAGATTTAACTTACTTTGAAATTTTAGAGATTTATTGAAACATATGCTGCTCCTATATTTCTGGAAACTCTGATCATGAGAAAAAAAGGATGGTCTGATTTACATTCTGTTTGACAAATGCATGTTAGTGATAGTAAATTGAAAGGGTCAGCAAATTAATGCATTATCCTTAATTTCATAGCCTAAATTGATGGTATTTATTAGAGTGGTTATTGGCTTATAATTTTTTATGATAAATTGAATCTTTAGTATGTAATTTTCAATGCAGTATCTAAGACATAGGAAATTTAAATCCAAACACTGTATGCTTTTTAAATTATCTCTACTGATTTCTATTTAAATTTTGTTTGTTATAATTTTTAATTTTCTATTGTTTTCTAAGCTTTAGTGTACTTTCCTTAGACAAGGGCTTAACGTAGTATGATTTGTTTTATTTTGTGTTACTACTTTCCTATTTTATATTAACTTAGTGCCCAAACTTTATGTTAATTTATATGTTATATACTTATAGAATATAAAAGAACAGATAAGAATGACCATATAATTATTTTTCAAAATAATTTTTAGCATTTAAAAAATAAAAATTTTGACTGGGTGCAGTGGCTGACACCTGTAATCCCAGCACTTTGGGAGTCTGAGGCAGAAGGATCACTTGAGCTCAGGGATTCAAGAGCAGCCTGGGCAACATGGTAAGACCCCATCTCTACAAAAAACATAAAAAAGTAACTGGGCATGGTGGCCTATGCCTGTAACTCCCAGCAAGTGGGGAGACTGAGGTAGGAGGATTGCTTGAGGCTGGGAGGTGGAGGCTGCAGTGAGCTGTGATCATGTAATTGCACTCTAACCTGGGTGAAAGAGCGAGACCCTGTCTCAAAAAATTAAAAAAATGCCTTAAGATGTTTGTATTTTGTTACATTTGCATTATATACAGTGTTTGATATGAAGTGAAGAATATAACTGGTACATTGGGCTCTAGGAACAGTTACTTCAGTCTGAATTTCCTTGTTAATTACTCTTTTTTTTTTTGCTTTTAATACTTTATGAATGGAGGTTAATCACGTAAATACCATATCTTTTGGATTTAGAAAATGCTTTTTATATATAAATTTAGAGTAGGAGTCCTTTTGATTACCACACTAAGAAGATAAAGAGGTCAATAGTAGCATATTCATGATGGCTTAAGTCTAGAAACTTGGCCCAATGGTAAAATGAGTTTTCATAATTTAGAACAGTAAAAGATTGTGAGTAAAGTTTACCGTATTTAGTAAATAATACCTTATTTAGTAAATAATATTTCTGTGTGTTTGCATAAATGTATGCAGGTATGTAACTACCACTATAATCAAGATATAGAGTGGTTCCATCACCCCTCAAATTTCCAGTGTCCCTTTGGTATCAACCTGTCTCACCACCTCCATCCCTGGAAACCATTGAGAAGTTTACAGTACCTTAAATTTGCCTTTTGTGAGAATGTCATATGAATGAATCATACAGCACATAGTCTTTTGAGTATGGCTTCTTTTTACTTAGCATAATGAGATTCATCCATATTTTTTCTTGTATTGGAAGTTCCCTTTTATTTCTGAGTAGTAGCCCATTGTATAGATATTTCATTGTTTTTCCCACTGTTGAGAGACATTTGGATGGTTTCCAGTTTTTGGCATTTACAAATACAACTACTATATACATTTGCTGTAGTTTGTTTTGTGTTGTGAGAGTACAGTAGGAGAAAAAGAGTTTGTTTTTTCCTAGAACCTTACATCCTCCAAACTTGAGTATATACCTAGAAGGATGTAAGGTTCTAGGGAAAAACAAACTCTTTTTCTCCTACTGTACTCTCACAACACAAAACACTTCGGTGACCAAATGTTGCAGAGGTGGAGAGCAGGTGTTTCCCCTACATCAGGTAATCAATCAGTTCTGCAGGGGACACCAGCTGGGTGTCCTCTAATTCAATTCAATTCTGACGCTGTCTACCTGGAGATAGCATCCCATCTTACAGGTTGAGGGCTTAGTCCCACAGGACTGTGGGACTTGAGATGCCAGGAGTAAGTCTGGACCTCCAAAGCTTCTGACCAATTGGCTATAAATCTGGGGTTCCTACAGCCCCCTCCTTGGGTTCTGTTAATTTGCTAGAATGGCTCACAGAACTCAGGGGAAAACTTTACTTATGTTTACTGGTTTATTACAAAGGGTACAGAGAACAGCCAAATGAAAGAGACGCATAGGGCAGGTTATGTAGGGAGGGGCAGGAGCTTCCATGCCTTCTCTGAGTGCGCCACCCTCCAAGAACCTCCATGTGTCCAGTTATTTCGAAGCTCTCAGAACTCAGTCTTTTTGGGTTTTTATGAAAGCTTCATTATATAATCATGTAGGTTTGATTCATTAAATCATTGTTAATTGTCCATTAGTGATCAACTCAACTTTCAGCCCTTCTCCCTAGAAGTCAGGGTGGGGGTTGGGGAATAGGGGGCTGAGATAGAAAGTTCTAACCCTCTGGTCACATGATTATTTCCCTGATAATCAGCCCTCATCCTGAGGCTATCTAGGCCACCTATCATTTCTTTAGCGACTAGTGTACGAAAAACATTCTTAGCGGTCTAGAGATTTCAAGGATTTTAGGAGCTGAATGTCAGGAAACAGGACCAAATATATGTTTCACAATATTACAATGGGATATTGCTGGGTTGTATGGTAAGTGTATGGTTAACTTTACAAAATATCGCCAAAGGCAACTTTTCCAAAGTGGCTGTGCTGTTTTTGCATTCCAACCAGCAGTATATGACAGTTCTGGCTACTGTATTCTGTATGTTAATCAGCACGTAGAATTGTCAGTTTTTCTTTTAAGCCATTTTAATGGATAATGAAATCTTATTGTGATTTTAATTTACATTTCCCTAATGACTAATGAGGTGTTGAGCACTTTTTCGTATACTTACTTGCCATTCATCTAGTCTTACTTGGTGAACCGTCTGTTCAAATCTTTTGCCCATTTAAAAAATTGTTTTTTTTTTTTTGGTAGTTAAGTTTTGAGATTAAAAAAAAAAAAAGAATGTATTCTGAATACAAGTCCTTGTCAGATATGTGATTTGTAACTGTTTATTCCCCATCTGTGGCATGTCTTTTCCATAGCTTAACATAACTTTCCCATATTTTTTGAAGAGCCAAAGTTCTTCATTTTGATGAAACTCTGTTTATCAGTTTTTCTTTTATGGGTCATGCTTTTGGTGTCATATCTAAGAAATCTTTGCCTACCCTAAGCTCCCAAAATTTATCTCCTATGTATTTTTTTTTGAAATACTAGATTTAGGTTTTGCGTTCAGGTCTGTGATCTCATTTTGAGTTACTTTTTCTATACGGTTTGAGGTTCTTTTTCTTTTCTTCCTTTACTGAATTGACTGAATTGCCTTGGCACCTTTGTTGAATTAAAAAAAAATGAATTTGTGGCTCAGTTTTGGAACTCAGTTCTATTGATGTGTATCCTTTCTACAGTACTGTGCTGGCTTGCTTACTCTATCCTAATTCATAGTTAACCTAGAACTCAGTTGACGTAAGTACTTCTGTATTTTTCTTTTACCACATTGTTCTGGTGGTTCTAGTTCCTTTGTCTTTTCATATAAATATATAGACTCAGCTCATCTATTTCTATAAAATATCCTGCAGGGATTTTTATTAGAATTGAGTTGATTCTGTAGTTTGGTGTGAGAAGAATTGGCACCAAGAATTTTTCTAGTTTGTGGTCAATTTATTTATCTTTTTTATTTCTTTTGTTAGTATTACAGTTTTAGCATATTTTGTAAGATTTATACCCAAGGATTTTATGGGTTTTGGTGCTACTGTAAATGGTACTTTAAAAAATTTCAGTTTCTAATTATTTATTCCTAAATATAGAAATGCGATAGTTTTTTGTCTATTGACCTTGTATTCAGTGATTTGGCTAAACTCAGTTTTAGTTCTAGTAGATTTTTTCTGTTGATTCTTAGGATTTTCTAATAGACAGTCGTGTCATATGTAAATAGAGACAATTATTTCTTCTTTCTTGCCCTATTGTATTGGATGAAATTCAGTTATAATGTGGAATAGGAGTAGTGAGAGCAGACATCCTTACCGTTCGTTCAGTCTTTTGCCACTATGTATGATATTAATTGTAGATTTTGGTTACTCTCTTAGGTTTTTTTGTTGTTGTTTGTTTGAAGAAAAAGTCTCTTCTGGGTTCTATTTTAAAATTGTAGAAATCAGGATAAAATTTTAATGGTATATTAAAATTGTGTCAGCTATACAGCAGTTGTGGTAAAGTTGGCATTGCCTGTGCATGCTCATTAATTGTTCAGTGTTCCACAGCGCATGCCTGGAGAGCTGTAACACCTCAGTATTTCAGTTGACAAAGTATTTGAGAATAATTAGAGGGAGTTTGTTGTTTGTATACTTTCCTTTTGACATCCTCTGACAAGGCCAAGGTAACACCAACATTAAAACTTGTAAAATGATGATATCATGAGGAAGGAATTAGATGTGAATATGAGATACTAAGACGGATAACCTGGTTTCTTCACCAAGTCAACTGCATGTTAAAAAAAAAAAAAAAGAAATGGGCTGTACTTGATCAAAGAAGACTTAAGAGAGAATTGGCAGACCTTGCTTAGAATATGATTTGATGCACACTGAAGTATTTAGGAGTGGGATTTGCCATAAAGTATATCAAAATAAACAAAAAGGGTGGTTGCAGCAAGAGACATAATGTTGATTATTTGGCTTAGGAATTTATTGGGACTTGTTATTCTATTTTCTTCTCTCTTCTTTCTCTCTCTCCCCCTTCTGTCTCCCTCTCCCCCCTCCTCTCTCTCTTCCCCCCCTCCCTCCTCTCTCCTTCTTCCCCCCCTCCCTCCCCTCTCCCTCTTCCCCTCTTCCTCCCTCACTCTCTTTCTCTCTCCCTCCCTCCTTCTTATTTTTTTTGAGACAGGCTTTCACTCTGTCACGCAGGCTGGAGTGCACTGGTGGCATGATCATGGCTTGCCGCAACCTTGACCCTGCTGGGCTGAAGCAGTACTCTCGCCTCAGCCTCTAGAGTAGTTGGGACAACAGGCGTGCACAACTACACCTGGCTAATTTTTTAAATATATATATATATATATATTTTTTTTTTAATCGTTGAGATGGGGATTGGCTGTGTTGCCCAGGCTGGTCTTGATCTGCTGGGCTCAAGCAATCCTTCTGCCTCAGCCTTGCAAAATGTTGGGATTACAGCTGTGAGCTACCACATCCAGCCCCCTATTTTCAAGTATATTTGGAGATTTGACTATCAGAAGTTTTAAACAGTGTGTCGAATAGGTGTCACCAGTGGAAGAAAATTATGGAAATAAAAGTGGCACACTCTTCACAAGTGCTGCATCACCAGCACTCTTTATGGGACAGAGGATGATTATGTAGGAAGATACTGCACCAGTGACTGGGTTGAAGAGTGATTCAGAAGAGGTAGACTTGGAATATTGATGTAGTTAGGAATTTTTAACTAATTTATTTTGCTTATATTGTCTGTTTTATATATGCATAATAGTGGAATATGATGAATAGGACTCAATAAGTTTAAAGGAGCTCTTTGAATCATTGGAAAGTAAAAACTGTAAGTGATAGGAATGATGTTATAGTTTGTCATCTTCCCTTCTTCTCCTGGTGGTTTGCAAAATAATGGTGTATCTTAAACTTGATGGTGCCTTAGGGTCAGTGAAACACATTAGGAAATAAAAACAAATTAATGTGGGTTGTTCTTTCTATTGAGATATTAGCTCTCTTTCAAACCTAGAAAAGTTCTACCCAAAGGATAAATGTGTCAGAGGGAACATAGATTCATGATACCTGCAGAGCATTGTTGGAAATTTTGGAATGTTCTGTCTTAAGCAAAGACTATCAGTTGTTAGCAGGAATGTTTTTCTGTTTGCTGTACTTTATTTCTCTTGCTATAAATAACATAACTGTTTTAGACAGAGATTGCTTTGGGAAAATTTGGTAAATCAGGATTAGCCACATAGGCAGGAAGACAAAAAGTTATTTGACATAACCAAGAAAAAAAAATTCAGCTTTGTAATTTTCAGAAAGTCTAATAGATAAAAGGCCTGAATGTGTAGTTTTTCAAATGCTGTCTGATTTGAGAATATGGAGATGCATTTTGGTATGTCTACTGGTGTGGTAAAAGCATTAAACATGCCTTGTGGATATCATTTGTGTTTTAATTCTGTCAGAATTTTCTCCTCTGAGTGCTTTTGTCAAGATAACAAGTAAAAGAGAGGAAATTTTCTTCTGTAAATGTTGTTTTCATCCTTCCAATTTTTTGCTATCTTGCATTGAACTAGTGTAATTTAAAAGGAAATTAACTGTCTTCTCTAGGACATTTTGTATCTGTTTATATATTTATGAAAATAAAAGGAATTTTAGGAATGCATGGGGCATTGTTAATACGTGGGATTCTTTTGGTGTTGGAGTTACTTGTGGCTCAATGTTATAACATATTTCAGAGGCAAACAAGATACTTCCCAAAATGTCAAACATTAACAAAATTATAAATTCAGGAAATAAATTTGATGTTCTGGGAAGATGTAATTTCCTGACAGTCTCTAAAATCATGTCCTTTAGACCTTCAAAACATGTAAAGACATTTGTGTAAATCTGACACTTTTGGAATTATTTTCCTCTTGATTTTCCCTCTAAAAAACATAACTTTGCTATTAATTTGTGACATTCTTTTTACCTTTAAATAGAACTTTAACAAAATTAGTCTTTGCGATACTCTTAAATAGATTAATTTGAGAATTTTAAATGATTTTAAACTTTGAAGAAGCAGATTGTAAAGACATTTATGGGAGGAGTGTTGCACCATGCCTCATATTTCTGACTTTAAAACCAAGACACATTACTTTTTTTTGTACGTAAGTATTTTCTAACTTCGGGCAAATACTTAAATTCTACTCTCTGTTTCAGTGTGAGATTATTTAAGTCATTTAAATTAACTCATGAACTTTGCTTTAGAAAAATATTTTAAAAGTTTCTTTTTATTTGGATGTCCTTTTTACTGGTTCTTTTTTTTTCTTTTTTCTTTTTTTTTTTCAGTTGTGGAAGAAGGACTCTGGGAAAATGGCCTTTCCTATGAATGTAGGACGCTGCTCTTCAAAGCGATCCACAATCTGTTAGAAAGGTAAGAGAAGGAACAGCAGACAGTGGTTTGCAGACAACCAAGTATTTTGCTAGATACTGAGCGTTTCCTGTAATTTTCAAAAACTTTTCACTTGCAGTGATTTATTGCTAGCATGAAAATTACATAAATCTTTAGTTTCTCTTTCTATTGATATAATTTGAAATTTAGAGAAGTTTTGGGAACGGTACAAAGAACTCCCATATTCCCTGCTCTTCAACGGTACTTTTTATTTTTGAAATTTATTCCCTAAATCATTTGCATGTTTGTAAACTCAAGATTGATGTTCTTTTTTACCCTTAAGTATTTGGTGTATATTTCCTAAGGACAAAGGTGTATTAGCACAGTATCGTAATAAAAATTAGGAAATTTAACATTGATAAAATGCCATTATCTAACCCGTAGTTCAATTCAGATGTCATTGGTTGTCCCAGTTATATCCATTATAGCTTAACCTCCTAAGATTCAATCCATGATCATACATTATATTTAGTTTTCATGTCTCTTTAAATCCAGAACAGTTCTTTAGCCTTTTTTTCTTTCTTGACATTGGTATTTTTGATGAGTTCAAACCTTATATTGACTTTCAGTTTGAGATAGTTTTCTCATGCTTAAATTCAGGTTATGCTTTTTATTAGTAGTAGGAATACCATAGAAGTGATGCTGTGTTTTCAGTAGGCTCATATCGTCAGTGTCCCATTATTAGTGATGTTAACATGTTCTGTCAATTGACTGAGGTAATGTTCTGTCAAGTTTCTCCACTATAAACTAATAAGTATTTTGTTAACTATTATCTTTGTCAATTTTGCATTTGTAATTAATACGTAATTTGTGGCCAGATACAATGAGATTGTATAATTATCCTATTTCTCATCAAATTTTCATTTATTTGTTTTAGCCTATATTGGTAGTCCTTGCTTAAATCATTTATTACCATTATTGTTGTAATGTTAATTTTCAAATGCCACCATTCTTTCTACTTTTTATTAGTCAGCATCCTGTTGTAAGGAAGAGCTTTTTCGTTTTCTTCCATTTTATTTCCCTATTTATTTATTTATCTTGCTATGTAAGTTGGGACCCATGGATTGTTATTTTATTCAATGGATTATGGTTGATTTTTACCATCATTTATTTTGATGCTTAAATTCTTCCAGATTTGGTCAGAGGAAGCCCCTTTGTGATGGCTCGCTCCTATGTCCTTTTGACATGATCCCATCGTTGAAGCATCCCCTTACTTTCTGGCATAACAATATGTTCCAGGCTCTGAATAGTGTTTTGAGGGGAGAAGTAGATGAGAAGAATGGGTTCATTAAGAGCTTGTATGAGAAAAAGTTTTTACTTCTCTTCCTGAGTCTATATGTAGTACTTTCAGGTAATCAAAGCTGTAAGGACTTTCCAGTTTCTTATCCAAACTGTTGGCTAGGGTGGTTACCACTATAATACAACTGCTTAGGATACTTGAGCTACAGTTGATATGTTATTTAAGTTACTCAGAAAGACTTTTTTCACTGACGATTTCTCTATTTCTCATTCTCAACTTTAGCTCCTCTGAGTGCTCCTCCAAATCTGTCTTTTGGAGTAGACCTAGAAATCATCTGTTACTAAGGCGTACTATGCATGTGGAACCATTGATTTAAGAGTTAAGTACTCTTAAGTCTTCCAAATAGTTGGTAATTCTGTTTCCCACTGTAAAACAAAACAAACACAAACTCTATCCAAGAAAATGTGGAAAACTTACTGTTGCCATAATCCTGTACCAGAATAAAGCTCTTGATATCTCTGCAATAATTAACGCACGTTTAAGCACAATTCTTTTTATACAAAGTTACAAGGTATGTGAACAAAGTATATTTTAAAATTGTAGCTCATTGTGTTTTTTTTTTTAATATCATGATTTATTCCTTTCAGAAGAATACGAACAAATGCGAAGATGAATTACATTCTTTTAAGTTTTGTACTGGCAATGGTAGCATGTTTCTTTGTCGAGAGACAATTAGAAGAGCAGAAAAACTGGGAGGGAGGGGAAATGCAGGTAATTCATTTATTTTTGGCTCATGAATTCAGAATTTTTGTTGGAAATTGAAGTCAGGTCAAATTAAACTGTTATTTATAAGAAAATTGTCAGCCTGGGCAACATGGTGAGACCATGTCTCTACAAAAATTTTAAAAGTTAGCCGAGCATGATGGTGTGCTCCTGTGGTCACAGCTGCTTGGGAGGTTGAGGTGAGAAGATTGCTTGAGCCCAGGAGGTTGAGGCTGCATTGAGTTGTGTTCATGCCACCACAATCTAGCCTGGGTGACAGAGTGAGACCCTGTTTCAAAAAAAAAAAAGGAAATTAATTATGACATATAAAGTTTGGGATAGTTCTAAAGAATTTTGGGTTATTCCTTGGCTTTATTTCAGTGTCTGTTACTTGGACAGTTTACCCTAATCTCACTAAGCCTTAGTTAACATTTAAGTACAGGACACCATGTACCTTGAGCTTTTGCTTGATGATAGATATATATCATGTGTGCCACATAATGCCTCACATACTGTTAATGTCAGTAATTATTTTCACCATAAATTTATTATTTTACATACTTTGATTTGTATTCTTTCAAATTTCATTAAAGTAGTTCCAGAATGCTCTATTTGAGCCCTCCTACAGGAGTTAATTTTGAAACAAATAAAACATCTTTTCTATTAGAAAATAATGATCAAACCATCTTCATGTAGTTTATATGGATGACTTCAGATACTTTTGAAAAATGGTACTAATCCTGTTGTTCTTTAAGATAATAATTTTCTCCTATCAAACTTAATGTAACTTTGTTCTATGAATGAAAATTACCCTGTTCATGAGATAGGGAAGCACATTTAAAGATTGTTGTTGGCTCCGTTTATTCATTGTCAACAGAAGTTGGAAGGGCTAACATATGCTTGCTTAATCTGTGGTAGTGGATATCATGAAAATTACACATAGCTCCCCCCCCCCCCCTTTTTTTTTAAAGCTCAGCTATTGTTAGTGTTAGAGTGTATTTTATGTGTGGCCTACGACCGTTCTTCCAGTGAGACCCAGGGAAGCCAAAATGTTGGATACCTGTACAACCATTTGTTGTAGTCTTTGAAAAACCTGTTTACAATATGAATTTATTGAGAATTTATTTACCATCTTATTCCTTGCAATTTTCTGTTATGCCTTTTCATTTCTATTCAGATAAGATGTGGATTTTGTTTCTGGCTTGAAAGCTAGAACTGAGGAGTTTTTTTGTTTGTTTGTTTTGAGATGGAGTCTCCCTCTGTTGCCCAGACTGGAGTGCAGTGGCACGATCTCGGCTCACTGCAACCTCCGCCTCCCAGGTTAAAGCAATTCTCCTGCCTCAGCCTCCTAAGCAGCTGGGACTACAGGCGTGTGCCACCATGCCCAGCTAATTTTTGTATTTTTAGTAGAGATGGGGTTTCACCATATTGGCTAGGCTAGTCTTGAACTCCTGACCTCGTGATCCACCCGCCTTGGCCTCCCAAAGAGTTGGGATTACAGGCACGAGCCACGACGCCCGGCCAAACTGAGGATATTAAAACAGATCATCAAGGACTTTATCACTTGGAGAGTGTTTGTGTCTTCCTAGCCGTTTTTTCCTTAGTTTGCATGTTAACAAAGTTTGTATTGTGATCTATTATTTCTGCTTTTTATTTTTTAAGCATAAGATAGGTTTAATTAAAAGGGAATTTCATTTACTACCTTAAGAATCTCTCACAGCTAAGCAGGAGCCATATAAATTGACCTTCTTTCCAAAAGGCTGCAATTTCTATTGTATGCAGAATAATGTCGCTGAAGTGAGTTATTGAAAAACAATTTTACTGTAGAAATTAAGGAAATTTCTCACAGAATAATACAATTTCATTTGTCATTGCTATTGATTGGTGCCGAGGCAATCTTATATTGATGCTGTGTAGAATATTTTAAATTCTATGGTAATGTGACTTCAAATATTTTCACCTTTCACTTAATTCTCCTGTAACTCTTCAGTATTTGTTGAAACTACATTGTATATATGTAGCTAGGGTCATCTGTCCATTAAAAACACCGAAAAGATCACTGCTACTTACTCAAGAGCATTTTCCGTAACGATATCAGACAGAAGATAACATAGTTAGCTTTAATTTTATGTCTCTTTTTGGGGGTACAGGTTCGTTTAAGTCCTTTTCTTCACTTCCTTCAGAGATAAGAGATATTTTGGGTCTCAGTTCTGCCAGTTAACTGTGTGACACATGCCAGTGACTAAAGCCTGCTGAACTCCTGTTCCTTCACCAGTAACATGGTGAAGGGTTCTTTGGCTCAGCACAGTACCTTTCTCATTGTAAGAGCTGAATAAATGGTTAACTGTTATTGATACTAGCTAACAGAAGTATTGATATTACCTTTTCAGAGTTGGAGACAAACATTAAAAGTCACATAGTCAGTTTACCCAGCTAATTCTGGAATCCCTTTCTATAATATCTTTTTTTTTTCTTTTTTTTGAGACAGAGTCTCGCTCCGTTGCCTGGGCTGGAGTGCAGTGGCGCGATCTTGGCTCACTGCAGTCTCTGCCTTCCAGTTTCAAGCGATTCTCCTTCCTCAGCCTCCCCAGTAGCTGGGATTACAGGTACCCACCACCACTCCTGGCTAATTTTTGTATTTTTAGTAGAGTTGGGGTATCACCATGTTGGCCAGGCTGGCCTCCAATTCCTGACCTCAAGTGATCTGCCCACCTCGGCCTCCCACAGTGCTGGGACTACAGGCGTAAGCCACTGCACCCAGCCTTATGATATCTTTTTTACTGAATATATACTTTTGGTTAAGTAAGCACAGTTTTCCAAAGAGTTCTTTTTATCTTTAAAGAGTGCTTAGTATTACAAAGTCTTACACTGAGCAGAAATCTGTCTTCCTCTAACTTTCATTTCTTTGTTAACTCTGTTCTTTGGGATCATTTATAACACAACCAGTTGTGCTTCCATGTGATGGCCTTTATTGATATCTCGACCCTCCTGAATTTTTCTTTTTTTGTTTGTGGTTCTTAATATATAATATTGAATTCCCCACCTTTTCTTGCCAGCCTTCCAGAAGTCCATCCAGTTGGTCCCATTCTCTTCATTTTGGCCTGCTTCAAGATACCATAAGTGTTTTTATGAAGTATTCAGTCAGCTTAGGCTCAGTTATGCTGTAGTAACAGAAGACCTCAAAGATCTTACTGGCTCATCCAATAGAAGTTTATTTCGTGCTCATGTTGCATGTTCATTGTGAGTAATTGGTTATAGTACTATATCGTCTTCCCTCCAGAACTCATGTTGGCAGGGCACCCTCCTGGGTACGACTTGGTGGGCCCATGGTAGAGAGCACAGAGCAGTGGCGGAGCACATGGTCGCCCATTAATGCTGTTGCTCGGAAATGGTATATCCCATTTCTGCTCACATTTCATTGGCCAAGACATTCAGCACCAACCTTAAAATCTAATGCATGACAAGGTATCATCTTTCAGTAGGAAGATACCCAAGGTACATGGCCAAGCTTGATATCAGTGGGACAGGAAGGGATAGCATTTATTTATATAGTATACACATTGGGATAGCGTACCTTTGGGAAAAGAATTTATCTACCATACCTATTAATTGAGTTATCTTCCCCTTCTGTTACTGTAATCTGTCTTCCAGACAGCTGGCCAGTTATGTTACTGAAACATGTTTCTGAAACATACCTATGGCTATATTTATACATGGTTTTTAAAACTTTGAGTCTTATTGGCTTCTTTTGGTACATTTTTTATTTGTAATTTGTCAGAATTTCAGTATCTGAGAGTATACATTCTGAATTTTATAGTTTTAGATCATGGAATTACACTTATTTTTCCTTGCTTTTGAAAAAGTAAATGTGCTTCCTATTTTCTTAATGATCAGTTACCTTTTTTTGTTTGAAAAATGAGCAGAATGATAAAATGTAGAAAAATGTGCAGAATGATAAAATGTAGTTTTTACTTATGTAGAGTCTCTGCTGGTCCCCTCTACTTCTTTCCATCCTTCCTCCCTTTCTAATAATGCACCAGTTGAGATTGTTCTTCATCAGTCCTCAATTTTGGGAAATTTTGTTAGGTATTTATGATGAACTTCTCAAAGGTTACACTTTGTGTTTTAAGTTCAGACTGCCTTACACTCCTTAGGAAAAAGTACTTTGGCTATCAATAGATGATGGGAAAAAAATATGCAATCATTTTTCAAGAGTTTCTTCATTTGGCATTTTTAGTATTGCAGATCTAATGGCTGTTACTTTGTTAGGATAGTTAGTATAAGTTTTCATAATACACCATATCCTTTTCACCTAACTGTCAAAATAAAGTGAAATATTGGATGTAAAAGGTTTTAAAAAGCCAGAAAATATGTGCAGTTCAAAAATTTAAAAGAGTTTTTCTTATTGCTTCAGTGATTTGTACCACATATAGGACTTAGGAAAATCTTCCATTTCTAGCTATGTAGAAATACTTAAAAGGTCTGACACAGTGCTGTCAAATTGGCATTATGTGTAGTAGTATACTTTAAATTTTCTTAACTTTTTAGAGTAAAATATATAAGTTAATTTCAATAGAAAGCTCATTTTTTTCTCTAAAATGCAGATGATTGCTTTGCATAGAAGAGAAGATTACTTGGGTCTTTTGAAGCTGTTATGCTTAATCATGTCCATACTTACTTAGGGAGACTTTAATCTGTGGATATCTGACATTTGTAAAACATAATGGCTCTTCAGAGCAGTCAACTGGTGCTGCTGTACTAATGGGTTGTCAGCATATTTACCCCATGGTAGTTTATAACACAACTGTAAAATTGCCTTTGGCCCAGAGCTGCTCTGTTTGCCAAGATTCAGTGTTTAGAGTTAAGATATTTTACTTGGAATATACCATGAAAATAACGTAGGGAAAATTGGAATTATAATTATGATAACAATAGCATTATATTTGTCTATTCCTATCTTTCAATGTGTTGTGTTATTGTAATAGAGGTGATGCAATAGAGGTGATTATCAAAGGGCAAATGAGGCCGCACACATGGCTCACGCCTGTAGTCACAGCACTTTGGGAGGCCGAGACAGCTGGATCACCTGAGGTCAGGAGTTTGAGACCACCCTGACCAACATGATGAAACTCTGACTCTACTAAAAATGCAAAATTAGACAGGTGTGGTGGCACATGCCTGTAATCCCAGCTGCTCGGGAGACTGAGGCAGGAGAATCACTTGAACCTGGGAGGCGGAGGTTGCAGTGAGCCAAGATCACGCCATTGCACTCCAGTCTGGGCGACGAGAGTGAAACTCCGTCTCGAAAAAAATAAAAAAGCAAATGAGCAATGCCCTCCGATGTGGTGGTGAGGGGATTTCAGAGTACCATATTCACTGGAACATGGTGGGATGTACCGCCCTAGTTGAAGAAATCGTGATGTAACATTGTAACATTGAGAGTTGTTGGGTATAAATACCAATTTTATTGAAATAACAGTGTTTATTTCTCTAAAGGAAGTAGGAGAATGAGTCTTTAGACTTAAGGAGCATATACTTTAACGAAAGAGACAGTACAAATATCATAGAACAAGTGCCTGAAAGCACATGTCTATTTGTAAATGTGTAGAAAGAAACATTCACCCTGAGACTAATCAGTCTGTGTAGCTATTTAGTGAATATTTTTTGGTCAAGGGAAGGAATTAAGACTTTAAATTAAAAAAACAAAATTGATCTGGGAGCAGCAGCTTGTGCCTCTAAGCCCAGCTCCTCAGCAGGCTGAGTCAGGAGGATTGCTTGAGGCCAGGAGTTTGAGACCAGGCTGGGCAACAAAGTGAGACCCCCATCTCTAAATAAAAATAAAAGTAAATTAAAACTAAAGAAATAAAAAATAAAGATTAGCTGATTGTGGTGACGTGCACTTGTAGTCCCAGCTATTTGCGGGGCCAAGGCAGGAGGATGGCTTCAGCCCAGGAGTTTGAGGCTGTAGTGAGCTCTGATCTGCCACAGCACTCCAGCCTGGGCAACAGGGTGAGACACTGTCTCTAAACATAAATAAGTAAGTACATAATTTTATTTGGTAGTTGGAGAATGAGATTAGACATTAAAAGTTTAAAACTAGAGGAGAGATAAAGTTTTTGGAATTACATTAGAATGGACATTTCAGGTGAGGCTAGGCCTGTAAAAGAGGCTAACCAGACAGGCATGTTAGAGAGGATGGGATTAATAGGGCTTGCCTGGCAAGAGGAGAGTGTATCCACGAGGGCACAGTAGTAGCCTAAAGTAATGAAAATATAGGGATCGCCTGGTGTGATGTCTCACACCTTTTCTCCAAGCACTTTGGGAGGGTGAGGCAGGCAGATCACAAGGTCAGGAGTTCAAGACCAACGTGACCAATGTGGTGAAACCCCGTCTCTACTAAAAATACAAAAATTAGGCGTGGTGGGGCGCGTCTGTAATCCCAGCTACTCAGGAGGCTGAGGCAGGAGAATCGCCTGAACCTGGGAGGCAGAGGTTGCAGTGAGCCAAGATCACGCCACTGCACTCCAGCCTGGGTGACAGAGTGAGACTCCGTCTAAAAAAAGAAAAAAAAAGAAAGAAAAAGAAAATATAGGGATCACTTGGGAAAGGTTTCTTCAGCCCCTCGATTATGTGGGTTTATTTTATTTGGTTAGGGATCGGGAGCATTGTAGTTTCTAGGAAGGAGACTTCTTTGCATATATATTTGATTTGGATTGGAATGGTGAGCAAAAGGCTTTGAGGCTGGTGGAGATACTCTAGTATGAAGTAATGTAAAATTTAGCCTGTGTGAGATGCTCTGTAACTCGATGATTAACAGAAGATGTAATTTTGTTGAGGTTATGGTAGGGAAATCTATGAAAACTGTCATACTTAAATAATTTGAAGGGCACAGAAAAGAACAGAGCTAGTGGTGGGCTGCCTTCTATACCTCCCAACTGTCTCATCTGGGAAATGGCTTCCCGAGCTAGGCTGTAGCTGCTCTGGTGACATTTGTAATCTTACGTCAGGTCTGCCTGTGGCTTTGGGATTAGAGTTTGGGGTGCCAACTTTGGAATCAGGCTGCATTTGCACTTAATTATTCAGAGCCATATGGCATGACATAGAAACATTAGGTACACACATACACACAGGCTGATTTCATTTTCATTTTTCGGCAGCTGTTTTCTTTTTGAAACAGTGATTTTGGGGAGGCGGTGGGGGTTGGGAACAGAAATAATTTCCTAGTACTATTGCTTAAAGACCATTTTATAAATCTGGCATCACAATGATCTTGCCAGATAATATTGTACTACTTTACAGCATTATATCATATTTGGATAGTGAAGTCATTTAGAAAATCTGAATAATAGTGACTGAGATTACTGAGTAGAGAACCAGGGTTAATTGATATATAGTCTTAGCACTATTTATGATGATATTGATTTGAAACAGTTTTTGCCTGTTGGAGTATGTCTGCTTGATTTTATTTGCAAAGTTAAGTATAAATTTTGATCCTCAAAGCTTGATAGAGTGTAAAAAAGGGGAAATTAGATTTCTGATGTAACTTTTATATCTTAGAATTATCTGTCATTAAAAGATTTGCAATTATGTTCTTTAAAATACATTAAAGCATTTGAGCAGCAGTGCTGGTCATACTAAACATTTTTTAGTGTCTATGAATCTACTATGATTTTAATCTTCAGTGGGATATGATGGGCTATAAAGAATTGAAATATGTAGACTTTTTCCCCTCAAACACCGTTGCATTAGTGAGAAGACATACACATAAGAAAATTCAAATAACAGTACAAGACTACCCATGATTAGTGATTATAAACAAGAAAAATGCCAGCATTACATTATGAATAGGAAAATACTCTATGGCATATGTCATTCATTTCTCATATATTTATTGAGCACCTCCCAATATAGAGCATACATTTAAGCATGTTACATAGTGGACACTTAAATATTTGTTGAATATTGTCAGTGAATAAGACAGACACACACCGTCTGTACTCCCAAAGAACTGATAGTTTTATCGGGGAATAAAGCTGTAGAACTTAATCATTACAACTCAGTGGTGAAAGTGCTGATTTGTAGATGTTAGAGTAGTGTGCAGGCTTGATCCGGGACAGAAAGAATGAATAGAATTCAAATTAGAGGAGAAGGGAGAAGAAAGAGATTTCCGGCCAAAGCACGGTTAATAGACATTAGTGTTAGTATTTAATACAGAAATTCAGAGCCAAGGACATGCTTCGTAGTTTACCAACCCTGTGTAATTGTGTGCGATGTTTTGCTCTTCCACACATTTTTTCTGAGGACAGAATTTATAGTGGCTTTCATTAATTTTTGTTGTTGTTGTTTTGTTTTTGAGACAGGATCTCACTGTCACCCAGGCTGGGGTGCAGGGGTGCCATCACAGCTCATTGCAGTCTTGACCTCCTGGGCTCCAGTGATCTGTCCACTTCAGCTCCCTGAGTCCTGAGTAGCTGGGACTACAGGTGTGCATGACCGCACCCAGCTAATTTTTGTATTTTTTTTGTAGATACAGGGTTCCACTATGTTGTCTGGTGTTAAATTCCTGGCCTCAAGCTGTTCTTCCACTTTGGCCCCCCAGAGTGCTGGGATTACAGGCCTGAGCCACCATGCCGGGCTCATTAATTTTTTTTTTTTTTGAAATGGAGTCTCTCTCTTCACCCAGGCCAGAATGCAGTGATGTGATCTTGGCTCACTGCTGTCTCTACTTCCTGGGTTCAAGCGATTCTCTTGCTCCGGCCTCCCGAGTAGCTGGGATTACAGGTGCCCACCACAACACCCGGGTACTTTTTGTATTTTTAGTAGAGACGGGGCTTTACCATGTTGGCCAGGCTGGTCTCAAACTCCTGACCTCAGGTGATCCACCCGTGTCGGCCTCCCAAAGTGCTGGGATTACAGGGGTGAGCCACTGTGCCCAGCCTATTTTTTTTTTAAAAGCTATAGATCCATGACCCAAAAACGTTTGAGAACCAAGGACTTTGTGCCTCTGTATAGGCTACTGTTGAGCCAGCATATTCCCTTGTATCTATTAGGTCTTCCTTAGCAAAGGCACACCTTCTCTCTCATTTCCTCTTATAACCATGTGGAAATACTTCTATACTGCCTAATCTTGGAGGGACTGTGTGTGTATCTCCCATCTCTGCCCCAGTGCTTAAAAAACTGAGTAAAAACACTACTTCATGCAATTCTCTGCTGTCGTGTTTTCCTTTCATTGTGTGGGAAATCATTGATCACAGAGAAACTCATTAGCAAATGAAAAATCATGTAAGTTATTTGTGACTCTCATTTGGAAACACATGGTTTCAGATTGAAGCATCAGTATTTTCCATGGCTGTTTTGTGTATAACAACCTTTTGTTAACATTGCCTGACGAAGAAATATGACCTGCAGTGGGAACTCAAGAAGCTCTCTTCACACAGTGCTGGACTCTCAGCGTTTTCATTATCCTTTTTGCCTTTTGCTTTTGTCCTTGAGTGGTCTTGACTGTGCACTGCTCTTTTACCCTCAGACCTTGTTTGTTTTTTCTGGAATGAAGTCCAGTATATAGAATTTGTGACTTTTACTTGATAGAAGAACAAATAAACTTTCACACATTGTCCTTTTTAGTCACAGATATTTTATCTGCTTTTATTTCATATTATACTGTCTATAGCCTTGGGTTTTTCTTTCTGTACACTGTAAATTTATGATTTGTTACTGAATAAATGGTTCTTTTGAATTCTGACCTTCAGGACATGAGGAAATGAATATTTTTTAAAACAGTATTTACTAAGTGAGGATGTGTGTTACTGGAAGACTGTTCAGTGTTTGACGTGACTCCATACCTGTTACGTGCCTTATTGCTTTTATTCTCAGCATTATCAATTTTAAGATATACCTTCAATTTAACAATGGCTTTTGGAGAATAAAGAAACATTATCACGTTAAATAGACCTGTAATTTACAAGGTACATTTGGACTTGAGAAATAAGGAAAGAATTGGGAAAATCTGACAGCATGACAGTTGGTGTATGCTAATTATTAAATGTCCTGGCTCTGTGATCAGATATACCTGGGCTTGTGTGCAGCTCTGCTGTTTATTATCTGGATGACATTCTCACTGTGCCTCAGCTTCTTCATCGATAAAAATTGCCATTGTAACACTTATCTTTTATTACTATTACAAGAGTTAAATGAGGTACTGTGCCTGGTAATCAACCAGGTAGTGGTGGTATAGTGATTCTGGTAGCAGTTATTGATAATATTATTGCAGAAACTTGGTATCAAACACTAGAGTTCTAGTGGAAATATGTTTATATGTACTCTAATAAAAATATAGTTAAGTCTGTTAGCTAGTGAATAAACTGTGGAGATACTTTTTCAGTTTTGCTTCTTGAATACTTCCTCCTTGGGTGGAAGTTTTGCTTCTTGAATACTTCCTCCTATTCTAAATTTAATGGAGTCACAGTCCTTACCCCTGAAAAGCATTTTTTTTTTTTAAACTTATAAGCTTAGGAAAGCAGATTTGGTTACTCTTTCTTCATTGTGAACAACGAAGATCGCAGTAGAAATTTATTTTCAAAGTAAAACCAGTGGAGCCCAGTGACTTTTTGGTACATTGGTTCTCCGAATTGACTCTGCCCAAAAGGAGTTCCATTGTGGTCATCAGAAACTATTACCATTTACTAACCCATCTAACATGTAATGAGTTGGGTGAGGGCTTGAATTGTTTCCATCCTCTTTGATGGTGTGGAAATTACAGAGGCAAAAGCCATGTGCAGAATTGCCTCAATATGGAATAAAGAATTGCTATATAACTCTTTTGCTGGTAGGTAGGACCTTGTATAGAAGAATTACATTCAGTGTTCTGACATCTTTTCTTACCAAATATGTAGAATTTTATTGAATACTGTTAGCGATAACTGTATTTCACTAGTTCCAAATGTGCATATTTCCCCCATTTCCCCCCACATTTTTATGTTTTTATTTGTTTTTATTTTTATATTTATTTATTTTTTTTGAGATGGAGTTTCGCTCTTGTTGCCCAGGCTGGAGTGCAATGGCGTGATCTCAGATCACTGCAACCTCTGCCTCCCGGGTTCAAGTGATTCTCCTGCCTCAGCCTCCCGAGTAGCTGGGATTACAGGCGTGCACCACCACACCCAGCTAATTTTTTGTATTTTTTGTAGAAACGGGGTTTCACCATATTAGCCAGGCTGGTCTCGAACTCCTGACCTCAGGTGATCTGCCTGCCTCGGCTTCCCAAAGTGCTGGGATTACCGGCATGAGCCACCGCACCCAGCCTCATTTTTATGTTTTTAAAATCAGTTATACTCCTTACAATCCATGACATCCACAGTTGGCCAGGTGGCAGTTAAGATACAGTTGTCATTTGCCTGCACATGAGTGAACTTGGTCATAACTCTCTGTGTTGTCAGTTCAGCTGAATTGTATATGTTATTGTTGTTACAAGAGTTGGGTTCACTTGCCATTTAACATGTCTTCAAAAAGACATGTTAGAATACCTTGTGATTTGACATTAAAATGACATACACAAGTGGCATGGAAACAGGTGGGCCACTGCTTGTATATGAATAAAGCAGATATTCATTATAGAAGACACAATTGCAATTCCTTGTTTCTCACAAAGCCATAATCAAGTGCTTTATTGTGCCTACAAAAAGAAAATACCTAAGATAAAGCTGTGCTGTATTTTTGTCACTGAGATCCTTGTCACGTAAAAAGTATTGCCTATCACATGGAAAGCCAAAAAAAAAAAATTTAAAAAGCCAGCATTAAAACTTGCAAGATGGGCTGGGCACGATGGCTCACACCTGTAATCCCAGCACTTTGGGAGGCCGAGGTGGGTGGATCAATTGAGGCCAGGAGTTTGAGACCAGCCTGGCCAACACGGTGAGACCCCATCTCTATTAAAAGTACAAAAATTAGCCAGACATGGTGATGCACGCCCATAATCCCAGCTACCTGGGAGATTGAGACAGGAGAATCACTTGAACCTGGGAGGTGGCAGTTGCAGTGAGCCAAGATTGCACCACTGCCCTCCAGCCTAGGCAACAGAGACTCTGTCTCAAAAAAACAAACAAACAAACAAACAAAAAAAACTTGAAAGATGGGTGTCAGTGGCTTGGACGAATATCTCTGAAGTTCTCTTAAGAAATGCTGTATTCCTAACATTCTTGATGATGCAAGAATTGAAATTATGCAGAAGTGTGATTTTATTTGAAGTAATTCTGAAGTGTAAGATGTTTTAGAAATACATCAATCAATTTATTTTGCTTACTTTTGTTTACATTTTCTTTTTTACATGGGCATAAGAATCTGTGCCCAGTGTCCGAGAGTTCTTTCAGAAAGTATAACGTAAAAATTTTAAGCGATAAAACATTTTGATAGTTTAATTGGTGTTGTTTTTATTTTTGGTGATGTATCTCATCTGGTGTATTGCTTCAGCGACTTACTAATTTGTTACTGATACTATAAAAGTAATTCTTGATGTAATTATTTTAGGTGCCTAATGGATAAGAACTTCGTTAGGATTGGGAAATGGTTTGTCCGACCCTACGAAAAGGATGAAAAGCCAGTCAACAAGAGGTGAGCCTTTATAATGCTCTTGGCTTTTTGGTTTCTTTGGCCTTGTGGGTGGGAGAACAGCTTATTGATTTATTTATTTCCTAATAATGTTAGTAGTTTAGATATACTCAAATAGATTCCTGGATCACAGTGTTCTTAAATACTATATTATGAAATTTATATTCAATATTAAAGATTGATTAGAAAGGTGATTGCCAATATACTCATGTTCAAGCCACATATTACTATACTATTTGGAATTAAGATAATCTGTTTTGTTATTTTCCATTTTCCTTCCTCATCTTTGACTTTTTTTCCTTTTTTTTTTTTGGAGGCTGTGTCTCACTCTGTCACCCAGGCTGGAGCACAGTGGCGCCATCTTGGCTCACTGCAGCCTCGACTTCCCAGGCTCAGGTGATCCTCCCAACTCAACCTCCCAAGTAGCTGGTACCACAAGTGTATGCCACCACACTGGCTAATTTTTTGTATTTTTGGTAGAGATGGGATTTTGCTGTGTTGCCCAGGCTGGTCTCAAACTCCTGAACTCAAGCCATCCGCCCACCTTGGCCTCCCAAACTGCTGGGATTATAGGTGCGAGCCATTGCGCCCGGCCTCATCATTAATTTTTTAAAAGTGTTATATGGAGTAAGTTTAAAACCAGTGAAGAGATGGTGACAATTTTTGTGGAATTCTTTGGTGCCCCTTAAAGAAGATCAACACATCTTTGACGATTGTAAAACCAGAACTGTGAATTACTTTCCTAAACAATCCTAAACTTTTAGCCATCATATGTGTGTGTTTAAATGCAGTCCTTGATACTATACAGACATGGAATTTTAGATCAGTCACACCAGAATCGGAAAACAAAACCCTCAAAATTTAAAATTTACTTTGGCTACCTCTGAATGTAGCATACACATAATTGGAATCATAAGTTGATGGTGAATATTCATTATTGATGACCATGGTATTCAGTTTAGATTTTGTTTTATTATCAGTGTACTTGCCCTAAGTGTCCCAGGTACTGGGTGCAGATTAGAGCCCTTGAAGCCTTACATAGTAGTTTTAAGATTAGGCCTTTTCTTTTGGTTGCAAAATTTCAGCTGGAAACTCCTGCCTCATTAGAAACCTTTGCTTGCTTAACTTTCCTAGTTTCTAGCAGAGACTTAATTAGTAGTCTTCTCACTCAACCTGTCTGCCTTAAATCTTTAATGAAATGGTTGTGGAATTTTCTCATTAACCAAACATAATTTATGAAAATTTTCAAATCAGATAAATTAGGGACCGGAAGTTTTCTTTGTCAAATCACCATAAACTTCTTTGAAGCATTTTCCTTTTTATTACATTCAAAATCCTTTAAAAAGTAGCAATGTGTATGGGTGTGTAAAGGTTTGATTCTGTTTACAGATACTTTGACTGATGAAATGGGATTTTTTTTCCCTTATATATATGTACGTATAGACTCGGCTTAACTAATGTGTTTCATGGGTTTTTACTTTTATTTATTTTTACTTTTTTAATTTTTTGAGACAGGGTCTTGCTTTGTTACCCAGGCAGGAGTGCCAGTGGCGTGATCTTGGCTCACTGCAACCTCTGCCTCCCGGGTTCAAGCAATCCTTCCACTTCAGCCTCCCAAAGTAGTTGGGACTGTAGGCACACACCACCACACCCAGCTCATTTTTAAATTTTTTGTAAAGACAGGGTTTTGCCATGGCTGGTCTTGAACTCCTGAGATCAAAGCAGTCCACCCAACTTGGCCTCCCAAAGTTCTGGGATTACAGGTGCGAGCCCGTGCCTGGCCTTTGGTTTTTACTTTTAATCTTAGCATTCTCCTTAAGTTTACAGAGGACTTAAATTTAACTTTTCTGAGTGGTTTAAATTTGGCTTTTATGTTTATGACTCTGCAGAGTTAAATATGGAGTGCTTTATCCCAGTGACCTTCTTTATCATTCTGAGTACATCTGTCCATGCCTAACATGAATTGTGTCACTGGTCACTGGTGAGTTAAATGAGCTAATCATAAAATAGCTTTAGATCATAAAATACAGGATGATTTGACAGCCACTTGGGGATGAAGAGGAAATGTAGATATAAAGTAGGGATTGAAGGAGTAGCAATTAGTATGTTAATAGTAAAAAATAATGTTAAAAAGTCAAATATAGTTGTCAGCCTATTTTATATAGAGTTTGTATATCTTTATATCTTTATATACAAACTCTATCTTTATATACAAACAAATGAGCTCTTTGGAGCTCATTTCGGCTCCAAAAATCTTCATAACTTTAGCAAGCCTGATGTAAATAATGCATGTAATGTATTTGGGAATTTGATTCAGTAGAAATGGGAGGCTGCTGATATCTGAGCACTGTAATTGAATGGATTTTAGACTTTATGTTCATGATTGAATGTGGGACTTTGTTTTCCTTCAGTGCAGAAATGTAAATTATTTTGAAACAGTATTTCAGAAAAGCTTAATAATTAGAAAACATTTAAACCAAAGATGAATTTAAAAATTGGCGTTTGCTTTAATAAAACTATATTAGGTATGATGACTTTCCCTCCTTTTATTCTCTGAGTGGAACATAGAGCCTCTTGGTAGATGTTGAAATAGGATCTCAGTAGTCATGCCTGAGATGGACAGTTTTAAATGGACAGTCATGCTGTGGAGGAGAGCATTTAGCATTAGAAGAGAATTGGGTTCACATCTTATTCTTCTACTTGCAAGTTAGATTTTGGACAAACTGTTTATCTCAGCTGAATTTTTATTATTATTGAGTTGAAAATCATAATGTCTTAGAGGGTTATAGTGATGATTAAATTAGATAATTTATGTGGCAATTTATAATTTAGTTGAGAGAAAGAAATGAATTAAATTAATTTTTCTTAAGTTTAATTGTGTCTTTTTTGGTACATTGGTACAGATCCACTGAGTGACTAATGGAGAGGAAAACCTGTTGCCCAGTGCTAAACAAATTAAATGTACAAATTTACATTTTAGAAAAGCTCTTATTTCTCAGTATAGTATAATACTAGCATATAGTATCTATATATAATGTCTATAATCCTAGCGTATAGATAGTATGTGTTAGGATTACTAGCATTACTGATTATTAGTATTACTGATTTGTCATAGTGCATATTTTAGATATTCTAATTGTGGTGAAAAAATACTGATGAATGAGTTCTCCCTGTTAGAATAATAGCATATGATTTTTTGTACTGTAATTTCTTTCTGTACTCCTTTAAAGTTCTTGTGCTATGATTTCATTTACTAATGGACTCCTAAAAGAGTTCTTAATGTTTGATATGAGTTGATGTTCAGGAGAATTCTAAAATAGATTATTTACATATTATATATTAAATATATGTATTTGATTAGGTAGTTTTAGAAACATAGAAATTCATTCAATATAATTTTTTTGTCTATATTGACATCTTTTGTTATTCATATCCTTGGGAAAAGAATAAGTAGAAAAGACAACTCTGGGTTTGCCCAAAAGTTTAGTGGTGACAACTAAAATCAAACATACAAAATTTCTGTTTTCTAAAGTCTAGGTTGAACTTGAAAAAAAGCTTTTGCATTCAGAATATGTTTTAAAACAAACCAGTGAAAATCATTTGGAAATTATTCCAATCATTCAGGTTCTCTCTCTTGGGAAGGCATTTGTTTTCTAATTTAATCTCAATCCACATTTTATTACTGGAGAATTTGAAATCTATACACTTTAGTCTTTGAATGTCATTTTTAGGAAACAGTTTATTGCCCTCAATAACAGTGGGCCTTTGATCTTTTCTGGTATCAGGTATACAGAAGCTAAGTTAACAAAAATAGCAACTTGCTAATTCATTTTCTGGGTTAATTTGCTGTCACTGACTCTTGGGCAAATCTACTCTGCGCTTGGGTGATACTCCAGAGAGCATCACATGTTTTCAGATATTCTAATTACTTTTGTATGTGCTGATAGCACATGTGCACACACCCCCCCACCACACATATACCCATACACACTGAAAGTATATTACTTTCACTATGGTTTTTGTCTTCTCTTCTCTTAACTTCAGACTTTTTGAAACTTCTTTTTTATTTTCTTACATTACCTAACATACATATTTAAGAAATGTAAATAAGTTTTTTTGGTTTAATACCAAAGCGTGTATTTTGTGTAACTACATTATTAGCTCATACCAGAAATGTTTTGATGTGGGAGAACCATATTTAGCATTTTGAAACTTTCCCTTCCTTTCCTTTCTTCATCCTCCCCTTTATCTCGTCAAAGATAACAACCTGCTCCTCCATTTTCTGAATTAATTTGCTATCACTGACTCATGAGCAAACCTGCCCTGTTCTTGAGTGGTGTGCCTTCTCTCCATCCTCCTCTTTTTGCCCAGACTCTGTTAGAGCCCAGTCATCTGTGTTATTTAGTTTGTAGAGATGCCCAGATAAGAAGGCAGAGAAGGGATCCCTAGTGTAGAAGGTGAGCAGACACTTCAAGTGTGAACGGTAAAGCAGGCCTCTTTTTAGTGTCCAGAAAAATGAGATCAGTAGCTATCTATAATTTTTTCTGTTTTACTCATAAATTTACTTTGCACATGTGGTGCCTATCTGTTAATAAGGGCTTGCTGATGGGAAATCCATAGATAAATATTAATGGGGCAATTTGGACTTACATAATCATGCATAATAGTTTTACAGCTTTTTTATGTAGTTCTATAAAATATTTAGTCATTTTTTGAGAGTCTATCTGAGGGACTTACAGTATTCTGCCATTTGAATATATTTGGGGATTGTGTGAAAAGTGAGAAGAGGTATGAAGTTAGAGTTTTGGGGATCATCAACATTTGTAGAATGGGTAGAGAAACAATACATAAAGGAGACTGAAGAGTCAACTGGAAATGAGAACCAAGAGAGACTGGTGTTACCAGAACCATGGGATTTTAAAGTTTCAAGATTGATCAGCTGTGTCTGCCATAGAGGCATGTAAAACATGTACTATAAAGACTATTAGATTTGGCAATTATGTAGTCATGGTGACTATAACATTGGCAGTTTCAAGTGGTGAAATTCAGATTGCAGTAGCTTGCGTTATAAATGGGAGTTGAAGTGAAGATACTGAATGTAGAGCTCTTGCCATATTTTTTACAAGTAGCTGCAAAACACAAAACTGTTGATTCCAGGAAGGGAGCAGACAAACACTTAATAAGGGCATGTGATAAAGCTTAATAGTAGTAGCTATAATTTTAAAAAGTATCTTCCATGTACCAGGTACTTTGCTCTGTAGTTTCATAAACATATATAGGGGAATGTTAAATTGAAAGACCACTTCAACCAGAGGTGATGATAAAGACAGCATTTGCTTTCTATCTAACTGTTCTAGTTTTTTCTTTTTTTCTTAATAACTGAAAAGAAGTTATGACTGTTACTTTTTATTTTTCATTTGTGCTATTAGTGGTCTAAACAGTATATGTCAACAATAATTATTGATTTTTACACTTTAAAGTAAAATATATTTAAATATGTGCTATTTTCGAGAAGGATTGAAAATACCTTATAGTAAAAGATATACCTTGTTTTTTTAATTCTTTTTGATAGTTAAAGATATTCCTTGTTTTTTAATTCTTTTTTTTTTTTTTTTTTTGAGACAGAGTTCTGCTCTGTCGCCCAGGCTGGAGTGCACAGGCGTGATGTCAGCTCACTGCAGCGTCCCCCAGGTTCAAGTAATTCTTCTGCCTCAGCTCCCAAGTAGCTGGGATCACAGGCATGCACCACCACACCTGGCTAATTTTGTATTTTTAGTAGAGACGGGATTTCACCATGTTGGCCAGGCTGGTCTCGAACTCTTGACCTCAGGTGATCCACCTGCCTTGGCCTCCCAAAGTGCTGGT
Source organism: Nomascus leucogenys (assembly GCF_006542625.1). Lineage (NCBI taxonomy): Eukaryota > Metazoa > Chordata > Mammalia > Primates > Hylobatidae > Nomascus > Nomascus leucogenys. The sequence goes on along the minus strand of NC_044390.1, from coordinate 83,273,719 downwards.
ATTACAGGCATCAGCCACTGCGCCTGACCTATACCTTGTTTTTTAATATACTGGAGAGGTCGAGAGAATACCATTATTGTAATTCCTTTTTAAATTCCTGCTAAATAACTGAAACTAAGCTTGAAACAAATCTCTCCTTGTTCAGTAGACCGTTCATCCGGAAATGTAGATGATCTTCCATTAATTATTTGACCTTGGGGGACTTAGCGAATCCTTTGGGACTTCAGTGTTAGCATTTATTTCTAAATTGTCTTTTAGCTTTCCGATTCTCTGATTCTCTAAGTGAAGTGAAGTTGGTGAAGTCTGGACATGTCCTGTCTATGTATGTCTCTGTATATATCCATATCTTTCATTCTTTTTTTCTCTACCACTCAGAGCATGTTACCTTCATTGTATTTAGTTCTGCTGTAAGCAGAAAGTAACTCTTGTATTCACCACTGCAAGAGATTTGATATAATTCTTCTCAAGAGTTGGAAAATTTTAAAAGAACATGTTTGTAGAGAGGGAAGGATTATGTTAACTTGAGTAACGATACTCATAATCAGATCAAGAAATGGGAGGAGAAATTGTAGGTACCAAATGGGAGTTGAGGTGTTAATTTCAGTTTTTATTACAGAGGTGACCACCTATTCACCTTTGCTTAAGGTGTCTTGGCCGAAAGCCACTTTCCATGTTGGAAACAAAGTCGGTTGAAGCTTCAGAGCATGAATGAATAAAGGTTCAAAGTTTAACCTTTTGGTAGCATGATGGAAGTACTGTTCAGTTTACTCATATCTCAGCCTCATTTAGGATATTGTTCATGGTATGTTTTTCTGACCAAATAATAGACTAAGCCTAAGTACCATAGAATGATATTGCAGTATATCAACTAGATCATTCTCATAGATTAATGAAATGGATTACTCTAGAATTTGACTACATTTAAAAAGGAATGTTTTATCCTCTGCTTTGTAAATGTAGCTAAATTCGGCATACTTTGCTGAAGTATTTAGAATTTAGAGAAAGTGTAAAAATGAATATGCTGGAAGGTTGTTTCCATTCTTTTTTCATGGCATCTCAGTAACATAGGGGAAATTTTATGGCAAGTTAAAAACAGACTTGTCTGAGGGAAGTGACTGCTCCTATTTTTATGCTATTACTATATTTTTTCATTTCCACATTTATTTTGTATTTATTTACAAAATGAGAAAACAGTTCATCTGTGTAGGCGAGAGGGGAATGTTGTCTTAATTTGGAAAATTTCAGCTGTACTAAGTATAAATTAATTTTCCAGTGTGGCTTAAAAATTTAAGAATCTTGAGATTATTACTTATGAATTCCTGTTATAGTCTACCATATATTTCTGCCACCTCTATTGTTAATCCTAAAAGGATACTGTAATACTTATGGTATGTTTTCAGACTGAACCCATTGGTTTAATAATATCAAATGTTTGTTTAGATGATATCATCCTTTTCATTTCCATTTAGTTTCTGGTTTATATTATTATAGTCAAGATTTAGTGAAAATCACTGGGTGCTGTGGCATAGGCATATAGTCCTAGCTAGTTGAGAGACTGAGGCAGGAGGATTGCTTGAGCCCAGGAGTTCAGGAGTCCAAGTCTGGCCTGGGCAACACAGTGAGATCCCATCTTTATAGAAAAGAATTTAGTGAACATTACTATGGTGTGGACATAAAAGAAGGCAGATTCTAAAAAAAGATTTAAATAACTGGAAAGTGTATGTTTTATTTTCGATATTGTCATTTTCAGTTCCATAATTTCCATGGACCTTTTTTTATCATTTCCATTTCTCAGCTGTCATTTTGTATTTGTTTATTCATTGTCAGCACATTTTCCTTTATGTCCTTAAGCTGCTTACAATAATTGCTTACAGATTTTTTGCTACTAAAAAAAATCTGGATTTTCTCCATTGGTTGTGTTTTCTCTTGAATATGGGTTAGATTTTTCTTGTTTTTTCATATGTTGAATAATTTTGAATTATATTCTGAACAATGATATAGTGTGGAGACTCTGGATTCTGTTATCTTTGAACGCGTTGTTGTTTTGGCCTTTTCTTTTCTCCTTTTTTTTTTTTTTTTTCTTTTTTAAGAGCAAGGAGTTAATTTTGGCTGAATTTTGATCTCACCTCCCCTCCCCTCTCCTCTTTTCTTTTCTTTCTTTTTTAAGCAAGGAGTTAACTTTGGCTGAATTCAGACTCCAAACTATTGTCTCTTTTGTGGTGGGCAGAAGCTGGAATTTCTTTACTTCTTTTATCCTAGGGTTTCTCAGCCTTGGCACTGTTGATTCATGGGCTGGATAATTGTGAGAGCTGTCCTGTGCATTGTAGGATTTTCAGCAGCATCCCTGATCTCTCCCTACCTGATGCCAGTCACACCCTCATCCCTCAGTCGTGACAACCCAAAATGTCTCCAGATAGTGCCAGATTTTCCCTGGGAGGGCAAGTCACCCCTGGTTGAAAACCACTGTTTTAGCCTTCCAAGGGCTGTTGAGAGCCTGCACCATGCACATAATTTAGGAATTGGCCAGAGATTTGAGCAGAGTTTGTGTCTCTGATTCTCTTCTTTCCAGAATTTCTGTTCTCATTTTCGGCAGCTGTGGTCTGTTTAACTCAGTCCTCTGGTTCTTTGCCTCTAAGAATCAAGGTCGGGTTTCTGTTCAGTTTTAGCTATTGTGGTTCAGTCTGCCCTATGCTACAAACTGTTTAAAAACGGGGGTGGAGGGGTAGGTGGACAACTGTGATGAGAATGAGGATGATTGATTCAGTGCCATTTCCTCCTTCTGGTGGTAAACTCTTGCCCCTCCCCCAGGATCTGCCTGCATTTGGTAACTCAGGTTTTTGCAGATTTTAATATCTTCTTCATAATTTATAGTTGTTATTTAAAGGGAGTGTCATGTTGGAATGGAAGGAACTACTTTGTACTACTGGGAGGGGAACCTGATACGTATTTTAGGATGTAAAACTTGACATTGCGTGCCATCCTTTGTCAAGGAGGGTACCATCTTTTAAAAAATGTATAGACATAAAAGATCTTTATTATATACTTGGAGTTAACATTTATATAAAACCTATTCGTGATGCACTTTTAGTGCTCTATACAAATGTTTCTTAACAGCCCTTATGAACTTTTTTTGCAGAATGAGGTAGGATGATGAGAAATGAGATAGACCAGTAAGAGGAAGGAAGGTCTGGGAGGTGACCAAACAAGGCTGAAAGGCAGATGATAGGATTGTAAGGGGAATGGAGGTGATTGAGGGATGGCTGCCTGTTTGATTCGTAGTGTGCTGTTAGTAAATGGGGTCCTTTCCTTGAAAAGTGTGATCACGCTTGGTAAAATTTTCTGACTGTGGCATCTGTGTAGCAACTTGGCAGCAGGGGGAAAGCATTATAGATTAGAGTTAGATTTCAGAACATTTCTCTTTCGACAAGAATATTCATTTCTGAAAAGATGGTTAAGAATACAGTTTCATATTTTTGCTTTTGGTTGACTTTACACTTTTTTTCTAACATTTTTTTCCTCATTAGTTTAAGGAAACAATTTAAAATGTTAAGAAACAGATTATATAAATAAATTCTATTAAACTTAAAATTACTTAAGATTGCCTTTTTTTGTAGATGAATTTTATGGGATTGAATAAGATAGCATAAATAAAGTAGCTAATACAGAACCTAACGTCTGGTTATTGTGTAATGGTAGCTGTTTGCTATTAGTAGTGAAACTGGTGGTAGTAATATTTAGAAAAAATAAGGATAATTTTTTATGATTTTGGTAATTTCTTGTACTAGAGAAAGCTTGCCAATCAAATATTTATGAATCAGTTTTTATATACACAATTTGCATTAAATAAGGTAGGTGTTTCTACTATAAATCTTTCTGCATAATGGCAATATAAGAAATGTCATATCCTATACTGATTTTTACCCCTAAAATGACATCCGCTGTTTTCTAATTTTAAAGAAGTAGTCTTAGCAAATGTTTGAAATCACCATGATTTTGGTATGAATTTGAAAATATGGTGTTTACTAGCATTGTGGTTCTGTTGCTATCCTTTTATGGAGTCAAAGGAAAAAATTTTGAAAATGCATAATGTATGTTATAACAATATGACTATTTGTTGTGGAGTGTTAAAGGATATTATAAAAATAAAGCTTTTAAGTATGGTTCGTAGAAATTATTAGATCTGTCTCTGAGAACCTGTTAAGTGTGGCTTGCATGCTTCATTTAGGATTTTATTAACAGTTGTATAAGATTGAAGTATAATAGCTTGATATTTATGGTTAAAGAATATCATGGGCCGGGCACAGTAGTTCACGCCTATAATCCTAGCACTTTGGGAGGCCGAGACAGGCAGATCATTTGAGGTCGGGAGTTTGAGACCAGCCTGACCAACATGGAGAAACTCCGTCTCTACTAAAAATACAAAATTAGCTGGGCGTGGTGGTGCGAGCCTGTAATCCCAGCTAGTCGGGAGGCTGAGGCAGGAGAATCACTTGAACCCAGGAGGCAGAGGTTGCAGTGAGCTGAGATCGCACCGTTGCACTCAAGCCTGGGCAACAAGAGCAAGACTTTGTTTCAAAAAAAAGAATATCATGGAAAACTGCTAAATTAAAATACTAAATTTTACGGAAACTGTGGAGCTGCCTCGTTGATAGAATGTCAGGTCTGTTTTTGTTGTCTTCTGCCTGTGTCTCTTGACTTGTAGTTTCTTTTGTCTCAAATCACTCTGCCCTTGTATATACTTTGGTTAGACTGCTTTTGGTGAAGCACTCTCCAACAGAAGAACATAATGTGGTGTCAATTGTGTAGGGATTGCCCAAGCGTTGTCTAGCATTTCTGCTCCCCAGCAGAAGCCATTTTATCCAGCCAGAGTTGCCCTTCACAGTTCTAGCATAGTCTAAACTCATTTTCTCTTTGTTTGTATTCTTTCTCTCCCACCCACTCTGTCTTCCCTGGCAATTCAAGTTAAATTCCATCTCTCTTCTTTGAGTTGCTCCCCTGAAGTAACATTTATGTTTCTTCTGGCATTTTACCTCTAAATTTATCAATAGCATGTTTATTCTGCTGTTCTTAATGTCGTGTGTGTGTGTGTGTGTGTGTGTGTGTGTATGATTTTAGTCTTCTCTTGAATTCATACTATAGAAGATGAGAATTTAGTCTTTCTCCTTTCCCCATTCCTACATTACTCCTAAATTGAATCTTTAATATAAAATCATTTATTTTAGTTTCCAGTGTACATCATAATTTTACCTTTTTTTTCTACTCAAGATCTATAATTCTCAGCACAAAAGGTTGGGTTAAACTGAATAGGACATACTTTTCCTTTGTAAATGTATTTCACATGCTTTAGGATCAAAATGGTAACTGAGGTTTGAAAAGTAATCTAACATAAAACAAAAATTGAGTTATGTCATTAAAATAGAAATAGTCTCTTCACGATTCTTATCTTGATGTTGATAGATGATCTTTTAAACTATTTTATAATTGGGTTAAGATCTTTGATTCTTATAATTACTGGTTTTGTATGGTTATTTATCAGTGTTATTCATTATTGAGTGGTTTGTTCAAGTCTGAGCAATTAGGCTGTTTGTGACCCTTATTTTAGTATGAGTATTTTTTAATAGAAAGCCTACAGTACTTTTGGACTTTGTCCCGTCATGCTGGATTGTGAATTGCAATTCTTGTAGTAGAAATAGCCTCAACACATTTTGAGATCTTAAACGTGCTTCATATATAAAGTAGGAATTTGCACACAGAGGACCCTAGAGGGAACATTGTTAGGCAACATTTCAGGGATAATTATGTACTCTTGAAATTGAGTAGTATTGTTTCTTTAGTGTTAACTGTTATTGAGAATGTAGAAAAATAAATGGACATAGCAGTATATATAATTGAAAACAGTTGGCTAAAAGTATGTCCGTGTTAACTGAGATTTAAAAAAAATAACTACATATATAGGGGGTACTTACCACTAAAAGAGAATTGGGCTGTTGGCTGGTAAATTTTGGGATTTGTCTCTGTGATTTAAAACATCAATTTCAGTGTAGCATGTCATCTCCACACCTTCATTTCTTTTTCTTCTTCTTTTTTTTTTTTTTTTTTTGGCAACAGATTCCTGCTCTGTCACCCAGGCTGGATGCTGGCAGCTCACTGCAACCTCCGCCTCTTGGGTTCAAGCAATTGTCCTGTTTCAGCCTCCTGAGTAGCTGGGATTACAGGTGCATGCCACCACGCCCGGCTAATTTTTGTATTTTAGAATTTAAGCTTTATATCAGAAAATAGTTCACCTCTTTCAAATAACATTTTTCTGCTAATGATTTGTTGTGTTCTTGAATAAATATTTTTGGGCTTTAATTTCACTATTGAAATATCCCACTCAACTAGAATTCTTTAGTGAAAGAAACAAGACATGATGATATCTCTTAACAATATGTGAAAATAGAAAAATTGGGATTGTATATACTTTTACATTTTCAACTTTACCTGCCGCCCTCCATTTACCCCTTCTCTGAGAGCATATACTACTATATATGACTTGAACTATATACTGACTTGAACACGAGTATGCTCAGGTAGTAGAATGAATATGTACTGTCGTGCATTATTCCTTGATCATTTCAAGCATGTTTTGTGGGTTCAAAAAGGTAAGTTACCAAAGGACACTTTAAGAGTGGAAAGGCTCACCCTTTTCCCCAAGCCTTAGAAGCACATGGTGCTAAAAATACACAGTAAAAAATTGATAAAATCATTCAGTACATTTCAAACTAGAGGATTCTTCCTTTGAGGAATATTACACTGGTAAGTTTGAACATGGCTCAGTGTTTGAAGTACAATACAAGGTATGCTCTACAGATGATGCAGAACCAAGAGTTCTGTATTTGTGCTTTGACTTGCTATAAAATTCAATCATTACCTGTTTCAGAACTCTTGTAATTCTTCTGGCTACATCATTGTGTAGTCTTCATTTGAGACATTGGCATCCTGTATATTTGATCTCCTTTAACTGAGGAGGAATGCAGTACCATTTGTAACTCCTTTAAACACGTCAGGCATTTTCAGAATCAGTTGAAGGTACTGAGGGACCAAGTTATAACTGAGGCTAGGGTGATGCCAGGTAAAGGGAGGCAGAGGAACAGGGGCCAGTTGTCCTGACCCACACGATAAATACTCAGAATTCTAAATTTTTAGCTCAAGAATTATGACTTTTTGTACGTGCAGCATTTTCAGGAAGTGATGAACATATGCATTATTACGAGTTTTCCTGATAGATCTGAATTTGCCAACCAATAGCCTGCTCCTCTGAAAATAAATGACAGAAGTTTCAGACTTTATTATAAATCCCATTCTTAATTATGCTCTTAGTGTGCATAATCAAACTGGTCTACTCACCATATGCTATGTTTCTGCTTCTGTGCTTTTCGTTTCTAAACCCTACTGAGTAGGAATGATGTCCACTTTGTTGCGCAGGTTTTTCTTTTTTTTCTCTCTTCCTTGAGACAGTCTTTCTCTGTCTTCCAGGCTGAAGTGCAGTGACGTGATTTTGACTCACTGCAACCTCCATTCCGGGTTCAAGTGATCCTCATGCCTCAGCCTCCTGAGTAGCTGGGCTTATAGGCATGTACCACCACGCCTGGCTAATTTTTGTATTTTTAGTAGAGACGGTTTCGCCAGATGGCCAGGCTGGTCTCAAACTCCTGGCCTCAAGTGATCCACCCAACTTGGCCTCCGAAAGTGCTGGGATTACAGATATGAGCCACCACGCCTGGCCTACACAAGATTAAATGAGATAATAAACGTAAATGACTGAATGAATGACTAGATAAATCTTTGAAAGCCTGTTTCATAAATTTTTCTTGGTTCTGGTAGTACCTTACGCAGTTTTATGAATCAAACCTGTCAACTTGTCAAAATTAAATGATCCTAATTTAGGGATAGTAGTGTGTAACATTTTATTATTCCTCTTTCAAATCATTTGATGTTGTTTACATATATTCAGGTCCTTTGTTCTATAAATCATTCATTAAAAGCAGATGCTGGAACTCCCATAACATTCCCTCCCTTAGACCAAATGTTTTCAGAGGTTTGACTTTGGTCTTATATTCATATGTAGTTGTAAAGAGGCCTTTTGACTATTAGGACCCACTACAAGTGTGGTAGTCCATTTTCAATATTTCACACATAATATGGAGTTCTTTTTTATTTTTTTTCTTTTTATAATTTTAAAAATGTGGATTGCTTCATGAATTTGCATGTCATCGTTGTGCAGGGGCCATGTTAATCTTTTCTGTAGGGTTCCAATTTTTGTGTATATGCTTCTGAAACGAACAAGAGGAAGTTCTAAGTAGTGCCGAGCCAAGTATCTTTAATAGTAAGATGAGAGAGCAACTCTGGGTAATAAAGGAGGCAGCTTAGGTGAAAAGCGACCCAGACAGAAGTGGATCCAGAGTCAGTTATCAGGTGAGGAAAGAAGCAAGTTCCTTACAAACCACCAACACAAACCACCAACAGTTCTATATATTTTTTCTCATTTGGTTGGACATGATTCAACACATGTAGAGACATATTTACTCATTTGCATTTTGCTTTGCTTGCTCCTCACATGTTCCTCATAAGTATACCCCCAAAAGTGAAAGTTTTTCCCCTTCTTAGGCACTTGTCACTTCTGTAGCTTGAAATGAAAAGAGTGATCTAGATAAGCATGTTTGACACGAAGTAAAGAAAATTAGAAAGAATAAGTGGAAAATTGAGAGTAAAATAAGTTGTTATCTCTATATTTAGTTTACTGGCATAGTCTGTCATTGGAAGTAACTAATTATACAAATATTGCCATTTATTCTTTTGTCCTTAGCCCTCTATTTAATGAAGTACTAAAATGTTTCTTTGGAGGGAATTTAATTCTATATCATTCACTTTTTTAAACTTTCATTAATAGCACTTTTTAAAAAAGAATGTATTCATAGATCATCCCCAACATTTAAACAAGTCTATTGTGTATTTTTCTGATTATAAAAGGATTGAATGTATTTATTATTTTTTTGAGACAGAATCTCATTCTGCTGCCCAGGCTAGAGTGCAGTGGCAGGATCACAGCTCACTGCAGCCTCAACTTCCTGGGCTCAGGTGATCCTCCCACCTCAGTCACCTTAGTAACTGGGTCTATAGGCATGTGCCACCATGCCTGGCTAATTTTTGTATTTTTTGTAGAGACAGGGTCTCATTATGTTTTCTGGGATGATCTCAAACTCAAGTGCCTCAGCCTTCCAAAGTGCTGGGATTACAAATGTGTGCCACTGTGCCCAGCCTGAATATATTTATTAAATGTTAGAAAATGTTGAAAACCACATAGGAGTATGTATACAATCTTTTTTTATGCTATATATATTCTTATACATACATTCCTCCAAAGTACTTGGTAATTAGTGAAATCTTTAAATTTTGGCTTTTAAAAATAGTTATTTCTAGATATACTAGAAAAGGACTTCAGCATCCTAAAGTAGTTTACAAAAAGACAAAATTAGCATCATAATGCAAATATAAAACAAATAATTGCCAAACATTTTCATAACTCATTAATTAGTGAGGGAACAGGTATGATGTTAAAAGCAGTTTAAGGAGCATTAGACTAGTTAGGACTTTATAGAAAATTTATAAAAGAATATAAGGATAAGATTGCTGAGTTAGTTACAAATGTGGTTAATGTCCTGAGGAGTACCAAGCTGTAATAGGGGCTCTCTCTTTGTCAGGACAGAAACTGTTTCTACTGTCCACAAATCTACAAATTAATGTAAAACCTCACTAAATTTGTGACCTTTAAAGAACAGTGAAATGTGGATTGTGCAAACTGTGTTCCCTTAAACCAGAAGTTCCTGAACTTTATTGTTTTTATAGTGCCCTAGGAATACCTTGGTATTCCTGTAGGCCAAAAGAAATACCTAACAGTTCTAGTTACTAAGTACAAATAATAAGTATTTATGTACTGATAACTTAGTAACTGTTTCAACAAATAATGCACATACTACAGTGAAACAATAACATTTATTCTTAAATAGCTGCAGTTGCTTGTTAACAGCTTATATATGCCTGTTGAGCACTGCACAACTCAAACCAAAGAATCAGGTTGGAAATCACTACTCTTATTTTCTATCTGCATTGATTTTACTTTGTATCACAGCTACCACCAAAAAACTAGTTTCACAAATATTTGACTTTATTGAAGGTAAGGTAGTACAGTCTAATACTGAAACTGTGAACTTGAGCTAGTAGTTTGCATGTTCTCTGACAAATGTTACTTTGATTTCTTAAAAAATTTAGAATGTCCTATAGTACCCTTGTGAATTTGCTCCGGTGTTCTGGTGTGCTTTGGTACATGGTTTGGGAACCTGAGGGCTAGATGATCCTCAGATGTGCCTTTCTCTCTATATGGCATTGAAAGGACAAGCTGTCCTCCTTTCACCTTATTTCAAACTTTTGAATAAAATTTCTTAAGTATCTTGGGGAACTTCTAATTGCTATAGTTATTTTTGTCAGATTTTTATTCTAAATTGCATGCTGGATGGTGTTAGTCTCACTGATTGTCCAAGTATATTCTCTACTCTGTTTATCCAAACCCTGCCAAGTATATAAAGAAGGTCAGCCCCCTGTGCCCAATTGTTCTCGTTGACTAATTGATCATGCCAGTGTGTTGCACTCAAGTTATAATATAGCACAAGGATGTCCAACCTTTTGGCTTCCCTGGGCCATATTGGAAGAAAAAGAATTGTCTTGGGCCATACATGAAATACACTAGCACTAATGGTAGCTAATGAACTAGAAAAAAACACACATCTCAGATGTTTTAAGAAAGTTTATGAATTTGTGTTGGGCTGCATTCAAAGCTGTTCTGGACCACATGCGGCCCATGGTTTATGGGTTGGACAAGCTTGGTATAGCTTATTCTATAACTTTTGGATCTCAGGACACCTGTTAACAAAATTGAGGACCCCAGAATGCTTTTGTTTATGTGGATTCTTAGCAATATTTATGATAAAATATTCAAATGGAGGAAATTTGGAAGGCTGAGGCTGTTGAATCGCTTGAGCCCAGGAATTCGAGACCAGCCTAGGCAACATGGTAAAACCCTCTCTCCACAAAAAAAAATACCAATATTAGCCGTGGTGGTACACGCTTGTAGTCCCAGCTACTTGGGGAGCTGAGGCAGGAGGATCGCTTGAGCCCACGAGGTCAAGGCTGCAATGAGCCGTGATCACGCCACTGTACTCCAGCCTGGGTGACAGAGACCCTGTCGCAAAAAAATAAAAATAATAAAATGAATAAAAAGGCTGGGTGTGGCAGCCCATGCTCGTAATCTGAGCCCTTTGGGAGGCCAAGGCAGGAGAATCCCTTGAGCCTAGGAGTTCGAGACCAGCCTGAGCAATATAGTGAGACCCCCCCCTCCCCCATCTCTACAAAAGGTTTAAAAAAGTTAGCTGGGCATGGTGGTATGTGCCTGTAGTCCCAGCTACTGGGGAGGCTGAGGTGGGAGGACTGCTTGAGCCTGGGAGATTGAGGCTGCAGTGAGCTGTAATTATTACCACTGCCAGTCTGGGTGACAGAGCGAAGACCGTCTCAAAAAAACCCACCACCACCACCACCAGATAAAACTGAGAAAAGTTGTGTCTGACTTTTAAAATAATAAACCCACTGCATGTTAACATAATTATATTTTAACTAAATTAACTATATTTTAAAACAAAATGTAGTAAGAATGACGGCACTGTTTTTGCAAATTTCTTTAATATCTGGCTTAAGTTAATACAGCTGTGTTGTAGTCTTCTACACTTGGAGAAAGAGTGAAAAAGATAAATAATGGCTTGATGTCATTCTGAAATAGTTTTGACCTGCTGCCTGCTTGGAGTGGAGTTTTATATTCTTTTTTAAATTTTTATTCTTTTTTATTCTTTTTTCTTTTGCTGTAGGATACGTATCGTGAGATTTTATATTCTGAGACAATTTCAAAGTAGATGTGGTTTGTATGCATTTTACTTTTAGGAGGGGCAGGTGAACTTTTATTGTAAAGGACCAGATAATTAGTATTTTTGGCTTTGTGGGGTACATGGGCTCTGTCAAATCTAGTCAGGTCTCACGTTGTACTGAGAAAGCAGCCATAGATGATATGTAAGCAAAGAGGCATAGATTGTCCCAATAAAGCTTTATTTACAAGAAATGGGTGGCAGGATGTAATTTGCCTTGGGGTTATAATTTGCTGAACTCTGCTCTTAAGAGGGCTATTAGTGTTCAGACAAGTTAAGTCATAAGCTGAGAACCACACATCTACAAAGTCTAGGATCTTGGATTTAAATTCGGGCTTTCTAGGTTCATAACCACTATTTTTTCAGTTATTTATTCTGCTTTCACTAATAAAGTTAATGTTTATAAATTATATGTAGAAATGATTATGAATTATAAAGTGTTAAAATAATTTATCTCTTTACAAAATTGCATAGAGGCTGGCATTTAGTATTGCCCAAGAAATGATTGAATGAATGTTTGAGTCTTTATCATAATAATTCGTATGCACAGCAGAGCATTTTAATTGTTTTTCTTCCTTTCTTTTTTCCTTTTTTTTTTTGAGACAGAGTTTTACTCTGTCGCCCAGGCTGGAGTGCAGTGGTGTGATCTCAGCTCACTGCAACCTCTGACTCCCGGGTTCAAGCAATTCTTGTGCTTCAGCCTCCCGAGTAGCAGGGATTACAGTTAGGTGCCACCATGCCCGGCTAATGTTTTGTATTTTTAGTAGAGACCATCTTGGCCAGGCTGGTCTTGAGCTCCTGACCGTAAGTGATCCACACGCCTCGGCCTCCCAAAGTGTTGGGACTACAGGCGTGAGCCACAGTGCCCGGCCAATTATTTTATTAATTTACTAAAATATGTATACCTAAAAAATGTTTTCCTTTCAGTAGATACGCTCTCTGTTTTATCCCATTTGTTATTTGGAATTGAAAATACATGTATATGGTACAAAATTTAGCAGCACAAAACGGTATAGGGTGAGAAAGTAAGTCTTCTGTATCCACTGCCTGGCCACCCAGTTTTTCTTCTAGTGTTAATCCCTATTACCAGTTCATTTCCATCCTTTCAGAGATCAGTCTGTGCATATGTACACAAATGTGTATGTATATATTCCCTTTCTTATACAGATAGTATATCCAGTGGTATACATAACTCTGCCCATTGTTCCATTCCTTTATTTTTACTTAACAGTTACGACATTCAGTCCAAGTATATGTATATACGACTGTCAACTGAAAGCAAGAAGATACTTTATATTCACTGTAAATACTTGTTCTACCTTATTTACTAATTTCCTAATATATTTGTTTTGTTACCTATATTCTATGAGTAGCTCTTCTTACATTAGTTTTTCACAAAGAAAAACAATCTTGCTTTGGCCATTAGTGGGCATGAGTAAAATAACTTTACGAAGTCCTGCCGAGGAACTCAGTATTATTATGAAGATAAGACGTAAGCATTTAAAGCCATTAGAGGTAAGACACTGTTATAATTAGTATCCTGATTTGTTAAATAGATGATAAGAAGTAAAGGTGAAAACAGGTAGATACTGATATGGGCTGTAGTAAAGAAGAGATATTTATGAAGTTAAAGTGGGCTTTGACACGCCTGTAAGGTTTGGATGCCTTGGGGTGGAATCAAGAGGAGGGAAGCAGCAGTAAGACAGACACATGTCACCGTGGTGTCTCAAGGAAAGACTGCACTGACTGGAGAGGAAAGTGCTTGCTTAGCAGCCATGGAAGATAAGAAGAGGTTGCCCTAAAAATAGGACTCCTGAGACCCAGAGAGTAGCAGAGACATTATTTTATGTCCATTTGTGCTCTGCCCTTTGGGCCCAAGATGTATAAAAGATGGTGAATTGCTTTCCCGAATTGGCAGTAATGACTGAAAAATTGGGATAGTTGCTTGTTAGAATTGTGTGATTCCAGGGCTACAGATAAACATGGTTTTGATACTTAAAGATTTAAAAAGTAGCTTTAAAAAACCCTCAAAAACAAGCCTTCTTTTGAGGGCTTAGTTCAGACTTGGCACAATATTATGGTGATTCATACATAACTTCTCCCAATTGCTCTTGACCCCTTGCTTCTGCAGCATTCATCAGTGTGCCTTGGGACTGTTTTTAGTGAGTGCGTTTTGTAGTTTTCGGTTTTTGTTTTGTTTTGTTTGTAAGACAAAGCCTTGCTCTGTCACCCAGGGTGGAGTGCAGTAGTGTGATGATAGCTCACTGCAGCCTCCAGCTCCTGGGCTTGAGCAGTCCTCCTGCCTCAGCCTCCTGAGCAACAGAGACTGCAGGTGTTTGCCACTGTGCCCAGCTAATTTGTGTATTTATTGTAGAGATAGAGTCCTACTATGTTGTCCAGGCCAGTGTTGAATTCCTGGTCTCAAGCAGTCCTCTGTCCTCAGCCTCTCAATGTGCTGGGATTACAGGCATGAGCCACCATGCTTGGCCCCCATTAAGTGCCTTTTGTATTATTTTATTTTGTCCCCTGCCAAGGATTTTAGCACTTAAAATCTTCCGGCTCCTATGGCTCCTGTTAATTTTTTGAGGCTAGAGTGTATCTCTCACTACTGCAATTGAGAAACACCTGAAACCTATTATAGCATATTCTTTATGGTACTATCTGGTGCCACTGTAGCTTCTCTGGATGGATTAAATTACTTGGCATCTTCTTCAAACTTTAAGGGAAGGGGCCAGCAGAAAGGAAGTCTATTTCCTGGAGCTTGCAGGTCTAGATGTGTACTCAAAGACAAATTGAAATGGCAGGATCAAAAGCTACAACGTGAAGGTGTTCAGTAGCACAGCTTCAAGTTGGAAGGAAAAGGAACTATTATTTGTAAGTCAGGACTAGCATTTTTTGAGATACTGTGCTAACAAATGCTTTACATAAATTATTTCCAGTGTTCACTACATACCTGGTGCTTTGTGTTATTTTCTTTGGTTTTACAGCTGAGGAAATGGAGTCCTAGGGAATCATATTACACAGATATAGAAAGTGCTGAGAACACATTTTAAAGGAGAAAGGCAGGACATTTATGCAAACTACTTGTACAGTCTTTATGTCTTGTTATCCCCCACAGTAGCCTTGTGAGATTAAGTGGTAGTAGTAGTGATACTCCTAATTTTAGTTAAAGGAATTGAGATACATGGGGATAAATAACTTGACCAAGGTCACACTGCAAAGGGGCAGCTGCTAGAACAGTCTGATTCCAAGTTTCTTGCACTTAGTCTTAGCAAAGAAATAATAAATACCGTATTTCCCCCAAAAATGAAAAAGGTAAGATATAGTGGTTTAATGTTAAGTGTGAAATATTAAAGAAGAAACAAAAAACAATGGTGATTCTTTTTTTTAGCCTCTGGGTTAGAAAGTTTAATGGCAAACAGTGGAAAAACTATTTGTGGAGACGAGACACTGTAGAGCCTTCTAGGCTTCGAAGAAGATTCCTAATCTTGTTTTTGTTTTAAATGAACCTTGCTTGCACAATGAAGCTCCGGAAGCAGGGTATTTAAATACATATTTGGGAAGAGGAAAATGGTTTCCATCCTTACACATTCTCTGAATTTATATGCAGGGGTCTGCATACTTGCCCAAAGGGGCTAAGCTGGATGCTGTTCTGTCAAGGGCTCCCTTGTGGTAGTCACATGGTCTGTGCCTTCCTCTAGAGCTGTCAAACTGAAAATTTTTAGTATAGTAGGTGTGTCCAATCAATTTGAATCTTAGGGTCAAAAGGATAGAGAACAGGAGTATGGAATAGTGAGGCTTTCTGTCTGCCTCTTGAAGGTTTGCCTGAATATTCAGTGACTGGTGCTTAATAGTAAATTAGAAGATACAATTTGCTTTGGAGGACAGATATATTTCTTTGTAACATTTAGCCAAACTTAGAGTTATGGAAGAAAAAATGTCATTTTTTCCCCTCCTTTATTCATTTTGTCTATTAGGTGACATGAAAGAAAAAGTATTCTTTTAAAACTTAAAAGTTGGGCATATTTTAAATGTTAAAGAAAACTTTGAGTTTTTTATTGTTGTTGTTTTGAGGCAGAGTCTCACTCTGTCACCCAGGCTAGAGTGCAGTGGCAAGATCTTGGCTTATGCAACCTCTGCTTCCTGGGTTCAAGGAATTCTCCTGCCTCAGCCTCCCAAGTAGCTGGGACTACAGACTTGGCACCACCACCCCCGGCTAATTTTTGTGTTTTTAGTAGAGACCGGGTTTTGCCATGTTGGCCAGGTTGGTCTCGAACTCCTGAGCTCAACTGATCCACTTGCCTTGGCGTCCCAAAGTGCTGGGATTACAGGCATGAGCCACCATGCCCAGCCAGACTTCAAGTTTTAATGTTTAACAGTATGTTTTATTTAAGGTATGGGATTGGGGAGAAAACTACAATAGAGAAGTACATATTAATAATAAATCGTGAGAAAACGGCTTTGATAACCACATGACCCTGTTAGCAGTCACATAAAGCTGTGAAGAAAAATGCAGCGATACATCTTATTCTTCTCTGATGCAGGATGAATCTTAAGTTGAAGAGTTCATTTCATGCATTCAGATCCATCATTATTGAGATCAGTAATTGAATTCGTATTTAGAGAAAGAAGGTATGATCCATCACTCATTTAGGAAACAGAAGATAGTATCATCCCTCCTACTAGAGGTGTAATTTATGTGTTTTAGAAGATTTCAAAAATTTAATTACTGACATATGTTTGGAAAGCCTTCTAATAAAGTCACGTCAAGGGCTGAACATGTATTTATTTACCTTCCTCAATAATAGATTTTGGGTTTTCACCAAGTTTATCTTTTATCTGTTCTCTCCTTTTCTTTAGCAAATTAAACATTTCCAGAACTCTGACAGTTTTTTTTTTTGCTATCAATTATTTTGATTACAGAGAAATTAATTTCTACACTCTTTTACATTCATTTAGTTCTTGCTCTTCTTTCAGTGTTTGATGAATGCGCTGAACGATTGAATGAGAGAATAGTAACCTAAGACCAGTAATATAACATTGAGTCCATTGGAATGGTGGCAACAGTGTAGTTTCATTCTTGTTTTCATAAGAGAGCTAGCATGTTGGAATTCAAATAGACTTCCCAAGCTTACAGAGCTAACTGGAGCCAGACTAGAAGGAAGTCTTTTCTGTCCTTTTCTAGTCCAGTAGAAAGAACTTCCTGCTATATTGCATTGCCTTCCATGATTTAAGTATTTTTTTTTAATTAGAGTTTAAAAATTATAAAAATAATACATACCCGTGGAAGAATTAGGCAGTGTAAGAGACTGCACGTTGAGAAACACAAGTCCCATTCTTTACTTTCTGTTTCCCCTTTTCACCAGACATATTCACAATGAATGGTCTCTAATATATTCTTTCAGAATATTCTCACATTTTATCCATATACAAGTAATTTTACTTATAATCTACCATAATATTAAGCAGAATTAAATACTTATAATTTTAATTCAAATTCCTAGTATCCAAGTGTGGACTTTCAAATGAATGCTATTTTTTAACAAACAAACCTAATTTGTTTTGTTACTGGAGTTAGAAGGACTTGTGAGGTAACATTGCCCATCTATAATAAGTAAGAGGTTGAATGATTTGCATAAAGCACCATAGTATTTAATTCACTAAGTGATTCCAGTGCTTGGGTTTCTGTTCTTCCCACGAATCTGTACTGCCTCTCAGTTAATTTTATTGACTTAAAAGGGAACTGTGGGCCTGGCATGGTGGCTTAACAAGGAGTTCGAGATCAGCCTGGCCAACATGGTGAAACCCTGTCTCTACTAAAAATACAAAAATTAGCCGGTCATCGTGGCATGCGCCTGTAGTCCCAGCTACTCAGGAGGTTGAGGCAGGAGAATTGCTTGAACCCGGGAGGCGGAGCTTGCAGTGAGCCAAGATTGCGTCAGTGCACTCCAGCCTGGGTGGCAGAGCGAGACTGCATCTCAAAACAAACAAACAAAAAGGCAAAATAAAAAAACCTGTGTATTGTAAACAGGCTTGTTTCATGTGTATACTAAAGAAGTCTCTTTAGAAAATTCAGTTTGTGAACTAATACATAGCACATAGCAGGCACATGAATATTTGGATTGAAATTAGTCTAATTCTTTACCATTGTTCATCAAGAAAACAAGGGGTTTGGACCAGATCATTTTAAAGGACCTTTCCTACAATAAATGCTTATGACAGTCCGAGATTCAAGCTGTTTTCTCTTTGGACTCAAAAAGCAATTGTGTTCAGTGGCTGGTCCTGACTGTATTTCCCTACAGGCCTGTGTCTACTTGTGTACTGTGTTATTTGGTGAACTATAGTGCCAGGTTTCCTATTAATCCTTTTCTCCAGTTGCTTGTTGCAGTTAAAGGGAAGTTTTGCAAATGTGGGAAGTTGCAAAATAGAGCCAGGATTGTTTAGGCAACATCCAATGTGAATAAAAATCTAATCCCATGCATTTCAAATCAGATGACAACTTCTGTATACTTCAGTGAGCTAATTTATAAGCCCATAGTACTTATACCAGGGTAGTATGGCTGGAAATAGGGATATGGAGCAGAAAGGGAATTTAAGTAGTGGTGCTGATGTTGTAATAGTAGTTTGAAGGAGATAGAGCATGGCCCATATAAAATAATGTTTACTGGCCCAGACTGGATGTAATGTAGTATGCTAATCAGTTATGGTGCATATACATATGTAATGTTTCTGGGAACTCCAAGGTTTTATAAAATTCCTCTAAGTAATGCTTGTTTTGTTTAATCACTAATCATGTAATATGAAGAAAATATTCCTTGAGGTTTAGCACTGTAGTTGAACGTAGTGCATAAAGGGTCTTTAATAAGAGTATCTGCAGAATGAGAAGCCTGCTTGTTCTTTGGATGGCAAATAAAAAAACTTGCTCAGAAAACCATTTAAGCATATAATAAAAACTAGTTCTAGCTTGATTAATATTAAGTCAAATAAGGTGTAGAAGCTGAAAACTTTTTCAGGTTAAATTGCCTGAGATATAAGGAGCTATCTCCAGACTGATTCTGAACACTGAGTTACCACAGTATTGGAGTGCTTTTTACTAGTCTGATTGATTTGAGCTCACTCATGATTCAAAATGACAATAAAAGATGTTTAAAGGATCATTTGAAACATTAAGTGTTAATTGTTACTAGTTTAGAACATTGAAAGGTGCAGAAATAGCCTTATCTGCCCTATAAATTAGAGTAAAATAAAGTAATATTAAATCAGCCTTTAGCTTCGATGGTAGGACCTAGAAAGACTTTATAATACTATCAGTGTTTGCCAATTGAACAGGGCTTGAGGGGAAGGGAGAAAGGGGCAGTTTACTTGATTACTTTGTATTTTCCTTGCCTTTTATTGGCTGATGCAAGGCTTAGATTTTGAGATTGGCCTTTGGGGACAGGGGCAAAATTAATGCTAATATAATGTGTTGAAAGTGTAGATGTCTTCTAAATATGTGTTAATGTAAATAGTATTGGTTCTCCCTGAAAGTTTGTTTTCATAAGAGGACTCCATATTTAGAAGCTAAAACATGTTATGGTTGGGTAATGCCTATTGAGTGATTTGGCCTTATCTGTACTGTGGAAGAGAATGAACTTTAATTCCAAGTTTTGTCATTATTTAGTAATCAGTTTGTAAATATATGACTCATTTTAGAAAGTTTAAGTTTTTAAAAACATTTTAGTTGAATTTAGTCAAACGTCATCTGACTGAACTTAGTTTACATTAAGCCTAAGAAGTGGGCCGGGCGCAGTGGCTCACACCTGTAATCTCTGCACTTTGGGAGGCCGAGGTGGGCGGATCACCTGAGGTTGGGAGTTTGAGACCAGCCTGACCAACATGGAGAAACCCTGTCTCTACTAAAAATACAAAATTAGCTGGGCATGGTGCGCATGCCTGTAGTCCCAGCTACTCGCAAGGCTGAGGCAGGAGAATCACTTGAATTCTGGAGGCGGAGGTTGTGGTGAGCTGAGATTGTGCCATTGCACTCCAGCCTGGGCAACAAGAGTGAAACTCTGTCTCAAACAAAACAAAACAAAAACAACAACAACAAAAGCAAGTGGAGAAAATTATTTATTACTTTAAAACAATTTTATGTGGAATTAATGTTTCACTTGTTTGAAGCACATTTCTTTCTTGAAACACCTTGACAGTGATTATTTCGGTTCATGAAGTTTCATTAGTTTCCAAAATTGAAATAAAGAAGTCATTTATCTTAAAATGTAATGTCTCAAACTACATTGAAAAGTAAAGCCGATACTGAACTGCTGGTGGTGATGTCGTCTTCTCTGTATCCTGGTATTTTTCAGTTTTCTTCAATGAACATTTATTACTTTATTAATTAAAAACACTGATATTTTGAAAATAATAGTAAATTTTATTCTCTTCTGAATCTTTGTGTTAGAGTACACTTGAATATTTTCTTTCAAAAATTAATATAATAAGTTTATAATTGAAATTGAGTGCTAAATACTGATAGGACCAAAATATTAGCTGCCAATTATTTGTAAGATTCATTTAACAATGTTAAGAGAAAATCTAGGCACTCATGCTGGGAAACAGCGATTTTTGAAATAGTATGTTGATGATTTCTTCTAAATTCCTAAAGTGGTAGCATTAATTTGTATCTTTAAAGATTTCTGTGCTATGTAAATGTAATCTAGATTTATTTGTGTACTTTATATGCTGTCTCAATCAAGACCATCTTTAAGGGCCTCTAGGGTGCAGCATGCTTGTATATTATTCTGGGCACTGTGTGGTTTATCATAATTCTCATCATTATGTTAGGTGCTAGGCAAGTGTTTTAGATCCTTAGTGTGGTGCTAAAGAGCCTGAACTTTGAGGCCAGACTGCCTGCGTTCAAATCTTGACTTTGCTGCTTTATACCTTAGAGAAGTAAAAGTTATTTAACCTCTCTGTTTTAGTTCATCTGTAAACGAGAGAATTTAGGATTATGGAGATGAAATGAGTTAATATTAAAAAGTGCTTAGGAGAGTTCCTTGACCTAGTTCATAAGTATCTGCTAATTAAATACCTCATTTAATCCTCCTAACAACCTTGAGAGATAAATGATAGCATTCCCATTTTACAGATGTTAAAAGTAAAGCTCAGAGAGATTATGTGACTTGCTAAAAGGTCAGATAGCTATTAATGTGGATTTGGGATTTAAATTCTGGGCTTTCAGACTCCAAAATGTGTGTTGGGATTAGAGTTAGTTGCCTGTCTTATAATAGGTCCTGCCCTTGGACGTGACCCCTGGCAGTTACTTTATCTATTTTAGCCCTTAATGAATCATGCCAAGAGTGAGAGATATTTACACTTTGTAAAACTTGAATGTAATTATAACTGCATTTTGGTGGTTTCATTAAAAATTTTTAAAAAGTACTACTCTTTATCCAAAATGCTTGGGACCAGGAGTGTTTCAAATTTTGGATTTTTTTGGATTTTGAAATACTTGCAAATGTATCTTGGGAACATGACCCAGGTCTGAACATTCATTTGCATTTCCTATACATCTTATACATGTAGCCTGAAGGTAGTTTTATACAATATTTTTAGTGATTTTTGTGCATGAAACAGTTCAGACTGTTTTGGTAATGACCCATTACGTGAGGTCAAGTATGGAATTTTTCATTCGTGGTGTCATGTTGGTGCTCAAAAAGTTTTGGATTTCGGACTATTTTGGACTTGGAGTGCACTACCTGTATTAAAGAGAAAAGCAATAGACTGGTCATGGTAAATACATCAAATACTATGTTCACAAAATACTACAAATGAACACATTCATTAAACCCTAATCTGTGCAAGTAATTGATAGCTAAAAAGTCGGTACCAAAGAATACTCAGTTTCAACCAGTCTTTACAAGAAACTTTATAAGAAAAGCATTCATCTGCCTAATACTTAAATGCAAAGGAAAGCAAATGGAAAGTACAAATTAGCTCTATTAATGAAGCAAAAATAAATAAAATGAGAAAACCAAGGGTTGGTGATACTTAAAGGTACCCACATACTTACCTACCCATTGTTAATACATGTCAGTAAATCTCATCTTCCTAAACAGTGATATGTAAAGGGAATTGACTAGATAGCATCTACTAGGGAAATAGACAAAAGTTAGAATTGTTCTTAATGGGAAGTGAGTTCAGCCAGCCAAGTCTTGGTTCGACGTATCATCTTTAATAGGGCTGCTCATGATTCTTTTGGCATTACCTTCCATTTCTATTCCTGTTTCTGGCATATAGACTGCTTTTATGGTCTGTTGTGGGGGAGAAGATGTCCACATTGAATGAGATAGAGGCTCTGCGTTCCTTGGGGCATGAGTTTTCTCAGACACTTTAAGGGAGGCAGTGCCTTTATCATTCTCATGGCACTCGGTAATGACGTTAGTGCTGCATTCTCTTGACTACCTTGACTCTTGGATCCAGTTCATTGCTCAGGTTATAACCAGAGTTCTCAAGTTTTGAACCTTAAATGAGGGACATGCACGCGCCCCCCCCCCCCCCCCACATTAAATGTTAAGGGTGGTGCCAGTGGTAGTGTATGGTTGTACACAACAAGAACAGACAGATATTACTACAGGTTAGAATCTTAACAGTTTCAGGGAGAGTACAGATTGGAGTCCTTAAAATATAAATTAAAGGTTCAAATTTAAAACACTGACATTCTGAAAAGCACATGTAGAAAGTCAATTCAAGTTAGTAGGTGGAATTCAGATTTCTTATTCTGAGAATAGCTGTTTCCAATCCTAGGGCAGTAAACAGAGGCAGCAGAGGTCAGAAAGCACATGTATTGGCCAGTTATTCTACCATCCTGTTTCCCACAATCCGTGTCAAGATTTTGCCATCCATACTTCGGTTTGTGCCCAATATTCCTTTAGTTGATCACTTTGGAAATCCTAAACAATATATCAGGAGTGTTTTTATTTAAGAAGTGGTAGTGTTTGATAAATGATAATTAGCAAAATATAGCTCTACAGATCATGTTATCAATAAATTCGTATTTAATTGGCATTTGTTTTAAAAGCTGTTATTAAGAAAACTGTCCTGTTGAAATGAGGCTTGCTGTTGTGGAGATTCTTCTGGCCTGTGTTGTTCACAGTGTGCTTTGTTGTCACATTAGTATTGTCAGCTGTCAGATCCATCTGAGGCTGATTACGGCAGGCACATAGAACTTTCCAGTGCTAGATTCACGAAGAGCCCCTGTACCCTGAAGCTTATGTTAGATAAAGAGGCCAGTATGCTTGCTCATTGTTGGTGCGTTTCCTGTATTTACTCAAATCTATAAGCAGAAATGGGCTTTGGTCTGAGGGTTCATACTGTATTTGTGTCAGCAATTGTGGTATCTAAAAGTGACTTAAGTGAATTAGACTGGTTAAAGTCAAACCCCTTCACATATCATCTTTCTATCTAACACTTTGGATAAGCTAGTGTAATTAAACAGATGAAATAAGTTGCCATGAATAATCTCTTTGTTGTCCTTTATTGAGTCTTGTTGTGTTCCGAACATTTGCTGCAAGCTTTGTATATGTGCTTACTCACAGTTCATCCTTGTTTTCGTTCTGTGAAGTAAGGATTGTTATGTTCATTTTATAAATAAGAATACGCAAGTGTCTGGTGCTTTTAATAGTTACTGGCATAGACAGCCATGCTACAAATCCAAGTTGGTCTGACTCTAAAATCTATGCCTTTCACTCCTACAGCATCATTACTCTAATGAATAACTTTGGGGGGATACTTTGTAAGAAATATTTGTTTCATGCATTTTTGCTTGTTTTGTCAGGTTTATCACAGATGATGATATCCAATGTATAATAAATGTAATAGGGGAGATGAGGCATCTGTTTTTCAGTAACATTTATTGAGATCTAACATCTACCATTTTATTTATTTCATCTTGTATTCTGATTGGAGATCTCCAAACTGTTGTGCAAAAGGTCTGTTAAAGTGCAGGAAGAAGAATATTAGAATCTCTGTATCTCTTGTTTGTTTCCTTTGAAAATTCCAGCTTCGTATATGCTTTATAACGTATATAATACATTAGTCAAATACCATACTTCATTGGTTCTAATATGTCTACAGTTGATGTATTTCTTATATTGAATGAAATACAGAGGTACATGTAGAAAATTAGAAAAATAAATATACAAATATTATGGATGTATTTTTTAATTGATAGGAGTGTATAATAAAAAGTTTTTACATATTTCATTTTCTCTGTTTATAATTCTCTATCTTATAGCTTTTTTTGATCTCTTGTTGATTATTTTTGATTGTGTGTCAGTATATTTCCAGCGTTGCAGGGTTCACTTTGTCCTCCACAGTTATTTCCACTCGCAAAAACATTCATCATCTTCTCATCACCTTCAGTTGTTAAAATCTCTTACTTTGTTGTGGTTGGTTGTACATTTCTTATTTGTAATGCTTTTGTTTGTTAAACTTAATAGAGTCAGTTATTTAAAACTTCATGAAACTAAGCATGAACCTGTCCAACTGTAGAAAATGAAGTAGCAGGTAGTGTTTGAGTGGCTGCATGTGACTGCTTTCACCCTCTGTTGGTAGCTGGTAGAGGTGATGTGCTTTTTCTCTAGAGGTTTTTATTATACAGTTTTGAAAGTTGAAAATTCACAAGTTAGGGGTCCTCTGTATTTTGTTACAGATAAAAACTTTTATGAGATTCTGTAATTAAATATAAAGTTCTTACATTGTTTATAATCATAGTGTTACAGGATTCTCATACTTTGAAAAATTTAACAGTAAAGAAGTATACATTAGATTGGTGCAAAAGTAATTGCGGTTTTTGACATCGAAAATAGATAAAATGCCCACACAATACCTTAAAGTAGCACAATAATGAAGTTTGAGTAGTCTTTAGAAGAACATATGATATTTAACAGCATTTTTCAAGCAAGGCTAAAGATGTGAGTCCAATTTCATTCTCTTAATCCCATGAAAGTAAATCACTCCTTCTTGCTGTTTACCTGTACAAGGTGTGATACAAATGAGTTTTCTTTGCATAGAAAGTAAGTTGTTTTCTTCTCTCACAGGCCACATTAAAGAAGTATCACTCTTTATTTTTGTCTTAGCATCCTCATTGAAAAATATTAATGTTCCTCTCAATGAAAACTATTTACCTTTTTTACTTTTGTGTGTCCAGAGTGCACATGCTTTTCACTGTAGCTGCTCCTCAGTCTTATTATTTAGAAGAAAATGGAACTCTGTGTGTGTGCGCACGTGTGTGTGTATGTGTGTGAGAGAGAGTCAAAGACAAAGACTGAATCTGACTTGATAGCTTTTACAAACGCATTTACAGTCTACCACCTTTGTCCTACTTGTGCATTTACACACAGATTCTGCAGAGTTATGTGCTTGTATAGCTCCTTCTCACACAAGGCAGAGCACTCTACTTAAGCAGAAAAACTACAACTGTTGTACTTTTTCTTTACTGCATTTGTCCAGTGCTACAGTAGAGCAGCTGTCATTGTTTTGCACAGTTCTGCTTTTCTTCCAAAACTGCCTGTGGCAATTTGTACTCGTTCTTTATTACCCAAGGGTTTTGCAAGCAATAAAATAATGTATCTGACTACTTAATGGCCTAATGTGATTCCCTCTTCAGAGAAACAGCAAAGTAGAAGACTTCTTTGATTTTTCCTCTTCGCTGACCATGCAGTATTAGGCCTCTTGGGACATGTCTTTTGAGGTGCTGCCAGAATGCAGTTAGAGATCTTACTGTATTGCAGTCATATTTTCTTCAGAATCTTATAAACTGTTTATAAGTAAAGCTCAGATCTGGTCAGAAGGAATATTAAATGGTCTACATGTAATCTTGCGTTGGAGGGAAATTTACTAATGTGATATTTAATATTTTACATAATTTCTTCAAATTGTCTTCAGATCATATTGTAAAAAATCAGTATGACACTGTGTGGTGAAAGTGAAGTGGTAAAATACTTTTCTTTATTTTTGCCATCTATTTATTATACTCAGCATATATATGCATATGTGTGTGTGTATTATTTTTGCTATCCTCCCAGTCCTTATTTAAGAGCATACCATACATGTAAATATTATTTTCAAACACATATACACACACATACACACTGCATAATGACACCTCAGCCTACTATGGACTGCATATATGACATAGTCCCAAAAGATTGTAGTGCAGCATATGTAGAAACCAGATGTATGGCACTTGATATTGGCATTGCAGATCAAGTAAGAGATATGATTAATATTTAATAATGTTGCTGGGACATTTGATTTTCCCTATAAAATTTTATATAAATAAAAAATATATACCATCTATGTTTGTCTAGGTACACTCTGTGTTGTTTGTACAGCAATGAAATCACCTAGTGATGCTTTTCTTAGAAGGTACTTCC
Organism: Nomascus leucogenys; assembly: GCF_006542625.1. Taxonomy (NCBI): domain Eukaryota; kingdom Metazoa; phylum Chordata; class Mammalia; order Primates; family Hylobatidae; genus Nomascus; species Nomascus leucogenys. The sequence continues at coordinate 83,247,297 of NC_044390.1, read as the reverse complement.
ATTGTTGCTTGACTGTGTGTACATATAGACACATATATTTATTTTAAAGCCGACTATATGCCACACATTGTGCTAGATGCTGGGGATGTAACAGTGGACAAAATGGATGGGGCCTTGTCCTCACACCATTTATAGTTGAGTAGTGCTCTACAATGTGGAGATCGGGTACATAATGGTGTGACGGGTCTCAGTGCTATACCAGTGTCAGATGGAAGAGCTGTAAGGAGAAGCTGCTCTTTTGGCAGTATAGTACCGTAGAAGGCTTAGTTGCTTTGTTGTGTGTTTAAGCAGTCTTCCTTGTCTGCCTTCACCAAAGTAGCTCACTGTTAGACTTGCTGAGTATTAATGAGACCCTGAGAACTCCCTTCTCGAGCTGAGACATCAAGTAAGCTGTTGTCAAAGCTTCTTGCTTTCGGTCATGCTTTCTTCCCCAGGCATCTGGGGCCCCAGATTCCAAATTTTTTAGAAACAGAGAAGCTTAATCAAATTGACCTCTTTTCATAAGAAATAAGTATAGCTGGCCCTCCATATCGGTGGGTTCTGCCTCCAAGGATTCAGCCAACTACAGATTGAAAATATTTTTAAAAAGTACGTCTGTACATACTCGGCTGGCTAAGTCTGAGTATGTACAGACTTTTTTCTTGTAATTATTCCCCCAATAATACAGTCTACTATTTACATAGCATCTACATTGTATTCAGTATTGTAAGTAATTTAGAGATGATTTGAAGTATGCAGGGGGATATGTGTAGGTCATATGCAAATACTAGACTGTTTTTTTTGAGAGGGGGTCTTGTTCTGTCACCCAGGCTGGAGTGCAGTGGCACATTCGTGGCTCACTGCAGACTCAACCTCAAGGTTCAAGTGACCCTCCTACCTCAGCCTCCTGAGTAGCTGAGAATACAGGCATGTGCCACCACACCTGGCTAATTTTTTTTATTTTTTATTTTTTGTGAAGGTTGGGTTTTGCCACATTGCCCAGGCTGGTCTCCAACTCCTAGAGTCAATCCGGCCACCTCACCATCTCAAAGTGCTGGGATTATAGGCACAAACCACTGCGCCCAGCCCAGACCATTTTATATAAGGCACTTAAGCATCTGTGGATTTTGGTATCTATAGGGGGGGCCCTGGAACCAATCCCCCGTAGATACAATGGGATGACTCTACCACTGTTTATATTTTTATGTTAGTAATATCACAACAGTACCATAATGATACTAAGTATTAGAACAATTTTAAAGGTGTGTTTTTTGATAAACAGTTTTTTTCCTTGGAGGTGGTGGGGGTTAAAAAAGGCTTTTGCCTGATGAGTCTTAAGGCTTATAATAACCATTTATCTAGGTCAGTGAGAGTCAGTTTTGGAGGTACATAAAACTAGATTATTAATACTCGAAGGAAATAGTGGCTTAGATATCCAAACAATGCTTTTTGATTTTGTTTGTTTGTTTGTTTGAGACGGGGTCTTGTTCTGTCGCCCAGGCTGAAGTGCAGTGGCACGATCATAGCTCACTGTAGCCTGGATCTCCTGGGTTCAAGGAATCCTCCCACCTCAGCCACCCAAGTGGCTGGGACTAGAGGCACAGGCTACTATGCCCAGCTAATTATTTTTATTTTTATTTTTAGTGGAAATGAGGGCTCCCTATGTTGCCCAAGCTGGTCTTGAACTCCTGAGTTTAAGGGATCCTCTGCACTGGCCCAAAACAATGTTTAATTTTTTTCCTCCCTCAAGCCAGTTATATATGTATTGTCTACTATCAGTACAAAAAAGTGGTCTTCTGGGCTGCCCAGGGGCTAACACAGACCTTGCTATTGTGGATGCGACTGGGTGGGGAAAGAAGACAGAAATGCCCTAAATTGGATATCAGATAGCCAGCTGCTGTGCGAAGGACCTGGGTGGGCATTGCAGAGTAAGATTGTTTTGGGCTGTGCTGAGCCTTCAAGAATGATCTTCAACTTATTTTGAGGAATAAAGTAGACAAAAAGGAGGAAGAGCCAGTATTTTGGAAGAAAGCAGCAAAGACACAAAAGCATCTCCACTTGGGTACAGGACATCTTGCACTCTACAGATTTGATTGGCATAGAGAAAGCAGCTTTCAGCCAAGGTCTGAAGACCTCTGGGACTCCATGTTGTGTGCTGGTCTGTGAGGCCATCTCAGTGAAAAAAGCTTTCACTCCAACCTGAGCCACTTTAGTTTTTTCCCCCTCTGTTTTAAAAATATATTGAGGCTGGGTGAGTTGGTCGGATCACAAGGTCAAGAGATCGAGACCATCCTGGGCAACATGGCGAAACCCTGTCTCTACTAAAAATACAAAAATTAGCTTGGTGTGGTGGCGCATGCCTGTAGTACCAGCTACTCAGGAGGATGAGACAGGAGAATCACTTGAACCCAGGAGGTGGAGGTTGCAGTGAGCCAAGATCGCGCCACTGCACTCCAGCCTGGCAACAGAGCGAGTCTCCATCTCAAAAAAAAAAAAAAAAAAAAAAAAAGCACACACACAGAGAGAGCGAGAGACTATTCATTTCCTGTGAAGGTAATATTGTTCAATAGAAAACCAATAGCGGGAGGTTGAGGTGGGCAGATTGCTTGAGCTCAGGAGTTCGAGACAAGCCTGGCCAACATGGTGAAACACTGTCTCTACCAAAAATACAAACTATTAGCTGGTCTTGGTGATTCATGCGTATGTTCCCAGCTACTCTGTAGGTTGAGGTGGAAGGATCACTTGAGCCTGGGAGGTGGAGGTTGCAGTGAGCTGAGATTGCTCCACTGCACTCCAGCCTGGGTGTCAGAGCAAAACCCCATCTCAAAAAAAACAAAAAACTGCACTACAGGCATGCACCACCACACCCAGAAAAAAGAAAATCAATAGAAGAGAATTGATTCAAGGTATTAATGTTAGCATGTGACTGTAATAGTTTATAATTTGGATTTCGGATTGAATTTTCCTTCCTTTTTTTTTTTTTTTTTTTTTTTTTTGGATGCAGAGTCTCGCTCTTTCTCCCAGGCTGGAGTGTAGCAGCGCGAACTCGGCTTACTGCAAGCTCCACCTCCCGGGTTCACGCCATTCTCCTGCCTCAGCCTCCCGAGTAGCTGGGACTACATGTGCCCGCCACCACGCCCGGCTAATTTTTTGTATTTTTAAGTAGAGATGGGGTTTCACCGTGTTAGCCAGGATGGTCTCGATTTCCTGACCTCGTGATCCGCCTGCCTTGGCCTCCCAAAGTGCTGGGATTACAGGCGTGAGCCACTATGCCTTGGCCTTGAATTTTCCTTTCTGATACGTTTTGTAACATGCTTATTTGAACTGTAAAGTTTAAAATCTATTCCCAAACTCACATAAGGTAATTTGGGATGTGCATTGATGAGGGGATGATTTCATTCTGATTTGTGGTGGAGACTGTAATTAATTTTAGTAACTATCATGTCCTGAAGGTTATCACTTATTTTATCTTATTTTATGTTTCTATATTTATGCGGTAGGCATTATTATCTTACTTTGTAGCATTGAAAACTGAAATACCGAGAAGTTAATTGACTTGAGGCAGCTTATAATAGGTAAGATGTAAACTCAGTTCTGCCTAATTGTATAACCCTCTGACATTGCCTTTCCTAGTGTTGAGAAATTGAGAATTTATTGTATACCTTAAAAATAAGAGATACATATTATTTGTAACTACTCTATATTTAAAAATAAAAATGCATCTGATTTAAATACACAATTTTATAATATGGAATTTTAAAAAAACAGTTAATGAATGTTTATCTTTGAAAATAAATGAGTCTCATGACTTAAAAAAGAAAGTTAAATCTCGTCCTCTACCCACCCAATTGCTTTAAAATAACTTAGAATGTTCTCACTTAAAGATGAGAAAAATAAATAATCTGTAGTCTTACTAAGTTAGTTTCCTGAGACCTCATAGAGAAGCCTTTAACTTAATGATCAGCTTGTTTATTGGCGTGAGTGGAGTCTCAGAGATGGGAGGAGAAGAAGGCAGGAGATAGAAAATAAAAAAAGACACAAATGCCCACATGCCACCATCTCGAGCTTTCAATTTCTCATTTTAAAGATGATGCCATGTATGCGTCATAACTTCCTTCTCATCTTATTGTTTTCACTTCCATTTATCTTTAGTGAATTAATTTGGCAAAAGTCAAAGCTCCGTACAGCAAGTATCGTGTGTGTGTGTGTGTGTGTGTATGTGTGTGTGTGCTTAAGATAATAGTTGAACCTAAAATTTCCTTCCACAATACAGTCTAATAATTGGCATACATACTGTTGCTCTTAACATCTGAGACCTTAAAATATTTCTCCAATTTTTAATACTAAGTGTTTTTAACCCAAAGTAGTACTTTCACTTAATTGTAATGTGAAAAAAATGTATAGAATCATTGTCTCTTGCGAATTTTTAGTTTTGTTGTTTTTTTTTTCTTCCTGGAGTCTCACTCTGTCGCCCAGGCTGGAGTTCAGTGGCATGATCTCGGCTCACTGCAACCTTCACCTCTTGGGTTCAAGCACTTCTCCTGCCTCAGCCTCCCGAGTAGCTGGGACTACAGGCACCCGCCACAGTGTCCAGCTAATTTTTTGTATGCTAATGGAGATGGGGTTTTACCATGTTGCCCAGGTGATCTGACCTTAAGTGATCTGCCTGCCTCAGCCTCCCAAAGTGATAGTATTACAGGCGTGAGTTACCACGCCTGGCCTGTTTTTGTGAATTTTTCAAAATTAACTTTTTTTTTTTTTTTTAATTTGAGGCTTATTAGAAATGTGTCTAATTCAAATAGAGTGGCAACTACTTGAGACAGTTTTAATGATCCAGAGAATGCTTCAGGCCCACAGAATGATTAGAGTGTCCTGGGCAGTGTATTGTGATCCCTCCAGGAGCAATCTTGCGCTTAGTTTGCATTCCTCTCACAGTGTACACAGTCCAGCAGTGAAACTGCATACTGCACCTCTAGTATTACGGAGTTTTTTTGCCCTGCAGTGTAGAAAAGACAAAGATTTTCCTAGCATTTTCTTTAAGGGGTTGTATATCACAATGATTTATGTTTTGTTTCTTATATATTTCAGTTTGTATTATGTAAAAAGTAATAGTGTATAAATCAGATTTAAATAATAATTTACAGCCTTTTTCTCCGTGCCTCCTTTATGTTTTTTACTCTTGATCCATTTTTCTTTTCCATTATTCTTCAAATATTAATTAAATTTAATAATTTATCTAAAAGCATATGTATTTAAAAATATATTTAAAAGCATAAAATACTTTTCAGTGTAAAAGAATTATGTAGGATGGGCGTGGTGGCTCACACCTGTAATCCCAGCACTTCAGGAGGCTGAGGCAGGCAGATCACCTGAGGTCAGGAGTTCGAGACCAGCCTGGCCAGCCTGGTGAAACCCCGTCTCTATTAAAAACACAAAAATTAGCTGGGCATGGTGGCAGGCGTCTGTAATCCCAGCTACTTGGGAGACTGACGCAGGAGAATCACTTGAACCCCGGAGGCGGAGGTTGCAGTGAGCCAAGATCGCACCCACTGCACTCCTGCCAAGGTGGTAAGAGGGAAACTCCTTCTCACCAAAAAAAAAAAAAAAAAAAGTATAATTTTTTACTGGAGGGTTATTGACAGTGAAATCAAGCTTGTTTAAGCAGGCCAGGCATGGTGGCTCATGCCTGTAATCCCAAAACTTTGGGAGGCCTAGGCAGGAGGATAGCTTGAGCCCAGGAGTTCAAGACCAGCCTGAGCAATACAATGAGACCCCATCTCTACAAAAAATGAGCTGGGTGTGTTGGCACATGGCTGTAGTCCCAATCACTTGGGAGGCTTAGGTGGGAGGATTGCTTGAGTCTGGGAAGTTGAGGCTGCAGTGAGCCATGATTGCGTAACTGCACGCCATCCTGGGTGACAAGAGTGAGACCCTGGTCTTAACAAAAACAGAAAAATGTGTTTAAGCAGACTTGTTGTACAGATTGTAAACTTTCATTCCATTAAATCTATTACATATCAATTTATAAATGGAAACCATTATTTTATGTGTTTTTCTTAAGCACAGTATCTTATTGCTTTATTAGTAAAGCGTACATATACTTGTACCATATTTTGACCTCTAATTAACATATTCATATTTTACATATATAGTCATAAGTCAGTCTGCGAAAAGGCATGAAACACTAATGTTTTAGAATACTACTTGAGTGGGGTTGGAGAATATGATAATATAATGCTAAATATAGAAGTCCATAAACCACCGTCTACTGTATTATGCTGTTGTTGTTTTACAGTTGGCTAGACTATTTTTAATTCAGCTTTCCCCATGACTGGTATTCACTTTCTGGGAACACATTATTAAGATTAGCAACTTATCTCTGCAAGAAAGATTTCTCATTGAATCTTTTGATGATCTTCAAAAACGTATTGTGGGAGGTCATATAAATGGTTAAGGTCATAGATTTGTTTATTTTCCATTATGGATAGAGATTACAAAATGATAGGTTTTATTGCCAGTTTATGCTATAGTGTAAGCTATTTTTTACTTCAGATCTCAACTTTTATTTTTTGTATGTATACAGACTCATCAGTACAGTAATTACAAAGTCACCTTCAGAATATATGGGAAAAACTATTTTTGAGCTTTTGAAGTTGAATATTGCTTAGGTTGAAATAAACACATGGAAGCATATTTTTTGTGTCCTTCTTTACTACACAAAGTAGGAAATCACATGAGCTGAGAAGGATGTGTGCCTTAAAAGGAATGGCAAACCTTATCCTGATTTTTAGTCTGATGCATTTCATTTAGAACTTTTAAACAGTAAATCATGGTCACTTTTCACTGTAAGTTTGCTAGCATATTCCTTTTCTTCATCAGGAAGAAAGTATGTTTTATGTCTTTTGATGGTCTATAGTTGAATCCTTGTAGTAATTTAAAAGATTTAAAGAGTTTTCTGTTATACATCTTGCCAGAAATAAGTAAATGAATTTTTCGTGATTTAATCCCTGACTAAATGATAAAGCTATCTCAGTTAATAACACATTGGATCCTAAAATTTTAAATGAAATAATGTATTTTGAACTACTTGGATTCTATTTATAAATTTACTAGATAGCTCAATGATTTAAAATAAGACTTTATTTTGTAAGCACCAGAAGTAAAAAAATAATAATAATCCTAAGTCTCTTTACCAAATTTAGGCATTTTGAATACCAAGTTTTTGAATACCTGAGCACATTTTTTTACCTCTGAGAGTCAACTTTAGTAAGTGAAGGAAACCATCAAATTTTGCCAGATGGAAGTAATGGTATGGAAATAGACTTTAGGGCTGTCTATCTCCATGTGTAAACTGTTTCAGAGACCATAATAATGACCATTAGTCTAAGTTTGGGGTAGATTAAGATTATCTGGTAGGCGATGAGTCACAGCATTTCATAAACAAAACATTACGTCTTTATTTATTAGACCATTGCCTAGAAAATTCTCTCTGGAACCTAAGTGCTGATGACAGAATATTCTGCCATCAGTCAGTCAGAGGGTACCCATCTGTGGATATCATATGGATACTGAACCACCCATAATGCAGCTAATTAGTTCTACCCCAGAAGAAAATAACTAATATGCTAGATAGTTTTGCAGTTTGGTTGCTGGAAATTTGGCATTTTCGCTCTGGCTTACTGCTGATCTTTTTGTTATCCTTTTTGTACCTTTTCATGTGGAATGTGCTTCTGCTGTTCCAGAAGGATTATTAATTGCAATTTCTTTGGGACTCCTGTCTGTCTCACAGGACTTTATTTTATGGGCTTGTGTTCGAGCTACTTGGAATACTCTACTACAGTTATTCCTTCAGGTGTTAGCCAACTTCATTTTCTGTTAAATGACTCTACTACCTTTCTTCAGGGATTCTGCTTCTGATTTAACCTTGTCTCACGCAGTGATACATTTAAATCTTATGAGAGAAAGAGACCATTTTTATTCTTTTACCAGAATGATTTAGGATCTTATGTCAGTTTGGAGAAAATACAATAACCAAGTATGTGTTAAGTAACTGAAGTATATTCCGTATTTTAGTAAACCTTTTGAGGTAGACAAATTAAAGAGGTCTGTTAAGTTTTAAGGAAAGAAAGATCACAAACCACAGCAAAATTTATCTTTTATCTCTAGTAACTCATTTCTCTCTAGGATCATTAAGAGCAATTTGAATTAGAGCCCAAGATAGTAATTTCTATCCTATAATTGTGCAATCACTTAACAGTAGATAAAAATTAATTTCTTAAGGAATCTTGGAGAATATTATATTCACCTGATTACTTCTTGGAGAATTAAGAGAAAACAAATGAAAGTAGATTGTGAGTTTGTCACCAGCAGTAGTTGGAACTAATTCTTGTACTTAATCATGTCTTAACTAAGGTCCTACAAATGTAGACAGCTATTATGAATAAAGAAATTCTATTTATAAATCAGGCCAGGCACAGTGGCTCATGCCTGTAATCCCAGCACTTTGGGAGTTCAGAGCTGGACAGGTTGCTTGAGCCCAGGAGTTCAAGATCAGCCTGGGCAACATGACAAAACCCTGTGCCTGTATTCCCAGCTACCTAGGAGGCTGAGAATCACCTGAGCCCAGGAGGTTGAGGCTGCAGTGAGCCGTGATTGTGCCACTGCACTCTAACCCGACTGAAAGAGTAAGACTTTGTCTCAAAAACAAACAAAAAACAAGAAAAAAAACTTTCTTTATAAATCATTAGAAAATGCATACGTCATTAGGACAAAAATTTTAGTCATTGTGGTGTACTAAAGCCAGATTGTACACTCTCGCTTGTAATCACTGTAGTTTGTTGCTTCCTGTGTCACTCAGAATGTGGCTGGTGGTGAGGGTCCTACCCTAACAAACTTACCTTTGGGCTGCCAGCAGCTCACTAAACCACCCATGAAATCTTGGCTTTTAACCTCTTCTGCTTATGTACTGTGGTTGTCTGCTCGTGGAGCTTATGGATATCATCCTTGGTGTTTAGTGAATCTTATTAAAGTCAGTAACTAAGCTCATTTTGGTGTCGTCATGCATGGCATTTTCTCTCTTTTTTTTTGGAGACGGAGTCTCAGTGTTGCCCAGGCTGGAGTCCAATGGCACAATCTTGGCTCACTGCAACTCCGCCTCCTGGGTTCAAGCGATTCTCGTGCCTGAGCCTCCCCGGTAGCTGGGTTTACAGGCACCCGCTATCAAGCCCGGCTAATTTTTGTACTTTTGTAGAGACAGGGTTTCACTATGTTGGCTAGGCTGGTCTTGAACTCCCGACCTCAGGTGATCCACCCACCTCGGCCCCCCAAAGTGCTGGGATTACAGGCATGAGACACTGCACCTGGCCGGTCATAGCATTTTCTAAAGGCCTTCCCAGCTATGAAATGCATTAGTTCTGTAACTCTTCTTGGTAAGGCCGGTTGAAACCATTGTTAAAATCTTGGTCTTCATAGGAGGGATTGTGTACCATTTAAAGAACTAACTTCTCTTGTGAATGTGCTTTGACTCCTCTGTATCTCTGAAAGTAGGGATCAAAAGTTTACATGTTAATATGCTTTTTCTTCTGAGTTGTACCTATTTTAATTATCCTACTTGCAATGGACTTTCTGAAAACACTCATTCTGTTGGAACTATTTTTTAAATCTTTTTATTGAAATATACGTTTAAGATGTTTGTACATCATAAGTGTTTAGCTTTATCAACTTTTATAAGGTATATACATCCTTATTTCTAGCATTCAGATCAAGAAACAGAATATTACCAACTTCTTAGAAGCACCCCTTTTGCCTCTTTTTAGTCATTTCCCCCTCAAAGGCATCACTATTTCAATATCACTATAGATCAATTTTACAGAGTTTTAAACTTTATTTAGTTAATATCATATACTTTATGCTGAGTTTTGTATCTTATTTCTCTCAGTGTTAAATTTCTGAAATCCATTCGTGTTATGTATAGTTGCAGTTTGTTTTTATTTTTATTTAATCCCTTGCATGTTAATATACCACAATTTATGTATTCTGTGGGTTGATACTGATTTATTATTCCTTTGGGGCTATTATGAGTAATCCTGCTAAGAACATTCTGGCACATATTTTCTATTGGGTATATAAGGCTATTATAGAGTCATGTGCAAAAGAAAAGTACTTAACATGCTTAAGTCATACTCTTGGTGTTCTAAATAGTAGGTACTCAAAGAGGGTATACAGGTAGAGTGGTGGGAAACTTCGGCAGAGTTCTCACTGATTGTTACATGATTGTTACTCGGTTTTTATTCTGAATATATTTTGGTTTTAATCAAGGTATTACACATATTAAACCAAGAGGAAGACATGATGTGTGGGATATGATATTTTCTGGAGTAGGGTTTGGATACCAGAGTATAGAACATGAGAAAATGCAGGAGGAAATGAGGGTAAGACGTACGTGTGTGTGTGTGCGTGTGTGTGTGTGTGTGTGTGTGTGTAATGGTTGTTAAATTACTTTAGTAGAACTGTTTTTCACATGAAATCTTTGGCAGAATTCCCTTTGTGTTGACGTGGAGCAGAGCAGTGAGCATGGGGAACTTGATGGACAATGGGGCATCATTGCATGAGTCTTGGACTTCATGGCTGGCACACAATTTGTAAGCAGCCTTTCTAATGTAAAGAAGTAGATGTGATGAAACACTGGACTTGTAGGCCAAAGACGAGGTTTGATTATCAGCTGGACCTTTGCCTCTGTGACCCTGGGGAAGTTACTTTAACTCCTTGAGCTTGTGGTATCATCTAAAATGGGGATACTAGCATACCTCTAATGAGCTTTATAGAGGTAAAAAGAACTAAAATGAGCTGATTTAAGGTGAAAGTCTTTTGCTAATAGTTACTGAACTATAACCAGTTTTTATCATGCCATTTCAGTTAAGGTTGTAAAGTTCAGAGCTTTGAGAGTGTAGGATCTTTGATTAGTCAGATCTGAAGTATGACTTTGCCCCTTCCGAGTTATGTGACCTTAGGCAAGTGACTTTAGCTCCCTCCCCTTCCTCCCTTCTGCTTCAGAGTAGGGGTAATAATTTAATGCCTACCTCAGGGTTGTTGTGAGAATTTAAGGATATATTTAAAACCCTTAGAATAGTGCCTGGCAAAGTAAACACTCAAATATTAATAACTCTTAGTATTTCCTTTCCTGGTTAGCCTTCCTTTCTAAGCATCCAGTCTCATATTATCCGAATCCTAAAAGTCCTTCAGGCCCAACTTTAGTCCTAACTCCTCCACAGTGCCTCTTGATTCTCTCAGCCAGAATAAAGTCTTCCTAAATTTTATAGACCTAAGCTTTTCTTCTGGTATTTATGTATACCTTCGATTATACTTATTTATGGTCATATTTTACTTTTTCTTCTAGAAGAGTATAAATTCCTTAAGGATAGGGATTATGTTTTATGTTTTACTCATGTTTTTAACTCCCTAATCACTTGTATCTGTGCAATAATTTAGAAGTCATTGAATAAAAAGGAATTTTTTACTTTTTAATAAGAAACTATAATTAGTGCTGTGGTTTTCTTGATTTCTTACATAGTGCATGACACATGGAGAAAATGTTTTCCGTAAATCTTTCAGAAAGACAGATATTTGCATAATAAATGGAATAATGGATTATATATTTTATTTTCTAGAAAATGTCTTAGGCTTATTCAGTGCTTTTGTAAGACGTTACTGATGATGCTTGCCTTACATGACTTACTATTAATACATCGCCCATCAGTTTTACTGAAATGTATTTGACTTTCTCATTTAATCAAAATACATTAAACACTCCATAATTAATGTATGGATTATTCTTGTAAATTCTTCCTTGTTAATTTTTCATACCTGGTTAGCATCTTCTAGGCACCCAGCACCCTGTTGCCTTGCTTCCTCTTCCCAGTCTCTGGGTCTGTCTCAGAGACTGAGTATATAAGCAGTTTGTGCTATTAGCCTAAGCAAAGCAAGATTGGAATGGCTAATTTGTCAAAATGGTGTAATGCAAACCAGAATCTAACACATGATTAGTGATTTTTGTTCATAACTGGCTGACATTTAAGAGTGAATGATGCTTTCCAACTTTTCCCCCACAAAGATCACAATGGATTTAACACTCTTTTAGGATGGCACCAAGACATTTTTCTCAATGGGTTATGAAGAATTAATTTCTACAGTATAGTTCAGTAAAATATTAGAGCAATTTTCTCATTAGTTAATGCTTTTAGGTTCTATCTCCTGCAGAACCAAATAAATTCCTAAAGGCAAAATTGAGATTTTGACCTAGTGAGAGACCCACTTCTAGCAATACAGGGCTCAGCAGCTCTCCCTCACATCCTTTGTATTTTCTAATGACTTTAATCATCGCTTTAGTCTGACCTTTCTTTTTCTCTATCCTGTGTGTAAGGTCATGTCTTCGAGCTAACAAAACATGGGTCACTCCTGGCTTTGAATTCGAATCCTTGCCTCTGAATGACACCTTTGCATTATCCAAGTCATTTAACACTAAGAAACTGTTTTTCTGTTTCTTAGCTGTATAGAATGTTCTTATATAGTTTTATGTGTGTGTGTGTGTGTGTGTGTGTATGTGTGTAGGTAAGTACATAATAAACATTAAATTTCAAAAACAAAGCTGGTTGGCTACCGCTGCTGCTGTTAGAAATGAAGGGCAAGCTAGAATTTGATTGTGGCTTTTTGGCAAGTGTTTTCTTAACATCTCTTTAAATGCTAGAAATTTGGCTATGTTTCATCTTATTCCTTGCCTTCATATCAGTCAGCTTGTCTCCTCAGTGGCTATCTCTGTTCAGTCCAAAATCTGAAATACTCCGAAGTTATAACTTTTTGAGTGCCCACATGATGTCATAAGTGGAAAATTCCATGCTTGACTTCATGAGATGGGTCGCAGTCAAAACTTTGTTTCACAGACAAAATTATTTAAAATGTTGTGCAAAATTACCTTCAGGATTTGTGTGCTTAAGGTGTATATGTAATATAAATGTACATAAGTGAATTTCATATTCAGACTTGGGTCTCATTCCCAATATATCTTATTATGTGTATGCAGATATTCCAAAATGGAAAGAAATTTGAAATCCGATATTCTTCTGGTTCCAAGCATTTTGAATAAAGGATATTCAGCCTGTACTTGGTTGCCATTTATCATTGCTGTTTGCATATGATCTGTAGCCAACATTTACTCCTCAGAGTTTATGTCTAGGCTAATTAGAATTTTTAAATTATGATTTAAAAGGAAACTGCACAGGCTATTTACTCCCCTTATGGAGAGAATAAAACTGTATTTCTAGTTTAAAAATTGTTGAAGTTAAATGTTAATTCATTTCTATTGTTATCAGTATTTTTGAGACAGAGTCTCGCTCTGTCGTCCAGGCTGGAGTGCAGTGGTGGGATCTTGGCGTGAGCCACCATGCCTGGCCTGTTCATTTCTATTATTTTTATTTTTGAAAAATGTTTTATTAAAATGCTATGTAATATTCTTTAACATTTTAATGCTGTGGAAATTGCTTATGGTGTATGAGAATCTATAAACAACCAATTTCCTTAGGATTTGACTTGTAAAATTTGGGCTTCCTAGTTTAGGTATTTTTCCGTATTATGCATACAGTTTTGTACAATATACATTTAAAGATATGTTGTTAAATGTTTGAAAAATGAACATTTATATTTGAAGAATGTAAATTTCTGGGGGTTTTTTGTTGTTTTTCTTGAGATGGAGTCTCACTGTGTTGCCCAGGCTGGAGTGCAGTGGCATGATCTTGGCTCACTGCAACCTCCACCTCCCAGGTTCAAGCAATTCTCCTACCTTAGCCTCCTGAACAGCTGGGATTACTGGCATGTGCCACCACGCCTGGCTGATTTTTTTGTATTTAGTAGAGACGGGGTTTCACCATGTTGGCTAGGTTGGTCGCGAACTCCTGATGTCAGGTGATCCACCCTCCTTGGCCTCCCAAAGTGCTGGGATTACAAGCATGAGCCACTGTGCCCGGCCAATAGATGTAAGTTTCCTTATACACTTAAATTAGAGACTCTTGATACCTATAAGTAGAGCTTGTGTAACCATTTAATTTAAAAAAAGAATTACCATCTTCTAAGTAGGGTGTACTTTTAATTCAGGGGGAGAAGTCTTTAGTTAATTTTACAACTTTTCTATTAGCCGAACTTGGCTTCCTGCCACTGGTTATTAGAGTGTCTCAGTGGTGTTCCTTTTTAGTTTCACATTCAGTAGATACATTTTATTTCTAGAGTTTTAGTATTGATGGTACCTGTTCCATGTGTACACAGAAAAATGTTACTGCATGCACACATGTCCAGTAAAGTTTTGGTGAAATTGTCATTTCAATTTTGAGATTTTGTGTGCCCTCTCACATATTTTCTAAATGTATATACTGTCCTGATCTGCTATGTTGCCGTTATTGGGATAGCTGTGCTATATTTTGTTCCACTAAGGAGTTAATTCAATTCTTAGAGTCATAATTTTAACTTCCATGGAGTTGCATCCTAGAACAATCTAGTTATAAATTATGGTTTTGGACTTTAACAGAACATTTTAACAGGCCAGTATAATGAAAAGTCCTCATGTTATTGGGCTGTTAAATTGAGGCTTAACACAATGTTTGATCCTTCCTAGAACTTTCCATTTATTTTGACTACATTCAAAGGAATGGATCTTACGTTGCAATGTAGTACATACGTGTTTTTGTATCTCTCATTTCTTAAAATAAGTCTGAAATTTTATTTACATTTTCAATTCTATTTAAGAAATATTGGTTGAAATCTATTAAATTGATTTTATGATTCCTGCCATTTGAAAAACTCTTAGAATTGTAGTCCTCAGGTGTTTTTATAATTAGTGTTTACTTCATTTTCTTCCACTATGTGGTATATGAGGCTGAGTGTTCAGTTGGTCCACCTTCCTAAATTGTTTGAATATTTTGGGCAAGATAAAATGTCCATGCATGTTATATTTTTAGGCTCAATACCAATAATGTCAGAACTGTCTGGTTTGAATGTTTGTAAATCCTTAACAAAAAGCATTTCTTCAGAAGTGTAAATTAGAGGTTTTGCCAGTGATTATGAAAAGAAAGTCTTTCCATACTTTGTCTATTTTTTCCTAACTGCAAATGATTCATATATCATTTTTTTCTTTTGCCATGCCAAAATTTTAAGTGCTTCATCTGGAAAAAGGGGTGGTTATAAAAGGTGCAAGAAGTCTACTCAGTATTAAAAAAATTATGTGATACATTTAAGAAGATCCATGCTTATTTGTTGTGGGGGTTTTTGGCTAATAAAAATCTGTAAAGTTGTTTTTATTTAAGTCATTTTAATTTCAAGCCTTTTGGCCTTGGGAAATATGTTCATCCATAATGGTTTATGAGCAGTTATCTCCACCTATGCTTTAATAAGACTGACTTCAAAACCGAGCCTCTTCCAAAAGAGACAGTCACTAATGCCTAAAAATAAAGGTGATTTCAGTTTTGTCTTTGTTTTCATCTGGAACAGAATGCCACTGAAAATAGTAACATTCTGTACATGAGATCATGTTAATACTGTAACCTGTTCCTGTCAGCATATATCTAGTAGAAAGGGCTGGTCTTTGTATGAAAATCAGAGACTTTTGTTTGCTACCAAGGCAAAAGAAGCTGGTCATTTTCACTCTGTTAAAAGTGCAAATGTCTCATTGTAGCATACTTCCTTTGTAGTCATAATTATGCAGGGTCTGATATTGAGACATTAGCTGTTTCCTTGGGAACAAGGTTTAAGTAGAGACAGTACAAGAATATTAGAATATCATTGTCTCTCCTTAAAGTAATATTAAAAACACTGATTTTCACTGCACTCCAGCCTGGGTGATAGAGCGAGACTCCGTCTCAAAAAAAAAAAAAAAAAAAAAAAAAAAAAAAAAAAAAACACTGATTTTAAAAATGGAAATCAATAATGGTAATGGCTGTCTGTAACTTAGGCACTGCCTCACTTTCCAATTGAAAGGTATAAGAAAAAGTAGCAAGTAAAATATTGATAACTTATTAGTCAATTTTTCTGCCCTTAACCCCGAACTCCAAAGAGTTTTTCTGGATATTTTAAAAAAACAAAATTTCATTCTGATTTATGGATAATTTATTTCTTAAGCATTATCAGCTGAAGAAGGTGCCCATATGGTATCACAAGGTATACTTCTTGGTTTGTCTAGTTATAAAATGTATTCTTTGGTTTCTTTTCCATTTTCACTGTCACATTGTAAGTTTCTATCACTTCATTCTGAGCTGTTGCACTAGCCTAATGTTTTGACTCCCCCTTTTATGCATATTGGATAAAGAAAACCCACTTATAAATTAAATGAAAGAAGTGATGTTTCTTTCTCTCAACGAAGTTCTTCAATAAATCTGTAAAACAGCTAGCTTGATGTTTTTGTCTTTTTTTTTTGTTTATTTATGTTTTTGAAGACAGGCTCTTTTTGTGTCACCCAGGCTGGGGTCCAGTGGCAGTCGTGGCTCACTGTTGCCTTGACCTTTTGGATTCAAGCGATGCTCTTACCTCAGCCTCCCAAGTAGCTAGGGCTACCAGCGTGCACTACCAGGCCCGGCCAATTTTTTATTTTTCTTTTTGTAGCAATAGGGTCTTGCTGTTCTTCTCAGTCTGTTCTCAAATGCGTGGCCTCAAGCAATCTCCCCACTTTGGTGTCCCAAAGTGCTGGGATTACAGGCATGAGCCTCTGCACCTGGCCATCTTTTATATTCCTGTGAGATGCCTAACTTGGGTGAAGAGCCTACTTGGCTATCAAGTAAAGGAAGACATTTTCTTTCTTTCTTTCTTTTCCTTTTTTTTTTTTTTTCTTTGAGAGGGAGTCTTACTCTGTCGCCCAGGCTGGAGTGCAGTGGTGTGATCTCAGCTCACTGCAAGCTCTGCCTCCCAGGTTCATGCCATTCTCCTGCCTCAGCCTCCCAAGTAGCTGGGACTACAGGCACCTGCCACCACGCCCAGCTAATTTTTTGTATTTTTACTAGAGACAGGGTTTCACTGTGTTAGCCAAGATGGTCTCAATCTCCTGACCTTGTGATCCGTCTGTCTCGTCCTCCCGAAGTGCAGAGATTACGGGCGTGAGCCACCGCTCCCGGCCTTTTCTTTCTTCTAAAAAACATTTTTAATTACTTGTACACAGATAGAAGTGAGAATGAAATATTACACTGATTTTGCCTGCTACTAAAATTGCACTACAAGAAATTTCCCTTACAAATTGAAGCAAATATCTTTAATTATATTTTTATGTTTTACCACATATATTGTTAAAATGTTCTCATATATGTGAAGTTGGAGTTGTGCTGAGTGAGTAATGAAGGTAACAAAAGACAAAGCCAATAAATATCCAACATTTCTTTTAAATGGCCATTTCTCCTATTATTTTGGGATGTGAAATTAATTTACATCCATTTGGCTTTAGATTTTGTATCAGAGCATTAACTTTTTCTTTTGTGATTTTTTTTTAATGTTTCAATGGATAGGTGTCTTCATATTCCTTATGTTGATAAACATCTTTGTGTTTTTGTTTTTTACACTGGCTATTCAAAATTAGCTGATTCAGCTTTTGAAAATAAAAAAACTCAGCACTCATCAAACAGAACTCCAGTTTCACAAATATCAGAACATTCTTTTTTGTGTGTGTGAGTGACTATAAACCAGCCTACCATATTTTGACTTAGACATGGTATGTTAAAGAGTAGTTACAGAATGATAAGACTGCATTTTAATATTGGCTTTATAAATAAAATGCTAAGCCTGCTTTTTCTTTTTTAAGCATGTCTTTCTCCAGAGTTGGTTTTATGTATTGACTTAGAAATGTCACTTCATGCGTGTAATTTTTATTGATTATCTACAACTTTATTAGGTAGTTGGTAATAAAAGAAATACTTTATTATATAAATATATATATTTATCTGTCTAAAATATGTCTTGTTATTGGTGATTTTGAAAGGCTGGTTAAACATTTTTTGTGAGTTAATAATTTTTATTGCATTAATATTTTTCTTTTCCCATTTTACTTGTAACCTGTCTAAAGATGGCTGCTGATACAATAGTAACTCTGAATTGGATCCTGTTTGGTAATCCTAATGTTTATGATGTTATTTAGTTGAAAATTTGATCTGTTAATGTTGGTCAAATTATGTTAAATGTGAGGTTTATAGCAGAGCATTTTTCACCACATATATACTATTACCAGATATGCTGTGACTCATATTTTATGTCATACCATAGTTTTCAGTACTGACTGTCCATAGATAAAAGAATTAGTTACAAGTCCACAGGGGCTAGTAAAGGAAGAGCTGCTACCAAATCAGAGGCAGTTAAGAAGCACCAAAGACCCCCATGTAGAAGCCGAGTACAGCCTCTGCTAGCAAGAGGATGGGAGGGAATTGTTTAGAGCAGCTCAGATGGGAGCTGAGCATGAGAGAAGGGCAGTTTGTGGATGTGCTGAGGCTTTCATTTGTTGTCTCAGCCCGGGGGCACTCAGTACTATGTAGGCCCAGGATGGGGATGACCAGATTAAAAGCAGAGAAGAGAAAGGAAAGGAACACCAGTGTTCAAAAGGATTTTAGGCATTTTATTATCTTGTTTTGAACATACTCTATACTGAATCCAGAAAGAACATGTAATATTTTCCATCTTTGGATTTACTACCTGAGAAAGTCACTGAAATATAAGGATGCATTTTACCCAAACAAATAAATAGAGAAGGAGGGGCACCCTCTTTTCCTTGCATTTAACTCCTTGGATTTATGTGTGTTTTGTAGTTATCTGTAGGGTCTCTTACTATGCCCTTTTTTACATATACAGTTTGCATACCATTTGACAGACGTAACTAGACAGAGGAGTATGAATGGATCCACCCAAATTTACCCAGCCACCATGAAAATGACACAAGACTCATCCTGTTGACAGTGGCTTGTTAGCTGGTACGACTTCATATTCTAGGGATGAGATGATTTTTGATGATGAGCTTTGGTTCACTTGTTTAATCTTGATTAGTGGTGTTCTGTTCTATTCTGAGGCTTAAAAAAGAAACAGAAGACTTGGGTTCTTTCCAAATGTTTCTTTGATGTGACTTTTCTGGGGATTAGTGAGGATGACAATATTTTTCTACCTGATGATTATTTGTGGGTCATAGTTGTCTACGAGATTCTCAAACACTGTTTCAGCTCACATGCTCAGAAATATTCCTTCAGTGAGATAATCTAGCCAGGCTTTTGAATCTGTCTTTAGATGCTGTCGTGTGTTCTTAGGAGTTAGGATTATCACCTATAGTATGGCCTCTTTTTTCACTCTTCTTCTCACTAATATCACAGAGCTGGTCTTAAACTTTGACCATTTGATTTCTCTGTGTTGGTGTGAAGTGAACACAGAGCTAACATTCACTTGCGTTTTCTTCCGTGTGGAGTTGTTTGAACTGGCAGAGCTCCTGAGTCAGCAATACATTCGGGTTATGCCAAGATACAGACTTCACTTTTTTCAGTGCTCAATCTACATAGAAACTTAATTGGTTAATTTTTTTGAAAACACTTACTTATGGAACATTTGAAAAGTGCTTATGTTGGCTTTGAAATTTCTGAAACTAAATCCTGCATTTGTAATCCATGAGGTGGGCACTAGAATACCAACTTGATTTATTCTTGCGATTAAGATCCAGGAACAAAAAAGAGGACCTCCTTCTCTTGCTGTTGGTTAAAATAAGAGCCAGCATATAGTACAATGGCGTTATTCTTAGTCACATGAACTCTTAATGCTTTCTTGACACATTTGTTTAGAGAAAATATTCTTAAAACATGGACATCTGCTTTATATGCAGTGGTAAGAATCTTTAGACTACACATGAATATTACATTGAATTAACCCTATTAATTAGGCTTCTGAGTTGTTCTAGGAAAGGACTCAGCTTTGTGGCAAAGTGCCAAACACATGCCAGTTTGAATAAAATACATGCCTTTCTATTACTTTTCCCCTTCCCCACTGTTTGAGCATCATCAAGTCATTTGCTTTAGGTTGGGATGGAGAAGAATCTGCCAGTGCATAGGGGTATGGATTGAGCTGAGTGGCTTTATTCCTGGGTATCTATTTATACATAGTCAAAATAAATAGATACGTGCATGCACACATACTATGAAAAGCCAGATGAAGAGTATACTCTTGGTTCCCAGTTTAACTTGCCTGCTTTTATTAAGAAAAATGTGACACATGTGCTGATTATGCTAACATGTTTTAGAGCATGTTTTACTTTTTGTATTAGATTTCTCTGATAATGCATTTCTTTTTCTGTTACTAAACATGATTAATGTACCACATAGTGTTAACTGTGCTCTTTCCCCCAAAGACATCAAATGGGAGGCAGCATGTAGAAGCTAAATTATTCGGAGAGGAGTCAGTGATTGATTTAAATATAAAAGGATTAATTGGTCCCTGAACCAGACTATTAAACTGTACTGTGATCTTGACTGAAAGTGGAAAAATTACAAGTGCATTGCGTAGAATAAATTAATACATTTTTCATGGCTTTAATCCTTTTTTTTCTGTATTGCTTATTGTGGTTTTATGTACTGTACTCTATTGTATGCTTAATTGATTCAGAAGGGATTCAGAGTATCATGATTAAACGGGAGAGAGGGATAGAACCATTCCTGAGGTTTAAGGTGGTACAGTTCTTCTTCCAGGATAGCTGAATGTATCTCCACAGAATGAGTATTTCTTGGAACTCTTACCAGTGATGACCCCAGGCTCAGAAAGAAGTTAAATGTTACTGAATAAAAAAATTAAAAGTTTACGTTCTGTGAGGGCTTTGTTCAACATGAACATCGGCTAACGGCGGGTAAATATAGCCCTTTATCCTTGAAAGAATTGAACTGAGACTTCAGTTCTTGAGGGTAAACAGTGTAATGGCACCATACCCAGATAAAATTTCCTTCTTTTTATAATTATTTCTATTCAAACAATACTGATTTTTCTAATTCCACCTCATAGGCTAATACTTCAGTCAGACAGGATGCTGGGTTTTTTTTTACGCTATATCAGCCTCATCTGTCCTTTCCAGGGAGAAGAAATGTGTGTTTATTCACCTCTGTTATATTGCTGCTTTTATAAACAAAATGTAAATCATGTAAGTTCTGCTTTCAAATAGAACTCCCGGTAATAAAAAAGCAGAAAAGTTTGATTCAGGGGGCTGATTTAAGAATTCATGTATATGTGGCTTTACTAGTAATATAAATTTCAAGTTTTAGAATGGTGCCTTCAAGATATTTCTCTTTACTTTGTCTCACCACATCTCATCTTTCCCTTATAATTTGATGTGCCTTCCCTTCCATTATTCTATCTGCTTCTGAGTAATCAGTCTGTATGGGATATTTTAAAACATGCACAGCTTATCTGAGAATTGAGATACAGAATCATCAGAATCATAGGACTGAAGGTGCCATTAAAGGCATCCTGCCCCTCCTCCCTTCCAACACTCAAGTTTCCTTCATTACACTTTCAGGGATAGCCAGGATGGTACCTTTCTTGTAAGGCTGTTTATTCTTTAAATAACCCAGTTAGAAAGCTAGTCTTTATATTGAGTTGAAGTCTATTTTCTGCAGTGTCTGCATCAGTGGTACTTGGCTGGTGTGCCTGAACCCTCTGGTATACTATGAAGTATTGACCAGTCTGTTGCCACATTTTGATTAATTTTTAAAATTTATATTTACCATTATTGGAGGAGGGCAATTACTCTTCTAACAATAGTTTTAAAATACGATGCTGAGTAAAATAGGTTTCATGGCACGGTGTACTTGAGTATAACCTGTGCACTGAAAAATCGTTTTTATCTCTCTCCTGAGTTGTCTCCTCTGGGCTAAATTTCTCCATTTCTTTCAGTTGTCATGTTGGGTGGCTTTAAGTTCTTTTGGTCACTCTCCTTTGGATATGGTTTGTTTGTTTTGAGACAGAGTCTCGCTCTGTCACCCAGGTCGGAGTGCAATGGCACAATCTTGGCTCACTGCAACCTCCGCCTCTCGGGTTCAGGCGATTCTCCTGCCTCAGGCTCCCGAGTAGCTGGGACTACAGGTTCTTGCCACCACACCCAGCTAATTTTTGGTATTTTTAGTAGAGACGGAGTTTCACTATGTTAGCCAGGATGGTCTTGATCTCCTGACCTTATGATCCACCCGCCTCGGTCTCCTAAAGTGCTGGGATTACAGGCATGAGCCACCACGCCCAGCCTTGCATGTGTTTTACTTTATACAAAGTCCTTTTCAAGTGTGGTATTCAGAATTAAACTGAACATTCCAAGCATGGTCCAGTTAGCACAGAGCTGCAGTAGAACAGATCTCTTCGGGCCTGTATTAGTCCATTTTCGCACTGCTGTAAAGAACTACCTGAGACTTGGTAATTTATAAAAAAAATAGGTTTAATTGACTCACGGTTCAGCATGACAGAGGAGTCCTCAGGAGACTTACAATCGTGGTAGAAGGCGAAGGGGAAGCAAGGCACATCTTTCCACTGCAAAGCAGGGGAGAGAGACACATACTCATCAAACAGCCAGATCTCCTGAGAACTAACTCATGAGAACAGCAAGAGGGATGTCCACCACCAAGGTCCAGTCACCTCCTACCTGGCCCCTCCCTCAACACATGAGAATTACAATTTGAGATGAGATTTGGGTGGGGACACAGAGCTAAACCATATCTGGTCCCTTGTTTTTAATTAGTGATTTTAGCATTTTCTGCCCCAGCCTGTCTGATGTATGGAGCACGTGTTCATTAGTAACACTGGCTCCCTACACCTATAGTTTTTAGGGGAAATGGGCTTGAGAAGCACTTTCCCATGGGGTTCTCATTACTATCCCTCTAGTACTAATTCTGTAGATTCTCTACATCTAGGTCAATTGATGCATCGTATGAGTACTTTTGCTTGATTTGCCAATCACATGTAGTTGCCTCCTGTTATCAGTTAAAATTCCCTTTCATTGTTTTTTTTTTTGTTTTTTTGTTTTTTTGTTTTTTTTTTTTGAGGACTCCTAAACATATACAAGCTATAGTGGAATTTTAGGCCAACTCTATATGCTGTATACTATTCCACTGTGTGACTATACCCTAATTTATTTATCCATTGTAGAATGGATTCATGGGAGTTTGAGTAGTTTCCAGTTCTGATATGAGTTTAAAATCAGGAAATAAGTCCGTCTGAGTCCTTCAGCGGGAAAGTGGTAGATCTGATGGAGTCTTTTATTTTTTGAGTAAATGACCTGGCTGATCCAAAGAAAAGCAATGACTACTGAATTCCTATGCCACTTTTATTAGCATTATGAAAGGAGAAACTTAAAGTGGAAATCTCTGAATTTCATGTAAAATAGATTGTGTGATTATTTCATTTATTGTTAGTTACTATTCAGGTTGTGATATTAATCAGATTTTGTAGTTGTGATTACTAATTAGGAAATCCTGTATTCAAATGATAATTTGGTTCAAATAGTATCTTATAACTTCATTATTTGTTTTCAGTGAATTTTCTTACTAAGTGAATTCTAACTTTTTAAAAGGAGAAAATATGAATAGATTAGTTTGATTCAGCTAATAAATGCATTAAACTGCCGTCGGAAGTGTGTGTATGCATGAGGTTGAAGGGGAAGCTTCTGTTACTAAAATGAACAAAAAATAAGGGAAAAAACACCACTATTTTCTTTTTTCTCTTTACCTATTGGGAGACATATGACTGAGAGCTATGTGTCATGTACTAGCTAATAGAAAACGTTGTGGCATTTGTTTTCTCCCATCCCCCTTAAAAGAAGCTGATGGCAGTAGGGCACTGGTTGAGCCGTGTCACTTTCTGTGCGTCTGCAGTCTGTCAGACTCACACCTGGGTGCTCTCACTCACCCGATTGCCTTTAAATACCATCTGTAAGGGATATCTCCAAAATGGTGGTATCTCACCCCGACATCTTTCCTCAGTTCCGTACTAACTAATATGTCTTAGCGCCTTCATGATGTCTGTGCTTGAGTGTCATGTCAGCCCTGTTTCTAAAGTACATCATGCTTTTTTCATCTCCACTGCTACCCCCTCATATAAGCCAAGCTTTTCTCTCACCTGGGCTGCCGTCATAGCCTTCTAGCTGTCATCTCTGCCTCTCCCTTTAACTCCTTCGTAATGAATTGCAGCTAAAGTGATCTTCTCAAAATATAAATGAAACCATGGTAATGTCCTTGCCTTAAATCCTCTAGGGGCTTATCAATGTATTTAGAATTATCAGATTTATGTTAGGGATAGAGGACAGTGCAGATGGTTGAAGGCCATACTGTGTTTTGATGAAAGAAAAAGAAAACCTGCTTCTGGTGTAGCTCTGTGGCATGGGAAGAGTGTGGAAGACAAATATTTGCTGATCACAGCATTCTACCAAATAAGCATTAGCTCCAATTTTATTTCTCTTTTGTTGGGAAATTGGGGCCTTCTTTGAGTACTAGTGAGTAAGACATTTTGCGACAGTGCTGAGTATGAAAGGCCCTGGTCTCTGGAAGGCTAATGCCAAATGTTGGAAGGCCTTTAAAGAAGATGCCAAGCCACAGTGAGTGCCAGCTGCTAGCTCTGAAATAGTGATCTCAAAAGGTAGATTTCTTTTGTGCCATATTTGTGCTAGGCAGTGCCTTTAAAAATATAACTAGAACCATTACGGTGAATAGACACAGAAAATAATTTTATGTTATACAGTAGTTATATGTACTAGCTTCCTTTAAATAAATATTATAGCTTTATCAGTTTTTTAGACAGAATTGGAGTGTGGGGGGAAGAATATGAACATGGGTCCTTCCCTTCTCTTTTTCCTGCCTCATCTCGTTAGAGAAGTATTTAAGGTAGTTTTCATCTAGTAAATTTAACGAGGCGGGAAAAAAATAGATGAGGAAATACAGATAGAGGAAAAAATAAGGATGGATGGAAAGTGCAATAATAGATTATGGGGAAATAACATTCTATAAGAAAGGCTGCATACCTAACACCAGTACTCGTTAGCAGGTTTTCCTTTTTTTTTTTTTTTTTTTTGCCGTTTGACCGCGTAGGTAAAGTCCTGCTTGCTGCCGTTCACCTGATGAAGGGCAGCATGTTGGAACTTCCGTCTGTTTCACACTCTTTTGGCAGGTCATTTCTCCCACCGTGAGCCAGGCTTGAGAATCTAGGCAGATGTCAGAGGTCTGTCCCTATGTTTCTTTCAAGCTGGCAAGAATTCCACCATGACTGCCACTTGCTCCCCCATGAGTGTCAGAATCTGTCATAATGGTTGGATGTTTTTGTAAAACATAAACATTCCTGATTTTAAGGTGTACAGTGAGACATATTTTGTAATTTGGGAAGGTACACCATTTCAGTTTAGCAATAGGGAGCTATGGAGTTAGGCAGGGAGTCAATAGGATATGTGCAGTCTTGGCAGTATTTCAGTGTCAGTTGATCCTTGATTGTTCATAGTGATATATAATGCCTTCGGATTTAATGAGAAAAACAGTAAAAAAATTTATGTGGTTCCTCATCATCCCCCATGTCTTATACCTTGCTTGTCCCTATCTTTAAAGTAACCTCCAAAACAGATGAAAGGTTTTATATTTAAAAAAAAGAATTCCAAGCATGTCTTAAAGTAAGCAATAAAAATACTTTGGTGGTTACAGTTTACCTAATATAAATACCACTTTAATCTGTGTGTCCTGTCAGACACACTCCCCATTGAATTCTCAAAGTGCTGTCCAGAGACTGTGACTAGATAATCTGGCTAGTTTAGTAACCTCAGGAGAGATTTTAGTAAGATGACTTTCATAATCCTCAAATCTTACGTATGTTGGCTTCTGGTTTTTTCAAGCATGCGTCACTGACTAGAACAGCTCTTATATCTATTTTGGCATCTTGAAAATTATATTAGTTTTTACTACCGGGATGAGACCCCTCAGACTCTTCCAGTCTTTGAATTAAGGACATATTGAGTCACGGCCTCTTCACTGTCACTTGCTCTTAATAAGTGATGTACCCAAGGAGGATTAAGTCCCGTAGGCCAGTAGAGCACCATTTTTTCATTAACACAAAGTGTGCTGCTTCTCTGATACCACTACGGTGCCAGGAATGGTACCCTACGGTCTGGAAGAATTTATAATGCACTACCCAAGTGCCAAACTTACTGCCAGAGAACAACTTAGAATTGAGGATAGAAGGGTGGAAAACAGCAACCATGGGGCTTGCTAACTTTGCTCTTATACAGATTGAGTATCTGAAATGCTTGGGACCAGAACGTTTTGGATTTCAGATGTCCTTGGATTTCAGAATATCTGGATATACAAAATGAGTTAGCTTGGGGATGGAACCCAAGTCTAAATGTGCAGTTCATTTGTTTCATATATACCTTGTACATACAGCCTGAAGGTTATATTATACAATATTTAAAAAATATTTTTGTGCATAAAACAAAGTTTTGACTGCATTTTGACTGTGACCTGTCACATGAGGTCATGTGTGGAGTTTTCTCCTTGTGGTATCATGTAGGTACTCATAAAATTTTGAATTTTGGGACATTTCTGATTTTTGGATTAGGGATGCTCAATATGTGTTTGTGTAGGTGTAGGTGTAGGTAGAATGTTCCATGAGTCGCTTTTGTATTGTAATAATGTACTTGGTAACTTTTTCTCAGAAGGGTAATTATTCATAGAACTGTAATGGTAATTTAGTAGTTATAATACAAGTACTATGCCTCATTTTAGAAAATTATGTGCAATTAACTTTCCTGGACGTTTTCATTGCCTTGTAATCAGGTTTAACTTATAATTGAAAGAGAAGATATATGAAATAGTAAGAGCACCTCAGAGCTTCACAAAATAATTTAATCAAGTCTCATTATGTGGATACTATAATGCCACTGTCTTTTGAAAAGGAGGTAAAAGTTAAGGCCTGTCCGATAAGAGAAAGCTCAGTATACCTGCAAGCAAAGGACCTCAGTGTAGTCTTTGTGAGTGGTGCCAAAGTAAACTACATTTTTAAGGAGAGTAAGTGGTAAAGTGATATTAGCAAAATATTCCCAAATAAGGATCTATATATTGAGGCAAATTGCTTCTGGCAAGAGGCTTGATTAATGGCAGCTATGAAAATTTTAATAGATAAGTTCATACCACAGAAAGCATTTAGATACAATTATCTGAATGCATTTTGCATTGAGAATCTGTTATCAAAACACTTTTACACCGTGAAAAGAACAGGAGTTTATTAACATTCATAATACATTTTGAAAGCACATGTAATAGTTGCATTCTAAAACTCAACGTGAGAAGTAAAAATATCTTTTTAGAGGATTTAGAATAGTGTAAGAGAATAAAATGATCTGGAACACTAGTCTCTTCTTTTGCATTTATACAAGTCCTTTCCCAACTGCCCCAGTTGTAACCCACACCAACCCCTTGTGTTTCTTAAGTAAAAGTCTTAAAAAATACTTTTTTTAATAGCTAGACATATTATTTTCTCCTATTGAGAAACTTCTTTCAGCTTTAAAAATCTTCACTGTGTATATCAATTGTTCTTGTTCTTCTCGTAATGAAACTTTCTAAAGAAAAGTAATTTAATTTTTGGTTATGACTGAAACCGCATTCATCTATCCGGTGAATATTAGGTTTTGTGTGCCATGCAGTATGCTAGTTGCTGGGGATTCAGAGGGCAGGGGACGGACATGGTTTCTACCCTCATGGAGCTCACATTATGGTGAGGCAGACCATCAAAATAAATGAAATATTAATAGTTGTAAATTATGACAAGCCCTGTGAAGGAAGCAAATTGGGCAATGGAAGCATTGGACATATAAATTAAAGTAGTGAGAGATGAAGTTGGAAGGATAGAGTGAAAACAAATTTCTTTCCCTATTAGAACATAGTTTTTGGCTGGGTGTGGTGGCTCATGTCTGTAATCCCAGCACTTTGGGAGGCTGAGGTAGGTGGGTCCTTCGAGGTGATCCTGGGCAACGTAGCGAAACCCAGTCTCTACCAAAAATATAAAAATTAGCTGGGTGTGGTGGCGTGTGCCTGGGGTCCCCGCTACTCGGGAGGCATAGGTGGGAGCATCGCTGGATCTTGAGAGGTCGAGGCTGCAGTGAGTCATGATCGTGCCACTGCATTCCAGCCTGAGTGACAGAACAAGACCCTGTCTCTAAATTAATTAATTAATTAATAAGAATATAGTTTTAGTGTTACTTACTGGACCTTGAGAATATAGAATTTTAGCTTACAAAATATATAGCTTAAGTGAGTTATATGATACTTAATAAATGATAGGAAAATGTATCCTGCTACCTCTTGCCTTGCTCCATGAGTTGCAGCCATTCTTTATAGAAATTGTAAAGATTGCATAGTGTACAAACAGTATAAGATACAGCATTATAATTATATATTGAGGGATTTATTGTTGTTGTTTTTAGTGATTTGTTATTAAAGTACAAAATTTTGGCTGAGGTGTCCTACCAGAATTTTTCCCCCTTTATATTTCTGCCTCTTTTAAAGTCTTCGGGCTCTTGCTGTGCATGCCAGTGAGTACCGTAGTGCCACGCTTGTATATTTTTATTACTTTTGAAGGTTTTTATGTAGTTTGCTCAGGAAACTGTAAAATACCTAAGCACTATCTGCTCTTATTTATGTATACATCCCTAAATCTAGCACAGTGTCTGGCACAAAGATAGGTGTGCTTAGTGAATGTTTGTTCTGTGAGTTTCTCTGCTTTTTGTTTTGTTTTGTTTTTGTTTTTGAGACAGTCTCGCTTTTTTGTTCAGGCTGGAGTGCAGTGGCGCAATCTCGGCTCACTGCACCTCTGCCTCCCAGGTTCAAGCGATTCTTCTGCCTCAGCCTTGTGAGTATCTGGGATTACAGGCTGCGCCACCACGCCTGGCTAATTTTTGTATTTTTAGTAGAGACAGGGTTACACCATGTTGGCCAGGCTGGTCTTGAACTCCCAACCTCAGGTGACCTACCCACCTTGGCCTCCCAAAGTTCTGGGATTACAGGCGTGACCCAGCCTGAGTTTCTCTGATAGTATGGGTGCCCAGTGAGAGGTGAGTACTTTTGGTAGCAGAGAAGAAAGAGATCTCCGTGGGAAGAGGTAATATGAGAAGACTGTATGGAGGAAGTGGAAGGGATGTCTGACTGCTATGCTAGTCGCCTTTCTAGCCCAGAGAATATAGGCTACCTTGGGCTACAAAGAGAGTCAACACTGTATTATTCTCCATAGCTGTCAGGAATGTGCCTCATGCAGGCTCCCTTCAGAAGAATGCTTAGATTATTCTCAAGGCTAATGATGTGTATCCCCTGGTATATTCCTCGCTGGACTATCAGAGCTTTACGTTTGTGTTCTTCTGCATCTCATGACTCAGAATTCTAGGCTTTATTTATTTCTGAGTCTTCTAGTAAAATGCCAGAAAATTTTAGGGAAATGTTATAATGTATCAGAAACTCTAATGTAGCAGCTACCTATGGCAAGCACCATGCTAAGTAAGTACTGGGGTCCAAAATGATAGGTAAGATATGATTCCTATCCTCACAAAATTTAGTAAGATGGGCTAAACATAAACTTATAAAAATCGAAGTGCCGCGATTGAGGTATACACAGAGATGTATCAGAGCATTTTAGTCTGTTCTGGGGCTTTAAAGGTAATTTCATGGAAAAGATAAATAGGGGTTAGATGAACAATAGGAGAAGTTTATTCTAAGCAAAACATCAGCGCAAGCAAAACTGTAGAGATATGAACCAGAGTGGCACTCACAGAGAGCGTTCAGTCTTGAAGTAGTTTGACTGTTTGAGTGAGGCTGGAGAAGTAGCTCATAGAGTGATTGTGTACCAGTGCTAATATTGAATGTTTCCGTTTTACACTAATTGCCAGGAGGGAATAGGTTTATGTTGTGTTTAGCTATTCAGCACTTAAGCAGTAGATGGGCTTTCTCTAACACAGTTTCCTGTTATATATATAAAAGGAATATATGTACACACATACACACACACACTCATGATTCATACTTTAGAGAACCAAAAATATGTTATTTTAAATCCTGATATCTAGGGAAGCTTCAAGGTGAAGTGTAGGAGTGAGGATCTTGTACTACTCACAAACTGACATGACCATATTTACCCAGAGGTACTTTGAAACAGTATATTTTGATGGTCTTTTTCTTTCTTTAATTCTGGAAGAAATAGATCTTTGAAGCTTGGAATAAAGAGTTAGAAATATCTGGTGAAACATTTGGAGACATACTTGTAATACATGTGAAATACGAAAATAAGGCAGCCAGTGAAAAGGGTTTTTAACTTGAATAAACTTCCCTAAGTCATGTAATGTACTTGAATTAAGAAGGTTTTATTTTGAAAATAGTTTAATAATTTTTATAGTGGTTTCCTGTCTTATCAATAGTGTTTGTGTAGGGCACTTAAAATGATGTTCTTGTGAACGAATTTCGGGTATAAGCCCATGTGTTTATTAGTCAGAAATATTCTAGTATTTGTTTTACTTACTTTTATTCCTCAAAATTTACACGTTGATTTTTAAAAATGAAAAAGGTGGCAAGTGTAAAGCTATGGAACAAACCTCTTAAAGTCCTTAAGATGAATGCTTTCCAGTGCTGTAATTATATTCTTGAATGTGATTTTTTTAAAAAAACAAAACCCAATCAGACTCATACACCACAGTCCCAAGTAGATCCCAGAAACCCTTTTTCTACCCCATCATCTTCTCCCGCTCTTCCTCTTCTTCACTTCCTTCTCCCCGCCACCCTTTCCGATATTCTACTTCCTCTCTGCTCTACCATCATTTCCTCTCCCCATCCGTCTTCTTTTCCTTTCTCCTTGTCTCCTCTCCTCCTTCCTGTCACTCTCAGCCTCATCTCCCTTTGTTTCCAGTATCTATAGAAAGAACATAATATAGAGAGAGCCTTATAGTTCGCAAATTGTTTTTAGGTCCACAGAGCCCCCTGAGCACTGTGGTTAGTGTATCAGTGTGATGAGTGCTATTGGAAAAAAAATAGGGAAGAGACCCATGGCGGGTGTAACTTTAAATTTTGTGGGGAAGAACAGTCTTGATGAGGTGGTGGCATTTAAGGAAAACTTGTAAGAAGTAAAGAGAGGAGCCGTGTTGATATCTGAAAGGAAGAGAATTCTAGGCACAGGGAACAGTAATTTCAAATTGTGATTGTTTGAATAATAGCTTATTAGGCTGGAATGAAGAGAAGAAAGGGGAGAGAGCAATAGGCAATTTGGTTAGAAGGGTAACTGGGGCTGGGTGTTGGGGAATACTGGGCCATTGGAGGGTTGATTTCTGAGTTTCCTGTTCTGTTCCATTGGCCTCTTTGTCCTTGAGTCATTATTATCCTGTTATAATTACCAAGGTTTAATTATAAATAGTGATACTAGCAGGTTGTCTCTCACTTTTTTTTTTCTTTAAAATTGGGTTGGCTATTCTTGACTGTGTTCTATGTAAATTTTAGAATCAGCTTGTCAAAAACTTGGGCTATTGATTAGAATTACATGGAACTTTTAGGTCATTTTGGGGAAATTATAATCTTTATGGTTATTTGTTGTATCCAGGAATATGATACATCTTTTAAAAGACTTCATATATTCTTTTATATTCTTCAAACAGACTATTCTATAAATTTCTCCGTGGAAACCTAAGCTGTCTTTTATTGGTTTATTTTCTGGGTACCTTACAGTTTTTATTGCTATTGCTAATGGGATATGTTTTTCCCCATTATATTTTCTAAGTTTTTTGTAGGAGTACAACTATTATTGAGCTTGTATCTACCAACCTTATCCACATGCTGGATCTCTTTTGTTAGTTCTCTTAGTCTATGTATTGTCTACATAGGATATCCAAGAAAATTATATCCATCTGCAAATAAAGATAGCATCACCACTTCCTTTTTTTTTTTTTTTTTTTTTTTTTGGGAGACTGAGTCTTGCTCTGTTGCCCAGGCTGGAGTGCAGTGGCCCAATCTCAGCTTACTGCAAGCTCTGCCTCCCGTGTTTACCCCATTCTTCTGCCTCAGTCTCCTGAGTAGCTGGGACTACAGGCGCCCGCCACCATGCCGGTCTAATTTTTTTTGTTGTTGTATTTTTAGTAGAGACCAGGTTTCACTGTGTTAGCCAGGATGGTCTCAATCTCCTGACCTCGTGATCCGCCCTCCTTGGCCTCCCGAAGTGCTTGGATTACAAGCGTGAGCCACTGCACCCGGCCCCTTTTTGATTTTTATACCACCTTTTTTCTTTTCTTGTCTTATTGCATTGACTTGGATATCTAGGGCAGTGTTGTGTAGAAAAGCAGTTATCTTTGTTTTGCTCCATTTTTTAAAAGGGATTCTTCTAAAGTTTTGACGTGAAGCAAGACAATTGCTTTATCTGTTTCGGTCAGTTCCTTTTGATTTCCAGAGTTCCCTAAGAGTTTTAAAACTAATTATTATTGAACTTTTTTCTGAAATTTAACATATGCTTCTTTCTTAGGTATTGAGATAGATACTTTGATTTTTCTTATTCATCTGTTAATGCATTGTATTAGTTTCATAGATTTGCCAATGTTAATTCATCACATCATTTGTTGAAGCTGTTTGAATAAGAGAAATGGGTTGAGCCTTGAAAATTTGGTAAAACCTAAGATGGTATTGAAGTGGGTGGATGGGTTTTTTTAGTTACCATTTTCAAATTCTTTTATTTTTATAGAAAATTATTTATTTCATATGTATCAGATTTATCAGCATAAAGTTACTGTATTTATAGTGTTCTTATTGTTAAAAGTGTTCTTCTTTGTTTGTAGTTATTTCCTCTATTTTTGTTCCCAGGATTGTTTGAGCACTTACCTTCCTGCACATACATCTTTCATCCCTCTCCTTAAATCAGTCATACCTAGTATTTTTGTCATCTATTAGTCTGCTCCAAAAAGAAGTTTTATCTTGTTAATCCTTTCTGTTGCTTTTTCCTATTTTATTAATAATACATATTTTTGTCATTATTTTCCTCGTTCTGTTTTATTGTGTTTACTCTTTGCTTTCTTCATTTCTTTTAAGACTTTTAGGCCTATAAGGATATAAATTACTCTGTAAGTACTGTTTCTGGTAGATTTTGACATGTATTACTTTTGTTGTCATTCAGTTTTAAATATTTTGTGATTTCCATTGTGATTTCTTCTGTAACCCATGATTTATTAGGAAGTACACGTTTAAGTTTTGAAACAAAAGGATTTTATTTTAACCTTTCAAAAAAAACTGTTGATTTCTAACTAAATTGCACTGTTGTTAAAGAATATGTAGACTGACTTTGGGAGGCCAAGGGGGGTGGATCACCTGAGGTCGGGAATTTGAGACCACCTAGCCAAAATGGTGAAACCCTGTCTCCACGAAAAATACAAAAATTAGCTGGGCGTGGTGGTGCACATCTGTAATCCCAGCTACTTAGGAGGCTGAGGCATGAGAATCGCTTGAACTGGGAGGTGGAGGTTGCTGTGAGCCGATATCGTGCCACTGCACTGCAGGCTGGGCAACAGAGTGAGATTTCATCTCAAAAAAAAAAAAAAAAAAAAAAAAAAAAAAAAAAAACACAAACAAAACCAAGAGTATGTAGACTATATATCATCATTTCTTTGAAATGTGATACTTGTCTTGTGTCTTGTTACGTATTCAATTTTTGTAGCTCTTCCATGTATTCATGGAAAAAGGATACGTTCTTTCTTTGTGGAAAGCCATGGTATACACTAGAAAACATGTTAAAATATTTATTAATTTTAGATTTGTCAGTTTCTCTTTATTCTAATTTTTTCTGTATATGTTTCTGAGCTATATTGCATACTAGTATGGCTGTGTACATGTTCATGACTGATTGTCTTCTTGAGTTTCTCTTTTTATATTTATTGATGAACTTAAGTTTTAAAATATTTCGTTGTTTTATTTATTGTTATTCCTGTACTAGGTTTTTTCTTGTTAGAATTCATCTGGCATTTGATTTTCTACATTTTTTTAACTTTTGGTGTAATTTTACTTTGCATGCCTTTTGTGCAATATGTAGATGGATTTATTTCAATTATTTTAGCTACTCTGGTAATCTTTGTCTTTTCAGTAGGTTTAATTACACTAGTTTTTTTTCATTTTCACAGTGATATAGCCACATTGCCTTTTAAAAATGTCTTTAAAAATGGCAAACTCTTCAACTCCATACCTTTGCACTTACAAGTTTCAATTTTTTGTAATGTTTTTTTACCACTTTCCTTTTTCTTATGATTCAAACTTCAGTTTAAATGCTTCCCTCCCCCTTTTTTTTTCAGAGAAACTTTTCTCTGACCAATCCCTTTTTAGAATAGACCCCAACTCCCATTATTTTCTTAGTTCGTTATTTATTTCTTTTATAATACTTAGAAAAGTTATTTATCTCATTTCTGTGTAGATTATTTAGTGATGATACTAGTATTAATGTCTCCATTTTTTATCATTTTATTTATATGTTAGTTACTTGATATTAGTTGGTAGAGGGTGAAGAAAAGGGTAGCATGGTCAAGAGGAGGTGCTTCAGGGTTGGGTTACCTGAAGCAAATTGAGGAAGACATAAAGATTATTCGTGATGGAAGAGAGTATGTATAGGAGTACCTTCACAGAGAGAAAGGAGTCTCTAGGGAAGGGTGAATTAAGTTTAACTCAGAGATTTTTAAGGTGAGAAAGAGGTTAAACAAAGAATTACTTGAATCAGACCTGATTTACTGAGTAAAGAGTGGAGAATAAACAGAGTTGAGAAGGCATGGAATACTTGTCAAGTGGCGTGCCCCCAAGAGAACAGGGGTGAAGCTCCAATTTTCCTTTGACCTTGCCATGTTTTTGGTTCTGTGTATTCATTTGATAGTATCTTCTGGCCTATAGCGGTAAGGGAGATAGTAGAACTGATGCAGGGACTAGTTTAAGTTACATTGTGTCTGATTTATGTTGATGTTGAATAGGGGTGAAGGCAGCATTGATCTAAGGTAGAAAATCTTGGATATACTAAACACTATGTTGAGAAGAAGGACCGGGTTTTTATTCCACCTGTGTTCTGAACTTGCTATGTAACTTTGGGTGCAATCTTGCCTTCCCCCGAATCAGAAAGAGGTTGACCTTAATAATCTCCAAAGTCTCTTAAAATTTTTAATGAAAGTATATGAAATAAATGGGGTGAGTAAAGATTCAGGTAAAAAAGAGTAATAAGTGATAAGCAACAACATGGTATAGAGCTTGTAATAATGATTTACCTCCTGCTTCTCATGTAACACTGTATATCCTAACATATCTATAATTGTATTCATAGAACCCCTTATCATCAATGTTCATTCTCAAATCTGATCTCATTTTAACAATTTAAAATTTAAGTTGATAGAGAATATAAATGAACGTTCCCACTTATGTAGGAGCCAGCTAGTAGAAAGAACATTGAATTTTAAGGCCAATTCCAGTCGTGCATTTAGAAATGTTATTGGGCACACTAAAGTCCTTTTAGCCCTATTTGTTCATCTGTGAAATGAAGGAGGTTGGACTTCGTATGAAAACACCGGCATTTTACTTACAGGCAGATTTCTAGATCAGAGAAATATGATAGTTGTTTTGTGTCCATATTTTATCAAGACATTTGACATAACCTTTTTGATTATTCTCTTTAGAGTAGAATGAGTGAGTGACAACTCACTGTTGAATTTGTAACTTGGAGTTACCTGATGAGATGACACAGGATTCTGTTCTCAGTGCAGTTTTTATTTCACCATTTTTAGCATTGCTTTGGATAAAGATATTGATGGCTTGCTAATCAAGTAACCAGTATGTTGGATTACAAAATCAGGGTCTCAGCAGGCTTTGACTAAGCACCCAATATGACAAATGGAAGCACCACGGATTTCTCCAGAGCACTCCTCTGGTTGGGCCAACAAACAGTGCTGCATAAGGATAGGAGGAAATGGCTTCCTCGGATCTTGCCTTCGCATTGCTTTCTGTGTGACACATGACCCCACATTTCAACAAGTATAAAAGAATATTGTGAATTCTCTCTTTCTCCTTTAGTCATGCCATTTCATTCCCCGAGGGAACCAAAATTATTAGGGATTGTTTGTTTGTTTTGAGACAAAGTCTCGCTGTCACCCCGGCTGGAGTTCAGTGGCATGATCTGGGCTCTCTGCCACCTCAACCTCAAAGCCTCAAGCAATCCTCCTACCTCAGCCTCACGAGTAGCTGGGACTACAGGCAGTGCCACCACACCCAGCTAATTTTTGTATTTTTTGTAGAGATGGGGTTTTGGCCATGTTGCACAGGCTAGTCCTGAACTCCTGAGCTCAGCGATCTGCCCAACTCTGCCTCCCAAAGTGCTAGGATTACAGGCGTGAGCCACCTTGCCCAGCCATTATTAGGTTTTTTAAATGATCTGTTCAGAAAAATGTTATGCCGCATTGCAAATTGTAAGCAAATTGTGTGTGGAAATATTTTTCTCCCCACTTTTCCATTTTATACAACTGGGTGTATATTATTCATATTGTTTTGTACCTTGTTCCTTTTTTCTCATAATAGTCCTTGTTGGAGGTGTTTCCGTATCAGTGTGATCATTTCCTTTTACATGGCTGCAGGGCATTACTTTGTAGCTTATATACCATAGTTAACAGGTCCTCTACCGATGGACATTTTAGTGTTTTTCAGACTTTATTACAAGCAGTGCTATAATCTATACTCAATACCATAGTTTTATCTGTGGGATAAATTCTTAGAAGTGCTGTTGCTAGGTCACAGGGGGATTCAACTTTCTAGTGTCAGTGCTGTCATTCCTGTCCTTGTTTTACATGATCTTAGAAAAAATAGAATTTAATAGTTGGGATTTAGGCATTATCAAATCCAGTGATTCTCAAAGTGTGGTCTCTGAGCCAGGAGCAGCAGCAGCATCACATGAGAACTTGTTAAAAATGCAGATTTATGGGGCCCACCCTAAACCTCCTGAATCAGAGCCTCAGGGGCCCAGCAGTCTGCACTAACAGGTGCTTTTACATATATGGAAACTGATCAGAGTGATGAAATAACTTGCCAAAAATTATATAGTTACTGGTGGCTTCTGATATATTTCCACTATAACTTCTATTTTTCTTGTTTTCAGTGCCTCTTTTAAAAGGACATTTTGTTTTTTAAGTTATCAATATAAAAGATCCTTGATTCAATTTTGATCTTTTTTATTTATGCTTCTCAACCGTTTGTGTTTTGGGACATAGCAAATGCAAATGAGTACTATTTTGAAATTTTTATAACAATTCCTTAGACTTTCTAAAACCAATCCTTAAATTAACTCCCTGTTATTTTGTATATACGAGTCTTTTGATGTCTCAAGGGATGGCCCCCGACATCCTTTTTTTGACTCCTTTCCAGTCACATCCCACCATTCCAAACTATATCCTTCTCTTAACCACATCTGTTCCTTGCCTCATGTTTTCTCTTTTTCTTTCTACTATTACACCCTATTTTCTTTCTTTCTTTTTTGAATTCTATTTTATTTTAAATTGACACATAATAATTGTACATATTTATGAGCTACAAAGTGATGCTTGGATACCTGTATACAGTGTGTAATGATAAAATCAGGGTAATTAACAAATCCATAACCTCAAACATTTCTCATTTCTCTGTGGTAAGAACATTCTCTGTTTTACCTATTTTGAGATATACAGTGCATTATTGTTATCTAGTTACCCTACTGTGCAATGGAATACTAGAACTTATTGTTCCTAACTGTAACTGTTGGCTAACCTCCATCTCTTCCCTTCCCCTCCCCTGCTTCTGATAATCGCAATTCTGCTCTCTACTTATATGATATCAGGTATTTTAGATTCCACATGTGAGTGAGATCATGTGGTATTTGTCTTTATGTGTCTGACCCGTTTCACTTAACATAATGTCCTCCAGGTTCATCCATGTTGTCTCAAATGACAGGATTTCCATTCTATAACTTAATAGTATTCCATTGTGTATTATATAACACATTTTCTTTATTCATTCATCCCTTGATGGACACTTAGGTTGATTCCGTATCTTAACTATTGTGAATAATAATGAATAAGCATGGGAGTGCAGATGACTCTTTGACATACTGAGTTCATTTCCTTTGGATATATCCCCAGTGGTGGGATTACAGGATCGTATGGTAGTTGTATTTCTAACATTTTAAGGAATCTTTATACTGTTTTTCATAATTGCTGTCTTAATTTACATTCCCACCAACAGCATATAAAGTTCCTCTTCTCTTTGCATCCTTGCCAACACTTGTTATTTGTTATCTTTTTGATGATGTCCATTTTAACTGGAGTGAAGGGATATCTTATTGTGGTTTTGATTTGCATTTCCCTGATGAATACTCATGTTGAACATCTTTTCTATATACTTGTTGGCCATTTGCATGTTTTATTTTCAGAACAAAGCAGTGCTGGGGGGATACATCACACTACCTGACTTCAAAGTATACTGTAAGCTATAGTGACCAAAATAGCATGACACTGACATAAAAACAGACACGTAAATCAATGGAACAGAATAGAGAATCCAGAAATAAATTCACTTATCAACAGGCACTTCATTTAAAAGAAGGTGCCAACAGCACATACTGGAGGAAAGAATAGTGTCTTCAAAAAATGATGCTGGGAAAATTGGATTTCTTCATGCAGAGGAATGAAGCTAGACCCCTATTTCTCACCACATACAAAACCAATTCAATTTAAAAACTTTAAATATAAGATCACCTCTCCCCTGCCTGCCCCGCCCCCCCCCCCCCCCCCCAAAAAAAAGTATGAAACTACTAGAAGAAACCATAGGAGAAATCCTTCTTCGCATTCATTGATCTGGGCAAGGATTTTAAAAATAAAACTTCAAAGGTCCAGGTAATAAAAGCAAAAATAAAAAATGGGGTTATATCAAAGTAAAAAGCTTCTGCACAGCAAAGGAACTGACCAACAGTGAAAAGGGTAACCCACGGAATAGGAGAAAATATTTGCAAACTGTATATCTGACAGGGGATTAATATCTGGAATATCTAAGGAACTCATGTCAGTAGCAGAAACCAACCAGATTTAAAAGTGGGGCAAACTACCTGAATGGACATTTCTCAAATTTTCATTTGTTCTTTTCTTCTTAAAGCATTTGTATATTCTAAATGGAAGAAATCACTACTCGTTAGCCTTTCTATGGCATTTTGTTATTATTTGTATGTTTGTGCCTGGCTTTATTTTATTCATGTGCTTTCATATCAGTCTCTTGCTAGTGAATATGCTCCTTGAGGGCAAGGACTGTTTTCTTCAGTGTCACTTCAGGCTCCTTGCACCATTCTTAGATAAATGTTGGTTGTATTTGTTCTCGTGCACAGTTGGGACTCGGTGGAATAGAGAACATGTTCTGTGGCTATAGTCTACATTTATTTCTCCCACCAGCTTCTTATAAATAAGCTGGTAACTACATGTGATACTGGGCATGAATAGGGATAAGTCAGCTCAGACTCCATTAGCTGGAATTTACAGCTGAAAAATAAGCCAATCCACAATCAGTAAAACTATATTTTGGTCCTATTTAATGTGCCAGGCATAAAGTTGTATGTAGAAGATGGTGTGTTTCTAGTGTCATTTTCATAAAGGACAGAGTGTTTTTACTATTTATATTATTTTATACCTATAGATGTTCAAATTATGTGCATTTTTGCTTTTGTGAACTTTATAAACTTAGAAGTATGGTATCAAGAGTTTTTAAAACTTTTTTCAAAATTCTTTTAAAATTGTAGTCACTATCTTGAATTTACCCTGTCATGTTAAATACCCAGATACCAAGACTGGGTGTTTCCTACTGGTGAAATGTCATATTTTGGTAAAACAAAAAATGTTACCTAAACATACTGGTCAAAGAAGAATATATATGTGTCACTATGTGATAGAGAAACATTTTAATTTTATTGCATTTTTTCCTTTCAAGCATTATAATTTTGCACTTGAAACAACATTTATTTTTTTTTAGTAGTACTCCAAATGTACTTTATAATATTTTGGAGAAGTTTTGAAAAGAAGCAGCATCTTTGGGATGACTTTTAAAAATTGTGGTTGCTTGGCTTTATTTAGTAAAAGTGATTTTGTTTCATCAGGCAAATGTTCTTACGAGATGTTTTGAGAAATGGAGATACGTTATGGCTATCTTAACGGCCAAAGTTACAATTTTGAAAAAATGTGCTGAGGGGTTGCCTTCTGATCTTGTTCGTAAGCCACTTTTTTTGAGACAGGGGTCTTGCTCTGTTTTCCATGGTGGAGTGCAGTGGCTTGATCACAGTTCACTGCAACCTCGAACCCTTGGGCTCAAGCAATCCTCCCACCTCAGCCTCCTCAGGAGCTAGGACTACAGGTGCACGCCACCGTGCCTGGCTAATTCATTTATTTATTTTTGGTGGAGATGAGGTCTTATGTTGCCTGGGCTGGTTTTGAATTCTGGCCTCAAGTTGTCCTCCTGCCTCAGCCTCTCAAAATGTTGGAATTACAGGTGTGAGCTGTTACGCTGGGTCAGTGGGCCACTTTAAAAAATAAGTCTTTTAAGTGTTTATTCATTTATTTGACTTAACACGTTTTGAGTGCTTGCCATGTGCTAGACACTGAGACAATAGAAAACTATTCCAATTCTTTCTCTGTTCTTAGGTTTTATGCAATAGAGTTAGGTTTTATGCAAATGAAACTGGAAACATTTTGTATAGTAACTTACAAAAGTTCTCAATGCAGTATATTCATATTTCCAGATTTATCTGATGGCTTAGTTTGTCAATACTGAATTAGAAGTTTCTCTTTTGCCCATAATTAGAAGTCAGCCTTACTGGATGGTTGATAAAGTAGAGCTGTATCTTACCTGTAGTTCCTGTTTCTAGCACCCATTTCCTACCAAAATATAAAGTTGGGTTTCTCATTCTCTCTTTTGTAGTGAGCATTTGTCCTGTGCTTTCACATTCTTTCTGCATGGAGAAAGTAATGTATGCACAAGTGTGGAGATTGCCCAGCACCAGCCAATTTATTTGATCAATGAGGAGCATATACATATGGCTCAGTCTTCACCTGCACCGTTTCAAGGTAAGTATTGATGTTCCTGCTCTCCACCCCTATCCATCACCGAGTGGATAACCATGTTGCCCAGTAAAGTTTTGCAGGGTGAGACCTTATCTTAAATGGACATTTTAAAGCTAAGCATAAGGGTCAGATTTTGAAGAAGGAAGAAAAGACTACCATTTCATAATTAAGTAGTAATAGTATGTTAGTTTTTCGCTGAAGCTTATCGCATATATAAGATGGTCTTATGTGTATTCTTTTGTAAGAGTAAAATGTAGAATTTCCTTCAGAACAAAAGAAAATCAATAAATACTTGAAAAATATAATTCAATGAGTAATTGACCAAAGTCACAAATTAAAGGTTTTCATTGTTGTGTTTATTAACAAGGTTTTAGGAATGTAATGGTTTCTAGAAGATAAACCAAATACTTAGTATTTGAAATTTCTATCAGAATCAAAGTTCTAGAATTATGCAGTGTATAGTTTCTTCAGCGATGTTCCTAACTTTGTTTTAATTTTAAACTCCACTGGTAATAGGTATTTAGTTGTAATTTAAATGTAATTTATACATTCATATTTTCATTAATTCTCAGCTTTACCACCTAGATATCACCAAAATAACTTCATGTCCTTTTGATCTGAGCATTACAAATCTTAGTTTTGTCTTTGGAATTCAGAATTTTCCGTGAGTAACAGCTTTTAAATGTTATAATATTAGATTGAACCATATGGAAACAATCTTTTTTTGGTTCAGTCTAATATGTCATTATTAGAGATGACTGGTTGAAATAGTCTTAGCATATCACACAATATAATTTTTAAAAACACTGATATTTTAACAGACTTGACTAAAATAGTGTAATTGCTGTAACAGCCTGTCATGAGCATTTAGCCTCCATTGTATTTATTTTTTGTTTTCTATAAACTATTCTGATCTAATTCAATGAAAGCATCTGTTTCTCGCCCCAAATATAATAAAACTTTTTTTTTTTGAGGTAAGAAAGAACATTGAATCCACATTTAACTGTGTCCTAATTTTTAACTCCAACTCCCCTACTGCAATACATTTTAAGCTGTGTAAAGTTGGCTGTTTAGTGTATGAACTACTAGAAAATTCAAAACCCAATTCTTAGACTGTACAGTACAAATTGTACAGTATTTGCAGATTATGGTTTGTCAGAATTTTTAAAATACTGTTTTCTTGAGTGTAAAAGTGCTGAGGACCATCTGACTTCATTCAACATTTTATCACTCAGAATAAAAGCATTTAGTTATGATAATAACAGGAATAACTAGTCATGAGGGAAGAGAACTTATTTCTAATCTTCAACGTTGAGAACAATAATATTAGGAATACCAAGTCCCTATAGACCACTTTTAATTTTTCCGATTTTTGTCACTGATAGAAGTCATAGAATACTTTTGTGGAGCATTATTTTGCTTATTTTCCATGATTGGTGTGGAGGAAGACCATACTAAGGGAGTTGCTGTCCTTATGGATAATTATGATGAACATAATTATCCAAATTGATGTAGGAATTTCCTGGAAGCATTATTGCAAAACAGTTACCCTTGATTAACTGTGTTAGTTGGAGTCAGTATTTTTATCCCATTTGGATCATTGAGGAACAGCAGAAAGACTCCATGATACATGTGATGTCTATAGCTATCTCTCTCTTGATTGATGTGACATACGATCTAATTCTTTAAAAAAATTAAAAAAAGAAGACATTCCGTTTAATGACCATGCTGAGTTTTTGTTAAAAATTAGAATTAAGAAAAAGTGACCTTTATCTTCAGAAACGTATTATTTGGAAGATTGAAGTACTCACTCCAAGGCCATGAACTGGCTGGGTAATTCACAGTACTATTATTAACTATATTTTTGTGTCTGACTCAGTGAAAATGACATCAAGGTCAAATACTGAAAGAAGATAGAGGACTTTGGGTCCTTTACTTTGAGTTAAATCAAATTTTACTTAGCATTGTTTTATCAACAGACCTCTAAAACAGTCAAAACAGAAATGATAACTATTATGCTTCAAGCTTTTGTACATTAAGACTTTCCCACTGTTAGAAATTTCATTTATATGTTATTCTTTGATTACCACAGATGTTTAGGGAGTCTCAGGAACCACAAGAGTGTTCAAGTTTTAGGCAGCATTTGGGGTCTATGTGTTGAATGATTTTCTTCTGTTTTGGGAGATTCAGTGTTTACATTGTACAGGCTATTATTAAACAGATATGTATATGCTTCAAAGCATAGTTGTCTGATAACATTGTACTATCCATATTTTATTTCGTTTAAAAATTGTGGGAGGTTGAGAGGTGTATAAATAATAAGAAATTTTAAAACAAGAAACTTCAAAATATCATACTTTTGTGGCTAAGGTGGGAGCATCACTTGAGCCTAGGAGTTCAAGACCAGCCTGAGCAACATAGTGAGACCCAGTCTCTATAAAAATAATTTAAAAAAAAATTTCTTTTAAATCATACTTTAAATACAGTTAGGAAATAAAGAACAATGTACATTAAGTGATACTGTAACCTAACCTAAAATTACCACATATGTAGTGTTGCACTTAAGTAGGAATTATTTCTCTAATGTTTAGCATGTGTTTCTCCTCCCCTCCATAGTACTGGTAAGTCCTTATGGCTTAAATGGGACGCTAACAGGCCAAGCATACAAGATGTCAGACCCAGCCACTCGTAAGTTGATTGAGGAATGGCAGTATTTCTACCCGATGGT
Organism: Nomascus leucogenys; assembly: GCF_006542625.1. Lineage (NCBI taxonomy): Eukaryota > Metazoa > Chordata > Mammalia > Primates > Hylobatidae > Nomascus > Nomascus leucogenys. Next base: position 83,203,459 of record NC_044390.1, on the reverse strand, counting down.
GCTAAAAAAGAAAGAAGAATCGAAAGAGGAAGACGAGTTGGGATATGATGATGATTTCCCTGTGGCAGTTGAAGTAATTGTTGGTAAGAGAAAATATTTTGCCTGAAGAACTTTATTCTTCTTCCTCTTCCTTAATTTAAAAAGATAATCATTTAGATTCATCAGAAATAATCTCCATAATTTTCCCATCTTTTTAAAGAAATTCTCTTGACACAGTGGTATATACTGAGTAGTTATCTTGCCTGAAGCACCCTTGGTCTGTGTATTCCAAATGCTCTTATCATCATGTTGGAACACATGTTTAAACAGCTATTAACTTATGAAAGAATGGAGCCTATCACTGTTGGCAGTACTTCATGAGCATCTCATTTTCACCATTGGAATCATAAAATTGGGAGTCTTGTATGAATTCTTTCTCAGTCCTGATTCTTTCCTTGTTCTCTTTGCCTATAGGTGGTGTTCGGATGGTTTACCCTTCAGCATTTGTTTTGATCTCTCAGAATGACATCCCGGTTCCTCAGAGTGTTGCCAGTGCTGGAGGCCACATTACAGTTGGGCAGCAAGGGCTTGGTAGTGTGAAGGACCCAAGTAACTGTGGGATGCCTCTCACCCCTCCCACCTCTCCAGAACAGGCTATCCTAGGTGAGTAGGATCCAGGAGTGTCCTGGGGAGAAGAGATCTCAGACAATTGTATAGTCTACCTGCCATGGAACAGGTGAGAAAACAGAAATTCCTGTTGGAAGAGATGGAAGTAGTAGAGTAACGTAAGGATTTTACAAAATGGAAAAGGAAAACTATAAACAAACAGAATTCATACACTTCAGAATTTTAACTCTGTCCACATTAGTCTTTATTGTTATTAAATAGTTTAGATTTTATTAAGGTTTGCACACACATCTGCCCCTTCATGTGTGTATGTGTTCACATATAGATAAAATATAGGGTTTTTTGTTTTTTTTTTTAATTTTGAACAACTGAAGAATACTAAATCAGAGAATAGCTGAAGCCTCTGCCCCAGTGATCATTGTCAGCCAGGGACAGGCCTTGAACAACTCTTTTCCCTGTTAGATGTAAAGATAGACTAGTGCTTAGTAGCTCTGAATAAATATTTTTCCCTGTCAGTAAAGTGTCTGCATTAATAATAAATATTAATTATATGGGACAGTTTTGACAGTTGGAACTGCCTGTCTTCATGGAAAAATTCAGAAATTGTTTAAATTGGGAACATTTTTGCCTTCTTTATTGAGTAGTATAGTTCCTATATTAACTTTGTTATTGTTGTAGTTGACCTCACTTTAATTAGAACTGTGGTCAGTATGGAGAGGATACTCATACTTGAGCTGAAATGAGATTATTTATTTATAAGCATTGAATGTGGGCCAAGCTGGCAGGAACATTAGAGTAAATAAAGCCTTGGCTGCTAAACTTTGAAAATAAACTGTCAAGCCTGATTGATACATAATCCTCATGAAAATTACCAGAGTAAGACAAAATTTCAAAGTTTCTAGCACAATGCTTGGCAATTAGTGGGCATTAAATAAATGTTTATAGTTAAAGAAGATATCGGGGAAAAGCATATATATGCTTTGTGATTGAACGCACCTTGTTGTAAAACCTGGCTATATCGTTTACAAGGTGAGTGACCTTATTTAATTCTCATAGTTTTTCTGAATCTCGGTTATTTTTTCTGATAAATACATACTTTATTGGGTTGTTGTACATACTAGGTAATATATACAAGTGCTTGGTAAACAATAAAGTCATATACAAGTGGTAGCAATAATTTAAAGCAATATTGAAAACTCGAAGCTTAGCACACATGGTCTGGAGGTAATTACTCAGATGTTTTGTGGGAAACATAGAAATGGACATGTCTGTTTTTAAGAGCGATGTATTTGCTGAGATGGTTAAAAAAAAAAAAAAAAGAAGAAAAGAAAAGTACATCCAACGCCAGGCATGGTGGCTCATGCCTGTAATCCCATCATTTTGGAAGGTCGTGGCAGGTGGATCGCTTGAGCTCAGGAGTTTCAGACCATCCTGGGCAACATGGTGGAATCCTGTTTCTACAAAAAATACAAAAATGAGCTGTGCATGGTGACAAATGCCTGTAGTTCCAGCTACTTGGGAGGCTGAGGTGGGAGGATGGCTTGAGCCCAGGAAGTGGAGGTTGCCGTGAGCCAAGACAGCATCAGTGCACTCCAGCATGGTCGACAGAGCTAGACCATGTCTCAAAAAAATAAAAAAGTACTTCCGGCTTTCATTTGGTAGAGCAGAGAATTTGGATGATTCCTTGTGAAAGGATTTGTCATCAATCAACTATATTAAACTAAAAAAGAGCTTTCATAGTCTTTTGTAGTAATCATCATAGAGAAGATATATTAATATAAAAATTAGAATTACCAGTATTTTGAAGTTTTTAATTTCACATCACAATTTGGATTTTTAACAATTGCACTACATTAAGTTATCCACTTTTGTTATCTGTTTGTTTTTGTTTTGCCTTGTACTTAGTGAAATTTGTATTCAACTTGAAATTGAAGGCCTGCTGTGGACATGATGCTTTGACCTCTGGTCAATTCAGAACTCTTAATAGTCATAAATCAGAAACGAGGTTTTTTTGATGGGGGATTTCAATGTGGACTAATTAACTATGGATCTTCAAATTCCTTCCCCTTTAACTCTGTATGCTATTGTGTTAGGCCTTGGATAAATAAATCCCCTGGTGTCGCCTTATTCCTTAAAACAAACACACACAACTGAACAAAAGCTGCCGATATCCTTGCAGTAAAATGAATTTGCCTAAATTTTCATATCATAGGATGTTGAATTACAGGTTAGGAGTCTTAATGCTGTATCAGAGAGTATCCTGGTCAGCCTTGACATTCTATAGTTAAATGCCATATTTTTCTAGATATAGGACAGAATGGGCTACTTTGCCCTCTTAAAAAACAGCAAGGTTCTCCTGGATTAGCAGAGGACTTAGGAGGGCCAAATAGTATTAGTGACATTACTCATACCTTATTTGGATTGGTATATCCACTTGCCTCCTTGTTTGATATGTAGAGGTAATTGCAAGTAACAGCATTCAACATGTATTTGAACAGATTGGAGTAACAAGTCTTGTTTAATTCCATCTAAGATACCACTCAGATTTTAGTTCAGTCATTTAAGTGCTACTGAAAAGCTTCAACCTAGCTTTAGTCAGAAAATTCTCTTTGGCTTGTTTCTCCCTACTCTTTTCTTTTCTTGGTCATAAATTGTTTCTTTATGATACCATGGGTATAGATCTCTTTAGCTATATCATAGGATGTTTTGGAGAGAAGGTCTGTGTTATCTGCTTGTACTTCTGTTTATTTCTTTAGTTTGCCTAGTTTTATAATTGGTGTTTGAAAAGCAATTGTAAAATTGAAATTAATTCTTTTGCATTATGAACCAAGTTGGGAACTTTTAAAATGTAGCAAAGAAAGTTCAAATTTCTTGTCTCATTTGTAATATAGTAATACTTTTATCGGAAAGAAGAGCACTTCATTTCCTTAGAATATAAGCATTTGGGTCTTTCTTTTAAATAGACGTAAGCCTGACCATTCAGCTTATATTATCATCATCTTTTATTGATAGTAAGAATACTTAATTTGTGTTATTAAGTTGCTTCTTTCTTTTTCATCTTGACTTTCGTTAAGATGTTTTGCATCATAGTTCTATTGAGAAGAAAATCCATAATATATACTTACTAAGTCAAATAGATGAAAGTGATTCAATCAGAATTTAATACTGGAAATTGACTTTAATATTTGTCTTATATAAGATAGAAGTAGTAAAATACTCCAAATGTAAACAACAACCAGTATCATCAATAATCATAATGAACATAGTTGAAAGAAATAGATTATATTCATAACCACTGTATTTGGAAAAACTAAGTGGAGTTACTAGAGAGAAAACAGTGAATTTTTAATCCTCTGAAATAAAATGTCAAGACAACCTCTTTCAGTGTTTTAGTACTAAGTTTTAAATACATAGTGCCAGGCATAAGGACAACCAGTACCACACACAAATTTGAAATTTGACCTTGTTAAAAGCTTTGTGCCATTACTTTCTTTTTCCTACCCAGGGCACTGTGTGCTGCTGATGTACAGCCATTTAGCTACATGAGTATAAAGCTCCCTCTACTGTTCCCTTTTGCCTTGAAACTCATTGACTGTGTTAAGATTTAAAAATCTAAAACAATCAGTGGAAATTTGCGCCTTTAATATTGTGATGTATGTACCCTTCCTTCTAAGTTGTTTCCAATACATGTGGAGTAGGAGTGCCTATGTATGTGTGGGCCCTTATGGGTGTGTGAGTGTTCATCTGATTAATTGATTTAGGGAGAAAACAAAGAATCATATGGACAGAGTTCCAGGGAAAAAATCCATTCTGATACAAATTTTACTCATGATTATAGATAGGGTTATTGCCAGGGGATAGGGGAAAAGCTACATGTATTTGAGTTTCAACAATTAAAATGCATATTTATGTTAAATAAGATAGCAGTCTATGAAGTAGGAAACCTTTTCAGAAAATCCTAACGTTCCAAATTGCCTTTTTTTTCAGGTGAGAGTGGAGGTATGCAGAGTGCTGCCAGTCACCTGGTTTCCCAAGATGGAGGGATGATAACTATGCACAGTCCAAAGAGATCGGGGAAGATTCCTCCAAAACTCCACAATCATATGGTCCATCGAGTCTGGAAGGAATGCATCCTCAACAGAACCCAATCCAAGTAAGTTTTCTGGATTATGTGTAGATCATAGTTTAGTAACCATCTCCTTGATTGCTACCTGGAAAATGTCAATTACATTGCACTATTGTGTGACCAAACTTGAGAGGTCATCGGATTGGTATTTCATCTTTTTGAATTTAATAGAATAAAATTTGAAATAAAGATGTTAAAATCAAGACATTTACTGTACTTGATTTCATTATCGAGGAAATTTTTGAAGTTCCTGATATTGTACAGATTGGCATGGTGTTGACCTAATATTTTGTATCACAGCTGGCACAGGGATTCACCATGGGTATCAGGGCAGTAACCAGTGGGTTTGGTTTTTCCTTGCATATCAATGTATGAATGCATCCCTATTATGAAGGGAAAGAACCTTCCTTGCTGATTTACTATTGTATACTGGCATTAGTTGTAATTAACAATACATTTTTGAACTAGACTGATGACAGTTGGAGGAGTGTTTATTATCTGCCGTGCTCCTGTTTGTTGATTTGAGAAAATTATGTTCTTTTCTTCCCCCACCTAACTTTCCTTCCTTTCCAGTCTCCCTGCCTTTCTTCTTTAACATACTTTTGGAAAAGGAGAGAATTGATTTTTAGAAAGGACTGCTGCTGATTATTTTAATTGCCTAAACGGTAATGACAAACAGGAGTCAATAAGTGCTATTCCACTTACCAAGATTTATGTAAACATAATCAGCACAGTTTCATATCTGTTTTAATATGAGTAGATGTCTACTTTCTTGACTAATGAAAGTAGACAAATGAGTCTTGATTCTCTGAAGCGGAATGAATATGGACATGCATGTCAGTAACATCCAATAACTTCCCTCATTTAGAAGCCAATGAAATGTTTCTTAAGTGACTACTATTCCAAGTTTTTATACAGATTTAAAACCTGTCCTTTGGACCCAGCTTTTAGCAATTTCATACGAAATATTTCTTGGCCAATGAATTGATTCTAGAATAGTCATTCTATTGATGTAGTAGAGAGCTCTAAAATAATTGCAGTGGAAAATCATGTCACGTTCTAGAATTAAAAAGATATCTCTAGTCACTTTAAAATGGTCCTTTCCTTTAGAATAATTGGTACAGATATTTTTACTTCCATCTGCAATGCCTAGATTATTTCCAAGTAAACATTTTCTTTTTCTTTTCCTTTCACTTATCATCTTTGATTTTTAATCACCATCAACCTTACACCTCCACAACTCTTAACAGATCATAGTCCCTCTCCCAGCAGTACAGAACAGGGAGACGAGACAACCAGGAGGGCAGTGGAGGGCAGAGTGGGAGAACTCCCTGTAGAGCCACTGTGGAAACACTTTGCAGTATCTGCTGTAGCAAAATCAGCAATCCGAAAATACTGCCCCTTATTGTTAATTTCATTGTATAATAAAGCGATCTGCTTTTTGCTACCAATTATCAGTAATATGTAGGAGATACTTCTATTTTCTATTTCACATTAGGAGTGCTGCTCTTAAATGCTAGTAAATATTTTACAGGATGAGTATCTTATTCAAAGTTCGTGGGACCAGAAGTGTTTGGGATTTCAGATTTTTTTTAGATTTTGGAATATTTGCATGTACATAATGAGATATCTTGGGGATGGGACTTAAGTCTAAGCACAAAGTTCGTTTATGTTTCATGTGCACATAGCCTGAAGGTAATTTTATACAATGTCTTAAAACAATTTTGTGCATGAAACAAAGTTTGTGTACATTGAACCATGAGTAAGCAAGGGTGTCTATCTCAGCCACCCACGTGGATAATCTGGGATTGTTTGGCATCACCATCATTCCTGACTCAGAATTTATATGCTACTGATAAGCAATCACCTCAGCCTCCTAAGTATCTGGGACTACAGGCAAGCACCACCATGCCTGGCTAATTTTTGTATTTGTATGTATGGGGTTTTGCCATGTTGTCCAGGATGGTCTCAAACTCCTGGACTCAAGCAATCCGCCCATCTTAGCCTCCCAAAATGCTGGGATTACAGATACGAACCATGTGCGCCCAGCCAGATGGAAACATTTTGAATCCTGCTTCCAGTACATAAAACAGGTTGTTTTATTCATTGGTTGCTCTGAACTGCATGTCAGCAGGATACCATTACTATGTGAATGAAATGTATTCAACTCTTGAACATTTTTCTCCCCAGGGGTATGGGTATTATGTTCACACATAAGTCACATTTTTAACCCTTTTAGGAGGAGCCAAGTGTCAACTCCAACTCTTGAAGAAGAGCCTGCTAGCAATCCTGCTACTTGGGATTTTGTGGATCCCACCCAAAGAGTCAGCTGTTCTTGTTCCAGGTAGGTAGTAAAAAAGGCAAAATAGTAATGGATCGAATGATGGTGCATCTTGTTGATTCATCTCCTGGCCTCACAGATCAGTTCTTCCTGATTCTCCATTCTCCTCCAGCAGAGAAGAAAAAGATTAGTTTTTTTCTTATATGCAGATGATACAGTTTTATTGTCAGGACTCAGAGTTTGTTAGACAATCAGCCCTGTTAACGTATTGCTCCCACAACATTTTTCTGGTTAGCAGCTTCAAAACTAAAGGCATCAGTTTGACAAGACAATTCTTAGCCCTTTAAATGACTTTATTCAACTACTCTTAATTTTAAACTAGAGATACATTAAAAACAGATTGGCTTGAGTCAATAGAATTTGGAGTAAAGAGACTTTCTGTAGGTAATTTGTTTTGTTGCTAGCAGTGGTGTTTTTTGATTGAGACAGGTATTTGGTCACAGCTGCTAAAAGCTAAAACTGTTGCAGTCATGATATCTTGCTTATTCATTTAGTTCTTTGGATACGTCCTCAGATTGCTTTTTTGTAGAAAATTTTTGCATTCTTCGTGGATATTCCATTGACTTACCACTCTTCGTTGTAGTAAAGAATCTTATTGTCATGGGTTTTCATTAGGGTTCTTAAATTCTTTAAGCGGGCGTTAAGTCTTAACCCCCAGCTCATTTGACAATTAGAAGAAGTGGTGATGATTTTTCACCTAGACTGGGCTATTTTGAGTAGCCCTGCTTCTGAAATATACACTTTCAAATCTGATACTGTTTGATGTTGATAAAAAGTTCAGGTGAGATAAGCATATTTAGAAGATGGCCATTCATGTCTCTGGTGAGATCAGGGCTTCTTAATGTAGCATGAGTGACTTGGCTTCAGGCTGAGGAGGTAGTCCATACGCCCCTTGCATATATGCAGACTGCTGCGTGTGTACACTTAGGGAATAGCTTTGACACCTTTTCCTCTTCTCCCCTGCCCCTTGAATTGATTCTTTTATCAAGCTCTGCCTTGGTAGCCTCTTGTTGAGAGATGTAAGGATAAGCCTAATGAAATTCATTATTGATTTTTCAGGGAGGATGTTTTTGAAGAAGTTGTTTGCTCATTAAGGGTTCCCTCTCTGAGCATGTGAGAGCCTCTCTCTGGTGTTAGTAGGTGAATACCTACTTTACTATTATCTCTAGGCTGTCGTGGATTGTGTGACAAAAATTATTTTCCCCGTAACTTTGACTTATGGACAGCTCACAGCCAAGTTAAGGCCCACCTTTAGCACATACATAGGATATAAATTGTAGTGTATTTAACTTTTCTTTCATCTTATTTTCCCTACTCTTTCCTTAGCCCAGATTTTTTCACTTAAAAAAATAACATATTTACTGATTTTTACACATTTTTATTAGCTACCTGGAATTATTTTTGTAACACGTTAAGTTAAATAAACAAATAATGCTTTCCTTTTTGTTTTCTGGAATTATTGCTGTATTTCTTTGCCAAATGCACGTATCTTCAGGTTTTTTTTTTTTTATAACCATATGCATTACCAAGGCACCATTCCATTGACTTTCCAACTTCTGTCCCAACCTGACTTTCACATAGTCTTGTATTTTGGGGGATGCCTTTAAGAAAAATCCTTAGGCTGGGTGCAGTGGCTCACGCCTGTAATCCTAGCACTTTGAGGCCAAGGCAGGCAGATCACAAGGTTAAGAGTTCGAGACCAGCCTGACCAACATGGTGAAACCCCATTTCTACTTAAAAAAAAAAAAAATACAAAATTAGCCAGCCATGGTGGTGCGTGCCTGTAATCCCAGCTGCTCAGGAGGCTAAGGCAGGAGAATTGCTTGAACCCGGGAGGCGGAGGTTGCAGTGAGCTGAGATCGCACCACTGTACTCCAGCCTGGGCGACAGAGCAAGACTCCATCTCAAAAAAAAAAAAAAAAAAAAAAAAAAAAAAAAAAAAAAAAAAGAAAAAAAAAGAAAAATCCTTAATTTTTGCCATGTATGCTTCCCTGCAAACCTGGGACCCTATTGTGGTCATTTTTATCACAATTTTCTCTTCCCAGCCTACAGACTTTTTAGATGTAATCCGTCACTGGATTTCACACTGACTTCCTTTGAAATGCCTATTGTAGTCCTTCTCCTTTCCTTGTTCTTTTAGTCATGATCTATTTCTACATGCTTGGGCCCTGCCTCAGGTTTCTTCCTACCACCAGTCACCCATATAGTATGCCGACTTCGTGTGATTTTCCCACTGCCTGCACCAGGTTCCTTTCCTGCTGAGACGTGCTGTGATTCTCTCCTACCTCTACTGTGCATTCCTCATTCTAACCTTTTTGCAATGTAGCTGAATCATTAAATACAGTTGAAAAAACTTACTTTATGATTAGATTATCCACTTTGCAAAAAACCTTTACTTTGAAGAGGGTATCATAAAGTGTCTCTCAAAGAACTAGTATGGGTAAATGCTCTCTGAGAAAAAAAGTCTAAAAGACTTTTAAATTTTAGGTTTTAAAATAAGTACCTTCATAAGATATTGAGATACTTTCTGATGAGACATTCACATGTTACTGTGGTACCATGCTCGTTGGGCTTAAAGACAAGAAGTTCAGGAGTGTTTGATTTATTTTTTTAGTGTAGCAAAGACTTTGGCAAGAGTATTTGCAGATTATCTGCTGCAGGATTACCGAACCCATTATGGTACAGACCACTCCTTCCACTATTTAATGGCCTTATGGAGCAGGGCAGCCATCCTGCTGTCCCACTAAACCATCCCATTATGCCCCACAAATCCGTTTTACTGCTCACTAGGGCATCATTTAGTGCAATGCAGCAGTAATTTAATGCCACCCTAGTGGCCTCAGAGAGTTACTACTACACCGGCAGGAGAGCTCACATTTTTACCTGGGAATGATTTATATATTGGGAGGTACTGGCTGACCTGCAGTATAAGTTTGTTGTACAGATTAAACCTTGGCATCATCTAGTGGTCTCTTACTGAGCCATTTTTCACACCCATGCTTGCCAAGAAGTGTGTTAGGATGTGAGCCGACTTGGTTTTTCTGCTTAGATGGTTCAGGTGCATTTGTGTATGTGTGGTGTTAACTTCTGTCATTTTAACGTGTGTCTGTAAGATCCAAAGTTGTCTTTTATCCCTTCTTGCCTAGATATAGTGGCACAGAAAGTTTCTAGTATGTTTATCCTATTAAATGTTCTTAGGATTGAAACTTACTGTTTTAGTTCCACACTTTGAGGCAGAGTAATTGCATAGTTATTTTATTCCCAATTTACAGCACTACAAGCCATTATAAGCCATTCTATATTACAGTTAGTAGAGTGTTATAAAATAGAAATTGGAAGCTTTGTTTTTTCTTGGCAGAGAATCTCCTGACTCTACTCTCATGGTTTTAAGATGCAGTATGAATAGGTTATCTGAGGCCCTCACCAAATCTAAAAGATTTGGGTTTTTTTTTTGAATCAGTGATTTGTAGGGGTTAGCAGTGTACTTTACATCTTTTGTTATGCCCATTTCTTATCTGCTTAACTTGTATGTGATTGATTCTTCATTTTTCATTAGGGTGTATTATGTTTTTTAGTTATATAAGTATAATTAAAAACTAGAGCCGTTTTATATGTATTAGTACATCTAATGTATGTTTTAAAAGGCAAAATTTTGTCAGAGAATCTCTTTTCTTAATGTTATAATGATGTAATTATTTACTCTCATTTTAGGCATAAGCTTTTAAAACGTTGTGCAGTAGGACCCAATCGACCTCCCACAATATCTCAACCAGGGTTCAGTGCAGGACCATCATCATCTTCATCTTTACCACCTCCTGCTTCTTCTAAGCACAAAACAACAGAAAGACAGGAGAAAGGAGACAAGCTGCAAAAGAGACCCTTAATACCATTTCACCATAGGCCCTCTGTGGCCGAAGAATTATGCATGGAACAAGATACACCAGGACAGAAACTAGGGTTGGCAGGGATAGACTCCTCCTTAGAGGTGTCTAGCAGTAGGAAGTATGATAAGCAAATGGCCGTGCCTTCCAGAAACACAAGCAAGCAAATGAATCTGAATCCTATGGATTCACCTCATTCCCCTATATCCCCTCTGCCACCAACACTCAGCCCTCAGCCACGAGGTCAGGAAACAGAGAGTTTGGACCCACCATCTGTCCCTGTGAATCCAGCACTCTATGGAAATGGACTAGAACTCCAGCAGTTGTCTACTCTGGATGACAGAACTGTCCTCGTAGGCCAAAGACTGCCTCTCATGGCAGAGGTCAGCGAGACAGCCTTATATTGTGGGATTAGGCCCTCGAACCCGGAGTCATCAGAAAAGTGGTGGCATAGTTATCGTCTCCCACCCAGTGATGATGCTGAGTTCAGGCCTCCAGAGCTCCAGGGTGAGAGATGTGATGCTAAAATGGAGGTAAACTCAGAGAGCACTGCGTTGCAAAGGTAAGACAGCTCTCTGCACCACCCACCCATCCACCGTAAGGGCATGGGCTCCCTCCCCATCTCTCCCTGCTAAACTTTCAGGTTCAAAACTGAAGTAGGCTTTTCTTTGTCCTTCTTGACTCTGGATATGGAAAATGTTTAATGGTCAAATGCTTTGTCCTACTTACAGGTTAGCACACATGTCATTTGACACATGGGCTTATAAAGAACTCTTTATGCCATTTTAGTACACTCCCAATATATTAATACATTTTTGCCCTACTGTTTGTTAATTAAAGAATATAGCTTTATAAGACTTTCCATATTGCTATCAGTGCCTTCTTTGTATGTTGACATTTTTGAGGAAGGCTTTGCCTGCATTCAGGTGTATGTATCATGTATCTAGTATAATATTTATAGCTCTTTTGAGCCACCCATTCTAAAACTTTACATAGATTATCTCATTTAATCTTCACTGTACCATATTATGATGCTAATTTTATAACTGAGAAACTAGGGCCATGCAGTTAGTAAATGACACAGATAGAATTTGAACTAGGCAGTCTGTCCTGAGAACCTGTGCTCTTAAGTGGAATTGATGAACTGAGAGACAAAAACATATATTCTTGACAAAGTATGCTAATTTTTATTTAATCATGAATATAAACTGTAAAAGCAAATCACTATCTTGGTGAATTTTTAGTTGTTTTTACAAAAAGTGTAAGCTTTGTAAATGCTTTAAGTCATAAATGCTCTTTTTTTTTTTTTTTAAAGAAACTCATTTAACTTTGTTTATCTTGTTTAAATTGTCATTTTGTCTTTTAGACTCTTAGCACAACCTAACAAACGGTTTAAAATCTGGCAAGACAAACAGCCCCATATGCAGCCACTCCACTTCCTTGACCCATTGCCTCTATCACAACAACCTGGAGACAGTTTGGGAGAAGTGAATGACCCATACACCTTTGAAGATGGTGACATAAAGTACATCTTTACAGCCAACAAGAAATGCAAACAAGGGACGGAGAAAGATTCCCTGAAAAAGAATAAGGTACCATTTAACAGAGAGAGAGTCCAGCATGGTGTGGGTTTCTATCTATGTCAGTACAACATGTGTGGGAAGACTTTGGAGGCAGAACGTTTGAGATAGTCTTGCCTGATTGCTCTGTCCCCATATTCATGCTCTTGGTACTATTGTATTGAACAGCGTATTGTTCCTTTTTATGTCATGGCTCACCTTTGTTTAAAAGTCAGCCGAACATAAATGAAGCCTCATATTTTCCAGGCTATAGCTTGTACAGTGCATGTTTCCTCTCATATGCTAATTCTTGTTGGCCTATGCTCCCTATTTCTTTTAAAATATTATTCCAAAGTACCCAAAATGTAAAGGAAAAAATGTTGGTAACAGTAGGTATACACAATTTATCGAGCGCTTCTTATCCTTACTGTGCTGAGCGCTATACCTATATATTCTCTGCATTAATACCAACTCTACCCATAGACTGTCAGTATTAATTTTACTTGAAGGTTTCATCATCATAAAAATGAGTACTGGTTGTGTCTGCTGTCTTTAATTTTAAATTTTCAGACATTCTAAAATACTGGGCCATTGAAATAGGTATTCTTGAGAATCAAGGAAGTAAGACAATTATAAGAGGCCAGTATAGTTAGGGGAATGCTTTTTAGATTGTTTTATACAGATCTGCCTAGATCCAGAAAGCCAAATCTATAATTTAGCATCTAAAATGTTGTTAAAGGCAGCTTTTAACACCATGGCAGGTCTGTAATCAAATGCCACCAGTACTGCTTAGGCATAAAACACTGATTCACTCAGAATACCCCATAGGATTGAGGGGAAAGTGGGGAGCTCATGGTTCTGTTGAAATTCCGGAGAAAGGACCTATTTTTTATTTCCTTTGGTTGCATAGACCATGGTTTATCATACTTGTGCTCATAACAAGTTCCATTCTACCCTCTAATTCTTTGTGTTCTCCCTCATATTTCACACTTTGGGTTGGTGTTCATGTGTTTTGTTTGGCTGAATTTATTATACAGTCAGAGGATGGATTTGGTACCAAGGATGTCACTACACCAGGTCATTCCACGCCGGTGCCTGATGGGAAAAATGCCATGTCTATTTTCAGTTCTGCTACTAAAACAGGTGTGTACAATGATTATTTGCCTCACTTGGATTGTTGCTAAAATAAAATGCAAAGGAGATGCTTCTCAATGTAAAATTTTATTCTTATTGTAATAAGAATTTCATCTCATCTTTTATATATTTTTCATAGTTTGTTTTTCAGTTCCTTTCAAAACTGATAAACATATTTGGGAATAATTGTCTCTAAATTTAACTAAAACCATAGGGAAAAACTCATAGGCAGGTCATGTTCATTGAGATCCGTGTCCTCTCCCTACTCCCTTGCGCTTGGTGGAGTTGTTTATTCTGTGTCTTTTGCTTCCTTTCCTACAGATGTCCGGCAGGATAATGCTGCTGGCAGAGCTGGCTCCAGTAGCCTTACGCAGGTAACAGATTTGGCACCTTCCCTGCATGACTTAGACAACATCTTTGATAATTCTGATGACGACGAACTTGGGGTGAGTTTGCCATAGCTACATACACAGAAATTTCGCTACATGAAAGGACTTCATGTCAGTGTTGTAGTATTTCTTTATAGTTTGGTCTCCTGAATTTGAGGGCTCTTATTTCAGGTTCTGAGTGTTCTTTATAAATGTCTGTATACTGGAATCTAGTCACGCTGTATAAAGAAAGTTTGTATGCTTGGAAAAGATTGTAAAGGTTATTAGCGTAGTGTATCCACCTCGAGTTTTGTTCATTGAAGGATCTTTTTCATTAGTATATTCCAGTTGTACATATTAAAATCTTTCACATTTATTTTAATAAATTCTTCTAAATATCACAAGACTACTAGAAATGTATTATGTTGTCCCTTAGGTTTGATTTTTAAAGTAATGCCCACATAACTTTTTATTCATCTAATAAGTCATTGTAGGGGAATAGAATTTATATGCATAGAAGTTAATACAAGGCAGCATATGATTAAAATGACAGAGAATAATTATTATAATTCTTTGGAGATCAGCAGAACCAAGAGTGAGGAAATGTGTGTCCTCATCCTCCTAACCAACTCTGTACCTTTGGGCAAATACAAGTGCCTGTTTTTTCTGGGAGACCTAGAGATGAGTAAGATAGGCTCTGTTTTCAAAAAGATCAGCTTATTAGTTTATTTTTCTTTCATTTATTCACTTATCTACCTCCCTATTTATCCGTTTTACATACACTTGTTATTAGTTTGAAGGTTAATTCCTTTATGGTGGTACTAAGGGTAATCACTGAGGTTAGAAATATGATTAAATTACCACCCTTATACTTGAGACACTCACAGACGTAAGGAGAAATGGCACATAAAGTTATAATGTACTTATTGCTGTGAGTACAGTAATAGACCTGAATCTAAAGTTGCCAGACATTCAGATATGAAGTGACCAAGTGACGGGGAACAGTGTTTAAGTTAAGGCTTGAAAGTTAAGTAGGAAACATTTCTAAAGCCCATTCTAACTTTAAAATAAAATGTATCTAACAGATATTATACACCATTACTGTTATCAGTACTTAGAAGATGAGGAGATCATAATGGTCTGGGAGAATGGATTGTACTTGAAATGTGGAAAGACGGGGTCATTGAGAGGAAGCGGGGAGGGACGTTAGTTTATGTGTGGAATGAGCCTTGATTAAACAATAAAAATGAACTAGATTAGCTTTCAGGGATAAGGAACAGATCATTGTTCTGCTTTTTTGGATTATTAGAGACTGATAGGTCTAGGAAAGTTTTGGATTTTAAACTTTACCAATATGTGTTCCTCTGAGGGCTGCTCAGTACAGAATTGAACTGGCAGAAGGGCTATTTTTTTTTCCGGTCTGATATGCAGAAAGCAGGAATCCTCTAATCTGGTAACTTTTGTTGGATTGGTACACTAGAATCTGAATTTATACAGTGGCTACATGAAGGAAAAGGACATGACAATGTGAAAAACTCTGGTGGAAGAAATGACTCATTTCTTCATTGCTGATCCAGGCATTGAATTTGACTATCCACCGGAGGGAGGCCAAGTGCTGCCTGGGTTTGGTTTTAAAGATACAGTGGGTTAGGATAGGCGCTTTGGCAGTGGTGATGGGAATCAAATATGAAAAGAGGAGGAGGTACAAGTCAAAGGAGGAGAAAGAAAGGAACAGGGCAAGCATTGTGGAGTGGCCTGCCTGATCTGTTCATGACCACCATCCTGGTAATTGTTTCTGCTCTGGGCCACTGAACTTATTCTTTGTATAAATTATGAATTACTATTAGGCTTAATGAGGAAATGTTTAACTGTTGGGAATATACTTTTAGTAATATTAACATGAAAAGGAGATTGGACATTTTCAATCAAATTTTCATTTCTCTGAGTGTTTTTGCTTTACTCTGATTTTTGGTCTGGCATTTAATCACATGAGCGGTTTACCTTAGAATATGTTGCTAATCCATCTTACTCGTAAATGGAGTTGGGAGGCTGTTGGCTGAGTTGTCATCTCATGTGTCTTTGAATTTAATTTTAATTTTACATTTCAATGTTGTGACATTGTGTAAGTATAAATAAAGGCCTTCTATTTGTAAAAATCATTTTTTGCTTTATTTTATATTTTATTTTAATTCATCACCAGTTCATTTAATGTTAAAGATAATCTTGCCCAGTAATGCACTTGGTTTGTTTTTGAATAACAGATCAGAGAAAAACCTGAATATTTCAATAATTTTACAAAATAAGGTTATTTTTGGTGAAGATAAATAGTAACTATAAAAATAGGTACAGAAGATACATAGTTTGTTGTGATAAATGCAAAAAAAAAAAGATTTGGAGGGTTTGAGATTATGCCTTTTAGCTGCCTGCTTCCAAGTATAAGAGAAACCAGACCAATTGTCAATTACTACTGGAGGCACCACCCAAATGTAACATTGTGTCACTGAAAATTGACTTGGGAGGGAAGAATTGCTTAAGGTCTGCAAGCTCTCCTTTGATGGCATAATCTGCCCTCACAAGATCCATGAAAAAAATTGACTGTTTCTTACACTTGATAAGCTTGTAACCATCTCCTTTGTTTCACTATCTGTTGGTATTTCTAGAGGTTCACCTGGTAAACGCTTCTACCAAGAGGCATCTACCAATAGGCATACATTAGGAAATATTTCAGTGCTGCCCTACTTATATACACGTCACTCTGTTTTAATAACATCATCTGTTCTTAGGCTGTATCACCTGCTCTGCGCTCATCAAAAATGCCTACAGTTGGGACAGAAGACCGACCTCTTGGGAAGGATGGAAGAGCTGCTGTTCCTTATCCACCAAGTAAGTAGAGAAACTTGACTGAGCCATTGTGGCTCACTGCCTATAACTTAGATATAATATTCTCATACTCAGTGGTGCTTTATCTTTATCTGAAATTCCCCTTCCTTTTGACAGAATTCTAACTGTGAATTAAAACCTATATAAATTGGTGTTCTGAGGTGGCAGGCAGCTAATCATATACAGAAACCATCTTAATTTGAATTCCTTTCCTTTGTTTTCCAGTTAAGAATTAGCTTTTTATAGCTTAAAATGTAGAAAAACATGTTTTAGGTTTGTTTTTCTAATAGTCCTTTCCTAGTAGAATAAATGCTGCACAAGTGATTTTTCAAACTGATATTCTAAGACTGTGTAAAATGTTTCTGTTTTTATAAATGTAATTCACTCAAGGATATTGGATATTTGATTTCAGTGGTCCTTTTCAAGATGCATACTAAAGTTTTTGTGTTTCCTTTGGAGATCAGCTAGTTTTATCATATTTGCTGACAAAGAGATGAACCTCTTTTTTTTCAAGTATATTCTTTGCCCTAAGAAACCACATTATTCTACAAGAGGAAAAAAAGTCAGGGTAGCTTATGTGGATACTCTGAAGCAGAAACATAATTCCATTGCAGATCATTCTTTAACACCTTCTCATTAACTTCAGCTGGTAATGAGAACAAACGAGGGGAAAAACCACCATGTCATAGGGATGAGTCAAAAAGCTTTATGAACCTATAAATGTAGTGCTGATTTACTCAAATCTAGAAGTGGGAAGTATACAGAGATTGGATTTTGACAGCTTTAGTGAATCCATAGCTTTTTAAAATATGCAAAGCTTTCTCAAGCATGACATGGGTGAAAATGAATAATGATAGCCAGCCCATTGCTGTAGTTTTTTTAATTAAACATTTTTCTTGTTTTATTACTCTGCACTGCAGAATTTCACAAATATGGAACTTCACAGATTAAAAGAAACAGTATTAAAATAGATACGTGTAGGTCAGATGATTGAGTTTTTCCTCTTTTTTAAATCAATTGATCCTTTACCCTTTTTGACATGACATGATGCATAGTGATGTGAAATGTTAGAATGTCTGATAACTCAGCCAAGGCTTTTCACTCGCAGACATCCTGCTAGTTAGCGGCATTGCCCAGTGAAGTATATTGTGTGCTCTATCCTTTCTCTCTTTTCTATCCAAAAAAGAATTATTTCAAAAAGAAGCTACTCAAAATTCAAAATTGTGTGATAAAGTACATGTTATAAAAATGAATCAATTTGAAATGTAGCACAGAATATTAACACCAGGAAAACCCAGATATGCAAGAATCCAGAGTATCGTTTTAATGTGTACAAAGCTTATCTATAAATATGTATTTGTGAGAGCATATGTATTTGTGGGATGGGGTGGGGGAGTGAGGGGAACGCACAGTATTTCCTCCCAAGAAATGACAATGAAAATAGCCTGGCAAGATATTTTAATCTCAGCAATAGTTTTCTGGGCATTGAGGTGGGAAGACAAATGTATTATAAAAGTTAATGTCTGGCCTGTAATCCCAGCACTTTGGGAGCCCAAGGTGAGCAGATTACTTGAGGTCAGGAGTTGGAGACCAACCTGGCCAACGTGGTGAAACCCCATCTCTACTTAAAATACAAAAATTAGCACCGCATGTTGGTGTGCGCCTCTAATCCCAGCTACTCGGGAGGCTGAGGCAGGAGAATCACTTGAACCCAGGAGGCGGAGGTTGCAGTGAGCTGAGATAGCACCACTGCACTCCAGCCTCGGCGACAGAGCAAGACTCCGTCTCAGAAAAACAGAAACAAAACAACATTAATGTCTAAACAACACTGTCCAATAGAAATACAAGGTAAGCCACAAATGAGAGCCATATGTGCGATTTCACATTTTCTAGTGGCTGTTTAAAAAAAGAAATTAATTCTAATAATATACAGCATTTTATTTAACTAAGTATCCAAAATATTATTTTTACATGTAATTAGTATAAAATTATTGCAGTATTTCACTTTTTTTAATAAAAATGTAATATATAATGGTTGTACATATTTTACTTTTTTTTGTATGAAGTTTTGGGAATACAGTGTATGTTTTACACATGCAACCCATCTCTATTTGGTCAAGCCCCATTTTGGGTGCTCAGTAGCCATGTGTGGTCAGTGGATATTGTGTTGGAAAGCGTAGGTTCCTCATTATTCATTTGTGAATGTAATGCTGAAGACAGCAACAAACAGTGACAAATAGGTTTACTTTAATATCAAGTTTATGTTAAGGTAGTATTGTGTTATAGTAAAAACATGTTTTTATTAGGTTTTATTATTAACCACTTTCTTACGAATTTTCGTGTTTGAAAGCACATCAGTTTAAAGTATGAGTCTTTGAATAGATGGAAGAGTTGCATTTTGGGGTTGGTTCATTTGTTTATTTTCCAAGAGTCCTTATGGTTTGGACGGGACTTGGGCATGTGCTCTGGGGTGAGGAGAACACTAAGAAATCAGCAGTGCTGCTTTGTTGGAGGTCTTCCATCCTGTGCATGCATACATGAAGTGCTGGGCAGGAGCAGGTGGGTATCTTACGAGTTCCCGCTGAAGTGCAGAGGTCTTGCAGGATAGGCAAGATGGGAGTAAGCAGAGCACTGTGGGCGGCACAGCTCACCTCCAGTCCGTCCTGGTGGCTGTTTCCACCCTTGCTTTAGCCGTTTTCTGGGAAGAAAATTGAACAGACAAATCGTGTTTCTATTTTGGAGGACCAAAGTGTTTCTTGGAGTCTGTGTGTTCTGTCTGCTTTACCCACTTTGAGTCCGGTTCCCTTTGGTCATCTCAAAATTTCTTTATGGTCATATATTTTCAGAAATTCCCATAACTTGACAGTGGTTCCATCTTTTTCCAATCCAGGTTTGGGAGGGAGAATTAATTTGTACTGACTTCATCATTTGCTGAATGTTTAGATGTTTGTAGCAAAGTGTTCACTTCTGAGCATACATTATCTCAATATGCACAAAAAATATGAAGTAGATATTTTTCCCATTTTACGGATTAGGAGATTGAAGCGAGACAGACTGAGTCTTCCTTAAGAATATCTGATAGTAAGAATGATAAAGACCACTTTATAAAGTGACTCTTTCGGAGGTAGAATTTCATCCTTGCTTTTTTGTGTGTTCTCTGTTTACCTTTGATGAAAATTAACAGAGTGGCTGAGGCTTTGAAAACTGAGATATATGCGTGTGTTCCGGAAGATGAAAGAAGTCAGCTAACACTTAGTGGGTGGAAATGCCTTTATTATGTTTCTTAGAGGAAATATAAAAACAAATTTAATAGAACTTTTTTTTTTTTCACAAGTGTCATAGTCAGGATACTTATAAGAAAGGCTATGTTTAAGCTTACCCTTTTAACTTAAAGAGAATATATACAATTTCTATACTTCACAAACAGCTACACTGGCTATTAAGATTTATGGCAATGTGACTGAAGATTTTATGAAGCAGAATTATGTTTTAAAGTATAACTCAAAGTATATTACAGTTTTGTAGTAGCTGTTCTTCGGCTTGGGAGGAGGAATAGGGACTAAAGGTTAAAGGTTAAAGGTGATAGATTTATTTCAAGTGTAGATGAACTT
Organism: Nomascus leucogenys; assembly: GCF_006542625.1. Lineage (NCBI taxonomy): Eukaryota > Metazoa > Chordata > Mammalia > Primates > Hylobatidae > Nomascus > Nomascus leucogenys. The sequence goes on along the minus strand of NC_044390.1, from coordinate 83,182,953 downwards.
TTTTTTTTTTTTTTTGAGACAGAGTTTTGCTCTTTCACCGAGGCTGGATTGCAGTGGCGAGATCTCGACTCACTGCAATCTCCGCCTCCTCAGTTCAAGAGATTCTTGTGCCTCAGCCTCCTGCCAGCATGCCTGGCTAATTTTTGTATTTATTTAATAGAGACAGAGTTTCGCCATATTGCCCAGACTGGTCTCAAACTCCTGACCTCAAATGATCTGCCTGTCTTGGCCTCCTAAAGTGCTGGGATTATAGGTGTGAGCCATCCCACCCGGCCTCCAGTGTCGACTAACTTTGTATTAAAGATCTTGGCTTTGTTTTAAAGAAAACTTACTGATCTGGTTCCTGCTAAATTTTAAGTCCTGTTTTTCCACCTCAGAATGTATCGGTTATGTAGCGTCTCAAATAGCTTTCTGCCAGTTTCTTGTTTGGCTTGGCTCGTGTTTCTACTTCTGTAATTTTGTAAGGTGCCTTGAAGATCAACTTGGGATTTTTAGTTTTTTCTTCTTCTTTTTTTTTTTACAAGCAGCAGGTACTTTTTTGTATAATGAAATCAGATACAGATTCCTATTATAGAAAATAAGTAGCAGTGGAGCATCATTAATGGAAATGAATGTTGGAATTAACAACCCTGCTGATTGGCCTCTCCCTCTCCTTATTTTACAAATAACTCCACAGGCCAAGAAAGGCTAAATGATTTAGGATTATACAGTTGTTTCACTTAGAAACACGGTAAAGATTATGTAATCCAGAAGTTCTCACCTTTTCTTCTGCCTCCATATGCTGAGGTGTTTGAAAGCTTTCCTTGCCCCTCACAAAAAAAGCAAAGCAAGTAGGCCTGTTGAGAATCATCCATTTAGCCCTGCCTTCCCTGTTAGAGGAAGGAACCAAGGCCCTAAGGGAGGAAGTGACCTGACCACAGCAGAGCTATGTCCCCAGCACCTGGACTGGGTAGCCCTGAGCACAGCATGGTACAGTTGCTCAGTGTTAATTTCTGATTTGGAGCTAGGAGTCAGATCTTAGTTGATTCAGTGGTTATTATTAGCCTGTTTAAATCTTGAAGTTGTTGGAAAGAGCAATAGGATAGGAAACTGGGACATTAAATCACTGATTTAAAAACCTGTGGCTCCAAACTTAAAAAATTTGCTGCATAGGCCACCCCCTAGTGGCCAAATTTTACAACTACAACTTTTCAATAGGTCTACTTTTTAAGAATCAGTGCCTTAATGAACTACTGTAGTGATAATTTTTTACTACAGGTGTATTAAAGGAAGTTTTTTTTAAAAAGAAGGAGTTCAGAATCGCTGTTCTAAGTATTTCTTAAAAGAAACTTTGAAGTTTCATTTTATTATCTGTCTGGAAAAAATACGGAACTGTTTCCCCAAAAGAGCAGCTGTGAGTTTCCCCAAAAGAGCAGCTGTAGGTTTAATGGATTTGTCAAACTAGCTGAATAATCCTCTTATATATAAACCACAATTCTGGCTCCAAACAATTTTTATTTTTTGTAATATTTTATACATACTTGAAAGCAGGGATAGAACTTCAGTAGTGGTAACTATCTAATTGCTTCTACTTTCTGTTTAATTCCTCTCCTTAGACTTTTCAGGGAATCAGTTGTTGGAAGAAAAATACAAGTTATGTAGACTTTGTTCACTTAATTAATGTGAAGCCAGACCATAAAGCATCAAGAAGTTAGTGATAAAAACCAAGAAAAGTCCAGGCACAGTGGCTCGCACCTGCCATCCCAGCGCTTGGGGAGTACAAGGCAGGCGGGTCACTTGAGCCCAGGAGTTCGAGACCAGCCTGGGCAACATGGTGAAACCCTGTTTCTACCAAAAATACAAAAATTAGCCGGGCATGGTGGCACGTGCCTATAGTCCCAGCTACTTGGGAGGCTGAGGCACAAGAATTGCTTGAACGAGAGAGGCAGAGGTTACAGTGAGCCAAGATCAGGCCACTGCACTCCAGCCTGGGCGATACAGTGATACTTTGTCTCACGAAACAAAACAAAACAAGACCCAGAAAAAGATAATTCTCTGCTGATGGCCTTCTTCTTAGTCACTTCCATTATTAATATTCTTTTGTGAACTGATGTGATCATTTAATTAGCACTATTTTTGGTGCCAAAGAGTGCGCCTGGCTATAAGCTAGGACTCTTTAGAAGCCCTTCCTGTTAAACAACATTTTTTTATTTCTTATTTTTAGCAGTTGCAGACTTGCAAAGGATGTTTCCCACTCCACCATCTTTGGAACAGCATCCTGCATTTTCTCCTGTGATGAATTATAAAGATGGGATCAGCTCCGAGACAGTGACAGCATTAGGCATGATGGAGAGCCCTATGGTCAGTATGGTTTCAACACAACTCACAGAATTCAAAATGGAAGTGGAAGATGGATTAGGAAGTCCCAAGCCCGAGGAAATTAAGGTAATTGTCAGTATATTAACATTTCCAGGGCAGAGCAGTTTCCAAGTGGATTCACATACATCTGCTTTAAAATGGTATTGTCTGTGTGCCATATATACATAAGTTCCTAAGAATCCTTTTAATTAGAATATGAGGCACACCAGTGAGCATATTAAATAGTGTCTTTTGATTGATTTAACATTTCTGCGTTAGCATTTTCTAATGATCAAAGGAGAGAAATACTGAAATAGGATCATTTTGGTTGCTGTTTTTATGATAGCACTATGCTACTGTGGTGTGTTCTACAGAGTTTACCAATATTAACACTGACCCCACTTTGTCATAGGACTTTTCATATGTGCACAAAGTTCCATCCTTTCAACCTTTTGTGGGATCCTCCATGTTTGCTCCACTGAAGATGTTGCCGAGCCATTGTTTGCTACCTCTGAAGATACCTGATGCCTGTCTGTTTCGGCCTTCATGGGCAATTCCTCCTAAAATTGAACAACTGCCCATGCCCCCTGCAGCCACTTTCATTAGAGATGGCTACAAGTATGTATAGGGATTGTGTCATTTACTTGCCATATTTGATGCAATTTTTATCTTAATTAAATGTTTGTTAAAAATGATGACAGGGTCTGGGCGCGGTGGCTCATGCCTGTAATCCCAGCACTTTGGGAGGCAGAGGTGGGCCGATCACTTGAGGTCAGGAGTTTGAGACCAGCCTGGCCAACGTGAAACCCCGTCTCTACTAAAAATACAAAAAATTAGCTGGGCTTGGTGGCGGGAGTCTGTAATCCCTCCTACTCGGGAGGCTGAGGCAGGAGAATCGCTTGAACCTGGGAGGTAGAGGTTGCAGTGAGCCAAGATCCCACCACTGCCCTCCAGCCTGGGTGACAGAGTGAGACTCTGTCTCAGAAAGAAAAAAAAGAAAAAGTGATGACAAGTAGCATATCATTTGAAACTTTCCTTTATTGGTCATTCATGTTTTTGTGCAAATTATTTTGTGCTGGAAAATGTGCATTATTTTCTAAATGAAATTTTGTATGCAGACAGTCCCTGACTTACAATGGATTTACTCAGGAGTTTTTGACTTTATGATGATGTAAAAGTAACACATTCAGGACATGCTATACTTCGAGAACCCATACAACCCGTTCTGTTTTTCACTTTCAGTACAGTATTTGATAAATTACACGAGATACTCAGCACTTTATTGTAAAACAGGCTTTGAGTTAGATGATTTCCCCAATGGTAGGCCAATGTAAGTGTTCTGAATATGTTGAAGATAGGCTAGGGCCGGGTGTGGTGGCTCAAACCATAATCCCAACACTTTGGGAGGCTGAGGTGGATGGATTGCTTGAGCTCAGGAGTTTGAGACCAGCCTGGGCAAATGGCAAAACCTTGTCTCTATAAAAAATACAAAAACTTAGTTGGGCATGATGGCATGTGTCTGTGACCCAGCTACTTGGGAGGCTGAGGCAGGAGAATCACTTGAACTCACGAGGCGGAGGTTGCAGTGAGCCAAGATTGCACTACTGCACTCCAGCCTGGTTGATAGAGCGAGATCCTGTCACAAAAACAAACAAAGATAGGCTAAACAATGATAGAATCAGTTTTCCCTGTGACAAATAATTTCTTAATAAATAAAGTGATTTGAATGATAGAAAAGGCCACAAATTCAGATTTCTGCTGTGGTCAGGTAAGCAATATATAGATGAAATGGACAGGGTAAATGCAAAAGAGTTGGTACTACTGATGCTCAGCACCATTGTGCTGAGCTTAAAGAACCAATAAAACAAATTTGTGGTCCAGCCTCAGCCTCTGGGCTGCAAGTTTGTGACCTGTAAAATCATCCTGATGAAGTTAATTTTAATGTCATAACAAGGCTTCCTGCTTGTGTATATAAAGTCAGTGTCAGAAAGAAAAACTATGACAGAAAAGTACAGAGGAATCCTAGATTTAGGAAAGTACAGTTGCAGTATTATAAGACTGAAATTCCTGCCTTGCAAAAATTATATGCATGACCTTAAATGACCATTTTACCTGGGTCTTCCCTTTAAAATGGAGTAATCCTGCTCTGCCTCCCACAGAGGACTTCCACAATGCTTCAACGACTAATGACTGTAGAAGTACCGTGGAAATAACAATACACCAGCAATATAAAGAGTGTGCTGAGAAGCACCCTGAGCGCCTGGCTGGTGTGTTGCTGCTGTGCTCTGATTGTACTCTAGCTTACTCAGCTAGATCCTGGCACAACACACCTAGAACACCTTGGTGCATAAGGAGTTAGCTTAGCACATACAGTTGCTAATAAATGACATAGCAGTTTTAAGAACCCATTCAACAGTTTAATCTCTTTCATACATACAGGTTTCCCCAAAAAGGTCACATGCAAGCTTTTGCTGTATAGTCGTTTAAATCATTTAGGTCATTATTTAGATCTATTATATCTTTCATTTGCCATCCCAAAGATTCTTTGTATTCTTAACTGGCTGTATTATACAACTTTATGTGATGAAGGTTTTGTTTTTGTTTTTTGGGGGGGGTTTTTGGAGACAGGGTCTCACTCTGTCACCCGGGCTGGAGTTCAGTGGCACAATCACAGCTCACTGCAGGCTTGACCTCCTGGGCTCAAGCAGTCCTCCCACATCAGCCTCCTGAGTAGCTGGGACTACAGGCACGTGCCACCACACCCAGCTAATTTTTATGAAATTTTGTTGTAGAGTTTGTGTCTCCCTGTGTTGCCTACACTGGTCCTGAACTCCTCCTGGGTTCAAGTGCTTCTCCTGCCTCGGCCTCCTAAAGTGTTGAGATTATAGGCATGAGCTACTGCACCTGGCATGAAGATGATTCCTGTCTGCACTGTCCACTATGACAGTCACCAGCTTCCTGCTGCAGGTGTTGACCACTTGAAATGTGTCTAGTGAAACCAAGACTGAATTGTTTTATGTTAATTAATTTAAATTTAGGACATGGGGACTGGTGGCTACCTTATTGGACAGTATGTTTCCAGAGTATTTGTAATCCTGCTGTGGTCTCTGCTTGCCATCACCCTGAACTCCTCCTTTGTCACACGCAATACCCCTGCAATCACTTGCTTCATGTCTGCCATACTTGCTTATGAGCCACCTTTTGTTTCTCTTTTTTACTTTCGACTATCCAGCTTCTAGCATAGGGTTGCTACTCAGTTCATTTTTATTAAATGGGAAAAATCAGATTACAAGATAAACCATTCTTAGTACCCAGGGAGCAATTTAATTCTTTAGGTTTTCAGTTAGTACTCATAGTTCCTTTTCTGATCTGAACTGCATAATAATTTTAGGGTTTTGTTGAACAAGAAAATTTGAAAGGAGTCCAATTAGAGTAAAGATCGTTATTACACACTTACTATTTTGGTCTCTAAGAGAGCAGTGATTGCCAATCAAGTTTTCTGGGTCATTTTTTTTTTTAGTCTGTACTCAGAGATACTACTGTGCCTCAGATTTAATATTTCTTTACAGTGCCTGATTTGGACTTTTAGACTGGTAGTTTAGGCATAGTTAATTAAAAATCACAAGAAAATTATTTAAAGAGACATTTCTTTATGACATTCTTCTTTCACATTATAAGTAACTGAATATGTAGTTTATTGGAGGAGCATTAGTTTAAGTACAGTATTTATATAAAAGAATATTAAAAATTTTTAAAAATCTCTTTTCTTTTGATACCTTCTAAGTAGAAAGAATGGACTCATGCTAATATACATATACATCTAAAAAGGACAGTTGTCCCTTGGTGTCCTTGAGGGATTGATTCCAGGACCCCCTCGGATACCAAAATCTGAAGATGCTCAAGTACCCTATAAAAAATGGCAGAGTATTTGCTTGTAATTTACACAAATCCTTCTGTATACCTTAAATCATCTCTGGATTACTTGTAATGCCTAATACAATGTAAATAAAATAAATGGCAGAGTATTTGCTTGTAATTTACACAAATCCTTCTGTATACCTTAAGTCATCTTTGGATTACTTGTAATGCCCAATACAATGTAAATGCTATATAAATGTTGTACTTTACTGTTTTGATTTGTATTTTTTAATTGTTGTATTTTTATTTTGATTTTCCATCTGTACATGGCTGAAGCCACAGATGTGGAACCTGTGGCTATAGAGGGCCAACTGTATATCAAGAAAATGTTTTATGATAATGAAACAGCAGAACCTTGCAGACAGTGTTTTCTGCTTAGCTGTTCCAAAAAGAAGTCACTGCTTATGAGAAAGTAGATAACATAGCCCAGTCAGTCTTGGGCAACTAAAATAATTACACTATATGCAATGCATACCATATTGAAAAGTGAAAAATAAAGTGCTTACCACCCCACAGAAAGCTGCTGGAAGCTGGAAACTCTGAAACAGTATGTGTACTTCTGTGCAACCACCTGATTAATACTGAGGCCTCTTAGCCACATATGTAATATTTCTATTAGTTGTAGTATAGTACTGGTAAATGGGCTACCTAAAATATAATTCCCTCATGGTCACTCTTTACTATAAAAATGTAAGCCTAGATAGGGCTGCATTTTGAAAATTAGAAAAATGTTAAATTTTCATGTGTATTTGATTATAACTACTTTGATATGATATATAGATTATAGCCTCAGAGAACAAGTACACTGGCAGGCTTTCAATTTCAAAAAAAAATGACAAAAATGTAATTGCAAATTAGATGGAAATTTCATCCTATGGTCCTCTAGCTAATTTAGTGTCTGAACTTAGGTTGAAGTTCCATTTAGTAGTTACAACTTTTCAAATTACGTTGACCAAACCCAATGCCATGTTTTCTTATAAAAATAGTAAAAGTTCCTTCAAGAGGTTAGGATGAGGATACTTATATGTGGAATAAGTAGAAGGAAAGTGCTGCGTTGAATTATTCTTCATACCTTACTTTCTTCTTCTCTACACACTGCACTGACCTTTGTATCTTTTTTTTTTTAAGAGAAAATTAAATATACCAGTGTATCCCAGTGATAGCAGAAACAAATGATAAGAAATACGCAGTACATGGCTGGGGTGATCGTGTGTCTAGTTCAGCATCTATGACATGCTGCCCTTCCTTACTTGGTGCCTTCTCTTTTTGTAGTAACGTGCCTAGTGTTGGGAGCCTAGCAGATCCAGACTATCTGAACACACCACAGATGAACACACCCGTGACGTTGAACAGCGCTGCCCCAGCCAGCAATAGTGGGGCAGGAGTCCTACCATCTCCAGCAACCCCTCGCTTCTCTGTCCCCACACCACGAACCCCCAGGACCCCAAGAACTCCCAGAGGTGGGGGCACTGCCAGTGGTCAAGGGTCTGTTAAGTATGATAGCACCGATCAAGGGTCACCAGCCTCCACTCCCTCTACTACGCGGCCCCTCAACTCTGTGGAGCCCGCCACCATGCAGCCAATTCCCGAAGCCCACAGCCTCTATGTTACCCTGATTCTCTCCGATTCCGTGATGAATATCTTTAAAGACAGAAACTTTGACAGCTGTTGCATCTGTGCCTGCAACATGAACATCAAAGGGGCAGATGTCGGGCTCTACATCCCCGATTCTTCCAATGAGGACCAGTACCGCTGTACCTGTGGGTTTAGTGCGATTATGAACCGCAAACTTGGCTACAATTCGGGACTCTTCCTTGAAGATGAGTTGGATATTTTTGGGAAGAATTCTGATATTGGTCAGGCTGCAGAGAGGCGCTTAATGATGTGTCAGTCCACCTTCCTTCCTCAGGTGGAAGGAACCAAAAAACCCCAGGAGCCACCCATAAGCCTTCTCCTCCTCCTCCAGAATCAACACACACAACCTTTTGCTTCACTGAGTTTCCTGGACTACATTTCCTCTAACAATCGCCAAACTCTTCCCTGTGTAAGCTGGAGTTATGACCGGGTGCAAGCAGATAATAACGATTACTGGACGGAATGCTTTAATGCATTGGAGCAGGGGCGGCAGTATGTGGATAACCCCACTGGTGGAAAAGTGGACGAAGCTCTGGTGAGAAGTGCCACTGTGCACTCTTGGCCTCACAGCAATGGTAGGTGTCCCAGAACACAAATGTACTTTGAGGAGTATCTTGGTATGATCATAACTTAAAAGCTTTCTTTACTGTATTTGACAAAAAATTTTAATTTCATGTCTTTAGGGGGAAAAAAAGAACCTAAAGTGAGAGCTGTATTGATTTCATCCTAAACTTAAGGACAGGGAGAATGTTTTATATTGAAACGCCTTTGGAGAAGAGTAATTGTTTTCTGAAATTTTCCTCTTGTAACTCATAAGTAAGCAGTCCATGTTGGAAACCTGTGACCGCTGAGTATCAGAGTCATCAGGAGCATACAGACATAATTTGCACACTCTTGCATGCTTAAATCCACCATTCTTCCAGATCAAGTTTCCAAGGAACCTCTTCCATGAATCCTTCTACCCATTTCCAGAGTCTCTTCTCCCTTCTCTGTTTCCCCCCTTTGTTGTATCTCTTATAACAAAATCACATTTTACTTTGCATTGTGGTTACTCGGGCATATAACTGGTTGTATTATGAAAAGCTGCAGTTGACAAACATTTTTGAAGTTGGGCTGTAAGAGTGCCAAGCAACTTGCTATTTCCTTTTCTTATTCATTCACTGCCTAAACTGCAATGCATCATGGGGGATAAAATGGTTACTGAAAGAAACAAGGGACTTGTCCTCATGGACTTTCTAATCTATTCTGGAAGTGGACATCAATTAATTACACAAGTACACATATTATTACAACCCATTTTATAAGTGATAAAAGCATGGGATGGGGGGACACTCTAGGCTGAAGGTCAGAGAAGACTTCATTTTAGAAGTAGTAACATTTGCTCAGAGATCTCAATGATGAGTACACATTAACTGAGGAAGGAGAATGGGGACCAAGGCATGTGTCCCAGACAGAAGGTGCTGCAAGTGGGAAAGCCCTTGGTTGTATGGAGCTTGGGGCCTTTAGAAACTGAAGCGAGGTTAGAAGCCAGCAGGGGCTAGATTACAGGACTTTTTAGAGGCATGCTAGGGGTTGCGTCTTCCTGCAAAAAGCAATACAAAGTCATTGAAAGGTTTTAAGAAGAAGCACTGACATCAGATTTGTGTAGTTAAAAAGGAAAAATAACAACATGCACTGGCTATAATTCTGGGTATGGATTAGAAAGTGGCAGGAATGGATTTGGGGAGACTAGGAGGTTATTGAGGAAGACCTAGTAAGAAACAGTAGCTTGCCTTAGTGTCCTTGTGAAGAAGGTGGAGAGGAAATATTATTGCAGGACTCAATAATGGGCTGAGTTTTGGGGATAAGGGAAAGAGAGATGTTGAGGAGTCCCAGATTTGTTACTTTTGTATACCTGGATAGTCGGTGGTGTTCAAAGATAAGACTATATCTGGAGAGAAAGTTTATAAATTGAGTTGTGGAAGTTTGGAAGTTTTAAAGATCCCTTTTGATATATCCAGGTAGAGGTATCAAGTAGACTCTTGGGCCTTTTGCTCAGGGGAGAGGGAGTGGTTGGCATATAGATGATAACTTCAATTAAGGGGCCACAGATGAGCTCATTGAGGAGGAGGAGAAAAGTATAGACTGAGAAGAAGACCTAGTAAGAGCTTAGCTAAATTCTGACAGGTACAGGTGAGGCAGAGAAGCGTGAGCCTATCAAGGAAGCAGAGAAGGAAGAACCAGAAGGAAGAACCATAGAGGGGGCTTTTGGAAGCCAGGGGTAGCCAGTGTTTCAAGAAAGAGGAAGTGATCGACAGGCATTAAAATGCAAGTGAAGATTTTAAGATAAGGATTAAACATGTCTTCTGACCGTGGTGAGAGCTGTTTCTGTAGAGTGGTGGGAGCAGAGGCCAGACTGGAAGGGTTGTGTGAATGACGGGCGAACCCTGCTTCTGAGCAACTCTCAGTCTTGCAGGGAAGAAAGTTATATAAGCTTCTTAAATACAGTTTGAAATCTGAAATAATTAAAAGTATGTCCAGAGGTCAGTAGCGTATGGGGAGTGATGGGTATTTTCTGACTAGGCCAATCAAGGAAGCTTTCATGGAGGTAGAGATGACTAAGAAAGCATTAAAGGGTTATGCTCATTTGTATAACTGCTTAGGTTCAAGCACAGTGCCTTATACTTAAGCAGACCCTTAATCAGTTTCTACTGAATGAATTTATGAAGTGAAGAAAATGCAGCCTTTCCCCTAAAGAAATGTGGATGATCAGCTTGGGTGAGTCCTTTTACTAGATAGGCCTTCAGACAGAAAAGCAATCTGTGTGCATGAATCAGTGGTGTCGTCTTTTAGGATGAAAAATAGGACATTTTATTGCAGGGGAGGTCTGGGTTTCAAATTTTAAGATGCCTAAAAGTACCAGATAATATAAATGAATGAGATGGGAGACAGATTTGCAAAAGGCCGTGCCTTAAGCTGTCTTTTCAAAACTCACTTTCTATTTTGCAGGCACAGGGATAGGGTTCATAAGAAACATGCTTGCTTTTAGTTTCCTCAAATCTGTGGTTCTCTTGGTCTGTGATTTCCTGCTTTTGATAGAGCCATTAATACAAGAAGTATTCACTGTTGTTCTTTACTATATGTAAAAAGAAGCACTGGCTGAAGATAAAAGGCAATGAACACTGCATCAGACTCAGGCAGACAGCAGGGCAGGGGCCATGAGGTGCCTGAAGGGGACAGCTGCTCCTCAGCCTCAGCAAGTGGTGGTTATGCAGGAATATGGGTCTCCCAGTTGAAGGGAAGCTGGCAATCTAGATTTGTGTATGAAATTTCCTGGAGTGATTTGTTCCAAAGTTTAACAAAATATTCTATGGACCACCACTTTGCTACCTGTGTTTTACTGATTTAAGGACGCATTTGAAAATGTCTTAAGAATCCTTAATCATCCTGTGTTTCAAATTTAGTTGGCAGATAAATCTTAGATTTCTTTCCATGCCCCTTCCCTAATCAACTAGAAGGGTAAGAGGGAGGCAAAGTCTTCAGGAATCCAGCTGTGCAGATTCACACCACATCACCTCCAGCATAATTAGCTCTTTCTGCAGACCTTTTTAAGAATCTGATTTGCATGATGAACCCTCCATCCTGAGAAAAAAATACGTATGTCCAAGCGTGCTTGCACAGTTTTGCATAGAGTTCAGACAACTTTCAAATTTTAGGTTAAAAATCCCTCCCCAGGGTGACTGCTGGGACTGAAGTCATCTGCATTTAGAAGGCAGTGAGGCTGGGCGCGGTGGCTCACGCTTGTAATCCCAGCAATTTGGGAGGCCGAGGCGGGTGGATCACGAGGTCAGGAGATCAAGACCACAGTGAAACCCCGTCTCTACCAAAAATACAAAAAATTAGCCTGGCCTGGTGGCGGGCGCCTGTAGTCCCAGCTACTCGGAGAGGCTGAGGCAGGAGAATGGCATGAACCCAGGAGGCGGAGCTTACAGTGAGCCGAGATTGCGCCACTGCACTCCAGCCTGGGCGACAGAGCGAGACTCCCTCTCAAAAAAAAAAAAAAAAAAAAAAAAAAAAAAAAAGGCAGTGAATCCCATCCATGCCTGCAGAGGGCTTTGGTTCTTGAGGGCTTCAGCTGTGTTTCCCCGTGCCTCTGGCTGCACTGAAGATTGGCTTTCTCTTTATGCATTCTGTATTTTGTGAAAATATTTTTACAATTAGCATTTAAACAGTTTTTAAAAGTTTTTATTTAAGTTCCATTTTTTCCTACTCATCATATAAACAAAACATTGATATTTGCAAATAAAAGTAATATAATAATTAAGAAACTTTTGCAGCTGTCTCATGAAAATCCTTGGAAACAGATTTCCATGGTTTTAAAATGTCACACCTATCCATTTTTCCACTTTTAAACAATTCTTCCATTAAACTTTTTTATATAGAGTAATCCATTTCCCCCTTTATTATTTTTGATACTAAATTATCAATTATTTTCTCTAATCTAGTAGAAGAATATCTTTCCTCCTGACTCCTAAGTCAAGTGTTTTAGAATCTACTACAGCTAATAACATCGTTTTTCTGAATATAACTGAGGCTCGAGGTGATGGTGAGGAAGAGGAGGGTGCTAGCCCCCTTATCTTCTCTGTTTCTTCTCACTTCTCTTCCAGTGCTGGACATCAGCATGCTCTCCTCCCAGGATGTGGTTCGTATGCTGTTGTCCCTGCAGCCCTTTCTCCAAGATGCCATCCAAAAGAAGCGCACGGGCAGGACCTGGGAGAACATCCAGCATGTGCAGGGACCACTCACTTGGCAGCAGTTCCATAAAATGGCAGGACGGGGAACCTACGGTAGGGTCTTTGTCCTGTTTAAAATTCCTTCTGACTTCAGTGCTGTTCAGTGAAGAGCAGCATTAGTTACTGTCAAGTCGTTGCTTCACTAACAAAATAGGGGAGTCTTTTTCTTTGACCATTAAGTTTTATAATCTCTTTGTTTTCCTAAAGTTACTTTTGGAGTTAAGTTTCTTAACACCTTTGGCATAATCCGGGTCAATGAGGAAGCTAATCCCTAAAAAGTGCATTTCTTAGATTCTCCTCATCTTCCCAATCCTCATTGCATTTTCATCTGGATGGACTTCTGGGCCAGTTCTGTCTGCTTCATCATAGTCAGGATTATAATGCTTATCTTGAAGGAAATGAGGTAGTGCTGCTTGGAAAGTTAATTTTAACTTGTTCTAGTCTGCCCTCTGATCATACTGAACCTTTGTAAACAAATTCTGACTTAATTAAGAGTCCTCATCAGTGACCATTTAATTATATGATTTGAAAAATACTTTTAAGAATGTCTTGTCAACATGGAGTGACATTTCAGATGCCAGAATTAAGACCAGTGCACCAGGAATTTCAAAATTGTAAGATTGTGGGAAAAACTGTCTAGCACCTTTCTAAACTACAATGTCATTTTAGGTTCAGAAGAATCTCCTGAGCCGTTGCCCATCCCCACTCTGCTGGTAGGCTATGACAAGGATTTCCTCACCATCTCGCCATTCTCCTTGCCGTTTTGGGAGAGGCTCTTGTTGGACCCTTATGGGGGCCACCGTGATGTTGCCTATATTGTGGTGTGTCCAGAAAATGAGGCCTTGCTCGAAGGAGCCAAAACTTTCTTCAGGGACTTGAGTGCTGTATATGAGGTGAGGAGGTTACTGTGAAAATTGCTTTTTATGACTTGGATACTCTGATTGTTTCTAGTGATGACTAAATTTCAAGACAAATGTCTTGAAAATAAATCTCAAAGAAAATTTGCAAACAGGAGGATGAGGAAGAGAATTGAATTGACCAATTTTTCTGGAAGCAAATTGCTTTCCCATCTTGGCTTTATATTTGTTAGATTTAGAAAACATTCCCCTCCCATTCTTACCACACGTCTTAAAATCTCATCAGTTCTCTCTTCTCCATTTATGTGCTAAAAGTTGAAGAATATTGCTCACCTGGGGAAAGTGTGGCTATGTAGAAGATGAGCTTTACAAAAAGAGCACATCTACTTTTTTTATTTATTTATTGGATGGATTGAGGGATAGGGTGAGTAGGTGAGAGTTCCTGACAACAGTATAAAAATGGTTGTTTTGAAAATTTCTGAATTGAAACATAAGTTTAATGAATCATGTCCCTGTTGTGTTTTAACATGACATCTTAATAGTGAAACTTTGATACTGATTAAAAATATAATTCCTATAATAATGTAAAAACCAGGCAGATAATTTTACATCTTTAGTATGTGAATTCCTGTTGCTTTAAAAAAAATACAATCATGTCTGTCTTTGAAGAATAAGTGCCACATTTCTTATGCCAAAGTATATATGCACTAAGTTCTTTGTATCTGATACATCTAATGTCTTTGTATTCAGCAAAATGAAATTAATATCTGTAAAATATTTAGAACTATGATAGGCATGTAAACATTATGAAAGTGGTTTTTAGATAAGATTCCAAGCTGAATTGCAAAATATTCCAAAACGGGACATTCATAATCTGTAAATGTATGAGTAGGCATGGAATAGTAAATTTACGTTGTTGCTACAAAGAAATGAGGAGATGCTAATATGATGTAATGACATCAATTAAGTCACTGCCTTGGATACATTCATTTCTGAACAGTGTCTGGTCAGGGGATATATAATACTATTAAATCATAATTAACAGAAAATTTGTGTAAGCAGTTTTAAAGCCCAGCCATTCCCTTGAATGGAACCTTCAACATAAGTTGCAAAATGTAAAAAGCACTGCCAGATCTTTTTAAGAGGGTACAGACAGACATTCTTTTAAATTTTTCTTAATGACTTCACTAGGGTTGCTTATTCGGCAGTAATTCATACCTCCTTAAGAAGAATATACACTAGAGGATTTTGTCGGGGCTTAGTAAGCCTTCACTTCATCTACTCTAGTAAGGGATAATAATATGGGCTCTCCTGCTGGTGAACAGGTAGTTTACTTTTTGCAGGTTTATTATATTCCCTGCCATAAGCACCCATTTAGCGTCATGGAGATTAATAGCAGACTCTCCTTGTCCTATTTACTTTAAAAAAAAAAAAGCGATCAGCGTACTCACTGCTTCAGTGGCCCCTGCTATTGGTGATCTCCAAATGTCTGTAACAGAACAGATGGCCCATAAAATTTTAATGTTATCTTATGGGAAAACATTATGAGTAGGGATTACTTAGGAGATTTTAGTGGACATATGTCTCAGTCAGCCACAGTAGGCAGGAATCTGCTATTTCTTTGTCCGTTAGCAATCAGGTAGTGTTCAGCAGCCTCCTCTTGTACAGGAGGAATTGGCTTGAGTGAAGAAAGCATTTTTTTTTTAGAGAGCCTAGTCCAAGTTTTAGAGAGACAGATAGCAATTTAAGGGTACATTACAATTTAAGGGTACAATTACACTAAGTTGGTCCCTGAAAGGACCAACTTATAATGTTGGTTTGATTGCATGTGATAACCCTAAAAGAAAAAGGAAAATGCTTCCATATGTATGTTAAAGAATCTCCCTTGCTAACCATTGGTACTGAATGAAGGAATGGCTCCCGTTATAACTAATGATCTTGTCTATGATATCAGATGTGTAGGCTTGGGCAGCACAAGCCCATCTGCAAAGTGCTACGTGATGGGATCATGCGCGTGGGAAAAACCGTGGCACAGAAGCTGACAGATGAGCTTGTGAGTGAGTGGTTTAACCAGCCTTGGAGCGGCGAGGAGAATGACAATCATTCCAGACTCAAACTTTATGCGCAAGTTTGCCGCCATCACCTAGGTAAATGGGAATTTATTTGGCAAAGTAGAATTGGAGAAGTAAAATAGCAAATCTGTCCCATCTTTTATAGATGCAACATTATATTTCTTTTGTCTCAAGTAATGCTGTATTTGTTAAGGTCCAGTTTGGTGTTCTGGGCAGTTTAATGCTAATTTCTATATGGACATACATTTTTTAAAAACTATTCAAAGTTGCCTAATCATGTCTAATTACTCCACATTTTGAAAACTTAGCAGCATGACTTGGTATTAGTTGCTTAGTTTTAACCCATATTCTGAAGAGAATCTTAGAAGCTTGTAAACCTACGAGCATAATGTCCCATGATGACTGTGGAATATATAGCTTCTCATTTTTTAGGGCAGGCACATGGAATCAGTCTGAAAGGAGACTATCACAAGTGATTGATTTTCTCTTTTCAAACAAGCCTCTTCTGTAGAATTTATAAGTTGCTCCACATGCATCTCCATGTTTGCAGAATACATAAGCATGACTGTGGAGATAGTATTTTGGGTATTGTAATCAGAGAATTGCAGCCTGAAAGCATAATGTTTTTTACAAGTGACCATTCTAGATTCTGGTTCAGTCTGACACTGCAGAATATCACTAAAGTCACCTCTTTGCATGTATTCTTTCAGCACCTTATTTAGCCACTCTGCAGCTTGATAGCAGCCTGTTGATACCACCTAAATACCAGACCCCACCAGCAGCAGCACAGGGACAAGCTACGCCAGGGAATGCTGGGCCCTTAGCTCCAAATGGATCAGCAGCTCCCCCAGCTGGCAGTGCATTTAACCCCACCTCGAATAGTAGTTCTACAAATCCTGCAGCAAGTAGTTCTGCATCTGGTTCCTCTGTGCCACCGGTCTCATCATCTGCCTCTGCTCCTGGTATTAGCCAGATAAGCACTACCTCTTCTTCAGGATTCAGTGGTAGTGTTGGAGGGCAGAACCCCAGCACTGGGGGCGTTTCTACGGATAGAACGCAAGGGAACATAGGCTGTGGCGGAGACACTGACCCTGGGCAGAGCTCTTCTCAGCCCTCACAGGATGGACAAGAGAGGTATGTTACTCATTAATTGAGACGAGTGGCTTCAGCTCAGACCCTTTCTCTCTTCTGCACCTTTTCTCCCTTGACCTCATGATTCTCTGAATCCTATGAAGTGCTCTATTTCTCTTCTCAAAAGAAAGGGGCAATGGTTGATCTAAAGCTGCAGTGTTAAAAATTTGAGACTTCTTATAAATTATTATGAATTATGAACTTTATTATTAAACTTACTATCAACTTAATTAGTAACAACTTTGTACAACATAACCACAGAAAAGAAAGGGGAGTTGAAAAAGGGATCTCCCATTTTAGAGGAGTACATTGCCATTTTCCATCTGTCCTCGATGCTCTCTGGCTTGGTTTGCCTGTATTTTGGTAAGGTGATACCTGTTACTCTTACATTTAATCTGTAAACATTCTTTAGGAAGCCTGTGTGCTCTGGAATTGAGCACTTTTGTTTTTCATGTTCGTGTAATTTATATTTATTTTGTGCATCTCACAAGTGACTCTCTCTCCAGTGTTACAGAAAGGGAGAGAATAGGAATTCCCACGGAACCTGACTCTGCAGACAGCCATGCCCACCCTCCAGCTGTTGTCATTTACATGGTGGACCCGTTCACGTACTCTGCAGAGGAGGACTCCACTTCTGGGAACTTTTGGCTGTTGAGCTTGATGCGCTGCTACACAGAAATGCTGGATAATTTACCTGAGCATATGAGAAATTCTTTCATTCTCCAGGTTACTGTTTGCAAGTTTATTATTTACTTTTGATGTTATTTTTGTTGTTATGAAAATAAATACAGGCCTATGATTTTTCTTAAAAAATGGAAGTACAGGTTAATTATCCCCTAACCAAAATACTAGGGACCAGAGTGTTTTGGATTTCCAATTTTGGAATATTTGCATATATATAATGGGAGACCTTTGCAGTGGGCCCAAGTCTAAACACAAAATTTATTTATGTTTCATATACACCTTATACATATAACCTGAAGGTAATTTTATACAATATTTTTAATAATTGCTTTATACAAAGTTTTGATTAAATTTTGACTGCAATACATCACATGAGGTCTGATAATGGAATTTTCCACTTGTGGCATTTTATTGGCATTCCAAAAGTTTTGGGTTTTGGCGCATTTTGGATTTCGGATTTTTTGATTAGGGATATTCAACCTGTACGTGAAAGTATAAAAGAAAAAATAGCCATAATTCCGTCTTTTACATTCAACCACCATTACCATTTTGGTGTATTTCTAGCTTGTTACTCTATTTTTGTTTACACAGTTGAGATCATACTTTTAATATAACTTATTTTCTACCTAATGTTATTCATAAATTTTCATATTATTTAAATTCTTACAAGCAACATTTTTAATGACTGCATATTTTCCATAGTTATTCCTATATCTCCACTTCTGTACTGTTATAAATAAAGCCATAGGACACGTTTATGTATAATCTTATTTTTCACATTTCAGGTCATTTTTTAGCATGGATTCTTAGATGCTGACAAATATTGCCAAATTCCATTCCAAAAGAGGTTACACTTACTTTCCTTTCATCAGTGAATGAGTATGCTTATTTTCACTGCAACTTTGACAGCTTTATAGTGTAATGATTTTTTTAAAAATTCCATATAGATGAAAAACAATGCTTCATATGTTTGGGTTTCGTTTTAATGTCACTTTAACTGAAGCTATCTTGTAAAATTAAAAGATTGAAATTAAAGTTATCAGAGTACATTGCTGATAGTTTTCCATTGTTGTGAAGTCTGTATCCTAAATGATTAGGTAATAATTCCAAAAAATGCCACACACACTGTGTAATTATAAAAAGGAGAAATATAATAAAATTTTGGAGCCATGGTAATACCTGTAATAAATTGAGATCTTACCTCTAAAGTGGGAACATGGTAGTTTCTAAGTGACAGTATAACTTGACCAACATAATCGTACATCTTTCGAAATTGCTGATGATAAGAGAATTTTATGTCAGTGGAAGGAATTAGGATTTAATTATATTATGTGTGGCACTGATATATTTTAAGGCTGGGGTTACCTCTCCCCATTGTGGTAAGGAATTCATGCCGTTTCCTTTTTTCAGTTTGCTTGTTAGTGCGTTAGATCTCGGTTTCTAGGTTTTTGTTTTTTGTTTTTTTTGTATTTGTGTCTTTAGATTGTGCCTTGCCAGTACATGCTGCAGACAATGAAGGATGAGCAAGTTTTCTACATTCAATACTTGAAGTCCATGGCATTTTCAGTGTACTGCCAGTGCAGGCGACCACTGCCTACACAGATCCACATTAAATCCCTCACGGGATTTGGGCCTGCAGCCAGCATTGAGATGACCCTCAAGAACCCCGAGGTAGGTATTGGCAGGACAGAAATTTTAGAAAATTTATACTAAAATGCAAGCTAGAAGAGGTATTTTATCTAACCCAGAGATTGGCTGGTTGCTTAGTTGGTCTTTTCCCTTGATGTGAGAGTTGCTAGGCTGGATATGGTGGCTCACACCTGTAGTCTTAGCACATTCGGAGGCTGAGGTGGGAGGATTGCTTAAGCCTAGGAGTTTGAGACCACTGTGGGCAACATAGCAAGACCCTGTCTCTACAAGTTTTCTTTTAAAAATTAGCCAGGTGTGATGTGTGCCAGTAGTCCTGGCTGTTTGGGAGGCTGAGGCGGAAGGATCACTTGAGCCCAGGAGTTTGAGATGGCAGTGAGTTGTGATCACATAACCACTTCCGCCTGGAGAGCAAGACCCTGTCTCGGGGGAATAAAAAGGAGTTGGCAGGTTTCTTTAACTCTTAGGTTTAAATAGAGGAGATACTTCTCTGAACTTTAAAAAATTTTTGAGAACAGAGGCAAGCAAATTCTTACTGGTTTTTTTTTTTTTTTTTTTTTTTTTTTTTTTTTTTTTTTTTTTTTTTTTTTTTTACATAGGACTTTAGGCAATAATAAATGTATCCCTTTTAGTTTTTAAATGTTTGAATTTCCTAAATTTATTTTCTTTATTTTTCTAAGCTAATCTGTGTGTTAGATCAGAAATCCTTTGCGTTTTCCAGCTCTGGTCTGTATCCTGGGACAGCAGTTGTAGTTGTGTTTACTCTGCAGGGGTCCCTCATTTTGTGATGCACCTACTTACAGGAAGTTGATTTCTCCTTTCCTTGCCTCAGTGCTTCCGTATATAAATGGATGCATTTTCACTCCATCTTTTAAAACCTACTTCCTACAGATATGTGTGGATCTCAAAGGGAATTTTACAACACCAGAGCTAAACATGTTTTAAACAAAAGTTTTACACTTCCTTTGTTTTTCTAATCACTTTATCTTGAAGATAGGTATAAAAAGCAATGTTCAGAATTTTCAAAGCCTTCAAAAATCAGTTCCCACAATTTTATTGCATGAAAAGTATCCCATTAGTAAAAGCCAGCAAACACCTCTTTACCATAAGACAGCTCCTTAAAACACCAATTGCTATTTTTAGTTGGTAATGTTGTTCTGAACAACTCTATGAAATGCTTGCACTTTTATAAGTAAAATGCTTGGAAGTGAAAAATGATGCAAGTAGCTAACACTGTGTTTGTTGTAACTTGGTGCAGGTCAGCTTAGTCCCAAGGGAGAAAAGCTGCTCAGCCGATGACCTACATTCACTCCAGTGTTATATAAAATTTCTATTTTAGGCAGTTTTAGTTTAGTTTATTCTTTGAGTTTGAATTTTTCACTTCTACGAGCAATTCATCTCTTTTCTCTATTAAATTTTTCTAGAATTTCAAAAATAAATGTCTCTACTTGTTTTTTATTTTGTTTCCAGAAATTATGAATTATTGCCTTTCTAAAGGTTATTATGCTTAGGCAGAACACCATCAGGAGCTCATAAGATAAAGTGAGGTTTAGATTAAAATAAATGGCAAAAAGACTTCGAGTAATATCCTTTTTCTCCATTTTGCTTGGAACAGGAAGAGAGAAATGATTTTACTTTATTAAAAACAAAAGAACCAAATATTATAAATATTTGCTGAAGTTTATACATTTTAATCTGCATTAAGGTGATGGTTAGTTGGTCAATGCTGCCTCTGCCTCAGTCTGCAGCTAGAACATTGTGTTTTCATTTGGTAAATATAGTTGAGCATCTACGGTGTGCCAGGTGCTGTATTAGGTGCTAAGGATGCAGGGGTGAACAAAACAGGCCCCTGCCTCCATGCAATTCTCATTCTCTGGGTGACACAGTTTTATGCAAGTTATCACATGTGAAAGGATTTATAGTTTTTATTATGCAAGTTTTCAAATAAATCCAATTGCTATTATCTTTTGTTTTTCATGGAATATCTCGCATCTCAGAACACAGTTTGGGAATCATATTTTATTTAGTGTTTTCAGACACTATCTATTATACCTAAGATATTTCACATTTAGCCTTTTGTTTTATAAAAAACTCCAGGCAAACCCAGCTGGACTTTTCTTTTTTAGTAACAGCTTTATTGAGATACAATTCACATACCATGAAATTCTTTTTAAAAATTTTACAGTTCAGGCTGGGCGCAGTGGCTCATGCCTGTAATCCCAACACTTTGGGAGGCTGAGGTGGGTGGGTCACCTGAGGTCAGGAGTTCGAAACCAGCTTGGCCAACATGGCAAAATCCCATCTCCACTAAAAATAAAAAAATTAGCCAGGCATGGTGGCGGATGCCTATAATCCCAGCTACTCGGGAAGCTGAGGCGGGAGAATTGCTTGAATCCAGGAGGTGGAGGTTATAGTGAGCCAAGATCACGCCACTGCAGTCCAGTCTCGGCAACAGAGTGAGACTGTTTTCAAAAAAAAAGAAAAAAAATTGTACAGTTCAGTGGTTTTTAGTACTTCTACAGAGTTGTACAGTCTTCACTACTGTCTAATTTTAGAACATTTTCATCAACCCTCAAAGAAACACAGTATTCATTAGCACACACTACTCATTCCCCACTCCAGTCCTTGACAACTGCTGGTCTACTTGCTGTCTCTATGGAGTTGCCTGTTCTGGACATTTCATATAGATGGAATCATACAATATATGATTTTTTTTTTCTTTCTTAGGCAGGGTCTCATTATATTGCTCATGCTGGTCTTGAACTCCTGGCCTCAAGCAGTCCTCCCCCCAATTTTTTTATTTTTATTTTTGAGACAAGGTCTTGCTCTGTCACCCAGGGTGGTATGCAGTGGCAAGATCACGGTTATTTGTAGCTTCAACCTCCCTGGGCTCCAGTGATCCTCCTGCCTGAGCCACTCGATTAGCTGGGACTACAGGCATGTGCCACCATGCCTCGCTAAATTTTTTTAATTTTTTGATAGGGGTTTTGCCATGTTGCCCAGGCTGGTCTTGAGCTTCTTGGCTCAAGCATTCTGCCCAACTCAGCCTCCCAAAGTGCTGGGATTATAGGCGTGAACCACCTCGCCTGGCCATATGCGATCTTTTATGTCTGGCTTCTTCCATTTAGCATAATGATTTTGAGGTTCATCTATGTCATAACATGTACCAGTACTTCATTTCTTTTCCTGGCTAAATAATATTTCATCGTATGGCTGTACCACATTTTGTGTATCCATTCATTAGTTGATGGACATTTAGGTTGTTTCCACTTTTTGGCACTTGTGAATAATGCTGCTATGAATATTTATGTACAAGGTTTTTGTGTGGACATAATATTTCTTTCTCTTGATAAATACCTAAGAGTGCAGTTGCTGGTCATATGGAGAGTGAATTGATGAGTGTTAGATTAGCTTTGCAACTTTGAGCAAGTCATTGAATATTTCTCAGCCTGAGTTTTGAATCCCTATGATGAATGAATGAGTTGGGTTATATTATTTTCAAAGTCTCTTTTAGCTTTAAAATTCTGTCATTCTGTTACTACCGTGCCTAATGCTGTGTAGTTCAGGGGTCTGCAACTATGGCTTTGGGCTGAATCTGGCCTGCAGCCTGTACTTGAATGACCAGCTAGGTAAGAATGATTATTACTTTTGTGTTTTTGAGACAGGGTCTCACTCTGTCGCCCAGGCTGAAGTGCAGTGGCATGAACCTGGGTCACTGCAGCCTCGACCTTCCAGGCTCAGGCAGTCAGCCTCCCAAGTAGCTGGGACTACAGGCATGCACCATCATGCCTGGCTAATTTTATTTCATTTTTTGTAGAGAGGGAGTCTCACTGTGTTGGCCAGGCTGGGCTCGAACTCCTGGGCTCCAGTGATCCTCCCACTTCAACCTCCCAAAGTGTTGGGATTACAGGCGTGAGCCAACACACTTAGCCAGTGAGTACATTTTTACAAAAAGGAGAATGTGTGACTGCCATAAAAATCTAAACTTTATTCTCTGGTTTTCTTTTTTATAGAAGTTAGCTGACCCCTGTTGTAGTTTATTAAGTAGTAAGATGTGTATTATGATAGCTGTAAAAAATATGACAATTAAAACATTTTCACAGTTAATCTAAAATATTTATATTTGGTAACAGCTGTTGATTTGATTTCTAAAATTACATACACGGATGCACATATTAAACTATATATGTACTCAGAAGTACTCAATCATAAATGTAACTGCTTAATGAATTTTCAGTAATTAAAAAATATCATTTAACAAGTGCAAGAAGCAAATACATAACCGGTATCCAGAGCCCCTCTTGTGGCCTTTCCAATCCCTTAAAGATAGTCACTATTCTGACTTCCGACAGTGTAGTTTTGCCTGTCTTTGACCTTGATATAAATTGAATCATCTACTTTATATTCTTTCACATTCGGCTTCTTTTATTCATTGTTGAGATTCATCTGTTTCGTTGCTTATAGTTTTTTCATTCGCATTGCTGTTTAATATTCTGATTCTGTTAACTATATCACAATTTATTATCTCTTTCACTGTTGATGAGTATGTAGATAACTTTCTGTTTGGAGCTACTGTGATTAATACTATTGTGAATATTCTTAGACCTATTTTTTTGGTAAACATATGTGCATTTTGTTGGTTCAAAGGGAATATATGTTTGTTCAGCTTAAGCAGCAATGTATAAAAATTATTGTTGCTCCATATTCTCACCAATATTTTCTCATTTTTTATTTTCGACATTCTGGTGGTTGTATAGCATTATCTCATTGTGGTTTCAATTTCCCACTTGCCTAACAACTAATGAAGTTGGGCCAATGTACTTTCTAAAATAGTAATTTCTTTTAATAAGGAAGTACTGGCGTGATTGAGTTTCCCAGCTTACATGATTTAAACAATCATTTTGTTATGTGTCCTCAGTACTATTTATGTGTCTCTAGAACTGGAGAGAGAGAGAGAAACAATTTATCACCATTACTCCCTGTGGGTCCCCTCAGTGTCGTTCTGGATTTTGTTGTAATCATTAAGTTGTATGGCTTTGTACTGATAATCGATTTTGGTTTTGATTTCAGCGGCCCAGCCCAATCCAGCTTTACTCCCCTCCCTTTATATTGGCCCCAATCAAAGACAAGCAGACAGAGCTGGGAGAGACGTTTGGTGAGGCGAGCCAGAAATACAATGTGCTCTTCGTGGGCTATTGTCTGTCTCACGACCAGCGCTGGCTTTTGGCTTCCTGCACTGACCTCCATGGGGAATTATTAGAGACCTGCGTTGTAAATATTGCTTTACCAAACAGGTGAGAAGACTTGATGTTTGTGGTGCATGTAAATTAATGCTGTACTGTTCCTCAAATATGAATATTTCCAGTTTTCTATGTAAATGAAGTGGGTACAGCATGGATAGGTTCTTTGGAATTTCTAGTGTTTGTCTTATAAGTGATAAATAACTCTGATTTATCTAGGGACCCCTTCCCCTTCCCCATTTGTTTATTTGGTAGGTCACGGAGGAGTAAAGTATCTGCACGTAAAATTGGACTACAGAAGTTATGGGAGTGGTGCATAGGGATTGTCCAAATGACATCTCTACCCTGGAGAGTTGTAATCGGGCGACTTGGGCGTCTTGGCCATGGGGAGCTTAAAGGTGAGAAATTTTTGAAGTATTTGCAGAAAACAGAGGAAAAGGGCTGAGCTGATGTCATTAACTGAGCTAAGGGAGAAAATGTTTAAATTTGTAGTAAGAATTAAACAGATTCTATTTTATGATTCTTTTATATGTACAGGATAAACCAGTTTTAAACTCTTCTTTGGCAACAAAATAAATATCTGAATAAAATCTTAAATTTTGAGCCCCAATATATAAAACAAAAAGAGGGTTTTATTAATATAAAAATGATAGTAAATTCACATTTCAAACATTTATTTATATATTGAATCAGGGAGAAGAACTAGTCAGTTTTAAGACAAAAATTTTATGTCAGTTATTATAGGTGACAGTTGAAGTCATATAAAAACAGCCTTCAATTTGTTTGGTGGTTGATGATGAGTTTTGTGTTTCTTTAGTTTTTTTGGTGGCACAACAGCAAAGAAATCCTGTTTCATGAGGACAAGTAGTTGCCAGTAGAAGCAGTCTTTATTCACATCGCCACTGTCTGATGTTCTTCAGCCTGGAAGCTTACAAGAGCAGATTTTTGAAGTTCAGTCCCCAACTACCACTGCTTATATTCTTTGTCATAAATGTAACAGTCAGTTAGGAAGCACTTTAACTGTAACACAGCACAACTGACCACCAGCAGTTGCCTTCCCTGGTGCTGAGCCCAGCCCATTTACTATCCCAGTGTAGCTACTTGTACAGTTTTATGTGAGTGGTATGAATAAGCCTAGATTATTTTTAAAGCCTTATTAATTAATGACACATTTGTAAGAAGTTCAATATATGCATTCAGATGGGAGAAGTTTTTTTCCTAAGATCTGCACAAAAGAAAGACTTAATGTCACAGATTAGCTTGGTGGCTTCCTAGGTGCAAATACATTAGAGCAGAGTCAGCAAAGTTTCTTTGTAAATGGCCAGATAGTAAATATTTTCAGCTTTGCTGGCCAGATGGTTGCTGTTGTGACTATTCAGTTCTGCCATTGTAACGTCAAAGCGGCTCTAGACAAGTGTGGATGGCTGTGTTTTAATAAAACTTTATTTACAAAAACAAATGGGAGGCAGGATTTGGCCTGTGGATCAT
The DNA here is from genome assembly GCF_006542625.1 of Nomascus leucogenys. Lineage (NCBI taxonomy): Eukaryota > Metazoa > Chordata > Mammalia > Primates > Hylobatidae > Nomascus > Nomascus leucogenys. The sequence goes on along the minus strand of NC_044390.1, from coordinate 83,157,172 downwards.
AGTTTGCTGATCCCTGCATTAGACCATGTACATTTTTTTAATAGGAAATTCACGTCAGGTATTTGTAGAATCCCTAAACAAAAATCACTGGTACAGATATAACTTGCACTGTAGGAATGCCTAAGTGTACCTTGCTTCCTACAATGCAGGTTAAATCTGGTATCAAATTTTCAGGGTTTAACAGTAGTTTATGTAAAATTACATCATATGTATTAAGTAAATGTTTTCTTTGGCATTTACAAATTTTTTTTAAGTAATAAGTTGTACTGTAGACTAATAGACCCTTTTCATTTTTTAAAGGAATATCATAATGAATCTTGTATCAAGAGCCTGGAGGTCTAATACATTAGGGGATTCATCATTTTATTTCTGTCAGAATTTTCTATCTTTCTCCCCAGTCTGCTTTTTTAGTCAATCTTATTTCTTAAAGGCTTTGAGCTATTCTTAACCCTTGGGGAAAGTTAGACTATAATAGGAAAGAAGAGGGAGGATAAAAATATAGAGTAATAGTCTAGTCACTTGGTATTTTGGGAAATTATTAAGGCCATCTCCTTCCTTTGTATGATTTTTGTAAGGGCACATTCTTCTTCCTTATCTCTTAGTGGAGAGGAATGTGTGACTGGAGGAGCCCATCAAAAGATTGAAAGAAAATGTATGTACAGGAATAAAAACATGAGAAGAACCTAGTGTACAGGAAATCTGTTTACTAATCTACAGCTCCTTCCTTTGGGGATCCAAGGTCTGTGCCACATTGCATCTCCATGGGACGGTGTGCGACAGGAGCCTTAGGTTTCAGAGTCAGCTTTGTGAATTTCTGTTTCTTATCTCCAGAGTTTTTATGATGAAGTACACACTGCCTTTTCTTGCGTACTTGGTTTGAAATATGAAGCTCACATCTGTGATTTTCCATAGTTTTAAAACACACATTCTTCATGTTCCTGGCCACTTTTATTTCAGCCACTTCAGTTTGGGGTTCATTGGGAATATGGAAACAGTTTTCCATTCACTTGCTCTTTAAGGGGAGAAATGGCAGCTTATTTGGGGGAAAAAAAGGTGTGGAGGTAGAGCAGCCTGCACTGGTGTGGCATTTTATCAGCAAGATGGGATCCGAAAGCAGGGGTGATGCATAGGAATGGTGCATACTTCATGTGCGTAAGGGAGGTCAGAAGAGGGGACCAAGTGCTTTCCACTTCTCAGAGTAACGTAATCCTCCACAGTTTTCCAGTTAGGTATAATGCTTTTGTTTGGAGGCAATAAACATTAGAAAGGAAATTTATGCCAACTTTTCGATCTCCACTATTAGTGTGGCATCATTTGGAGCACCTCACTCACACTCATTGTGAGCTCTTTTGGGTGTTCTAAGAACTATTTCTCTTCATTTCTGCTGCTGCTTGACTTTCATGGAAATAACTAACCTACAACAATAAACAAAACTTCACATTTACCTCCACCCACCAGTGCTCTCTTCCAGAGCAGAGTACTGAAAGAATCGGACCTTGAGAAGGAGGAGAAAGGATAGGGCAGCTAACACTGCTATCATCATGGAAGAGCACTCTTAAGTGCCTAAGTCTGGTCTAGGAAGATTAGACTGGATTAGTGCTGGACTCTCAAAGGTCATTTCAGACATGACTTCAGCCACAGAATAGTAGGCCTTTGTTCCTTTGTTAGTGAAGTGTAATAGAAGTCGAGTAACATTCTCCTTATAGCAAGGAGGGGAACCTATGTAAAGCCATAATTCCCTTTAGGGCCCAACCTTGGAAATTCAATTACCGGGCAGAACTGCGAAAAAGCTCAAATCTCCCATCAGTATGAATTTCTAAAGACTTTATGACTGCAATATTTGATTTCAGATTGGAGTATCCTCCTTGGAGAATGTTCACTACAGACAATCAGCAAAAAGCTCAAGGATGTGTGCCGGATGTGTGGAATCTCTGCCGCAGACTCTCCTTCTATCCTTAGTGCCTGCCTGGTTGCCATGGAGCCCCAGGGGTCCTTTGTAGTGATGCCAGGTAAATTTCTTCTTGTCATTGTCATTAATGACATATCACATCAATTCAATCCACTCAAACTTAAGTCCACAGACAAGTGTAGAATTGTCATCATTGTATTTATATAAGGGAAAATTGTATTTGGGGCTTAAAGATGGAAAACATTCGATCCCTTCCATGGGGAGTGGTTTGTGATTTTATCATGTTTGTTGACCATAGCTCAGGGGAGAGACTAAGTTCTGAATATCATTGAGATCTCATAGAGTCTTGGCTAATGACTGTTACCTGACCCCAGTTTGTTGTTAGTATATGAAGATCACCCTCCAAAGAACTACTAAAGTAGACACCAGCATGATGCATATTTGAATATCCTTTTGAAGACATGCATTTGGCAGAATCTCACAGCAGCCTCGAAGGGATATTTCTATAGTCTCTCTGATACGGTTGAAGAATGGGAAGGCAAACAAGGATAAAGCATTTAGCACAGTACCTGGTACACAGTAAGCTCTCAATAGATGTAGGTGTCATTTGTGGATGGCCAAAACATGTGGCCACAGAATTTCTTAAGAATCTGGCTGGTTTTTGAAAACCAGCAACTAAGCGATTTTATACTTTTATAACCTATGTTTACCATCCAGATATTTCTTGAATCAAATGGGGGACCTTCCCCACTTATTCCTTATAAAAGTCAACAGTACTGTGGTGTGAGAATGGGGTTATTTGTCATCAATCCAGTGAGAGACAGATGTCCTCATTAGACTATAGGTCACCTCTGTTGCCTCTACCACTTGGGCAGTTACATAACTTCTTTGTGCGTTTGTCCTCATCTATAAATGGGGATCATAGTTCCTACCTTCAGATGCTGTGATGATCAAATGCGATGACTTGAATGAAGAGTTTAGCACAAATGCTGGCATGTAGTAAGCATTCAGTAAGTGTTATAACATATATTGATTTTATGGTACTATCTCTATAGGATTGTTAACCATTTAGAACAGTGCTTTATAAATTGTGAACAACCAGAGGAGGAAAGAAAGTAGGGGGTTTATTTTTAGAAATACTTCTTACGTAAGTAATTAAAACATTTAGTGGACTTGATCCAATTTTATCTTAACCTTTTCAGTGTGAAATGAAACTTGGGTTATTATAGACAGCAATGTGCTCTTGAGTCAGTTTCTTTGAAGATATTTAAACAATTGGACTCAATTTTGAATGTGTATTTATCATGGCATTTTCATCAGACTCATACCACTCCAGATCAGGCCCTCTGAAAACCTCATTTCTGGGGTTGTTCATTGATTGATATAATTCTTTGTATTTTTTTCTTTAAAGATGCTGTCACAATGGGCTCTGTTTTTGGCCGAAGTACTGCACTGAACATGCAGTCATCACAGCTCAACACCCCTCAAGATGCTTCTTGTACACACATCTTGGTGTTCCCAACATCATCAACCATCCAGGTGGCTCCAGCCAACTACCCCAATGAAGATGGGTTTAGCCCCAACAATGGTGAGTAGAAGACCTGTATGGATAGTGCTCACCTTCGTGCAGGGCAGAGCCGGAGTATGGAATCATTGGGCTGCCGCATGGCTTTTCTGAGGTGTTGTAATAAACAACCCAGGAACTATAAAGAGGGGATAGAAGGTTTGAGAATCTTTTTGGTCTTAAAGCTTTGATTTATCTGCACAATTAACAAGACCAAATAAATATTTTCCTCTTTTGGGCAATTAACTTTCTTCCGTTTTTCATTAAAGGCAAAAAATAATATCTGCGTGGCAGTATTCTGTACTTGGGTGCCACTCTTTCAATAAATATTTGATGATGTGATTTGAAATGTATGAAGTACTAAAGAATATGAAGAGAACACCTTCCTTTAGCTAGTCGATGGCAATCTAATTTGCTATAGAGAAACCCTTATTTGATGATTGTTAATGGAAATTTTTGAATATCCGTTAAGGCATTTGTTTAAAAAAATGATTATTTATAAACTGTAAAACATTCAACACTATGCATCCATTTGCATTGTTTTTGAATAAATTATAACACCTACCAGTGTTTATTTATGGTAAATGAGATGGGGAAAAGGATACCAAATTTTATATCTAGTATGATTACAATAGAATAACAAATACATGAGAAAATAAAAGAATCATAGAAAAAAATGGTCATGGTGATTGGGTTCTGGGTGATGGTTTTCACTTTTTATACTTTTCTTTACAAATTTTCTGCTGTGAGTGTACCTTACTTTTATAATGTCGGGGAGGATTTCTTAATGAAAACGCTGGGCCAGGTACAGTAGCTCATGCCTGTAATCCTAGCACTTTGGGAGGCCGAGGCAGGCAGATCACTTGAGGTCAGGAATTTGAGACTAGCCTGGCCAGCATGGTGAAACCCCATCTCTATGAAAAATACAAAAATTAGCCAGAAATCACTTGAACCCAGGAGGTAGAGGTTACAGTGAACCAAGATCGTGCCACTGCACTCCAGCCTGGGCAACAGAGCGAGACTCCATCTCAAAAAAAAAAAAAGAAAAAAGAAAACAATGTGCTTTGATTTGCTTTTGAAATAGGTCTCCATTTTCAGGGCAAGTTCACACCCATTAACATGCATTCATTCAGCCTCTGGTGTTTTAGATGCTAATTGGATGCATAGATGGAGTCTACTTTGTTTTTGAATGGTGTCAACTTTAATGATTAAATTGTTGCTTTAGCTCTTTTACCATGCTTTTATGTGCCTTTGGAGGCTATGCAGAGTGTAGGTTTTTATGTTATATTCTTTATTGCATTCTGTTAATACTTTACGTAAGGAGATCATTGGAGAGAGTACAAAATGAAAGAATAATTTGTAATAGCTTACACTCAGTAGGTCCTCACGGAATCTAAGTTATTTACAGTGTGTGTCCATAATAGCCATATGCTAACAAAACATGACATAGGTTAAGTTGGATTATTTTGATATTGATATAGACTATCTTTTTAATTTTTGTGCTTTTTTCCCCCCCTTCCCTCTAGATGATATGTTTGTTGACCTTCCATTCCCAGATGATATGGATAATGATATTGGCATATTAATGACTGGGAACCTCCATTCCTCTCCCAACTCCTCCCCAGTACCCTCCCCAGGCTCTCCTTCTGGAATTGGTGTGGGCTCTCACTTCCAGCATAGTCGGGTAAGGATGATTTGGATTACGTTGTTTAAGACAACCATAGCCTTCAGGAAGATAATCCACTTGACATCTGATCATCTTGTTCCTACTTGCACAGTTCTTGATGGTCTGGGTCCTTGGTACAAGAGAAATAAGTGTGGGAAACGGACTATAGTTCCATTTTGAATAGAAGGCAGGAATTTGAAATAAATGTGTTATTTCTGATGAGTATGTTTTATCAGAAGAATAGTCCTATTACAGATGCAAGGGTTTTTATGCATTGTTTTCTTAGCAAAAATTAGTTCTAGTTGCTTGCTGCTTCCCAGTTTTTTTTTAATGTTTTTATTTTTTGCCAAAATAGTGGCTTTTAAGAGATTAGTACAACAACCATACTTATTCAACATGCAGAGTAACTGTGCTGATTGAAGAACATGTTGGTGATGGCTTGTTCTGAAAGGAGCCTGCCGTGCTCTTTGCGTGTCCTGGCTTAGTCATTTTGCAGCTGCCTTCTTTTCCAGCTGACCTGCAAGAATGGAAAGAGCCGCCAGGAGATTGATTTTACAGATGTGTCCAGGTTAACGCCAGAGTATTAAGGAAAAAACCAGAGCTTACAACTGGTTTCATCTTTAAATATCTCAGGGATATTGGAGGTGGATGAACAACAGAAGATTTAAGAGTTAGAGGGTTCTGCCACAGCTTGTGGTAACTTTGCTTCAGTTATATGATTCCTGCTGCATCACTGTATTGTACTGCTTATTTAAAATGTTATGAGATTGGGAAGTTAAGACTTTGAAAAATAGCTATGTCTGGTATCTTAGACTGAACAAGCATAAACAACCTGCTCACACTCATTTATTTAGACACAAAGATGGACATAAAGGACTTCAGTTTTCATCGGGAGGACTTTATTCCCAGCACTGAATTTATTAGACGATGGAGACAAAAAAGGTTTATAGCTTAGATTAGTCACAGAGCAGGTGAGACCAGAGGAGGGCATCTCAGACTGTTCTATGTTATACCTGCCCCTATTACCCTCTTCTGGAAGAAAGGGGTTTTAAGGGTCTTTGTTTCCTTTGCAGTACTTACCAGTTAATGATAATTTGTTCATGGGAAATGGTTGTGATAGGAACAAAAAACACAAATGTTACATTGTCTTTTTTTAAAGTTAGGTTTAATTTGAATTCTGGAGGCAAGTAGCATAGCAGCTAAGAATGCATGCCCCACAGTCTGTTAAAGACAACTCTGAATTGCAGCTCTGGGCCTATGGGCTTTGTGACCTTGGAAAAGCTAACTTCACCTCTCTTAGCCTGAGTTACCTTATCTGTGAAATGGAATAATAGCAACTACCTCCCAGTACCTGTTTTTGTAATTCAGTTTATGCATTAACAAAGAATTGGTCATTGAAGTGTAATGTTAGTTGTGTAAGAAACAGGTATGCTGTATTTCTCCCTTTTTTTTGGAGCCTTAAGCACTAAAGTCTTTAATTCAATGTCATGATTTAGACAGTGCTGTTCTGAAGCTAGCCAGGTGGGCTTTTTCAATCCTGAGCACCTGCAGCCAGGTGACCTCCAAGAGGCTTTCAGCATTTCCTTTTTCTGAATCATTAAACATTCTTTGATATCCAGTTAAGACATTACAGCAGGGAAAAGAATGCGTTCAAAGTGGCAGTAAATTTTTTATTTTTTAACCAGCTCAGAATTGATACAGTTTGATGTAGTAGCTGCAGATTATTTTTTCCTTCTAAACAGAAGGCTTTTTTTTTTTTTTTTTTTTTTTTTTTTGAGACGGAGTCTCGCTCTATTGCTCAAGCTAGAGTGCAGTGGCGTGATCTTGGCTCACTGCAACCTCCGCCTCCTGGGTTCAAGGGATTCTCCTGCCTCAGCCTCCTGAGTAGCTGGGATTACAGGTGTGCGCTACCGTGCCTGGCTAATTTTTGTATTTTTAGTAGAGTTGAGGTTTCACCATGTTCGCAGGCAGATCTCGAAATTCTGACCTCAAGTGATCTGTCCGCCTCAGCCTCCCAAAGTGCTGGGATTACAGGTGTGAGCCACCGCACCCAGCGTACACAGAGACTTTTAAAAGCAAATGGATTACTTATTGCTTGCGCGAAACGTACATTTTCAGTTGTTGAAGCTAGCTAAAAGAATTAAAGATAAGAAAAGTGTCAGTTGCAGCAAAACATAGCCTCTTCCAGGAGTCTCTTATTAAGGGAAATGCTGCAAATGAAAACACGGCTTCTCTGTGAGCAGATCTTGCACTACTGGCAGCTCAAGAACTTTTGTGCTGTGCACATACTGGTGTCACATTGTCCTGGTCAGGCTGGTGCACTTGTGTGTCTTTGGCTGGTTGCTGGTGAAAGACCACCTGCGTGTGGTAGAGCCTTCTGCTGTCAGAAATTGTAATCTTTCCATTTTAGTTTGTTACCTCATAATGCCATGAAATAGATCTTACATCCCATAGAAAAGAAACCCAAGCAAATAAATCTGTACTTACTTGACTGAGGCTGTCAGTTTTGCTGGTATCTTCTCTGTGTGCAGCAAAGACGATGCTGGCCCTGCTTACCTTTCTCAATCACCTGTTGTTTTCTGTGAGATGCTGCCACAAAGGGGATCACTCACTGCAGTGTGCAGAGTGAACTGACAAAAGTTCATCTTTCAAGCTTTAAGATAAATGCTGATCATGCTTTTGGGATTTTTGTTTTTCAGAGCCAGGGTGAGCGTCTTCTTTCTAGAGAAGCACCAGAGGAGCTAAAGCAGCAGCCTCTGGCGCTTGGGTATTTTGTATCAACTGCCAAAGCTGAGAATCTTCCCCAGTGGTTTTGGTCATCGTGTCCCCAGGCTCAAAACCAGTGCCCTCTCTTCTTAAAGGTTGGTTTGGTGTCGTATTAGAAGTTTGCAAGGAATGAGTGATTTATGCTTAAATTTAATTTTGGTTAGAAATTTCAGTTTTAGGCACCATAATCTTATTCTGTTCCTTTTTTCTCTTGTATCTACTTACACTCTGAGGAAATTTTAATTACAGTTGTAGGTGGAGAGTAGAATTTAGGAGGACCCAAAACCTTGTCACAAAGAAATGAATCACAGTAGCCCAAGGAGGAAACAGTGGGGCCCAGAGGGTAAATCTAGGATGGATGCATGGGGTTCAATGTAATGGTCTTTCTCCAAGTCTATATTGCATCACTATCAGTAAAGTTAAGCCTGTGTCGAAGGTATAATAACCAGCCATCCTCTTCCTCACCTGCCAGGGACTCTTCGCATTCTTCATTAGAGAAGAGTAAGAGTCAGCTAAAAACATCGCACATTTATACTTGCTCCTTCCTTTATATTTCTTGGAAACTTTTAATCCCAATTTTAAGGGTTCAAAACAAAAAATCCCCTACTTGCAGTTTGTGTTAAAAACAACAATATCTAGAATGAAATCTGTCTCTCGCCCACAGATTGGCAAAAATACAAAGATTTGGCAACATACTGTGTTGGCCAGATGTGGGGAGCAGGCCCTGGTGTTGGTGGGTTTGCTGAATGATACAGCCCTACACACTTCCCTTTTAGGGCAGCAATCCCACCTCTAAGGAATAGCCCAAAGGTTCTTTGCCAAAACAGAATATGACATATGTCCAAGACTAGAAAGAACCTAAGCATTATCAGTGAGGGACTGATTGAATCAACTGTGGTGCATCCAGACAGTGAAATATTAATCATCTACAACAAAATGGAGACTATTTCTATGTAATCATTCTGTGGAGTAGAGATTACCATGGAGTAATCTGTGAGATACGCATATTCACACACATACACACATACACACATAGCTGCTTATATTTTCAAAAAGAAACGATGGAAATTAAATCCAAAACTTAGACAGTGAAGCAAGTTCTTTTCCTAATGACTTTAACATACTATTATAAAATCAAAGAAAGTTTATAAAAATGCATGTTTATTTTTAATTAGAATTATCAATATGAGCATAGATTTATTTTTCCTCTCTAAAAAAGTATACACACTTTTTTAGCTCTGTCTGCTGAAAAGGCTTAGCAGCAATAAACACCTCTGTTGCCACATTTGTGGTTCCTACACACCGTTGTCACTTAAAGGACTATGGTTCTTTGAAGAGATGACTGATTCCAGGTATGAAGCAGGAAATACTCACAATGAACCTGAGGCATCTTATCACACCTAAAAGGAAGAAAGTTACCAAAGATTATTATGGTCCATCAGGGCCTCAGGAGCCATCTTAGAGGGCAGCTCTGTTGTCCAGGGATAGGACGGGACAGTGTGATCATTAAAAAAAAACGATGACAGTAATAGAATGAAACAAATCCTTGGTTCATAATTGTGTTGGAAAACAAACAAAAAATCAGTCATCATTTGTAACTGCTAGAGCATCAGCTCAGTCTGAAAATACAAAAATAAAGAGAAAGAAGCATTTATATATTGCCTCTCCTTTACATATAAAGTAATACCAAAACCATTAGGTGAAAAGTTGATGAGGAACTTTATGATGGGTGTAGTGTGCTGGTACCACCTGAACCCAGTGATGAATCATGTTACTTCAAGTGGGACAGTAGACATTTCGTGCCTTTAATCATTTGTCACATACAGATCATGTTGGCTCATGATTTTAGTAAACCAAATATAAAAAGACATTTTTGAGATAATAAGGGAGCATTATCTTCCTCATTATCCTACAGATGGTGTGATAATATTAAGGAATCATTGTTAACTTTTGTGTGATAATTACTGTTATGTTTAAAGGTCCTTATGTGAGGTATCTACTGACTTTTTACAAGCAAAATAATATAATGTTTGTTTTTTTGTGGGGAGGGTTTTTTGGGGGTTGGTTGGTTTGTTTCTTTTTTTTTTGAAGACAGAGTCTTGCTCTGTTGCCCAGGGTGGAGCACAGTGGTGCGATCACAGCTCACTGCGTCCTCATCCTCCCAGGCTCAAGCAATCTTCCAGCTTCAGCCTTCTGAGTAGCTGGGACTACAGGCACACACCACCATGCCCAGCTATTTTTTTTTAATGTTTTACAGAGATGGTAATATTTGTGTTTAATTCAGAAAAAGAAAATGAAAACAGAAAAGTGGTGAATACTGATAATTGTTGCATCTTGGCGATATCAATTCATGGGACCTTATTATGTATTACAGTATTTTTGTGTGTGCTAGACTATTTCCATTGAAGAAACAAAATGTAGTAGACAAAAAAAAAAAAAAAGCCCAAAAAGTTTGCTTTTTTTGTTTTTTTTCCAACTCCAGGATAAGAAGTTATTTGGGATTACCCTGGGGGTTACTGAGCAGGTTAAAGTTTATAGACTCATAGAAACCCTGACTTCTAAGGACTTTTGGGAGCGTCTGCTTCTGGCAGACATGGCCTCCCTCACTTCTGCACTGTGATTGTCTAGACCGGAGAGGTAACTCTCTTTGTTTTTTCACCAGGCTTCGCTGCATCACCACATTTCAGTAGCACAGACAGACGAACTTCTGCCTGCCAGGAATTCTCAGCGGGTTCCACACCCTCTTGACTCCAAAACCACGTCTGATGTTTTAAGGTAGATACCAACCTAGGCATCAGAGCAGTGCAATTTGAAACGATATTCCTTTACTGTTGTCTTTCCAAGGTGTTTTAATCTAAGTGTGCTATTCATAGAAAAGAAGCTGCAGTTTGTGCAGTGAAACAGTATCTGATGAGTCAGTGAGAGCTGCAGTCCCTCATAGCTGCATGGGACAGGCGGTGTAACACATTGGATTCAGTCAGGCATCGATAGGCATTTATAATTGCCTTTGCTTCCCATTCAGAGCAGGCACTTCATGGTGATGAAGAGAGGTCAGATCTCGGGGTGGATAGTTAGAAGACAGTGTCTGGAACTTTTAAAGCACCTCACATTGAAAACACTTTTTATGCTTCCTGAGATAGATTATGTGTTTTTGTTTGTTTGTTTGTTTGTTTGTTTGAGATGGAGTCTCGCTCTGTCACCCAGGCTGGAGTGCAGAGGCGTGGTCTCAGCTTACAGCAAACTCCACCTCCCGGGTTCACGCCATTCTCCTGCCTCAGCTTCCCAAGTAGCTGGGACTACAGGCGCCCGCCACCACGCCCGGCTAATTGTTTGTATTTTTAGTAGAAACGGGGTTTCACCGTGTTAGCCAGGATGATCTTGATCTCCTGACCTCGTGATCTGCCTGCCTCAGCCTCCCGAAGTGCTGGGATTACAGGCGTGAGCTACCGATTATGTGTTTTTTTTAAAAACAATGGACTAGAACATAAATGACATAGTTGGGAAATGCATCCCAGAAGTGTGTATTAATCAAGCCACAGGCATTCTTCATCTACCTTGAGAAAATATACAGGCCTTTTCTAATGTTTTCTAACTCTTAAATGGTTAGGAAATGATAGGAAACTATACATTATAGATTAATGTATAATTATAGTTATGGATAAAAATAAAGAACCTGATCAACATAAATTTGGCTTCCAGGCCTCCTAGAGCAGGGGTCCCCAACCCCCGTCCATACCTTGTTAGGAACCAGGCCCCACAGCATGCGGTAAGTAGCAGGCGAGCGAGCATTACAGCCTGTGCTCCGCCTCCTGTCAGGCAACGACATTAGATTCTCATAGGGGCACAAACCCTATTGTGAGCCGCACATGCAAGGGATCTAGGTTGTGTACTCTTTATGAGACTCCTAATGATTTAAGGTGGAACAGTTTCATCCTGAAACCATCCCCCACCATGTGGAAAAATTGTCTTCCACGAAATCGGTCCCTGATGCCAAAAAAAGTTGGAGACTGCTGCTCTAGAGGATCACTGTCCAATAGAAATATAATGTGAACCTCAAATCTAATTAAAATTTTTCTATTAGCCACATTAAAATAGTAAAAAGAAACTGAAGTTAATTTTAGTAATATATTTTATTTAACTCGATATATTCAAAATGTTATTTCAACATGTAACAATATAAAAATATTCCTGAAATATTTTACATACTTTTCTTTTTTTCTTTTTCTTTTTTTTGGAGACCGAGTCCTGCTCTGTCACCCAGGCTAGAGTGCAGTGGCATGATCTCACTGCAACCTCCGCCTACAGGTTCAAGCAATTCTCCTGCCTCAGCCTCCCAAGTAGCTGGGATTACAGGCATGCACCATGATGCCTGACTAATTTTTGTATTTTTAATAGAGGTGGGGTTTCACCATGTTGGCCACCTGGTCTTGAACTCCTGACCTCAGGTGATCCACCCACCTCGGCCTCCCAAAGTTGCTGGGATTCCAGGCGTGAGCCACTGCACCTGGCCCCTAAGTGTTTGGGCTCTAGTGCCTACTTTACCTGCATTCCACGCAAATTCCTACTGGCCCCACTGGCAGAGCTCAGTGGCCATGTGTGGCTGGTGGCTACTGTACTGGATAGTCCATGTCTAGAAGGAAGGAGGAACGTGAGACAAAGGACGAGGGAAAGAGCCTGGGGCAAGTTAAAGGATGCCGTTGAGACCTCCTTCCTGCTAAGATCTGGAATGTGTTAGAATCTGAGAACCAGTCTTCCCTTTTGAGGCTCACGCCCCTCCTCTGTGTGTTCTCTTTGGCAGGTTTGTTTTGGAGCAGTACAACGCTCTCTCCTGGCTCACGTGCAATCCGGCCACCCAGGACCGTACTTCCTGCCTTCCCGTCCACTTTGTGGTGCTCACTCAGTTGTACAATGCCATCATGAATATACTTTAATTGGAAAAGCACTTGTTCTCTCTGGCTCAGTTCCTTCTCCCTGCAACCTCAGTCCAAGGAACCTGCTACACTCTGCAAATAACCCACATCCTTTTCTTCAGACCACTCTCCACAGTCCTGCACTGTGATTCCTTCTCAGCAGGCACATGTCAATTCTGCAGTGTTCATTACCAGAGTGACTCCTTGACACTTCTCTCATGGACCTGGAAACTTCCATAAGTGGTGACTTTCAGCCAGTGCGGTGGTGTGTGCAGCCCCCAACCACTGGTCCTCAGGAAGTGGTGGTGGTTGGTGGCTTTTCAGCGGGAAACAGAAGAGACAGTGTCGTTTTGCACAAGAGTCTGTGTTTTCAGCCTCTGTATACAATTGAGGGCAGTCTAGCCCTTTGGATGAAATCCTCTAGTTACTGGTGTATGGCCTGTGGGTTACCTGAACTCCATAATCTGGGACTTTTTAAAAATAAGAACCAGCTCAAGTACATGGTTTCATACTGGGGTTTCTGTCTCCCTAGTGCTCCCATCCAGATTGGCATGAGTGCTTTGGTTGACTTCAAACCTGTGTGTCGATACAGAAGGTCTGGAGACAGCTTCATTTTGTTTATTTATTTTAATTTGTTTTGTCATATGGTTTTTGTGACTTTATTTTTTTAATTCACAAGGACCAGGTACAGTAGCTGAAACCCAATTCAGATCCACCATAGGATTCTTTGACTACATACCTCTGTCCTAGAAGCCGGAAAAGGAGTAAAAACACATTGGGGAGATCATGCCTAAAAGTAATATATTCAAAACCACCCAGCAGTAGGTTTTGTTAACAACAAACTGGGTTTTAAAAGTTCTGCCATGTTAAGTGGCCAGCATTTCATGAAGGATAACATTTTTATACAGAAGGCAGTCAAGCTCAACTCAGAGCCATGGAGGCAAGTACCTTAATTAGTTTTATATAGTCACAACGGAAATATATTTTCTAGTGAATTCTTATCGAAAGCCAGGTCTCTCCTCTCATTAGATCAAAAGGGACTTACGTACATACAACAATTGAAAGTGTTTGCTCATGAAATCAGTTATAAATATGGTGAATTTTTTCTGGACCATAGGAATATTATTTCAAAGAAATACTACAACTTAACCATTAAATTAGTACTTGAAGTTGAGCCTTGGTGGTGGGACTTTTTAAAAAAATGCATTTTTAAAGCATTAATGGCTAATCGAAGTATTTTATGACTCCTCATTCCTGGCCCAGAGGGTTGTCTTTGAAACCCTGTTTCTAACCCTTGTGTTGTGTGTTTCTGTCTGAGGGCAGTGGGTGTGTACTGGCCTCCCGGGAGCCACTGTGACCAGGCCTTTGAGCTCTTGTCATCTGTGGAGAGAATCATGCAAATTTTAAAAGTTCTTCCAAGAGACTTCCATGTCCTGGTTATTAACAAAAAAGGAAAAATGTAATAATTGATATGATTTTGTAAAAGTATTTTTCTTGAAATAATCTAAAGTTTAAAACATTATATTAAAAAAAAAGTCGTGTGGTGGGAATGTGAAAGCAGAGAAATAACTTGTAAATGGATAATTTTGTTCTCTGTACCACCAGTTGAAGGGGGGGTTGACTTTCGCAATGTATAGGATAAAAAATCTGATATATCAAACCATTTGTATCTAATGTGTACAGTGTAAAATTGACTTTAAAAATATTGCAGTGCTATTTTTTCTTAATCAGAAAGGAAAATTCTCAAGGCCTTTTGAAGAGCATAAGAAGATGAAGATTGTAAACTTGTATAAAATTATCTTGGTGAGAAGACAAATTGTAAAGTAGATATTTGTAATCTTTTACCACTTTGGGGTTGCTTTTTTCCCGGAATTCATCAGAACTTTGAATTTTTTTTTAAATGGGCTGTTTTTAATGCAGGGGCTTTTCTTCCCTAGAAACCCAATTCTAAGCAGAAAAAGAAAAAAACACACAAAAAATAAAAAACCCCTACAAAAAACTTAAAAAAAAAATGGCAGCAAAGGGTAGTTTTCATCTGGTGTCTTTTATTTAAGTTTTTTAAGTTAAGAAAAGCTGGTGACATATTTATACGTTTTTGTGCAAAAATAAATGAATGGCAATAGATTTTAAAAAATCTTATTATGTACTTCTGTGTGAAAAAGTCTGTATAATATTTCCCTTAAATATGCATTATTTTACTTGTGAGTTTTTTACTGAATTAATCTGAAATGTACAAGCCCTGGATTTGCTACAGAGTGAGAAGTTATTTTATTTTTTTTTATTTTTAATTTTGGAAATTCTGCAGAAATCAGAACTCTTACCATGGTTTGAACAAAAAAAGGGGAAATGGGGAGGGGAGAAGGGTGGGATTGTCCAGCATGCTTGTATGTATATTTCAGAACCTTTTTTAAATGTAAAAGCTGTACATTTCTGGGAAGTTCTGAATTTCGTTTCCTTTTTTCCTTCAAGCATTTTGCAGTGAGCTTCTTTTATATATAGCAAACAATTTGAAAGAATACAAAAATATGTGAAGTTCATTTAAAAAAATAACTACAGTATAGCGCTGGTACAGTACACTAAAAGACTTTGATAAAAAGAAACAATAATAAAAGGCCTCCATTTTAAATGTCATTCATATATACCTTGTGGATGAGAGCTATATACTTTTACACACTTTTTTAGAGGAATAAATTATTGAATTACTGAAACTTTGAGTGGCTTTTTTCCCTTCCTCTCCTGCCTTTGTATAAAATTATCTACACCTGTTCGAGAGGTGTGTATATATGGATTGAATAGCCCTAGATTAGTAGCCAGGCTCTACCTTCCAGTCAGTGAGATGGATGTAGAATTTTACCGCCCTGATCACACCTAACAGCTGTTCTGAAATGGTATTCTCATACTCCAGGGCACAGGTACACTCCCCGATCAGTTTTTAGATGCTAACACACACAACACAGAATCAACTGTTGTGAGTCGATGAGCTCTAATGGTGTCTCTCAGCTGTGAGATTGTGGTCAATTCTAGCACAAATGACAAGTCTGTATTTTATATTCCACCGCCTTTCTCTTCACAGTCTCAGCCAGTTTCTTTTTGATGTCTCTTAGAAATGACAGATACATCTCTCTTTGCTGTTTTCCTGATTCACAGGCTGGTGACGGGAGTTTGGCATCTGATACACCACACGCAAGTCCCTGTTGGCTGCACACCATCTACCATGCTGTTCCCTTCTTGGGTCCACCAGCTAGGAAAAGCCACATGTTCTAGCAGGAGTTGCGAGGGTATATTTCGTATACTGCCCTTGCAAAATCTCTCATTAAAAGCGGTTAAACCCCAGGACTTGGCAGAGCTTACAATAAACATTTGAATAAGTGGAAAGGCCTTGCTTTTAATCTGCCTTCGTCATTTTAGAAATATACGTTGTTCTGAACCTAACATTATTGGAATCCAGAGATAGAGCTATTGAGACAACTCAGCCTTCTGTTACTTCATCTGCAAATGAGAGATGAGGATGATTACATGAGAAATGCTTTGCAAACTAAAAGGCTTGTGTCCATGTTACAGCTGCACTGTTGAAGAAAGACAGAAAAGTGAGGCCAACTTTTTGGTTAAAAAATAATAGTGATCTCATCCAGTTACTGCCTTACATATATATAACTTTTATATAGTCCTGCAGCAACTAAATAATCAGAACTAGGAGGTACTTTTACAAGCATTCAGTAGCTTCAATGCTTTGCTCATACATTGGGTGGTACTACATTCAACAATTACTGTTGGCTTTATAGTAGGAATGTTATTTTCATAACTGCCCCCACCTGTACCAGTTCAGCAACCGCAGCTAAATCTCTTTGAGGTAGGATAATTATTGAATGCATTTAAATATCTTCCAAGTTAGATGTAGATAAGCCATCAGCCTTCAGCAGTTTGCATCACCCAGATTCTGCTCTTCACACAAGTTCATTCCCTCCAACCATGTGATTATGTAGTTCTTGGTTTTACTGTTCAGGAAGTCATGAGCAAAGGTATTTGTTACCAACTGGGCATCAAAGAACCACTAAAAATCTTTATAAAAGTACAGTTCGTCAATGAGTTTTTAAAAGCAAACCTCATAAGACATACTGCAGAAGCATAAGCCACATACGGAAAACAGTCTTTGCCACTTGTCATTTACAGTCAAGCCAGTATAAAAAGGAAATCGTGCTTTGGAATTCACCGCACGCCCAAATCCTATCAAGATGCAATTTTCACTTATTACCGTGTTATTTTGGTGTTAAACGATTCTCTTGTTTATATCCCCTTGACAAAAAGGTCACTTTAGCAGTAATTATTTCATGTCATTAATACCTAATGAGACACCAGTAGAAAATTCTGTTGTGCCAGGTAATTAGAGGGTTGTAATGTTTGCCCTGGGCATCCTGCTCTGCCTGGAACCAGATACACCAGTCTTCCTCCACTTTGCTTACAATTCCAGGGTCAAGTTTAAAAAAGATTTTTTGACATTTAACTGCTTCTAGCTAGAACGCTAAATCATGAAGCAGGTAAGAAATAGAAGTTGATGAGAAAGAAGGTTTAATCTCCAGGAAGAAGGTTGGACACAACCAAAGTGCTGATTTTTCTCTGTAAATGTTATTTCCTCAATGAATTTAAGTTCCCAGGTGATGGGAAGACCCCAAGACAGACATTCCCGTTAGTCCCGCTTTTTCTTTGTTTTCTTTCAAACAGGGAAGTGAGGAAAGCACATGTTCACTTTTAATAATCTGCTAACATGGCACTTGTCTGGGCTGTTACCCATATGGGTCAAACCACGTCTGTCCTGGAGTGTGCTTGAAATTCACCCAGTGCTCACAGCATGCAGACACGTTGAAATTGGCAGCATCTCTGAGCATTTCTCTGGCTCTTGCTGCCCAGTGTATACCTCTTTTGCCTTGCTGTTGGGTGAGGCATGTTCCAATCTGTTTTATAAGACTAGACAATATTCAGTAAAATTGGACACCCCAGAGCTTAGAACAGAAGCTCTGGGAAAAAAAATATCTAACACAAGGAAGTATTCGTTGTGGGGGAATGTCAATTTAAATAATTTAACATGTAAAATAGTAATTGTCTTAATTTAGGCTATAATGTTTTTCAGTAAGCATTTTCATGTTAGCTTCTCTTAAATCTTAGTTTGTTCACTTAGAGGTCTTGATGTTCTTATTAATTTAGATACATTATTTACATATATAATTTCCTGTCTGCTTCCTTTGAAGTATGTGTTTTTTTAATCGTAGAAGAGACACTTTCTGTAATTATACATACACCAATGTTTTTTGTTGTTGTTATTTCTTGTATTACTGCAAAGCTTAGGAGGTTCTCTCAGGTCTAGGGGTCAAGGTCACGTTTGCTTCACAAGGTGAACCAAAGAACTTCCCGTCATTTTCTGTGAACCCAAAGAGTTTATCTTTCATGACACCAACTTTATATTGGGCTGAGACTGAATAAAGGACTGAAGTAGGCACTCGCGAAATGTTTGTCAAACACTGATACTGTTGAAAGAGTAGAATTAGTTGCACCTCAAAAATCTGAAATAATTTACCAGTAAATTCATCAGATCCTGATGCCTTTTGGGGAAGTGGTTTACAAAACATAGGAATTTTTTTTTTCGTTTTTTGGTTGATTTGGGGTTTCCATTTCTTTTGTCGATTTTGTTAGATTTTTACAGAAAAAAATGAGTTTTTCAAATGTATTACTTAATGCAATGGTGCAGAATACCCCCTTAATTTTGAAACCTTTTGGTGATGTATGCTCCTTTCCATTTCTAGCAATATTAATGCTTCTATTCCCCCTCGATTGATTTTTCTAGCAGTTTGATTTTTTTTTTTTTTAGTTTTTGTTTGATTTTTCCAAAGAAACAGCTCATGGACTTAACAGTTCTGCTGTTTGTGTCCTGGCTTTGTCTTCTCATTCTTTTTCCTAGTTTCCTTGAGAGTTGTTTCATTTTCCTTGAATTTTAATTGTCTGCTTAGTTAATTTATTTTCACTTTTGATGATATAGGCATTATAGCCTGGGGGCTTCTGGATGTGTTGGCCCTCCTCAAATTATATGCAGAATTCTTTATGTGCATTTTTTTTTTAGGGAGACAGTCTTTGTATCAGATTCTCAGAGATGTCAAACGCTAAAAGGGATGAAGTCTGGTACTAGATTTAAGTTGATTACATCCTACAAGTCTTGATGCTTAATGTTTTCATCTTTATTTTTATACTCTTGGTTCTTTATTTCTTTTTTGATCGATTTTTGTTAAGGAAAATTCTCTTAAAGTCTCTCACACTGTAATATTCTCCTATACTACAACGTAATCTTGCATTCCCTGAAATCTTCAAAACAAGGTGTGTCCTATTTCATGGGCAGTGTTGCCTAATATAAATGGAATGTGAACCATACATGTAATTTAATATTTTCTAGAAGCCACATTTAAAAAGTAAAAATAAACAGGTGAAATTAATTTTAATATATTTTATTTAACCAAATATATCCAAGTTCTTATTCCATTTCAACCTAAAATCAATATGAAAATTATCGGTGAACTATGTAGCATTCTTATTTTTGCAATAAGTCTTTGAAATCTGTATGTAGTTAACAGCACATCTACATTTGGATGCTAAATTTTCAATAGTTGAAGAAAAATGTAGTTCTACCAAAACAAATGGAATTTAGCAGAAAAAATACACTGCTTCAGTTTTTCAATTAAATTTAAATTCATTAGACTTACATAAAATTAAAAGATTAGTTTCTCAGTCACGCCGTATTTCAAAGTGATCAACAGCTTCATGGGGCTAGTAGTGATCCTGTGGGGCCAGTACAGCTAGGGTGTAAGATTTGGTAGCAACTAATTGTGTCTTGAGTATTTTTGTTTGTTTGTTTTCTACACCCCATTCGGACCTCAAGCTCTGTCCCAGGCAGGCAGTAGGAGTTAAAATTTCCCACTGGAAGTTTGGTCTTCCTTTGTACTTCCTTATTGGTGCATAAAGGTTTACTGATGTTTATGTATTATATAATTTATCTCTGTATAATCACCCTTTATTCTGCATAATGCTCTTTGCTTTAAATTATCCTTTTAGTACCGCCCCTCTTTCCTTTGATTAGAATTCCAGAGTTATATCTTTGGCCCACCATTTACTTTCAACCTTTGTCATTTTGTGTTAGGTGTACTTCATACAAGCTGTTGTATTTTATTTCTTAAGAGAACAATACTATTTTTATTTGAATAGGGTAATTTTTGCCTTTGCACTTCCTGTTCCATGTTATACTTTGACTTGTCAGCCAATTTTTATAAATACACATACAGATTTATTTGCTTCCTTTAACTCTTCAGTTTTGCCTTTTTTGTGTATGGACTCTGCCATTTGCCTTTATTTTTTTTAACATGTTTTGGAAAGAAACCTCCGTTACCTAATTCCATTAGTGATGACCTTTACACAGTCCACAGACATCCACCATGCTCTTCCCATTCCGTAGATTCCATTCTAATAAAAACAGCACCTTGGATCCACCCATTCCAACCCCGTTCTCATTCTCTCGGCATTTAATGGCTATGAACTCTAACTGTGTGGGGTTCATTTCCTAGGCCACAGGGTAACACCTGCTAGTCAGAGCCAAATTATTTCTTCCTTTTCCTTGGACACTGCCCTTCAGTTTTGGGTAACTCCCTTAGTCACAGGCTTCTACCCCAACAAATGTGGAAGTCAGTGTTACTCAGGGACTGTCTTACCATTTGGCACCCCCATCTGCTGTTACACATAAACATGTTTGCAGAAGGAATTTGATGATTCTGCTAACAGGTTATGTGCCCCTAAGGTGCCATGCCCCAAGCTCGGGGATAAAGAGATACATGAACCCCCAGCTCTAGTCCTGTCTTTAAGGTGGAAATCGGTCCAGGAGGTCAGCATCTATGACACAAGGGACTGTCCTCTAAAAAGCTATGCAAGCAATGGGCGATGTGTGAGCCCTACGGGTCCTCTGGGATGTACCCAGCAGCCTGTTGCTGTCACAGGACACACGCGCCTCCCATGTCCAGTCTATCACCATAACCAAGCCATCCATTTCAGCCACTGTCTTGCTGACACCTTTAATTCCTCACCCATTGCTTATTCTGCATCTGTCTTGGCAAAGTCTCAATCCTTGATCTCCGGGAGCTGGTTAGTGTTCAGATTTCCAGGCTACCCCAGATCATGATCCAGTTGGTGAGGGGCAGGGCCCACAGATCTGCATTTAATGCCCTCCCTCCCCAGGTGACTTGGATCCAGGAACTGGTGGCCCACACTTTGAGAAACATCTGTCCAAGTCAGCTTAACTTCTGCTAGGACAGTGTGGATAGGCAGGCAGGTGGTAAAGCAGACAGGCCATCCAGCTGCCATTATTGTGTTAAAATTCAGCATGGCCCTTCTATAGTTTCTAGAGACAATCTCAGCCCTTCCCCCATGACTCCCACATCTGTAGCTGTAGATTCAGTATCTCCATCTTCCTACAAGATGCCTCGACCTGGAAGCTCAGAGTCACTCCAGACATAGCCCTGAACCTCTTCCTTCAAACTCTTCTTTCTCCTCCTGCTCATCAACCCTGAAGTCTGTGTCATCTTGAATGTCTCTCTCTCTTCTCCCCTCTTCCCCATATTTTGTCATTCTCGGATTCTCCATTCTAAAATTCATCAGGTCTTCTCTGGAACCAGGCTTGGAACCACAAGAAATAAGGCAGGCATCATCCCTGGCCTGGGGCAGCGCACAGTCTAGTGAGAGCGGGTGCAGCCTGGTGGGGAATCTGGGATAGGGTGAAGGCAGAGTGCTTACACTCTGGGAAAAGCTTTCTGGAAAAGTGGTATTTTCAGAAGCTCCGCAGAGCCAATGGGAGGCAGCTGTCAGAGGTGGGGTGTGTTCCAGGTGGAGGATACAGCATATGCAGAAACGTGAGGCCACAGGAGACCCCTGCAGGTCAGCCAGACACATCTGAGAGAAATGAAGACTCACGACGGCATTTTAAGCAAGTTAATGATCAGATTGACCCTTTAGAAGAACTATCATCGCTGGAGGCAGTGGTTCACACCTGTAATCCCAGCACTTTGAGAGGCCAAGGCAGGTGGATCACCTGAGGTCAGAAGTTCAAGACCAGCCTGGCCAACATGGTGAAACCTCATGTCTACCCCAAAATACAAAAATTAGCAAGGCATGGTGGCGGGTGCCTGTAGTCCCAGCTTCTCGGCTGAGGCAGGAGAATCACTTGAATCAGAGAGGTGGAGGTTGCAGTGAGCCAAGAATGCGCCACTGCACTCCAGCCTGGGCAACAGAGTGAGATCCTGTCTCAAAAAAAGAGAAAACAAACAAACAAAAAACCTATTACGGCTATCAGAAGGGGGTAAAAATGGAGGCTAGAATAATAGTGGGCCACATCCCCGTATGGATAGTGAAGAGGGAGAGAGGGCTCTTGAAAAACAATCAACAGAAAGTGGTTATCGACTAAGTAGGGTGTGGGGTTTCAGAAGTGGGTTGCGGATGCGGGAGGTTTCTGGCCTCAGCAGTTGGACAGCTGTCCTTAAAATGGCTGTGGGAACAAGGCAGCCGCTGGTGACCTTGCTGAGAATGATTTCAGTGGGGAAGACAGGGACAGAGGCCAGACTGCAGTGCATGCAGGAACAAAGCAGAGAGAAAGCAGGTAGCCAGAGCAGGACATGGAGGTGTCAGGGGGGCTGGTTGTTTTGCTTTTTAATTTGCTGGGGCCTGGAGCACACGTCAGTGCCAGAACAGGGAAGGACGTGAGTGACAGATGGAAGGGTCCAAGGAGGAGGGACCCGGAAGCTTGGTGGAGAGAGAGCCTTGGCTGATGGCTTTGTTCCTTTCCTTGTGAAGGAGGATGCCAAGGAGCGTTAAACGGAAGTGGTGGGTAGGTCTCAGGATGTGCAGCAGCCTTGGTGCAGATCAGGGATGAGAAGCGAGGAGAACAACGAGCGGGCCTGAGACTATGAATTTACAGTGGTACCCACCTCTCTGCACCGTTACGAGCTTTTCCTTCTGATAAAGTTTGGCTGTGTCCCCACCCAAATCTCATCATAATTGTAGTTCCCGTAATCTCCACGTGTTGTGGGAGGGACCAGGTGGAGATAATTGGAGCATGGGGGTCGGCTTCCCCCATCCTGTTCTTGTGATAGTGAGTTATTTCTCACGAGGTCTGATGGTTTTATAATGGGCTTCCCCCTCTGCTGGGCGCCCATTCTCTGGCCTGCCGCGCTGCGAAGAGGTGCCTTCCGCCATGATTGTAAGTTTCCTGAGGCCTCCCCAGCCACGTGGAACTGTGAGTCAATTAAACCTCTTTCTTTTATAAATTACCCAGTCTCAGGTATTTCTTCATAGCAGCGTGAGAACAGACTAATACACCTTCCCTGCCCCAGGATGGGGATGGAGAGCGCAGTTCTCAGTCCTGCCGTTCCTTCCGCACCAATATGAGGACACAGAATCAGACGCCGTGAGTGAGTGTCCTGATTGTACAGCTGGGAAAAGACCTCTTCTGGACCTCTCCCTGTAGCTCAGAACAGTGTGTCAAGGTAGCCCCTCGGGCTTAGCTACAAGAGGGAAGATCTCACATCTTCGAGGAGGATGGCAAAAGGATCTCGCAGAGCATGAGGCCAAAGGAGAGCCTGTCGCCAAGGAAGGTGGGAGATGGCACATGGGAAAGAGCAGAGACCAATTTACCTGCTTCCAACTCCGGCTAAACCCTGTCCTTACAGAGTGCCTTTTGCCCAGAATGTTCTTCAGACACCATTTAGAAACCAAGATGGAGGGTGGGAGAACTGCTTTACAGTGCCAAGCACGTTCACTGCCTGCCAGATCATCCCAGGTAGGCATGGATTTGGGTTTTGTCTTGGGCCTTATAGATCCAGGACCCGAACGATTCTTGCAGGTCTCCAGTTGCCCCAGGCAGAAACAATGAAGGCATCTAGATCACGACTCCTCCATCACCAAGCCCTGCCGAATGCCACCTCCTATGTCCTCCCCAACTCCATCCCCTCACCTCTTACCCAGATCTCAACGGTGGCCTCCTTGCATGCCCTCCTGTCCGCAGCCTGCCTCTTTCAATCCAATCTCCAAGCTATTAGTGGTGTTAGTGAAGTCCAACTTCCTAGGCAGGGAACCCAACGAGGTTCACCATGATCTGGTCTTGAGCAAGCTTCTTCGGCTATAGTCTCCCAAGGCAACACAGTGCGGGACAGGGACAGAACTAGGTCCAGCACCCTGTGACTTCCACCTGAGTTTGTGTTACTGAGAGGAGCAACAGAAATCACCAGAAGAGAGAGCTCGTCTCACAGGAACCTTGGAAACCCTCAAGTCTTGCAGTCCTTGTTTCCACTTCGTTGACTAAAGCTCCACCTTGCATGCGGCTCACACCTAGAAAGCCGTCTCTGCTTGAGGCACTTCTCACCCCAGTCTTGGTGCTGATAAAACCCAAACTCTCTGGTCTTTGCTGCCTCTGCGGAGCCATCTCTAGCTTTGGGCTGGCCCCTCTGTCCCTCCTGGGACTCCCAGAGTAGCTGACGGTCCCTCAGGGCACCGACAACACTGCGTTATCAGTGGACTCTTCTCCCACGGCCCCTTCCTGCCTGGTACAGAGGAGACATTCAACAGACTGAATGGTCAAGTGGAATAGCTGCATGCCCTGAGCCTTGGAGAGATGAGTTCCTTCCTACCATCCTACCTGGTCATTTTTCTGGAAGCTTCTAAACTTCCAAGAGAAGATCTGTTTTCTCCAAGTTCCCTCCCTAACATTTCAAAAATACGTGGTTTAGAGCCCGGATGTGCCATCGATGTCCTGGCTCTGCTGTGGCTTGCTCTCCACGGGCCTTCCATGTGTCTCTTTCCTCGCCTGTAACATGTGACGCTCACAGCACTGCCTTCACCTACTGCAGAGAGGAAATGCAGTGATCCCCGCATGGATGGGACAGGCATTGAGTGCAGGCAGTAGACACTCAATAAAGTTCTTGTTTTTTCCCAGAAGAGTCATGGGAAAAACTTTACCCCTTTACATATTTGGCAAATAGGCATCGGAAACATACATGAAATGCAGTTCTCGATTTTTGCCCTTTATCTGCATCACCCTCTGCAGTCCTCTCTTCTTCCAGATGCTGGGTTCCAACCAAAAACCTCGGGGAGACTCCGAACTGATTTCTTCATCACTCTCTGCACCTGATCCATTTGCGTAAACCGTGTGAGCCCCACCTTCAAAACGAACCTAGAATCTGAATTTCTTTATACCACGTCCACTGTTACCACTGCCCTGGGGCCAGTGCCTTGTCACTGGCTGCAGCAGGCGACGTCTCACCACCCACACCCAGTGCAGTCCATCCTCCAGCCAGCATCTGCTCGCTGATCTCGAACAAAGGATGGAGCCACTCTGTCCTTCCTCTACCCAGAATCCTCCAGAGGGCAGAAATAAAATCCAAACTGCAGTCCACAAGGCCTGGCATATCTGGCCCCCTTTGCCCCTTTTTGTGCCACATTGCAGCTACACTGGCATCCCTGAGTTTGCCAAACATGCTCCCACCACTGGGCCTTTGCATGTCCTGTTCCCTTCACCAGAATTTCTCACTCTGCCCCCTCCTCCAGGCCTGCATTCCCTGTCACTTGCTCTGTAAGGCCTGTTGTTTTTGAAAAGCACAGGCACCCCCCGCCCCCGTGCTGCCAGCCCCTCCCCAATGGAACACACTGCGTTCCTTAGTGACTCGTTTTCTTTCTCTTCCCTCCTAGAATGTGAGCATCCCTAGGACATCACTAGGGATTTGGGTCCATGTTGCTCACTGCTGTATCCCCAAGTGCCTGGCATGCAGCAGACTCTCAAATAGTAGCTGTTGAATTCATGAATGAATTGGGTTGGGGGCGGGGGCTACCCTCCCTTACTCAGGTTCCTACTTCAGAGTCATCTCCATAGAGAGTTAGTCCCTGACCCACTCTCTCCCAGCCCCCAGCCCCCAGCCTCTCCCGGCCCCTGGCACTCCCTCACTTTGCTTTGTAGGGGTTGTTACTCAATGCAGACACACCTACTTGGTCTGTTTGTGTGCCATCTCTCCTACTAGAACGCAGGTTCCACACAGCAGGAACTGTATTCCCAGCATGTAGACCGGGGCCTTCCATATTTGGAAAAAGGCCTGCAATTTTTGAAAATGTTTTATTTTGAAATAATTTTGCACTTACAGAAAAGTTGCAGAGGCAGCACAGAGATTCCTGTACACCCTTCACTCGTCTTCCCCTGGTGTTAACATCTTGCATCGTCACAGGACAAGAATGAGGACTAAGAAATGGACATTTGTGCATCACCGTAAACCCGACCTCAGCCTTTGCTCAGATTGCACGTTTTCCCACGAGGTCGTTTTCCTGATCCAGGGTCCAATCCGGGACCCCACATGGCGTTCACGCATCACGTCTCCTTCGTCTCCTCTGATCTATGACTGATCCTCTGTCTTTCCTTATTGCTTTGTGACTTTGACAGAACTGTTCTCATTTGAGCTCTCATTTGGGTGAACAGCCCAAAACCGACTGGTCAGTTATTTTGTAGTTATTTGGTCTCTCAGCTTGGGTTAGTCTGATATTTTCTAGCGGTGAAATTGTGGTTATGCATCTTGGGACAAGAACACCATGGAAGTGACACGTCCTTCCCAATGCATTAGTGTTGGGAAGGTTCGAGATGTCATTGTGTCCAGTTACAGATGACATTAACCTTGAACCCTTGGTTAAGGCTGCGTCTTCTGGGTTTCTCT
The DNA here is from genome assembly GCF_006542625.1 of Nomascus leucogenys. NCBI lineage: Eukaryota > Metazoa > Chordata > Mammalia > Primates > Hylobatidae > Nomascus > Nomascus leucogenys. Next base: position 83,130,591 of record NC_044390.1, on the reverse strand, counting down.
ACCGAAAAGTTATTTTCCTAGCAAATATTTTGGAATGAATAAATTCTAGGAAATACTGCAGAAGCTCAGATACATATTTGTTATGTCCTAGATTTTCCACCAGGGGACGACGTTCACTGACAAATCTTAATGGGCAAAAGTCAAGGGATTTGAAAGCAGGGGGCCAAGGCCCTGGGGAGCAGCTCTGGGGGGCTGGTTTGAGTCCACTCTCCCAAGGCAGCCCTCGTTTAGGTGAAGAGCCCCAGGGGACAGATTCCCGGTTGGGCATAGGTGCCAGGTGTAGGGGTGGCTGAGAAGAGCAATCTGGCTTGGCAAATTTATAGTGCATAGAAGACTGAGCTAAGAGGCTGGCAGCTGCCAAGGGGGTGTGTGTGTTTGCGTGCACGTGTGTGTGTGTGTGTATGTGTGTGAGGAGGAGAAACTTTAATGTGGTACATTCAATACCTGGGCATTCATTAGACTTGAAGAAGCCAAAGCAAATATCCTTCCTGTGATGCCTCCCTGCCCCCGTAACCCCCCACAGACACCTCGGCAAAGGCCCGTGGGCCCCGGGCAGAAAGGGCATGTGAAAAGGCTCCTGGTAGCCTCAGAGATTTTAGGCTTGGACCAGACCCAGGGCATTGGAGATATCATTTCTACTTAATTACATTTTAATCCAATAGGACGTTTAGAAATAATATAGACTGCAAAAGGGCATGAGGGAACTTCGCAGAGTGAGGGGAACGTCTCTATTTTAGTTGGTGGTGTTGTATTTGTCAAAGCACAGGGAATTATCCATTTAAAATGGGCGCATTTAAAAAATAATTTAATTGTGGTAAAAATACACATAATGTGAAATTTACCATCTTAACCACTTTTAAGTGTATAACTTTGAAGGGTTGAGCAGCTCCACAGTGCTGTGCAAACAATCTCCAGAACATCTTCCTCTCGCAAAACAAACCCTGTGCCCATCAAACGCTAACTCCCCAGTCGCTGGCACCACTATTATTTCTGTCTCTGTGATCTTGACTCCTCTAGGCACCTCCTATGAATGGAATCACACAGTATTTGTCCTTTTGTGACCAGCTTATGTCACTTGGCGTAATGTCTTCGAGTTCACCCCTGTTGTAGCAGGTGCCAGAATTTCCCTCCTTTTCCAGGTGGAACCACACTCCATCGCATGTATATACCAGATTTTGTTGATCCCTTCAGGCATCAGTGGACACTGGCTTGCCTCCACCTTTTGGGTATCGTGACTAATGCTAAAATGGACATGGCCGTGCACATTTTGGAATTGTTAGATCATAGAGTAATTCTGTTTTTAATTGTTTGAGGAAGCACCATGCTGTTTTTCACAGTGGCTGCACCAAAATGGTGCATTTTTTAAAGAATAGAAATGATTTTAAAAAGAGCACATTTGATAACTCCTGTGCTGTTGTGGGGGAAGGTGTCTTTTCTTCCTTCCCAGTTCATGAGGGCAGGGCTTCTAAATACCCTTCCTAGGTCCATGTAGCTCCAGACTCATTTCTGGCTCTAATTGTGCCCCCCGAAACCAACAGGAAGATAAATAGGCATTTGTTAATGGCTCCCAGGCCTACAGGCCCCCAAACAATAACCAACACCCCCGTCCTGGGCCAGCCCCACACATCTGCCCCACTCTACCTCCTGACTTGTGGACGTTTTTGGAATTGAGCATCTCGGTTGGATGTGGCCTTAAAGACAGCTGGCAGTGAAACCCTGGCACGCTGGGCACTCTGGCTTCCTGGTCCCTTTCCATCCCAGGAGGAAGACAGTGCTTTACAGGAGCAGTGCTGGCCTTTCTGAGGATTTGACTTAAGTAAAAGCTTCCAGGGGCCTGAGCTATCCTGAGATTTTTGGTTGCGTTGCTGGAGAGAGATTCTTGCTTTCTTCCCTTCTGTATTAGTCTGTTCTCACGCTGCTAATAAAGACATACCCGAGGCTGGGTGATTTATAAAGGGAAGAAGCTTAGTGGACTCACAGTTCCACGTGGCTGGGGAGGCCTCACAATCATAGCGGAAGGCAAAGGAGGAGCAAAGTCACGGCAAGAGTGTGCAAGCGTGCAGGGGAATCCCCTTTATAAACCCATCAGATCTCGTGAGACTTACTCACTATCGCAAGAACAGCACCGGAAAGACCCGCCCCCGGTGGTTCAGTTACCTCCCACCGCGTCCCACGTATGACGTATGGGGATTATGGGAGCCACAATTCAAGATGAGATTTGGGTGGCGACACAGCCAAACCCTATCACCTTCCAGGTAAAGAAGCCTCCACGTCCCTTCAAGTCTTAGGCATAGAAGCCTGACAGGTCACTTGTTCCAGAGCCGGTGGCAAAACTGAGCAAGCAGGGAGATTTCTCTGGTAAGGCCTCTGTAGCTTGTGAAGGCTTCTGAGCCGAAGCCAGATCAGCTCTTTCCTCATCTGTATTCCTGACCTTTCCATCTGCCTGTGGACGTCCACAATGTCGGGGAAAAGAGCGATAGTGTCCACTGAGCACAAGACCCTAAATCATCCCTGTGCTTTTGCGAATTACTAACACGGTTCCTGAAGGGCAAAAATGTCCTCTAAACGTAGGGCAGAGTTTACAAATGGGTGATCCTTGGGCCTAATACGGCGTTTGCTCCTGCAGAATGGATTTGGACTGCACAGTGTTTTTAAAAAGTTTGAATCAGTAGCCAACATTTCAAAATAGGATAATTCACTTTTTTTTTTTTTTCTAAAAAAAAAAAAGAAAAACAGATTTCTACCTTCTCTTGAGCGATCACTTATATCTGGGAGCAAGATCTATATTTCCACCTGGTAGTGACTGACTGGAGTCTGGAGCCATGTAGAAGCCCCCCAGCCCATCCATTTTTAATTCGGACACAGACTGGCCAGTTTGCCGCAATCCTTACCATGCCCTAACGCCTTGCACTGACGTTTGTTTTATTCATTCACGTTCCCTGCCCGGCCCCTGTAGGTGTGAGTGTGTGAACCCTAACAGAGAGCTACGTATCTGTTTCCCACATTTATGAGGGGCTCAAATAACCTTTTGTGACCTGGGGTCAGCAAACTACAGCCTGAGGGCCAAACCCGGCCCGCCACCTGTTTTTGTGAATAAAGTTTTATTGGAACACCACCACGCCCACTGGTTTGGGTATTGCCTATGGCTGGTTTCCTGCCACAGTGTGGTTTGAAGAGCCTGCAGGATTTATTGTCTGACCCGTTGCAGAAAAACTTTGCTGACCTCTGATCTCATCCAACTGTACAATCGTTTTTTGTTATTGATGCATGAACTTAGGCCCAGAGAGTGAAGGACGGAGCCAAGGTCATTCTCAGTGGCCAAGTCAGTGGCTGGACTTTGAATCCAGTGCTCTTCCTACGAACCCCATATGGAGGGTTCCAATGTCCCCTTTACACTCCTGTCTCCCACACCATGAAGCCCGCCTGAGACCCTGAAGGAACAGGCACCTCCAGCTCTCACCTGGCAGGTATTTCTGATTCTGTCAACTGCTCCATTGCGAGAAGTCCGCATGTCTCCTTCCCTGTGTCTTCCCCACCCATGAGCTGATGGGGCCGGAGTGCCTGGCTCCGATCACCACTGATAATTGGCCCTCTGCACCCGGCCAAGGCTGGAGTTTGTCTATAGCCCTGACATCATTAACACCCCATCAGTCGTATTGCCCGAGCAGCCAGGAAGCCCTCCATCTGGAATTCAGCCCTGGCAAGGATCAAAGTCCAGCCGTCTGGGGCCCCGGGTTGGGGAAGAGGAGGAGGGCTGGCTCAGCTCTGTGCCCCCATGGGCTTGGCGTGGGGCCTTGTGGACAGAGCGTGGGTCTCAGGGCCTGGGGAGGCTGGGCAATTGGGTGCCAGCCCCCCCTCGGCAGTGCTGTCACTTTGGACAAGAACTTCACCTCTCTGAGCCTCAGTTCCCACATGTGTAAAATAGGCTGACAATCCCCATCTCTCAGGGAGGGTTCGGTGGGTTTGTAAAGCCCTTAAAAGTTGTAAAGTTGGATAAAATGATGTGATGTTGGGGCTTTGCTTTAAAAGGTGCACAGAGGACATGAGTGGGTGCAGGGGATCGAGGGAGAGTGCAGATGTAAAGGGTGGGAGAACCACCCTCAAATCTGGGCTAAGGGCCCGGGGCTTGTCATCCTTTTTCTACTCCTGTGTGTGCTTGAAGTTTTCCATAATAAAGAGCTAAATTGGAGGCTGGGCATGGTGGCTCATGCCTGTAATCATTACGGCACTTTGCTAGGCTGAGGTGGGCAGATCACTTGAGGTCAGGAGTTTGAGACTAGCCTGGCCAATGTGGTGAAAACCTGACTCTACTAAAAACACAAGAATTAGCCCGGCATGGTGGTGTGCACCTGTAGTTCCAACTACTTGGGAGGCTGAGGCAGGAGGATCACTTGAACCTGGGAGGTGGAGGTTGCAGTGAGCTGAGATTGCACCACCGAACTCCAGCCTGGGCAACAGAGGGAGACTCCGTCTCAAAAAAAAAAAAGAGTTAAATTGGAAAAAGCTATAAAATTCTGTAGAAATGTATGGAGCAGTTTGTCAATGTTGGAAGGTAGCAGAAAGTCCTGAGGATAAACACAATACTTCATGCTGCTGGTGGTCTCTGAAGCCTGTGCTTAGCCTGGGGAAGACAGAATGGAGCCGGCCACAGGGTGTGTGTGTGTGCGTGTGTGCGTGTGTGGTGTTTGCAGGTGAAGATATCTTTCTTGAGGGCCTGTTGTGTGCTAGACCTGAAATAAGGGTGTTCCTCTTATCCAAAGTGATCTTCCTCCCTCTCTCTTTCCTTCTGGCAGCCACTAGCTGGAGCCCTGGTCTTACTGCCTTTCATCTTGTCCTCACTGACAGTCCCTGTGAGGTCAGAGGCAGAGGGGTTGACCCTAGATCCTTGGACACTTTCCCTGAATTGGATCCTCCAAGGGCCACATTTCAGAAACCACTGCTGTGACCACTATGTGCCTGCCACACCCACCTCCCCAGCAAGCCCAGGCTCACACTTCACTTGGACCTATCTGTCTAGCCACCCCTTCTTGTCCCTTGCTGCAGGTGGTATAAGGTTGCCAGATTTATTAATAGTAAATAAAAATACAGGATGTCCAGTTAAATTTAAATTTCAGAAAACAAATAATTTTTTATGTAAGTATTTACCATGCCATATTTAGGTCAGACTGATAGTAAAAAAGCATTCATCATTTATCTGAAGTGCAAGTTTAACTAGGTGCCTTGCATCTGGCAACCCTATCCTGGTGTTACCTATCATTCATTCATTCATTCATTGAAACACCTTCTACATGCCCGGCACTGGCTGGGGATTCAGAGATGATGACAGATGCACCTCGACTTATTATGGGGTTATGTAACAATGAACCCATCGTTAAGTTGAAAACACTCTTATGTAAAAAATCTATTTAGTACACTCAGCCAGTTACCGAAAATCACAGCTTAGCCTAGCTTGCCTTAAATGTGCTCAAGACACTTACATTAGCCTACGGTTGGGCAAAATCATCTAACACAAAGCCTCTTTTATAATATAGTGTTGAATATCTCATGAAATTTACTTTTATTTATTTGTTGATTGATTTTTGAGACAGGGTCTTGCTCTGTCACCCAGGCTGTAGTGTAGTGTCACTATCACAGCTCACTGCAGCCTTGACCTCCTGGGCTCAAGTGATCCTCCCACCTCAACCTTCCAAGTAGTTGGGACCACAGGCACATACCACCATGCCCAGCTAATTTTTGTAATTTGCAGAGACAGGGTCGCCATGTTGCCCAGGTTGGTCTCCAACTCCTGGGCTCATGTGATCCTCCCACCTTGGCCTCCTAAAGAGCTAGGATTACAAGTGGGAGTCACCACGTCTGGCCTCATGGGATTTATTGAATACTGTACTGGAAATCAAAAACAGAACGGTAGTAGGGAGACTCGAAGTAGTGTCTACTGAATATGTACTGCTTTTTCACCATTGTAGAGTTGAAAAATTCAAAGTTGAACCATTGCAAGTCCGGTCCATCTGTAGTTTAGTTCCTGCCTATAAGGATCTTCCCAGACTGTCCAGAAAATCAATCATTGCCAAAAGGTGTTACAAATAGAAATCTAAGCAGAGTGCATCAGGAGCACAGGAATGAGGACACCACTGGAGGAGACAGGGCTGGACATGGTGGCATTGATGACAGTCATGACTGTGGCTGATAGGTGTGTAGCACTTCCCAGGCCATTTTCCATGGTTCATAGCAGGAGGCTGGCCCATGGCTGGAGATTGAGGATTTCCTGAAATCCAACCTCCACCAGCTTCTTAGTCCCTTGCAGACAAGCGGTGTTTGTCCAGCACCACCACGTCCAGGGTGCTGGGGCTGAGGTCCCCGTCCTCAAGGTACGTGTAATCTTTAGGGGGATTCATAATGATCAGGCATAGAGTTAAAGGAAAGTATAATTTCAGACAAGGATAAGTGCTATAAAGAAAAGAGAACAAGCTTCTGTAGTAGGGGTGTCTAGGGCCAGTGAGGAGGGCTAGATTTCTGGGTGATGGGTGAGTAATAACTAATCAATAACACTTGCGCTGCCTCTCCTATACTCTCGGTTGCAAGCACTTCATGTATACCAACTCACTTAATTCTCACATCAGCCCAAAAAGGTTGGTGCCCTTGTAATCCCCATTTGACAGATGAAGAAACTGAGGCACAGAGAAGTGACATGATTTGCCCTCTGAGCCTCAGTTTCCCCATCTTTAAAAGGGAAGCTCATTAGACTTCTGTGGAGTGAAAACAGTTCGTAAACTATGAAGATGTTTACACATCTGTATTTTGCACATCTGCACTTTTACCTTTCATTACAATTAGTGAGCAATTGGGAGCCTCAGTTTCCCCCTTAAATAAATGATCTTCTCCTTTTTTGGACTGTGAACTCCTCAGAGTTGAGATCCACACCTTGTAGGACTACATCCCTGTCTCTCCATGCCTGGACCAGTCTCTGGCACATAGCTGTAGTTCAGCCCCTACTTTTTCCTTTCTCAGCTCTCAAGCATGAAGAATTTCCTTCCAAAGGAAGTATCTTTGGGTACCTGTCAATGTAGCTTCACTGTTGGCCCAGCTATCTTCACCTTCACGTCCTGTTCAACTAGGGGGGCTAATTGAAGGCCAGACTCATTCAATACTAAGCCTGGCATATTCCTGCCCCCACTCCCCATTCTGCCAGACCCATCCATGAGCTCAGGGCCCGGCAGTGCTGGGGATGCACCTGGGCATCTCCAACAGTGATGTGGCTTTTTTTCAGGCAACACTGTGAACTAGCAAACTAAAAACTTCTGCTTAAAAACTACCTAAAAATTTTGCATCACATGTAAAACCCATCATTTTAGATGAGAATCTCCACTTTCTGTGTGCCATGACCTTTATGGCAGTCTATGGAAGCCTAGGGATCCCTTCTCAGAATGATGTTCTTAAATGTTTTAAATACAATTATGAAGGAAACAAATAACTGTACTTCACCATAATGTAAATTTATTTTTATTTTTTGAGATAGGGTTGCCTTATGTTGCCCAAGCTGGACTCCAACTCCTGGGCTCAAGAGGTTGTCCTGCCTCAGTCTCCCAAGTAGCTGAGACTACAAGCACTTTAAGTATTTAAAAAAATTCTGATAGAGTAATATATAAACTTTTTTCTTACATTAAGCCTTTTTAAAAATTGATATAGCTCTTCATATTTTGGGGCCACATGTGATATTTTGATATATGTACACAATTTGTAATAATCAAATCAGGGTAATTGAGGTATCCAAAACCTCAAACATTTGTCTTTTTTTTCATGCTGGGAGCACTACAATTCTTCTCTTCTAGTTATTTTGAATTATATAATAAATTATTATTAACCATAATTTCTCTACTGTACTATTGAATATGAACTTTTATATTAATATATAAGACAAGATTTAGCAGCAGACAATAACAGCCATAACTTTGAACTAAAAGACAAACGTGAGGAAACATTCAGAATGCCGCATAAAGAGACCAAGTGACAGAAAATATAAAAAAAAGAGGTTAAGCAGCTTTAATGATAGAATGAGAAAGTCTGACAGGCAAGTAATAGAAATTTTAGCAGGAGAGAGCAGAGAAAATTGAACAGAGGCATTGTCCAAAAAATGTTTTCTTATAATTAATTAAAGACATGAGTCCTTAAATCCAAGATGTCCAATAATATCCTAGCAGGATAAGTAAAAATAAATACATGTCATAATACAACTGTAGAACATAAAAGCCAAAGAAAGATATTGTAATTGATTGAAAAAATCTTAATCAAGTGAAAGGTAAAGAAAGATTACCACCAAAGGCCTGACACCAAACTTCTTACCAGCAATGACAGAAGATAAAAGTAATTATCTTCAAAGTGCTGAGAAAATAGTAATTGACCACCCAGAATTCTATACCCAGTGAAACTATCACTCAAGAATGAGAGTTGAAATAGTCATTTTCAAATAAACACAAGGTAAACTTTTTATCATCAACTGACATGCTGAAATAACTATCAATGCATGTTCTTGGGGAAAAGGAAATCAAATCCAGAGGGAATCAGTGAAATATGAGACAAAATTGTGAAAAAAAACTGGCAAATGGGTGGGTAAATCCAAATGCTCTAATTGTACAAAGCAAGAGCAATGAGTGTTTTTAAGGACATAAAACCATGTGGAAATATATATTGCTACAAGATAATCTGAATAAAAATATTGTAAGTTTTCTTATTTCCAGAAGGGAAGGCCTAAACATTGATTAACTGAATTATCCACAATTAGCCTGAAGTCAAGGGGATACATTAAGAATTTAACTGTAGACACTAAAATCATAGGACCAGAATGTACAGTTTCTGACCCCACAGAAAGGCCAAAGGGGATATAAGGAAAACTAAGTCAATCTAGTAGAAAGTAGAAAAGGGAAAAAAAATGATGCACAGAAAAAGAAGGATAAATGATATTTAAAAAGACTCTAGAAATAGATTCAAATATATCAGCAGTCACAATAAATCTAAATATATCAGTAATATCAACAAAAAGCATTGTCTTATGGGATTACAAACAAAAATAAAAACAGCAACCAGCTCTACATTGTTTATAAAAGAAACAGCTAAAACAGTAAAGACTCAGAAAGATTAGAAGTACAAAGACAGAAAAATGTAAGTCAAGCAAATACTGAGAACAAGCTTGTATGACCAAATTGTTGTCAGGCAGAAAAAACTTTAAGGCAAATAGCACTGTCAGAAATAAAGAAGCTTACACCATAATGTTAAAAGATTTAATTAACAGGGAGCTAGAATAATTTTAAACTCGTATGCACTCATCATACCCCAAATCCATAATTACAGTGGAAGATTTTAACATGCTTCTCCCAGTAATTGAGAGCTGAAATAGACAAAAGGTAAATAAGAACATGGATGATGAGAGTGACACAATTAACAACCTAGATCTAATGGACATGCACAGAACCTCATAATTAGAGACTGCATATCTTTTTCAAGCATTTACAAAAATTAATCACATAATGAACAAGACCAAAAAGCCAGGCTCAGCAGTCACAAAGGCATTGATGCAAGGAGGAAGAGGGAAGAGCAGGGGATCCTGGAACAAGGACAGAAAATATAAGCCAGGCAAATACTGTGCATTTACCCAGGCAAATATTTTGGGTGGTGTCCACCCAAAATAGCTCCCTCCCCACAACTCACAACTCCAAATAATTTTTCTCTCCTGAACTGAAATAGCTGCTCATAGCTAGAGTCCAGTAGTTTGTGAGCAAGCGTGTGAACAAGTCTGGGGTCATCTGGGATCCATCAGACAGACCGGTTTGTGACTCTCTCTCCTACAGTCAAGCAGCATCTGGAGAGTCACAACCTGGGGGCAAGATCAAGACAGCTTTGTATCCTTGGAGCCTCAGTGAGGCTGAGAGATTCCTGCCTGACAGGAAAGCTCCACAACCCTCCTCGAGCCCCTGTGCTTTAACAAATAAAATGCCTTATCTAAGGAAGCCGAACAGCATGGGCAGAGCTCTCAGAATGCACAATTAATGTAATAGAACAGGGGTTGCCAAATATGGCCCATGGGCCACATTCAGGTTACCATCTGTTTTTTATTTGTTTTTTAAAGATTCTATTTTTTAAGAGCAGTTTTAGGTTCACAGCAAAATTGAGAGGAAAACACAGAGATTTCTCATATGCCCCCCACCCCACATGCACAGCCTCCCCCATCATCAACATCCTGCACCAGAGTGGAACATTTGCTATAGTTGATGAACCTACAGTGACACCTCATTATCACCCAGAGTCCATGGCTCACATTAGGATTCATGCTTGGTGTTGCACATTCTATGGGTTTGGGACTGATATGGTTAGGCTTTGTGTCCCCACCCAAATCTCATCTTGAATTATAATCCTCATAATCGCCACGTGTTAAGGGAGAAACCAGGTGGAAGTAATTGAATCATGAGGGCAATTTCCCCCATGCTGTTCTCGTGAGAGTGAGTTTTCATGAGACCTGATGTTTTCGTAAGGGGCTCTTCCCCCTTCACTCAGCACTTCTTCTTTCCGCCTTGTGAAGAAAGTATCTTGCTTCCCCTTCACCTTCTGATTGTAAGTTTCCTGAGGCCTCCCCAGCCATGCTGAACCGTGAGTCAATTCAACCTCTTTCCTTTATGAATTACCCAGTCCCTGGCAGTTCTTTGCAGCAGTGTGAAAACAGATTAATACAGGGACCAATACATAATGAAATGTATCCATCATTGTGGCATCATGGAGTAGTTTCACTATTCTAAAAATCTTCTGTCCTACCCTTAATCCCTGGTGACCACTGATCTTTTTACTGTTTCCATAGTTTGGCTTTTCTGTAATGTTATATAGTTGGAATCGCATAGCACGTAACCTTTTCAAACTGGGTTTTTGGTTTTTTTTTGCTTAGTAATATGCATTTAACATATAGTGCATGTCTTTTTAGCACTGAATAATATTAAATTGTCTAGATAGATCACCATTTATTTATTCATGTATCTACTGAAGGTCATCAAGTTTGCTTCTATGTTTTGACAATTATAAATAAAGCTGCTATAAACATCCATGTGCAGCTGCTATGAACATCCAGATGTTTTCAACTCCTTTTTGTAAGTTCCAAGTAATGTGATTACTGGATGGTATCATAAGAGTAGGTTTAGTTTTGTAAGAAACCACCAAACTATCTTCCAAAGTGGCTGTGCCATTTTGCATTCCCATCAGTTGTGAATGAGAGAGTTCCTGTTGCTCCACCTTCTCGCCAGCATTTAGTGTTGTCAGTGTTCTGGATTTGGGCCATTCTAACAGGTGTGTAGTGGTTTCATTGTTTTAATTTGAATTTCCTTGGTGACATAGATGAGGGACATCTTTTCATGTGCTTATTTTATTTGCCTTCTGTATATCTTCTGTGGTGAGGTGTCTGTTAAGGTTTTTGGCCTGTTTTTAAATCAGGTTGTGGGCCAGGTGCAGTGGCTCATGCCTGTAATCCCAGCACTTTGGGAGGCTGAGGTGGGCAGATCACTTGAGATCAGGAGTTCGAGACCAGCCTGGCCAACATAGTGAAACCCCATCTCTACTGAAAACACAAAAATTAGCCAGGCGTGGTGGTGGGCTCCTGTAATCCCAGCTACTAGGGAGGCTGAGGCAGGAGAACTGCTTGAAACCGAGAGGCAGAGGTTGCAGTGAGCCAAGATTTTGCTACTGCACTCCAGCCTGGGCGACAGAGCAAGACTGTCTCAAAAAAAAAAAAAAAAAAAATCAGGTTGTTTTCTTATTATAGAGTTTTAAGAGTTCTTTGCACATTTTGATAACAGTCCTTTATCGGATGTGTCTTTGGCAAATATATTCTCCTAGTCTCTGCTTGTCTTCTCATTCTCTTGACAGTGTTTTCCACAGAGCAGAAGCTTTTAATTTGAATGAAGTCCAGCTTATCAATTGCTCCTTTCATGGATTGTGTCTTTGGTGTTATATCCACAAAGTCAAAACTGTACCCAAGGTCACCTAGATGTGGTCCTATGTTACCTCCTGAAAGTTTTATAATGTCACATTTTGTATGCAGGCGTACGATCCACTTTGAATTAACTTTGCAAAGGCTGTAACATCTATGCCTAATTGAAAAGACAATCTTTCCTCCATTCTATTGCCTTTCACAGCAAAATTGAGAGAAAAATTTGCTCCTTGGCCAAAGATCATTTGATTATAATTAGGTGAATCTACTTCTGGGACCTCTTCCATCCCTTGTTTTTACAAATAAAGTTTTATTGGAACACAGCCACTTGTCATCACTTATACATTTTCCATGGCTGCTTTCTCACTCCAATGGCGGAATTGAGTCATTGTGACAGAGAGCAGATAGCCTGCAAGCTTAATCTGGCTCTTTGCCGACCCCCGAAATAGAGCATCTGGGAGACAGAAGAACATATGAATGAAAAATATAGGCCTGGCGTAGTGGCTCATGCCTGTAATCCCAGTGCTTTGGGAGGCCGAGGTGGGCGGATCACCTGAGGTCAGGAGTTTGAGACCAGCCTGGCCAATGTGGTGAAACCCCGGCTCTACTAAAAATACAAAAATTATCTGGGCATGGTGACACATGCTTGTAATCCCAGCTACTTGGGAGGCTAGGCAGGAGGATCGCTTGAACCTGGAAGGTGGAGTCTGCAGTGAGCTGAGATGGTGCCACTGCACTCCAGCCTAGGCAATAAGCAAGACTCCATCTCAAAAAAAAAAAAATATATATATATATATGCATATAACATACATATAATATATACATTATATATATATATATATAAAGGCCACCTAAGGAGGTATGAAAATAGTTCCAAAAAAAGACTTTTAAGTTAATAAAACAGTTTTGGAAAATAGTTTTTAAATATCTACTAAAGTGGAATATGGTGGCTTACAAAAAGAGCACACAAATTCCTCCAATCTCTGTTCTATGATTTGCAGTGTGATTTCTCTAGCTCCTGCCATCAAGAAGTGGAGTTTATTTCTCCACTCTTGCGTCCGAGCCAGCGATGGGTCCCATGTGAAATTCAGTGAAGTGACATAGTGAGCATTCCAAGGCCAGGCATCAAGAAGCCTTGTAGCTTCCTTTCGCAATCTCTTGCTGCCCTGAGACAACCATGTGGAAAACTCCAGGCTAGCCTTCTCAAGAGACCACATGAAAGATAATCAAATGTCCCAGCCAAAGATCCCACAGTTCTTTGGATCTTCCCAGAATGCTGACCCAAAGAACTGTGAAAAATTATTGTTGTTTTAGCCTATTATGTTTCAGGGTGGTTTGTTAACACAGCAAAGATGAACTGAAATACTAAACAAGTGCAGTTCAACTCCTAGAGATGTAAGAAATGAAACTGATGTACCAAGAGACTTGCTAAGCATGTTTATAGCATTATTATTTACAATAGCTTCCAACTAGAAATATTCATCAACAGTAAACTGTGGTGTAGTTAGGCAGTGGAATATTGTCTAGCTCGGAATATAAATAAACTATAGCTAGATTCATCAACATGACCAACTATTAAAAATGATATTTAGCAAAAGTAGTAAATCACTGAGGAATATATAATTTGAATTCAAGCTGCAGGACAGTCATGCAGAGAGGGAGTGCAAACAGAGAAGAGAGGGGGCTAGACTTCCTTGTTGGAGAACACGTAGAAGCTGAAGAGATGAAGAGGAAAGTTCCAGGGGAAAGAAGAATTATAGGCTTAGTCTCACTTAGAACACTGATGGAAAAATCCAAAATAACATATTTACCCAGATAATCCAGAATGGTGTTAAAAAATAAATGTGTCATCATCAACTGAGTATCACAAGGATGATGCAACATTGAAGCAATTTACAGATGTAATTTCTTTTATCAATATGAATAGATGCACTGGCCAGGCATGGTGGCTCATGCCTGTAATCCCAGCACTTTGGGAGGCTGAGGCAGGAGGATCGCTTGAGCCCAGGAGTTCAAGACCAGCCTGAGCAACATGGGGAGACCCTGTCTTTACAAATAATTTTATTACAAAATTAAAGAATAGATGCACAACGATAATCTGCAAAATTCCACAGTATTTGTGATTAAAACATACTTAGCAAGCTAGTATGAGATGAGAACCTCTTTAATCTGGTAAAGAAAGAACATCGACCTTGTTATTTATAGCAAACAATATTAACACTTTGTATCCATGATAATAATTGTTCTAACTACATGTCATATATATTATTTAGTTTTCTTTTCTTTCTTTCTTTTTTTTTTTTTGAGACACAGTCTCACTCTGTGGCCCTGGCTGGAGTGCAGTGGCACAATCTTAGCTCACTGCAACCTCCACCTCCTGGGTTCAAGTGATTCTCCTGCCTCAGCGTCCCGAGTAGCTGGGATTACAGGCACCCACCACCATGCCTAACTTTTTTTTTTGTATTTTTAGTAGAGACAGGGTTTCACCACGTAGGCCAGGCTAGTCTTGAACTCCTGACCTCAGGTGATCTGCCTGTCTCAGCCTCCCAAAGTGCTGAGATTACAGGAGTGAGCCACTGTGCCCAACCTAGTTTTCAAAACAACCCTTTAAAAAGGTGCTATCATAATTCTCCTTTTATAGATGGGACAACTGAGTGATAGCGGGGTTATGTAATTTAGCAAAATGTTAAAAGCAAACCCTTTGAAGTCACATGTAAAATCAAGTGTCTCTATTCAACATTGTACTGGTGGTTTTAGTCAGAGTCACTTCAAAGGAATGAGGATTTGAAAAGGAGAAAAAAATTATTTTTCACAATTTTTCATTTACACAGAAATTCCAAAGGAATTCACACAAAAATCATTAGAATAAAAGAGTTCAGTAATATTGCTGCTTACAAAATTTACGTGACAAAAAATTAGTCTCTGTATATGAGCAACAAGTGATAAGAAAACACAATGAATAAAAAGCTACTTAAAATAGCAATGAAAAATTGATAGCAATTTAAGAAGATCTAAAAATATGCAGAGATAGGGCATGTGACAGGAACTATCTTCATCAATATTCCATGTGCTCTGTGCCATTTCCTAGGCTCCCTTGCAGCCGGGTTGGGGCCATCTGACTGGTTCCGGCCAATGGGTTGCGGGTGGGAGGGATGTGTTTCACTTCCACTGTCCTCTCTTCCCCAGCCAGAGAGCCCTGAAAGCCATGTGTTCTCAAACTGTAAACTGCAAGATGGAGCAGAGCCAACTGATGGACATTGGTCATTGTGAGAGCAAGAAACAAATGTGTTAAGCCATTGATATATCAGGGTCTGTCTGTTAGGATCCCTCTAATACCAACGGGACTTTTTTTTTTTTTTTTTTTTGAGACGGAGTCTCACTCTGTCACCCAGGCTGGAGTGCAGTGGCGCGATCTCAGCTCACTGTAACCTCCGCCTCCCAGGTTCAAGTGATTCTTCTGCCTCAGCCTTCCAAGTAGCTGGGACTACAGGCATGCACCACCATGCCTGGCTAATTTTTATATCTTTTGTAGAGACAGGGTTTCGTCATGTTGGCCAGGCTGGTCTCGAACTCCTAACTTCAAGTGATCCACCCATCTTGGCCTCCCAAAGTGCTGGGATTATAGGCGTGAGCCATTATGCCCAGCCACCAACAGGAAGTCTTGATACCATGACAAGATCAAGTCTTCCCGATTATTTTATAAATTAAGTGCACTTCCAATAAATATTGCAGCAGAGAGACAGTGTGTCTGAAACATATCAATCTGACTCCAAAATTTCTTTGGAAGATTGGTGTTAAGACTAGTCAAGACAAAATTTGAAAGGGAAGTCTAAAAAGGAAAGGACTCATCCTACCAGGATGCAGAACTTATGATAACACTGTAGTTACTAAGACAATATGGCATTGGTGCAGGGACAGACAAATAGATCAACAGCACAGAATCCAGAGCCTGACACATAGTGTGCCTGTTTTATGACAACAGTGTTGCAAATCAGTGGGAAAGCAAAACTGAGTCCAGACAGTCCCACACCCAGATAGGTACACATAATCAGTGCTGGGAAATTGGTTGTCCATATGTAAAAAAAAGACAAAATGTCACTTTTGCAGTAGCCTGAGAGGAGTAAGAGCTGTATATGAAAAGCATAACCTTAAAACTGTTAGAAGAAAACAGATTTTATTTTTTTAGAAAGGGTCTCTGTCACCCTGGGTGGAGTGCAGTGGTGTGATTACGGCTCACTGCAGCCTCAACCTCCCAGGCTCAAGCGAGCCTCCCACCTCAGCCTCCCAAGCAGCTGGGGCTACAGGTGTGCACCACCAACCTTAGCTAATTTTTGTATTTTTTGTAGAGATGGGGGTCTCACTATGTTAACTAGGCTGGTCTCAAACTCTTGGTCTCAAGCGATCTCCCTGCCTCAGCCTCCCAAAGTGCTGAGATTACAGGCAGGAGCTACCACACCTGGCCGAATATTTTTATGATGTTGGAATGAGACTCTTTAAAAAAAGAATATAAGAAGTCAAACTCATAATTAAAAACTTCCAGAGAAAAAAACTTTCCATCCAATGTGAAAAGATCAGCTACAGAGAAAATATTTGCAACACACAGAAAAGACTAAAAATCAGTCTCAGGAATATATAAAGATCTAAAAATCAGCAGGAAAAAAGACAAAATAGCCCGGTAGGAGAATAGGCAAGAGCTATAAATAGCCAATTCAGGGGAAGAAGTCTGATCTGCCAATCAACATGAAAAGACGTGCTGCACATTGAGGAAAGTCATATAAAAAGAATGAGATACCATTTCACTCTCACCCTATTGGCAAAAATTAAACCAAAAATCCAATTAACCTCAAGAGTTGGCCAGAATGTGGGCAAACAGGTTCTCTTAGAATAGTGGGAGTAACACTGGCTCAGTGTCTTTGAAGGATAACTTTGCAGTATCCAACTGCACTGAAGATGGGTCATACCTAGGAGATGTGCGGTAATTCCACTTTTTGGGGTCTTGTCTAAGAAACCTTTATAAAGGCGTAAAAAGGATGCTTATTGCCATGTGTCAGTCATAGTGAACAACCCAACTGCCTTCAGCAGGGAAGTGGTTAAACAAACTGTGGATTATTCATAACAGAAAAAACAACCCTATTGAATGGTGTATTAGGATTCTTCAGACAGACACCATCGCAAGAAGTATGGACTAGATCTATGGATGTCAGCATTTTTAAAAGCATGGTGCTAAGTGAGAACAGATTGGAATAGAAAATATGCATTTCGATACCAAGTTTTTGGGTAAAATTTCAGAACACACAAAACAATGGTACATGTAGTTTCTGGATACTCGTATATGAGGCAAAACTATAAAAGCCTATGTGGGAATGATAGACACCAGTGTCAGGAGAGTGGTTATCTCTGGGAAAGAGGACAAGTTAGAGCTTGGAAAAAATCTGGCAGTGTTCATCCTCAGTTGCAATTGCATATATAATTCCAATTACGTGTATCTGTACATATATGTATATACATGCACAGATATAACATATGCATATGTACATATTACATATGTGTATATACATACATATATGTGCATATATGTATGTGTGTATAATTACCCATGTAGCTCTTAGGGCATGTGTGTGTGTATATATATATGTGTGTGTGTGTGTGTGTGTGTGTATTATATGTGTGTGTGTGTGTGTGTGTGTGTGTGTGTATTAGAGACAGGGTTTCACTCTGTCGTCCAGACTGGAGTGCAGTGGTACCATCATAGCTCACTGCAGCCTCAAACTTCTGGGCTCAAGTGATTCCCCTGCCTTGGCCTCCCCAAATTGCAGGTGTGAGCCATCAAGCCCAGCCGGAATAATATATTCTCGAGTTGCATGTATGCACACACACTATGATATATTATGCATATTTAGTAGGAAAAAAATATATGTCTATATGTTATAAGGAAAAAGTCTAAAGGGAGACACACCAGCAAATTCCTATTCTTTCTGTCTGTGGAGTAGGAATACAGCTGAATTATTTTCCTTACTACCTCTTTGTATTTTCTGTTTCCCCTTTTTAGAGACAGGTGTCTTGCTATGTTGTCCAGGCTGGCCTGGGCTCATGTTATCCTCCTGCTGCAGTCTCCCCAGTAACTGAGACTATAGGGGTGAGTCACCACACCTGGCTCTTCTTTGTATTTTCTGATTAAAACAAACAAACATATTTTACTTTTTACTTAGCAAAGGCATTTAAATATATTTCCTTTCTGGAAAAAAGTATTCACAGCAGCTCTGAATTCAGGAAGAGATTTTGACTTGATAGGGGCTGAAACGGGGGCATTTTGACTTGATAGGTTGCGGAAGAAGCTTAGAAAAGAAAGCAGACAAAAATTTTGGGGTCATCCAGGCCCCCACCCTGTGTCTTTCTGTTGAGCTCAAGTATTTTGTATTCAACTCAACTTGACAGGTCCTTTGGCAGATATGAGATTCCCAGCAAAGTGAAGGCTCAGCAGCTAACTCAGCTTAGCGATTTTTTTTTTTTTTTTTTGAGATGGAGTCTCGCTCTTTCGCTCAGGCTGCAGTGCAATGTCATGATCTCAGCTCACTGCAGCCTCTGCCTCCTGGGTTCAAGTGATTCTCCTGCCTCAGCCTCCCAAGTAGCTGGGATTACAGGCGTGCACCACTATGCTCAGTTAATTTTTGTATTTTTAGTAGAGACAGGGTTTCGCCATGTTGGCCAGGCTGGTCTCAAACTCCTGACCTCAGGTGATCTGCCCGCCTCGGCCTCCCAAAGTGCTGGGATTACAGGTGTGAGCCACCCCGGCCAGCTTAGCTATTTTATGAGGGCCAATAACCCTAGAAAAGTGACTGACACCGTGGCATTAGAAAGCATCATCCCAGCCAGTCCCTAACCCTTTTTGGTCCTGCCAAACTCCAGGTACTGATTTCCAAAGCACAGCCAACGGGAGCTGGAATTACCCATGTAGTTCTCAGAGTATGTGTTAGTCTTGCAGGGCTGTGTAACAAATCGCCACAAACCAGGTGGCTGAAAGCAACAGAAATCTATTCCGCAGCCTAGAAATTTGAAGCCGAGGCACTGGCAGGGCCGTGTTCCCTCCGAAGGCTCTAGGGGATCATCCTTCGTGCCTCTTCCAGAACCCTGTGGCTGCTGCACCTTGGTGCTCCCTACCTGTAGCTGCATCACTCCAGTCTCTGCCCCCATCATCACGTGGCTGCCTTCCTTCTGTGCACATCTGTGTCTCTAAGCCTCCTTCTCCCTGTAAGGACACTGGTCATTGAATTTAGGGCCCACTTTAATCCAGTGCGACCTCATCTTAACTTGATTCCATCTGCAAAGACCCTATTTCCAAATAAAGTCACATTCGAAGGTACTGGGAGTTAGGACTTCAACATGTCTTTTTTTAGGGGACATAATATAACCCATATCAGGCATGAGGACAAAAGGGGAAGGTGCATCTTAGAAATTCAAGCCTCAGGGCACTGGCTGGTCCTGCAGGAAAGGCAGGCACCAGGACCAGAGGGGCTGGAACAAGTATCCCCTTCTCTGCCCCCTCGGATGGCAGAATGAACCTGGCCAGGTTCCCCTCCCCATCCTGGCTGCACACACCCGCTTCTTTACCTGCTGTATGGTGTGACTCTCATCTCCTCCACTAAACCAGGCCTTCTCTTACCTCAGGCCACTTTCTCCATCTCTAACCCCAGTCTCTCAACTCAAGCTCTTCCTTCCAGTCTCTGCTCAGACATCACCTCCTCCAGGAAGCCTTCCATGCTGACCCTGGGGCTCCTCTGGGCTCCAGACAGAGTCCACAGTACCATGGATGGCCTTGATCTGATTATAGATCCACCGCACTGGAAGCTCCACAGTCCATCCGACTGGAAGCTCCTAAGCCATCACTCCCAGGCTCCCCACTGCCTGCCCAGCACCCTGGGGAAGGTGCTCAGGAAATACTCCCTGAATGAGGATAGCATAGGTGTTGATTGGGCCCTTTTCCTGGGCCAGGGCCAATGGGAGTCTCTTCTGCAATAGGGAAGCAGGTGAAAGGGGCTGAAACAGATCACGTTTTGGGGGAGGGGGTGGGGGGGTCCTGGAAAATAGAAGGGATTTTTAATACTAGCCATGGGGCTTTACTCAGGCAGGGGAGCCTTCCTGGGTGGGACTTCTTGTTCTTGTTTTTTTTTTTTTTTTTGAGACGGTGTCTTGCTCTGTTGTCCAGGCTGGAGTGCTGTGGCATGATCTCAGCTCACTGCAACCTCTGCCTACCGGGTTCAAACAATTCTCCTGCCCTGGCCTCCCGAGTAGCTGGGATTACAGGCACGCGCCACCACCCCCAGCTAATTTTTGTATTTTTAGTACAGACAAAGTTTCACCATGTTGGCCAGGCTGGTCTTGAACTCCTGACCTCACTCCAAAAGTGCTGGGATTACAGGTGTGAGCCACTGCGCCCAGCTGCCTGGGTGGGACTTCTCATAGGGTGGACACTGGTGCTTCTCTGGGCGACGGAGAGAGGAGGAGGCCTTTTGGGAGAAGCCTGCACACACTTTCCTTAAAGAGCCTTTTCCTCAGGGTTAGGATGCTTTTTCCTGGAGGGAACGGAGGAGTTCCCCAAAAAAGACAGGGAGGAGTGGGTTCTTCTTAGCCACAGATCCCCATCAACAGCCTGCAGGCTTCCTTCCCTTCCCTGCCATGGCCTCTCCACTCACCTCCCCTAAGGGAAGAAGATGCAGTTGCCCCCTTACCCCTCACCCCCAGCCCAGGGCACAGCCTGGTGCGATCTCAAGAATTCAGAGAGGCAAGGGTGCTGGCCCTTTGCGGTCATCCAACCTGAGTTCCCAGGACAGAAGCCCACCCAGCCCTGGCCTGCCCTCTCCTTCAGGCCCTACTCACTCACGTGCTCAGCCATGTGCTCTTCAGCCTTCATTGAGCCCCTACTGTGTGCCAGGCCCTGGCCTGGATGCTGGGGTCCTTGTCCGTTTGGCGCTCACAGTCTAGTGGGAGAGTCAGGATGGGGCTCCAGGAGGAAGAAAAAACCATCCTGCCATAAGAGTCAGTCATTTCCTGAGGGCCTACTGCGCGCCACATGGGCATTCAGCTCTCTCCCTGTCTCTATCCCTTAGCCCTACTATGTGCTATGTCCTGGACTAGATGATGGAGATGCATAAAAGCTAAGAAACTTACGGCTGGAATTCAAATAGCTGTGGTTTCATGCATTCACACATTCATTAATTCAGGTCCCGGGTGCTTTGGTGTGCCAGAGGCCATGCCAGGGGTTTGTGGGAGCACACACTTTTAGGCAGAGTCTGAGAAGCATCTGGCCTTCCACCAAAAATTACTGATACATTTTATATGGTAACTACCTTATATACATTTTCTCACCAACACTTTCCAAAGTTGCCTAGTAGCTAAAAAGTCAGATTCCAGAGCCTGGCTGCTTGAATTTGAATCTCGGTTCTGCCACTTCTTGGCTGAGTGTGCTTGAGCAAGTTTACTCAACCTCTGTGTGCCTCAGTTTTCCTCATCTGTGAAACGGGCATACTAATAGTCCCACCCTTGTAGACTTGGCATAAAGATTGAATGAATGAATGTTTGTGAAGTGCGTGGAATGGTACCCAATGCAGAAAAAGTGTTACATAAGACTTTGTTAAATAGATCAAACCATGGGAGGGAGTGAAGGTCACCCCTGCTTTAGAGATAACGAAACTGAGGCCTGGAGAGGGAATTTGACTTGCATCAGTTTTTGCATTTTATATATTCATTTTTCAAATGAGAAATATCTCAATTTTATCACAAAATGACGTATGCACATTGTAAAACAGTCAAATGCCACAGAAGCCGATGAAGCTGAAAGTGATGATCTCTGCATTCCTCATCTCCTTTTCTCTTGAGATTATGGTTGTTCACAAGGTGATGCTTCATCCCTCCAGCTTTAATTAAAATTGTTCATGTTTGGCTGGGCACAGTAGCTCACGCCTGTAATCCCAGCACTTTGGGAGGCCGAGGTGGGAGGATCGCCTGAGCCTAGGAGTTTGCGACCAGCCTGGGCAATATAGTGAGGCCTTGTCTCTATTAAAAATCAAAAACAATTAGCAGGGCGTGGTGGCCCGTGCCTGTAGTCCCAGCTACTTGGGAGGCTGAGGTGGGAGATTGCTTGACCCTGGGAGTTTGAGGCTGCAGTGAGCTGAGATCGCACCACTGCACTCCAGCCTGGGCGACAGAGCTGGACTCTGTCTCAAAAAAAGAAAAATGTCCATGTTCACATATACATTTACAAACTGCTTTTCTTTCTTGATCAGCACATCACAGGCAATTTTCCATTCTCTTACACATCTATCCCTTTCCTTCTCCACGTGGACACCTTGCGTTCCAGCGTGTGAGACTCCACTGTAATCCACCCAGCAGCCCTCCCACTGGGCGGGCAAAGCATACCCCACAGTCAATTATCAAAAACCAGCTGCAATCTCGCATGCAGCAACTCTGCTCACCTCCTCATCTCCTGACGCTACACCTGGCTGTGGTGGGGCGGGGGGTGGGGTACACTCAACAGCCCAGGGGGCGCTGGCTTCCTCACTCTTCTGGGGAGTGATCCTGGTTCCAGGATGAAATTTTCAGCCCCTTCACGCCTTGTGGCATGTCGTCTGTGTGCCTCGACTTTTCTTTAAACCTTTCCAGGTAGATTTTTCAATCCACATTCTCTGATCTCTCTGTCTCCTCGCCCTCTCTGTCTCCTTTTCTCTCAGTCTCTCTTTTCTCCCTCTTCTCCTCTTCCTTCTTCTCTGTCTTGCTGTCTCCTCTGTCTTTTTTCTTCCTCCTCCTCCTCCTCTTTCTCTTCTTCCCTGTCTCTCTCTTGCCTCCTCCTCTTCCTCTTCCTCCTCCCCCTTCTTCACCTTCTTCCTCTTCTCTTTCTTTTACACACGCACACACACACACACAAACACACACACAAAGACACACACACACACATCCTTCTCTTCCAAAATCAACCCTGAGTTGCCACCTCAGCTTGGGGAACAACCTCCATGAGCGGCCCTGCCTGGAGAAGCCGTGAGTCCCCACCTCCTCCCTGTAGGCTCCCGTGGATCCTTGGCTACCCAATGGAGGACTCTCAGAACTAGTGATCGGGGCCAGTGGAGGACACTCAGAGGCAGTGACTGGGGCCAGAGTGCAGGAGCATGTCTTGGAGATGGAATTGCCGAGAGGTGTTTGAAGGGGGGCCAACGCTGTGCAGATGGCCGGGCTGGGGAGGTGACCACCAGCGGCCTGCTGTGTCTGCCTGGTGTCTCTGTCCACCTTTTCCCCGCATGACATCAGAGTGAAGGAAGGAAGCCCTCTGCCAAGCACTAATGCATCTGACGTTTGCGTCTGTCAAGTGCAGGGCAGGTGGTGCTGTTTATTTTTCAAAGGGGGTAGGAAGGAGGTGAGAAGGTGAGGAGGAGGGGAAGAGAGGGACAGAAGAGGAGAAGGAGGAGGGGGTGGGGAGAAAGGAGACAGAGGAGAGGAGAAGGAAGAGAGGAAACAAGAAGGAGAATGAGGGGAGAGGAAGAGGATGAGGGGGCTCTGAGAGGGAGGAGTAGAGAAGGAGGGAAGGAAGATGGTAGGGTAGGGGTTAGGAGAGGGCAGGACAGGCTGAGATGTTCTTTTGAGAAGCCCCCTCCCCAAGGACCATTCCTACTTGCCTTATATTATATTAATGAGGATGTAATAAGTAAATAAGAATTTAAAGACTATGACAATAGCAAATATAAGGGGAAGCTGCTACCCCTAGGGCTGTGATAGAGCCTCCACCAACAGAGCTGACACCCAGACCTTATTGGATAGGCATGGCCGTGGTTCAGCAGATGCCACAGAGGTGCTGTGATGCTATGCTGGTGGAACTTGCTGGAAATCCACCCCCAGGGTGCTGGGGAAAGCTGTTATTGGGAGGTGTCTTACTGGAGGCACTCTGCTACAAAACTGCTGGAAGGTGGGTGGGTGAAGGGGATTGCTGGGGGAGGCTGCTGGATGCAACCTGCTGCCATGCACTGCAGGAGCCAGGGCTGGGGAAGCCTCCTGAGCTACAGGAACGGGGCATTATGGGAGCCCTAAAGAAACCTAGTGAGCTGCGCATCAGCTGCAGAAAGCAAAACCCTTTCATCCCGCAGTGTCTCTCCAGCGCTATTGGCAAACTTAATATTGTACCATCTGGTAAAGGGAAAAATACTTAAAGGGCCCAGATTCCTTTTTACAGAGAAGGCAAAAGGGATTAATTTGGAATCAAGAGGCAATACGTTGATAATGTCCCTTCCTCTGACTACTCAGCTTTCATATGCAGTCCACTGCACACATTTTTATTTTATAGACAACAATAAAACAACTTTATGTTTCTACATAACAAGATAGAGCTATGCTTCCTGCAAGTTAAGTTCTCATCTTTTTCTCCAAAATGAGGAGATACACAGTCCTAGGAATCATTGTAGCTGTCATTGAATATATAAACCATTCCTGAAATTTAGTCCCAATCCCACTGATATCCTGTTTAGCCTAAAGGCTAAATTGTAAAGTTAACTTCTAAACACTTACCTGTAAAATACAAATGAGAAGAAAGAAAAAGAAGGAAATGGTTGATGTATACAGACAAACACATGCACACCACAAGCAGGTAGGAAATATGCAAGATTACATTTTCATTCCTGTAATCATGGTCATGAGGTGGTAATTGATATCTACGGCATCTTTCTCCTGCTACTCATCTGTATTCACTCCACTTTCAGTCTGAATGTCAACTGGTTGGGGTTCTTTACTTGGTGGAGTGACCAAAACCTTTGTTTCTGAAGGATCTGAGTTCTTAACCATCCTGACATGTTTTGCTTGCTGCAGTTTCCCCTAAACCTTTACTATTTGGCATGGAAGTACTAAGAGGCATTCAGAGAATTCCCCAGTTCTAGACGTGGTCCTCCTTGCTTCTGCTGTGTTGAAGCGACTTGTATTAGTTTGTTCTCACATAGCTAGAAAGAACTACCTGAGACTGGGTAATTTATAATGAGAAGAGGTTTAATTGACTCACGGTTCTGCAGGCTGTACAGGAAGCATGGCTGGGGAGGCCTCAGGAAACTTACAATCATGGAGGAAGGTGAAGAGGGAGGAGGCACACGTTACATGGCCAGAGAAGGAGAAAGAATGAAGAGGGAGGTGCTACACCTTTTTTTTTTTTTATTTGAGACAGAGTCTCACTCTGTCACCAGGCTGGAGTGCAGTGGGACAATCTCGGCTCACTGCAACCTCTGCTTCCCGGGTTCAAGGGATTCTCCTGCCTCAGTCTCCCAAGTAGCTGGGACTACAGGTGCGTGCCACCATATCCAGCTAATTTTTTTTTGTATTTTTAGTAGAGACTGGGTTTCACCATGTTGGCCAGGATGGTCTTGATCTTCTGACCTCGTGATCTGTCTGCCTTGGCCTCCCAAAGTGCTGGGAGTACAGGCATGAGCCACTGGGCCCGGCCAGTGCTGCAGATTTTTAAATAACAAGTGCTAGAAAAAACAAACAAACAAACAAACAAACAAAAACAAGTGCTAGGGAGATGGTGCTAAACTATGAGAAACCACTCCCATAATCCAATCACCTCCCACCAGGCCCCACCTCCAACATTGAGGATTGCAATTCAACATGAGATTTGGGTGGGAACACAGAGCCAAGCCATATCACAACGCAATTTCCCCTTGGTAATCAGCATCAATCACTCCAGCCAATAAATTAACTCCTCCCACTTTTTTCATGTTGGTTCAGTGGCATAAGGAGTCTGAAATGTCCAGGTTATAGGCTCATCTTCAATCCACTAGAACCACTACTGTGTCACTGTGTTGGCTGGATTATACGCCCAAGTTATAGGGCAGCTTGTACTGCAGACTAAACTTATTGCAGAGCCTTTTCTGTTTCTGTCTCTATTCAAAACTAGCAGCCTTAGGGGTAACTCTCTCAATAGGTCAAAACTGCACGCTCAGATGCATTACATATTGCCTCTGGGATCTAGAAAGGCTTACCAATCATCATGTCTTTTTTGGTTTTTGGTGGTGTGAAATGCAGCAACTTGCCTTTCACCTTGGAGGAGAAATTTTGACATTCTTCATAGCATTGAGCCCCCGGCACTTCACTGAGGAGTTGTGCTCCTGAATTTCTGTGGGATTGGTTTTCCACCCTCTCATCTGCATATATTACCAGGGCATCTAAGTACCTGGCTACTCCACTGATGCTCAGCAGAGCCAATCAGTGTAATATTTTCAGTGCAGTGAGCCAAGAGTTCAGTACCTCTGTGGACTATATTCTGGCAGAAAATAGGAGAACTGGCATTGCCCCGAGGCAAAACTGTGAAGGTATACTGTTGGGCTTGCCAGAAACAAGCAAATTGGGGGACGAACCTTCAAGAACCACTGGTGCATTGGAATAAGCAGTGGCCTGGAAGATTCAGGATATTTGGGTTCCAGTCCCTGGCTCTCCCTCTATGTCAGTACCTGGTTTGGGGCAAACCATATCACTTCTGAGTCTCAGTTTCTTCATCTATAAAATGAAGATGTTTTAGTCAATATTTTATTCATTTGCAAATATGTCTTTGCTAGGCATGGGGAATTCAGTGATGAACAAGAAACATACAGACTGTTTCCTTAACATACAAACTTAGTGTAGCACAAGAAACTCAATTATAGCTTAGATAGACTAGGAGTTTTAAAATATTAGCAAGTCATGGGGCCTTTGTATGTTAAAAACAGCATGGATCCCTGCACAAAGAACAAATATGCAAAATACTTACAATGAAATAGTTGAGACATACCAAAAGTTCGGAGAATAACACAATGATTATTCATGTGCCTCAGCTTAAGAGATAAGTTAAAAAGATCCACTTAAAATTCACTTTCAGGTCTTATTCTCTTCATCCATTCCTCCCTGTCTCTGGAGGTAGCCATTGTACTGTGTGTATCATTTTCATATTTATTTTTATATATATATTTTTTGAGATGGAGTCTCGCTCTATCGCCCAGGCTGGAGTGCAGTGGCGCAATCTTGGCTCACTGCAAGCCCTGTCTCCCGGGTTCACGCCGCTCTCCTGCCTCAACCTCCCAAGTAGCTGGGATTACAGGTGCCCGCCACCACGCCCAGCCAATTTTTTGTATTTTTAGTAGAGATTGGGTTTCACCGTGTTAGCCAGGATTGTCTCGATCTCCTGACCTTGTGATCCGCCCGCCTTGGCCTCCTAAAGTGCTGGTATTACAGGCATGAGCCACCATGCCTGGCCCTATTTTTGTATTTTTATTACATATTCTGCATCTGTAAGATTTATACACCAGTTGCAGGCATTTATACTTCATGTGAATAAGGTAGATATAGCTTCCTGCAACTTGATTTCTGCACACAAGACTATGTTTCTGAGGTATCCGTGTGGATATGTGTGGCTTCGGTTCATTTACTTTACAGTTCCATGTAGCATTCTCCTGTTTCAAAACAACACAATATAGTCATCCATTCTCCTGCTGATCATTTATGTTGCTTCCATATTCCAAGAGGACTACAATCAATGTAGCAAGGTAGAAGTCTCTTCTACCTAACTTCTCTAGAAGTTTCTCCTAGAAACTTAAGAGTGGAATTGCTAAATCACAGAATGCTCATTTTCAATTTACACAGTCAAGTTTTAATGATATTCATAAGTCAAATGGCCAGAAGAATGAAATGTGTAGCATTTGGTCTATAAGCTTTGTTAATTAAAGTGGATCAGAAATAGTAAGTCATAAAGATAACGACGATGAAGATCTCAAGATGTGGATTAGGGTTAGGACTGGCATGAAAATGTTGTGGAATGTATAATCCAAGACTCTCAGCATTTTATGTTGGTTGTTCTTTGGGTCACAGTAAATGCCCATGTATAAATATCCATGTAGGGTGACCAACTGTCCCAGTTTGCTCAGAACTTAAGGATCTCCTGGGACATGGGACTT
This sequence comes from Nomascus leucogenys, assembly GCF_006542625.1. Taxonomy (NCBI): domain Eukaryota; kingdom Metazoa; phylum Chordata; class Mammalia; order Primates; family Hylobatidae; genus Nomascus; species Nomascus leucogenys. Next base: position 83,102,688 of record NC_044390.1, on the reverse strand, counting down.
TCAGTGCTAAAATCAGGAGAGCCCCAGGTTGCTATTTCTCTAGTTGATACCATCTGTTCTCTTGGCTTTTTAGTGTGGAACATGACTGTTCATGAGAAAAAACACATTCTTATAGAATGAAGGTGAGACATTCATTCTGAGATAAAGAAGAAATAGGCAATGTAAAAGGTGAAAAGAAAAATTGGTGGCTTCAACTAAAGTACTGTTTCCAGACACATGGGTCATACAAAATCGCCTGGGTAGCTTGTTAAAAACACATTTATAGGCTCCTCTGGACTTTTCCTCCTTGATCAGAGGTTCTCAATCTTCAGAGGGCATCAGAATCACCTGGAGGGAGGTTAAAATGCAGGAAGGCACCTGTAATTCCCACGTGTTGAAGGAAGGAAGTGATTGGATCATGGGGGTGGTTCCCCCATGGTGTTCTCGTGATAGTGAGTGAGTTCTCACGAGAGCTGATGGTCTTAAAGTCTGGCACTTCCTCCTTCTCGCACTCACTTTCTCCTGCTGCCTTGTGGAGAAGATGTCTGCTTCCCTTTCGCCTTCCACGGTCATTGTAATTTTCCTGAGGCCTCCCCAGCCAGGTGGAACTGTGAGTCTATTAAACCTCTTTCCTTTATAAATTACCCAGTCTTGGGTATTTCTTTATAGCAGTGCGAAAACAGGTTAATATATAAGCCTGCTCAGGATGAATCCTACAGCTTACTGTGCCTCCTAAAAATTGCAAATCACCTCCATTTCCTCATTTTATCACAGCAGGTTGAAATAATTTGTTTAAACATCAACCTGCCCTTTGCTATTCATGGGTGGCCTTCATCTTTGTAAGCGTATTCCAGCCCCAGAGTGCAATACTGGAACAGGGTCTGTGCTTAGTAAACCTTTGGTTTCATCAATCAGTGACTTGGGAACTGGTTCCGGGCAAGTTCCAGCTGATGCAGATGATGTAGAGGATGGTGGTGGGTCATGTGAGCTCCATCAGCCTGCCTTGGGTGGGTGTGCTTTGAGAATCCTCTTGCAAAAGTGCTGTCCTAGAACTGGGGTGAACCCCTATTGCCAAGACAAGTCCTCTGAGCTTTACTTGCCATGAAGATCCTGACATCTCTGTAGCGGTCTAGCTTGGTTTCCTGACTCAATCCCTCTGTGACTTAATTTTTTCCCTGTACAAAACTGGAGCTCAGTGGGGATAGGGATTCATTCCTCTAGCATGCTTTCAAAAGCTCAAATATCTCCTCTGCTACCCTCCACTTATCTCAGATTTCCACCATTATGGATTCATTCCTTTGTGTTTGTCTTGGGGGGCTGGGATGTGGAGGACTGAAAGAGCTCCTAAGAAAGGAAGACTTCTCCAGTCTTCCTGGTCTGGTTAGATATTCTCATAAGATTAGGAGCACCTCAAGGAATATGTCTCATTGCCATTGTGCATTTTATACTTAGTACAGCCCTTGGCACATAAAAGCTGCTTAAGAAAAGTTTGTTGAATGAATAAATGATTCTCAGAAACCCACAGCAGATGTGTCTGTACAGAATCCCTCTAGATCACCACCCCAGTCTATAAAACAGGGCAGATCCCTTTCCTTCCAGGCCTGTTCCAACGTAACAGTGAGAGCATGGAAGGAAGGTCTCACCTAGTCTCTGCAAACTTCATACCATATCCCACTCTGCTCGAGTTTCCTGGTCAATTTCACTTCCTCCAAATAGCGGGCTCCTTCCTATCTCCAGGCCTTTGCACAGGCTGGTTCTGATGCTTGGATTAGTTCCACTCCCATCCCATGGAGAGTTTCTTAGCTTCTTTTAAGTTGGCTGGGATCTCCCCAACTAAAATTATTCTGTGTCTGAAAAAGAAATGATGCAACTTGCATTTTTTTCTTTGCTTAATTTCTCTGCCTGAAAGTGCCGGACACCTGGCGCGATACCTGCAGGGCGCATAGTGAGGGGCTGAGTAATCAATGGGCTGAATGGAAGCAGGTGGTGGGAGCGGAGGATGTGTCCTTCCACGGAAGGCCAGCAGGTGTCGCCACAGACCGGGAAGAGGCGACGCGGCGCGGATTCACCTGGCGGCTGCCCTACCTGGAGGCTGGCGCGCTCCGCCTGCCCAGCCCCGCGCGAAGCCGAGAGCCTCAGCGCTGGCGTCGTCCGGGCAAATTGGGAAAGCAGTGCCTGGAGCCACGGGCAGGGGAGATGAAAGGCGGGCGTGGGCGGTCAGCAGCGCCAGGTGAGGCCAGGACCGCGCTGAGTCACGGCCCCCGGGCCGCGGGGTTGGGGTGGGGAAGGCCTCGCGCTTGGGCGCCTCTCCTCCCTTGTGCTTGGTCGCCACAAAACTCCCGAGATGATTTTCCGCGGGCCCAGAGTCACAGCGCCCTTCACTCATCAAGCCGTGTATGCCCGGCGTTTGCTATTCCAGCCTCGCGGCCACTTGCTGAGGTCGGTGCTTTGCTTACCTCCGTTTTACAGACGCACCAATAGAGGATCAGAGAGGGGAGGTCACTTGCTCAGGATCACACAGCACCCAGTTAGCAAGTTGTAGAGTGGGGATTTGAACCCGGATCGGCCTCCAGAGGCTTAGCTCTGATCCTGGGTGTCCCCCTGTTTGACCTTAAAGTTCTGATCTCCTATAAATCATGCCCTATTTTTACTGTAATTTCTATTTTTCTTTTCCATCCCTCCCTCCCTCCCTGCTTGCTTTGTTTTCTAAAATGTTGTGGTAAAAGACATAGCATAGAGATTCCGATTTTCACCATCTCGTTTGTTTGAGACAGGGTCTTGCTCTGTTGCCCAGGCTGGACAGCAGTGGTGGATCTCAGCTCACTGCAGCCTCTGCCTCCTGGGTTCAGCCGATTCTCCTGCCTCAGCTTCCAGAGTAGCTGAGACTACAGGTGCCCACCACCATGCCTGGCTAATTTTTGTATTTTTTGGTAGAGATGAGGTTTTGCCATGTTGGCTAGGTTGGTCTTGAACTCCTGACCTCAAGTGATCTGCCTGCCTCGGCCTCCCAAAGTGCTGGGATTACAGGTGTGAGCCACCGTGCCCGGCCCCATTTTCACCTTCTTAAAGCATACAGTTCAGCACATTCAGTGTTGTGTAACCATCATCACTATCTAGTTTCCCAACATTTTCATTTCCCCCAAAAGGAAACCCTGCACCCCATTCTCCTCTCTTCCCAGTCCCTGGCAACTGCTTGTCTGCTCCCTGTCTCCATGGATTTGCCTATTCTGGATATTTAATTTAATTTATCTTTTGGCTCAATACCCTCATCCTGTCTCAGGCTATCCCCGTGGTATCACAAGAGACCAGGAAGTTGGAATCCTCAGACCAGTGGTTCCCAAACTTTGGTTCACTTTTGGAATCAGCTGGAGACCATTAAAAAAAAATGGCTGGGTATGGTGGCAGCTCCTGTAGTCTCAGCTACTCTGAGGTGGGAGGATCCCTTGAATCCAGGAGGTCGAGGCTGCAGTGAACCGTGATTGCGCTGCTGCGCTCCAGCCTGGGCCACAGAGTAAGACATTGTCTCAAACAAAACAAAGCAAAGCTGTGCTTGGCTTCCACCCATCGACATTCTGATTTAATTGGCCTGTGATTGGACCAGGACATCAAGTCTTTTGGCACATAGTATTTTTGTTTGCTTTGCATTAATATTATTTTTGATGGACAAATCATAATTATACGCATTTACCCTACTGATGCCCTCTTACCGTTTTCCTGCCTTTCTAGATATTTAACCTCTTTGTGCCCATTTTTTTCCTCCTCCATAAACTGAGGGTCTTAATGGTTCCTACTGGTAGGTTTATTGTGCTGATCAACTGAGATTATGTCTGCGAAGTGCTTAGCACCGTGCGTGGGTTATAGCAAATGATATTCATCGATTGTTTTGCATGGGGTGGGCAGGGGCTAGAAGCGAATGGATGCCTGAAAGACCATGAGCTCATTGAGGACAAGAACTGGGATTCTTCTCGCTGCATACTTGGCATTCAGTGTAGACCTTGCCATTTAACAGAAGTTTTTTCAATATGGAAAGAGGCTCTTGGTTGAGATCACACGCTCCTGTCTGCCTTTGCTCAGGCTGGGCCCCTTGCCTGGAATGCCTTTGTCTCTCCTTCCTCTCCCTACCCTCCCACTCTTCAAGGCCCAGGGCATTGGGACCCACTATATCAGGCCACCCTGCAGCGACTGAGGATCCCACTCTTTATACAGTTGTGTGCGTGTGTGTCCTGTTTCTATCACCTGACTCCATTGTTTTAGGAACCAGCCCATGTCTCCTGTACATCTCTGTGTCAGGCATGAGGCTAGGCACACAGTTGACATCTGCTAGGTACCACCTGAGGCCTCGATGACCTTCAGCTCCTGGGGAAGTTGGGGATGGGGATCCTCAGTGCCTCATGCCTCTGATATTCCTCCCTCCCCATAAGTGCATCCCAGGGAAGAAGATTGTTGTGGGCACCCCCCGGCCACCCCACTCTGTGTTTGCTTATAAAATCCCATTGTTGGGGAAAGGACTCTCTGTTCAACAAATGGCGCTGGGATTGCTGGCTGCCATGTGCAGAAGAACAAAACTGGACCCTACATTTCACCATATAAAAAAACCAACGGAAAGTGGATGAAATATTTAAATGTAAGACCTCAAACTATAAAAATCCTGGAAGAAAACCTAGGAAATACCCTTTTTGACATTGGCCTTGGCAAATAATTTTTACCCATTCACTGGCTGTGGGAACCCATATGACCCAGTTCTGGCCAATGGGAGTCAATGTCAGCTGCTCTGGGAAATGTCCTTTCTCTCCTCTCCCCACTGCATTTAAGAGGCTGACAGTCGTGGCTGGAGCTGAGTCTGAGTTGAAGCCACTAGAATGGCAGTAACGTCAATCCTGAGCTCTGGCATTCTTGAGGTGCAGAAAGCCTTGGATGGCTCACTTCAGAATTATTATTCAGGAAAATGCAACCCCATGGCTGAAGGCACTCATGGTGAGGTGTCTGTTTGCAGCTGAGCACTTCCTAACCATTATGACCATTCCCAACCTGCTCTTTCCCTATTTAAAGACAGAAGGAAGGGCAGACGCTCAGGGCGAATTTCCTAATGTTCTTCTCATTGATCTTGGAGTAAAAACTCCAAGGAACTGGAAGTACTTAGTGATGTTACCCTCTAGGGTTTATTTTTCTTTTCTTTTCTTTCTTTTTTTTTTTGAGATGGAGTCTCGCTGTGTCACCCAGGCTGCATGGAATGCAGTGGCACGATCTCGACTCACTGCAACCTCCACCTCCCGGGTTCAAGCGATTCTCCTGCTTCAGCCTCCCAAGTAGCTGGGATTACAGGTGCCTGCCGCCATGCCCAGCCAATTTTTGTATTTTTAGTAGAGATGGGGTTTCACCATGTTGGCCAGGCTGGTCTCGAACTCCTGACCTCAAGTGATCCTCCCACCTTGGCCTCCCAAAGTGCCGCGGTTACAGGAGTGCGCCACCGTACCCGGCCACCCTCTAGGGCTTGTGTCCACAAGTAATAATAATATTGATAAAGGTTAACATCTTCAACACTTCCTCTGTGCCAGCACTTTATGTGGATTATTTTATTCGATGCTCACTCCCCATAACCATCCCATGGAAGCTGTTTTTATCCTCATTTTTACAGATGAGGAAGCTGAGACTCAGGGAATGTTGGTAATTTGGTGGTTGAGAGATTGTTTTTTGTTTCCTGTTGCAGACAGAGCCTCATTTCCATTAGGAATTGGTCTCCCTCGCATCTCAAACACTCTGGCTCATCTCTTCATCACCCTCATTCCCTGGTGTGCTTTCCTTGCATATGGTAGGTGCTCCACAGATGTCTTTGAAAACTGTCACACCTACTGACAGGTCACCCCCTGTGATTCACCCTCTGCTGTCTTCTGTCACCAGCCATTCACCAATAAGTATATACTGAACTCAAAGGTCTCTTTTAAATGTTCTGTGTGTGTGTGTGTGTGTGTGTGTGTGTGTGTTGTGGGGTGGAGGTGGAGAAAATGGGCCTTATCCTTAGTAAAAATACCAGCTACCATTTGTCAAGGGCTTGCTGAGGCCAGGCACTGGGCTTTACATAGTTTTGTTTGCTGTTGTTTAGCGCCTGCAATAGCTCTGGGAAGTCTTTCAAGAAATCAAGGCTCTGTGAGGACATATGACTTATTCAGAGTCACCCAGAGTGGATTTGGACCCAGGCAATATGCAGCTGGAGCCTGTGTCTTAACCTGGAACAGAGGACGTAGGCTTGCACGCAGTCAGCATGTCCCTAACCAGAAGGGAAGCTCCTTCCTCCTTAAGGGAAACTTCTCTGGGGTGGAGATACCTGAGTTGAGTCTTGAAGGATGAGCAGGACTCCCACACGTGGGGAAGGGAAGAGAAGTTTTCACAAGAGAAAGGAAGGAAGGGCCTGGGCAAATGCATGGAGGTGAGAAAGTGTGTAGCTTTTTGGGGACTGAGGATTATAACTAGAAACCAGAACAGCTGGTCTCAATGTACTGCTTACTTGTAGGAGTTACTGATTAGAAAGTTGGCACCATGGACTGAATTGCGCCCACCCCTGGTTCATAGGTTGAGTATGTTGGACCTTACCCTTAATGTGGCTGGCTTTAGAGATGGCACTTTTGGGAGGTGATTAGGGTTAGATGAACTCATGAGAGTAGAGGATTTTAAGAACAGGAGGAGATCTCTCTCTGCATATGCACTGAAAATAGGCCACAAGAAGACGGCCATCTGCAAGCCAGGAAGAGAGCCCTCACCATAGACTGACCCTGCAGACACCTTGATCTTGGACTTCCAGCCTCCAGAACTGTGAGAAAATAAATGTCTATAGTTTAAGCCACTTGGTGTGTGGTACTTTGCTAATGGCTGCCTGAGTAGACTTAGGTGACTTCTGCCTTGTGATGTCATAGGCTTCTGAAGGCACTGCCTAGATGGATGCCAATTCTTCTGGCTCCTTTTAAAGGCAAAACCCATCCCACAGCAGCACAGCTGCTTAGATGAAGCTGATGGCCTCTTTGGAGAGTGGAGGTGGGCAGGACTGCTGTTAATTCTGAGGGACTGATTTCTCTCAGTGAGAATTTATTGAGCACTTACTATGTGTTAGGCACAGAGCTTGCCTTTGCAGAACTCATAATCTGGTAGCAGGGGGGCCATGAAAATGATTCCTCATGTCAGTATCATCATATGTGATGCCACTTAGCAAGCACCTGCTCTGGGCAATGGTGCTGTGTGCTTTACAAACCTCTATCTCATTGAATCCTTCTGGCAGCCTTAACAGGTAGAGGGTTCAGAGGACTCATGTGACTTGCTCAAGATTCTGCCACTAGTAAGTGACGGAGATGCTGGGACCTCATTCTGGGACTTTTGGGCTCTAATGTTCACATTTTTTTAGGTTCTCTTGTTCTGTCTTAATATCATATAGGCAGGGAAGTGGGATTCCAAAGAGAAAATTTGCCTACATTCTGGGCAGTAAAAAGAAATGTCTGTGAGAAGGAAATTGATGAATAGATGATTATTACTTTAATTGCAGTAATAGCTAACATGGATTCAGTGCCAGCGAGGCCCAAGCTAACCATGTCACGCATCCTATTTAGTCCTCACATGCCCTTTGACACAGTCACTAGATTCAGCCCCAGTTTACAGATAAAGAAACTGAGGCCCACAGGGTTAAATATCTTGCCAAGGTCACAGGTTTACTGTGGAAGAACCAGGATATGAACCCAAGGCTTTCTGGCTTCAGTCTGAAGTACTTTTGCCTTCTCATGTAATGGTGTGTTGGTAAGCTAGTTGTCTGGGGAGATAAACCCAAAACAAACAACTCTGAATTTTGTGTGTGCTGATTTCCATGCTGTAATACCCTCACCATGACAGACTTCAGGGTACCAACAATGCAATAACCAATTCCCAAAACTCCTATTTAACCATCAGTCCCAGCACACTCCAAGGTCACCTTTCAGTCCAGCCAAGCTGGTTATTACAATTGCAAGAGGACCCTACTCATCTGCAAGATGTCTACAGCCCTGGTGGCTTATGGGGTATCTGGGCATTTCTATTTATTTATTTTTATTTTTATTATTTTTTTGAGATAGAGTCTTGCTCTGTCACCCAGGCTGGAGTGCGGTGGCACGATCTCGGCTCACCACAAGCTCTGCCTCCCGGGTTCATGCCATTCTCCTGCCTCAGCCTCCCGAGTAGCTGGGACTATAGGCGCCTGCTGCCACCACGCCCGGCTAATTTTTTGTATTTTTAGTAGAGGCAGGGTTTCATCATGTTAGCCAGGATGGTCTCGATCTCCTGACCTCGTGATCCGCCCACCTCAGCCTCCCGAAGTGCTGGGATTACAGGTGTGAGCCACCGCGCTCGGCCTGCTCATTTTTTTCTTTTGTGAGACAGAGTCTTGCTCTGTCACCCAGGCTAGAGTGCAGTGGTGCAATCTTGGCTCACTGCAACTTTTGCCTACTGGGTCTAAGTGATTCTCCTGCTTCAGCCTCCAGAGTAGCTGGGACTATAGGCATGCACCACCACGCCTGACTAATTTTTTTGTGTTTTTAGTAGAGATGAGGTTTCTCCATCTTGACCAGACTGGTCTCGAACTCCTGACCTGAGGTGATCTGCCCAGCTTGGCCTCCCAAAGTTCTGGGATTACAGGCATGAGCCACCGTGCCTGGCCCTAGGCATTTCTTTTAGGAGTGCCATCTCATATGTTGTCCCTCTGAGACTTGATGGACCTTATCTGTGAGATGGATCTGGCCATCCCTTGCCCTTCCTCACCTGTAGTCCCTTGCTTTGCAGCTAAGGTCAGGCTGAGCACCACAGTACCCAGCAGGTGAAGGTGTTCCCTTGTGTGGGACACTGGAAAAAGGCTGGCTGGTTGGAGCTGACTCTCTGCTCTTCACATCCCCTCTACCGTCAAAAGCTTTCACAGTGATTAGTTCTTCCCATGAAGGGATCTTGTTACAGTTGTACCAGGAAGGCCGCTCTAAATCTCCAATCTGAGATAAGAAGTCCGCCTCTTCTTTAATCTCCCAGCTTAGAGGCTACATGTTAATATGTAAGAAAGTGTTTCCAGGCTTGGGGTGGGATAAGAGGAGAGGTCATCAGAGCCTGGCTAAATTGGATTTTGAATGCACACATTTATTGAAAGACCCTTCCCAGCTGTGCATGGTGGCTCACACCTGTAATCCCAGCACTTTAGGAGGTCGAGGCGGGCAGATCACTTGAGGCCAGAAGTTTAAGAGCAGCCTGGCCAACATGGCAAGACCCTGTCTCCACTAAAAATACAAAAAAAAAAAAAAAAAAAAAAAAAGGCATTAGGTGTGGCCCACATCCGTAATCCCAGTAATCCCAGCTACTCAGGAAGCTGAGGCAGGAGAATTGCTTGAGCCTGAGACATGGAGGTTGTAGTGAGCGGAGATGGTGCCACTGTACTCCTGCTTGGGTGACTGAGCGGGACTGTCTCAAACAAAACAAAACAACAAAACACCGTTCCTGCTCATTGAAGCTGTGGGGCCTGATGTCCCTCAGTCATTTCTTTAGGGTGATTTTCACTTGTGCTTGGACCAGGGGGCCCTGACAAAGGGTCTGTGTTTCTGGAGAAACCCAGCTAGGCATGGGGCTGTCTGCAGCACCAAGTCCAAAGACTGGCCAGTGCACATCCCCCTCCCAACCCCAAACACAAGGACCGTTTCAGGCCTGAGTCTTGGCCGTCTCCCCTTCCGTCGGCTGCCATACTCCTGGCAGGACCCAGTGGGAGTAAACATGGGAGACAAGAACCAACACTAAGTGAGCACCCACCAAATATATGCCAGGTTCCAAGTGAGGAAGGCTGGTCGTCCGGCTGAGCTGGGCTTGACCCTTGTCTTTGCTCCTTAAGTGCTGTGTGTTCCTGGGTAAGTCATTTAACTACTCTGAGCTTCTGTTTTCTCCTTTGTCAAGTGGATGATGCGGTAGCTGCTTCACATGGCTGTTTTGGGACCGTAATAGACCTTTAAAGGGGCAAGTGGTAGGTTAGAGATTGGTCTGGCTTTGTTTTGTTTTGTTTTGTTTTCAATAGATTAATCCAAGAAATATGTCTTCATTGTAACACTTGCTGGCTGGAACCTGTAGCCACTGTCTTGTCCTGGCCCCACAGGGAGAGGGCAGGGGAGGTAACCAGAGATTTACAGGCTTGATTCCTGAATTCTTACAGCTTTTCCCAGAATAGTTAAGACTCAGTGAAAGATCAATGAGAGTGTTAATTCCAGTGGTTCCCACATTTGTCAGGGAAAGTGGATTTTCAGACAATGATATGATGAAAATCTTTGGCCAGAATAAAAGTCACTTTTCTTGCATTTGGGAAAAAAAGGAAACTAACTGTACACTTTGTTTCTGATCCAGTGTAAAGCTGCCACCTCTCCTCTATGGGGAAGAATATCTTTTATTCTGATGTGGTGTCCTTCTTTCTTTCCCTCTGGGGATTGGCCAGTACCTTCTCTCTCTTATGAAATGATAGTGAATGATGGTTTTATGTTTTTGAAATGTATTTTTGAATAGGCAAGACACACAGATGACTTAAAGGATTCAAAGAGGGTAACAGTTAAAAGTGAGTCTCTCTCCCTCTCTGGCTCCCCAGTCATCAGTAGCACCCCCTGAAGGAGGAGAATCGCCGTTGCCATTTCCTTGCAAATCATTCCTGACCTTGTCTAGCCCATGCATGTACACTCTCATGAGAAGGGGGCTGGCTGTATCACCCCAACAGGGCAGAACTTGGCTCTTGGTGCAAGGGGGATATCTTACATGCTATTTACATTTTATTTTACTTTTATTTACTTATTTATTTATTTTGAGATGGAGTCTCGTTCTGTTGTCCAGGCTGGAGTGCAGTGGTGTGATCTCTGTTCACTGCAGCCTCCACTTTCTGGGTTCAAGTGATTCTCCTGCTTCAGCCTCCTGAGTAGGTAGGGTTACAGGCACCCGCCACTATGCCTGGGTAATTTTTGTAATTTTAGTAGAGATGGGGGTTTCACCATGTTGGCCAGGTTGGTCTCGAACTCCTGACCTCAGGTGATCCACCTGCCTTGGCTTCCCAAAGTGCTGAGAATACAGGTGTGAGCCACTGTGCCTGGCCGCTATTCACATTTTATAATTGTTACATGCATAGTGCTGCTGCCTGTTATATTTTGGCTTTGCTTCAGTCTCACCTCGTCATTGGCCAGGTCCACCAGTTATACCATTGTTCCTATGGACAAGCAGAATCTACTTTATTTTTATTTTTTGATGGATGCTATCATTTTTTAGGAGACCTTGGGTGTTTTTCTTTTGTCTCCATAGGTTTTTGGGGAACAGGTGGTATTTGGTTACATGAGTAGGTTCTTTGTGGTGATTTGTGAGATTTTCGTGCACCCATCACCAGAGCAGTATACACTGAACCCAATTTGTAGTCTTTTATCCCTCACCCCCTTCCCACCCTTTCCTCCTGAGTCCTCCCCAGAATCCATTGTATCATTCTTTTTTTTGAGATGGAGTCTCACTCTGTCACCCAGTTTGGAGTGCAGTGGTGCCATCTCTGCTCAGTGCAACCTTTGTCTCCTGGGTTCAAGTGATTCTTGTGTCTCAGCCTGCCGAGTATCTGGGATTACAGGTGCATGCCACCATGCCTGGCTAATTTTTGTAGTTTTAGTAGAGATGGGTTTTCACCATATTAGCCAGGCTGGTCTCAAACTACTGACCTCAAGTGATCCACCTGCTCCTCCCTCCCAAAGTGCTGGGATTATGGTGTGAGCCACTGTGCCTGGCCCCATTGTATCATTCTTTTTTTTTTTTTTTCTAGATGGAATCTTGCTCTGTCCCCCAGGCTGGAGTGCAATGGTGCCATCTCGGCTCACTGCAACCTCCACCTCCTGGGTTCAAGCAAGCCTTCTTCTTCAGCCTCCCGAAGTAGCTGGGATTACAGGCGCCCACCACCACACCCAGCTAATTTTTGTATTTGTAGTAGAGACAGGGTTTCACCATGTTGGCCAGGCTAGTCTCGAACTCCTGACTTCAGATGATCTACCTGCCGCAGCCTCCCAAAGTGCTGGGATTACAGGTGTGAGCCACTGTGCTTGGCCCATTGTATCATTCTTATGCCTTTGCATCCTCATAGCTTAGCTCCCACTTATAAGTGAGAACATACAATGTTTAGTTTTTCATTCCTGAGTTACTTCACTTAGAATAATTCTCCAATTCCATCCAGGTTGCTGTGAATGCCATTAATTCATTTCTTTTTATGGCTGAGTAATATTCTATCATATATACACACACACACACATGCATACACACACACATGCATACACACACACACACATACACACACACACACACACACACATATATATATACACACACACCACAGTTTCATTATCCACTCGTGGATTGGGCAGTTGGGCTGGTTCCACATTTTTGCAATAAGCAGCATCTACTTTATAATAAGATGATTGCTTCTGTCTTCGATGCCATCTCTGTGGTCCTTACAATGAGTTGTTTTCTACAGTGAGTGAGTGTTTGTCCCAGCCACCACATTCTCTCTCTGGTATCCTTAGGGCATTTTTTTGTGAGGAGACTTCCCTGTAAGATCACACAGGGCCTCAGAATCCCACTCGGCACAGTGGTCCGGGATATGGGCAAGGGAGATGAAACCCGTTTGACAGCACTGCTATAATACTTTAGTACAATAGTTTCCAGACTTTGGTATCCTATACACCAGAGTAATTTTTAAAAAATTAGAGGATCTAACATAAGGTTGTCAACTTTGTTTAGACAGAAACTAAAAAATAAAAAACCTTGCCATGTAAAATCATCTGTTCATTTTTTTAAAAACACATTTATTAACACCAAAAGACTTGGAAAGACATTTTCAGAATATAGGGTCATGAACATGTTTAGCTTTACTTAAAAACAAACTTTTTTTTGGCTCGGTATGGTGGTTCACATCTGCAATCCCAGCACCTTGGGATGCCAACGTGGGTGGATTGCTTGAGCCCAGGAGTTCGAGACCAGCCTGGGCAACATGGTGAAACCACTTCTGTACAAAAATTAGCTGGGCATGGTGGCACGTACCTGTAATCCAGCTAGTCAGGAGGCTGAGGTGGGAGGATTGCTTGAGCCCAGGAGGTGGAGGCTGTGGTGAATGTCGCATTTCACCCAGTGCACTCCAGCCTGGGCCACAGATCAAGACCCTGTTTCAAAACAAAAAAAAAAAACAAAAATCAAATTTCTTCCCCTCATTGTTCCCGTTTTGCTCTGGACACATAAAAATCTTCATTGTGAAATGACAACAGCTGGTGGACCACAGTGGCCAAAGCAGTGATAGATGGTGATATGTAGCGTGTCCATCTTCCTCTCTCTACAAATCACTTTCCATCTTTTGAGGTTTGTAAAGACTTGTTTGTATGGCTTCGTAAGTAATTCTATGAAAAGTCAACATCATTACCTTGGTGAATTGAAAACTTACATATCTCAGATCCTACTGGAAGCTCACTAAAAATGACAGTAAATAAATCTTCAAGAGCACAAACCTATAAGTTCAAAGAAAATAGAAGACATTAGATTTCACAGACTGTGACACTCCTCTTGGGTGGCCTTTCTGTATCCCTTTCTTTGTCTTTTGGTTTATAGTTATTTTTAAGTGACATATAATAACTGTTTATATTCATGGGGTACATAGTGATGTTTCAATACATACAATATATAGTGAACAGATCAGGTAATTCGCATATCCATCTCAAACATGTATTATTTCTTTGTGTTGGGAACATTCAATATATTCCTTCTAGCTATCTGAAACGATTTCAGATGTTATTGCTAACTATAGTCATCCTGCAGTGCTGTACTCTCTAGCTCTCCTATTTCCTTGCTGCAATGTTGTGAGATGCCCTAAAGAGACACCCTGGTTGGGGGAAACTGAGGGTGGCCTCTAGCTACTGAGCAACTGAGGTTCTGAATCAGGTAGCTCATGAGGAACTGAATCCTGCCAACAGCCATGTGTGCGAGGTTGGAAGTGGTTTCTTCCCCCGTTGATCTTTGAAATGAGACTGCATCCCAGCGGATGTGTTAGATTACAGCCCGTGAGAGACCAGGAGTCAGAGGACTTGGATAAGCTGTGTCCAATCTCTTGACCTATAGAAACCATGAGTCAGAGTCAAGCAACTGTAAAACAGAAGGTGTTTAAGCCATCAGGTTTTGGGGAAATTTATTGTGTAGCAGCAGATAACTGATGCAGGAGGGATGGGTAAAAAAGCCAACCATGAGCAAACAGATTTGTACTCTTAGCTTTTCAGAGAAGCTCAAAATTTGGAGACACCAGATACTGCTGAGTTTGGGAAGGAGAGATGGGCTGAAAATAGATGAAAAGATACATAAGGGGAGCTGGGCTCTCAGATCCCCTCTCCAACACTGCAAATGCAGGGGACTGCTTTCCCTTCACTTTTTCTAAAATGTGGAGGTTTGTACCTTGAGGATGGGGAGAGACATGGAACTGACAACAGGAAGATCCAGTGAAAATCTGCATGGTGAACAGAAAGGCCCCTGTTCACTTCCCTCACTTGGCCTCCAACCAGTAGCCAGAGGTCCTCTCTGGGAAGACTGAGCGTCCCAGCTAAAACACCCACAGAAAATGCTTTTTGGGTGTCCCTCGAGGAAGGAGCTAGCTTGTCACCTTATTGCCCTCCCACAAAGCCCACAGGTTGAAAGTTCCACCTAAACAGACTGAACCTTCAATCAGTTTTTAGTGCCTCATATAACAAATGACATGCAGAGGTCAAATCTAACAAATCAGAAGAAAAGTGGAACTCAGAGGATACATAGACAATTTAGAAGGTAGAAAAAGGTTTCTATAAACATCAGAATTAATACCTTTAAAATCATGAAACAAGAACTGGATGCCATAAAAAGAGCACTCAGAATAACTAAGTGCTCTCAAAAATACATACATGTATCAATACATCAAGAAAAAAACAATAGAGGAATTGGAAGAGAAAGTTGAGAAAAAGTCCTAGAAGTAGAAGTTAAATATGAAGGGATACAAAGTAAAAGTGAAACAATATTAATTAATCCAGGCAGTTCAACATCTGATTAAGTTAAGAAGTTATATGAAAAAGGTACTTGACATGCATGTTTATAGTAGCAAAATTCGCAATTGCAAAAATGTGGTACCAACCCAAATGCCCATCAATCAACGTGTGGATAAAGAAACTGTGGCATATATATAAATGGAATACTACTCAGCCATAAAAACAGAATGAATTAATGGCATTTGCAGCAACTTGGATGGAATTGGAGACTATTATTCTAAGTGAAATAACTCAGGAATAGAAAACCAAACGTATGTTCTCATAAGTGGGTGCTAAGCTATGAGGATGCAAAGGCATAAGAATGGCACAATGAACTTTGGGGAAAGGGTGGGAGGGGGTGAGGGATAAAAGACACTACAAATAGGGTTCAGTGTATAGTGGGGGTACAGAATCACCCAAATCACTAAAGAACTTATGTAACGAAATACCACCTGTTTCCCAAAAAACCTATGGAAATTAAAAAAAATTCCAGCAAGAAAAAGGAAAAAAAGAGTTGGACGTTATAAAGAAATAATACACGAAAATAAAAAAAAAACATTAATGTTGACTTTAAAGGGTTTATCTAGTACCTAGCATGATGAATGACAAAAGACCCACATCTAGGCATGTCATCAAGAAATTTTAGAAATCTGTGTTTTAACAAGTTCTCCCAGCAATCTGTTTTAACAGGTCTTCCAGATGATTCTGCCACATGCTTCAGCTTGAGAACCATTGGTCAAAGCCAAGTCAGACCTGCCAGAAAGCAACCTTAATAAATACACTTTTCACCTGCACTTTTCTAAACTCTAGGGCTTTCTCTTTCCATTGTGGGTTCCTTTCATGCCCTCCACCACCCTCATAACACTTATCACAATGTATGATAATGGTTTTCTTCCCTCTACCCCTCACTCAACTGTAGGTTCCTTGTTGACTCACTATGGCATCTGCAGTCTAATCAATGACTTTAGTATCTAGCAGGAGTGACCTATAGAATATGACTGTGACTCTGACATAGTGTAATAATATTTCGTCAAATGTGGTCAGATACTCAGGATCATATTAGCATATCTAATTTTTATTTCAGTCAAATTATTTTAATGAGTATTCAAAAATATAGTCAGCACATCAAATTAAGATTTTAAGGATATTCTTTTTTTTCTTAGTAATTTTTAAGTTTTAAATGAAAGCAAATTACTATATAAATATACAGTGATTTGCAAGTATGTCAAAAAATCCTGATGGTTGTTTGTGGTCTACTGATGTTTAAGAAACATTGCTATGAAGGATATTGGTCCTGTCCAGCCTTCCCGATGTCTTTAATGATTGGACGGTGCTGGCTGCCATTATGTCTTCAGTAGATGTCCATGAAATCTTCAAATACTGCATGCTTCATTTTCAGGACCAATCCTATTACTGACACACCTAGAAGTGCAAGACCCTAATGCCTCCATCATAGGGTTCTCCTTCCCACCCACCTCCCCACATCCCGAATGTGACTCCCTCTCCTACATCTTTCTGCACATGGGCCCCTCTGCTGTGCCCTTTGGAGCATATGACCCATGATCTGCACACTTCTCTACATCCTAAATATCTTCTCTGGAACATCCCCTCAAATTCTTGCTCCAAATGAAAACTGGCTGCTCCCTGAGGATACCTTTCCCTTACAGCCTCTGTATCAAGGCTGTGGTTTCCTTCCAACTCTCCAGGACTCAGTACCTGGAGATAAGGTGGGTGTCCTTCATCTTTCTCATGGATACTTGGAAATCCTCTTTACTCCATCCTCCTCCAAAATCCCCAGCTAAGGGGATGGCTTGAGCCCGGGAGTTTGAGCCTGCAATGAACTATGTTCATACCACTGCACTCCAGACGGCGATAGAGCGAGACCCCATCTCTAAAAGGAAAAAAAAAATCCTAGCTAATTTAAAGAGCTTTTGAATAGACTCCTGCCTGGGTTAGCGTCTAGTTCTCTGGCTCCCTTTCCACCATCACTTTTACTATCATGCTCGGTGGCTTCAGCAATGACATGGACG
This sequence comes from Nomascus leucogenys, assembly GCF_006542625.1. NCBI lineage: Eukaryota > Metazoa > Chordata > Mammalia > Primates > Hylobatidae > Nomascus > Nomascus leucogenys. Next base: position 83,085,614 of record NC_044390.1, on the reverse strand, counting down.
AGCCACCCAACACCCTAATGTCTCCGATCCTAGAACTTCTTGGCTCTAATGATGGCTGTATTGCTGCAACTTAACCACCCAAATATATTGCCAAAACTCAGAACTTGACTTCAATGCCACCTCCTCAGAGAAGCCTTTTTTGAACTCTACTCCCTGCAAGCTAGTTACTTTTCACAGTATCACCATGTTTCATCTTATTCCTAACACTAATTAACACCCAAAAGTATCTCATTTAACTATTAACTTGCATGTCTGTTGTCTGTTGTCTTAGATCCAGTTCCCTGAAAACAGCCTGAAATGGGAATGTAATTCAAGTGATTTATTAAGGTGGTTCTTTTGGGGTCGGGGGGAGCAGTAAGGGAGACAGGATAAGACAGGCAAAAAAGTCAAGCAAGAACAAGAATACAGTCTCAAGCATAAGCAAATAGACCAATGGAACAGAATCCAGAATCCAGAAATAGATTCATACGCACATAACTTTCAACAAATGCCCCAACACCATTGGAAAAGGAAAGCCTTTTCCACCAGTGGCACTGGAATGACCCAATAAATATTTGAAAATAATTCTCTACACCTACCTTGCATTACACACAAAAACTAATTTGAGAAGGGCTGTATGCCTAAATATGGAAGCTAAATTACAAAAATTCTAGAAGAAAACATTGGAGACTATCTAAGCCACCCTAGAGAAGGCAAAATATTTCTTAGGAAAGTCACAAAATTCACTGATCAAAAAAGAGAATTGATGAATTGCACTTCATCAAAATTAAAAATTCTTTTTCATTAAAGGATCCCAATAAGAAAATGAAAAGACAAGGCACAATCTAGGAGAAATTACTCTTAACACATGTGTCTGTCATGGAATTGTATCTGAAATATATTTAAAGCCCCACACAAATTGATAAAAAGATAAAGAAATGGGCAAAAGACTTGGAGACACTTTAGAAGAAAAGATGCATGAATGGCCTGTAAGCATGTGGAAAAGCACTCAATATTATTAACCATTAGGGAAATGCAAGCTGAAACCACAGTGAGATATCATTTCACATTCACTAGAATGGGTAAAATTCAAAATCTGATAACACCAAGTGTTGACGAGGATGTGGAACAACTCTAACTCTCACATTGTTGGTGTAAAATGGTATATCCACTTTGGAAAACTGAATGTTTCTTATAAGTTATACATCCACCTTATGACCTAGTCATTCCATTCCTACTCATCTACCAAGGAGAAATAAAAGCATATATTCACAAAAATCATGTGTAAGAATTTTGATAGCATAATGGCTATACATTGGAATAAACCTGAATTTTCATCAATGGAAGATAGGAAAGCTGGGCACAATAGCCCATGCCTGTAATCCCAGCAGTTTGGAAGGCTGAGGCAGGAAGATTGAGCACAAAAGTTCAAGACCAGCCTGGGCAACATGGTGAAATCCCTGTCTCTATACACACACAAAAAAGTAGCCGGGTGTGGTGGTGTGTGCCTGTGGTTCCAGCTACTTAGAAGGCTGAGGCAGGAGGACTGCTTGAGCACTGGACGTCAAGGCTGTAGTGAGCCATGATCATACCACTGCACTCCAGCCTGGGTGACAGAGCGGGACCCTGTCTCAGAAAAATAAATTGTTGCCTATTTATACAATTGAATACTACTTAGCAATAGCAGATGACTTGCTTCTGGCAGTAAAATATGTATGATAAAAGATGAATTACTGATACATATAGCATATATTAATCTCAAAGATATTACATTGGATAAAAAGATACATGCAAAAGTGTTCATATTGCATGATTCCATATATATGAAGTTCAAGAAGAGAAAAAGTAAATCTATGTTGATTAAAAATCAGAAAAAAATGGCTATGAAAAAGGTTGGGATGAACTGGAAGCGGGCAGAAGATGGTGATAGAAATATTTTTGATGGGGGTGGTATTACTGGCAGATATTGTCAAAACTCATGGAGTTTTATATTTCATATCTGTATTTTATGTGCAAATTTTGTCAATTTAAGTAATATAAAGTATCCAAAACAAATGTAATAGCAGGAGATAACTTCAGTCTGATCCCATGGGGAGCTCCAAAACATGAATTGCACCATGGAGCTGGTTCTCCTTTGAGGCATGGGGGCTGGGCTTTTGTACTCCATGCCATTTATTTAGTCTCCCAGAAGGGGAGGGTAGTTTAGCCTTCTAGGAGAGGTGTCTCTGATTTGTCTGAGCATGACAGCTATGAGTTATCAGCCAACAACAGTGCAGATGGGGGACAAGGGCACCTTCCAGTAAGGAGGGTCTGTGTGGGGCACCACCTGCATCTGCTGCAGTCCACCCATTTGCTTCTCACTTAAGTTCACTTTATCCAGGCATGGTTTCCCCAGGATTCTGGTTGGCCACGATTGTGGAAGAAGCTTATGTGAGAAAGCCATGAACTTAGAGGCCCTACTGCTGCAGTTAGCCAAGGGTCATCACTTGTACTCATCATCTCCTTTCTCCAACACTCATTCTAGACTCCCCTCTCCTTTTGCTGGTCTAAGTGGCTGACCTAGTGGCCCAGACCCTCATCTGAGAGGGGTCTGAGGTTGCATGTCCTGATCAGGCTGCATTGCCCATTTACAGTTACTTCTAGGCATGAGGGTAGCAAGAGATGCCCAGTGAACTAGCTGAGCGCCATACATGGACCTTCCTGGCTCTATTATGTGGCTGCAGCCTGGCTTCTTCATGATGATCAGGATCAATTGCATTCACCAGCATAGTGATTACTTTTTTTTTTTGTGGCCTTCAGGCCAACTGGCACAGGGGGCCAGCTACCATTTGCGTATAGTGGGATTATTACTTTGTCCTCTGGAGAAGCCTCTTCTCTCTGAGTACTAGGGCTGCTAGACCTACAGAACTCCAGATTGCAGGGATGGAAAGCACAAATCCCCAAGCGAGTCCCTGCAGAGCCATGTAGGCGGGACACTCCTATGCCTGTCTTCCCACCATTAAAATGTCAGGTCATTGAGGCCAGCTGCTATCTGTCTTGCTCACTACTGTATCTTCAGTGCCGAGAATGGTGCCCAGAACACATTAGCACAAATGATTATCAGCCAATATCCAGAAACTAGCTTGACGCTTTGTAGAATGTGTTTAAAGAATATCATACAAGTATTCTGTAAGACATTCCATCTATTTAATGATTACAGAGTTATACATGTTCATCATAAATAAGTTAAAATACAGAAAAAGCAGAAGAAAATAAAAATCACCTGGAGATAACCTGTGTTAACCACTACTATACCATGAACAGTCTACACTGGTGGCGTCAAGCGTGTTCCTGGAGCACTGCAGTTTCAGAGGAGATACTCTGGGAGTTCTCTGGAGAGGAAAGGGGAGAGTGTATCCCTCCCCCACTCCATAACAGGAATCCTTTTACAAGTTTTATTTAAATTTTGTTTGAAAGAAAGAGTTTGCAACAAAAACAAACAGTTGAAAACCACCAGTCTACACCGCGGAGCTGGCAGTTCTCATTCAGCTGACATCCCATTTCATATCGCCATCAATGAATAGAGCAGATGGTCTGGGATCCACTATCGTGTGTGGCAGTTGCTGGCATGTGACCAGCCCTTGCTGTGGACTCCCTTTCTCCTAAGAACACTGTGGAATTAAGTGATAGACAAAGGGAGACTTTACTGCAAAAAAACAGATGTGGCTGACTGGAAGAGACCAGCAGTAGTTGAAAACGGAACTATGAATGAGTCATGTTCAATCATCTCAGACAAGCACAAAAGTATATAAAAGATTAGTGCAGAAGAGAATTTATACCAGTCTTGGCACTGTCTGGGAACATGATTTAGATTAAAAGAAGGAAAAAAAACCCGTTTCCAAGCCACCTGGAGTGCCGTCATCAGCAGGCTTTTAGATTTTTGGATTTCAGTATATGTCACTGTAAATTCTTAGGCCATTTTTATTTTCGGAAAGGCACTTGGATGTCTAATAGAACAATTAGACTTGGACAAGACTTTATGTGGTTCTGATTCAGGTGATATGTCAAGGAGATGTGACGATTCTGGCCTCCAGACTCAGGGCTCAGGCATGCACCCACCTGGTCTCCAGACTCAGGGGTCAGGCATGCACCCACCTGGTCTCCAGACTCAGGGTCCAGGCATGCACCCACCTGGTCTCCAGACTCAGGGTTCAGGCATGCACCCACCTGGTCTCCAGACTCAGGGGTCAGGCATGCACCCACCTGGTCTCCAGACTCAGGGGTCAGGCATGCACCAACCTGGTCTCCAGACTCAGGGTTCAGGCATGCACCCACCTGGTCTCCAGACTCGGGTCAGGCACACACCCACCTGGCCTCCAGACTCAGGGTTCAGGCATGCACCCATCTGGTCTTCAGACTCAGGGTTCAGGCATGCACCCATCTGGTCTCCAGACTCGGGGGTCAGGCATGCACCCACCTGGTCTCCAGACTCGGGGGTCAGGCATGCACCCACCTGGTCTTCAGACTCAGGGTTCAGGCATGCACCCACCTGGTCTCCAGACTCAGGGGTCAGGCATGCACCCACCTGGCCCCCGGACTCAGGGTTCAGGCATGCACCCATCTGGTCTTCAGACTCAGGGTTCAGGCATGCACCCACCTGGTCTCCAGACTCGGGGGTCAGGCATGCACCCACCTGGTCTCCAGACTCAGGGGTCAGGCATGCACCCACCTGGCCTCCAGACTCGGGGGTCAGGCATGCACCCACCTGGCCTCCAGACTCGGGGTTCAGGTGTGCATCTGCAGCTGAGACAGCACATTCATCCCATACCCCTTTGATTTGGTGCTCAGGCCAAAATATGTGTTTTTATTCAACTGCGCTTGAGTTTATTGTTTTAACTGGGAAAACAAAGCTGGGCGAGATGCCGAGGAGGTAGAATGAAGGGCTGGTGGATTTGCCTGGTGTCTTTGTTGATATGAAAATGCGATTTGATGATTTGAAGTTTCTAAGCAATTGCTGCTGCTCTTGGTTTCCTTTGGTTGTAATGAACACGGTTGACTTCACACCTAGCAACCTGGTTACCACCCAGCTTGGCTTGATGAAAGATGAACACAAATGCAGTATATCCTTACCAACATTTGGTATTATCTGACTTTTTAATTTTAGCCATTCTGGTGGGTAGGTAGTAGCCACCAGAATTTGGTGGGTAGGAATTTGGTTTGAAGTGATATTTTCCTGGTAACCGATGATGTTGAGCATTCTTTTCCAGTGTTTACGGGCTGTTTAGAGAAACCCTTTTGCCACATGCCTGTTGACCCCAATGTCCATTAAAGTAGGATGAAAAATGGGGTACCATGGTTCCATCACAGAATACTATACAGCAATGAAAAATGAATCAAATACAATTACTTGCAGTGACATGGATACATTTCATACACACAACACACATATACACATTTTGTATATATTTTGAGGGAGAGAAGCAAGCTAAAAAAATATGTGCTCTATAGACATTATGGTCAAATGTATAAAATTCCAAAAGAAGCCAAACTAAATAAGGGTGTTAAAACTCAGGAGAGACAAAAGGTTACCTTTGGTTGGAGGTGGAATGGTGGAGTGTTTGGGGGTTGCGGTTGATGTTCTCTTTCTTGACCTGGGTGTTTGCTTTGTAATAATTTACTGATCTATATCTGTGTGACTTGTACATTTTTTCTGTATATGTGTTATACTTTACAATTTAAAAAAGGAGAGAGAGATGGCAGGAGAGAGCAAGAGAGAAAGACCCAGAATTGTCGCCAGGGACAGAGACCCCAGGGAGTGGGCCAGGCTGGATGGTGCTGGGAATTCACCCCATGACTGTCTTCTCTGGCCCTCTCACCATCTGCTCACTGATGTTTTGGGGACATATTTCACATTTTTTTCTCTCATGTTGTCCTAGGCTGGGTTCTCCAGGAAGCAGATGGACTCTGGGACAGAGTTTAGGTTGCAGGGTATTTATTGTGGAGTGCCATGGGGATCTGTGCCTGTGGAAGGTCGGGGAAAGAAGAAGCAGGAATAGGCAGATGGGGAAGTCGAGTTGTGATGAGGGTTCAATGACAGCCTCAGCCCAATGACCCCATGGGGAGCTCTGGAGCTGAAGTGGCTCCTTTGGGTTTGTCCCATGTCAGCTGGGAGGGCCAGGCCTTTATACTCCTACATACATTGGTCATTGGTTGTGGGCCACCGTGTATTAAGCATGCCTTTTCATTCTCATGTTTTCATACCTGGGACCCTTGCTGACTCTGCAGAGACTGCCTCTCCTAAAGCCAGCCAATTCCTTGACAGAGTAAATAAGTGGACTTCAAGTGCAGCTTTCATATGCAAACCAACCAGCCCAAAGCCCACAGGCCCCACCACCTCCTTTATTGGCTCTCACACTATGGGCCACTATCCACCTACCCTAATCACTGCAGGGCCAGGTACCAGACAACTAGGGACAGTGCTATGCCCCAGAACCTACTGAAGTTATTCTAATGAGCCAATCCCAAGCCTGCTTACCCTGCCTCACCTGTTTCTTCCTTCAGAAACCGCAATCAAGGATCTTGCCTACTTTTTCACCCATTCCCTCTGCCTCCTGAACATCCCTGGTGCTGCTCCCCTGTGGCCACTGCATGGCATGACAAGCTCCCACATGGGATCTGTGAGTAACAATCTATCTTTTTAATATTCAATGGCCTCCTATCTGTTGACTTTGCCATACCTGAATAAGAATAATGAAAACTATAAAGCCTACATTTAAAAACACACCCTAAGGGAGAGCATGAGGATAAATAGTTAATACATGCAGGGCTTAATACCTAGGTGATGGGTTGATGGGTGCAGCAAACCACCATGGCACACATTTACCTATGTAACAAACCTGCGTGTTCTGCATATGTATCCCAGAACTTAAAAATTTAAAAAGATAAAAAATAAAAACACACCCTGAGACAGGGTATGGCTTTCTGCACCTTGAGCCATCCCTGGAAAGGCTGATAGCTGTAGGCTGTTTGCTGACAGGGCGTTCCTGACGGGGATGGTCTGTGTCCATCACAGAGTCTTTACCTTAAGGTCTAAATAACCCTTCATTGCAGGGCTGGGATAGGGAGAGACAAGTGAGTCACTGCATGCCCTGAGAGTGGGTGCCTTCTAAAATTTTGCTCCTTACGTGCTTAACTTGCCTTGTCCTGGTCTCAGCTCTGCTTCCCTCTCTTTGCTCGGCAGCTAGGGTGATCCTGTGTCTCTCCTCTGTTCAAAACCCTCCCCTTGTTCCCTTCTCACTCAACATAAAAGCCAGAGACCTTCCTGTGCCCTCCAAGGTTCTACAGGATCTGGCTTCCATGACCTGTCTGTCCTTATCTCCTGCTGCCTCCCCCTTGCTCTGGTCCAACCACACTGGCCTTCTCACGCTTCCTCCACAGGCACGTCCTACCCCAGGACACATTCACTTCCTTTGCCCTCTACTGGCAATGCTCTTCCCCCAGGTCTGCCCTTGGCTCATTCCTTTATGTCCTTCCATTCCAGTCTTTGCTTAGCCACCTACTCTTAAATTCCAGTGCTTCTCCCATCCCTGGCACTTCCTATCCCGCTTCCCTGCTTTATATTTCTCCATGTAATAATACAGTGCATTTGACTTATTATTTCATTGAATGTCTATTCTCCCCACTTGAATGTAAGTTCCAGGGAGTAGAGTGGGGAAGAGGAGGATTTTTGTTTATTTCATTCATTGCTGGGTCCCCATAGCCCAAAACAGGGTCAAGTGCATAGTCTTAAAAAATCATCCACTGGATGACTGCCAAGGCATATGTTTTGCAGAAGGCGCTCAGGTTGGCTCCTCTGCAGCTGCCTTGGACCAACTCTGGTTCAACACCCAGGACGTGCAGTTTAAATAAAGATGCATTTTAATTTTGCCATCTCTGCCCGCTCATATTCCGCTTTCATGTCTCTCCCTCCCCTCTTTCATATCCATTTTCTTTCTTTCTCCCACTCCTTCCCGCTTTTTGGTACTTGATGGAATCACATTAAACTAATAAACCTTTCATTACTTGATTGTACCCGTAATTACGCACACTGAGAGCTGGGTTTGTTTTGATTTTCTGCAGACTTTGGGTCGCTGATGCTTTTGAACACTTGTTTTTATTCCTCAGTTGCCACTTGACCTTCCCCCCCACCCCCGTTTTAAAAAGGATGAAAAGCCTAGAAAAACATCAGAAATATCCTTTTATTTTTCCCGCAATGTATTTGGAGGGTTTTGTTTTGATTTTCCTCTTAGAAATGGGGGGTGTTAAAAAAAGAATCACATATTGCTAAACTGGCCACCAGGTTGTAGATTCTGAGATGAGAAGGAGATAAAGTTTCCATTTACTGGGGGCCCTGAAAGAATTCATGTTAAAGGGTAAGTTTGGTGTAATCCCCTGAGCTGCCATTGAGGCTGGGGAAGGTTGAATTAGACCAGGGCCTCTCAACCTGGCCACTATTGACATTGGGCTGAAGACTTCCTTTAAAAAAAAAAAACTGGGGGGAGACAAGGTCTCCCTCTGTTACCCAGGCTGGAGTGCAGCAGCAGTGTGATCATGACACACTGCAGCCTCCAAGTCCTGGGCTCAAGCAGTTCTCCTGCCTCAGCCTCCCGAATAGCTGGCATCACAGGAATGAGCCACTGCGCCAGGTGGGGCTGAATGATCCTTGTCGTGGGAGCTGTCCTGTACATTTTAGGATGTTTAGCAGCATCTCTGGCCTCCATTTGCTAGGTGTTAATAGCACCTGCCCTCATTTGGAACAATCAAGAATGTCCCTCAGGGGTACAATCACCCCCGGTTGAGAGCCACTGGATTAGATCAAAACTTGTGTGAGAGTCTTCATAGCAGCATTATTCATCATAGCTAAAAGGTGAGCATAACCCAAATACTTGTCAACTGATGGTTGGGTCAACAAAGCGTTGTATATCCATACAGTGATATTATTCAGCCATAAAAATAAATGAAGTCCTGACCCATGCTACAACATGGATCAACCTTGAAAATATGCTAAATGCGAGGGGGGTGGAGCCAAGATGGCCGAATAGGAACAGCTCCGGTCTCCAGCTCCCAGCCCCAGCAACACAGAAGACGGGTGATTTCTGCATTTCTGCCTGAGGTACTGGTTTCATCTCACTAGGGAGTGCCTAACAGTGGGTGCAGGACAGTCAGTGAAGCGCACTGTGCGCGAGCCGAAGCAGGGCGAGGCATTGACTCACTCGGGAAGCGCAAGGGGTCAGGGAGTTCCCTTTCCTAGTCAAAGAAAGGGGAAGCAGACGGCACCTGGAATATCGGGTCAGTCCCACCCTAACTGCGCTTTTCCAACGGGCCTGGAAAACGGCACACTAGGAGATTGTGTCCCGCACCTGGCTCGGAGGGTCCTATGCCCACGGAGTCTCGCTGATTGCTAGCACAGCAGTCTGAGATCAAGCTGCGAGGCGGCAGCGAGGCTGGGGGAGGGGCGCCCGCCATTGCCCAGGCTTGCTTAGGTAAACAAAGCAGCCAGGAAGCTCGAACTGGGTGGAGCCCACCACAGCTCAAGGAGGCCTCCCTGCCTCTGTAGGCTCCACCTCTGGGGGCAGGGCACAGACAAACAAAAACTCTGCAAGAACTTCCACAGACTTAAATGTCCCTGTCTGACTGACAGCTTTGAAGAGAGTAGTGGTTCTCCCAGCACGCAGCTGGAGATCTGAGAACAGTCAGACTGCCTCCTAAAGTGGGTCCCTCACCCCTGAGCAGCCTAACTGGGAGGCACCCCCCCAGTAGGGACAGACTGACACCTCATTCAACCCGGTACTTCTCTGAGACAAAACTTTCAGAGGAACTATCAGACAGCTGAATTTGTGGTCTCACGAAAATCTGCTGTTCTGCAGCCACCGCTGCTGACACCCAGCCAAACAGGGTCTGGAGTGCACCTCTAGTAAACTCCAACAGACCTGCAGCTGAGGGTCCTGTCTGGTAGAAGGAAAACTAACAAACAGAAAGGACATCCACACCAAAAACCCATCTGTACATCACCATCATCAAAGACAAAAAGTAGATAAAACCACAAAGATGGGGAAAAAACAGACCAAAAAAACTGGAAACTCTAAAAAACAGAGCACCTCTCCTCCTCCAAAGGAACGCAGTTCCTCACCAGCAACGGAACAAAGCTGGATGGAGGATGACTTTGATGAGTTGAGAGAAGAAGGCTTCAGACGATCAAACTACTCTGAGCTACGAGAGGAAATTCAAAACAACAGCAAAGAAGTTAAAAACTTTGAAAAAAAATTAGAAGAATGGATAACTAGAATAACCAATGGAGAGAAGGGCTTCAAGGAGCCGATGGAGCTGACAGCCAAGTTTCGAGAACTACGCGAAGATTGCAGAAGCCTCAGTAGCAGATGCGATCAACTGGAAGAAAGGGTATCGCTGATGGAAGATGAAATGAATGAAATGAAAAGAGAAGGGAAGTTTAGAGAAAAAAGGATAAAAAGAAATGAACAAAGCCTCCAAGAAATTTGGGACTATGTGAAAAGACCAAACCTACGTCTGATTGGTGTACCTGAAAATGATGGGGAGAATGGAACCAAGTTGGAAAACACTCTGCAAGATATTATCCAGGAGAACTTCCCCAATCTAGCAAGGCAGGCCAGCATTCAGATTCAGGAAATACAGAGAACGCCACAAAGATACTCCTCGAGAAGGGCAACTCCAAGACACATTATTGTCAGATTCACCAAAGTTGAAATGAAAGAAAAAATGTTAAGGGCAGCCAGAGAGAAAGGTCAGGTTACCCACAAAGGGAAGCCCATCAGACTAACAGCTGATCTCTCAGCAGAAACTCTACAAGCCAGAAGAGAGTGGGGGCCGATATTCAACATTCTTAAAGAAAAGAATTTTCAACCCAGAATCTCCTATCCCACCAAACTAAGCTTCATAAGTGAAGGAGAAATAAAACACTTTACAGACAAGCAAACGCTGAGTGATTTTGTCACCACCAGGCCTGCCCTAAAAGAGCTCCTGAAGGAAGCACTAAACATGGAAAGGAACAACCGGTACCAGCCACTGCAAAAACATGCCAAATTGTAAAGACCATCGAGACTAGGAAGAAACTATAGCAACTAACGAGCAAAATAACCAACTAACATCATAATGACAGGATCAGATTCACACATAACAATATTAACGTTAAATGTAAATGGGCTAAATGCTCCATTCAAAAGACACAGACTGGCAAACTGGATAAGGAGTCAGGACCCATCAGTGTGCTGTATTCAGGAAAGCCATCTCACATGCAGAGACACACATAGACTCAAAATAAAGGGATGGAGGAAGATCTATCAAGCAAATGGAAAACAAAAAAAGGCAGGGGTTGCAATCCTAGTCTCTGATAAAATAGACTTTAAACCAACAAAGATCAAAAGAGACAAAGAAGGCCATTACATAATGGTAAAGGGATCAATTCATCAAGAAGAGCTAACTATCCTAAATATATATGCACCCAACACAGGAGCACCCAGATTCATAAAGCAAGTCCTGAGTGACCTACTAAGGGACTTAAACTCCCACACAATAATAATGGGAGATTTTAACACCCCACTGTCAGCATTAGACAGATCAACGAGACAGAAAGTTAACAAGGATATCCAGGAATTGAACTCAGCTCTACATAAAGTGGACCTAATAGACATCTACAGAACTCTCCACCCCAAGTCAACAGAATATACATTTTTTTCAGCACCACACCACACCTATTCCAAAATTGACCACATAGTTGGAAGTAAAGCTCTCCTCAGCAAATGTAAAAGAACAGAAATTATAACAAACTGTCTCTCAGACCACAGTGCAATCAAACTAGAACTCAGGATTAAGAAACTCACTCAAAACCGCTCTACTATATGGAAACTGAACAACCTGCTCCTGAATGACTATTGGGTACATAATGAAATGAAGGCAGAAATAAAGATGTTCTTTGAAACCAACGAGAACAAAGACACAACATACCAGAATCTCTGGGACACATTCAAAGCAGTGTGTAGAGGGAAATTTATAGCACTAAATGCCCACAAGAGAAAGCAGGAAAGATCCAAAATTGACTCCCTAACATCACAATTAAAAGAACTAGAAAAGCAAGAGCAAACACATTCAAAAGCTAGCAGAAGGCTAGAAATAACTAAAATCAGAGCAGAACTGAAGGAAATAGAGACACAAAAAACCCTTCAAAAAATTAATGAATCCAGGAGCTGGTTTTTTGAAAAGATCAACAAAATTGATGGACCGCTAGCAAGACTAATAAAGAAGAAAAGAGAGAAGAATCAAATAGATGCAATAAAAAACGAAAAAGGGGATATCACCACCGATCCCACAGAAATACAATCTACCATCAGAGAATACTACAAACACCTCTATGCAAATAAACTAGAAAATCTAGAAGAAATGGATAAATTCCTCGACAAATACACCCTCCCAAGACTAAACCAGGAAGAAATTGAATCTCTGAATAGACCAATAACAGGTTCTGAAATTGTGGCAATAATCAATAGCTTACCAACCAAAAAGAGTCCAGGACCTGATGGATTCACAGCCGAATTCTACCAGAGGTACAAGGAGGAACTGGTACCATTCCTTCTGAAACTATTCCAATCGATAGAAAAAGAGGGAATCCTCCCTAACACATTTTATGAAGCCAGCATCGTCCTGATACCAAAACCTGGCAGAGACATAACCAAAAAAGAGAATTTCAGACCAATATCCTTGATGAACATTGATGCAAAAATCCTCAATAAAATACTGGCAAACCGAATCCAGCAGCACATCAAAAAGCTTATCCACCATGATCAAGTGGGCTTCATCCCTGGGATGCAAGGCTGGTTCAACATACGCAAATCAATAAATGTAATCCAACATATAAACAGAACCAAAGACAAAAACCACATGATTATCTCAATAGATGCAGAAAAGGCCTTTGACAAAATTCAACAACCCTTCATGCTAAAAACTCTCAATAAATTAGGTATTGATGGGACGTATCTCAAAATAATAAGAGCTATCTACGACAAACCCACAGCCAATATCATACTGAATGGGCAAAAACTGGAAGCATTCCCTCTGAAAACTGGCACAAGACAGGGATGCCCTCTCTCACCGCTCCTGTTCAACATAGTGCTGGAAGTTCTGGCCAGAGCAATCAGGCAGGAGAAGGAAATAAAAGGTATTCAATTAGGAAAAGAGGAAGTCAAATTGTCCCTGTTTGCAGATGACATGATTGTATATCTAGAAAACCCCACTGTCTCAGCCCAAAATCTCCTTAAGCTGATTAGCAACTTCAGCGAAGTCTCAGGATACAAAATTAATGTACAAAAATCACAAGCATTCTTGTACACCAATCACAGACAAACAGAGAGCCAAATCATGAGTGAACTCCCATTCACAATTGCTTCAAAGAGAATAAAATACCTAGGAATCCAACTTACAAGGGATGTGAAGGACCTCTTCAAGGAGAACTACAAACCACTGCTCAATGAAATAAAAGAGGATACAAACAAATGGAAGAACATTCCATGCTCTTGGGTTGGAAGAATCAATATCGTGAAAATGGCCATACTGCCCAAGGTAATTTATAGATTCAATGCCATCCCCATCAAGCTACCAATGACTTTCTTCACAGAATTGGAAAAAACTACTTTAAAGTTCATATGGAACCAAAAAAGAGCCCACATCGCCAAGTCAATCCTAAGCCAAAAGAACAAAGCTGGAGGCATCACGCTACCTGACTTTAAACTATACTACAAGGCTACAGTAACCAAAACAGCATGGTACTGGTACCACAACAGAGACATAGATCAATGGAACAGAACAGAGCCCTCAGAAATGATGCCGCATAGCTACAACTATCTGATCTTTGACAAACCTGACAAAAACAAGAAATGGGGAAAGGATTCCCTATTTAATAAATGGTGCTGGGAAAACTGGCTAGCCATATGTAGAAAGCTGCAACTGGATCCCTTCCTTACACCTTATACAAAAATTAATTCAAGATGGATTAAAGACTTATATGTTAGACCTAAAACCATTAAAATCCTACAAGAAAACCTAGGCAATACCATTCAGGACATAGGCGTGGGCAAGGACTTCATGTCTAAAACACCAAAAGCAATGGCAACAAAAGCCAAAATCGACAAATGGGATCTCATTAAACTAAAGAGCTTCTGCACAGCAAAAGAAACTATCATCAGAATGAACAGGCAACCTACAGAATGGGAGAAAATTTTTGCAACCTACTCATCTGACAAAGGGCTAATATCCAGAATCTATAATGAACTCAAACAAATTTACAAGAAAAAAACAAACAACCCCATCAAAAAGTGGGCAGAGGACATGAACAGACACTTCTCAAAAGAAGACATTTATGCAGCCAGAAAACACATGAAGAAATGCTCATCATCACTGGCCATCAGAGAAATGCAAATCAAAACCACAGTGAGATACCATCTCACACCAGTTAGAATGGCCATCATTAAAAAATCAGGAAACAACAGGTGCTGGAGAGGATGTGGAGAAATAGGAACACTTTTACACTGTTGGTGGGACTGTAAACTAGTTCAACCATTGTGGAAGTCAGTGTGGCGATTCCTCAGGGATCTCGAACTAGAAATACCATTTGACCCAGCCATCCCATTACTGGGTATATACCCAAAGGACTATAAATCATGCTGCTATAAAGACACATGCACACGTATGTTTATTGCGGCACTATTCACAATAGCAAAGAGTTGGAACCAACCCAAATGTCCAACAACGATAGACTGGATTAAGAAAATGTGGCACATATACACCATGGAATACTATGCAGCCATAAAAAATGATGAGTTCGTGTCCTTTGTAGGGACATGGATGAAACTGGAAAACATCATTCTCAGTAAACTATTGCAAGGACAAAAAACCAAACACCGCATGTTCTCACTCATAGGTGGGAATTGAACAATGAGAACTCATGGACACAGGAAGGTGAACATCACACTCCGGGGACTGTTGTGGGGTGGGGGGAGGGGGGAGGGACAGCATTAGGAGATATACCTAATGCTAAATGACAAGTTAATGGGTGCAGCAAACCAACACGGCACATGGATACATATGTAACAAACCTGCACATTGTGCACATGTACCCTAAAACCCTAAAGTATAATAAAAAAAAAAAGAAAAAAAAAAGAAAATATGCTAAATGCAAGAAGCCAGATGAGACAGGCTATTTATCATAGGATTCTATTTATATGAAATGTCCAGAACAGGTAAATGTATAGAGACAGAAAGCAGATTGGTGGTTGCCAGGGGCTGGGGAAGTGGGGGTGGAGGGGTGAAAATTTCTGGAACTAGACAGTAGTGATGATTGCACAACATTGTGAATGCATTTAATGCCACTGAAATGCGCACTTTAGTTAAAATGCTAATTTTTATATTATAAGTATTTTACAATTAAAAAAACCCACAATTCATGTGAGCTGCTTTTGCTGTATGTACAACAGCCATCCTCACACATCAGGACTCTCAAAAGTAAAAAAGATTTGGTCCTTTCTCTCCCCTTCTAGGGGAAGACATCTCCTTCCATCCCCCGCATTTTCCTTTCCCCCACCCCAGGGATAAGAATCACCAATTTGCATGAATCAGATTCCAGTATATTGATGGGAGAAATCTTTCTTGGACATGGATATTTAAAGGGAATTATTTCAATCATCTTTTGTTATAACAGGATTACGTCTTTAACAACAACCATTTATTTGCTCACAATTTTGTGATTTGCACAGGGCTCAGCAGAGAACGTTCGTTTCTGTTCTGTGTGGTGTTGGCTGGGGCCACTCTTGTGGCTGCATTCAGCTGGGGGTGTGACTGAGGCTGGGATGCCCAAGGCAGCTTTCCTCACACATCTAATCGTTGGTTCTGGTTCTTGGCTGGGGCCTCAGTTCTTCATGTGGCCCCACTTCCTCCAATGGTCTAGACCAGCTTCCTGACAGCATGGTGCCTGGGTTTCAATAGAAGTGGGAGCTGAAAATTTCTTAATACCCAGATTCTGGAATTTACTCAATGCCATTTCCACCATTTTCTATTAGTCAAAGCAAGTCACAAGGCAAGCCCAGATTCAAGCAGTGGGGTTATAGACTCTGTTTTGACAGAAGGAGCTTACAAACGACTGCAGCTGTGATTTCCAGAGTCTTCCACAGGGATTAGGACATCAGTGGGTATGGTGTTTTTAGAAGACCCCAGACCCTGTGACCACGGGTGGTGCTTAGACTCGGCTCTTAGAATTCTTTCTTTTCCTTCCTCTTCACACAGCCCTACACTCTTTTCCTTGGGGGGAAAAAAGAATTCTCTGCTTTCTGCTTTTGTTTGTCTTTGGCTCAACAAATACTTCTTGAGAACCAGCTTACATCAGTCACTGTTCTAAGACGCTGAGAATGCGACAGTGAGCAGGTCGGTTAGGGTCCCTGGCTTCAGAGCTTCTGTTTTAGCAGGGAGAGTCAAACCATTGACAAGTAAGCAAAAGATTTAGCAAGATAATTAGTGATAAAAGCTCTGCTGGAAATGGAACCCGCCATGGGGGAAGCTTGAGGCAAGTGGCCTTGGATAGAAGAACAAAGTGAGGGGGAGAGAGTGAAGGGGGTTAGATTAGGTGTCAGAGTAAAAGTTTGGATCTGGGCCTATCAGTTGCCTAGGATTGGCTAAAATGCAGACTCTAATTCAGAGGGTCTGGGGGAGGCCTGGGACTCTGCATTTCCAACAAATCCAGGTGATACTGATGCAGCTGGTCCCTGGACCTCATTTTCAATAGCAAGAATCTAGATCTGGGTCAGCAAACCAGTGCTCCTGGGGTCAATCCAGCCTGCCACCTGTTTTTGAAAATAAAGTTTTATTGGCACAATGCTCTGTTCATTCATTTGTGAATTGTATTTGGCTGTTTTTGTGAAGCAACAGCAGAGTTGAGTAGCTGCCACTGACACTGCATGACCCACAGATCTGAAGACCGGTACTATCTGGCCCTTCACAGAAAACAGTTTGCCAGTCCCTGGTCTAGATTACTAGGTTCTTGAAAGAGTTTGAATTTTTTCGCTGAATGTGATGGAAAGTTACTGGAAGGCTTGAAGCAGGGGATGATGTGGTCTAAATTAGGTTTTAAGATGAACTCCCTGGCAGCTTTGTAGAAAATGAATGCAGGGAACCAATGTGAAAAGAAGGAGGCCATTTAGAAGCAGAGATTACCCAGGAAATGTAGCCCAGCTACAGTCCCTTTATAGTGAATTCTACTCAAACCTCATCTGTTTTATGTTTACCTCTGTTCTTCTCTAGAACATTCTACTTTTTAAGTTATGGAAACTTGAATAATTAGATCATTCTTGGCATATATATTATAATTTCCATGGCTTGTATGCGACCTTCTTCTTATTTTTGATAGAGTCTCTGTTACTCAGGCTGGAGTCCAGTGGCTCAATCTTGGCTCACTGCAGCCTCAACCTCCTGGGCTCAAGTGAACCTCTCACCTCAGCCTCCCAAGTAGCTGGAAACACATATGTGCACCACCTTGCCTGGATAAATTTTATTTTTATTTTTATTTTTACTTTTAGAGACAGCATCTCTCTATGTTGCCCAGGCTGGTTTCAAACTCATGGCCTCAAGCAATCCTCCTGCCTCAGTCTCCCAAAGTGCTGAGATTACAAGTGTGAGCCACCATGCCTGGCCTTTTATTTTTGTTTCAAGGATGATGTACTTGTTAAATCTAAAAACAGAAAGTAAAGCATTGGTTAACAACCTTAGAGAAAGTTCAGGAAAAAGAACCAGGGGCCCAGTTAGAAGGCTGTTGGGATGATCCAGATGGGAAAGGAGGGAAATGATGTGGGGTTGGCCTAGGGTGGCAGCCCTGGAGGGGAGGGGTGTATGAATCCTTGCCTTAGTGGCCTTGATTCTGGAACTTGGGTATAAGGAGTGAAACAAGTAGAAAAGGCTTTTAGTCTGCAGTAGACTTAAGGCTATTGTAACCAAAGGTTCTTTCTAGGTGGCCCAGCCCTGTTGAGTTGAGTGTAGGAGGAGTCTATGACCACCTTCCACATGTCCATCCATGCATATAATTCCCTCAGGGACCTCATGTGGTCTGGGACAGGATTCCAATATTCCTGAGTCTTCTAGACATAATATCATCTGGTTATATTACATTGTTAGTGTTATTTTAAAAATTATTTATTTTTTAATTGACAAAAATTGTATATATTTATGGTTTACAACACGATGTTTTGAAATGTGTGTGCAGTGTAGAATGGCTAACTTGAGCAAATTAACATGTGTATTACCTCACATACTTATTATTTTGTGCTGCAAACACTTAATCTGCTCTCTTAGTGATTTTCAGTAATACAATACATTATTAATTACAGTCACCATGTGTAATAACAGATGTCTTGAACTTACTCCTCCCAAATGAAATTTTGTACACTTCGAACAACATTGAGAGATGTTATTAGTTATTATGTTATTACTAGTATTACATTAATAACCACATTATTTATTAAATTGTTAGTGTTAGATTAGTAATTACATACATAACCCTTATTTTCGACATGCTTCCTATAAATTTTTAGGACACATTCTGATGAGTACAATGACTTAGATAATGAAATGTTCTGGCTAAGCCAGCAAATAAGGTGATGTCAGCCCCTATTCTCCTGGGGCTAGAAGGTTCTTTTTTTTTTTTTTTGAGATAGAGTCTCTCTCTCTCTGTCACCCAGGCTGGAGTGCAGCAGTGTGATCACGGCTCACTTCAGCCTCAACCTCCTGGGCTCAAGTGATCTTTCCACTTCAGCCTCCTGAGTAGCTGGGACCACAGGCGTGTGCCTCACCATGCCCAGCTAATTTTAAATATTTTTGTAGAGATGGGATTTCACTATGTTGCCAGAGCTGGTCTCAAACTCTTGGTCTCAAGTGATCTTCCCACCTTGGCCTTCCAAAGTGCTGGGATTACAGGTGTGAGCCATCATGACTGACCCTAGATTTTTTGTTTTGTTTTGTTTTTTTGTTTTTTTTTTTTCTTTTTGAGACGAAGTCTCGCTCTTGTCGTCCAGGCTGAAGTGCAACAGCGCGATCTCAGCTCACTGCAACCTCCGCCTCTCGGGTCCAAGTGATTCTCCCGCCTCAGCCTTCTGAGTAGCTGGGATTATGGGTGCCCACCACCATGCCTGGCTAATTTTTGTATTTTTAGTAGAGACAGGGTTTCACCATGTTGGCTAGGCTGGTCTCAAACTCCTGCTCTTAGGTGATCCACCTGCCTTGGCCTCCCAAAGTGCTGGGATTACAGGCATAAGCTACCACGCCTGGCCAACCCTAGAAGATTCCTTAAGAGACTCTATATTGTCCTTAGAGGATTTTGGAAATAGAAATAGCTATTCCATAGGCTTTGGTTAACCTTTCCTCCTTTAAGAAAGGAGATGCATGCATTATCAGTAGGAGGGAATGAGACAAGCAGCTTTTGAAGGGCATGATGGAAATTTCTCAGAAACGACTATACAACTGAATGGCTTTCCTTCTGAGGGAAAAGCATGTCAAATCATGAAAGTTCTGGAAAAGGGTCTTTGAGATTGTCAGGTAGACAGCTGAGGAGACTGGGGTCTCAAGAGGGGACAGGATTTACCCAAGGACATACAGGGAGTCAGCTGCAGAGCCAGTACACGAGCTTAGGTTTCTTCCGACCTCTTGGCCGGGACATTGTCCCAGGGCCTGACAATGCCGAATGGCTTTCTCCACAAGGAAGGCTGCACACTTGCACACTGGTGCCCTTCAGATATGCTTTGCGCAGCCACAAGGAAGGCTGCACACTGGTGCCCTTCAGATATGCTTTGTATGGCCCCCATCGTGGTGATTTGGCTTTGTTTTATTTTGGTGCTGCTCATTGAATTAGTTGCCTTCATTTAAAAAGGGGAAGATTCTACCTAAGAATCTGGATTTGTTTTGGAGTTCTCTTGGAAAATTGGAGGAGCTAACAGACTAGGTTCTCAAACCTGCAGGGTTACAAGTGGGTGGAGCTGAGCAGTGGCTTTTTTTTTTTTTTTTTTTTTTTTCTGAGACGGAGTCTCACTCTGTTGCCCAGGCTGGAGTGCAGTGGAGCAATCTCTGCTCACTTCTAGCTCCGCCTCCTGGGTTCACATCATTCTCCTGCCTCAGCCTCCCGAGTAGCTGGGACTACAGGTGCCCACCACCACGTCCGGCTAATTTTTTTGTATTTTTAGTAGAGATGGGGTTTCACCGTGTTAGCCAGGATGGTCTTGATCTCCTGACCTTGTGATCTGCCGGCCTTGGTCTCCCAAAGTGCTGGGATTACAGGCGTGAGCCACTGCGCCTGGCTGCTGAGCAGTGGCTTTAGATGGAACCTAATCCCCTTTATTCTTTTTTTTTTTTTTTTTTTTTTTGAGTCTCATTGTGTCACCCAGGATGGAGTGCAATGGGGCGATCTCGGCTCACTGCAACTCTGCCTCCCGGGTCCCAGCATTTCTCCTGCCTCAGCATCCCGAGTAGCTGGGATTAGAGGCACACACCACCATGCCCAGCTAATTTTTTTTGATTTTTAGTAGAGAAAGGGTTTTGCCGTGTTGGCCAGGCTGGTCTCAAACTCCTGACATCAGGTGATCCACCCACCTCAGCCTCCAAAAATGCTGGGATTACAGGCGTGAGCTGCCACGCCCGGCCAGAACCTAGTCCCCTTTAGATGGGACCTGAGCTTTTCAGTAGCCACGGGGACACCCAGCCCTTTCTCTCAGAATCTTTGCATATAGGGCCTGGGGAGTCTGCATTTTAATAAGCTCCCCTTGATGCTCATAGGTGCAGCAAACCACTATGGCACACGTTTACCCATGTAACAAACCTGCACATCCCACACATGTACCCCAGAACCTGAAATAAGTTGTAAAAAAAAGCTCCCTCATGACCCTGGCCCTTTCTACAGTTGAGAACCACTGTTCCACCCCTCACACGCTTGTTAGTTTCCTCAGTGTCATCCGGCTATAAGCCTTGGGTCCCATCCTAGATACAGCTTCAGTGCCTAGCAGATACACGCTGAAACTCTCATGCCATCACTTGCTAGTGAGGTGACCTTGGTTAGTTTTTTCTGCCTCGGGACTCACTGTCTCTTTGAAATGGGGACATGGATGTGCCAGCTGTTCTCTCTGTGCCCCTCCCTGCCCCCCATAACAACTCTCCACTCTTCTCACCTAACTCTATGCTTTGGGGAGCTGACTTGAACAGACGATCACCAGGTTCCGTCAGCCTCTGGCTTGCTTTTGGGATTGGCCGATGGACTCATTGGTGAGATTAGAAGGCAGAAGAGAAGCCCGGAATAGCCTGTTTCCATAGCTCCTTCCTGCTGGATGTGGTTTGAGGTCATGCTTTCTTCCCCCCTGACCTCAGCTCCTGTTGGGGTGGTTCCTCTCCCATGGTCCAAGAACAATATTTTCTTTGGCCAAGAGTGGTAACAGCTCCCCACTTTTGCTGGCCCTCAGGAATTTCAGTATCTCTTGGTGGTTCTTTTAGCCCTGTCCACACCTGTGTTTATTAAACTCTCCTCAATTAAACCCTTTGAGTGTGCCAGCTGTCTCCTGCTGGGACCCCGAATTATACAAAAATATCCTAGAGGCTTCAGAGAGGTCATATACACAGCCTGGCACTTAGTGAATGTTCGATACACTTATAGCTATTGCCCTCATTATTACCACTAATATTCCTGTCATTACTGTTATCCCAACATAACTAGAATTATAGGCTCTTGTAGTTGGAAAGAACCAAGGAAATCATTTCCTGTCTGATGTTAGAAGAATAGCACCTGGCCTGTGTTTGTTGAGTGAATAAATGAATTTCTTCAGTTGGGGATGTCTCTCCTTCCATGCCTTCTGTTACATGGCACTCCTTAACAGACAGGGTAGCTTCCTGTGTTACGGGATGGCTTTGTTAATTCTACCAGGAAGCTCAGCAAACATAGGGCAGGTTATTGAGTGCTTTGCTGTCCTTGGCATCCAAGGCAAGAGACACAGGATTATGACCTGTGAATCAAAGACAAACGCTCACCAAAATAATCAACCCTCCCAGGAGCCTTGTACAGACCAGGAGGAAGATGTGGATCCTTAACTCAGTCTGCAACCGGAATCCTGACAGTCCTGAAAATGGAAAAGCGTCTGGAGTTTTGG
The DNA here is from genome assembly GCF_006542625.1 of Nomascus leucogenys. Taxonomy (NCBI): domain Eukaryota; kingdom Metazoa; phylum Chordata; class Mammalia; order Primates; family Hylobatidae; genus Nomascus; species Nomascus leucogenys. Next base: position 83,063,433 of record NC_044390.1, on the reverse strand, counting down.
ATACTCCCAATGCCCCAGTTATCCTTTTATTACCCTGATTTACAACATAACTTCATAGGAGACACTCTGATGAGCAAAATGACTCGGGTAACAAAATGATCTGGCAAAACCAGCAACTAAGGTAAGGAAGACTGGATAAAGACAGATGTGTTATTATTTCTCAAGGGACTATAAGATAATTTAAGAGGTTCTATAGTGTCCTTAAAGATGTTTACTGAACACTTTTTCACTCTTTTCATGAGATCTCTGCTACAGATGCTGAGCCTAGAGGGGAAGATAAATAAATAGATGCAGGCATAAGATAGACAACATTGCTGGCTCCTCTGCCAGCTCCCGTGGCCCCAGGTGCAAGGGTACAGCACATCATCTTGCCTTTGGACCGCAATCAATGGACCAGGCAGGAAATGAGAGGAAATTAATTTCCCCCCCTCTTCTTTTTCCCTTCCCTGCCATCCCTCCTGTTTTTGCACAAGGGCCTTTTAAAATGTTGGTTACTCTGATTACAGCGCAATACAGTTCGCAAGAGCCTCTTCTTGAGTAAACTCTCTCTGCCCTTAACCAGAATGATTGGCCGGTTGCCTTGGTAATTGTCCTCATTCGCCGTGTAGAAGCCACAATTATGAAGGTTTTCTGGGTACTGATCCTCTTAGTGCCTTTTTCTTAGAAGTTCACGACAAGATGGGACAAAGGAGACCTAATAGATTTATTGCTCTGGCCCCTTGGAGTACTCAGGAGCTCATGACATACAGACATGAGCCGTGAGTGCCATTTAAATTGGTTGGCTTTGCCCGGAGAGAAAGCTTTATGCTCAAGAGAGTGGCTGAAGTCCTATTAGTTAGAGGGCCAGGGACAGAGAATAAACCTGCAGGCCCAGTTTCTCTACCTTGGCTCATAATGGAAACCCTAGATGGGCCAGGCCAGGTGGCATCTGGGGCCGAGAGCCAGGGCACTTTATCTTTCACTGATAATTGAAGGAAATGGACATGTAACTGCTCTCTCGAAACTCCAGCATGATTCAAGTTCAAGGCAGGAGAGCTCCGTGGGTTGTTGAAAAACCCAAGCTGGAAATGTTCTGGGCAGAGATGGCTCTTCACCCTCTAAAGAGAAACAGGACTCCATTAGCTGCGGGTAATTGCAAAGAAGAAAAAAGGGAAGGATGATGATTATGATGATGTTGATAATCATTATCACAATAATCATAGAATTTATCTGTAAAGGGTACAAGATGCTCACATTCATGAACTTTGCTGGTTCTCACAAAAGCCTGGGGGTTGTTAGCCCGTTTTTACAGATGAGGAAATTGAGGCACAGGAATGTAGGACAACGTGTTCAGGTTGGAAGGTGGCAGAGCTGGTATTCAAACACACACACACACACACACACACACACACACACACACACACACACAATCTTCCTACCTGACAGCACCTTCTTTCTCTAAAATAAAATCAATGTTAAGTTTTGGTAGGGATAAAGTATCAAAGAGATCTTTGAGCTCTAGTTTGAAGACTATCTACTTAGCTGTTCCGAGAGCTGAAATGCCTTCATCAGAAAGCCTTTGAATCTTAATGTGTCTCCAACTGGAACAGAAAAATCTCTGGTGGGGGTCACATCCATGGCTATTTCATCCAGAAGAACAACTTTGTTTGGTAGGTAGTAGCTGCGTTGAGAAGGGTTCTGAGGCTGTGTTTGGATTTACTGGGAAAGGATGCCATATTCGTTAGTAACGTTTGCCATCATGGAGCAAGGGAAGTCATGTGTTGGTCTCCTCTGCAGGCTTATCAGCCGATTCCCTACTTTAGTTCCCAAGATTGCTTTTCTGTTATTATCTTTAGCTATTATTTTTGATTTTCAACTATTATTTGAAAACTCAGAACTATAATACAAGGTGGCTCTCACATTCACATTACAATTTGCAAGTCCTTTTATGTATAATTTTGTTGTATATGATATGGCTTTTTATATCTCTGTTTTTCCATGTATTTCCTGAGAATACAGATAGCCTCTAATGTAAGCACATTGTGGTTATCTACTGCAGATAACTTAACATTGATGCAATACTTTCATTTACCATCTGTAGTCCAGCTTTGTGAATGGACCCAACACGGTTCTCAGCATTCCTCTAGGATCCAGTCCAGCATCAGGTATTGCATTTAGCTGTCATGTCTTTTTAGATTCCTTTATGACATGAGCAAATTTGACATTCCCACAATTTTGAAGTGTCCTGGCAGAGAGGCTTAAAATATCCATTTATTTATTTGATATTTTTGGGGGAGCCCAATACATGTACTGTGCTGGATGCTGGGCCTTACCAAGATAAATTTGGCAATCGTTGCCCTAAGATAACCATCAGAGCAATGAAAGCTAACATTCATTGAGTAATTGTTATGTGCCGACCACTGTAGGAAGCACTTTACACATATTATCTCATTTAATCCTATGGTCCTACAAAGTATGGGCAGTATGATCATTCTCACTGAGGTTTTGAGATGTTAAATAGCTTGCCTAAGGTCACACAGGCTGTACAGAGAGACCAGATTTGGTCTCAGGCAGCCAGGCTCTAGAAATCACACTTTGAACCACTGTATTATTCTATCTTGGAGAAATATTAATAAATCCAACAGCATATTAGAGTGGGTAAATAGCATATAGATGATTCATTCATTGATTCACTCATTTGTTGATTAATTAATGAATTTATTCATTTATTTGTTTCATTAACTGATTCACTGATTAATTCATTCAATTACTTATTAATTGATCCATCTATCCATCCATATATCAATTTATCCATCCATTCATCTTTTCTTGTCTCTTGTGGACAAGACACTGTCTTGGGTGCTGGGATACAATGGCAAAATACAACAGATGTAGTCTCTGACTTCATGAAGCTTACTGTTCCATGGGGGAAGACAGGCAATAAATAAAGTATAATTAGTGTTATGCAAGTAACAGTATAGGGAGTAGGAAAATCTAACCTCATCCAGAGGGTCAGGCAAGGTCCCCTTGACAAAGTGCCATTTAAAGGCTGTGTGGGAGTTAGGTTAAGGAGGGAGGGATTGCTTCTGTCTAGAAGAAAGCAAAGAGAGCGTCCTGGAGGAGGCTGCAGAGGAGCTGAGGTTTAGAGTGTGGATGAAGTGTTAAGATGATTCAGAGGTGAGTGAAGGGTGTCCAAGGTGGAAGTACAGCATAAGAAAAGGTAGGGAACTTGTAGGAATGCATTATAGGAAGTTCCAGCCATATAGTCATTTCTCCCAGGTGCATAGACTTTCCTAGTGGTCATCCATGTCTCAGGGACTTTTCATTGAGAGGCTGTGGACTAATCTTTAGTGCCAGTAAAATACATTGAGCATCTAAATCTTTTCTTTTCATGAGCTGGCCTCTCAAATGGGTACCATTTTTGGTACAGAACCTACTCAGCTCTGTATTGACCCATGCACCTCTTGAGTTCAGGGATAATTAATTCTAAAATCTTATTGCACAAAAATATATCGAGTGTCTCCTAGGTGCCAGCAATTATTCTAGCTGCTCAGGTCACAGTAGTAAACAAAACAGAAAAAAAAAATGCATGCTCTCCTGGGGCTTGTATTCTACAAATTTAATTTGTAATTTTAATTGCAAATTTATTTGGAATTTACACATATAGGGCATTTTAGGGGTTGAAGTTCCCTTTGGTTTGAGTACAGTTGTCCAGATGAAGTGGTAAAATCTTCCCACCTGGCATGCAGGAGACCCAGAATAAATCCCTGCTCTACGCCTTCGTTTCCTCATTTGTCAAAGGAGTAGGCTCACTTAGACCTTTAAGGCCTTCCCAGACCTGAAATTCTTGGATTCTATGAACCAGAGGAGCAGACACACACCAGGAACCGCAGGCGCCTGTGTCTGGGTGAACCTGGACGTTTACTGCTTTTGTTCCCTGTTTTCATGAGGGGCTCCGGGGGGCGCTTCCTGACAGTTCACCCTTCCAAAGCTAATCAGAATTCTCTCTGTCTGCTTTGGTTTTCTGCACTTTGACTTGCATCATAAATTATTCTTTCTCTAAATGGCAGGCGTAGGTAAGTTACCAAAAGGTCATTCAGAACCCCGATCAATCCCAGCTGCTTTAATTACTTTAGTGCTGTTTGGACTTTGTGTGTGTGTTGCTGTATCAACCCAGAGAAGGAGCTCAAGAACTGTTTTCTGCAAAGGTGATTGAATTTCCTTTAAGGAAAGTTAATTGTGTTGGCTTCTGTGCGTGTTGGGAGAACACCCATCTGAGTAGACCTAGTATAGATATTAGTAAAAGAAGATAATGTATTTGCAGAGGCATCACTGGTGTTGGGCAGCCTGATGCAAATTTTGGAGACTAAATGAAGGATGGAACCAATGGAGAACTAAGATTAAAACCATCTAAAAAGCATCTGCTTGTTAAAGTAGGATGGTTTTTTATCCCCCGTCACAGGGCTTTGTCTCAAAGTTCCCAAGGAGGTTCTAGACGTGGTATTTCATCTTTAGTAAGAATTTAGAGGCAAAACTACACTACAAAGATGAATACAATTCAGCTTCAGCTCAGTTTGTTTCTGTGTTTGATGTCTCTGGGCTGCCTTGTGGGTGCAGAGAAAAACATTTCTACAGCTAATGTCTTGGACGAAAGGCTCAAGTCTTAAGAGGCTTTGGGAAAGGCTGGCCTTATGGTACTGTGTTTTCTCGTTGTTGTTATTTTTTATTTTTATTTTTTATTTTTGCTAGTGAAGAAGGGATTCTCTCCCTTACTCTGTTGGTTCAATCCCTTCCTTATGATAAATTGTATAATAATAAAATAACAATTTATAATCGCAGTATAGCAAACATAATTCAAGCTAACTTTTCAGCACATTTACATGCATTTTTCTAAGTACTTTGCGTTTGTCGTCTCATTTAGTTCTCACAAATATTATTATCCCTACATTAGATATGAGAAAGAAATTGAGGGACAGGAAGGTTACATCATATGCCCAAGGTCACCCAGCTTGCAAGGGGTGGAGCCACTTGTCTTATTCTATTAAGGCTGTTATAACAAAATACTATAAACTGAGTGGCTTATAAACAGCAGACATTTATTTCTCACAGTCCTAGAGGCTGGGAAGTCCAAGATCAAGGCAACAACAGATTTGGTACCTGTTCCCTTGTTCATGGCTGCCACCTCTTGTTGTCTTCTCATGGTAGAAGGGCCAAGGCAGCTCTCTGGGGCCTCTTTTACAAAGGCACTAATCTCATTCATGAGGGTTCCACCTTCATGACCTAATCACCTTCCAAAGGCCTCACCTCCTAATACCATCACTTTGGGGGTTAAGATTTCAACACATGAATTTTGGGGGGATAAAAACATTCAGACCATGGCATCATGGTTGAAATCCCCACAGTCTGGATCAGACATGAGTAATTGCTGACTTTTATCATGGTTTGCTGAGTTCCAGAAATGGTGCTGAGCTCTTTAACAGTCCTTACAGCAGCACTGGGAAGCTGGTGCCATTATTTTTCTGAATTTGCATGTAAGGAGACTGAGGCTCAGAGAAGTGAGGTGACCTATGAAAGGACACACAGCTGGGATTTCACCACCCTTCCATCTGAATCCAGATCAGGGACTGGCAAACCTATGGCCCAGGGGCCAAACCTGGCATATTGTCTGTTTTTTGTAAATAAAGTTTTATTGGAATGCAACCATGCCCATGACTGCTTTTTGCCACAATGACACAGTTGAATGGTTGCCACAGAGATTGCTGGCCTGAAGTGACTAAAATATTTACTATTTGCTTCTTTACAGAAAAGATTGCCAATCCCTGCCCCAGACCTAGTGGTTTCAGCTACTTCCATCTCCTGCCGTCTGATGCACCTTGATTTCTAGGCCTGATGGGTTTCAATGTGCTTCTCCAATATTGGAGCACAGCCTCATCCTACCCAGCAGTGAAAAAGGGCTCTCCTATGAATCCCTGCCCCTTCCGGGCGGATGCAGCGATTCTGAGGGCTCTAACTGATCACAGGGTGTACGTATTTGAAAGTGTGAGATAAGCCTCATGTGGTGGCTCATGCTTGTAGTCGCAGCCACTCAAGAGGCTGAAGCAGGAGGATCCCTTGAGATCAGGAGTTTGAGACCAGCCTGGACAACATAGCAAGACCCCATCCATAAAAAAATGAATACATAAAAATTGGCCAACATGGTGGTGCACACCTGTAGTCCCAGCTACTCAGGAGGCTGAGGCCAGAGGATTGCTTGAGCCCAGAAGTTTGAGGTTACAGTGAGCTATGATCACGCCACTGCATGCCAGCCCAGGTGACAGAGGAAGATCCTATCTCTTAGGAAAGAAAAAAGACAAAAGAATGTGTGAGATAAATATGGCTTACTTATAATACCAGAAGAGCAGGAACCCTTGGAATTGCCCTGAAAACAGGTGCTTGTAAAAATATCAGGGTCCTAGGCCCCATCCTGGGATCTGCTGAATCAGAATTTCTGGGGGTGGGTCCTGGGAACCTGCATTTTGACAAGCTCCCTGGGCAGTACTGGTGGCCCCTAGCATCTGTGATGCAGCTGTCCTCAGCCCCCAGGCAGGCCCAGGCCCCGTGAATCACAAATGGAGTCAGCCTCTTCTGACAGATGGTGGGGCCGAGCCCTGGTTAACCCACTAACAGTTATCTCTCCAGTTCCCAGAGCCTCAGCTCCGATCTCTCTGCTGCTTCTGCCTTGTATTCCAGCCTCACTTTTTATTCCATAGCCATTCCTAGCTCACTAAACTCCTTGCCTCCCAGGCGTGCCCTCCCATAAACACCCAAAAGAAATTCTGCAGCAAGAAGGTCCAGAGGTTTTTTTGTTTCCACCATAACACTAGTGATAGATCATTTATTTTTAGGATTTATTGTCTGTCAGGATCAGGGCTAACTTAGTTTCAGGCCGGTTTCTCATTTACCATCCACCAATGTCCCTGTATCCCGACAAAGTATCTTCTATCAGCTCCATTTTACAGGTGGGGAAACTGAGGCTCTGAGCAGAGAGTGCCTTGCCCCAGGACACACAGCTGTGCAGGACAGAACTGGACTTAACTTAGTGATTCTTGTGGCTTTGCTTTCAACCAGTGCCCTGTGTTACCTTCAAGGTAGAAGAGCTTTGACACTGGTGAGACTCCAGGCAAGAGAATACAAGGCAGTCCACACACTCAGTGTCTAAAATTTAAATGTTATAATGCAAACTAACAAACTGTTGAATAAAATGTGTCCTGAGCTCCAATGTGTACATAAACATCTGAAAACAACAAAATACAATTTTTTCTGTGTAATAATGTGGTTTCTATATAACTGAAGTTTAGCAAAATATCAAAGATGACTGAATTTAATTATTATTGTACAAGACTCGGTGTTCAGTTAACAGGCCAATGATGTTTGCATAAGCAGTAAACTCAAGGCATATGTATTTCACAAACTGCTGTATATTCATAATGCAATACCTATTTTCTTTACTCATGTCAGCACAATGGCTAACTATATGGTTATAATCAATAGTTTCGGATAATTTGTGATCTATCAAGGATGATGCCAAACTGGGGAAATCTGTCTTCAGGGATGGTACTTCTTAGGTAGTTTCTTTCTGAAATTAATTTTTATTTGTTTTTCTATTTTTATTTGTTTTATTAGATGTATAATTCATAAACTTATTAGATGTATAATTCATAAACTTATTAGATGTATAAATTATATATTCAATAAAAAGCACACATTCTAAATGTTACATTTTAGTGCATTGTGACAAATGTATATACTCATGTGCTTGCTACCTTAACTAAGATATTCATAGGGTAAAACAATTTCACTTTGGAGAAACTGTTCTGTTGAGGCAGTAGTTGCTGAGATTGTCAACGAACTTTTAAAAGTAATTCTCATATTTGGAAATAAACCATGGATTTAAAATTTCATGTTTAAACTTTATAATGGAGTCACATTTGATACATTATTAACATTGCCAAACATGTTGCGTATTTATTTTACTGTCTCTCCCCGACCCCTCCTCCAATAGAATGTGAGCTCCAGGATGAAGGCGTTCTCTGTTCTGTTGACAACAGTATGCTCAATTTCTAGAATGGTGCCGGCAATAAGTAAATATTCATTAAATATTTGCTGAATGGATAAATGTAACTTGGTCTCAAAAGTGTTAAGTTTTATGTGATTCTGCCTAATCTCAAATAGGACACTTTCATTTTATGAAAGTATCTGTAAGCAAAGTTTAATCTGCCTTTAGATGAGATGACACACATCAAGTTAGATCATGAAGCTTATGTGTATCTCAGAAGGCAGATATACGCCTGTATTCAGTCTTGTTCAAAGACAAGGACATTGGATTTGCAGATGCCTTTCAGCAGGTGGCCAACCTATACTGCCATGTTGGTGGGGGTCTTGATGCCACAGATCTTTTGGGCTGAAAAGCAGGTGCATCCTTTTTGATGTGCCAATAGTAGAAGACTGTGCTGAAGGAGTGAGAAATGTCAACCAGTGTGGTAGACAGGCTATATAAGATGGCCCCATTGGCCCCCAACCCCACTCTTCACACTTTTGTGAAATCCTCTGCCCTTGAGTGTAGGCAGGACCTGGGACTTGCTTCTAGCCAGTGGAATATGGAAAAGGAGATGGAATGTTACCTCCATGATTACATTATATAAGCTAGGAACTGCTGTCTTGCTAGCAAACTCTCTCCTTTGCTGTCTTTGATAAAGCTAGTTGCCATGTTGGGGATGCCCATGTGACAAGAAACTGAGGGTGGCTTCTGGCTACCAGCCAGCTTGAACTGAGGCTCACAGTCTAATATCCCAAAGGAAATTAATCCTGCCAACAACCTAAGTGAGCTTGGAAGTGCAATCTTCTCCACTGAGCTTTCAGATGAGAACTTAACCCTGGCCAGTGTCTTGATTTCAGGTTTATGAGAGATCTAAGAAAGGGAACCCAGGCAAATGATGCCTGATTCCTAATGCTGAAACTGTGAGATAATACATGTGTGTTGTTTTAAGGTTCTAAGTTCATGGTGATTTTTAAATGTAGTGATAGATAACTAATACGGCCTAGGAGAAGGAAAGTCTCATAGTAAGATTTGATTTATATTGACTTACACCATACACTTTCCTGACACTACTTTATGAAGTCCCTATAACAACTCTAAGTTGATTCTGTCTACATTTTACAAATAATAAACCAAGGCTCATAATTTAAGGATCACACAGTTGGAAGGTGGCAGAACTGGGATTTGAACCAAGACATATATAACTCAAAAATTCTACCGTATTCAAATCTCCCCTAACATATATTTCACCCAGTTCAAGAAAGGCAGAGTCCAATGTCTTTCCTTAGAGACTCATATTACTGAGAATAATATGATGCCATTTAAATTCTGATTTTTACTGTGACAATTACTTGTTTTTTAGGTTTCTTTCTTTTTTTTTTTGCTATTACAACTCATTTATAAATATATTCTGTTTTAATTGACAAAAACTATGGTATATAATATGCTTTGAAATATGTATACATTGTGGAATGGCTAAATCAAGCTAATTAATGTATGCATTACCTCACATACCATTTTTTTTGTGCTGAGAATGCTTACAATCTTAAAATCTACTTTTACCAATTTTTAAGTATACAATACATTGTTAATAACTACAGTAGACATAAAATATAAAATTCTTTTTAAATTATACTTTAAATTCTGGGATACACGTGCAGAACATGCAGGTTTGTTACATAGGTATACATGTGCCACGGTGGTTTGCTGCACCCATCAACCCGTCATCTACATTAGGTATTTCTCCTAATGCTATCCCTCCCCTTGCCCCCCATCCCCCCAACAGGCCCTGGTGTGTGATGTTCCCCTCCCTGTGTCCATGTGTTCCCATTGTTCAACTCCCACTTATGAGTAAGAACATGCAATGTTTGCTTTTCTGTTCCTGTGTTAGTTTGCTGAGAATGATGGTTTCCAGCTTCAGCACCATGGAATACTATGCAGCCATAAAATATGAAATTCTTAAAGGAGATTTTTTTTTTCCCCTCAGGTTTATGGTGCCCTTGGTTTGTTGATACTTTAAGCACTATGTTTTTAAACATTTGTATTTGCCAGTGCCTATTACAATGCCTAGCACATAGCTAGCAATTAACACATGCTTGTTGAGTGAATTGTTGAGGAACTGTGTCTTCAGGACAGATTCAGGTTGCTGCTACCTATACAATACTGTGTTATACACAATAGGCCCAGAATTGGTTTATAGTGAGAGGTGAGTCTATTTTGGTACCACATCCAAACCTAGCCTTGAGGAGTCCCTTCATGGCATGTAGGATTCCTCAAATCAGTGAGTCCAAAGATGGCCTGGAATTTGTGTGTGAGCTCTGGAGGGGTAGACCCTGTTCTTTAAAACTGGGTGCTTTCTGAAGTCTATGATTCTCAGTCAGGTTTTATTAATTTGAATTGCATTAGGAGGCAGGAGACCCTGACTCTGGGGCTATGGGCCAATGGAAGCTTTGGCTAGGCTCAATGCACACTCTCACCTGGAGGGCTCCTATCCACTTCGTGGGATGGTGGTCAGGAATCTTTTTCTCAGCATCATGGTTAGTTGGCCTGAGTTTGAATCTTTGTTCCTCCCTTACCAGTTGGATGATGTGAGCACCTCACGTGGCCCTCTATAAGGACATCTCCCTCAGGGGGCATTGTGAGGATCAAGAGATAGGAAGTGCATGGGAAGCACATTATCAATGGCAACTTGTGTAACTGGCCATTGTATACAAATTGTAACTTGTATAACTACTCTTGTTTCTTGCATTTCTCTCTGTCCCCAATTTCTTTTCTGTCCTTATTCATCTGCCCCTCACTCCTGGATGTCTCAAAAGTCCTTCAAGCTCACCATGTATAAACTTAAACTAATTGCTCTAACTCCCTCCTGTGTCCCTAAACATGCCCCCCTTAAAATAAAAGTTACCATCTTTATTAAGGATGCTGGCATTTACATGGTGACCCAGAAACCTCAGAGTTGTCCACACCCTTCCCTTGCCCCCTACCTTCCACATCATAGTTGACATCCAGACATTCCAAATTCTACAAGCTGAAATGTTCCTACCCTTTTTTTTTTTTTTTTTTTTTGCTGTGGCAACTGCCCTAATGGAATAGTACCCAGCTCCTGGGTACTATGCTTCTAATTGTCCTCCTTGTCTTTACCTAGTTCTCCATCTTCCTTTAGAGTCCAGAGTGATCTTCCTCAGATCAAGCTGTGTCAGATCACCCCTCTGCTTAAACATCTCAACAGCTTCTCTCCTGCCCTCTAGAGTCAGATTTCCTTAGCCAGGCTACATAGTCCTTCAGACTTAGATCCAAATCAGACTTTTTATCCTCTCTTTTCTCTGTCTTCTCTTCTCTCTCTTTTGAAATTGTGGCATAATTCACACTTAATAAAATGCACAGATTCTAAAAGTTTGACTTTATGAGTTTCGACGAATTTATACCCCCATGTAACCATGACTGTAATCAAGATATGGAACATTTCCATGACCCTGAAGTATCATCACCTCCTTCTCCCTTCTGGTCAACCACTGCCCCACAGAGGAAACCACTGTTTTTGATTACTATCACCATCACTCCTCTCTCTCTCTCTCTTCTTTTCTTTTCTTTCTCTGTCTCTCTCTCTTTCTCTCTTTCTTTCTGGTGGAGTCTCACTCTGTTGCCCACGCTAGAGTGCAGTGGCATGATATCGGCTCACTGCAACCTCCGCCTCTCAGGTTGAAGCAATTCTCCTGCCTCAGTCTCCTGAGTAGCTGGGATTACAGGTGTGCACCACCAGGCCCAGCTAATTTTTGTATTTTTAGTAGAGATGTTTCACCATGTTGGCGAGGCTGGTCTCGAACTCCTGACCTCAGGTGATCCGCCTGCCTCAGCCTCCCAAGGTGCTGGGATTACAGGTGTGAGCCACCACGCCTATCTTTCCAGCATGTAGTTGTGTTTTGTCTAGAATTTCATTTAAATGGAATCATATAGTATATATTATTTTGTGTCTGGTTTCTTTGACTCAATATGTTTTTGAGATTCATCAGTATTGTGGCTTGTATTATTTTTTCTGTAGGGTAGTCTTCGATTGTATAGTTATATCACAAAACTTTAAAAAATCCATTTACTTATTGATAAACATTTGGGTTTCTTCCATAGCCTCATCTGTTTCCGTTTCCTACTTAATACCCTAGCCAATTAGAATTTCTTTTTCTCTAGAGACACATCATGCTTCCTAGCTCTCTCCTCATCCATTGCTGTTCCCTCTGTTGGAATGCTTTTCCCTTCTTCATTAAGCAAACACCACCTACTTATCCCTTGAAACTCAGCTCATAGAACATCTCTTGGTGGTCTTTGTCCAACTCACTGAAACTGTTATTTTCTTCCTCCCCCATTAAAGCATGTTTACATGGTATTAAATTACCTATGTATGTGTCTGTCTCTTTAATGAGCTGTTTAGCTCATGAAAGGAAGGCAGTCTCTCATTCACCTGGAACATTCTGCTTAGTGTTCTGGTTGAACACTTGAGTGAATGTTACTCTAAAGAGGAAGTACAGGTTAGGAGTTACAAGTTCAGATTTTGGAGTCAGGCTGTCTCTGCTTTAAAATCTTATCTCTGCCTTTTTCTAATTGTGTGATTTAGGCAATTGACTCAACTTCTTGGAGCTTTGGAACTTACCCATGAGGCTTTTGTGAAAATTGAACAACATAATGTACATAAAATACCTAGGACAGAGCCTGACACATAGCACTGAGTAAAATGTGGACTACTACTATTGCTGTTGTTGTTATTTGAAAAAGCATTGTTCTGGAAACCAGGAAAAACCCCAGCAATCTAAGTCCATATTCGGGCAGGACACTTTCCATCTGTGGTGTGGTTTCTATGTCTATAGAACAGGGAGATTTTTTTTTTTTTTTCTAAGATGCTAGCCAACAAGTTTCTCTTTGTGTTTTTTACCAGCTTTAAAACTTTCAGGTGGTGAGTCATCCATCCATCCTCTAGGTCCACCACAATATAACCGGTTCAGCCTGTTGGGGCACTCTTTCTTCTGAATGGTGTTGGGAAAAACAAACAACAAACAAATATATCCTTTCCTTCAAATCTGGGCTTCACCAAGCTCACTGCCCCAACACCTTTATAACTCCCCAATGCTGGGTAACAGCTGTTTCTTCCCACCAAAGTGGATTAGGCCAACCTGGATTTGGAGAGACCTGGGTTCAAATTCAGCTCCACCATTTAACTAGCTGGATAACTTTGAGTGAATGACTTAACCTGTCTGAGCCTCATCCATTACATGAGGAAAAACATAGATACCTCTTAGGACTGTTGTGTTAAATAAGGATGCATGTTGAGTGTTTACTAGGAATGTCTGATGCTGAAGTGAGCTAAATTGTCTCTGCTTGTTAGTTTAAGTCATTACTATCCTATTTGGTTGGAATAAGAGATCATTCTTGTGGATTGTAGTGGGTTCCAGACTATACAGGATTCCTTTTGTTATTGGGGCAGTTTCCCCAAGGCAGTCTTGGTTTCCTCAAGGTCAAACTGATTTCAGGCAAGGCTTCCAGTTGAAGACAGGAACCCAAGGGTTATTAGCCACCTTGGGCTGGAGAGAAAGGCCATTTCCTAGAAAGGCTTGTCTCTAACTGCTGGCCCACATTCTTTTCCAGGACAAAGTGCATTGTTGGTGCATTTAGAAAACCACCCTTACCCCTGGATGCTCTGTTGGTCTGAATCCCAGTTGATCTGACTTCCTGGGCTCCTGATTCTTGACCTTTTAAATGCCCTGGAGCCAGTCTGTCTGCTGCTAGTGTACAAAGCTCCACTAATGAGTAAACAAGGCATTCTGATCTAGGAAGGAATTGTGTGATTCACATCAGAAAAGACTTTATCAGCCTCTGTGTGCGTGTCTGCCCCAAATCATGCTGATCATCCTGAAGTTACAGGGGGTAATTAGTTCCTACCTCAAGGATAGATAGAGCTGGAGAAAGATGCAGAGATTATTTTTTTTTTTTTGTATGTGAACATGTGGGAAAATAGTGGATGCTGAATGTTGGGATATCAGGACACCTGCTCTCTCGAACTCACCTGCCTGCTTTAGAAGCCACAAAGCAGCAGTTTGCAGCCATTAGAAGTGCAGGCAGTGTCTTAGCATTTTTGCATTGCTTGGGGAAACTGCCTCCTGCCTCAGGGATTAGACCCTCCTGGAAAGTGATCACTTGGACTCTTCCTCATTTTGCATAGTGTCTATAGTAGCCTACTTTGTCCAGCAGGGGCCCAATAAATGCTTGCTGGATCTGAGTACATATGCGTGGAGCCTGTTACAAATGTGAGGCTTGGAGAAGGGTGTTCAGACCTACAGACATCAAAACAGAGGCCGGCTCAGTTTGTTTCACTGTCTCCATCAAACACCTTTAATGCCTTCCAAGGTCAGGGGCCAATTTTCCTTTTCACCTTTCTCCTACTATATCCACCATTTATGCAAGGCTGCATCAACCTAGATGATAAAGACTTATTAGCTATGGGTTAGAATCCTATGAATCCAGCTCTCAGAATCCTAGACTAGAGCTTGGAACTGACTCCCAACCTGGAATGATGTCAGCACATTTCAGAAGCAGATCAAGTTGCTGGTGTCTGGTGGGAGGGGAGATCCATAGGACAGAGCAGTTAAGAACCTGTGCTTGGAAGTCCAGACAACCTAAGTTCCATTTCTGCTCTTTTTTTTTCCTTTTAGACAGTCTTGCTCTGCCACCTAGGCTGGAGTGCAGTGTCACAATCTTGACTCACTGCAATCTCCGCCTCCCAGATTCAAGTGATTCTTATGCTTCAGCCTCCCAAGTAGCTTGGATTACCAGCACTTGCCACCACGCCAGGCTAATTTTTGTGTTTTTAGTAGAGACAGGGTTTCACCGTGTTGACCACGCTGGTCTTGAACTCCCAACCTCAGGTGATCTGCCCACTTCGGCCTCCCAAAGTGCTGGGATTATGAGTGTGAGCCACTGTACCTGGCCTAATTTCTGCTTTTATCACTTAATGTTCTCTGAACCTCATTATCATCATCTGGAAAATGAGGATAATATTACCTTCCCCCTAGGGTTATTGGGTGGATTAGATGAGGTTATGTATGTTAAATATCTTGCCAAGTATCTGCCACAAAGTATATACTCAAAAAGCAGTTGCTATGATTGCATTATTATTATTTGTTGTCATTAATCATTATTAATAATTATTAATTTTGCTAGTGTAATGACAGTAAGGGGAACAAACCACAGGACACTTCTCTGCTGTGAGGCTCTTCCAGGTCAGTCACTGGATAAAGCTGTGCTGCCCAGGGACCAGAAGCAGACGCCAGAAAGAGGGTGCTGACATGAATGGGGCAGAGAGCCTGTTGCTGCGGCTTAGTCTAATTATACCTGGCAGCTCATTCCCCCCCAGTAGTGCCAGCCCCTAGGAGGTCAGATCACATTTCTGTCTCCTGAGTAAGCTGTGTTGTGTCATCTTCAGTCTTGAAGTGTTCTTCCCGCCCCGCCCCACCCCTCTCCCCACCACCGCCTCCAACTTGTCTCCATCTGCTGCCTTTTGGCAGCTGGGTGAGCTCTCAGTTCTGCAAGGGGAGGTAAGGGGGGAAGATACTTGGGAGATTATGACTGTGGGTGGATTTGGTAGAGGGGAGGAAGCTGCTGAGCTCTGAAAACAACCTCCTGATTGGAAATAGAAGGATCAGGGTGTTCAGCTGTTTGTGGGTCACTTTGACCTCCCAGGTCAGGTCATACATGTGCTTCTCCTGGCTGCTCATGCCAGCAGAAATTAGATACTAGACACACTCCCACCCCATCTCTGGGTTCCAAGCAGAGCTCCATTCCTGTTCACTTGATCCCTTCCAACACATGTGCGTCCCTTCTCTTTCTCTCTCTCTGTCTCTACGAGGCCCTATATGACCTGACCCCAGCCTTCCTGTCCAGACTCATCTCTCACCACTTTTGCCGCAAATGCTGCACTCCAGCCAGATGAGCTATTTAAAGCTACTTTAAGCCCCACTCCCTCTTGCCCCCAGGACCTTGACCCTCTTCACTTGACCTCTTCTCCTCTCTTCCTTCCCATCCTGTGTAGGTTCCCCTTTCTCCAGGAGGTGTTCCTGGGTCCGTTTGCTGTGAGTCCCCACAGCTGTCTCCAGGCTTTCTCTGTTCTATGACTCTGCCGTTGCCTGTCTACTTGTTTGTGTGCTCCACCACTCTGTGATCTGGAAGGGCAGGAGCTTTGTGTGGCTTGTTCACTGGGACTGGTATGTTGTGGGTGCTCAGTGCATGTTGCTTATATGTTCTTGCGGTAGCCCCTTGTACTTTTATATGCTGAGCATTTGCCATTGCCAAAACTATCACTAGATTACTACTATTGGTCACAAACTTGAGAATGGGAGGGGGCATGGGAGTTTCAGATTTTGGGGTCCCCAAGCAGCCAGCATTACCCAGCTGATTCCAATAATGAGCTGAGTGTCTCTCATTTTCCCCTCCAGATCCACTGTCCACCCTTCTCCATCCAGCTCCCTGCCCTGGGGTGCTGACCTCTGTCACTTCACAGACCAGTCCCTGAGCCCCCTGGCTTTCTGGTGGCCTTGGCCAATGGGAGCCTTGGCGGGAGAGTAGGGTTAGGCATGTACCCCCTAGCTCCCTTGGTGTGGGGGTTGCAGTGTCCCTCAGCTTAAGGTCACAGTCCCTGGTAAGCAGCCTCTCTGCAGACAGCCTCCTCCTGAGGGAACTGCTCCCTGCCTTTGCCCCTCAGGCCTTTGGGATGGTAACAGTTCACACTGGCAGCAGCTCTGTGGTGCTTCACTATCCTCTGTGTTTTCCCCACACTCCACCCACAGCTTTGTAAACAGTGCCTTCTTGACATTATCCAGTTTGAGTCTGTTATCTGCTTCCAGTTGGGATGCTGACCTGATCGAACTTTGACACACTTAGAGGGTCCATCTGGCCCCAGCCGATAGCTCTGGCAGGAGATAATTATCTTAGTTATTATTTATGATACCAAAATGATTATAGTAGCGTCCATGTGCCAGTTTCTGTGCTAATTGTTTAATACACATTACCCCCCTCCATTTTTACAATTCTATAAGGTGGTTATTTTTTCATTTCTTAATGTGAGAATGGGACTTAGACTAGCATTTATTGGATGAGGACAGTGGGGCAAGGGAAGCGCTAACCACTTCACAAACTTTCTCTCCTTTATTTTCTACAACAACCGTGGGAGGTGGTGTTGAACCCATTTTACAGATGAGTAAACTAAGGCCCAGCAAGGTGACTTTATCTTCCCCAAGGCCATCCATGGAGTAAGTAGTGGAGGTGGGAATTCAAATCCGTGTTGGTCTGACTCAGTGCCTAAGTTCTTAACCACTAGAGTATCAGACCTCACTTCAGGATGAACTCCATGGAGATGCAGGCTGGCTCTCTACCACGTGCATCAACATGCTTGGCATGAATGAAGCAACCTGTTGACAGGGAGACTCATGTATCCAGGTTGCCTTGGACATAGGACCCTGCAAGACTTTCTCTGTTCCTTCACTTCCCTTTCCTCCTCCCACCATCAGGTCCAGGGACTGGGTCCAGCTGCTTCCAGCATGAACTGCCCATTGCAGGGGTGGTCTATACGTCATCTTCCAGATGCAGGCACTCATCCTCCTCCACTGGCAGCTGTGAGGTCACAGGTGGTGATGCAGGGCAGGTAAGCCCCAAAACTGGGGCTTAGCTCAGGAGAGTTCTTGGCTTCACCCAGGAAAGTATTCAAGGATGAGCTGGTGGTGTTAGCAACTTTTATTGAAGCAGCAGTGTACAGTAGCAGCAGAGGTCCTTCTTGCAGAAGAGGGCTACCTCACAGGCAGTATGCCCACAGTAGCAGCTCAGGGGCAGTTCTGCAGTCATGTTTATGCCCAGTTTTAATTATATGCAATTATATGTAAATTAAGGGGCAGATTATGCAGAAATTTCTAGAAAGAGTGGTCACTTTTGGATTGTCAGTTCAGTTACTTCATGGAAAGGGGTGGTAACTTCTGAGGGTTGCTATGGCAATGGTAAACTGACATGGCACACTAGTGGGCGTGTCTTATGGAAAAGGGCTTCCACCCTGTCTCTGTTTTAGCTAGTCCTCAATTTGGTTCTGTGTCTGAGCTCTGCCTCTGGAGTTGAGTCTTGCCTTCTACCTCAGTGGGACTTTGCCAGTTCCCAAGGCAGCTGGACGACAGTGTCACCCCAGCATGGAGGTTGGGTTAGAGCAGCCCTGGGGACATTCACCTGCCTTGAGGTCCTGTGAGCCTTGAAAATGTTTGTGCCTCACCAACCTCCAACTACAGGGAGTGTGATTTTGCAAGGGCGCCAGCTGCTACTCTGACACCCATGGCTTTTTGTTGCCAGGCCTGGCCTCCCACTGGTTGCTCCAAGCCAATGACTGAGTGAGGAGGGATGTGAAGGCAGGCCTGTTTCTGGGAGACATGGGACTCCTGCAGCAGTGAGTTTGCTCTGGGACTCCCCAAGGGCCTTGCAGATCTATCTTCAGACTGCACATCAGTCTTGGAGGCCTCTGTCCAACCTCCCCTTCACTCAAGGTTGGACATGCATCTATCTCAGTCTGATGGCTCTGCCAGCTTCTTCCAGCTCCCTTTCCATTTTCTCTCACAGAAGCATTTCCCTCTGTACAGTCCTTGTACGTGTGATCCTGCCTGGCATCTGTTTCTCAGAGGACCCGAACTAACACACACACTAACACAGTATCCTAGAACCACCGGGGCTTTCAGGACTCCTGGGAGACTGGCAGCAGCTAGGCTGGGAGCCAGAGGAACAGGCTTGGGACTCTGATGGGAAATTTGGGTCTTTCCAAGTTCCTACTCATTATTTTTATAGAGATATGAGTTCCCTCCAGATTTCTCTGCATGGCAGGAGTGGTTTGAAAGGGTATTGCAAAGCTACCCAAGTTTTCTTTGCAGAAGCGAGATGGCATGATGTTGAATGTGGGCGCTGCCATCTACTGGTTAACGCAACCTCTCTGACATTCAAATTCCTCATCCGTCAAGTGGAATGCGGATCCCTCCTCCCTCCTCAGAGGGCTGCCAGGAGCATCGAATAAAAGCAAGCGTTTGGTGTGCTGTGCGTATTGGTGGTAAATAGGAAGCTCCCAACACACGGTGACAACTTGGAGCCCTGACTCCTTTGCTCACCTTCCTAAAACATCTGTAGATTTCACAGTTATTTTTTTTTCCTGAAGTTAATAAGGGCTTGGCTGGATGGCAAAGCTTCTGGAATTCCTGCAACCCTTTCAACCCCCCTGAAATGTAGTCATAGGTTTGAGAGCGCTTGGGTTCAAATGCTCATTCTGCAGCTGCTTCTTTGAGGAATGCTGAGCAAGTCACATATTATCTCGTGCCTCAGCTTATTCATCTGTCAAGTTGGGGTTTATGATAATATATAGTATTTAACTCATAAGGTTGTTGGAGTATCCAAGAGGCAGTGAATACAAAGGGCTTAGCCCAGTGCCTGGCATAGTAAGGGCTCAGGAAGAGTAGCTTTTAGAATTCTTATTGCTGGTCCAACAATGATAGACTGGATTAAGAAAATGTGGCACATATACACCATAGAATACTATGCAGCCATAAAAAATGATGAGTTCATGTCCTGTGTGGGGACATGGATGAAGCTGGAAACCATTATTCTCAGCAAACTATTGCAAGGACAAAAAACCAAACACCGCATGTTCTCACACATAGGTGGGAATTGAACAATGAGAACACATGGACACAACACCAGGGCCTGTTGTGGGGTAGGGGGAGAGGGGAGGGATAGCATTAGGAGATATACCTAATGTAAATGATGAGTTTATGGGTGCAGCACACCAACATGGCACATGTATACATATGTAACAAACCTGCACGCTGTGCACATGTACTCTAAAAGTATAATAAAAAAATTCTTATTGCTGGTCTTGTCGTTGGTATTCATTATCCTCTGAACTTGATGAAACTCTGATTTCCCTAGCAGGGCTACCTGAGTCTGTGGACCCCGAGAGCAGAATATGTGGGTTGCCATCTTGGCTGATCTCGGGCAAATTTACCTAGGTTCAGCTCAATCTCCCAGTCGGTCTCTGCTTTCATTTCCTTAGCTGATAAACAGGAGTAAACCATGCTTTGCTCCAGTCTTCTCATTTGAGGGCTTTGTTCTTTGCCTCACCCTTTTTATCTGTAAAATGGGAATACCTGCTCATTTCAGGCACTGAAGGATGCCTGTTCATCAGTGAGAAGCTCTGAAAAAATTCATAAGTAATGTGGGGTCAGGAGCAGGTAGGGCTAGAGAAAATGGATCAGCCCTTTACAAATATAAAGTGCTAAATAATAAATGGCTTTTATCCATTTGCTTAAATAACTCCTCTTATTGACATGGCTTAATGAGTCCCTCGATCCCCAAATGATTCAAGATATATGTCCTTAATTTCATCTCTTGAAAAATTCCTTCATGGTTCAAAACAAGCAAAAGTCTTTGGGTCTAATTTTGAGAACTTACCTGACTACTATTCATTTTAAGAGATCTGGTAATTGTTTTGTGTTTTTAAAAATTTTGAACTAAAGCTCTCATTACTTTGATTTATTTTTGTTAGCTGTTAACCTGGGTGTTTCCTGATTTGCATAGAAAGAAAAGAAAAAAAGGATTTTCCAGTCTCTTTGACCCCTGAGATCTCAAAGCCCCTATGAAGATTGATCAGTTGGCATGGCTGGATTCAGACTTCCCAGGCCAAGAGGACTTGAAGAAATGATCAAATGAATCTCAGAAACTCAGAGTTTGAATAATGGTTATCGGTTATTGCACACTTGCTGTGTGCCAGGCATGGTGCTCACTGCTGCCCATGGATCACTTCACCTAATTTCATCTACCAGCCTGGTATCTGCACATGTGACAAACTGAGACATAGGGAGTTTGCCTGGCTTTGGCTTTTGCAGAAGGAGTAACACAGGGTCATACCAACTTCCTCCATTTACCAATTCTGTGACCTCAGGTAGGTAAATTTCTATCCCCGATCATCCTCTCATTAAAATGGGACTAGGTAACCTCAAACTGTTGTCATGATGATTAAACTGCCAAGTGTGGTGTTTAATACATGATCCGTGCTTAGTCAGTTGTTATTTTTATTACGGTCCAAGTTCACTGGTCTTGGGCGTGATGGCATATTGGGAAGTTGACCCAGACCTGGTTCTGAAGCTTGTGCTTCTAATCATTATCCTGATCATATCCAACTTCAGTTAGGCTCTTCTGCCTCCGAGAACCCTGTTAAGTTTCATAGCACTTAGTAGAGTGCTAGTTTATAGCATTGTGTTTGTTTACGTGATTCTTTATCTGCCTTGCTAGACTGTTTGCTCTATGAGGGTAGGAACCATGTCTGCTTTGCTCAATACATATCCACTGACTGGAAAGATTATGCCAAGTTTCTCTCATGTCTCACCGTGGGTGCTATGAATTGGGAAAAATATCCTTTCCCATCAGAGTAATTCAGTGAGACTTATTCATGCCAATTGGACGAGGAGCTTGGAATCTGACTGCTCACCCATTGGAATTATTTCAGAGCATCTCTACAGATACTGCTTTCACTTTCACAAGTTTTAAAAATGTATCCTGGTATCAGGCCAACACATATAAGATTTATCAGTTTCCCTTCAAGAAATGAATAGTGTCGCGTTGTTATTATTTTTGCCTCAGGTTGTTTCCTTCTTTTTTTTTTTTGATTACCTTTTTTTGATCACTGAAGTTGTGCGCATGTGGGATTGAAGAGTTGGGCAGACTGTTCATTGCTTGCCTCATATTGCCCTTTCCCCTTTGTAAGAGAATCCAGGTTTTGTTCAGAGCAGCACTGAGCCCAGACCCAGGCTATGGATTATAATCGGTCGAAGTTCTGTTCTCTAATTTCCCAGCTTTCCTTGCATCTGAGATGGTATATGACCCAGCTCTGTCCAAAAGGTCTGTTGCAAAATGTTCTGGGAAAAAAAAAATTTATTGTCCTGGAAAAAGGGACAGATGCAGCACTTTCCCCTTCCATTTGTTTCCTGTCTTGAATTTGAATGTGATGGCTGGAACTGCAGCAGCTGTTTTGTCAAAATATTGGTCAAGATGTGGCTGAGCTGCCAAACCAGAACATGAAGCTGACCACTTCTGGAATTATTATGTAAGAAAGGACTATTAAATTAAGGCATATAATGAGGCATACTTATTACTTAGAGCTGAACGTATTACTAATGGGTAAAATGATGTTTCTAAAGATTTCCCTCAAAGGCAAAATAAAATCCCAATATTCATAGTTTTTTTTTTTTTTTTTTTTTTACTCACCCATCCCCTTTACTCCCAAAGACTTTAAGACCTTCTATTCTGTACCAGGATAAAAATTGCTACACCCATTTAAAAGACGATAATGCAGAGGATTGAGGAGCAGGGATTTGCTATTCAAAATTTCAAAGCAGAGCCAAGAGCCTTGGTGTACACACTGTGGCTTCCATTCAAAGACTACATGCTGTCTCTCATTGGCTTAACACACCATTCATATTCCTTAGAAGGCTGAAAGGGCCACATTGATGCTGCCAGAACTTCAGACAGTGGTTCCAGGGAGTCTAGAGGGTTGAAACCCAGCACTTAAGGCTCGCATGCTGTTCTTCTGGCTTGGAAATTTATGCCACAGCTTTGAAATTCTGGAATTTGTTGAGCAGTGATTTGTGACTGCACGTTAAGAGGTGCTTATGCGGTAATGTTGTCTGCATCTTTATGAAGGTGGCGGATGCTGCTCTGAGCCTTCCAAACTGCTAATATTCTGGATATTATCTGTGTCCACACAGCCATCAATGCTCAAGCAGGGACATTAGGCTGATAGAGAACATCATTAAGGGCGAGAATGTAGGAAGGAAGACTTACCAGGAAATGTCAGGATATTTTCTTCCCCAAAGGAAACCACCAAAGTCATCAATTCCAAATGTTGAACATAGTGAAACTTTCTCTAACAAAGAGGCTGATTTACCTTCAGCCTTTCAAGCGTGACTCCTTTATGCATTTCCCACAACTTTTCACTCTGTCAAAACCCATTTTAACTCGATTTTGTTAGCTAAAAATGTCTTGGTCCAAAATGCAACCCCATCATCATAAGACACTTTATTTTCAGATTTGTGATTTCCCTTTTTTTTTTTTTCAAAGGCTTTATTTGCTTTTTTATTCCATGAAGATGATTCTTCACTGCTCTTTCCCCAAGCACGTTTGGCCATTCCACTTCTCTTTTGTACTGTTTCCAGACATTTCCTTCCTTTATAGTCGTGACAAAATGTAATAGCTAATTCTTATATAGTCTTTGCCATATGCCAGGCGCTGTTGTAATTGATTTATAGGTATTAACTCATATAATCCTCACAACACCCTAAGGCACAAATACTATTATTTATCCTTATTTTACAGAATAGGAAACTGAGGCACAGAAAGGTTAAATAGCTGATCCAAGGACACACGGCAAGTGGCCAGGCCAAGATTCTAACCCACCAATCGGGCTGCAGCTGATTACGCTAATACTGATAGTAGCAATAACTGACATTTTCCAGTACTTAATCCATATCAGACTCTGTGTGACTTTGCTGACCCGGTCGCTTGGTTAGTAAGATGCAGGCACTTTCAATGCCCAATGTACCTGGAATGCCCTCTCTCCTCCACCCTCACTTCTTTGCTTGGCTTACTTCCGATCATTGTCCTCTCTCTGGGAACGCTTTAATGGAACCCCCTCCCCAGTCTGATTTAGATGCCCCAGCTCTTATATCCTACAATTGTCAATTTTCTTACCTGTCTCACTCATCAGACCATGAGCTCCTTATACAATACATATTCACAGTAAAACAAGTATTAGAAACATCAGAAATTATAAAAACAGAAACTGCCTCCACATCTCTGGTACCATCTAGGCACCTCTCCCCATTGTCTATGTCTAAATGTATGTCAATATCTGTATCTATATTGATATAGATAGGTAACAAATTTTATGTTACCTATGTGTTATCAATGTCTGTATCTCTATCAATAGCTATTGATAAAATATAGGTAACATAAAACTTGTTACCTATATTTTATCATATAGGTAACTTTATAACTTTATCAAGTTTTAACATAAAACTTGTTACCTATATTGATATTGATAGATATAGATATCTATTGATATTGATATGTATATCTATATATAGATATGCATATCTATATATAGTTTGTTACCTATAAAAACTTGTTACCTATCTATACCAACCAGTATCTATCAATGTAGATATTGATAAAATATATGTAACATAAAACTTATTTTAAGTGTACAATTCAGTGGTATTAAGTACATTTTTGATGTTATGTAACCATCACTACTATCCATCTCCAGAACTTTTTCATCATCCCAAACAGAAGCCCTGTAATTCCCTCTCCCACTCCCCCTAGTCCTTGGTAACTTCTATTTTTTTGTCTCCAAATGCCTATTCTAGGTACTTCATATAAACAGAATCATACAATATGTCCTTTTGTGACTGTCTTCTTCCGTTTAGCATAATGTCTTCCTGGCTTATCCATGTTGTCGCATGTATCAGAATTTTTTAAATTTATGGCTGAATAATATCCCAATGTCTGAACATACAGTTTGTTTATCTGTTCATCAGCTGATGAACATTTGGGTTGCGTCCACCTTTTGGCTACTGTGAATAATGTTGCAATGAACACTGATGTACAAGCATCTGTTTGAGTCCCTGCTTTCAATTCTTTGGGGTTTATACCTAGGAGTGGAATTGCTGGGTCACATGGTAATTTTAGGTTTAGGGTTTAGCGCTTTTTTTTTTTTTTTGAGATGGAGTTTTGCTGTCTTCGCCCAGGCTGGAGTGCAATGGCGCAATCTCGGCTCACAGCAACCTCCGCCTCCTGGGTTCAAGCAATTCTCCAGCCACAGCCTCCCGAGTAGCTGGAAGTACAGGTGCCCAACACCCCACCTGGCTAATTTTTGTATTTTTAGTAGAGATGGGGTTTCACCATGTTGGCCAGGCAGGTCTCAAACTCCTGACTTCTGATGATGCTCCCGCCTCAGCCTCCTAAAGTGCTGGAATTATGGGCGTGATCCACCATGCACTGTTTTCCACTGCACCAGCTGTACCATTTTACATTCCCACCAGCAATGCAAAGGATTCTAGTTTCTCCACACTCTCACCAATGCTTATCATTATCAACCTTTTTGAAGACAGCCACCCTAATGGGTACACAGTGGTATCCCACCATGGCTTTGACTTGCCTTCCCTAATGACTGAAGCTGTTGAGTGTCCTTTCATATGCTTCTGCTATTGCAATAGAGGAGATGTGTAAAAAAGTAGAAATGTCTATTCAATCCCTCTGTTTCTATTTAAAAGATATTTTAAAAATCAAAGTGTAATTTGAATACAGCAAAGCTACCCTTGTTAGTGAACAGTTCTGTGATGAAAGCATGCTGTCATGTAGACTGTCTGTGTTAGTTTCCCGCAGTTGCTGTTCCTTGTGTCTTCCAGCTCCTGATGGCTTCAGGTGTTCCCCGCTTTGTGGCCACATCACACACCTGTGAATCTTCGTGTTCACAGGACCTCTTTTCCTATGTGTGTCAAAACCCCCTCTCCTTTCTCTGCAAGGACAGTCTCATTGGGTTTAGGACCATCCTCAATCCAGTATAATCTTATCTTGATCCTTGCCTTAGTTACACTTGCAAAGACCCTATTTCCGAATCAGGTCATATTCACAGACACTAGAGGGTAGGACTTGGACATACCTTTGTGGGGGACACATGAACCCACTAGATAGCTTCACAGTCAAGATATAGAATAATTTTATCACCACCCCCCAGTTCCATTCTGTTTCTCTTTCAATGAAAAAAAGTCAAAATGAAGCCATATCTGTCGATGTAGCCATATCAATCAAAATCTACCAATGTAGATATTGGTAAAATATATGTAACATAAAACTTACCATTTTAAGTGTACAATTCAGTGGCATTAAGTACATTTTTGATGTTATGTATCCATCACCACTTACTGTTTTATAACCTGCCTCACCCACGTAATCATGGATTATATGCACTTTTTACATGTCAATAAATTCAGATCAAAGTGCTCCATTATTTAAAATAAATGTATGTTTTAGATGTGAGTTTCTTAAAGGACCAGCGCTTATTACACTAGAGTCTTACCCTCAGGGCCTAGCCTAATGCCTAGCATGTTGTAGGTGCCTGATAAATGTTTATTGAGTGAATAAATGAAGGAATGACTTTCTGGTGAGATAAAATGATGCTGTCTGTGCCCACAGCAGGCCTGGGCTCTTAGAGTTTCCAAGGCTTTTGCCCTTTTTAGGTGTGATTTGCATTATCCAGTCCCCCACTTTTCCTAGATAGGTTGCTGTCTTTGCCTTCTCTGAAAACCTCCAGTGACTTTGAAGCAACTGCCTGGAGGGTCAGAGGTGTGTTTCTCCCCACTTGGGACTCTTCCCCGCTAAGGGTTTTCATTTCAGAAGGGGCTAAGCCAACTCTCTCCAGGTTTTATAAGCTGATAGAACAGGGCTGTCAAATGCTTTTTATGGGAGAAGAAACAGGAAGATGGTTTGTTTTGCAGACAGCAGGTTATTGGGTAATTACATTTTTATAGAGCTGCTGTGGGACAAGTCACGGACCTGCTGTCTCCTTTGATGCTAAAAGGCAGACGGCCCCATAAAGATCAGAACAAGGGGAGGTGAAAGGGGTCAGGGACAGAGCTGCCCCTTGGGGGTCAGCTTCTGCCTGGAAGCATCCCCCTCCCCCCCACCACCAGGTGCCCCTTTGGGAAATGCCCTCCTTCCCTTGCCACGTGTTTTGATTAGAGTCACATTCACGCCAGCCTCTTCTACCTGTTTCTCTGCATACAGAGAAAAGGAGAGACAGACAAAAGGCATTAACTAATAGGACCACCCTCAAGGAAGCCATTGTCATTCATTCATTCATTCAATAACTCATTCACTCACCCGCTCATTTATTCATTTGCTCATTCATTCACTTGCTCATTTATTCATCCCTCATTCATGCATACATTCAAGTGTTTGGACACTTAACTAGGAGACTGAAGTATACTGATATATTTTTCCCAAAGGTCAATTTGTTCATTAATTCAACACATCTTCATTGAGGGACTACGATGTGTCATGCATTGTGGCTATAGTGTTAGGGACAACTGAAGCAGTGGAGAAGAGATGCAATAAACCATTGCACCCATATAAAGTGTGCAGTGCCAGCCATGATAAGCACTGAGCAATACACAATTTGGCGGTGGGGGCGGGGTGAGTATGCGAGAGCCCATATGTAGCAGCTCAGCTGGTTGCTTAAGAGTGATCAGAGGCCGGGTGCTGTGGCTCACGCCTGTAATCCCAGCACTTTGGGAGGCCAAGGTGGGTGGATCATGAGGTCAGGAGATTGAGACCATCCTGGCTAACATGGTGAAACCACGTCTCTACTAAAAAAATACAAAAAAATTAGCCAGGCGTGGTGGCAGACGCCTGTATTCCCAGCTACTCAGGAGGCTGAGGCAGGAGAATGGCATGAACCCGGGAGGCGGAGGTTGCAGTGAGCTGAGATTGCACCACTGCACTCCAGCCTGGGCGACAGAGTGAGACTCTGTCTCAGGAAAAAAAAAAAAAGTGATCAGGCTTCCCTGGTTGAGGTGAAATCTAAAAGATGGAGAAGAAATTGCCCAGGCCAAGGGATGCAAGGGATGATGGAGGTGGTGGAGCATGTGGTAGGGAGAGAACATTCCAGGCAAAGAGAGAAAATCCTGCACAGCCTCTGTGGAAGGAGAAAGTATGAAGCTTTCAAGAAAGGGGAGCAGTGGTGCCCTAGCCAGTCTGGCTTTTGGAGGAAGCTCCATCCTAGATGCTTCACCCAGGGCTGTGATCAGAAATCCCTTTTCAGATCTTCTTGTGGCTCCATTTCAAATATCACTTCCTTTTGCAGAAATAAAACATGTTGCTAGGCTATCATCTCAGCTCCAGCCCAAAACTCGTGGGCACAAGTTGGGGGGAAGCCAGTGTAGTGGCCTGAAGAAGGTCTCTTCATTCTTCGCTTTTCTTCCTGCCCTGGAAGGTTCTAGAAAGCTGTGCACTGCTATTCCTTTTCCTGGGAGGTTTGGAATGAGGCTAAGGGCTGAGGATTACTGGTCCCGTCTGGAGACAAGTGTTTCAAATCAAGCTCCCCCCTTTTAAAGATGGCTGCCTTCTTCAGGGAGGCTCTATTTCCCCACCCACACTCCCTGTGCTGATTTCCTGCTGTGTAGACAAGTACCTTAATAAATGATTATTTATTTTATTGGGCAGCCCCTTCCATCCATGTCCAGTTTCCTGCTGTGACCTCCAGCCAGAATCTCAAGGTGTCTTTCTTAAAAGGGCCAAGGAGATGCAGCCTTTTCTAGTTTTTATTCTTTTTATGACTGTGAGCTGTGAGTTCTGCACAAGGCAGCTTTTCCCTGGGGAAGTTTCTTTCCTCCGAAAGTCTTCCCCTCATTCTGTTAGATACCAGCCTTCCAAAGACCCCCAAAGCTGCTAGTTGGGACTGAGGGGCCCCCAGCCCTGGCTGCCTGTACCCCTATCCTTGGGCTGCAGAAGAAGGCAGCAATGACCTTGGGAAAGGATAAGGGGTCAAACAGAACAGGGGATGAGGAAGTATCAGAGAGGAAGTCAGCCCAAAGCATTTTCACTGAGCTTCTAAAAAATCCATGTGTCCAAGGTGTCTTGGTGGTAAGCAGAGCCCATTTCCCCTAACCAGGGTGGTGGCACCAGGTCAAAGGAACTCCGTGTGGGTCCCTGCTTGGATTATGCTCTGTCCCCACCACCAGGCCTTTGCTTATGCTGTGCTCATTGCCTGTAGTGACCCTGTCTCCTGCCTTTTGGGAGACCTAACATTTATAGAGGGCCAGCAAGGTGCCAGGCACTGTTCCATGTCTTGGGGATGCAGTGATGCACAAAACAGCCCATTCCTGCCCTCATCAAGCTTGCATTTCAGAGCAGGCCGATGGACAAGAAATGAATACACAGATAAACACTATGTGTGGTCTGTTGGGCGGCCATAAATGCTGATGAGAAAGAAATCTAGCAGGACAAGGAGGGTGATGGGGTAAGTGGTCAGGGAACAGTGGTTTGAGAGGTGACAGAGGATCCAGGAAGTGTGTTCCTAAGAGAGGGAACAAAATGTCCTAAGGCCTGGAGGCAGGGCTGAGCTCTGTGTGTCCCCAGGCAGCTAGGAAGCCAGCTGGTGGAGGAGGAGTGAGCCAAAGGCTGAGAACAGAGAGAAAGTTGCTGGAGAGCCAGGCCATGTGAGGTTCCATGGGCCATTCACAGTGAGGATTTTGGATTTTATTGCAAAGCAGATGGGATCCAATGGGAAAGGTCTGAACTGAAGAGTGACAGGATCTGACTTACGTTTTAAAGGAATTACTCGTTGTAGTCATTGATACGTATTCATTCATCTCATCTTCAGCATTTTAAGATGCAGTGCTTTCATTTGTTTCCATTTTATAGATGCCAAACTCGAGGCACAGAAAGCCTAAGTAACTTGCTCAGGATGCTATACAGCGAGTGACGGGCAGAGCCAGGATTCTGTCTGAGCCCTCTAGTGGTTGGGCACCATCAGCTCCAGGAAGCCTCTTCTATGTGCTCCAGAATTGATTGCACGAGGAGCCCCTATGAACTTCACCTTCCTGAGCCTCAGTTTTCTGTAAAATGGATATGATAGCAACTACTCTTGCCTTACTTAATACACAGTGCTGTTGGCAAAACCAAATGAGATAAGCTGCAAAATAAATGACTATATATTATTAATTAAATTGTTATAAAACCCAGCTCCTATTTATCAAGCATCTGTGGGGAGCAAATTCCTACTTATTGGGTCTCATTTAATCACCAAACCACTGTGCTGTAGGTGCTGTTGCAATTCCAGAGAGCCTGGCACAGAGACAACAGTCAAGAAACTTGGAGTGAATTAATAGTGATGATCTCATTGGATTCTTTTCTTTTTGTTCCACTGAGACTTCTGGAGTTCCCTTGTTCTAGGTTCCTCATGTCTAATGAATAGAATAATAATATTTACTTCCTAAAGAGGTTGTGAGGATATCCTGTAGACCGAGTCCCTTCCTAGGAAGCAATTAATCAATTAGCTTTTTTTTTTTTTTTTTTTTTGCTTTCAGAAACATTCTATGCAAATAATACATGCAAAGGATTTACATAGCACTAAATATTTTTAAAGCAAATGATATACAATACTATCTTGCCCTTTTCACTTAACAATGTGCCTTGGAGATAATTGCATTATAATACATATAGACAACATTGTTCTTTTTTAACAGCTACATAGTATTCCATTGCATGGCTGTTTTATAATTTTGTTTTTTGCTATTAACCAGTGCTGCAATGAATATAATTGTATGTATCCTGGCACACATATCAGGATATTGGTTGAGTAAATATCCTAAAGGAGAACTGCTGGGTCAAGTTATAGATAAACTTAAATTTTTGATAGACATTGCCAAATTGCAAGTTACAGAGATTGTAGAAACTTACACCCTTCACCGGGAGTGAATAAGACTGCTTATTTGTCCAGAAACTTGCTAACATAGTATATTATTAAACTTAAAAAAATTCATACTGTGGGATCTTGATATACATACTGTTTTTTGGTATGCTTTTTTTTAGCTTAACATTAAGTTGCAAAAAAATGTTCAGTTTCAAGAAATATTTTTCATCAAAATGTTTAATAGTTATCAACTATTTCATTGTATAGATGTACCACAGTTTATTTGACTGGCTTTCTGTGGTCAGATGGTATTTTTAAAACTAATATGTTTGATAAATTTGACTGTTAAAATGAAGAATATTGCTTATCAACAGACTTGTGAAAAGGTGGAAGACATTCCAAACTAGAAGAAAATATTCACGACACATGCAGCTAACAAGGGAGAGTATTAATGAGCCATTTGTAAAGAATTTCTAGAAATAAATAAGCAAAGCTCAACAACCTAATAGAAACATGGGCAAATGAGAAGAACAGACATTTCAAATGTAGAAACGTATGTGACTACTAATAAATGTATAAGGAGATGTGGAACATCATTAATAATGAGGCAAAGCAAGACCAGAATGAGATATTACTTTGCACTAATTTGTTTGGTAAAAATTTTAAAAAGGCCAAGTGCGGTGGCTCATGCTTGTAATCCCAGCACTTTGGGAGGCCAAGGTGGGCGGATCACGAGGTCAGGAGATTGAGACCATCCTGGCTAATATGGTGAAGTCCCGTCTCTACTAAAAATACAAATTAGCTGGGTGTGGTGGCAGGCGCCTGTAATCCCAGCTACTCGGGAGGCTGAGGCAGGGAATGAATGGCTTGAGCCTGGGAGGCGGAGGTTGCAGTGAGCTGAGATCACGCCACTGCGCCACTGTACTCCAGCCTGGGTGACAGAGTGAGACTCCGTCTCAAAATAAATAAATAAATAATAAAAATATAAAAATCTGACAAACTAAGGGTTACAAGGGATGTGGAGTTGCAGAGGGAATGCAAATTGGTGTATCCATTTTGGAAAAACAGTTTAGTGTTCTAAACTCAATTGGAAAAATTATAATCCTGTGACCTAGTGATTTTTCTTCTGGATATAACCTAGAAGGCCAACAAGCATATGAAAAAATGCTCAACATTACTGATTGTCAGAGAAAGCAAATTAAAATCACAATGAGATATCATCTTACAGCAGTCCAAATTGCTATTATTAATTATTATTGTTGAGACAGGGTCTCTCTCTGTCACCCAGGCTGGAGTGCAGTGGTGTGATCATAGCTCACTGCACCCTTGATATCTTGGGCTCAAGCGATCCTCTCACTTCAGCCTCCTGAGTAGCTAGGACTACAGGTGTGAGCCACCACACCCTGCTAATTTTTTTGATTTTTTAGTAGGGATGAGGTCTTGCTATGTTGCCTAGGCTTGTCTCAAACTTCTGGGCTCAAGTGATCCTCCCATGTCGGCCTCCCAAAATGCTGGGATTACAGGCTTGAGCCACTGCACCTGGCCCTGAATGTCTGTTAACAAAAAGTCACCAAATAACAGATGCTGGGGAGGATGCATAGAAAAGGGAATGCTTTATACACCCATGGGGGGAATGTAAATTAGTACAAATTCTATGGCAGATAGTATGGAGATTTCTTAAAGCACTAAAAATCAAACAATCATTTGATTGGCAATCCCACTACTGTGTATCTACCCAAAGGAAAAGAAATTGTTATATAAAAAGACATATGCACTATGAGGTTTAATGCAGCACTATTCAAAATAGTAAAGATACGGAATCAGCCAAAGTGTCCATCAATGGATGATTGGATAAAGAAAATGTGGTATATACATATATACACACTATGGAATACTATTCAGCCATAAAAAGGATGAAATTATGTTTTGTGCAGCAACATGGATGGAGCTGTAGGCCATTACGTGAAATAACTCAGAAACAGAAAGTTAAATACTGTATGTTCTCAACTACAAATGGAAGCTGAATAGTTTGTACATGTGGACATACAGCATGGAATAACAGACACTGGAGATTTGGAAGGGTGGGAGGCGGGAGGGGATGGGGGATGATAAATTACTTAATGGGTACAATGTACATTATTCTGGTGATGTTTACACTAAAAGCTCAGACTTCACCCTAAGCAATATATCCATGTAACAAAATTGCACTTGTACTCCTTGAATTTATACAATTTTTCCCCTAATGCCACCTTTTCTAGTATCAATTGGAAACAAATCAAATAACAGAATGTGGATGAAAAAGTGTGGTATTTTCCAATAATGGAATGTAACACAGCAGCAAAAAAACACAAAGGATGTTTTAAATTCCTTGAGACATCACCAAACTGCTTTCCACAGTGGCAGAACTAATTTACATTCCCATCAGCAGTGTGTAAGTGTTCCCTTTCCTCCACAACCTTGCCAGTATCTGGTTTTTTTTTTTTGTGACATTTTAATAATGGCCATTCTGACTGATGTGAGATGGTATCTCATTGAGGTTTTGATTTGTATTTCTCAGCAATCCCACTATTGGGTATATACCCAAAGGAATGTAAATCTTTCTACCATAAAGACAGGCACATGTGTGTTCATCGCAGCACTATTCACAATGGCAAAGACACAGAATCAACCTAAATGCCCATCAGCGGTAGACTGGATTTAAAAAATGTACGTATACACTATGGAATACTAGGTAGCCATAGAATAGAATGAGATCATGTCCTTTGCAGCAACATGGATGGAGCTGGAAACCATTATCATAAGCAAACTAATACAGGAACAGAAAACCAAACACTGTATGCTCTCACCTATAAGTTGGGAGCTAACCTTTGAGTATACGTGCACACAAAGAAGCAGCCAATGGACCCTGAGGCCTACTTGAGGGTGGAGGGAGAGGACCAAAAAACTACCTATCAGGTACTATGCTTATTACCTGGGTGACAAAATAATCTGTACACAAAACCCCCAGTTTACCTATATAACAAACCTGCACATGTACCTCTGAACCTAAAATGAAAGTTAGGAAAAAAAAAAAGTAAATCAGAAAAATAAAAAACAAAAAACAACAAAAATTAAAACACAAAGGGTGGAAAAGGCAACAATATGGTGAACTTCGATACAGCTGGCAGTGCTTGCACCTGT
Source organism: Nomascus leucogenys (assembly GCF_006542625.1). Classification (NCBI taxonomy): domain Eukaryota; kingdom Metazoa; phylum Chordata; class Mammalia; order Primates; family Hylobatidae; genus Nomascus; species Nomascus leucogenys. Next base: position 83,029,681 of record NC_044390.1, on the reverse strand, counting down.
CCTGCCTCTAGCCCTCATGCTCACATCTTCAGTGTCCACCAGCTGGAGTGCACTTTGCCATCTCCACTGCAGGCTGGAAGCCCCGGGGAATTGACATTCCTTGGGAAGAGTTCTCAATCTTTGAATGAGAGGAGTTGGTAAACCCCAGCTGCCTCACTGCCCAGGTGAGATAACTCTGAAGTATGTGTATGTACACCCTGAGCTTCCCCAGAGAGGTTAAGCTCCAGTTGCCCTCAGTGGTGGTTGGTTTGATAATGCACTTAAAAAAATTCATTTCAATAGTTTTTGGGGTAAGATGGTCTTTTGGTTACGCGGATAAGTTCTTTAGTGGTGATTTCCGAGATTTTAGTGTACCTGTCACCTGAGCAGTGTACCACCCCCTCCCAACCTCCCCACCGCGAGTCCCCGAAGTCCATTATATAATACTTATGCCTTTGCACTTTTATAAAAAAAGATGAAACACACATAACACAAATTAATCATTTAAAAAGGAACAATTCAGTGGCAGTGTTGTGCAACCACCACTTCTTTCTAGTTCCAAAACATTTTCATTATCCTAAAAGGAAACCCATATTCATGAAGCTGTTGCTTCTCATATGCTGTGCTTTTGTTGACTGTCTTTCCTTCCCTGTCTCATTTCTCTACCTCCATCCCAAACAATTTGCACTTGAATCCTTGTCCTCAGTCAGCTTTTGGGAGAACCCAAATGAAGGCGCTTGGGAATGTCATATTAGGTAAGAGGAAAAAAAAATTCCAAGAAGTTACACGCAAGTTGATACTCATTTTTTAAGTTAAAAACTAAAATAAAAACATACTTTTAGGTATACATATCAGATGTAAAAAGAGTGTAAAAATGCAAGCAGCTACAATGATGACAATATTTTTCATCAACAGAAATTAACCTAGTGAGTTTCGATATTTAGGGTATGAGTGAAAATAAAAATGTAAGCAAGGCATTGATGACTGAGATTCAGGAAGGTGGCAATATGAGGTAAGAGGAGTAGGAAGATGGGCTTGGGAGACCACAGGGTTGGATGTGAGTTGTTGACAGGGTCCTAGGTTTTGTTGTTGATGATGAGTTTCTATAAGCTAATGATATTTAAAAAATGACTAATAAAATTATTAAAAGCATAGATCAGAGATAAGAATGTGTCATACCAAATATTATAATGAGCCCAATCTGTGCAAATAAGCAAAACTGACATCAATGGAATTCAAAAAAAAGAGGACAGTATTTAAATTTTCCAAGTTCCATGTGGTAGGCTGAATAAAGAGTTTTAAAAAGTGTATTTTATGTTGCTTTTACTTGAGAAGGGATTTAATACACTCTTCCTTTATCTTCCCTAGAAGATCATTCAAAAGGTCATAACCTAAAAGCCCATTAATAGAGAGAAGTTATATTAATGAGCACTGTTCTTCATGGCCTATGATGCAGTCATTCAAAATATCAGATTAGATAGATGTGTCAATATACAGAGATACCCATGCTTCATTGATAAGTTAAAGAAGTTGAAGATATGTCTTATATGATCCTATCTTTGAAGACTTTTTTTGTCATGTAAAATGTGATAAGTAATTTATTATATATGTTGTATATATGTGTAACCATTTATATATGTATATGAGCATATATAATTATATATTGGAAATAACTTACCTAGTATTGTTAACAATGTTTTTCTATGTGATAGAATTATGAAAAGTTTCTTTTTTCTTTTCTTTTTTTTTTTTTTTTTTTTTTTTGAGACAGAGTCTTGCTCTGTCACCCAGGCTAGAGTACAGTGGCGGGATCTTGGCTCATTGCAAACTGCCTCCCGGGTTCAAGTGATTCTCCTGCCTCAGCCTCCCAAGTAGCTGGGACTACAGGCTGCATGCCACCACACCCAGCTAATTTTTTTGTGTTTTTAGTAGAGACAGGATTTCACCATGTTGACCAGGCTGGTCTTGAACTCCTGACCTCAGGTGATCCACCCACCTCAGCCTCCCAAACTGCTGGGATTATAGGTGTGAGCCACTACACCTGGCTGAAAAGTTTCTATTTTCTTAATTATGCATGTCTATATGGGTTAAATATTTTTAGTCAGAAAATCCAATAAAAATGAAGAATAAAAAATTATGTATTCAGTAGATGTAGTTCTGTAAGTTCTTATATAGTTATTGTGTTGTTATTGTTACTTTGTATAGCTACTCTGTTAGAGTTTGCAAAGTACATCTTCAACTAATTTCTCCTCCATCCATGAGTATGGGTAAATCCACACTGTCTTTTAAATTATGTTGCTTTCATTTCACAGAGCCATATTTTATCTCCCCATTTTAAAAGCTCTTTGAAAATAATTCTTTTCCCTTCCTGCTTGCTACTTTTTCCACTCTCCTGGCCAAGTATATGTCCTGTGGTCTAAAGTTGCACACACTGTTTTTTGTTAAGACCAGTTACTATGAAATATGATGTTCATGTGTGACATAGATAAATGTTAACGTCATTGTTGGCCACTCTGTAATTTGATGACAGAGTTCTGGGAGATTCTGTAAGTTGAGAAACATTCTGCCTCTGACATCTGGAAACCCAGAGAAGTAAGCAATTTTAGAAAATTGAAAACATGAATGACAAGAACAAAAGAAAACAAAACTAAGTTCATTCCTTGGGTTGAGTGGTTATTCTTCCTCACTATGTCTGGGCCGGAAAGATTTCTTCTTCACATGTCCCTTGGCAAACTGTTATCCTTCTGACCTAATTTGGAGACTAGGTCTTCTCCAGTGGCTGAAATAGTGAGGAAATGAGATGCAACTGTATGTTGTTTCAGTTTTGTATGTACTTGGGTACAGTGGGTCATGAGTTGCAGTGGGTCATGAGTTTCGGGCATCTTATAGAAAACCTGGGAGCCCTTGGTGCTGAAAAAAATTGAGTTTCAGACAGAATGTGCTCTTAGAACTCCTGATTAGAGAATGCTGGGAATACAAATTTCTTGCTTTGTTTTGAAAGTTCTTTTTCCTCTAAACCACGCAAATGTTTTTTCAAAAACTTTTCTCATTCTTGATGATGATGATTTTTTTATTGCCTACAAATAGGAACAAAAATGATTTTATTTTTTCTGCGTAAAGAATAAAACGAATGTATATCTTTCTTTGAAAATTTCTCCTAGTCCAATATTTTTTGACACCTTGTGAATTGTAACAGGAGGATTGATTATAAGCAGCTGCAAATTCTCAGTCTACTTAGTGTGCATAAGTGTGCCTTATCCTGCAAGGTAATTTTTACAATGTGGACACTCATGATACCACCTATGACATAGTCTTGCCAAAAATAAATTGACCCTGAATCAATTAAGTCTCTAATTCCAACTGCAATGTACAGAAACTACAGAGGACAGAGGAACATGTAACAATAGCACCACGAGGATGCATTAGCAAATTCCAGACTGTCTTTGGTGATGAGAATCATGATTCCTCAAAGATGTCCACGTCCTAATCCCTGTAATCTGTGACTATATTAGGTTATGTGGCAAGGGAGAATTAAGGTTGTAGGTGCAATTAAGATTGCTAATCAGCTGACCCTGAGAAGGGTGAGATCTGGATGAGTTCAGCATAGTCACAAGGATGCTTTTAGATGAAAGAGGGAGGTAGTAGAGTCAATATCAGAGTGATGTCATGTGAGAAAGACTCAACTGCATCGCTGGCTTTGAAGGTGGAGGAAGGGGGCCATGAATTAAGTGGCCTCTAGAAGTTGGAAAAGCAAGAAAATGGATCCTCCTCTGTAGCCTCCAGAAGAGAACAGAGCTCTGCTGACATCTTGATTTTAGCCCCTTGACATCTGTGTCAAATTTCTGCTCTCCAGAGCTGTAAGATAATACATTTGCACTGCTTAAGCCGTTAAACTTGTGGTCACTTGTTGCAGCAGAAATAGGAAGCTAAAATATGACCTGTTTATTTTAACAAAGAAAATGCATATCTAAAATGGAGATTGTAGTTGATGCTGTCAGTGCCTCCCCATAGTCGGTACTGGAGGTCAGCTGCACACTGCTTTTGCACACACCAAGGCTTCCTGTGTCTCTGCCTGAGGGTCACGCCGGCTGCTGAACTGTGCTGGCTCTGTCCACAGGGCAGGTGGGAAGTGCTGAGAGTTCATGCCCCAGGAGCAACCTTCTACCAAGGCGGGATGGGAGTTGGTAAATAGAGGCTCCGATTCCCATGCTGGACATTGTCTGCAAGGTCCTAAGTCTCCGAGGATTTCACACCATCTGCCTCAAGTGGCTACTGTTTCTGAAGGTGCACTTTATTGGCTCATATTCCTTCTCTCTGGGTCATTTCTCTACTTCCTTGCCATGTTTCCTGGGACTGCTTCCAAAATCAACTGTTTGCACTCAAATTCTTGTCTGCAGATATGCTTTTAGTGGAGCCCAAACTAAGACAGAGGGGAACCTACGGTTTTATAGAGACTTAAGAGACACAATAGTCTGTCACAATCTTTGGACCTTATTTGGATACTGATTTAAACAAACAAACAAACAAGCAAACAAAATACCTGAAAAGCATTAATGACACTGATAACTAGAAATCTGAACACTGGACCAGACATTTGATAATACTAAGAGATGATTGTAGGCCAGGCCTGGTGGCTCATACTCATAATCCTAACTTTGGGATGCCAAGGCGGGTGGATCACTTGAGGTCAGGAGTTCAAGACCAGCCTGGCCAACGTGGTGAAACCCCGTCTCTACTAAAAATACAAAAATTAGCTGGAGATGGTGGTGGGCACCTATAATCCCTGCTAACTGGGAGGCTGGGGTAGGAGGATTACTTGACCCTGGGAGGTGGAGGTTGCAGTGAGCTGAGATCATACCACTGTACTCCAGCTGGGTGAGACTGTGTCTCAAAAAAAAAAAAAAAAAAAAAAAAAAGATTGTATCTCACTGCTGCCATCAATAAAAGAGGTGATTGTCAAATTTTGAAGTGGGATAATGCTATTGTGGTTATGTTAAAACAAATAGTCTTTATCTTTCAGAGATACGTTCTGAAATATTCATGAATACATTGATTATTGATACAATGTTTGGGATTTGCTTCACAATAATGCAAGAGTTAAAGGAAGAGAGAGTGTAGATGAAAGAATAGCCATGAGCTGATAATTTTTGAAATTGGGAGATGAGTAGAAGAGGTTTATGACACTATTTATCCTACTTTTATATATATTAGACATTTCCACAATAAAAAGTATAGAAATGCCCCCTTATCTAACACACTGCGTTTGAATCAGGTTGTGTGCGTACCATTGAGCAAGAGTAGTTTTGACTGTTCTTTGGGTTTTGGGATGGACTTTGGGGTCAGATCAACCTGTATTCAAGTCTGATCCTGGTTTATCTTGGATGGTCAGTTGTGTGTGGGGTTGGGACAATCCAGGGGACTGGAAAGTGGGGGATGGAGGAGAGTCTCTGGGAAGGAGATAATTCCAAACAAAGGATGCTTCATGACTAAAGATATGGAAGTGAAAACAGACAGGAAGAACAAAGCTTCAGGCTGGGAGATTGATTTTGAGGCTGCAAGGCTGTATTACTCTGGGATCTCCAGAGAAATTGAACTAATAGCATTCGTGTGTGCGTGTATTTACATAGTTATAAATATAACTAGTATGGTTATTTATATATATTGTATAATATGTATAAAATAGTTTGTATATATTATATGTGAGTTTGTGTATATATGTATATATATACACACACATATATGTGTGTGTGTATGTCTGTGTGTGTGTATATATATCTCTCCAGAGAGAGAGAGACAGAGTGAGAGAGAGAGAGACTGATATTTGTCTTAAGAAATTGGTTTTAATGGGTGCAGCACACCAACATGGCACATGGATACATATGTAACAAACCTGCACATTGTGCACATGTACCCTAAAACTTAAAGTATAATAATAATAAAAAGAAATTGGTTTGTGCAATTATGGAAGATGCAAGTGGAAAATCTGCAAGGTAGGCAGGCTAGAGGCTGAGAGAAGAGTTGATGTTGCAGCTTGAGACTGAATGCAGTCTGGAGGCAGATTTCCCTCTTCCTCTGGGAACTTCAGTTTTTTTTTTTTCCTCTTAATTCCTTCAACTGATTGGACAAGGCCCACCCACATTATAGCAGTCAATCTGCTTTACTGTAAGTCTACTAATGTAAATGTTAATCTCATCTAAGAAAATACCTTCACAGCAACATCTGATCTGGTATTTGACCAAATATCTGGGTACTGCAGCTTAGCCAAGTTGACATATAAAATTAACGGTCCCCAGGGGCCATTGTAGTACTCCAGAGAAGACGTAATAAGAGTTTAAGCCAGTACATTGGCAGTGACAGTTAAGAAGAGGGGATAGTGGTAGCTCACATCTATAATTCCAGCACTTTGGGAGACCAAGGCAGGTGGATCTCCTGAGGTCAGGAGTTCGAGACCAGCCTGGCCAACATGGTGAAACCCCGTCTCTACTAAAAATACAAAAATTAGCCAGATGTGGTGGCACAGGCCTGTAGTCCCAGCTGCTTGGGAGGCTGAGGCAGGAGAATCAATCACTCGAACCCGGGAGGTGGAGGTTTCAGTGAGCTGAGATTGCGCCACTGCACTCCAGCCTGGGCGACAGAGTGATACTCTGTCAAAAAAATAAATAAAAAAGAAGGGATAGATATGAGTGCTTTTGAGGTGCTAGAGTTCACAGCACTGGGTGTGGGTAAATGAGTAGACCAAGTTTTTAGTACGGATGCTGGGGTAACGTTTAGCAACGTGAGAAGAAAGAGGAATCTAGGTTATTCCCAGGTGATGACTGGGCAGCTACTGTGTTCCTGGCATGGAGCTGGTTCTTGGGACATGAGAGAGAGTAAGATGGACAAGGCGTCTGCTCCCCTGGAGCATGTGATCCTGCAGGACAGGCAGACATTGAATAGCCATTATCAGTGAGCTGAGGGCTATAGGAAGAATGAATGCGGGGGGCGAAGGTATCATCGACAAAATGAACCAGGTCAAGAGGCTCAGGAATGTCTCTCCCCAGGAAGTGACTTGTGAGCCGAGCTTAGAGGAATAAGCAGGAGTTTGGCCATGAGGAGGGGAAACAGCATTCTAATTAGAGGGAAGAACAGCGAGCAAAAGTTCAGAGGCTGGAAAGAACATAGTGAACTGAGAGCTCTTATTTTGTATAGGATATTTACTTTGAGAAGCAAATAATCATTCTTCTTCTTCTTCTTCTTTTCCCTTGTGTGCAAATGGCATGTTCCTATATTGATGTGACCTAAAGCAAGTTAGGTTTGTGTACTGAAAAGCATGCCATGTCATGCAGGCCTTCTTCAGGTTATTAAGAAAAGTTATCCTGTAAGGTTGAAATTCAGGATCTTCTAGGACTTTACTAACAGACTGACAAGCTTACAAATCAGTAACTGAACCCTAGGTGTATACAGGGATAATTGATTGAGAGGGTAGAAAGAGAGTTCAGCTGGAAGGAGATCAAGGTTCTAGTCCCCACTCTGCTGTTCCTGGCTATGTGGTCTTTTTTTTTTCTTTCTTTCTTTTTTGATATGTAGTCTTGCTCTGTTATCCAGGCTGGACTGCAGTGGTGCGATCCCGGCTCACTGCAACCTCTGCTTCCCAGGTTCAAGCAATTCTCCTGCTTTAGCCTCCCAAGTATCTGGGATTACAGGTGCCCACCACCATGCCTGGCTAATTTTTGCATTTTTAATAGAGACAGGGTTTTGCTATGTTGGCCAGACTGGTCTTGAACTCCTGACCTGAAATGATCCACCTGCCTTGGCCTCCCAAAGTGCGGGGATTACAGGCGTGAGCCACCACACCCAGCCTGTGTAGTCTTGAACAAGTTACTTAGCCTCTCTGGACCCTGATTTTTTGTGTCAGAAAAATTTGGATATTGGACAAGATCACTTCTAGTTCTAGGATTTTTATGATTCTATCGGTTTGGGTGATGTGCAATAGGAAAAAAATACATGGCGTTCTCAGGTAATTCCTCAAACACCAGTATTTCTGTATTTGTTAAACGTTGGCTCCAGGCAGACTCTGTTTCAGGTGCTGGGGATTTAATGGGGAATAAGAGAGACAAGATTCTGCCTTAAAGGAACTAATTGGGCCAGAGGTAAGAGACAGACAAGTGGCAGCAGATGTACAAGCAGGACAGTTGCGGATTGTGATAAAGGGAGATTGTGTAAAGATAACAAACAGGATGATGTGAGAAGACTGTGTGTGTGTGTGGTTGTGTTGGTGAAGAGTAGCAGATAGGGCCAATCTGAGAAGCAGCATGGAGCAGAGACTGAGTGATCGCAGAGACTTAGCCATCCAAAGAGCTGGGAGAATGCCAGGTGGAAGGAATGGCAAGTGCAAAGGCCCTGAGGCAGCATATAGTTAGCCTGCTGGAGAGCAGGGAAGGGGCACATTGTATCAAAAAAAATGAATGAAGAGGAACATGGCTGGAGATGACCAAAAAGTAGCCATAGCCACACATAGCAGGCCTTGTAGCCTCAGTGAGTTGGATTTTATATTTTATTTATTATTAAAAATGTTTTCTTCTCTCAGCTCACACCTGTATTTTTTTTTTTTTTTTGAGACAGGGTCTCACTCTGTTGCGCAGGTTGGAGTGCAGTGGCATGATTACAGTTCACTGCAGACTTGACCTCCCGGGCCCAAGAAATCCTCCCACCTCAGCCTCCCAAGTAGCTGAGACTGCAGGCATGCACCACCATGGCCAACGAATTTTTTGTATGTTCTTGTAGAGATGGGGTTTTGCCATGATGCTCAGGCTAGTCTCAGACTCCCGGGCTCAGGCAATCTGCCCACCTCAGCTTCCCAAAGTGCTGGAATTAGAGGCATGAGCCACTGCACCTGGCCGAAAGTTGGATTTTATTACCAAAAATGAGAATGCACTTAACTGGTGCCTCAGTCAATGGTGGCATTTAACTGAAATGAACTCATACTAGTCCCCCTGCCAAAAGATCCTCTTTCAGTGCTCCCCATCTCGGTAAATAAGCTATTTATGTATTTTGCAAATACGTATGTGCCAGGCCCTGTTCTAGGTGCTGAGAATCCAGTGGTAAACAAAGCCAGTGGTCCCTGCCCTAATGGATATATAGGGCAATGAGGGAGACAGGCAGTGACTAAGTGAACAAGTAAACAGGTAACATGCTCCATGGAAATGAGAGTTATGGAGAAATATAAAGTAGGATTGAGATGTGGAATCTTTGGAGGGTGGTAATTCTGCCTGTCACACCCATTTGTGGGGATGGGCATTGCTGATTTGTAGTGGGAGGCCAGGGAAAGTGTTTTGGATAAAAAGACACTTGAGGCCTTGTGGGAAGGAGGGAGTGAGCCATGAGGATACCTGGGGAGGTGGTTCCAGGGAGTAGAAGTGGCCAGTGCAAAGGCCCCAAGGCATCACTTGGGGAGGGAAAACAGAGGGAAAAGAAGCCAGGGAGTTTATGGAGGGCCGTGTATGTCATGGCAGAACTTGGGCCCTCGGCCTTGATCCTAAGAAAGATGGGGAAAAAATGGAAGGTTGAGCAGAGGAGGAATGGGATCCCGGGTTCCACGGGATGCCACTGGCTTTGGGTGGAGAGTAGATGGTGGACGCGCCAGGCTGGACACAGGGAGGCCATGCAGGAGGCTTCTGCAACAGTGCAGGGAGAGGTGGCTTTGACAGGGCAGGTGGGTGATAGCTGTCATTGCCCGTCTTGGTAACCTGGGCTGCTGTAACACATCACCACAAACTGGGTGGCTTAAAACAATAGAAATGTACTCTCACCGTTTTGGAGGCTGGAAGTTTAAAATGAAGGTGTTGTCAGGGCATGCCCCCACCAAAAAACCCTAGGGAAGAATGCCTCCTTGCCTCTCGCAGCTTCTGTGGCTCCCGGCAATGCTTGGCATTCCTCCACTTGTGGCTGCATCCCTCTAATCTCTGCCTTCATCTTCACATAGCCTTCTTCTCCACTGTGTGTGTCACTGTGTCCTCTCCTCTTCTAATAGAACACAGTTATTGGGTGAGGGTTCACCTTAACCCATTATGACTTTATTCATTCTAGCTTGACCAATTACATCTGCAAAGACCTTTTCTCTAAATAAAGTCAAAATCAGAGGTCCTGGATGTTAGGATTTGGACATATCTTTTTGAGGGACAGAATTCAACCCATGACATTGCCCAAGCCAGAGTCTTGCGACCCATCCTGGAACCATCCTTCTTCCCCTGCACTGCTCACACCAGCCAGCCCCAAGTGCTGCTGCCTGGGCCAGGGCAGCAGCCTCCTGTTCATCTCCTGTTCTCCACGCTGGCCTCCCCGCCCATCTTTTCCCAATCCAGCAGAAGAGCAATCGTTTTAGGGTGAACATCTGATCATGTCCTCTTGCTTGAAAGCTTTCTGTGCATCCCCATTGCTCAGAGGAGAAAGCCCCAAAACCTTCCTTTAATCTTCAGAGCCTTGTGTGATTGGCCCTCTGTGGACTCACCAGGTCCATGCTGAGGTACAGTCCCCTTCTTCCTCCATCCCAGTCCAACCACGTCCTCTGAGAAGTCCTCCCTGGCTTTTCCCAATTTAGGTCATATCCCCTTTCTTTATGTATCAACATTACAATGAGATACTTAACCGTGTGAATATCTGTTTGATGTGTATCCCCCACTGGACTTTAAACTCTATGAGACCAGGGACTCTGTCTTGTTTATCCAGGTATCCCCAGAGCCCAGCACCTTGCCTGGCACACAGTAGGTGCTCAGTAAATGCTTGAATGAATGAGTGAGCATCCCATACTTGATAGTGTTCTCATTGACTCTCAGCCCCATAAATGGGCATCATTGTTGCAGACTGATTAGTGCAGTATTTTTGATGAAGTTTTCCCAGTTTATGGACTTGGTACACAATCACAGTTGCATTATTAGTTATCCAATGATTTGTTCAATGACCATTTCCCTGGATAGAATGTAAATGTCACAAGGTCCTCTGTTGACCATTATTATCCCCAGCATGATGCCAGGGGCACACGGGGCATTATTGATGAGGGTGGGTAAATGGATGAATGAATGAATGAACCATGCCCAAATCTAGGCCGACAACATGCGTTTTTGCCCACACTCATCACTCATAGGCTCCATGTCTATCCCAGCCTCCCCTCTAGTATTCGTTTCCTACTCCTGCTGTAAAAATGACCTCAAATATTATTATCTTGCAGCTCTGCAGGTCAGAAATGAGCCTCTCTGGGCTAAAGTCAAGGTGTGAGCAGGGCTGTGTTCCTTCTGGAAGCTCTAGGGAAGAATCAATTTTCTTGCCTTTTCCAGCTTCTGGAGGCTACCCGCATTCCTTGATTCATGGCCTCTTTCGTTTTCAAAGCCAGCAATGGCTGGTCAAGTCTTTCTGATATCATCTCACTCTGCCACTGACTCTTCTGCCTCACCCTTTACTCTTTTTTTTTTTTTTTTTTTTTTTTTTTGAGACAGCGTTTTGCTTCATGGCTCACTGCAGCCTCAACCTTTCTGGCTCAAGCGATCCTCCCACCTCAGCCATTCTCCCACCTCATCCTCTCAATTATAGTCCGGAGTAGCTGGGACTATAGGCGTGTGCCACCATGCCTGGCTAATTAATTTTTTTTCTTTTTTTAAGAGATGGAATCTCACTATTTTGCCCAGGCTGGCCTGGAACTCCTGGGCTCAAGCGATCCTCCCACCTGGCCTTCTGTAAGTGCTGGGATTACAGGCGTGAGCCACCATGCCCAGCCCGCATGAACTCTTGTGATTACATTGGTCCTATCCAGGTAATCCAGAGTCATCTCCCTATGTTAAGGTCAACTGATGAGCAACCTCAGTTTCACCGGCTCCCTGAACACCCCCTTGCCCTGTCACCCAGCATATTTACAGGTTATGGGGATTAGGATGTGGACATCTTTGGAGGGTGGTTATTCTGCCTGTCACACCTCTTTAATTTTCTTATTGTTTGAATAAAGCCTACAGTTATGGTGTGTACAGTGGGAAGAGAGAAGGGGGAAGGGAAAGGGCTTACCATGTGTAGGGAGGACCTTTATCAGTAGATCACACTTGAATGTAGGGTCATTGTCTAAAGCATTAGACTCAGCTTCAAGAGTCGATCTGTTTCCTGCTTTGCCAACCCAGAAATGGCTATCCCTTAAAGAGGACTGAATGTGTATGAACCAATGACTGGGATTTGTTTTCCCACTGAGTGTGGAGCCTTTACCCCTGCCAGTGTAGACAGTGGGATGGTGCTCGTGTCCCAGTGATGTGTGGGAGTGAAGGCGCCCTTCCCTCCAAAGTAAATGGAGGCCAAACCTCTGCCTGATTTATCTCTTCTCCTTGATCCTCCCTTGCCTATCCTTGGGTTTGAAACCCAGAAGGGAGAAAGAAGAGCCTGAGCTTTCAGCCCAGCTGCACTGCTCACAAGCTGTAGGACCTTCAGCATGTCGCCTCCTTGCAGCCACCCTGCTTTTCTGTAAATTGGGCATGATGAGAACACCTGCGTTGCAGGCCTGTTGGGTGGATTAGACAAGGAAGGCATTTGCAAAGCACTTTGAACTTTGCATACAGTGGGTGCTCAATAAATGCTTGCTCTTGTGCCCTTGCCCTATTCTGGCCATGACTTTACTTTGCATTACTCCAGACCAGTCTCAGCTCTGCTATTACAGACAGAATGCCATTTTGGACTTGTCTTTAAGCTCATTAAAGAGTGTGCAGGCCAGTTGCGGTGGTTCACTCCCAACACTTTGGGAGGCCAAGGCGGGTGGATCATGAGGTCAGGGGTTCGAGACCAGCCTGGCCAACATGGTGAAACCCCATCTCTACTAAAAATGTAAAAATTAGCTGGGTATGGTGGCAGGCACCTGTAATCCCAGCTACTCGGGAAGCAGACGCAGGAGAATCATTTGAAACTGGGAGGTGGAGGTTACAGTGAGCCGAGATCATTCCACTGCACTCCAGTCTGGGTGACAGGGTGAGACTGTGTCTCCAAAACAAAACAAAACAAAACAAAACAGTGTGCAAGACTACAATATGTTCTAAGAAGCAGCGACTGAACCTTGTTGCAGGTGCAGCGCTTGTACCAGGCAGGCATTAGGCAAACACTTGGCAATAGCCTTAGTGGAGCTGCAGACACCCTTGGTCCAGCTTGAGGGCAGATCACCAAACCGGATCATGTCCCAGTAAGTCCTAACTAAAGATGCTCCCATCTGCCTCACATACAGAGTATTTACTCAAGGAGTGTTTGCTGAACACCAGCTCAGCGCTGGGCACGGGGGCTCGGTGGTGGAGATGACATCATTCCCCCTGGGTGGCTGTGCTGCCTGGGAGATAACTCATAGGCCATTTGCACAGCTTGGGAGCACAGGAAGTCCTTTTACAGAACTTTCCACATTTTAGGAGTGAGGGATGATAGGAATAGGGCTTTGAAGCCCTGAGCCCTTAATAGGCAGAATCCTACATGGTGTTTATTTCACCCTAAGGCACCCCAGCCTCACTTAGCAGTGCTGCAATGAACACAATACCACTGTCGGAATAACCTCTAACCACAGCCCCGGCTACATTGCTCACCTCCTTGGTGGCTTCTCTCTACTTGTAGGATAAACGCAAGCTCCTTAGCCCTGACTTACAGGGTCCTCCCCAGCTGGGCACCCATCCACCCTCACTGCTATGCTCTGAATGTTTGTGCCCCATCCCTAATTTCTATGTTGAAATCCTCACCCTCAAGGTGATGGTATTAGGAGGTGAAGCTTTCGGGAGGTGATTCAGTCACCGAGGTAGAGCCTTCTTGAATGGGATTAGTGCCTATGAAAAAGGGACTCCCGGGAGCTGCCTTGTTCCTTCCATCATGTGAGGACACAGTAAGAAGGCGCCATCCACAAGCCAGAAAGCGGTCCTCACCAGACGCCAAATCTGCCCTCATCTTGGACTTCCCAGACTCCAGAACTGTGAGAAGTAAATTCTTTTAGCTAGGTATGGTGGCTCACGCCTATAATCCTTGCACTTTGGGAGGCCAAGGCGGGTGGATCAGCTGAGGTCAGGAGTTCAAGACCAGCCTGGCCAACATGGTAAAACCCCGTCTCTACTAAAAATACAAAAATTAGCCAGGCGTTATGGCTCATGCCTGTGGTCCCAGCTACTTGGGAGGCTGAGGCAGGAGAATTGCTTGAACCCGGGAGGCAGGGGTTGCAGTGAGCTGAGATCGTGCCACTGCACTCCAGCCTGGGCAACAAAGTGAGACTCGGTCTCAAAAATAAATAAATTCTTTATAAGCCACTCAGTCTGAGGTATTTTGTTATAGCAGCTCAAATGGACTAGATGGAAAATCTCGCTCAGCTTCATCCCTCTTTTCCACTCCTAGCAGCTAGAGTTTCTCTAATCTCCTCAAAGGCCGCATTTTCTCTCTCACCTCTTAACCCTCTCCTTGGCTAGTCCCTCTGCCTTGAGCACTGTTCCCTCCAATCCTTTGCCTAGCCAACTCCAATCATCTTCAGGCTTCAGCGTAAATCTCACCTCCTCCTGGAAGCCTTCCATGATACCTCCATGCTAGGTCGTCCTCCTGTGCCCTCCAGATGTCCCTGAGCTCTGTCTTTTCCGGAACTCATCACTTTGTATTATACCTGCCTCATCCCTGTCTGTCTCCCAGGAAGACTGGAGTCTCCTGAAGGTTGAAGCAGGGTCTGATTTGCTCTTGGTTGCATCTGCAGTGCCTGTATTAGTTTCCCAGAGCTGCAGTAATTAAGTATCAAAAACTGGGTAGCTTAAAACCACAGAAATTTATTCTCTTACAGTTCAGGAAGCCGGAAGTCCAAAACCAAGGTGTCAACAGCATTAGTTTGTTTTGTGGAGCTCAGAGGGAAAATTTGTTCCATGCCTCATCCTCATCCCCAGCTTCTTGGGAAGTTATTGGTGTTTTCTTTTTTCTTTTCTTTTTTTTTTTTTTGCTTGCAATCGCATCACTCCAGTCTCTGCCTCTATTTTCCCATGGTCTCTGCCCTGTGTGCCTTTCTCTGTCTTCTTTTAAGGACAACAGTCATTGGACTTAGAGCCCACCCTAATCCAATATGACTTTATATTAACTGGATTATAGCTGCAAAGACACTATTTCCAAATAATTTCACATTCATAGGTGCTGAGGGTTAGGACTTGAACATATCTTTTCAGGGGATAATATTTAACTCACAACACTGTCTACTTTATCTGTTCATTGTAAATATTTCATGAATGAATGACTGAATGCAGAAAGAAACAGGTTGCCTAGGAGTCCCTCTTTTTTGAGGAAATGTTGAATCTGTGTTGTCACATAAAAGAAAGAATGTAGAACAGGAAAAAGAAATGTACAAGAGAATTTAGATTAAAGCATGCATTCATACACACACACACACACACACACACACACACACACACACACCCTTGCCAAGCGCAGCTGTGGGCTGGACAGGGGAGTGGTGGCCCTGGGCGGGACACTGGGCAGCCATTCTCCCCCGTCCCTTCCGCCCCCTACCTGTCCACCAGGGCCACGCTGTGGTGGGGCCCAGGCACCATTTTATTAGTTGTGATCCACTGTGGTTAATTCTCTTAATCTAGACTTACGTGCCTATAAAGCCCAGACCTTAGGTATTGGATTTCCCTGATCAAAGGGCGACATGTGGGGGGCGCTGCCCAGGAGGGCTCAGCAAAGCTCGTAAACACGGCCCAGGACACACACACACACACACTCACTCTCTCTCTCTCCAAAAGATGGGCCGATCAATGGCTGGGGTGATCCTGTGTGAAATATGACTGCCGCTTAAATGCAGCTTCTGGGATTTATTGCCGGGTATTAATCTACCCTGCTTAATGCCTTGACCTCTGCCCTCCAGCAATTCAAGGGACGGTGCCAGTGAGGCCAGAAGCTAATTCTATGGATTAAAGCAGAAGGAGCCCCCAGCATTTGGAAGTGTCAGGGACAGTTTAAGCGCTAGCAAAATGTCCCAGCTCTCCCTATTAACGGTGGCTGGGAATGGTTGGGTTTTTCAAGCAGGCAACACACAGAAGGATCATAGAGGAAAGGACCTTTTGGTAAAAGCAATCAGTTTCCTTCTCTAGTCAAGGCCTGTATGTACTTAATTCCTCTCTCTTCTTAGCCGCCATGACTCTGCACATCAATTTCTCCCTAGAGTACACTTTGCTTTGTGCATAGTCACGTTGCGCCTTAAATGCCACCTCCTCCAGGGAGCCTTCCTAGCCCCTATGCCTTGTTAATGCTGCTCACTTGCTCCTGAATAGCCTCAGAATTGTCACTGTCATTTTTCTAGTCTTATTCATCCACCAAATTAAACTTCTGAGGGCAGGAACTGAGTTGTCACCTAAACCTACTAGAGAGCCAAACTCATTGTAAAAACTCAAACAATATTTATTATACGAGTGAATCAAAAGAATTCAGGCAACAACTAAGACTGCAGTTGATTTTTTTTTTGAGACAGGGTCTTTCTCTGTTGCCAAGGCTGGAGTGCAGTGGCTCTATCACAGCTCACTGCAGCCTCAACCTCACAGGGTCAAGCAATCCTACCACCGTCAAGTAGCTGGGAGTACAAATATTCACCGTCAGGCCTGGCTAATTTTTAAAATTTATTTGTAGAAATGGGGTCTTGCTATGTTGCCCAGGCTGGTCTTGAATTCCTGGACTTAAGCAATCCTCCTGCCTTGGCTTCCCAAAGTGCTAGGATTATAGGTATGAGGCACTGTGCCCAGCCCAGTTGATGACTTTTAGGGATAAAATAGTTGCATTTGGTGTGTTAAGACTTATGACCATACATGTCCTCATCCTCCCTCTGCGCCTCAGTTTCCTCTTTAGTAAGACAGGACTAAGAGTAGTACTAATTACACACCACCAACATTTGTTCAGTCATTCCACAGGAGTTTATTGAGCACTTCATACGTGCAGGTGCTGATCCAGAATGGGGACAGAGCAATGAACAAAACAGACAAAACCCTTGTCCTGGTGGACAATGACATTCTGGTTGAGGGGTGACAGAAAATATATGAGCTAGTGTTAAGTGGTGAGGAACAACAACAACAAAAAAAACAGAATTGGGGAATGAAGATTTAGGATGAGGGTGCAGAGTTTGGAATTTTAGATAGGTGGCTAGGGAAAGTCTCATTGACAAGGTAGTAGTTTTTGTTATTTTTGTTTTTGTTGTTATGGATCTTAATATTTAATTTTTAAAAATTTTACTTATGGATACATAATAGTTGTACATATTTATGGGGTACATGTAATGTCTTGATACAGGCATACAACGTATGGTGATCAGTTATTTCTTTGTGTTAAGAACATTCTATTCTTTTAGTTATTTAAAAATATCCAATAAATTATGAACTATAGTCACCATATTATGCTACTAAATACCAGATCTCTCTCTTTCTCTCTCTCTCTTTCTTTCTTTGATGGAATCTCGCTCTGTCGCCAGGCTGGAGTGCAGTGGCACGATCTCGGCTCACTGCAACCTCTGCCTCCTGGATTCAAGCGATTCTCCTGCCTCAGCCTCCTGTGTAGCTGGGATTACAGGCATGTGCCACCACGCCCAGCCAATTTTTTTTTTTTTTTTGTCCAGCCAATTTTTGTATTTTTAGTAGAGGT
The DNA here is from genome assembly GCF_006542625.1 of Nomascus leucogenys. Lineage (NCBI taxonomy): Eukaryota > Metazoa > Chordata > Mammalia > Primates > Hylobatidae > Nomascus > Nomascus leucogenys. The sequence goes on along the minus strand of NC_044390.1, from coordinate 83,012,086 downwards.
AGGGTTTCCCCAGGTTGGCCAGGCTGGTCTCGAACTCATAACCTCAGATGATCCACTTACCTCGGCCTCCCAAAGTACTGGGATTACAGGCATGAGCCACCGCGCCCGGCCTAGATCTTATTCTTTCTATCTAACTCTATTTTTTACCCATTAACCGTCTCCTTTTAATACCCCCCTCCCACTACCCTTCCCAGCCTCTAGTAACCATCATTCTACTCTCTATTGCCATGAGTTCAATTTTCTTTTTTTTTTTTTTTTTGGCTCCCACATATGAGTGAGAACATGCAATATTTGTCTTTCCATGTCTGGCTTATTTCATAATGTCCTGACACTTAACATAATGTCCTCCAGTAAAGACTAGGAAGTGGGGGAGAGAGACGTGTGACTATCTGGGTATTCCAGGCAGAGAACAGCCAGCGAAAAGGCCTGAGGCAGGACCCTGCCTGGTGTGTTTGAGGAAGAGCCAAGAAGCTAGTGGGATGTAGAGGGAGTGATGGGGAAAGAAGGAGGGATGAAAGACAGAGACTATCTGAGATTAAAATCAGCTAATATATATGAATTCCCAGCACTGGAATTAACTGAACAATCGTCCATTCATACAAGAGAGTTCTATACAACTGTTAAAAGGAATGAGGTAGATGTGTATGGGCTGATACAGGTATATCTCCAGCGGGTAGATCTTCAAGGTATAATTTTTTTATTTTTTGAGACTGAGTCTCACTCTGTCCCCCAGGCTGGAGTGTAGTGGCACCATCTTGGCTCACTGCAACCTCTGCCTCCTGGGTTCCAGCAATCCTCCTGCCTCAGCCTCCCAAGTAGCCGTGATTATAGGCATGTGCCACCACGCCCAGCCTTTTTTTTTTTTTTTTTTTTTTTGTATTTTTAGTAGAAACGGGGTTTCACCATGTTGGCCAGGCTGGTCTCGATCTCCTGACCTCAAGTGATCTGCCCACCTCAGCCTCCTAAAGTGCTGGGATTACAGGCGTGAGCCACCACATTCTTAAATATTTTTAGAAACACATATGTATTAAAAATACTGTGTGAGTAAAAATACCTCCAAACCCAAAAGAACATATTTATGTGTGTCTATACAGCTGTAGATAAATGCACAAGAGAATGTCTGGAAGAACACATACTAAAATGTGGACAGCGTTCAAGTCTGGAGAGGAGATGGGACTGGGGGAGATAAAAGGGGACTTGAACTATTTTACTCTTTATGCCTCTATATTATTGCTTAAGGTTTTCACAACAACCATGTACTTGCTTAAAGGATGCATTTATTTAAAAATTTTAGTTATCCTTTATAGGAGCAACAAGACAGAGAAGATAGAGGGACTCACTTTTTTTTTTTTTTTTTTTTTTTTTTTTAATTTCACCTTCTCAGGTGGATCAGAGAGCCTGGTGATCCACCTAGCCATCCTGGAATTTTAGTGGAATGTGCATTCCACTTGAGAAAGTTGTGGAATCAGCAATCAGAAGCAGGTTGTGGAAAGAGCCCTTTGTTGGAGTTACCAACAAAAAGTCTATGGCATTTTGCATTATTTGCCCACAAGAGCAAAATAAGGGACTGGAATTTTGTGATTAATTCCAGGCCTATCAGCAGCTTGGGGAGACTGATTCTCTGAAAGCCAGTGGTGTTTACTTCCATGGAAGGGTCTGCCTACAGATTTAGGCAAACTCACCCTAGGGAGTCAGACCAAACAGGAGCATGTCAATATTTTATGAAGATACGGAGAGCTCAATGCCTGTAGACCTTCAGGCTATTCTTTAATCTTTGGGAAGAGCTGCAGGGTGATCTCTTTGGTAGCCCCCTTAGCATTGATTCCCTCTTTTCATTGCTGGGCAGCAGCCACTAGAGTGGAAGGACAAAGCCCATATTTAGCTCCAGGGTTGGACTCTGACAGGCCCAAATCACACTGGGCCAGTAATTCCATCCCTCCTCCTGGTGATTGGATTAGATTGGGTGTGTAACAAAAAGGGTCAAGTCTGAGTAAGGCTTAGGATTTTTCTTGTTGACTTCGGGAATATCCAGTTTTAGGATGAAGACGACACTGTGTAAGGCAGTCAGAGAAGAATCCTGATGACAGCATTAAGTGCCTGGATCAAGCCACACCTGAATCCTTCCCCTTTCTCTTTATTGTTTAATTTTACTTCCTGTTATCTTAAACCAAAAGATTTCTCAATGACACAGCTTGACAATTGAGATTCAGAATGCACGTTGGTAGCAGTTCTTTTCTATTTCTTAATTGTCGGGGAAATTAAGAAGGAAAATCATCCTTGCCCAGGAGTCTGGGGCATCAATTCTTGTTCAACCTGTGCTATTAACTTACTGTATGACAGCATGTCATTTCTTCTATGTGACTTTCAAAGGACTCTCCTCTAAAATAGAGAGTTGGGTGAGAGAGGATCTAGAAAGATCCTTATAGAGTTAACACTTTATGACCTTCTAAGTCCTCAAGGGTGTCATAGGACATGTTGACACACCACCAGAAAACCTCTTAAGGTCTATGTGAAACCCCAGATGGGGCCTAGAAAAAGCTGTGACTGTGTCATGGTGGTCTGGAGTTTGAATGATCCCTTTGGTTTGGAGATAAGGAGCTGTCACCCTATATCTTGGGAAGCTGGGATGATGCTGGTTGTGGAGGCAGTTGAGCTGGGTTTAACACGGCAGACGGAACCCAGGCTGGTGTCTGCCCTGTTGGTAGGTGGGGTGTGTGTGACCAAAGTCACACTCTTTAATGACTTTCTCTACGTGATCCTCAATTGACGATTGATGTTTTAATTGTATATTCATATGGCTTTCTATATTTTATCAGAGTCCAGTAGCCTTTGAAAAGCATAATTTTTGGAGAAGGAGCTCAGAAGCATGAACAATTCTCCATTCCATTCCCCTTTCTGGGTGGTGGTGGCTGTTTTAAAGCTGGGCTTGAGATGCTTTGCCACAGTCATTCAGACACACTTGGGTCTATCTGGAAAATGATAGGAGGGACTTCAAGGAAGTTTGTTGGAATGAGTGTGACAGAGGGGCCTTCTTGAACAGGATGGGAAGGGTGAAATGCCTCCTGGGAGAGTATGGCTGATTCTGGCTGGGGATCCCATGGGCTGGAAGCCTGGCCTGGCCCCCAGGAGACTTGGGAAAAACAAGTGTTATGGACTGAATGTTTGCATACCCTCAAAACTCACATGCTGAAGCCCTAGCCACCTTTGTATTGGGATTAGGAGATGAGGCATTTGGGAGATAATCAGGCTTAGGTGAGGTCATGAGTGTAGGCCTTCATGAGGGTATTAGTGCCCTTATAAGAAGAGAAAGAGACACTGGAGCTTCTTCTCTCTACCAGGCGAGGACACAAGAAGATGTCCATCTACAAGCCAGGAAAAGATTCTGCACCAGGACCTGAATCAGCACCTTGATCTTGGACTTCCCAGCCTCCAGAACTATGAGATGAGAAACAAATGTCTATTGTTTAAGCTTCCCAGTCTATGGTATTTTGTTATAGCAACCCAAGATGACAAAGACAACAAGCCTAAAATGAAAAATGGCAAAGTAACCAAGATGTCCTTCAAGAGGTAAGTGGATAAACAAACTAGGACATAGGACATCCACACAGTGGAATATTATTCCTCAATAAAGAGAAAAGTGACATAGCAAGCTGTGAGAAGCCATGGAGAAAATTTAAATGCATATTTCTAAGTGGGAAAGATCAAGATGAAAAGGCTACATATAGGATGGTTCCAACTATGTGACATTCTGGAAAAGGCAAAACTATAAAGACAATGGAAAGAATAGTGGTTGCCAGAGGGTTGAGAGGAGGGAGAGAAGGGTAAATAGGCAGAGCACAGGGGATTTTCAGGGCGGTGAAACTATCCTGTATGATACCATAATGGTGGATACTTGTCATTCCACGTTTGTCAAAGCTGGCTGGGTGCAGTGGCTTGCGCCTATAATCCCGGCACTTTGGGAGGCCAAGGGGGAAGGATGGCTTGAGGCCAGGAATTTGAGGCTAGCCTGGGCAACATAGGAAGACCCCATCTCTACAAAAATTAAAAAATTGGCCTGGTGTAGTGGTGTATGCCTTTAGTCTCAGCTACTTGGGAAGCTGGAATGGGAAGATCACTTGAATCCAGGAGTTCGAGGCTGCAGTGAGCTATGATTGTGCCTCTGCACTCCAGCCCAGGTGACAGAAGTAAATAAGTAAGAAACAGAGTGAGACCCTGTTTCTTAAAACATGAAAAACAAGAAAATGGCAAAAAAAACCTTGTCATAGCCCACAGAACTGTACAACACAGAGAGTGGGCCCTAAAGTAAACTATGGACATGTATCAGTATTGGTTCATCAATCATAACAAATGCACCACAGTAATGCAAGGTATTAATAACAGGAAGTACTGTGTGGGAGGTGAGATAGGGAGGGGAGTATATGGGAACCCTCTGTACTTTCTGTGTGATTTTTCTATAAACCTAAAACTCCTCTAAAAAATAGTCTATTATCAAAAAATATGCCAGAAACCATGTCCTCTAAAAATGTTCAGCCACAGGTAGGGCAATTTGTATGCTCCCGTGACAAAGTATAGCACAACACTAACACAACGACAACGACAACAACAGCATCCTGCATGGGACTCATTCTAATCTCCACGTATGGAATGCACTAGAGGCATGACCTACACATTTCTTATTCTATACCATTATCAGTAAATTTGTTTTTGCACATGTACTGCCAATGCATGTACATCTATTTATGTTTAACTATATCCATGAATGACTGTATTAATTTATTACATGCTGTTTTGGTTCACATTCCTCTTATAACAGGGCCTGTGACAATTGCTTAGGTACAGATAGTTTATTGAAGGTGGTCCCAGGTAGCAAGAGTGAGGCAGTTGGGGTAAGAGATACAGGACAGAGGCAAATCAATATAATAATGGGTTACTGAGTGGGTTGTCACTGTGGACACTGGGCTTGATTTTTTGTCTCCTGGAATTCTCTGTCCAGAGAACAGGAAGCTAAGGTGTTTATCTACCTGCTTCTGCCTCCCATCAGTGGAGCTTTGCCTCCTGGGACTGTCCATGTCCCTGCATTTCTGGGGCTGCACAGGTGGAACAAACGCTACAAAAAGCCAAAGCCCTGGGGCACAAGGCAGAAAGTTGAGTGAGTCTGGGGTGGGGCATTGTCAAAGGAAACTCAGCTTAATGCAAACATCTACCGTGGTTGCAGCCAAAACTGCGGTGAGCCAAAGGTTTGTGACATATGGCCCCATGATATCTGCTGCATTATAAATACACAGGATGCACAAAACCAGAACTTGAACACCACACATCCCAAATCCAAGTGCTATTATTTTCCTGCTTCCCAGTGGATCATTTTGCACATCCTTGGAGCTTATGCACCTCACTTTGCAGATCTGCTCTGAAGAACACTGTCAGTTTCACCATCCTAGAACAGAAGTGCTGGTTAAAGTAGAAGTCTTTTCTTTTTCCCTTTAAGGGGAGTTCATTGGGTGTTTAACAAAATATATTTGAAAGACAGTGAGATACCGCTACATACCTATTAGAATGGCCCAAATCCAGAGTACTGGCAATACCAAATGCTGGTGAGGATGTGGAGCAGCAGGAACACTCAGATGGTACAGCTGCTTTGGAAGACAGTGTGGCAGTTCCTTCCAAAACTAAACATACTTTGGCCATACAATCCAGCTATTGTGCTCCTTGATATTTACTCAAAGGACTTGAGAACTTATGTCCACACAAAAACTTGCACACGGATGTTTATAGCAGCTTTATTCATAATTGCCAAATCTTAGAAGCAACCATGATGTCCTTCAGTAGGTGAATGGATAAATAAACTGGTACATCCAGACAATAAAATATTATTTAGCACTAGAAAGAAATGAGCTATCAAGACATGAAAGACATGGAGGAAACTTAAATGCACATTATTAAGTGAAAGAAGCCAGTCTGGGAAGGCTGCGTATTGTATTCTTCCCACTATGTGACATTCTGGAAGAGGCAAAACGATGGAGGCAGTGAAAAGATTAGTGGTTGCCAGGGGCTTGGGGAGGGAGGGATAAATAGGTAGTGTATAGAGGATTTTCAGTGCAGTGAAACTATTCTGTATGATACTAAAATGGGAGATACCTGCCTGTATTAGTTTCTCATGCTGCTGATAAAGACATACCTAAGACTGGGTAATTTATAAAAGAAAGATATCCAATGGACTCACAGTTCCACATCACTGGGGAGGCCTCACAATCATGGCGGAAGAGGAAGGAAGAGCAAAGGGATGTATTACATGGTGGCAGTCAGGAGCGGTGGTGCAGGGGAACTCCCATTTATAAAACCTTCAGATCTCGTGAGACTTACTACCATGGGAAGAGTATGGGGCAATCTGCCCCCATAATTCAATTATCTCCACGTGCCCCTGCCCTTGACACGTGGGGATTATTGCAATTCAAGGTGAGATTTGGGTGGGGACACAGCCAAACCATATCAATCATTACACATTTGTCTAAACCCATAGAATGTACAGCACCAAGAGTGAACTCTAATGCAAACTGTGGACTTTGGTAGTGATTTTTCAATGCAGGTTCATTGATGGTAACACCTGCACCGTCTGGTGAGGGATGTTAGTAATGAGGGATGCTGTGCATGTGCGGGGGAAGAGGGTGTATGGGAAATCTCTGTACTTTCTTCTCAGTTTTGTGAACCTAAAACTTCTCTAAAAACATAAGGTCTATTTAAAAAAAAAAAAAAACCTATTGAGCCAAAGCTAACGTCAGAAAATTTCATATAACAATCCCAATTTCTTAACTTGAAAAAGTGGGATTTGGTCTACCACACTGGACTCCTAGTCCCGTAGGATTGTTGAGAGGATGCAATGAGATGGTCTATGTAAAGTGCTTGGTGCATACTAAGTACTGCATAAATATTAAGGCTTAATGTATTTTAAATCCATGGGTGTTTTATCCTTATTGAGAATTGTTTGTGAATACCTATGGTGTGCAGGGCTCTTCCACCGACATCATCTCATCCCAAGCTCACAGCCACTCACAGTCCGGCTCCATTAATAGCATGGTCCTAATTGCCACCAAATCAACAGAAGGTGATTGGGGGTGGCCTTTTTAGATGGGGCAACATGGTTTCTGGTTTGCTGCAATCCCCACCAAGCCACTGTGTAAGGTTATGTATTTATACTGAGATGCTGGCTTCATAGGCTTGTGTTTCTCATTTGGTGCTGAGCTAGGAGGAGAGGCCAGACACTTAAAAGGGCAATGCAAGCATCTCCCTCCTCTTACTGCCTGGTGGAGACTGTGCCTGGGCTGGGCCCTCCATAGGTAGAATGAAGAGGGGCTCTCTGCCCTTCTGTGGCTCTCCAAATTTATTAGGAGCAGCTGACTGATTGCAGACAGACAGGAGCTTTCCTGGTGGAGGGAAGGACTTGTTGGAGAGAGAAGCATTGCGATCTCAGACAACACTTACAAAAGTTTGCATTCAGGACAAACTGCGTGCTGTCCAGTACAGTGTAATAGCTGCAAGCCATGTGTGGCTATCGGGCACCTGCAGCATGGGGAGTCCACATGGAGATGTGCTGAAGTGTGAAACACACACCGAATTTCAAAGACCTACCAGTGACTCAGAATGTAAAATATCTCATGAATGCATTTTTCATGTTGATTGCATGCTGGAACGATACTATTTCTCCCCTATGGAGAAGATGTTTTGGGACAGAAGGCTATTCATGGAGCCAGACTGTGAGTGGCTGTGAGCATGGAATGAGATGATGTCAGTGGAAGCTCTGCACACCGTAGATATTCACAAATGAAACTCAGTAAAGGATAACACACCTCATGGATTTAAAATAAATTAAGCCTTAATATTCATGGAGTACTTAGTATGCACCAAGCACTTTACATAGACCATCTCATTGCATCCTCTCAACAATCCTATGGGACTAGAACTATCCTCATTTTGTATGAGGCACAGAGAAGCTAAGTATGTTGCCTAAGGTCACACAGCTGGTAGGTGCCAGAGACAGGATTTAAACACAGGTCTGTAGAGCCTCCCTATATATATATATATTTTTTTTTTGAGACGGGGTCTCGCTCTGTCGCCCAGGCTGGAGTGCAGTGGCGCATTCTCGGCTCACTGCAAGCTCCGCCTCCTGGGTTCACGCCATTCTCCTGCTTCAGCCTCTCCGAGTAGCTGGGACTACAGGCGCCCGCCACCACGCCCGGCTAATTTTTTTGTATTTTTAGTAGAGACGGGGTTTCACTGTGGTCTCGATCTCCTGACCTCATGATCCGCCCGCCTCGGCCTCCCAAAGTGCTGGGATTACAAGCGTGAGCCACCACGCCCGGCCTGAGCCTCCCTATAAATCCTGGCAGTTGCTGGTGCGTGTCTTGGCAGGAACTGTTAAGAGGTTTTGGAAGGCAATGCATGGCATGGTTTTTTGGTTTTGGATTTTATATGGCATTAAAATGGCAGGTGGTTTCATCTAGGTCAATTTAAATGAACTTTTACAAAACAACTTAGGAGCTATTTGTCTCCATTCTGGGACTGTGATGGTGGTGGGTGACACACCCAGAGGAAAGTTCTCTGCCCAAAGTTCTGAAGAGCTGGGTGAATGACTTCCTCACTCCTTCCTCTGGGTTGTGACCTGGAGGATCTTCCATGGCAACAGTGTTGGTTTCCACCTAGAGATCTAGTTTGGGTATTTGGTATCCTACCTCCAGGTGCCAAGTGTGGCTAAGGCTCCTGAGGAGATAGCCAGGGACCTAGGGATTCCCAACCCTCTTGGTTCTCGGGACAACAACTCTGCCCATTAGCTGTGACTGAGTTGTCTCTTCTGACCTTACATCTGGCTCTCAATGTTGTAGTGGGAAGGGCTCGGGGCTTTCAAGCCACAAGGATGCAAATGGCAGCTCTGCTACTTACCAGCTTTGTACCTGGGTGAATGACATGATCTTTCTGACCCTCAGATCCCTTATTTGTAAATTCAGTTGATAGCCATTTTTACTGAATCACATTATAAAGTCTTTAAAAAACCAAAAGATCATAGGTTCTTAATTCAAGGACACCATCAATGTATCATTCCTTCAAAATATATTCAAGTGACACCTATGGCCTGGATGCTATTTAAGTGCCAAAGATACAGCAGTGAATGAGGTGGACAAAGCCCTGCCTGTTGGGAGTGTACCTTCTGGTTTAGGGAGTCAGACAAGAAAGAAAGGATAAGTATTACAAAGGCAGCTAAAGCAGGATCAGGAGTGCTTTTATAAATAAGGTAACTATGGAAGGCCTCCCTGATGAAGTGACATTTGAGCAGAGACATGTGGGACGTAAGGATGCAGTACATGAGCATATTGGAGCAAAGGTGTTCTAGGCAGAAGAGACTGCATGTGCAAAAGCCCTGAGGCGGGTCATGCTTGGCATATTCAGAGAACAGCAAGGAGCCCCATGTGGCCAAAGCAGAGTGAATGACAGGAAGAGAGGTGGAAGATGAGGTCACAGAGGTCACAGGAGCCTGATCATGTTAACCATAGTAAGGATTCTACTCTGTATAAGACAAGATCAATGGGTGGGTTTTGTATAAAGGAGCAATCTAATCTGACTTAGATTTCATGAAGACAACTCTGGTAATTGTGTGGAGAGTAAACTATGAGGGCACAGGTGGAGGAAGCAGGGCCAGTTATGAGATTACTGCAATAATAATAATTGGCTCCAAGTTATTATTGATGTTTTAGAGAAACAAAAAATACAATATACTGGTTGTATGCGTCAGTTTTAAGACATAATTGGATTTCAGAAACTTTTTAGAATCAAGAAAGTATGACACTTAAAAGTTTTTAATTGAAAAGGCTCATACTGGAAACCCACTGTTCGTTTCTTTTATTTCTAAACCTAATCTCCTTTGAAGCCAATAATAGGTAGATAGTAATAATTTTTTTGAGATACGTGTGTATTAATCAAATGATAAAGTGACATTTGAGCAAAGACAGGTGGGACGTGAGAATGCAATACATGTGAATATTGGATCAAAGGTATTCTAGGCAGAAGAGACTGCAAGTGCAAAGGCCCTGGGGTTAGCCATGCTTGGCATATTTAGAGAACAGCAAGGAGGCCCATGTGGCCAAAGCAGAGTGAATGACAGGAAGATGAGGTTAGAGAGATCCCAGGAGCCTGACCACATAAACCATGGCAAGGATTCTACTTTGTGTAAGACAATAGCTGTAAGTGGGTTTTTCATAGAGGAGGAATCTGATCTGATTTACATTTTATAAACTCGATTGATACACAGATATCTCAAAAAACAAATTATTAGGATTTTATTACTACCCCAGTTGACTAGAAGTAGGGCATGTGTTCAGTGATACATTATTGAATATGAGATTCTTGTTAATCCAATGTTCTGATAAAGCGAGCTTTATACTTTGTAACATCTGGGGAGGGTGCTCTAACCCTAGTGACACTGACAACGGTGTGGGAATTGAACCTTAAAAAAAGATTTGGCCCATGACAGTCCCTAGATCCTCATGACTCAAACTGTCATTTGACAATCAGTGGATTGGCATCACCTGGGACTTAGTCAGAAATGCAGTCTCAGGTGCCAGCCAGGATCTGCATTTTAACAAGATTCCCAGGAGATTTATATGCTTTTTAAAGCATGAGAAGTGCCAGTCTGATTTGAGAGATTTGACAACCACTGCCCAAAATGAATGGTTCTTGATACTGGCTGCATCTTAGTTTCCCTGTGGTAGACGGGCCCTAAGACGGCCTGAAATGGTCTCACCACTGGATATTTATACCATGAGTGTTGGCTGGACCTGTGGCTTGCCCTAGCCCATAGCACATGGCAAAGGGCATGAGATGTCTCTTCTATAATTATGTTGCATAAGATTGTAGCTTCTATCTTGTTAGCTGCCTCTCTCCCTTGCTGGTTTTGGTGAAGTGGGTTGCCACAATGAGGAGGCTCACATGGAAAATAACTGAGGGCAGTCTCCAGCCAACAGCCAGCAAGGAGCTGAGGCTGTCAGTCCTGCAACCTGCAGGAAACTGATTCTTGCCAACAACCTGAGAAGCTTAGAAGTAGATGATCCATCCACGGTTGGGCTTTCAGATGAGATCCCACCTCTGGCCAACGTCTTCATTACAGCCTCATGAGACCCTGAAGCAGAGGCCCCAGCTAAGCCATTCCTGGGCTCCTGACCCACAGAAACTATAAGATAATAAGTATGTGTTCTTTGAAGCCCCTAAACGTGGGGTACTTTGCTATGTTACAATAGAAAACTAATGGAATCACCTAAGGAACTTGAACAAACACAATAACAACTACCAATATCATTTAATGAGCCCAACTTCTGGCTCATCAAGTATGAATTTCTAGGGGTTGGTCCAAGCAGCAGCAGTTTTTTTTTTTTTTTTTTTTTTTTGAGACAGAGGGAGTCTCGCTCTGTTGCCCAGGCTGGAGCGCAGTGGCGCGATCTCAACTCACTGCAACCTCCGCCTCCCGGGTCCACTCCATTCTCCTGCATCAGCCTCCCAAGTAGCTGGGCTACAGCTGCCTGCCACAACGCCTGGCTAATTTTTTGTATTTTTGGTAGAGACAGGGTTTCACCATGTTAGCCAGGATGGTCTCGATCTCGTGACCTTGTGATCCACCCTCCTCGGCCTCCTAAAGTGCTGGGATTACAGGCATGAGCCACTGCGCCCAGCCAAGCAGCAGTATTTTAAAAACCCTCTCCATGTGATGTTGATGTGCAGCCAGATTTGAGGAGCCCTGCCCCCGATGTTGCTCTTAGGAAATAGTCTCTGACAATTTTAGGTTTATTGGGTATTCTCCTTCTCGCTACACATCCAACTCAATATGTGGTCATTTGAGCTTTCTGATTGTGCACCCCCTAGGTTAGCAAGAGTTTAATCTTTTCCCCAGCTTTCTTCCCCTTGTCTCACTCTGGGGTGAGGGGATTCTGGTACCCTTTCTGTCAGAAGGATGAAGGCCTTTGAGAAGATGGCCCACTGCAGGGATGTCTGATGGAGCCATCCGTCCATGGGAAAGGCCACTTAGTGCAGAACCCAAGGCCCAAGAGGCCCAAGACTCAGTCCACAGGGGCTTTGAAATCGGAGCTTTCATATCAGATTTACACATCTGAAACACATCAGAGGGTGAAGGACAACTGCAGGGTAATGGCCAGGAGGGTATCTGGCAAGAATGAATGTCTTGGGGACTAGATGAGAGACCTATGGTGACGTTCCCGTGACATCTGTCTGAGCCAGAACATTTTGTGGGGGGAGGGAGAGCGGGTTGGATGGCTGACATTGCACAGTCTGATGTTGGGAACACAAGCCTGGACACCTTGTGTTCCCTGGCCAGTGGCTTTATGACTCGGCCTGCCATTCCCCTGGCTTATGCTGGGTCATGTTTTCCAAAGATAAGCAGTTAAGGGGCATGTCGGAGACAGAGGATTTATGGCTAGTGAAACTCAACTTCTCTGGCCTGGCTGTCCCCTGACCCTGCCTGAGGCTGCCAAGGCTGACATATGGAAGAATAACGTTTACAAGAGGATTTGCAGGAAGCAGTGCAAAGGATGGGTTTACACCCAAGAACTGTGCAATCTTTAGAGCTGGAGAGGGCTTGGAGGCCAATAATTCGGGCTGTAGAGCAAAGTGGTCTAAGAGTGTTGAATCAAACAGCCCAGAATTTAAAACCTGGTTCTGTCACTTGGACAAGTGACTTAACAAACTTTAATGTTCTCATCTCTAAAATGGAAGTAACAGGAATAAATATCATAGAGGGTTGACAGAATGCTTAATTGGGATATAATGTATGCAAATGTATGTAAATATTTGAAAAAAAGTGCTCAATAAAAAGTAGCTGTAAACCCACTTTTTTTTGTTTTGTTTTTTGTTTTTTTTTTTTGAGACACAGTTTCACTCTTGTTGCCCAGGCTGGAGAGCAATGGCGTGATCTCAGCTCACTGCAACCTCCGCCTCCTGGGCTCAAGCAGTTCTCCTGCCTCAGCCTCCCGAGTAGCTGGGATTACAGGCGTGTGCCACCACACCCAACTAATTTTTGTATTTTTAGTAGAGACAGGGTTTCACTGTGTTGGCCAGGCTGGTCTTGAACTCCTGACCTCAGGTGATCCACCCACCTTGGCCTCACAAAGTGCTGGGATTACAGGCGTGAGCCATCGTGCCTGGCCAAACCTGCTTTTTCTTTTTATGGCTGGGGGACCTGAGCTAACCAAAGGGGATGTTATATTCTTGGGATGTTATTGGGTGGGGGAGGCATACAAAATATCCCAGCAGTGGTCTGTTAGCTTATAACACGTGTGAGCAGCCTACTGCACAGGTTTCAGTTCATATGCATTTGTCTCCCCTGATTAACAAAGAGTTCATCAGGTCATTTATTATCTGTTGTTTCAAAGCTTCTTTGTTAAAGGTCTTTCCAGCATGGCCTGATGCCTTGTCTTGTGAAAATACTTGGCCCTCCTTTTTAGTTGGAAAGTTCTTGAGGACAGCTCATTCATCATTCTTAACTGTGGGGTCACTGCCCAACAAGGTATGAAGAGTAATTGCTAATAATAGAAATAATCATTGGGATAGGAGTAGTAAGGGCTCACTTTACATAGCATTTTCTATGCACCAAGGACTTCACACGGATTATTTTCTGTAAGTCTCACAGCTGTCTTAGTGAGTAGGTGTGCAATAATGCCCCCTTTGACAAAACGAGGGAGTTGAAACTCAGGTTGAGGTAAACTTGGCTAAGATTACAGGTGTGAAAAGTGTGACTGACAAGGATAAAATACGGATCCTGATCTATAACAAAGTTCCTGTTAAAAAAAAAATTCCTTATAAGGAATTATGTTAAAGCATTGTGTTTTATCCTTTGCAATTTAAGTGTACAGAAACCAGGTTAGAGTTTATTAAAGCTCTTCTTGAAAATGCCCTCTTCTGATTAATCCCTGTGAGTTTATGAGAAGAGTCTTAGCATGAGATGGTGACCAGGATGACACACTCAAGGCAAGGAAGGCTGATAGCCTGAGTAGAAGTTGGAGGGAGCAGAAGGAGCCCTGATTTAGGAGTCAAATAAAACGCACTTCATGTTCTGGCTTTAGCTCTTAGAACTTACGAGTTCTATGTTTCAGAGCACAGCATTCAGCTTTTCATTTCCTCAGTTTACCCCTTTAGGAAAATGGTATAATCATAATAATTACCTTGAGAGTTGGAGGGAACTATCAAAAGAAGAGAAAGTGCTATTCAAATGTGCAGTGTTAATATTATTCTGTTCCATCTGACTTTCCTGGGGAGTGTGTTCAAGTCACGCATGCTGACCCCTTCCCCACCTTACTCCAACCCCCTAAACTCCAAAAATTCTCCTTCTCTTTCTTTTGCTTAAGGAAACAAGCAAACAAAACAAAACCCCAAAGTCCAGAGCTAAAATATTTTCAAGGACTTCTTTTGCTTCTTGAGCAAGTAAATAAACCTCCTTGACCCAGGTTCTTACCTGTGAAATTGAGCTGAGGTACAATGTGACAACCTCACAAGTCTGTGACAAGTACTGACAGAGGCTGATCATGCAAACACTTGGCACAGCACCTGGCATCAAGGATGTGCTCAGTAAGTGTCTGCTCTGTGATTAAAGATTGGTCTTTTCCAAGGCTTAGAAGACCCTGCAAGTCTCACCCTTGCTCTCTTTGTTCTATCTCATTCCTTGTTCTCCACAAGCCCTTTCTCCTTTCTGCCCTCCAGCAATTCAGCCTCCAACCACAGGGCCTTTGCACAAGCTGTTCCCGCTGCCTGGCACCCTTCTCCACGCCCACTCGTTGTATTTCAGCCCTCAGTTTAAGGAAGCCTTCCCTGATCAGTCCCCTCTCCTGAACTCTATGGTTAGATCTTTTTGTAAACACTCTTATCACAATAGGTAACTTCTCCTCAGGGTACTTATTTATAGTTTGCAATAATATATTTATATGTATGATTAACTGAGCTATTATTGCTGTGATGGAAGAGATACTGTCCGTTTATTCTCCTCTTTGAATTCTCAGAGCCTAGAACAGCTTCTGACACAGAGGGAAGCTCAATAAATATTTATTGAAAGAATGAACAAATGGCCGGGCGCTGTGGCTCACGCTTGTAATCCCAGCACTTTGGGAGGCCGAGGCAGGCGGATCACGAGGTCAGGAGATCGAGACCACGGTGAAACCCCGTCTCTACTAAAAGTACAAAAAATTAGCCGGGCATGGTGGCGAGCGCCTGTAGTCCCAGCTACTCGGAGAGGCTGAGGCAGGAGAATGGCGTGAACCCGGGAGGCAGAGCTTGCAGTGAGCCAAGATTGCGCCACTGCACTCCAGCCTGGGTGACAGAGCAAGACTCCATCTCAAAAAAAAAAAAAAAAAAAAAAGAAAGAATGAACAAATGAAATAACAAATGGAGTGATTTTTCTTATTGGGGTCCAGAAGCACAGTGGAACTTGTGACATCCCTGTGTCCTATTTCTTAGCTGAGAAGCTTGAATAGCTTGAAGTCACTTTGCTAAATTTATGCTGCCCTCAACTCCTGTTGTATTTCTGGGAAGCCACAGAGCCATGTCCTCAGGGCAGATTCCCATGGTCCTGGGGGTGGGGAAGGTTGGCTACAGTGTTCCCCTCCTTGTGGTCTCGAAAAATATTTCCATGATGGATGGATGGCCCTAAGGGACATGCCAAAGAGAACATCTGTGAGCTGACTGGGATTGATGGGGAGGAGAAAGGATGATCTCTTCTCATCCTTCTTCCACAGTCAGAGAAGCCCAGTCAGTAGAGATGTTTTCAGCCCACCCAATGTTAATAACAAGCCAGGCGTGGTGACTCATACCTGTAATCCTAGCACTTTGGGAGGCCAAGGCAGGAAGATCATTTGAGGCCAGGCGTTCGAGACCAGCGTGGCCAACGTGGCAAAACCCCGTCTCTACTAAAAATACAAAAATTAGCTGGGCATGGTGGCATGTGCCTGTAATCCCAGTTGCTTGGGAGGCTGAGGCAGGAGAATTGCTTAAACCCAGGAGGTGGAGGTTGCAGTGAGCCAAGATCACGCCACTGCACCTCAGCCTGTGTGAAAAAGCCAGACTCTGTCTCAAAAAAAAAAAAAAAAAAAAAAAAAAGTAACAAAAATAAAAACAGTGGGGACCATTCACTGAGTGCTTCCCATGTGCCTAGCATGGTGCCCAGCATACAGAAGGGTCCTACAATTATCAATGGAATGAGTGAATAAATATCAGACATTGTAGTAAGCACTTTCCACATGGAATTTCCTTTTATCCTCAGAGCAGCCTGACGAGGGAGGTTCTATTATTATCCCCACTTTATAGTAAAACAAACTGAGGCTCAGAGACCTATGCAGCTGGGTCTCAGGCCCTCTCAGAAGCATTTGAAGGAACTCTTCTTTTGCCCTCTCTCAGTGTTTCACAATTTTTACCCTTCCTAGCTACTACCTCTGATGTCCTGGGCTACAGTCCACAAGACTGACACATTGCACCCCATGTTCTGTCTCCTCACCCTTGACATTTGTTATCAGGGCATGGGGAGAGTCTGTTCGTGGACATCCCTCTGTAATTGATGGGCTCATAAAATTTACAATGATAGCAGCAACTGTTTACAGAGCCCTGCCCTGAATCTTCCTGCCATCTCTGAAAGGCAGATACTATTCTTACACCCTGATAGGGTTTGGTTGTGTGTCCCCACCCAACTCTCATGTTCAATTGTAATCCCCAGTGTCGAAGGTGAGACCTGGTAGGAGATGACTGGATGGTGGTGGCGGGGGTGGGGGGGATTTCTCATGACTGGTTTAACACCACCCCCTTGATGTTTGAGTGAGTTCTCAAGAGATCCGGTTGTTTAAAAGGGCGTGGCACCTCCTCCCACTCTCCCATGCTCCTGCTCTGGCTATGGGAGGTGCCTGCTCCCCCTTCACCTTCTGCCATGACCGTAAGCTTCCTGAGAGCTCCCCAGAAGCTGAAAAGATGCAAGCATCATGCTGTCTGCACCGCCTGCAGAATGGTGAGCCAATTAAACCTCTTTTCTTCATGAATTATCCAGTCTCAGAGATTTCTTTATAGCAATGTGAGAATAGCCTAATACATGCCCATTTTAGACATGTTAAAGATGAGAAAATAATCTCACAGAGGTAAAATGAAATGGCTTGCCTGCCATCACTCCTATTAGTTTTTAGGTCTGCCAAACTTGGTGGCCTAAAACAACAGAAATGTATTCTCCCACAGTGCTAGAGGCAAAATGTCTGAAATTGAGGTGTTTGTGGGGCTGTGATCCCTCCGAAGGCCCTAGTGGGGATCCTTCCTAACATCTTCCAGCTTCTGGTGGCTCCAGGCATTCCTCAGCTTGTGACTCCATCACTCGTCTCTGCCTCTGTCTTCACAGGGGCTTCCTCCCTGTGCGTCTGTCTTCCTTTTTCTGTCTCTTATGAGGACATCTATCACTGCATACAGGGCACAACTTAATCCTGGATGGTCTCATCTAGAGAACTGTACCTTAATTATCTCTGCAAAGATTCTTAGGCCCAATAAGATCACATTCGGAGGTTCCGGGTGGATGTATGTTTTTTGGTGGTAGGCGGGTGGGCAGGGCACTACTCAAACTCACTGCAACATCCCTACCAAGTACTGAAACAGAGAGTTAATACCAGACAGGACCAATTCCAAAGCCCATGCCTTTAACGGTCACACAATACCAGGAGTGTTTCTATAGAAGATTTACAGTGACAGTGAGCTTGCTGTGACCAATTTGGAACCTGGGGCCTGCAGCTCTCGACTCTGGCTTCTCTTCATGTGTGAATTTGAGTCTGTGTAAAATATATGTTTGCAATTTTCCAACAAAAAAGAAGAAAGTTGACTTGGCATTGAGGTTCACCCTTTCCCGCCTCACCACCACACACAACTGGTCCAGCCACTAGGCATGTCCGTGGGCTGTTCCTACCTCTGCACCCTGATCCATTTCATGCTCCTAGCTGCCTCCTCATTTCTTATTTCCTGTCCCAGTTGGAAGGCTTCATGTTGGCATTTTAGGCTTGAGAAGAGGAGAGAGGA
Source organism: Nomascus leucogenys (assembly GCF_006542625.1). Taxonomy (NCBI): domain Eukaryota; kingdom Metazoa; phylum Chordata; class Mammalia; order Primates; family Hylobatidae; genus Nomascus; species Nomascus leucogenys. The sequence continues at coordinate 82,994,014 of NC_044390.1, read as the reverse complement.
AGGGAAATGCTAAGATGACCCTCTCATGAGGATGTGCAATTTACAAGCCAGCTGCATGGAGGAAGCACAACAGTAAATTAGATCAAAAAATAGAAGAGAGATCTGTGCTAGCCCAGTTTGCTTGGCTGGGTTTGTCAGCTATAAAACAAATTGCCTATTGAGGAAGGGTGTGACTTACCAGGAGTAACAGGAGGGAATTTCTTTGTGGTGATGGAGCAGTTCTGCATCCTGGCCATAGGGAGGCTCACCTGTCAAACACTTATGCATATTTCACCCAAACTCTTTCCCTCTTGGAAAAGAGGGTTAAAACTTGTCTGCACTTTTTCTGGCTTCTCTGAGGTAGTATAATGCTGTGGCTAAAAATCAGGCTCAGGAATTAGATCTGAGTTGGAAACCCAGCCTTCCCTATTATTGGCTGTGCAATTTTAGGCAAGTGACTTACCTCTTCTGAGCCTCAGTTTTTAATTTGTATAAAGTGAATATTGACCTCAGGACTATTGTGAGGACTCAATGACCTGCTAGAGATACAGTGGCCGGCATGGTACCTGGTGCACAAACAATACTGAAGAAAATGTCAGTGATGACTGCTATTATGATTTCTCAGTCTTACACACCTCTTATTCAAGTCTTCATCATTTCATTTCTCCTTAGAGTGGGAATACAGTGGTGATGCATGCTCTTTATCCCACCCAAAAAGGGCAGCTGGCCTGAGTCCCTGGTACTCAATGTCCCTGTGCCCTGATCCTGTCACGAGCTTGAGCTACTCATTCCCATTTCACCATGGAGAACACAACTTCTTTCTCTGCTTGTTTGTTCTTTCCTGTTTGCCGAGAGCTGATGTCATTAGTTTAACGCAGACTCCCAGACATCAGGGGCTGCGTCTCTGTAACTCGCTTTGTGTTTATACTACATGGATGCTTAATAGTGTCTGGTGATGATGGTGTATTACAAATGACAGCTGAGTCAAGAATGCCCCTCTGCTGGCCTGAATGAGTCAAGGGGGTTTTGAACCATCGTTCTTTCCACAAACAGTTGTTTAGCACATATTAAATGCTAAGTAGAAGGGATGCAATGATAATTAACTTAGGTCTCTATCTTGCTTATTTTAGCATAGGTCTTAATCTTGCTTATTTATGTGCATAATCTGAGCTCTTTGAGGTCAAGGACCATGTCTTGACCCCTCTCACAAATTTCAATGCTTAGTACAGTATCTGGCATATAGTGGGTGCTAAATACTTCTTTGTTTTATTCATTGTTGATCTGAGAATTAGTTTTGAACTATCTAGTGTAGGCTAGGCTCTGTGCTAGACATTGAGAATACAACAGTGAACCAGGCAGGCAGTCATCTGGAGGTGACAGATGTGTAGATGAGTAATTAAATTCTGGCAAGAATTTGGCAGTTCTGGGGTGGAGAGGCAGTGGGACCACAGAGGACAAGTCAGCCAGCTTTACCTGGAGGAGGAGAATGCCTGCAGCCTTTGCACCGAGTCTTGGTGGAGGAGGAAGGGTCCCTCACGTGGAGGATGGAAACAAGGGTGTTCCAAGCAGAGGAAACAGCATGTGCACAGTCACAGAGGTGAGAAAACAGCTGGAGCCTTGTGAATAGCAAATGACTGACAACCATTGCTCAAAGGATGGGTAAGGGAATGAATCTGGAAAGATAATTTGAAGGTAATAGGTAGCTATGAAAGAATGTCGTGAAATGTCATAGTCTTGTTTCGAAAGACCACTGTGGGCATTGAATGGAGGACGACTGGGGCTGGTAAACAAATCCTTCTCTGACCCCCTTGGTGAACTTTGTGGAGAATCTCAGAGCCAGAAGCTCTTCAGTGGGCCAGCAAATCAGCTTTCTGAACAAAACTTACCTGATGTGTACTGTTTGGCAGTTCCCATGGTGTAACTATTCCCAGCGTGGCTGTCTTCAAGCTACCAACACGATGTCCCTGAATGCAGAGTTGGGAAAGAGATGTGCATGCACTTAGTAAGCATGGTGGAAAATATTAGAGCCAAAAAGGCTTCATTCTGTCCCTTAGAGAGCTTCTGTAAGGGTCCATGGAGGCAATGTGTGAGAAAGGAGCTTTGGAAATTGTAACTCAAATGTGAGGCAGTGGTCTGTGTGTGTTCACCAGCATTCAATCTGTTCTTCCTAGCAGCATTACCTAGCATTTTTCTGGACAGGTTTATCTCTCTTAGCCATGTGGTTTGGGTAGGACTGCTCCAACACCCAGCTTCAAGACCCAACTAGTGCAAACCAATGTACAAATCTCTCTCCACCATGCCCCCAGCCCAGACCACAAGCATTGGCTCAGGGTTGAGTACTGAACCAATCTAGGCCTGTGAAATGCAAGAAGACATTTGTTTGGATTTTTGACAGGCAGCCTTCTTTTCCCCTCTGAGAAAGCTACCAGAGGAGACCCTCTTTCCCCCTCAGGCTGCGGGGAAGCCATGTGTTCACTGTGTTGCTAATGGAAAGAAAGTTTCTAGAGCATCAGAGGGCCTTGTACAGACGTCCAAATGTGTACAAACACTGTTCAAATCTAACAGTTTCCAAGACAGAATGGAGAGGGAGAGAGAGGAACTGGGTCTGTGTTTGAACTGATGGGTCCTTATTCTAACTTGCTCGATCTGACATGGAAGTTTTTGTTTTGTGAACCAATACATCCTCCTTTTTGGTTAAGTCTATTTGAGTTGGGTTTCTGTCCTTTTTTAGTAGATGGTATGCTTCTGATCATCACTGGCAGCTCCACTACCACCATCAGGACCCATTTAATTTATGAAATGACCAATTCTGAATGGGCAGCATGCTTATAAGGCAGGCTATAAGAGGCTATAACCTCAAGGTTTTAGTCCATACGGTTCACCCCATTATTGGGTGGAAGGGGCTGTGAATCCACCCCCCATGGGATTCTAGAAGACATCGAGTGGGTTTCAATGTCATGATTATGTAGACAAATATGTGTTAGCATCTACTATGTGTTAGGTTCTCTGCTCTCTTCCAGGGGTTGGAAAGCAGCAGAGATAAAAATATACCTCTGTGAAGAGCATACACTTTCCCACCTGTTCCCTTGTTTGAACTTCAGGCCATCTGAGGCAAGTAGGGCACATCAGATTTCCCTCTTTTGCAGAAGAGGAAAGGAAGGCTGAGAGAAGGAAAATAACTTAATTCAGGTCTCCAGCTTCTGTGTGGCACAGCAGGGTCAAGGGTCCAGGTCTCTTGACTCTTTTTAGGGAGCCCATGCCGTTCTGGTTGGAAGCTTCTGTATTGTATCTGCAAGCCCATGTGGGATCCTCTTTTCCTTTCTTTTCTGAGCATATCGTTTGTTCCAGATCTTTTCTGCTTGCCCCTCCAGCTCCACTATCCATCTTCCTTTACTCTTTGCCTAGGAAGCTGACCCATGCAGATGGCACCGTGGACCCCCTTGCCCTCTGGCTTCTAGGTTTGGCTTGACCAAGGGCATCCTGGTGGAGGGGAGATAGGAGGAAGAGAGATTGCTCCCTTGACTCTCTCCTTGGGTTACCTTGGTCTGGTTGCGTCCTTGGACTCAAAGTCACTACTTTTCTCCAGGAAGCCCTCTTCTTGGAGGGACACTGTCTCCTGGAGAGTTGCCACACATCTCTCTTTCTCTGGTTCTGGTACCACCCCCAATTCTCTTCCTTTCAGCTCTAGAGATGGTAAGAGTTGTACTGTGACTTGGTACCTCACTATGGCTCCCTCAACCTTTCCCATGCATTTAAAAATAGCCCTAGGTAGTGGGTTGAATGATAGTCTCAAAAAGAGATGTCAGGCCAGGCGCAGTGGCTCATGCCTATAATCCCAGCACTTTGGGAGGCCGAGGCGGGCAGATCATGAGGTCAGGAGTCCGAGACCAGTCTGGCCAACATGGTGAAACCCTGTCTCTACTAAAAATACAAAAAAATTAGCCAGGTGTGGTGGCAGGAGCCTGTAATCCTAGCTACTCGGGAGGCTGAGGCAGGAGAATTGCTTGAACCCAGGAGGTGGAGGTTGCAGTGAGCCGAGATTGTGCCACTGCACTCCAGCCTGGGTGACAGTGCGAGACTCTGTCTCAACAAAACAAAACAAAACAAAGACAAAAAAAAAATCCAAAAGACATGCATGTCCACATCTTACTCCCTGAAACCATGAATGTGGAAACAGGGTCCTTGCAGATGTAGTGAAGGATCTTGAGATAAGATCATCCTGGCATACCTGGGTGGGCCCTAAATCCTATGACAGGTGTCCTTACAAGAGACAAATAAAGGAGAGACAAATAAGGAAAAGGAGAAAAGGCCTTCTGAAGATAGAGGCAGAGGTGGGAGCGATGCAGTCACAGTCAAGGAATGCCTGGAACCATTGGAAGCTGGAGAGGCAAGGAAGGACCTTCCCTTAGAGCCGTCAGAGACAGTGTGACCCTGTTGACATCTTGATTTCAGACTTCTGGTCTCCAGGACTGAGAGTATAAATTTCTGTGTTTTTTAAGACACTTGGTTTGTGATCATTTGTTACAGCAGCCACAGAAAACTACACTATTTTCAAATTATTCTAATCTGAGCATACTATTTCCTGCTGGAACTCTTATAGATACTTTACATAAAATACAAGTAGGTTTAGAGGTGTCATTTGTGACTGTGATGAGGAAAAGAGAGGCAAGGGAAGGGGGGGTGTTTGCTTATGAGACTGCATTCCCAGAGAAGGTTGGCTTTTCCTACCAAAACCCAGATCCCTGTCATTGGTCAAAAAATATGTACTGAACACCTGCTATATAACAGGGACAGATTGCTACAGCAGCAGCATGGTCTGTGCCTTTATAGCTTATGGGTTAGAGTGACAGAATATCACAGTGACTTAAAAGCCATAAAGTGGGGCGCAGTTCTTGTTAGCTAAGGCTGAGTCACAAACTGCCCCCAGACTGTGACTTAAGACGACAACAATCTTAAAACAACAATGGCAGCAATGTTGCTCACAAATCTGCAGCTTGGGCTGGGCTCAGTGGGGAAGGCTTGTCTCTTCCCCCATGTGGCATTGGTTGGGTTGACTAAGAGCTAGGGGATCTATTTCCAAAGTGGCCTATTCATATGACTGTCAAGATGGTGCTTGCTGTCAGCTGGGAGCTCAGCTGGGACCGTTGGCTGGGAGGTCTCAGTTTACCTCCACATGGGCCTCTCCACGTATTCTGGGCTTCCTCACAGCATAGAGACTGGGTTTCAAGGGTGAGTGTCCCAACAGAAACCAGCAGAAGTGACATGGTTTCCTCACCCAGCCTCAGAGGGCATGTGATGTCACTTTCGCTGTATTCTACTCATGGAGACAGTCACAAAGTCCCTCTTAGGTCTAAGGGTAGGGGAAATAGACTCCTACATGGACATTTTTCAGACATGTTTAAAAACCATTCAGGATCTACCTTGGTTTATGGCATCAAGGGAGGCTTTTTTGTAAACACATTTCTTCAGCAGAGATGTGAAAAATAGGAAGAACTTATCCAGGGAAGGAGAGGGTAGGAAGAGCCTTCTATACCATCACGAGAGAAGGTCATTAGGACAGATGTGTTTTGGAGGCTTGGAGGGGAAGACAGTGTGACTGAGGCAGAGAGTGAGGGAGAAGGGAAGAAATAAGAACAAAAAGGTAGACAGACTGGTTCACATAAGACCTTGTGGATCAAGTTAAGGTTTCTGGACTTTATCCTGAGTGTGAAGGGAAGTCCATCAAAAGGTAGAGCAGAGGCACTATCGCATATGCCTTTTAGGAAGGCCACATTGGTCACAATGTGGGAAATGGTTTGAAGTGGCACCGCCAGGGAGGGTGCTATGGGAGTGGCCCAGATGAGAGATGTTGGGGGCTTAGAAAAGGTAGTGTAAGGGGATGGAGAAATGGATGGATTAGATATGATAAGCAAGTAGAATTAGTAGGAGTTGGTGGTTTGATATGTGGTATGGATGGAGAGGAAGGGTCAAGAAACACTTGGGGTGATTTGATTGAATAATTGGCCCCAATTCTTGAGCTCCTTGAAGACATATTATACATCCACAACCCTGCCATGGCCTCATGATTGGGTGGGGGTACTTTCCTGCCCCTTGACTCTAATACTTGCCATGGGACTTGTTTTGCCCAGTGGAGTGCTAGTAGATGTGATGTGAGCAAGACTTCAACATGAGCAGAGACTTGGAATGTGCTTGTGTAGTTGACCTTGACCTCTTGTACTCTGGTGACACACCATGTAAAGAACAGGTCCAAGTAGCTGCTGCTGTTTTTATACAAGTCATGCAGTCTTGAGCTGATGACATCATGGTAAGAGCTAGACATGAGAATATATGTACTCATTAGACATTTTAGTACTTAAGTAATATATTATAGACAGCAAGAAGCAATGTAGTGTAGTAGCAATGTTTGTATCTGAGAAGGAATTGTAGACCTGGGCTCTAGAATGTGACATGTAGAGCAAGCTACGTGATCTAGGTGACTGCTGGTACAGGGAGGGTGAAAGACACTTGAAACAGATCTAAACCCAGTTTATAGCCTGGAGCCCAGAGTCAGAATCTGGAGCATTAAGTTCATCCTAGCTCAGCTGGTTATAGTCAACTTACAGATCTGTGAACATGATAATAAATGAATGTCCTTATAATGAATTTTGGGATTGTTTGTTATGCAGCATTATTGTAGCATAGCTGACTAATACAGATGGCTTGGGTCATTTGGGCAATGGCTTTCATACGTAGCATTGCCACCACTTGTGTGTTTGCTAAAACAGTCATCTCTCTGATTCCAATTTTGCAATCGTGCCTGCTGTGAAACTCATGGGGGCTTAACTCTGTCATTTCTTCTTCTGATAACCTCTGTACTCCATACTGGGTGGGACTTGTGAGTATGTCACTTGAAGCAAGACCTATGGGACAATGAATCAGAAAATCAGGAAGTTCTTCTTCCCACTACCTCTCACCTCACTTTTCTGCTGCCTGTTAAGCCAAGTGATTTAGAATACCTCAGAGCTTGGAGTGACCCAAAATTTATTTTAGGGAAAGACACATGGATGATGACATGTGGAAGAAGTTACTTATCCTAACCAGATGCCCAACACTGATGATGTCATTGAAATGGAGGAAGACGGAAGCCCACCAAATCAGTATGGAACACTTCCTCTAGGAAACAGTGTGCCCTGATATATTAAGTGTTTGACTGTGTTCGGCACGAACACAACTTAGCTTTTCTTTTTATGAAAGCAATAAGCATTTATAAAATTCCACCCCTTCCACCCTTCACCTAACTTATAAGCCCTTTAGCTATAACCTCCTTGTGACCCTCAGTTTATATAGACCCAAGTCATTTAAAACTCAATCCAAAGTGAAACACGTTTCAGTCATGGTAAAATTAATTCCCTCAGTCTTCATTGGTCTGAGACCTCGTAGGGGGATCTGCGGTTTAAGGAGGGGCTGGGGAAAAGGAAAAGAAGGAGAGTTTTGTGAAGAGAAAGGAGGCTTCTAACAGGAAAGATATTTTTAAAGCTGCATTTGGGTACTGTTCCGTTTGAAAGGAATTTGTTATAATGGCAACATATAAATCTTTGAATGGTCTCATAAATCATAGCTCTATGCCCAGCCAATCGGAAGCCATGAAAACCTGGCACTGTGGAGCACTCAGTTGTTACTAGAAAGATCCTGTGTGGCTCCTTGGAAGTGGAATCGGAAAATTTGGCTACACTTGGGGGTGTGTGGAATGTCTTGAATTACTTCTCAAACATTTTAGATTTGATAAAACCCAAGACACAGCTTTTCCAGCCCCATTTCCCTTCTCTCCCACCCCCAATAATTATTAAACCCATGTGTACATCAAGAGAAGCTTAATCCATGTGTTTCTGATTCATTTACACTTAACTCATCAAAATATTGTTTTTACAGGACTGTTTGTTGTCCAAAAAGCCTTTTCCCCTAAGCTTGAAAGCTTAACTTCTCAGAAGCAGGAAGCTGCCTTTTGCCAAGAGTAAATGGGTGAGAAGTCCAAAGGTCTCGGTTTTGAAGTATGTGCAACGAATGTTCAAACAGGTTCTGAACGGAGCCAAATCTACTTTTCTATCTCCAAGAAATTTCGAGAGAGCCACGGGGCGGAAGTTTCAAGGAACATCGTCTCGTCCCAAACCGCATGAAATTGCATTCCAATGAGATGCATGGCCAAACCCACCAGAATACAAAACGCAGGGATAGAAGGAGACTTGACGACGATGACCTTGTGAAATGAGAGAATTGTCTTGAAAGGCAGCGATGTTATGGAAGATGCTGATTTTGGCATTCCCTGTCTGAAGCGCTAACTAAACTCATTGGGTTTTTGCTCTGCACCAGGTACTGATAGGAAAACTCCTATACTTTTCATGTGTATTCACTTACTTGACACCTGATGGGGGAGGTATTTTTCAGAGGAGAAAACTGAGTCGTGGACAAAGTGAGTGACGTGCCCGAGATCATTCATCTAAGATGTTGCAGAGCTGGGATTTGAACCTAGTTTGTCTGCCTCTGGGATCTGAGCTGGTAAACATCACACGGCACTTTGTGGCTCGTTTGTGACTGGTCCGTCCATTGGAGGAAAATGGTTAGAAGTCCTACTCTGTGCCCCTCAGTGTGCCAGTACTTGGAGATACTTCCGCCAGATACTTCCTGGAGGAAGTAGTAGAGTCTTTACCCCCATGAAACTTAATCTGGTGGTGGAAGACAAACATAAAACAAATAATTGATTTGAGCTCTGAGAAGTGCCACAAAGGCAATGCGCAGGTATAATGATGGGGGAGGGAGGGGTGGCACTTGGTCTGGGAAGTAGGGGAAAACTGTCTGTGTAAGTGACATTTTATCTCAGACTGGAAGGGTGTTGTTATGGGTTCAATTCCATCCTCTTCTCCCCAGCATTCATGTCAAAGTCCTAACCCCTAGACCTCAGAATGTGACCTTATTTGGAAATAGTGTTGTTGCAGATGTAATTAGTTAAGTTGAGGTTAGAGTAGAGTAGGGTGGGCCCCTGCTATAATATGACTGGTATCTTTATAAAAAGGGGAAATTTAGAGACAGACACACACACAGGGAGAAGGACATGAGAACAGGAGGCAGAGATCAGGCTGGTATTTCCACAAGCCAACGAGTGCCAAAAACAGCCAGCAAATCACCTTCAAAAGGAGCATGACATCTTGATCTTGGACTTTCATATTCCAGAACTGTGTTTTATCCACTCGCATCGTGGTACCTTGTCATGGCAGCCCTAGCAAATGAATACAGAGGGAAGGTGCCTGTCAGGCGAGGAGGGAGTGGAGAGTAGGAGAGAGGGAAAAAGAAACGAAACCCAGGAAGAAGAGCTAGCATGTGCAGAATCCCCGAGGGAGGAAAGAGCATGACACATTTGGGAAGGTGGAACCAGGGAGAGGGGAGGGCGGAAGATGAAGCAGGTGAAACCAGATTGTGGCGTCGCTAATACACAATGTGGAATTTATATGAAGGACGATGTGAAACCAGTGAAGGGTGTTAACCAAGGGGCAACCATAATTGGACCTGAATTTTAATATCATTGTTCTGTTGCTGTGTGGAAACTGAATTTTGGGGGTGGTAGGAAAGAATAAATGTAGAACAGTTCAGGAGCTATTGTGTTTGTGCCCAGGAGTTTCAGATGAATTCTTCAGATTGGTTATTCTTCCAAACAGGCCATTTTCCTCAAGCCATTTCCCTACTTAGACACATTCATTGTTTACAGTGTACCAGGCTCTGAAACGGTGCTGTCCAATATGGTAGCCACTGGCCACATGTGGCTCATTTAAATTAAAATTAAATAAAATTAAAGGCTCAGTTGCTCTGTCTCACTGAGATGTGCCTATGTGCTCACTAGCTAAATCATTCATTGAAAGTTCTGTTAGACAGCTCTGGTCGAGGGAAACGCAGAGGAATAGGCACCATCCCGTCCTTGTTTTTAGATCAGTAAAAGAGCCCCAGACAACTGGATTTCATAGACCAGCAAGAACTTTTTCTTTTTAAATTATACTTTAGGTTTTAGGGTACATGTGCACAACGTGCAGGTTTGTTACATATGTATCCATGTGCCATGTTGGTGTGCTGCACCCATTAGCTCATCATTTACATTAGGTATATCTCCTAATGCTGTCCCTCCCCCCTCCCCCACCCCACAACAGGCCCCAGTGTGTGATGTTCCCCTTCCTGTCTCCATGTGTTCTCATTGTTCAATTCCCACCTATGAGTGAGAACATGCGGTGTTTGGTTTTTTGTCCTAGACCAGCAAGAACTTTTATAAATACACTAAGAAAATGAAAAGGCAATTCACAGAGCTGGAAAAATATCTGCACCACCTATGACTGGTACGGGGTTCTGTAAATAATATTTTAAGATCTCCCCAAATCAGAAAATGAGAGAACAGCTCAGTAGAAAAATGCAAGAGACTTGAACAGGGATTTTCCAAAGGGGAATATCTGAATGGTTAATAAATAGATGAAAAGGTACTCAATCCTATCAGAAGTCAGAGAAATGCCCATTAAAGCTGCAATAAGATGCTACCCACACACACCAGAATGGCTCAGATGGAAAAGACGAACAATATCAGACTAAGGACATGCACCAGAGTTTCTAGGATTAAAAGATTATCCATACTAAGTGTTGGCAAGGATGTGGAGTGACTCAAACTCTCATAAGTGTTGGTGAGAGTGTAACTGGCACAACCTCTTTGGAAGGCAGTTTGGTGTTCTCCACTAAAGACAGGGCGGCTTTATAATTTATTATCCAAACCAGCTCACTTTCAGGAATGGAAGGGGGAAATGTTCACTGATTGCACAGGCATTGACTGGGAGAGTCCTTGAACATACAATTAACCTAATCAAAATAGATATTCATGTGTATGATCCATCAAATCCACACCTAGGTGTGTATGTGCATGTATGTGTGCACAAGTGACAAAATGTTCTCCATGGCGCTGTTTGTAGCAGCTCCAAACTGGCAGCAACCAGAATGCCCTTCATGCACTGCAATACTGTGCATCATCAAAAATGAACTAATCTGTGTGAAATACAACAACAGGGAGGAATGTTAGAAATATACTGGGGCCAGGCACACAGCGGCTCATGCCTGTAATTCCAGCACTTTGGGAGGCCGAGGTGGGCAGATGGCTTGAGCCCAGGAGTTCGAGACTAGCCTGGGCAACATGGAAAAACCCTGTCTCTACAAAAAATACAAAAATTAGCCGCGTGTGGTGGCATGCATCTGTGGGCCCAGCTACTTAGGAGTCTGAGGTGGGAGGATCACCTGAGCCTGGGAGGCAGAGGGTGCAATGAACCAAGATCACATCACTGCACTCCAGCCTGGGCAATGGAGTGAGATCCTGTCAAAAGAAAGAACGAAAGAAAGAATGAACGAAGGAACGAAAGGAAGGAAGGAAGGAAAGGGGAAAGAAAGAAAAAAGAAAGAAAAGAAAAATGTTGGACAAACACCCATGTATGAAAGAATATATCACTTATAATCCATTTGGAATAGAAAACTAAAGGCAGGACTTTGTGTTGGCAATCAGCGTGGTGTTTTCCCTTGGGGAGGAGGGAGGGGCTGATGAGAAGTGCTAGTTAGAGGGGTTTCTGGGGTGCTGGCAATATTTTATTTTTTTACCTAAATTGTGGTTACACAGGTATTCATTTTGTGAGAGTTCAGCTGTACAGCTATATTTTTGTGCTCTTTTCTGTATATGTGCTATATTTCACAATTAAAAATCAATGCAAAGCTATTATCTGGGCTTGTCATAGAGTTGTCAGGTTTTTATTTCACCTAATAAGTAAATCTAATAGAATAATGGCTACCTTCCTTTAAATTTATCACTTCATAGGAGATAAAAAATTCAACATCAAAGCAGAAGGTATATAATTTTAAAATTAAGAGCAGAGCTATAAAATAAATCTCTCATTTTGAAAAACTGACTAGACTGATGATGTAACTTTGATCATTTCACAGAGAGCCAGTGGAAACGTTTCCACAGAACCACTTCTGGAAACCTTTGGTTTAGTGGGGTCCCATCACTTACACAAGGCTGCCAAAGTCTCTTCTTTGGAACTAAAGAGGTCTTTTAAAATAAGCTAGAGAAGTGCAGGGATTAAACAAAGTCTATAGGTTTCCTTGCTGCAGGACTTATCAGAGCCTTTACCATACAGAGATGCACTGTGACTCTCTAGGAGATGGATAAATAATGCGGCATTTCCCAACCTCATTTGCTAACAGAACCATGTTTCTGTTGAACCATTTCTAGGGACAAGTGGCCAAAGGGACATACTTTGGGGACCCTAAGCCTATAGCAGGGGTCAGCAAGCCAGGGTCTATAGTCTGGATGCCTGTTTTTATAAACAAAGTTTTGTTGGATCGCAGTGATGACTATTCATTTACATATTGTGTATTAACTGTGATGACAACAGTGAAGTCATTGTGACAGAGACTGTATGAGGCCCACGAAACCTAAAATATTTACTATTTGAACTCTTACAGACAAAATTTGTTGAACTCTGGCCAGGAGGACAAAGTTTCAACTCTTAGAGTTCAAAACTATCTAGAATCAGAGCAACCCAGCCTCCCTTCTGATGTTATCTTGATGACTTTCCTGTGTATGAAAGATCTGTTTTGGTCCCGTACATTCAATGAAACCCTTCTACTCTTTGTCTTTCCCCAGTCATCCTCACTGGCTGGACTAATGGACCCATTTCTCACTCCTGTCCCTTTTCCACTCCACAAGTGCCTACTCCATGAAGCCTTCCCTGATTCTCCATCTCCATACAGCTCAGGATTTTGGCTTCCTGGATCTCCCATTGCTTTTCCTCTTTAATAGCAGTTGCTGTAGATGGACCCTGTATTATTTAGGATTAGATTGTTTGTAACAAACCTCCACATTTTGTTTTCATAAATAAGTTAGATATTTATTTCTCTCCCTTTTAAAAGTTCGGAAGTAAGCAGTCAAGATCAAGCTTGCTGCTTTGCCATGGATGGCCTCCACATCCAAAGTTACCTTGTGGCTCAAATGGCTGCTCTGGCTCAAGCCATCATACTCTTATTTCAGTCAGAAGAAAAAGCAAAGCTGCTTTTGCTTTGACTGAAACTTGGAATGTAATTACATGATTACACCTGGCTGTAACGGAAGCTGAGAAATGCTGCTTCCCCCCACCCACTGCTGTCCCCGGCCACATCCCCAGGCATCATGGTTCTAAGGAAGAAGGGGAGTCTAGGCTATGGAAGGAAAAGCAGCCATGTATCTGTGCAGTGTGAGATTCGGTCTATTTTAGCTTAGTATCCTAGCATGTTACCTACAGTGGCAGACATACGTGATTTCTGCCTGCTTAGCATGCATTTCTCCTTCTCCTAGGAATATTACTCTAGTTTTGTTTTGGGAGCACTTTCGCCCCCAGCTGGGGATGTTGATCAAGGTGCTGTTCCTTCCTCAGTAAAGGGGTAAGAATGAGACCCAGGAAGATCAGCTGGACTCTCCTGGAAATTGAAGTCTTGAGTAGAGTGATGCAAAGACTGAAAATGGGTTGGAGCTGATTCACCCAGACGATCATGCCCAGAAGAATGTCACTATTGGTTCCTCCTCCCTTGACACAATGCCTTACTTCCTGTCTTTCCTGAGTCCTATCTTCAGGGTTCACGAGCCTATTCATTCATCTTACAAGAATGTCCTGCTTTGCTTATGTAATCCAGAGTTGGCCTGTGTTGCCCACAACTGAGAAAATCCTCAGGGTTACACGTGTGTACTCAGGGCTTCAGAATGGGCGGATGGAATTATTAATCAATACAGATCACAGAACTTCCCTTTGCCAGCCTCAGAAAATGGTCCTGTTTGAATTGGATCAAGACACATATGGTTCATACAACATGAGACACCATTCAAAGAGGAAGAAACCACTGGGGTTTCAGTTGCCACAACCCCGAGTCTCCCAATATAGGAGGGTCTCATGTTTTACTTGCCTGTCAGATTCATACCTTTGAGATGGAGAATGTTAAAAAAAAGATCCCAGTCCACTCCCTGGAGGCCCATGCCAAAATATTTCCCTGCAATGGATTATTTATCATTGGTCGCTCATGGGTCTAGATCTTTGCAAGAATTGCTCTCTGCTAATGGTGGTATGTTTATATCTGGACCAACAAAGTCATGCCTGCCTCATCCCAACCACCAGCAACACTATTTTCATCTTAGGCTCCAAAGGCTCTTAAGAAATTTAGGCAAAGGCCGGGCACGGTGGCTCACGCCTGTAATCCCAGCACTTTGGGAGGCCGAGGCAGGTGGATCACAAGGTCAGGAGTTTGAGACCATCCTGGCTAACACGGTGAAACCCCGTCTCTACTAAAAATACAAAAAATTAGCCGGGCGTGGTGGCAGGCACCTGTAGTTCCAGCTACTCAGGAGGCTGAGGCAGGAGAATCACTTGAACCCAGGAGGTGGAGATTGCAGTGAGCCGAGATTGCACCACTGCACTCCATCCAGCCTGGGCAATAGAGTGAGACTCTGTCTCAAAAAAAAAAAAAAAAAAAAAAAAAAAAAAAAAAAAAAAAAAAAAAAAAAAAGTAGGCAAATGACAACTCAAGAGCAGGCTGTGTTCCAAAAATTTATTGTAAGTTGTTTGACAGGAATGAATAGGTGTTTCACCACAGAAGCAACGTTATGCCTGTGCAAAGTGGTACATAGCAAGGATCCCGTTTTTCTTGTGCCCCCAATACACACCACATTCATGTGTATGTTCACACACACATATATACTCATATCTATCCACGCCTATGGAAAGCTATGTGAAAAAGTGGAAGAAATCACACCAGATTGCTAATGTGGGTATCTGTGAATAATGGGATAGTGAGCAATTTCTTTTTCCATACCTTATTTACATTAAAAAAATTTCCTTCCAACGAACACAATTATTTGAATAATCTACAAATAATTACATATTTACAAAAGGAAAACATATTAAGGGTAGTGCATGCCTCAGGACAGCACTATTCTAATAATTTAATTGCAGTGGTTTGAGAATATTAACATTTATAAACCAACACAAACTTAATGCTGATTCTTTAAGCTTATTTAAAAAATGGTTTCTTAGTGTAGCAGTAGGCTGAAAGCTGTGTGCATACAGGCACTGTTTGCTTGCATATGGTACCCCCAGTGTTAAGCAAGTAATAAAGGGGAAGAAGTCAGGAAAGAAGAAACGGGGGCCATGTGGTATGGTAGAGAGAACTTTAGAAGACAGAGTCAACATTTTCGGCTTTCCCCTAGAGCTCTGTCTTTACCGAGGTGTGTGACCTTGGGCAAGTAATTTCTCACCTGAGTCTTGCTTTATCCATCTGCGCAATGAAAAGATAGGGCTACATTTTTCTAGATCAGCGATTGGCAAACTCTGGCCTGTGTGCCAAATCTGGCCCACTACTTGTTCTTGTCAATAAAGTTTTATTGAAACTCTTTATGTACATTCACTTATGTATCATCTATGGCTGCATTCACCCTACAATGACAGTTGAAGAGTAGCAATGGAAAGACCTGATGATTTGCAACATCTAAAATACTTACTATCTGGCCCTTTACAAAAAAAGTTGCTGACTCCTGGTCTAGATGACTCTCAGTGGAATCTGTATGTGAATCTATATTGCCTAGGGTGTGGCTTTTCACTCCTGTGACTTTGGAGGTGGGGTATGCATTTTCCTCCCTGATTGATCCTCATCCCAATCCAATGAGGGGGAGGAGGTGGTCAACGGGGAAGCTTTTGAATTTTTGTGAGCCACCCTAGTGTATGGTGCATGTCTTTACTCTCTCAATCTGCTGCTGGAGGGTCAGCAAAATTGACTATGCTGAGAGGAGGAATTTGAGGGGTGGGGATGGAAAAATCTACCTTTAGGATGATGCTCTAAAGTTAGAAAATTGCCCGAGTAATTGATTGTGCTGTCAGCACCTTTAAACGATCTGTAAAATAGATCCTTGGGCCCTTCCTGTGCTGTCTCTTATGCCAGCTTATGGGCACTTCTGAACAGTGTCCTTCTTCGATTCTTGGAAGCATTTTTCTTTCCTGTGCAAAATAATCATAATCATTTTCCTGAAGACGATCAGGCAATGGAACCCATCCTGCATGTGTGTGCTTTTCTCTCTGATGTAGTTGTCCTGCTCTTTCTGGACTCCTGAATTATAGATTATACTCTGCTTTGTGCCTTTTAATTTGGTCCATGGATACTGAAACCATTTCAACTGATCCTGCACTTTTCCCACTTACAGCTTTGCAGGCAAGACAGCCCTAATTTTCTGGACAAATGACCCTTTGCTGCACCAGCTGTGTCTAATCAAATCCTGGGGCTTCCTACTTACCAAAGATAACACTGAGTCACAAGTATTCACAGTCTGATTCCCCAGGGAAGACAGGCCCCTGGCCCAGAAGGCCTGGAGACCCTGAAGCAGTGTGTAACCAATGCTCACAATTGTCCGCTCTCTGAAACATTACAACAGCTTATTCCAAAGCCCTCTCCCTTGCTCCCTTTAAAGCACGCGAGCCATGACTCAGTGAGGGCTGGTTGGTCTTTGTTTATCTCAGGGGATCTGTCGCTATTTGACTCTGATTTCTGGGCAAACCAAGCAAAAAATGGAGACCAAACACTTCTGAGTTTCCTTCCTTCCAGGCCCTCCTGCATTAGCAGCTCTTTTCAGATCCAAGTCTTTCTCCTGAATCTTGTCTCTGCATCCCACATGGTCATTGTATTTCTTGGAGGCTATTAAAAAAGGTTAGTATGAATCGAAGATGAGGGAGAGGATGACATTGTCATATTTTTGACATGAGTCCACATTTAATGTCTTTCTTCCAAGGATGAAATAAAATAATGAATATAAAGTGTTTTCTAGAGCAACAAGCCTCAACCTATCATGTTTGCATGAATCTGCTAAAATTCAGATTCTGGGCTGGGTGCAGTGACTCACTCCTGTAATCCCAGCACTTTGGGAGGCCAAGGTGGGCGGATCACGAGGTCAAGAGATCGAGACCATCCTGGTCGACGTGGTGAAACCCCGTCTCTACTAAAAATACAAAAATTAGCTGAGCGTGATGGCGCACGCGTGTAGTCCCAGCTACTTTGGAGGCTGAGACAGGAGAATCGCTTGAACCTGGGAGGTAGAGGTTGCAGCGAGCCAAGATCGTGCCACTGCACTCCAGCCTGGCAACAGAGGAAGACTCCATCTCAAATTAAATAAAAAGAAAAATTCAGGTTCTGTAAGTCTGGGTAGGGCTGGGAATTCTGCGTTTCTCTCGTGCTCT
The DNA here is from genome assembly GCF_006542625.1 of Nomascus leucogenys. NCBI lineage: Eukaryota > Metazoa > Chordata > Mammalia > Primates > Hylobatidae > Nomascus > Nomascus leucogenys. The sequence goes on along the minus strand of NC_044390.1, from coordinate 82,976,747 downwards.
CTCTCTCTCTCTCTGTTTGAAGACAGGGTCTCACTCTGCCATCCAGGCTGGAGTTCAGTGGTGCAATCATTACTCACTGCAGCCTCTATCTCTCAGGCTCAAGTGATCTTGCCACCTCAGCTTCTCAAGTAGCTGGGACTACAGGCATGAGTCACTGTGCCTGGCTAATTTTTAAAATTTTTGGAGAGACGGGGGTCTCATTATGTTGCCTAGGCTGGTCTTGAACTTCTGAGCTCAAATGATCCTCCCACCTCGGCCTCTCAAAATACTGGGATTACTGGCATGAGCCACTGCACCTGGCCTGGATTCTGCATTTTTAGTAAGGTTCCAGGTGATGCTGATGCTGGTGCTGCTGGTCTGAAGACCACACTTTGGATAACAAGATTGGATAACACAAGAAGGTTTGAATACATAGTATCCAACGGCATTAAATGTTGGCTTCATTTTCCAAGTATACTAGACCCTCGATAGCCCTTGATACTGACAAGAGGTGGGGCAGGGATCCAAACCCATGTCTGTGGATCTAGCCCACTATAGGGCTCTAGGACTTCTGGTATACCTGTATCAGGCCCAGAGGATAAGGTGAGCATGGGATATGATTAAACATTCTGTTCAAGCAACAAATAGTTATTGAGCATATGCTCCACCCTTGAAACTCAGTGATAGTTCTAAGTTTTGGCCAAAGTGGCTTTTATATGACCTCATTTCTGTCTCAGGAGTTTGCACTTGTATCCTCTGCCTGAATTGCTTTCTCTTGGTCTTCCTGTTGGCCAGGCACAGACCCATGAGAGAAGGACTTGGTCAGTGCTCTTTTCTGGGTATATGGTTGGCATTCAGTAAATGTTTGTTGGATGTAATGGACAACCCAGAAGAAAGATATTGTAAGCAACGTAACAGGGGCAATATTTAAACCACTTCCAATAATGCCTTTTGATTTCTTGTTTCTGGCAGAATTTATAGGCTGTCTACTAATATACTGATGGTGAATTATTCTTACTGAGCGAATAAAAGCTGTTCTCATGAAGACCTTTGTGGTACCACAGCATTAGCAGAGTCCCAGCTAATATATGTAATTAAAAGCCACAAAATCAGTTACACGGGGTGTAGTAGTCTGCTAGAGCTGCCATGCCAAAATACCACAAAGCAACAGAAATTTACTTTCTCACAGTTCTGGAGGACAGAAGTCCAAGATTAAGGTGCCAGCAGGGCTGCTTTCCTGTGAGGCCTCATTTCTCAGCTTTCACATGGCATCTTCTTGCTGCTGTGTCCTCACATAGCCTTTCCTTTGTGTGTAGAGAGAGAGAGGTGGATTTCCAGTGTCACCTCCTCCTCCTCCTCCTCCATCCTCCCCCCTCCTCCTTCTCCGCCCTCCTCCCCCTCCTCCCCCTTCCTCCTTTTCCCCCCTTCTCCCCCTCCTCCCCCTCCTTTTCCTCCTCCACCTCCTTCTCCTCTTCCCATGGCCCATGTATAATCCTCCTCCTCCTCCTCCTCCCCAGCCCATGGATACTCCTCCTCCTCGTCCTCCTCCCCCTCCTCTCCCCCTCCCCCACCTCCTCCCCCTCCTCCTCTTCCTCTTCCTCCTCCTCCTCCTTCTTCTTTCTCCCCCTCCTCCTCTCCCACCCCCCACTCCTTCTTTTTTTGAGACAAGTCTTGTTTTCCCTGACTGGAATGCAGTGCTGTAATCTTGACTCACTTCAGCCTCGACCTCATGGGTTCAAGTGATCCTCCTGCCTCAGCCCCCCAAGTAGCTGGGACTACAGGTACGCACCACCACGCCCGGATACTTATATATATATGTGTAGAGATGGGGTTTGGCCCTGTTGCCCAGGCTGGTCTTGAACTCCTGAGCTCAAATGATCCACCTGCCTTGACCTCCCAAAGTGCTGGGAGTATAGGCGTGAGCCACCTCGCCTGGCCAAGTGTCTTCCTCTTCTTATAAGGACAGCAGTCCTATCAGATCAGGACCCCACCTTTACACCCTCGTTTAACCTTAATCACCCTCTTAAAGGTTCTATCTCTAAACAGTCACGTTGGGGGTTTAGGGCTTCAACATATGAATTTAGAGGAGACACAGTTCAGTCCATAACCCTTCAAGAGATTTTGACCCAGGCTTAGTCGAGGTACAGGGGCTTGCAAATATATAGGGAACCCAGGAAAGCTTCCTGATGAGAGAGGCTTTAGGGTGCTCGGAAGCGAGTCTGTGGCTTCTGTTCTAGCTCCTGCCATCAAGGTGACACCCTCTTTACAGAGCATGTGCTTCTTTCTGTCTCCCTTATTTTTAAAAACAAATTTTAAAAATTTTTTTTTAATAGAGATGGAATCTCACTATGTGGACCAGGCTGGTCTCCAACTCCTGGCCTCAAGTGATCTTCCCATCTCTGCCTCCAAAACCGTTGAGATTACAGGCATGAGCTACCACGCCCAGCCTCTGTCTCACTTCTAAGTGCATTTTTCCTGATCTCCAGCAGCACTTTATGTTTTCCCTTTTACAAGTCTTTTCACAGGTTACCTTAATTGCTTTTTAAACTCTAAGCTCTGGGAGGGTGCACAGGACTTTCTGTTTTGTTCTTTGCCACAATTCCAGAGCTTTGTAGAGATTCGGTAATCTTTGCAGGTTTAAAATGACCGTGCAACCAAGCACTACAATCGAGGTATGCGTTGGGAAAAAGTCCGGGGCTTAGCATGCTGCCTTGATTTCTTTGGTTTGTGAAACCAGCAAATGTTCATTGAGTGTTTGCTCTGTGCCAGGCAGTTGCTAGGCCCTGGGGATACAGCGGTGAATGAGAAACACAAGGTGCCTACCCTCATGAAGTTGCATTCTACGGGGAGGGGGGACAGATGCAACACCAGTAAGCAAAACAAATTACAAGATAATTTTGGATAATGACAAGTGCTCTGAAGAAAGTGAAACAGAGTCATGTAGAATAAACAGAGTAGGCATAAATGATTTGTTGGAAGAAAGGAAGGAAAGGAAGGAAGGGAAGGAAGGAAGGAAGGGAGGGAGGGAGGGGAGGGAGGGAGGGAGGGAGGGAAGGAAGGAATTGCTATACGAGGCCTCCTAATTGGTGTTTTCAGTTTCAAGCAATGCTAGTATGTTGCAGAGTAATCAGATATACCCATTCGTTTTCTTGCTGCTTTCAAAAATTTTAACTTTTTGATTGAAATATAGGTGATCAGAAAAGTGAAAATGTTCATTGTAAAGCTTGATAAAATTTCACAAACTGAATGTATCCAGATCAAATTGCTGAATGCTAGAGACACCACAGAACCTCACCTCATGCTTCCTTCTGGACATTACTAACACCATTCTGACTTCTAACTTGTGCTGGATTTTAAACCATCAGGGCCAATAATATTACAGAGTGGAATGCTAAAATAACATAACTTCTGGTTTGCAGAGCACACTTTTGCAGATACTGGGTCCCATATCATGACATTTCACCAAAATACATGAGTTGGCTCTGTCCCAACGAACTTGTTAAAGTGGTCCTGTCCCTTCTCCTAACATAGGCTTCACAACAAGCTCTGCTCTCTCTTTTTGATCTTTAACATCAGCTTTTTTTTTTTTTTTTTTTAGACAGAGCCTCACTCTGTCGCCCAGGCTAGAGAGCAGTGGCGCAATCTTGGCTCACTGCAACCTCCACCTCCTGGGTTCAAGCGATTCTCGTGCCTCAGCCTCTCAAGTAGCTGGGACTACAGGTGAGTGCCACCATGCCCAGCTAATTTTTTGTATGTTTAGTAGAGACAGGTTTTATCCATATTGGCCAGGCTGGTCTCGAACTCTTGGCCTCAAGTGATCCACCTGCCTTGTCCTCCCAAAGCGCTGGGATTAGAGGTGTGAGCCACTGCACCTGACCAACATCAGCTTCTGACAGATGAGGAATTTCAAAAATATTCTCAAATGCCAAACATCTCAGCACTAGATGCAAACCTCTCCACGTGCAGGGTTTTGCAAGCATCAGAGAACGGATGGAGATCTTTTACATTTAGTTGATTTCATTAAACGCCTTTACTACCCGCACACTGTTGCATTTGTCTTGTTTTTAATTTCCAATCTTAAGTCAACTCTGCTTTGCCAAGTTTTGGTAGAGATAGATGCAGAAGGGGTTTTAAGTAAAAATTCCCATTTGTCCAGAATCTAGGAAGAATTCTATACAATGTTATATCAAAGGGCACACGAGTTGTGAACTTTCTGGGAGTGTTGGAAAAGCATGGAAAAATGCATTTCCTAGAATCTACCTTCCATCCCAGGCAGGGCTCGGGCCCTGTCCTCAATTCTTAGCCAGAAGCCCTGGGGTTAATCTTCCTAAATGACAATTAACAGGTGGGGCCTCTTGAAATCTCTGTGGCAAGACCTCTGGGTCTATAAATCTGCAGTGGGACCAATGCTCTGAATTCTTAATCAAGCCTGTTTCCTTTATTAATCTCCAAGACTGGCAGTGATTTATAAGCAGGGCTTCCATTTGGTCCAGAAAATGAAATTCATTTCACAAACCCATAAGTGTGGTCCAAATCAATTGGCCACGATACTTTCCTATTTCATGCTCTGTGTCACACTGATCTTTTAACTTGATTGTTCTATTACCAAGTATTCACTTAAAAGCCTTTGCTGGGTTTCTGTGCCTCACGAAAATAATATTAGCCCCAGCACAATGATCATTACTGATACTAAGATTGGGCTTTTAGATGACTGCAATTGGAAAGGGATAGTGGTGAGCTGAGACGAGGAGGAGGTAATGAGACTTGAATCATTGGGTGTCAAGGTTCCTAAATGATGGAGAACTGAGTGATCGTGGGAAACCCATTCACGTGCAGGTCTCTGGGCCCCACCCAAACTCTGACAAATCAGTGTCTCTGGGAATGGGGAAATGATATCTTGAGAATTCTACAGCTGAAACTAAAAATTCTAGGAACACAGGGAGCTTCTCCCTCAGTCTAGCAATACCAGGTTATTTCTTCAGCAAGTGTTTATTGAGCACCTGCTACCTACCTCAGGACCTACTCCTACCTGTTCCTACCTGTCCTACCTGTTCCTGCCTCAGGACCTTTGCACTGGCTGTTCTCTCTGACGGGAACGTTCTTCCCCACCTCCTCACTTCCTCACTCACTTTCTTTGTGTTTCTGCTCAGATTCATCTTCTTGGTGAAACTCACCCTAATCAATTCAACATGGCAACTTTCCTCTCCTCCATCCTCATTCCTTATTTCTACCATTTCTTTTCTTTTCTTTTTTTTTTTTTTTTTGAGACAGAGTCTCACTCTGTCACCCAGGTTGGAGTGCAATGGTGCAATCTTGGCTCAGTGCAACCTCTGCCTCCTGGGTTCAAGTGATTCTCCTGCCTCAGCCTCCCAAGTAGCTGGGATTACATCCGCATGCCAGGTACTGTGATAGGCATTTGGGATACATCAGGGAATCCGTAGACAGGAATTCCTACCTTTCTGGACATGGTAACCATTTAGTTGATTGTGGAGAATATAAAAAATAAGGATTAACCCTCATCGAATATGCACTAGAATTTCTCATTTAATCCTCACCACAGACATAAGAAGTGGTGCATACTACCACTTTCAGAGATGGGAAAGTTAATACTCAAAAGACTGAATTACCCAAGGTCACAGCTGATAAAAGGTGGATCAGGGTTCCAAACCCAGGTCTGCTGAACCAGCCTGCTACAGCCTGCTAGGAATTGTACGTCTACACTTGTTTCAGGGGCTTAAGTGAGGATGACATATAATCAAACACGTCGCTGGTTCTTCTGTGCAAGCCACAAATAGTTATTGGGCATCTACTATGAGTAGACTCTTTTCTCAAAGGTGGAGACTCAAGGATGAATGAGGTACCATGTCCAGCAGGTGAGAGAGACACCTCAAAACACAACACAATGTATGCGACGGAAGCGGCAAGGGAGTTATAGACAGGATGCTCAGGGTGCTTGTGGCTGGGACTCCCAGCTAGATTTGGGGGTAAACAGAGGATTTGTGGAGGAGGTGGAGGAGGGTAAGTTGAAGGACACGTGGGAGCTTGCCAGGCTGGGGGAACAGCACGTACAGTGAGGAAATGCATGTACAGGAGGCCCCTGGTTCTCAGCCTGGCTGGAGGTGAATGGGGGCTGGGGAAGATGATGCTGGAGAGGCAGGAAGAGCCTAAGCTTTGTTGGAGCTCTAAGGAATCTGGACCTCCCAAGGGAATTAGGAGGACATGGGATACTTCAACAGTATCAGACTTAAATTTCAGAATGAGCCTTCCCCCGGTAATGGATTTGGAAAATGAGTTTAGGTGAAGCAAGAGGCTCATTGAGCCAGTTCAGAGGGAATGGGTGAAGGCATTCTTCCAGGATGCCTCGACAACCTCATCTGCGGTCTGTCCGTGTGCTGGAAAAGTCTGGGAAATGCCTCTTCGGAGAAACGGTGTTATGGTACCACTCAGCTGGGGCAGTAGCCATCTGAGAAGAATTAGCTACACTTTGCGGTAGCTTCCAGGAGTCAAGAGTCAAGATGAGATAGGCGGCTGGTTTGATGATGTCAATACTGGTAGCCTGGAGCCTTGTCAGTTGGTGTCAATAATATTCAGATAATTTGGATAAGTATACAACACATTACCCAGGCAATGGCCCACTCGGTTTGAGCAAAAGGCCATGAGTGTGGAACACGCACTATTCACGGGGCAGATAGGTTGGATTCAGGGTTATTTCTGCTGATAGCAGGAGGAAGTGAAGAACTGGGCCGCTTAAGCAGAAGAAGTGTTAGCCCTGCTAATGGGTGCCACCTGGTGACCTTTTGGTGATAATGGTGTCAGACACATGATAAAGACTTGTGATGGCAGGAAACACCCTATGTTTACAGAGTAATTTTCTCAGCATGGGTTCAAAGTGCAAATTGCTTATGTTCATATTGCCATCCTCAGAACAGCTCAGGAAGGTGAGGTTATGCCTGTGTTAGCCTGGATGTTATTGCTGGAGTGCTGGACAGCACATCACATTGTTTGCACCTTCACCATCATCTTCATTGCCATTCTTGCACTTCTTGGAGTCTTCTCTGGGCCAGGCCACACTAAGCATATCCCATGTTCATGTCCTGACAGTGGTCACAAGGCCCTATAGGATCTGCATCCTTATTTCTTCCCTGTCCACCTCCTTGGTCACTCTTCTCCAGCCACAGTGGCTTCCTCGCTGCAGCTGACTGTACCAGACAACATGCTCCTACCTCAGGACCTTTGCACTGGCTGCTGTCCGTGACGGGAACGCTCTTCCACACCTCCTCACTTCCTCACTCTCTTTGTGTCTCTGCTCAGATTCATCTTCTTGGTGAAACTCACTGTAATCAATTCAACATGGCAACTTTCCTCTCCTTCATCCTCATTCCTTATTTCTACCATTTCTTTTCTTTTCTTTTCTTTCTTTTTTTTTTTTTTTTTTTGAGACGGAGTCTCACTCTGTCACCCAGGTTGGAGTGCAATGGTGTGATCTCGGCTCACTGCAACCTCTGCCTCCCGGGTTCAAGTGATTCTCCTACCTCAGCCTCCCAAGTAGCTGGGATTACAGGCGCATGCCACCATGTCTGGCTAATTTTTGTATTTTTAGTAGAGACAGGGTATCACCATGCTGGCCAGGCTGGTCTCGAACTCTTGACCTCATGATCCACCTGCCTCGGCCTCCCTCCCAAAGTGCTGGGATTACAGACATGAGCCACCATGCCTCGCCTTTCCACCATTTCTATTGCCCTCCAATAGCACTTAACTTTTAACATTCAAAATAACTTACTATTTCTTAATGTCTACTGTCTGTTTCCCTGGTAGGAGATAAGCGCCAGAGATCCTGGCAGAGAGTAGGTGCTCAGTTAATGTTGAACAGATCATTAATCTCATCCTTAGAACGACTCTATATGGTTGAGGCTCTTCAACCTCATTTTGTGAATGAGAAAACTGAGGTTCAGAGATGTTAAGTCAGTAGCCCCATGTCACACAGAAGAGCTGCCAAACTCAACACAGCTTTGATCCCAAAGAAGCTCTTACCTACCACTCTGTGTTGCTCCGTAAGTGTGGGTTGAATTGAGCGAGGGACTTAGAGAAGCCACTCAGCTTTTGTAGGGTTACTCCTTAAGATAAGAAAGAAATCCATCTTCCTGGAACCCAACCCCACACACTGCCTATGTGGCCAAATCTCTTCTCATTAGCTGCAGTCTTTGGTAGACCATTTAAGCCCTGGTTAGGCCAGCTGAGATGGGAGCCCAAAATGATTAATAGATTTCAGGACATCAGGAAATGGGCTCAAATTTTACAGGGAGATTAACCTGTCTTGATAAGGTCTGTTGGAATCACTGAAATTATTCCTGCCTCTGTATTCACTCCTACTGGACTCTAGAATTTCCCATGTGGGAACCCAGTACACTTTATTGCACTAATCTATTTATGAGCCTTAAAGGGACCCTGTTGTGTCCCTGCCCTGAATCTGCCCCTTCTTCATCTGGAAGCAGCTTTTTGATTTTTCATTGGAAGACCACCTCTTTCCACTCTCAATGGCTTGGGGTTGGGGGCTGACCTCCCATTAGATGCAGAGCTTGGCATGAGACTTGGTCACATCAGTCTGTGTAATCCATCCCTGAGCCCCAGTGGTGGATTGAGGGATGAGCATGAAACACAAATGGGTCCAGTGAGAATCAGCTCTGGGGCTTTGGCTGAAGCTTTTAGGAAAGAGTTATTCTCTTATCAGGTTTCTAAGCTGGCTGAATGGGAGTCTGGAGCTCCTAGCAGTCTTTTTGGGAAGCACAGATGGAGAGCCTGTCTGGGTATAAAATCAACAAAGAGTGGAGAGAAGACCTGGGAGCTGAAAAGAAACAGATTGTTGATAATATGATTTGAGCCCCTGGATCAAGCCATGCCTGAAACCTGGGCCTTTAAACTCGAAAGCCACCCTAGCCAATGCATTTTCTCTTTTGCTCAAGCTGTTCCAATTTGATTCCTTTCACTCAAAAGACTTCTTAATATAAATGGGCTTGGGTTTTAAGTTGGAGAAATAAACAAATGGGATTGTTTGTATCCCAACACAGTCACTTGAGGAAAATGCACTAAAAGGGGGTAGGATGGCTTCAAATTCTTCTTAATGGAGATGAGTGATGGTACTCCAAATCACCTTATAGATACCTCTATAAAGCTGCTCCCTTATTCCTTTAAATGGGAACTTGAGCTGGAAGATTCACGATTTTCTGGATTTGGGGTCCCCCTCAGCAAAACTGAGAATGCAAAAAGCGTGTTACCTGGGTCCTCTTTCCTCCTCTTTGAGTACTTTCCTTTTCCTTTCCTTGCACTGAACCTGCTGTGCTCCATCTGTGTGGAGAATTGAATGTCTGTGTGCTCTCTAATTTGTAGCACCCTTCAGCCCTCCTTTCCTGTGGATCAACTTATGTCTTTGAAACTTATCATTCTATGTTCTGTTCCCAGAGTCTTAGATAGAATGGACAGACTAATTTGTACTAAAGTGTAAATTGCTAACAATACAATGTTTTAAGTGGAATATCTAAATAGGGAAGCACTTGAATCCAAACAATAGGAGTTGCAGGAGCTTTTAGAAGAAATTGGGGGAGATTTTTGAAGGCAATTGTTTTTTGGGGGAGTAGAGAGATTCCCATTATGATTGTCTATCCATTCCACCTGAATGTGAGTTAGCCCTCTGGTGTTGAAGAAGGATGGGGCATTTTCCAAGCCTTGTATGCTGTCAAAAGTCAGGGGAGTAAAGGAGCAATGATGGTTCAGCCTAGGCCTCTCCATCTCTTCTGCACTCCCTTCCTAGAGGGCTGGGTGTCTACATGCTGCTGACCAGGAGCTGAGAATAGCCTGGCACTGGTCCCAGAGGTCATCCTCCCCAACCAAGGACTCAGAGGACAGAACAGTCCATGCCCCATAGCAGTAGGTTTTCCACCCTAGCACCTGATAAGCTGGAGCTGAGTTTAACAAAAGCACATCATGGGACATGTTTGCAGGAATAAGACGCCCCTATCGGTCCCAAGTGGAGGGCGATGGAGACACTGGCTGAGTTAATGCATTGCTGGCCCAGACCCAGGCTCTGGCGGCCCATTCCTCTCAAATTCCTCTGTAATCAGCTAAATTAGCCCATTGATAGAACAGCTCATCAAGGGGCAGCTCAGAGGAGGGATTGATGGACGGTCACCTTTTCAAGGAGGTCTGGACTGGGGGATAAATGGCCCATTTACTCATGAGGTTGCAATTGAGTGTTCTCCCTACATCAATAATTTTTCCTTTCTTGCCCTCACTCTTCCTGGTCCTAGGCAGAAAGAGGCCCGTGCCACATCAGGTCTGATTCCTTCCGGAGCTTGAGTGCAAAGCTTGTGCTTAGCTTAACCTGCTCATTGCTGATGGAGCAGAGTCATCCTCTTGGAAGTGAAGTCTTCCCTTTATAAATACTGCAGCTGTCCAGAAAGCACAGGAGGCCCTTCCTACATGAGATTATCCTACAGGAGAGAAGGAGTTGCTAATATTTCGGTCCCTGCAAAGTCTCCCAGCTTACAGAGCGCTTCCACAATTATTTTATTTACACCAGTGAAGTCCTATTTGGGAATAACTTCAATATCAAAGCTAGTTCTCTGGAAGCATCTAGCATTCATCTGTTAGAATCAACAGGACTTAAGACTAATTTCAGGAGCTATGACTCAGACCTGCCAGTGTTTGATGTCATGTAAACCAGCCTTCCAAGGCTCACTTTATGAACAACTCTGTAAATAGTTAGGTTGCAGAGATCACAATTAAACACCTAGAGGAAGAACAGGGGGAAAATCATAACTGGCCCAGCTGGACCCATGTTATGAGTATTGGTACTTGCAGTCTGGGATAACATTTTCAATGACAGTACAACGCATGGGTTTAAAATGGTTGTGTTTCCAAACAACTTGGGCAGAAGCAACTATGACATGCACTGAAATGCTGTATAAGAGAGTACAAAAAGTGGCTTTCTTAAGAAAAAGATGCAGGCAAAGAATTGGAATCAAATTGTTCCCCGAAAAACAGTATGGGGATTTCTCAAAAAACTGGAAATAGAACTACCATATGACCCATTAATCCCACTACTGGTCTATCCAAAGAACAAAGAAATTAGTATATCAAAGGGATACCTGCAGTCACATGTTTATTGCAGCACTGTTCACAGTAGCAAAGATATGGAATCAACCTACATACCCATCAATGGATGAATGGATAAAGAAAATGTGATAGAAGCCTCCAGAGAACTGAATGGATAAAGAAAATATATACACAATGGAATACTATTCAGCCACTAAAAAGAATGAAATCATGTCATTTGCAGAACACGGATGGAATTGGAGGTCATTAAGTGAAATAGGCCAGGTACAGAAAGGCAAATACTGCATGTCCTCATTCGTATGTGGGAGCTAAAAAACTTGACCTCATGGATGTAGAGAATAGAATGATTCATATCAGAGATTGGAAAGGGTGCGGGGGATAGTGGAGATGAAGAGATATCTGCTATGGGTACAAATATACAGCTAGATAGAAGGACTAAGTTCTAATGTTTGACAGTATACTAGGATGACTATACTTAGCAACAATAATATGTGTATTTCAAAGTAGCTAGAAGAGAGGAGTTGAAGTGATACCAGCACATAAAAATAATAAACACACAGTGTGATGGATACCCCAATTACCCTGACTTGATTGTTACACATTCTTTGCATGTAACGAACACTCACTTGTACCTCATAAATATGTAAATTATCGTATATCAATAAAAGGGAAAAAAGGGATCTTGAGATGTAGAATGAGAGAAAGTAGATTTTCTACCTCAACATTATTTTACACTGCATGTAATGAAAAAATACATCAAATTGATAAATTTCACATGATAAGTATTTGACTCTTTCATCTATTCCCTAGAAGTTTGTAAATTCATGTTGGTCAAAAATTCTTTTGCGTGGGCTCTCCTTATATGTAGGGATGTCTTATACTTGGCATAGTCTTAGATCCAGGTGTATATGAGATACTGGGTATTTCTGGAGGCATAGGGATGATTTGGAGAAAGACTTGGAAACTTTTTCTTGCAATTTTAGATTTAAACACTTTTGTACTATTTTGAAAGTGCTTGGAAAGGCAAGCAAGAAAAATAAAAGCATGTTTATTTAGGTTAGCATTTGCCTAAGTAAATTCTGTTCTGGGATATGCTTCCCAAGAAAAGGGTTCTATGACCAAATAAGTTTGGGCAATGCTAGGCTCAATAGCACCTTCTTGGGAAGTCAAACGTACTTAAACTCCTAGAACTTAAGTTCCCTAGAATTACTAGACCTTAGAACCCCTTTCTTTACAGAACACTCACTAGTATCATACAAAACAAAACGGTATCCCAGAAACAATTTGGGAAATACTGAACTGGGACTATCTTGAAAATTTCAAGGAGAGGGAGAGTCACAAATATAACATAATTTGTACGATTATTTAGATAACAGGGAATGTTTATGTCTTTAATTTCCCATGGTAAGAGTCCACCCCCTCTTGCCTATGACGGAATACACAGGTTGTTACTGTGCACCCCAGGGAAGATTAGATTTTGTGACCAGGTAGACTTGGAATCAAACTCTGGCTTTTTTGTGTGTTGTGTGACCTTAAGCAAGTATCACCATCTCTCTGAGCCTCAGTTGCCTCCTTTGTAAAAAGGGCACCAGTCAGTACTTATCTTAAAGAGTTTCTATAAAATAGGAAATGAGATGACACAAAAGAAGTATCTAGCACAGCGCCGGACAGTTGCAAGTGCTCAGGAAGTGGTTGCTGTTGTTCACCATTACATCTCTTCTCACGGCCCCTGAATGGTTTTACATTTGCTGACTTGTCCCAGCCTCATCTGTTTAGAAGGCTTGAATTGAGCTGAAATAGGGGCAGGTATGGATTAATTTAGGGTGGACTTTATTGCCAATGCAATATATCTTGGGAATATGCAAATGCCCTCATCCATTCCCATCGAAGAGATTCAGAAAGACTCACTCAGCTATCCTCCATCCCACCCAGGATACCTGCCCCAGGAGTGTGGTGATGTCCAGCTAGCTCACAGGAAATGAGACTGTTGGACATTTCAGAATTCAAATGTTTCCTTTTGAAAGGACAGTCAGCTCCCTTTATTAAAAAAGTCCACCTTATTGTATTTTAATTACAATTAAAATCCTACAATGTGCACATTTTACAGAATTTTACAATGTGATGTTTAATGACAACGTCCAACATGCACACTGTAGAAATTTAAATATGGTGCAAATGTATGATGTAAACAGTGAGTCTTCTTTCACCAATTTCCAGGAATGAACACTGGGAGAGATGGGCAAATGTTCTTATGCACCCTTTTAATGCACCAAGAAGAAGAGGAACGAGCATGTTTTGATTGCTTAATACATGCCAAGCACATGAAAATGCTTTCCATGCACGATCTCCTTTTGTCCTCAGGCTATATTATGCATGGGATGAGAACTAGATGTCCCCTTATTTTACAGATGAGGCTACTGGGGCTTAGAGGGGTTAAGAAAACCTGAGGTCACTCACCTAGTTAGTAAGGGAGCTGGGATGTGAACTCTAGTCTGTTCAACCACTTTTCAAATCCTTAGTTATTATAACACACACACACACACACACACGCATGCACACACACACACCACATACAATTTTCTATCACCAAATAGCATCATATTATTTATTTCTAATGACCTTTGACTTGCCTTTTTTTCCTTAACGATCTATCATGGACACCCTTCCTTGAAAGTACCTATAGCTGTAGTTCATTGTTTTTAGCAGCTGCATGGATTCCATTATGGGGATGAACATAATTTATTTTACCAGGTCCCTGCTGATGGGCATTTAGGTAGCTCTGTCCATTTGCGACTCTTTCTTGTCCCTCCTGGGCCTCAGAAGGGCTGAGCTTTCTCCAGCTCTCTGGCTTGTAAGAGGAGAATCAGTGTAGCAACTCCATCAATCTAAGCTACGCAGTCTTTAAAAATACATAACCCAAAAAATAAGCCTCCATTAAACAAACTTATAAAATATGAATGGGTTGCTTACCCTGCCCCTGTTCAAGAGCATCCAGGTCAGCTCCCTGGAACTCGGGAAAGTGGAGCGTCTGAGATCTTCCTCCATATATTAACGAGAGCGGTGTCACCCTGTCAGGTGTGGGGTCTTGAATCCAATTAAATTGTGAACCTTAAATGGAAAGGACTCTAGTACTCTGATGAACCATGAAGAGCAGCTAAATGTTGCTGAGTATGTTTGTGTGTGCTCATGCATGCTTGTATCAAATCTCACACTCAACCAAATTTGCTCAGATAAACTCTTAGTAAACCAATGAATTCACCAGGCTTCTAGAGTGGGGCAGGGTAGCTTTGTGGTTAAGATCATGGACATGACGCCAGACCAACTAGTTTGGTGGCCCGGCCCTGCTATTTGTCAGCTTTGTGTAATGCTGGGCAAGTTACATAATGTGTCTCTACCTCAGTTTCCTCATCTGGAAAATGGAGATAGTCCCTGCCTTGTGGGGTGATGGTGAGGATTAAATGAGTTCAAATAGATAGAACAGTAAGTGCCTGGCACATGGTATCATATGTGGGCTGTCTATGATTATTATTAGATATGTACATGCCATTTTAAATATGTTTATTGCGGCACTATTCACAGTAGCAAAGACTTGGAACCAATCCAAATGTCCATCAATGATACACTGGATTAAGAAAATGTGGCACATATACACCTTGGAATACTATGCAGCCATAAAAAAGGATGAGTTCATGTCCTTTGTAGGGACATAGATGAAGCTGGAAACCATCATTCTCAGCAAACTATCGCAAGGACCAAAAACCAAACACCGCATGTTCTCACTCGTAGGTGGAAAATGAACAATGAGAACACATGGACACAGGAAGGGGAACATCACACACCGGGGCTTGCTGTGGGGTGGGGGGATCGGGGAGGGATAACATTAGGAGATATACCTAACGTAAATGACGAGTTAATGGGTGCAGCACACCCACATGGCACATGTATACATATGTAACAAACCTGCACGTTGTGCACATGTACCCAAAGTATAATAATAAAAAATAAAAGAAAAAGAAAAAGACAAAATAACAACACAAAATAGGTAACTAGGAAAACAAAGTTAAAAGACATTATCCACTAGTGATTTACTTCATGACATTAATAAAGAATAGAAAGAAACATAAAAAAATAAAAAATAAAAAAATAAATATTTTTGAATATCACAGTAAATATGTGGTCACTGATCAAGTAGTGTTGATTAGAAAGAACACAAACCACAACCTTATTTCCTCAAATCACCTGTAATTCCCCCAATCCAGAGAAAGGCCACTCTGAACATTTTGCTCTATAACATTCCAAACATTTTCCTCTGTGGGAATACACTTTCAGGCACACGAGCACATGCACACTGGATATATGATTTAATTACACAAATCTTATATCTTAAGTCCTCTTTTATAACTTGGCTTTTTTAAATCTAACAAATTATCAACATACCCAGAGTGTTAGTTTGCCAGAGCTCCCATTACAAGGTACTACAGACTAGATGGCTTAAACAACAGGAATGACGTTTCTCCCAGTTCTGGAGGCTGGAAGTCCAAGATCAAACTGTGGCAGGGTTGATTTCTTCTGAGGCCTCTCTCCTTGGCCTGCAGGTGGCCACCTTCTCCCAAGGCCTTTCCTCTGTACCTGTCTATGTCCACATTTTCTCTTCTTGTAAGGACACCAGTTGCATTGGATTAGGGCCCACCCTAATGATCTCACTCTAACTTAATTATCTTTCTAAAGACCTTGTTTTCTTTTTCTTTTTCTTTTTATCCTTTGAGATGGAGTCTTACTCTTGCTCAGGCTGGAGTTCCGTGGCACAATCTTGGCTCACTGCAACCTCCACCTCCCGAGTTCAAGGGATTCTCCTGACTCAAGCCTACCAAGTAGCTGGGACTACAGAAGTGCACCACCACGCCCGGCTAATTTTTGTATTTTTAGTAGAGACGGGGTTTCACCATGTTGGCCAGGCTGGTCTCAAACTCCTGGCCTCAAGTGATCTGCCCTCTTCGGCCTCCCAAAGTGCTGGGATTACAGGTGTGAGCCACCACACCCAGCCACACTGTTTTCAAATAAAGTCACGCTTTGAGGTATTACACTGAGAGTTGTAACTTCAAAATAGGAGTTTTGGGGGAGCCAAAACAAGTCACCTCATACTACCCATTATTGAGCTGGGACAAAGCTGGGACAACTGGATATCTCTGAACCTGGAATCACAGACATATTTTGTGTAATGTGAGGACTCTTAGTTGGTATTGGTGACCTGGAAGGAACAGTGTTGGGAAGGGTTCTGAGGTCCTATCTGGGCACAGTGAGAAAGATGAAGATGATGTATGTTGTGTGTAAAGCCCTGGGGAGCGATGCCACTCAAGCAGCCGTTTTGGCTGAAGCCAGCTTGAGCTAACCTGCTTTGCCATTTATTTCTAGCGCATCCAATCACAGAGAGCAATCTGGAATGTGGCTTTGCCCAGGGTATTTCCTCCTATTCTGACCACCGAGGTCTCACCAAGCCAAGGAGTGGCTGGTGCTTCCTGGTGGTGATGACGGCCAAGGAGTGGGTGGACAAGACTGAGTCCACGTGGCTGACACCACTGGCCACATAACCCTCAGCTCTGCAGAATCATCTGCAGCTGGCTGGACTGGATTTTATCTCTCCTCTGAAATGATCAACTGCTTTGGGATCATTTGGCCATAGTGGTTGGTGTTTACTTTGCTTGTGGTACTGATAAGTAAGGCCTGATTTGGGGTGAGGAAATGGAGTCTGTGTATATCCTTCCCTGGCTCACAGTTTCTTTTTCAGAGACTCTAATCAGTTTATCAGTATTTTAAATTGTATCTTCCAGTGATCTGCGGATGAGCAAAAAGTGTATGAAAATAGATTTTTGATATAATTCATTCATTCCATAAATTAATTAATTTAATTAATATTTGCAGAGCACTTAAATGTAGAAAGCGTTATTGCTCATTTAAGAGATGTAGAAAATGTTTCAATGAAGAGATGACAAAGGTAAGAGGAAGAATTGTGGAAAATGAAGCAGAGAAAAAAGAACTTTCTCTTGTACTTCACAGTTCATTTTTCTTGACTTCCACCCCATTAGTCTTTCTTCTTTCCTCTTGTGCAGAAATGTTGCCATCCTAAAAACACCAGAAGACCCTGGCATTGAGAAGAGAATAAAACACGTCAGTGTGGAGGAAGGTCTTAGAGATCAAACTCAGCTCCCACATTGCCCAGGTGGTGAAATGGAGGTTGCAAGAAGTTAAATAATTTGTCGAGGTCATACAAGTTGTTGGTGGAAGATCATGAGCCAGGAGTCAGGTATTCTTATTTTGGGCTCGATCCCCTTCTTGTGTGCCCTGAAGTTGACTCTCTTGGTAGCTTGGAACCCTCAAATCTATAGAAATCAGGTTCTGCTTCATAGTGTTTATTGAGTATCTCCCTTTAAGGGAAGTTGCTAGACATTCAACTAAGATACTTACAAAAAATTTTTCAGAAGGGATAAATTAATTTGCTAATTTATGTTTCTCTCACTCATGTATGAGAGCATCTATAATAATTCACCTCATCTCTGTTCTTTCTGGATGTAGCCACTCAAAGCGAGAACCACCACAAAGCCAAAACTTTGCTAATTTGATTGGGGGGAAGAATAACATCACAGTTTTTTCTACTTTTATTTCCTTGATTTACTGTGTGGCTGGGCATTTTCTTAAATGTTAATTACCTGTATGTTTTTATTCTATTCTGAATTGCCTATTGATGTCTTTTTCGCATTTTTCTATCGTGCAAATGTTGTTTTTCTAATTTACTACTAGTATGCTTTATCTAGAAATAGGGAGAACTATTCTTATAATTAAAATGTTAACCTTCTGGATGCAGCAAATATTTTAACATACATTTTTGCACATGACCAAGAGGCTTTGCTATTTTTTAATCTTTTCCATCCTAGTAGTTATTTCACCAACTCTCTTCCTCCTAATTATGTGTATCTTGCTTATTTTTTTTTGATTAAATCTTTTGGATCTTTGTCTGTATCTTTGTTTTGAATTTTTATAATGCAAATTTATGATTTCTCCTTTTCCCTGTGTTAATAACCCTTTTAACTTTACTTTGTGTTCTTCTTTTCTAACTTCCTGAGTTACATTTATTTATTCTTTTAAATATAATAATAGTAGCATTTAATACTATGACTTTTGCTTCTAATTACAGCTTTGGGCACTTACCCTGCGATTTAAAAAGTACCCAGTATTCTTATTATTGTTATTTTCTTTGTTGTAATTGTTGGTTTTGACTTCCCCTTTGTCTCAAATTATTTGGGAGAGTGCCTTTCAATTTCTAAGTGGTCGAGGTTTTTCAAAATACTTTTTAAAAAGTAATTTCTAGTTTTATTACCTTGTGGTCAGATAATTCAATTTTCAGCAACTGCTCATCGCTTGATGTCTTGAGTCCAGACACTCTGAGACAGGCCTGAGAATGTCCCTGCTCTTTAGAAGGGTTAAAGTCAGAAGGATCTCAGATCCTGGATGAAGTTGAAATAGCTGACATCCTCAGAGGGTTCCTGTTTGCAGCCCTGACGTAGATTATTGTGATGGCTGTTGAGGAATCAAGCATTAGAAGGATGGTTTGAGAATCTGCCTTTTCCCCCTGTACATTTTAAAGTTAGAAGATGCTTAATGTTATTGGAGGCTAGAATTTTCTCCTTGATATGGTTAGGTTTTGGGTCTCCACCTAAATCTCATCTTGAATTATAATCCCCATAATCCCCATGTGTCAAGGGAGAGACCAGGTGGAGGCAATTGAATCATGAGGGCGGTTTCCCCCATGTTGTTCTCTTGATAGTGAATGAGTTCTCACGAGATCTGATGGTTTATAAGGGGCTCTTCCTCTTCACTCAGCACTGCTCTCTGCCGCCTTGTGAGGAAGGTGCCTTGCTTCCCCTTCGTCTTCTGTTATGATTGTAAGTTTCCTGAGGCCTCCCCAGCCATGCTGAACCGTGAGTCAATTTAACCTCTTTCCTTTATAAATTACCCCATCTCAGGCAGTTCTTTAAAGCAGTATGAAAACATTCTTACATATCCCTTTAGGTAGGTGAAAGTCTAAATGACATAGAATTCATATTCCCTATCTACAAGGATCTAGGGTTTGAGGCTGCTCATGTTCGTTTGTCCAGAGAGAGTCCCAGAATTGATGTTTCATGAGGACTTGAATTTGCCTTGTGCTGGGTTGCCGCTATGCTGTAGAAGAACTGTTGGTCCATTTGGTTACTTGCTGCCCTTACCCTTGAGTTTTCAGAGGGAGCCTAGCCAGTTGGCTGGAACTACCTTTTTGATTTGCTGGAAATGCATGTTGTTGAACCGTGGATTTTCATTTGAAGAAAAAGGTTTTACCTGTTATAGGGTCCACTTAAAAATATAGAGCAACAGAGAGATTTTTATTTCCATATGGATTATGTTAAGGAGTGTGTGTGTGTGTGTTTGTGTGAGAATATGTACACATACATATGAAAGAGAAATGGCCCTATTATAGGAAGCCTCATTAAAGAGGCCTGGAAAAGGTTAGTTCATTTGCAGACTATACATCTTAATCTCCCCACACTGCACACTAACCTGGAAGGAGAGAGAGAATCTACAGCCAGAGAGATCCTGGCTTCATTCCAAGCCCTGGATCAAGTAGACCTTACTCTTTCCCGCCAGCTACCCATCATTAGCACTATATATTAACCCAGAGAAGCTGTTCTCCCAAGGGGCTCCTGGAAATGGGAGAACGTGGAAACCAATTCAGAGTGGTGGAGACCCACACTTCTTGCCTGGACACCATTCCTTGGCTGGCAGGTGCACCTGGGGCTCAGGCCCCCTGAAATGGGGGTGCAGAAGCCAGGAGCATGTTATAGGTTAAAGCAGTGCTGATAGGTTGAGTGGCTGTTCACCTGCTGCTGGCTGGTTCCCATCTGTGTTAACAGCTTCCAACTGGCCTCATTATTTGGGAAACTGGAGGCCTTTGGACAAAGGCCCTTATGCCGGTTTTGCAAACATCACTACATCCCCTGCAGGCTCTTTTCAGGTTCCAGGTTGCAAGCTCTGAGGAGTGGAAATAGGCAGGCAGGAGCTGGCTTCTGCCATTCCAGCCTTGACTCTTTACCCGTCCTTCTGAGTCTGTTTCCCTACGTGAAATGTGTGTCGGGTGGGGGGAAGGTGGAAACAGTTATTCCACCTACTCCTTAAGGTCACGAGGATTAAGGAGGAGGGAAGGAAGAAAGGAACTTTCTATTTTATTTATTTATTATGGCATGTGCTGGGCTGTAGGCTGGCACTTCCAAACAGATGCTCAGAAAGCTTCTCCCTTCTCTTCCTGCCCTTTCCTTCACTGTGCCCTCTTGTGCTATGCAGCGCCCCCTCCCTTCTCCCAAGTCCCAGTCTCTGTCTTCCTGCAGCACCTAGTCTGCGCCCTGCATTCTATCATTGGTGACAGAGCTCCTTGAACCCCAAAGTGAGGTCCGTTCACCAGCACCCCCTGGAAGCTTGTTAGAGATGCAGAACCTCAGGCCCCATCCCAGACCTGGTGAATTAGACTCCACATTTTAACACTGTCCCAAATGACTTGTGTACATGGTCAGGCTGTATAAGGACGGCCAAAGCAGACTCTCCTCTACATGTGTGTGCGTGTGTTTGTATCTTCCATGAGACCCTCTCCTTGAGTGGCTTCTGTCCTGGGGATTTCCAGAAACAAGAGGAGGCAGAGAATGTGCTGTTCTGAAGATTCAGACATAAGAGGGAACTGACTTCTGGACACACAATGTCCTTTCTCTTTGTCAGTGTTCTTTCGAGTTTTCTGATTACATCAAAAGAGAGACTCTATTTGGGGCTTATCTGTCCCTAATACCTTATAAAGAGTACCCTCAATCCACAGGCAAGAACAGAGATAGGCCTAAGGCAAGGCTCAAGATGTTCCTGGGAGCTGGAGACAATTAAACATGGAGGAAGTAGGCAAGAGTCATTGGGAATGTTTGTGGCCAAGACTCCTACATCTAGATGCTTTCCTGAATACGTGGTCTTCTCAGTTAAAAGTAAGCTCTGGAATAGAACAAATCTTGTATCTACTTCATTTTGTATGGCTCCTCTTCCCCCATCCCAGAGTGATTCACAATGGGTATTCAAATATTTATTGCCTTGACTTGGATTTTGGTATGTGGAGTAGGAAGGTGTTGAGATAATTGTTGATAGTAAATACAGCACAAACACGGCCATATTCCCCTTGCCTGTGCCCAGGGCAGACATTACAAATCAATTGTTGCACTCTTCCATACTGAGCTTCAATCTGGATACAGCACTATAAAGCATCACCAAGTGATCAGAGTTGATTAGGCATAGTTGGCTTCAGTCCAGATCTCCTGGATGCCAGGATCCTGTCTAGTAAGTTTGTTTCTGAACAACCCAGCTGAATGCTGTCACAAGTCAAGCACTGGTAATGGTGATGGACTTGATGATGATAAAATTACTGTCCGTTTCTTTCCCTTTTGGTAAGAGTGGGTTTAATGGAAATTGATCACAAATGATACCTAAAATTTACTTTAAATTTGGAAATAACACACTAATAACACATAAATCAAAGAAGAAATCCCAAAAGAAATTAGAAAATATTTGAGCTGAATGAAAATGAGAACACAGTATCTCAAAACGTGGGATACAGCTAAAGAAATGGTTATGGGGAAATTAATAGCATTAAATATTTCTGTTAGGAAAGAAGATAGGCCCATCCTAAATTTAAAAAAGAATAAATTAAACTCAAAATATATAGAATAAAGGAAATAACAGACAGCAGAAATCAATGAAATTATTTTTAAACACTGGAAAAACAATGGAGAAAAATAAATTTTCTGTAATGAACAATAAAATTCATATACCTCTAGGTAAATTAATCAATGAAGATGGGGGAAAATTATTAATGAAGGGGAGATATCACTATAGTTTCTTTTAAAATGATAAGGAAATATCTGAAGCATTTTGTGTTGAGACAGCTTACAACCTTACAAGGACAAATTCCTTGAAAGGTACATATTAACAAACGAATTTAAGAAAAATATAGAACATGGCTGAGCCCTCCGTAATTGAATTTATAATTAAAATTTCTCCCAAACAGAAAATTCCAGGTCCAAAATGGCTTCATTGGTGAACTTTGTCAAACATCTAAGGAATAAGTACTACAAATTCTTTCAGAAATTTGAAAGTTGGGAACACTCTCTAATATTTCCCAGGAGGCCAACATTATTCTGACATCAGAAAATAATTACAAGAAAAAACTACATTATAATTCTATGTGAAAACAGACACTAAAATTCTTAACAGTTATTAGCAAGTCAAGCCCAGCAATAGAGAAAAAGAATACATTATGACCAAAGACAGTTTATCCCAATAATGCAAAGGTGGCTTAATATTAAAAACATATATCAGTGTCATTCACCACAGGAAAGAAACGAAAGAGAAAAATTAGAATGCCAACAAGATGCAAAAAATAACTTACAAGTTAACATTCATTTATGATTAAAAAAAACTGTCAGTAAACTAGGAATAGATATAACTACCTCAACCTGTTAATGGACACCTACAACGAACACTATTTTTTGAAAAATAATTTCAACATTTATTTTAGATTCAAAAAAGATTTATTCTTTTAAAAAATAATTCTAACATTTTAGATTCAAAGGATACATGTGCAGATTTGTTTCATGGGTATATTGCATGATGCTGAGGTTTGGGGTATGTATGACCCCATCACCCAGGTAGGGAACATAGTACCCAACGGTTTTTCAGCCCTTGTCCCATCTCCTTCTCCCGGTAGTCCCCAGTGTCTATTACTGCCATCTTTATGTCCGTGAGTATTCAATGTTCAGCGCCCACCCATAAGTGAGAACATGTGGTATTTGGTTTTCTGTCTCTGTATTAATTCACTTAGGATAATGACCTCCAGCTGCATCCACGTTGCTGCAAAGGACATGATTTTGTTCTTTTTTTGTGGCTGCTACTCTGTCCCTTTTGAGACAGCAGCCACTCCTTGGTTATGGAGTTGGAGACTGAGATACTTGGAAATAATTGATGCCTTTGGCAGAGATGGAACACTGGAACCTGTTCTTTTTTGGTTCCAGCATCTATCATGTTATTTTTATTTTTATTTTTTAAGGAAAACCTAAGTCTTAGGTCTGGGGGTTCAGGTAGGGTAGATACCACTTCTGTATTCCAGGGACTAGCACATGACCAATCAGAGCACTCCATCCCTCAGTGATTGGTTCAGAGAAGAGCATGTGACCCAACCCCGGTGAGTTCAGACCTAGGTTTAGTCCAGGGTCTAGTTCAGGTTTGAAGATGGACAAGAGTAAATCCTTTGAACTTCAGTGGCTTTTGCTTTTTGTTTCACAACTAAAGCAGCCAGTAAGCAATATAAAGGGATAAAGAGGCAAACCTGGAGGTGGTGAAGCCTGCAGGTGGATCCCACTTCCTCCCTCATGATCTCATTGAGGCACATGTGGCCATTTGGTGGCCTCAGTAGACTGAGATGTTTGCCGTGTCAAAGTTGAGCAGAACAGACTTGCTGTCTTTTATAGTCCACCAAGTCAGCAGTTGGGATCAGAATTTATTACACATAAGGCGGTAATTCTGTAACTCAGAAGCCGCATCAACAAGCCCTGATGTTCTAGGCCTTGAACACAGCACTGGGGCCATGTCTTCATATCTACATCTTTGCTGTGAGGCCTGCTTTATAGGGTCAGTCATAACTTATCATCCCAGGCTACTGAGATTCCAACCTAGGACTTGTGGAACTGTGGGCAAAGAAGTGCTTTCTGTTTAGAAGAGTTGGACCTGAGAGGACATAAGGCTAGAGCTACTATAAGAGCTGCAGAGAGAATTTTCTTGAGGATGAATAAAAATAGAACTCCAAGATAAGGGGGCGGTGGAGGAGGTATCATAATCTAATGATTTCACTTGAGCCCCTGGATCCAGCCATGCCTGAATCTTGTCTGCTCCTAGACTTTTCAGGTAATTGAGCTAATAGGTTCCCCTTGTTTTTCTTAAGCCAGTTTGAGTTGGACTTCTGTTACTTCCACAAAAACAGTTCTGACTAAGGCAGATGGAGAGTAGAATCTAGGAAGGGTTCTGATTGAATTTTGCTGATATTCAGAATTCATCAGTGGAAAAGGTAATGGCATGGAAACCATCACCTTCCCCCTCTGCCATCTCCCCATAATAACTCGCCTTCTTGGAACTTCAGTTTGCTTTTCTCTAAATCAAGTGGGTTTTGCTGGGTAGCCCTTAACGTGACTTAAGACACTAAAGGTGGAGGAAGCATTCCTCAAAAGCAGTCAGAAACAACTGGATAAAGTGCATGACAATAATAGTGTCTGCTGTTGTGCATTGAGCACTTACTCTCTGCCAGGTGTTCTGGCCACAGTCTCATTGAGTACTAGCAACAACCCTCTGAGGTAGGTACTCCTGCTATCCCCATTTTACAGATGGTAAAACTGAGGCACAGGGGGTGAAGTAAGTCACCCAAGATCACATTGCTAACAAGCGGTGGAGCCAGGATTTGAACATGAGCCTGCTAAGCCCCCTCCTTGCAAGCTCTGCCTACTTGCCTGGCTTGGGAAGGAGAGTTGGGGAGGGGGGGTCACATCTCTAAAGTGTTTCCTCAGCTGATTGTCACCTCTGGAGCTAATGTCAGCTGACTGGTGCTGATATGCATTTAGTGCCCACAGCTAAACAATCTATGGCATCATAACTTAGAAAAGATGACTGTAAAATAACTGAGTATTGAAGTCATATTAAAAAGATATTATTGCAAACAAGAAAGTACTTACAAAGAAGAAATAAAACCAGGAAGATACATAAATGCAAACAAATAACATGGCAGAGCTGACATGTCTCTAATTCCTAGTTTAAGGCCTGGCCAAAATCTTAAAAATTATCAAGAAGACCATTTGAAATATGGGTTTATATCCACAATTGCTACAGATAAATCTTACCTACAATACATAGCATACTTTGGGACATTGACCAATAATAGAAGCACAGGTCCACAATCCATTGTCTGTAAACCTAAAATCCATAAACCGCCGAAAGTTCTTAAGTTTTTGTGATGAGTTTGAGATACACTTATTTGGCAATACCTGATCTGAATAGATATGAGGACACTGAGAGTATTTATTCTCTTTAGTGTAACTGATCAAACTTGCCTCTTTCTCTGTGTTTGTTTAGAGGACTAACCCATATCTCCATGCGGATGTTAACTAATATTCAATATACACACCAGCTTCTCTTCCTAAAATCCAAAACAATTCTCATTTCCGAAGCATCTCTGGGCCCAAGAGTTTTGAATAAAGGATTGTGGGTTTGCACAAATATATCATTTGTAAACTAAGCATATGTGTAGTGTGGGTGCATAGTAAGACTATTTCACTGATTGGATATACCATCAAAATGTACAGGTGACAGTTATTGGGGCTCCAGCATAAACAGGAAGTGCCCCATGCTCACAGATCCTCCCAGCTGTAATTTTCCTGCTGTCATGTCATTGCATGCTCTATTAGTATTCCTTTTCTATCCTTGGTGAAATATATTGTGACCATTTTCTTTTTTGTAGCGTCAAAGTCTTGCTTTGTTTCCCAGGCTGGAGTGCAGTGGCACAATCATAGCTCACTGCAACTTCGAACTCCTGGGCTCAAGTGATCCTCTGGCCTCAGCCACCCAAGTAGCTAGGACTACAGGTGTGCACCACCATGCCTGGCTATTTTTTTAAATTTTTATTATTGTAGAGACAGGGTCTTGCTATATTGTCCAAATTGGTCTCGAACTTCTGGGCTCAAGCGATCCTCCTGCTTCAGCCCCCCAAATTGCTGGGACTACAGGCATGAGCCACCATGCATAGTGGGTTGAGACCATGCTTTATTTGATGCTTAATATAGGTTTGGTACAAAAGGGGTGTGCAGTAAATGTTGAAAAACACATAAAACAAAGAAGAAAAAAAAGAAAGAAGGATGAGAAGGAGCGAGGAAGGGAAGGCAAAAAGAAAATGAAAAAGGAAAGAAAAAAGGAAAAGAATGAAAGTGAAAGGAAAAGGAAACAGATAAGAAAAAGAGGGAAAAAGAAAAAGGAAAGAAAAAGAAAGATGGTGAGTGCTTTGGCTTGCCAGCCCTTTCCCATGTATTCCTGCTAGACTACCATGTTACTAGCCCCATAATGAGTAACCTCCCAGCTGAGGTAGGTCATTGCAGTGCTCACCATAAAGGAAATAATGTCTTCTAGGGTGAGTGTCCATGCTTGTGCCTAGTCTGCTAGTAAATTAATCTACTTACTCACTGTCTACTGTTTAGTTTAATCTGGCATGTTTTATCCACTTTTTAAAAATTTTATGTAACAAACCTGCACGTTGTGCACATGTACCCTAAAACTCAAAGTATAATTAACAAAATGTATTTGTCCAATTTTTAAAAGATGCTGCGTCTGACAAGATCTGTGGATGGATACTGAGGTAAGTGGGCCAAAGTTGAAGGAGAAATAGGATATTTGCACAATCCCGACTATACTATCTTCTCCCAAGATATGTATTAAGTACAAAAGGATAAATAGTAATTTACGGTGGAGAAACCTGGCAAATGACACCAAGAAACCAAAGTTAGCATCACCAGTAATTAGACATTGTAACATCTTGAGCTTCTGGACACAATGCACTGAGAAGGACACAATAGCATTTCTGTAATGTTCTTGTCCACAATGCATGACCTCAATCCAATCATAAGAAAAGTCAACAAATCCAAATTGAGGGCCATTCCGCCACATAACTGGGCAGTCCTGTTTTAAAGTACCATAAAAAGGCAAAGAAAGAAAGTGCAATTGTTGCGTATTGGAATGGATTAAGGAAACATGTTAACTAGATGTCAGATGGGATTCTGAATTGGATCCTGGAATAGAGAAAAAAAATTAGTAAAAAATGGGTAAAATCCAAATATACTGTGTAGATTAATTGATAGTCCTGTACCACTGTTAATTTCCTGGTTTTGATAATCATGCTATGGTTATATAAGATGTCAACACCAGGGGAAGGTGGATGAAGAGTATACTGGAACTTTCTGTACTATTTTTTGTACAACTTTTTATTTAAGACTAAAAAGGTAAGAATAAAACCTTCAGTGCTGCATCCTTATATAAAGGCCAATGATGTGGAATAACTGGCATTTTTACATACTGCTGGTGGGACAAAAAATTGAGAATTAGATTTAGAGGAAAGCCTTAATTAAACATGTGAGCCCAATTTGACCTTGCAGTCATGGCTTCCAGGAATGGACTCCAAAACAAAAACAAAGAAATAAAACCGAGGATAGGGGTGCAAAGATGTATGGGCAAAGATGTCCACTGCTGTGTTGTTTATAATACTGAAAAACTGAAGACAACCTTAATGTCTGGTACTCGAAATGGGGTAAATAAATTATGGGATATCCAAACAATAGAATAAATAGGTGACTGTTCAGAAAAATGATGTCAATATTTTTATATTGCTATGGAGACATGCCTGTTTTATACACAAGTGAAAAATTTAGTTAACAAAATAATATGTGTAGTATAATCTAGTTTATCTAAAAATGTCTTTAAAAGGCTGGAAGAATACATCAAACTGGTAACTGGATATGGATGGGAGAAGGGATTATGTGGACATTTTTATTTTCTTTATATTTGGATTTTCACAATCACATCTGATGTGGAAAAATGAAGATATAGCTTCGAGAAACAGAGGCACAGAGGACAGGTGGGAGCAAATGCAGTCAGCTCCTCCTTCTGTTCCCCCAGCCAAGTGGGGCTTTCCATATCTAATTCCTCACTTATCAAGCTCCATCTGCTGGAGCGGTGAATCCTGCCAACAAGAGATAATAAGCCTGTATAAAAGCTGCAGAATTGCAGGTACTTCCTGCTGACCAAGACCTCAGAGCAAAGGTTAAGGCGTGAGTCTCATCTGGGTAATCTCCAGGCAGGTAGTGGCCGTCTTGGGTTGGGCTCCTGAGAAAAGAGAATGCTGCTTCCTGGGGAGCCCCTGACTGAACCTTCTTCAGGGGCTCAAGAATGGGAATGGGGGTCCAGGCATGATGACTCACTCCTGTAGTTCCAGCACGTTGGGAGGCCGAGGTGGGAGAATTGGTTGAGCCCAGGAGTTCGAGACCAGCTTGGGCAACATAGCGTGACCTCTCATTGGCTGGGTTCATAGCTCCAGCAGATGGAGCTTGATAAGTGAAGAATTAAACATGAAAAGTGCCACTGCAGGCATGTCTCACCATACACGGCTAATAAAAAATGTCATGGTCAGCAGGAAGCACCTGCAATTCTGCAGCTTTTATACAGGCTAATAAAATTAGCCATGCACGGTGGCACATGCCTGTAGTTGCAGCTACACAGGAGGATAAAGTAGGAGGATAGCTGAAGCTCAGGAGTTGGAAGCTGCAGTAAGCTATGATCACCCCACTGCATTCCAGCCAGGTGACAGAGCGAGACCCTGTCTCTAATATTAAAAAAAAGAAAAAAGGAATAGGGAAGGAGGAAGGAATCCTAGAGGGTAGAGGAGGGAATAAGAGACGGTTCTCATGAGTCTGGATTCCAAGGATGAATGACCTTGGGCCATAGTGATGAGTCTGGATTCTATTCTGGGAATGATGGTTCAGGAATGGGCATCGGAGGCCTGAACAGGCATTTGGGTGCTGTCTGTCCCCCTGGGAATGCTGCAATGTCCTCTTGATCCTCTCTCACCTTATCAGAGAAATGCATCCAGCATGGAAATTTCCACACAAGGACTGAGCTGTAGCCAGGTAAACAAAGTCATCACTAGCCCCCCATGATAACATGAGCCACAGAGGCACAGAAGGGTGCAGAGGAGGGAGCACATTCTAGAAATGTAGGTATTTCCGTGACTTCCTTCACATACCAGCAACAAGGGGGCTGGGAGGGAAAGGCAGTGACGTTGCTGAGAAGTGGTGGTAGTGAGCTTGGTCCAGAAACCTGCCATGTGCCAGCTGCGTGACTGTGGGCTCATCATTGAACTTGTCTAAGCCTTGTTTTCTGCCTCTGTGAAATGGGTATAAGAACAGGGAGTGCCTCAGAGGACTGTTGAGGAATCAAGTTAGCACAAAGCCTGGTGCTTAGTGCACGTCCAGTGACTCCTCCAGCTGGGGACTGCGGTCCACCCTCAGAAAAAAACCCATGAGCACCCGGGATGGTGAGCTGCTGTGTCACAATTGTCATTGCTATTGCTAGTATTTTATGTCTATGAATCTCTTCAATTTCTATCATTCAAGCTTCTGGGACTATCTTTTTAGCCTGAAGCTTGAAAGAAGGGTCTCCATAGTGGTTGAATGTGGCTTCAAATGCCCCTGATTTGAATAGTTTTCTCCCCAGTAAGGCACTCCTTATAACACCACCAGTCTTCTCTACTCACTCCCACCCATGTCTCTGTTCATGCTGTACCTCCCTGCCAACCTGATACATTCTTTTCTTTTTTTTCCTTATGTTCAAATTCTGCTAGTTCTTAGGTCCAACCTCAATCATACTACCTCCCTGAAGCTTCCTCTAAACATTGTTTATCTATACAGTATCTCTCCAAAGCCTTATATTTTAGTTACTCTATGGTTTCCATTGTGTATGTCAGTTGTGTAGGTCTTGCCTCCTCTACTTGATCCTTGAAGGAAGAGAGATGAATCCTTCCTCATAACTGCAAAATAGATGCAAGGGCTCCGGACCTCACATCCTCTCAGCCTCATGTTCAAAGGAAAGAGAGCTTTGAGCTTCATTGGGCTGATTTGGGTTAAATTTGATCTATGATCCACTCATGGTATCCAGGAAGTGGGCAGTATGATTAGTTTAGACCAGGGATTGGCATGTTTTTCTTAAAGGGCCAGATAATATTTTAGGCTGTGAACCATGTGATCTCTATTGCAACGACACAACTCTGCTGTTAGTGTATGAAAAAAGTCATAGAAAGTAAGTAAATGAATTGGCATCACTATCTTTGAATAAAACTATATTTGTAAAAACAGATGACTGACCCATAGGCTATAGTTTGCTGACTCGGCTTGGAAAGATCAATAAAAGTATTGTTTCTGGAGCAAGAGTAGGGTCATCAAGCCTTTCCAAACCATATGGACTGATTGTATGGAGGGTCCACAAGGGAATTCAGAGACTATTTTACTATGAGAAAAGCTAAAGGGTGATGGGCAGAGAAAAACAGCTTACTGACAAGGTCCAAGGTCCATTGCCACATATGAGTCTGTGAACCATGAATCAGTATCCTTCAGTACCTTCAAGCAGATGAAGAGAACCAGGTTTGTCTGCTTAGGGAGCCACTTTACCCCCAAGGTGTTTTCAGAAGAACACCATGAAGTGGGGAGGAGAGAGCTGACTAAAAAGCTCTCACATTAATGTGCAGCCTGTATCCTTCCAAACACTTTCAAACTCTGCCTGCGAAACAGGAAGGTCAAGCATGTTATCGTCCTCATTTTACAGATGAAGATGCTTGCCCTCTAGGTATGACATGAAAAGCTTGCAGAAATAGCATATTCTATTTTATTTCATTTTATTTTTTTATTTTTTTGAGATGGAGTCTCACTCTGTCGCCCAGGCTGGGGTGCAGTGGCACGATCTTGGTTCACTGCAACCCTGCCTCCCGAGTTCAATTGATTCTCCTGCCTCACCCTCCCAAGTAGCTGGGATTACAGGCACGTGCACCATGCCTGGCTGATTTTTGCATTTTTAGTAGAGACAGGGTTTCACCATGTTGGCCAGGCTGGTCTCGAGCTCCCGACCTCAAGTGATCCACCTGCCTCAGCCTCCCAAAGTAACACACCCAGCTGAAATAGCATATTCTAAAAACTGGCCATACAAGATTTGCAACCTATGTACCACTACTCTCCACCCCACTCTCATGGCAGACATCAATAGTCCATCACCATATTTCTTCCCACTGAGCTCAGATGGTGTCTCAGAATCCTTCCCACAATAGAGCAGCCAATCCCAATGGATCAGAGTTGGCACATGAAAGGAGGAAACCCATTTATTAGATTGGCTGACCATGTAGTACTTGCGGAATTGCCAAGTTACTTAGCACTACCACTTGCAGCTGTTATTTACTGGGTGCTTACTATCTGCCAGGAGCTGTGCTCATCTCATTTATGTTTTAGAATTCCAGGCACATGTCACAGATGCCATGGTACATATTACCAGTCAATTCTGGTTTCAGCCTCAGTAGCAGTGGATAGTTCCCCCCATGAACTTAGACTCACCTTAAGCTGGCAGTCTCAGGGACTTGCTCTGTGTTTCTGCATTTGTCCTAGGTCATTTCTAACACTGAGCCTGCTAGGTGGCAGCCAAGCTCTGTCTAGGAGTGCAGGGACTAGCTGAATAAATACTCTAACCTCCCATTCTCCATGGGCACAGACCTGGGAGGCATTTCGTGCACTTCTCTGGAGGTCCCTGCAAAATCAAGACCCTGTTGCCTAGGGCAATGATCTTGAAAATACGGTCATAAAATGGCATTTTTCCTTCTCACTTGCTCACTCTTCCTTCTTGATATCACCTTCCAAGTAAATTACCTGTACACAGGTTCATGACTAAGGCTCTGCTTTCAGGAGAACACCCATGAGAACAATCAGGATACCAACGAGGGCAACCATGGACCCCATTTTACCTGTTAGAAAACTAACTCTAAGAATCCGGGTAGCTTCTTCAGAGTCACATAGTTGGTCTTTCTGATTCTAAAGTTCATTCTCTTACCCAACAAGCAGTTCTGCCTGATCAGCAGAACTTCAGATCACAGGTGGGCACCAAGGAATGGTGTTCTGATACATTCAATGCTGCATTTTGGCTGGTGAAAGAAACTGATTGGGTTTGACAGAAAGGAAGTCAGGCAGTTTTTTTTTTTCTCCTAAAATTAACCTTACTTTCAGTCATCCAATTCAGGAATAATCATGCTCACTCTAGGGAACTCCACCAATGTTTCAGAGCTTCTAGGTAATTAAAACACTTCATTAAATTGAATTCCATGAGAAGAATATGGCAAAGATAAGCTTTTTTTTTTTTTTTTTTTTTTTTTTTGAGACGGAGTCTTGCTCTGTCACCCAGGCTGGAGTGCATGGTGGGATCTTGGCTCACTGCAACCTCTACCTCCTGGGCTTAAGTGATTCTCCTGCCTCAGCCTCCTAAGTAGCTGGGACTACAGGCACCTGCCACCATGCCTGGCTTTTTTTTTTTTTTTTTGGTATTTTTAGTACAGATGGGGTTTCACCATGTTGGCCAGGATGGTCTCGATCTCCTGACCTTGTTATCCACCTGCCTCGGCCTCCCAAAGTGCTGGAATTACAGGCGTGAGCCACTACGCCTGGCCAAAGGTAAGCATTTCAAACCACACAAAGTGGAAATAATGAGGAAGCATTCCTTTGTCTTTTATTTTAGCTGTTTCAACCCAGGCTAGCCCATAGATACAGAGAAGGGTAGAGGATGTGGCCAAGTGATGCTCTTCAAGGTGTCATGGGAAACTCTTAGCTAGCTGGGTTGAGGTTGGAAAATGTGCCCTTTCGTTGACTATTTAGTTCTGAGTGCAGGCCTGCTTGGTCAAAGGCCATTGCAGGTAGGTTCTTTTCAAATGGGCAATAGATGTCCAGTTGTCAACTTTTCTGAAGAGGAAAAAGGGCCCTAGAATTGTGGAAGCAGCAGGGATGAAAAAGCCACATTCTGAAACTGTTCCTGACTGGACAGACCCTGGGAAGGTGAGCAGCAATTAGGTGGACATGAGTTGAAAATTCAGGAGGAATGGCCACTCTAAAAGTTTCTCAATCTGAGGCTGAAGTTGGATGTTTGTCAATTTCTCAGGATAAACAGCATATCCCAAAGTGGGAAACGGGCTGGTCCCCAACTCCACTTCTGTTCCTAGCTTTCCAGTTTACTCCTTTTTTTTTTTTTTTGAGACAGAGTCTTGCTCTGTCACCCAGGCTGGAGTGCAGTGGCGCCATCTCGGCTCACTGCAAGCTCCATCTGCCGGGTTCACGCCATTCTCCTGCCTCAGCCTCTCCGAGTAGCTGGGACTACAGGCGCCCGCCACCACGCCCGGCTAATTTTTTTGTATTTTTAGTAGAGACGGGGTTTCACCGTGGTCTCGATCTCCTGACCTCGTGATCCGCCCGCCTCAGACTCCCAAAGTGCTGGGATTACAAGCGTGAGCCACCGTGCCCGGCTCCAGTTTACTCTTAAATAACAAAACAAAACAAAACAAAACAAAAAGATGAAAGCTGTCACATGGGTAAGATATTGCAAGCAGTTAGCTGCCCTGCCCTTCCATTCAATACATAGCTCATTTGTAATATAAAGGAAAATCTCCTGTAGGTTAGTGATACTGGTGAGGATGTTGTAATGAGTTCATGACTGTGACATTTGTGCTCATAAATCAATTTCCAAAGGCATATACAATTTCTCTGGGACTTCTTTGAAAGCCATTCTAAAGATTAGTTTAGGGACTATGTTGATTATTCCTTTTGTTGTCCTCTGCACTGCTCAGTGCCCACTTCCTGTTGGGTTTGGCCAATAGGAGGCACCAGCAGGTGACTGGAGGGTGAGGGAGAGAAGGCCGAGGCGTTTATTCAATCAACTTTCCACTCCCTGCTTTACTGTGCAATGGCTGCCTGTCAAGGGGCCCCACTTCTAGAGATCCAGCATTTACCAGACTCTAGTGACACCCTTCCAACCCACACCCTTTTAAGCCCATGGGTGGCAACAGCTCTGAACTACAGCTAGTCCATGGATGTATCACCAAACCTTCTTTGTTTCCTTAACCCTGGCACATCTCTGCAGAGTCTGCTCATTAAACCTTCTTCTGATAAACTCTTTTCAAGGTGCCACCTGCTTCTTGCTGGGACCCTGACAGTCACAGAAGCCCTTCCCACATATCTTGTGCATGTCCTTCCTAGCAGTACCATTGAGAATTGTAAGTAGAACAGCTATTTAGTGAAGCACTCAAGAGTTCAGGCATTGGAGTCAGACAGATCTGGGTTTGAATCTGGCCTTTTTTTTCTTTTTACTCAATCACCAACTGTGTGACTCAGTTTCTTCATTTGAAAATGAGGATAATAGATCTGAACTTAGAGTTTTTGTGCCAATTAAATGAGATGATGTACATTAAGCTTAGCAAGTGTCCACTGTGTGATAAAGCCTTGATGATTTTTGACTGTTATTGTCACTATTATCATCATTGCCTCATTATCTGTCTACCTCCTTAAGTTAAGGTGAGCTCCTTGGTAATGTAGTCCTGTCTGATTCATCTTTTCAGCCTCAGGGCCCCCCAAAATGCCTTGTAATTTAGGTGCTCAAAACATATTTGTTGTTTGTTTTGAGACAGAGTCTTGCTCTATCACCCAGGCTGGAGTGCAGTGGCACGATCTTGGCTCACTGCAACCTCTGCCTCCTGGGTTCAAATGATTATCATGCCTCAGCCTCCCAAATAGCTGGGATTACAGGTACCTGTCAGAACGCCCTGCTAATTTTTGTATTTTTAATAGAGATGGGGTTTCACCATGTTGGCCAGGCTGGTCTCAAACTCCTGACCTCAAATGATCCTCCTGCCTCGGCCTCCCAAAGTGCTGGAATTACAGGTGTGAGCCACAGTGCCCGGCCTCAAAATGTATTTGTTTAATATAATAACATCATGGCAGAGACAATGCCACGAGACCGCCAAACTCTGCCTCATTTTCCTTTTGCCACACGAGAAGACTACATTTCCCAGCCTTCTCTGCAGCTGAGACCATGTCCTTGAGTTCTGGCCAACAAGATGTGGACAAAAGTGATGTATGCTCCTTTCCAGACTGGGCCATAAAACCCTAGCATGGTCTTCCAGTTCAAGAGCCAGCAAACATTTTCTGTAATAGTAGTAAGTATTTTTGGCTTTTTGGGCCATGAAGTCTCTGTCCCAACTACTCAACTCTGCCACAGTAGCACAAATGAAGCTGTAGACAATATGTAAATGGGTGAGCATGGCTATGTTCCAATAAAACTTTATTTACACCAATAAAGAGATGGTGGACTGGATTTGGCCCACAGGTTGTAATTTGCTGAGCCCTTTACTAGTTACTCTCTCCACTTTTCACGGAAACCTTGGAAGCCAAGTGTTGCAGATGCTGAGAATGCCAAGATGGAGGGGCCTGGGTCTCTGAAAGTCTATAGTGAGTAGGGTCCCCCTGCCCCCACCCCCACCAGAGTACACCATGACACGAGCTTCCATTGTGTTAGGTTATTAGATACTGTGGATGTTTGTTACAGCAGCAAACCTATCCTGGCTCATAGATCAATGATCCAGAAACCAAATGCTCATCATGTCTGTAGCTGGGAAGAACAAAATATAAGAATTTAGATTGAGACTTCTAGAAGGATCATAGTAATTACCGTAAAAAAAGTTTACATATTCAGTATTTTGTGCTTTTTAAATCCTCATGAGCACAGTCTCATTTGTAGCCTCGTAACAACCCCACAAGTCAGGCTCAGCAGATGTCATTATCTGCATTCTGTACATAAGGAAATGGAGGCTCAGGAAAGGGAATGACTTGCTCAAAGGCATGTTGCTGGTAAACCACAGAGCTGGGTCACCCATCAAAGTCTCCATTCTCCTGGGGCAGTGCTCTTCCCACCACTCCACGCAGTATCTGCTATCGAGGATATTATTTCCTTAATTTAAATAAAACCTCAGACTGCCAACATTTACTGATTCTCACCGTGTACCAGCACCTGCTGTAAGCATCTTGCATATGTCATCTCATCTGAACCTTGGAGAGGTTAAGCCACTTGCTCAAGACCACTAAGTTCTTAGGTGGCAAAGCTAGGATTTGAACCCAGGTCACTCTAACTTGAAATTTGGTCCTCTGAGAACTGAAATAAGGATTTTTAGTGGGAGAAACCTCAGCTGTTTTTAGCCTTATCACATTTTAAAGCAATAGTTAGATTATTTATTCAAAATATATTTGTAGATACTCCACCTGGTGGATTATCCACCTGTTTCAGGTGCTTCAGATCAGTGAAGCATACAGGCGTTCTATGTCCTTCTCTGTGGCACTTAGAGATCAGTGGGGTCTTGGTGATAGTCAGCTCAGGGACAGTCCAGGCTCAAGTCACCTGTGCATGGCCTAGAAAGCCTAGAAGAGCCCCACTTGAATTCCATTGAATGCATTCTCCAAAGGAGCAGGGGTTTTCTATTACTAGAGAAGAGGAAAAGATATGTGAATTTGACAAAACAACAGTATCATTTATAGATGCTTTACACTGTTGGAGAAGGTGGGAATCAAGAAGGATTCCTGGAGAAGTGACATGAGTAAGTTAAGCAGGCAATGAGTGGGCAAGAGGACAGTAATGGTGTTGTCAGTAAGACCACTCCAAGGAAGGCCAGCAGGCTTAAGTATATGGGGGCTGGGGAAACAGAATTTTGGTGCAACCACAGCATGGATCAGAAGGGATGGGAATGGGAAACAAGTAAAAGAAAGAGATTAAATTGAAGAGACCCAACAATGAATGGCCTTGGCTACCATGTTGAGTTCTTTGGAATTGATCTTGTGGGCAATGAGGAGTCACTGAAGGGAGACAAGGAGCATGACATGATCAGATCTGTGGTTCAGAAAGATGACTTTGAGAAAGCCTGTCTCATT
The DNA here is from genome assembly GCF_006542625.1 of Nomascus leucogenys. NCBI lineage: Eukaryota > Metazoa > Chordata > Mammalia > Primates > Hylobatidae > Nomascus > Nomascus leucogenys. The sequence continues at coordinate 82,939,983 of NC_044390.1, read as the reverse complement.
CACAGCTGTGCCTAGAAGAGTGTCTGGCATATAGCAAATGTTCAAGAAATATTGTTGGAATAAATAGCTTAAGCACAGATTGCTATGAGAACAACGGAACAGTCAACTGACTCCTAATTTCTGCTTTATTGTTTTTCTTGACCCAGAAACCAACCTCGAACCAATCTGGAAGTCAGGGTCATCAGAAACTCTGTCTTTCTCCCCCAGGATGAAAAGTAACGCTGAGAGTATGTTGAAAAGTGCTTTTAGATTGGGGGTTCAAAGCAGTGCAAGTGACAAGAATATTATCTGTCATTTCCCTCATTCTCTCTGCTTTCAAAGGCCTCTGTCCTGCTTTATACCATATCCATCAGACACCCTCATTTTCATATCTTCGCCTTTGTATTAGCAAGTGGCTGAATGTTGCTAACTGCCTGCCCTCTATGCACAGAGGCACTGGTTCCTGGAAATGAAGGCAGCCTGCTGAACATCGGCAGCCACTGTCCTGGGGATGTTTTCTTTTAGGATCAAGCTTTACCTACAAGCCTGAAAAGAAACATCGTGTATCAGGATGTCTTAGGGTCAATTCCAGGCCTTCTGGGCTCAGGCAACCCCCTTGACATATCAAAGTACTGGCATCCAAACTTACGTGTCATTGATGGAGACCATCTGATGTAGTTTTAATAAAGTAAGAGAACTGGCAAAACGCAGTGGCTCATGCCTGTAATCCCAGCACTTGGGGAGGCCGAGGCGGGCGGATCACGAGGTCAAGAGATCGAGACAATTCTGGCCAACGTGGTGAAACCCCGTCTCTAATAAAAATACAAAAATTAGTTGGGCATGGTGGTGTGTGCCTGTAGTCCCAGCTACGCGGGAGGCTGAAGCAGGAGAATTGCTTGAACCTGCGAAGTGGAGGTTGCAGTGAGCCAAGATTGTGCCACTGTACTCCAGCCTGGCGACAGAGTACTCCGTCTCAAAAAAAAAAAAAAAAAAAAAAAAAAAAAAAAGGAATTTAGGTGACATAGATGATCTGGGTTCAAAACTCCAGACTCTGTCACATACTAGTTGTGTGGCAACTTAATTCCTGTATGCCACAATTTTCTCTCCCTGAAAAATGGACATATCTATTCTGTTTTGAGATTATTTGGGGGTTTAAGTGAGCTAAAGTAGAAAAAGGTAGTAACTGTTTGGTAAAACGTAGCCATTTATTTCTGGAGACATTCAAGCTCATATGGTATCGATGCATGAGCCACTATATGAGTCAGAGACCCAACTGGGACAAGATGAGAAGCAAGTGGCAATTTTGGACCTATTTTCTCTCAGTGCTTCTCCCTCACCTGTTTTCTCCTTAATACCCCTTTTCAGATCTGTTTAAAATTTCTAAGTAGTAGATAGTATGTATGTGTGTGTGATGGGATATGGCAGCAATTGTAGAATGCTGGTCAAAAATCTCTTGGAGCTTTGCTGATTGCAAGTGATAGAATCCAAGGTCAAACCTTTATTGGCTTAATACCTGGAAATGACAGGTATAGAACTGGTTTCAGCAGCCCATCCATGAGATGAGGGCTCGTTTTCTCCATCTCTAATCGCAGCTTCTCTGTTGGTCATATTCTCCCCTCCAATGGGTACTTCTTTTCCATGGCACAGTGCATTGGGTGGCAGTGGGACAAGGTCACAGGAAACTAAGCTTCTATCATCTCAGCTTACCATCCTTAGAGGAAAGAGGACCCCTCTTCCTATCCACTTCAGACCATGGAAGCGCTCTGATTGGCATGTCTTGGGTCACATGTCCACTCCTTGAACCAATCACTGCAGCCAGGAGATGCTGTACTATGCCATGATTGTGCAGGCTTTGGTCATGTGATCCATGCCACACGTGATTGTTGCCACCGTGGGGTTCTGTGATTGGTAGTTCTATTAGAACCACGTGGAGCTGGGGAAGCACATTCTCCAAAACCCTGTTTATGTGGGAGGGGCCCTTTTACCGGAAAAAAAAACAAAAAACGGTAGAACGGAGGCTGGGCAGACAACAATAATGATGTTATCACTGCAAACATTTCCCTTCCTGTTTTCTCCCTGCCTCCTGCAAGAACTAGGGGATCTGTGCTTGTGTTTGTGCTCTGTAAACACCGGCTCTGTCAGGACCTGCTAGAGCTGTGGATAGAGGTTTGGGGAGCATGAGTTTGGGCTCAGACATGTCTGAGATCAAATTCCAACTTTTCTCCTTACCGGCTATACTACTTTGAGCAAGGTACATAACCTCTCTGAACTTCAGTTTCCTCATGTGTGAAATAGAGATCATAGCTGTCCTAATATGATAGTTGCGAAGGTGAAATAAAAAGTGTTTCAAAAAGTGGTAGCTAGTATAATAATTACTATTATTATATCATCATAATTATTATTTTTAGGGCTGATATGACACTCTGAGAAGAGTACCTAAGAGAGGCTTGACTCAGTGTTAAGGTTAGATTAGAGATGATCTAATCTAATTACTTCATTTTACAGACGGAGAAACTGAGGCCCAACAGATAGCTTGACCCGTTTACGTGAGGTTGAACTGAGGAATTGCAAAGACGAGTTTTTGCAGGAGACGGAGCCTGGAGCCAGTTAGCCTCGCCAAGAGCATTCAGAAATTATGAGGCCACAAAAATGCTTTTTGGCTTGAAGCGTCCAAATGGGCCCCACCCATCTCACAGTCAGGCCTCCTTCTCCTTGCTACTGGCCCCTGTATTTCCAGGCTGGTGAATGCAAATCTTTTTTTTTTTTTTTTTTTTTTTAATACTTTGTTCTTGAAATACTTTAGGATGACTGGGTCTTTTCGTGTGGGAATTAGAGCTTCAAAAACCTTGGTTTTTGGCGTATTCCTCTCCCCAATACCTACATGGGTAGTTTTCTTTCCCTTCCCCTCCCCTCCCTCCCTCCCTCTCTCCCTCCCTCCCTCTCTCCCTCCCTCTCTCCCTCCCTTCCCTTCCTCCATCCCTCCTTTCCCTTCCTCCCTCCCTTCCCTTCCTCCCTCCATTCCCTTCCTCCTTCCCTTCCCTTCCCTTCCTTCTTTGCTTCCCTTCCTTTCTTTCTTCCCTTTATTCCTTGTTTCCATCCCTCCCTTCTTTGTTCCTCTTCTCTTTTAGTATTTAAACATACAATGCCGTGTTCTAGGCACTGTGCCAAGGGTGGGGTCAAAAAATCACTCATCTTTACATTTGCAGTATTTCTCAAGTTCATCTTCTATGCCTGGCATTGTACCAAGGACCCTGGGCACTAAGGATGCAACAGGAAATGCAGCAGACTTCATTTCTGCTCTTACAGGGCTTACATTTGAGTATTTTCTCTTCAAGAACCTGGACGTTTAGTCTAGGTTGTATCTTCTGTGAGAAAGGCTGGTGTTGGGTAAGGCTGGAGAGGTGAGTAGGACCAGAGCATGGTAAGACGTTTGGAGTTTCTTTTGAGGGCAAGGGACAGTCACTGAAGTATTTTTAGCAGATGCGGGTCACACTTGGGCTCGTGTTTGAAAGGGGACACTGCTACCTGCTCACCTATGTAGCATCATCTCACATTATTCCTCCCCTCACTCTCTGGGCTCCCATCCCTCTGACCTTCTCTTACTTTCAGCAATGTGCTGTCCTTCTACCACTTCCAGGCCTTTGCAGAAGTCTTTCCTTCCACCTGGAAAACCCTCTTCCCCTCTTTGCCTCGTGAAGTCCTCATCCTTCAGTGTTCAGCTCAAATGTTCCTTTCTCTGGGAAGTTTGCCCTGATTTCTACCTCCACCTTTCCCTGCTGAACTAAGCCAAATCCCTGATCTATGCTCTCAAAGTATCTAGTACTTCTACTTTTCCTTGAAATGATCATAATTGAAAACAATTGTGTAATTATTAAATTTAGTTTTTTTTTTTTAAAGAAAAAATATTCTCAGGCTATAAGCTCCATGTAGATAGAAGTTGGGTCTGTCTCATTCATTGTTACACTTCCAGCATCCAGGATTTGTCGATTTGTAAATATTTGTCGAATTTAAAAATGGATGACCAAGGGAATGAGAAAGTGAATGAGTGAGTGAATGAATGAATGAGCAAATGAATGGATAAGTAAATAATAAATGAATGAGTTATCACCTACGATATTTGGGATGTGACCAGCCTGGGAAGCCTAAATCCTTGGAGCTTCTATGTGTTTTTTACCTGACATGGTAACCCCTCCCCTGATCTAGTCTATGACTGGCTTTTTTTGTTTTTTTTGTTTTGTTTTGTTTTGTTTGGTTCAAGACCTTATGAATCACTTACTGGTCTTGCACTCACATGACAAGTAGAAAATAGTTTTCATCTCTGTGTCTACACTGATTGATTGCTCATGGCTGCTTGGAGCTCTAGGATTCAGAGACACTGGGGGGCTGCTTTGGGCTTGGTGGAGAATGCCACTATCTGTTAGCAATGTCTGCCATGGATACCTCAGGGGAAATGTATTGCCTGTTCTTCCTATTTGTTAGCCTTGGACTCCTGGGGCAACTGTCCCCTGATGGTGTGGTTCCTTTGAATCCTAAAACCACTTTCTCTCATTATTAGGAAAATTCAGTGCTCTTTGGGAATCTATGCGGACCTGAAATGTCAATTCTGCTGCTACTGCTTGGCATGTAGCATCTATGTTTTTGTTTTTTTTTTCTCTCTCTCATTCTGTTCTTTTCCTTCAACTCTGGTTTCTCACAGGGTTCATCACAAGCCCCTTGAGGGACCACTTAGCCCCATCTGGAAAATGAAATTGACAAATTCAATGGATTATTTTTATCTCTTGGGCTGAAACCAGAAAATAAATCAATTCCCCCAGGGAGAATTTCTCAAAATGCAGTGTGAGATCAGCTGCATTCAAATCACTGGGAGCTACTTATTGGTTAAAAAGTAGTTTTCCTCAACTCACCTTCTCCCCTTACCTCTCAGTTAAACATCAGATGGTGGCATCGTCCATAAAAGGCAGGGTGTGAGGTCTGGTGAGGACAAAGTGATTTCTCTGGCATTGTAAAATGAGCTGGGGGTGGAGGAGAAAAGGCTGAAGCTGCTGGTTCTCAGCTCTGACCTGCAGTTCCCAGCTTTCTTCAGCTAAATCCTACTCCACTTATTTTTAGCATGGGGCAATGGAAAAGGCAATGGGCCAGCACCAGGAAATAGATTTCTAGTCTCTGCTCAGCTGGTTATTAGCATATGACTTTGGGGCTTCAATTGTCTCATCTGTAAACTGAGTAAATTAACACCATTACCATCAACCCTTTTGCTAAGAACACCACTATCACCATTATCACCCCAATCATCATATATCATCATCATCATTCCCATCATCACCATTTTCACCAACATTATCATGCCATCATCACCATCAACATCACCATCATCCTCATCATCAACTCCATTACCATCATCCTTATTCTAGGTACCACTTACTGAGCATTTGCTATGTGCTAAGCACTCTGCTGTTCACAATATAAGCATCTTCTCACTTAATCCCCACAACAACTCTATGAAGTATGTATGTATGTGTTAATACTATTATTCCAGTCTTACAGATGAGGAAAGTGAGGCTCAGTGAGGTGAAGCCCCACTTTCCCAGGAAGTTATAGAGCTTGAATCAAACCTAGGCTGGTTTTTGTTCTTAACAACTAAATCACAAAGGCTTTCTAAATGTTCACTTAAGGTTCACTCTGCATTACAAAAAATCCTAGTGTGTATTTTCAAGTTTTGCCATCTTCTGAATACAGCCAGATATTTTCTTGATTAATGTGATATTTTCTTAAAAAACATGTTTCTTGGTAGAACCAGATGCATTAAATGATAAGGCTATTTCATGGAACCACTGCTAGAGGACCTTCCTGGTTTTGTCCATGGGAACCTGAGGGTCACTATACCTTGTCTATGGCCACATACCAAATTAGGGTCAGTCCAGGACGCAGTTTTCCTCTGGGCAGGAGGAAAATTGGCAATGAGTCCCTTGGTTAATTTTCCCTGTGCTTGCAGAGAAGAATTGGAAAGCAGGATTTGGAATCCGTGAATCCGGTTTCAAAATCTGGCTGTTTTTTTCTTGGTTGGTAAGTGGTTCAGCTCTCTGGGCCTCAGTTTCCTTACCTGTAAAATGTGGATCATAGTACCTACCTCATTGTGTGAGCACAGGATTAAATAAGATAATGTATTCAGAGTGCTTACTTAGCGTAATACCTGGCACATAATAAATACTTGCTGCATCATGATTATGACCATATTATTATTTTTTTGCAATGTAGTTTATAAATATATATTATATACAATATATAATATATTATTATATTTTGTATTAACTATCTCTCACTGCTTTTTTTCTCTGCACATCATATTCCTCTACTATGCTATTCCACTAGAAGTAAAGGCCTAATATAAAGTGAACTGAACCCGGGATTTCCTTTTTAACTCAGCCTGCAGATTTTCAGTGCGGCAAGGTATTGCTGGAGTCATGTGGTGAGGTGCCTCAGGAAGCCCTCAGACTTGTGCCTGTGTGCGGCTGAGAAATTGACTTTTTCCCCCCAGTCAAATTATTAATTAGTTGCCTTATTGACTAATTTCTAAGCACTCAGTCAAATTGAGTAACCAATCTAATTTGGACGGGAGAGCAGAGAAAAGCTTTAGTTCATCCATTTTTCAATTGGGTGCATTTCATTGTCTGGAAAAGAGACTTGAAATAAGGTCTCAAATCCTTGTTCAAGCGTGGAAAGTCCGGGGACTGTAACGATCGAACTGTCTTATCTTCATGTCTTCTGCTACTTGATAAAATAGGGCAAAAAATCCTTTCCAGTTTAAAGATGGGAAGAGTCTGAAAGGCTAATACCTCTACTAAGGTTAAATATTCAATATTGAAGGCCCACTCTGTGTTAGATACTTTTATTATTAGTAATCATTATTAGGCACTATTACGGGATTCTTACGTATTCAAACCAAACTGGGCATCAGGAATGGAAAGAAGTGGGCTGTCATATTTTTTTAATCTATTTTTGTGTAGCTATTTGCTTTTAAGTATTCCCAAATCTTTGAAAACAACATCTCTAGCATCTTTGAAGACAGAAGACAGTGAATGTCGGTGCTGTTTAAAGGTAGGGATATTAAGGCCCAGAAAGTCTGAGCTGTTTTCTGAAAAGTGACAAACAGTTCCCCAACTCTTTGCATTGGCGGGGATCTTAAAACAGCCTTTGAGAGGGAAACAAAGACAGAACATCAGGGTTTGTAGACCTGACTGCAGGGCAGGCACTTTCTCTTTCCTTTTTGGGTAATACCGATGGGCAGTTTAGCTTCGTGGACGAGAGTGCAACAGTCCCCTATATTCCCCATAGGAGTGGGGCCAAGGAGGGTGGCCCAAACCCCAGGCCCTTCTCTGAAATCCTCTTAGGGGAAAACCAAAACAAACACAGCATAGTTTGGCTTTTCATTTGGGGGGAATTGCCTGGCACCACCCCTCCATCCAAAACATGCTTTTGATTTGGTTTTATTGGCTACTGAAAAGAATCATTTAATAGTCAAGAGCCAGGCAGTGACAAAGGGTTCAGGTAAATTAGTTTCAGTTCTTACGTAGACTGTCCTTCTTCTTTGGAATTTGAGCTTTAGAAAATAAAGCCTCCCTTACCATTTATTCCCTTTACCCCTCCTTACCCTTAAGCCTTTTAAAAAGGATTTTTCTTCCCCTTTCTAAATCTCTTCAAGAAAGAGTTTCTTTTCTTTCATACAGAGGGGTTGGGGAATTACATTTGTCAAAATATCCTAACATCAGTGCAAGAAGAAAATTCAATGAAATCCAAATTAAGTGCATTAAAAAAAAGTGGTTTTTTTCGCCTGGACCCTTAAAATATGCAGAAATACACCAAAAGAGAGCTTCAAAGCCCATTTTAATAACTAACTACGTACCTGCTGAAAGCATTTACTCACAGCTCCCGCTTTCGCTTCAGTCTCAAATGCTTAAAATGCAGTTAAAGTTTAAGCTTTCAGTATTAACAATCACTCACATAGAAGTGGCGTCCACAAAATCTACAAGCCCAGTTTGCCATTACTTCACTGTACTTAACAATCTAGTAGTAAAGTAATGATCTCAAAATCTACAAATGGTGTGGAACTAGAGGTTTAAATATTTGACGATGTGTTGGGTCCTATAATTTGATTCTGGAACTGAGACTCTCATGAAGGGATGACTCCCTAACAGTTAATGGATTGCTAGGCATAGACCAAAAGAAATCCATTGACAATTCTAGGTCCCCTTCTATCCCAGTTCTCCAGCTTTTCATGCCACCTGTGTTTTCTCTTACTTTCTCTGTATCCCAAGTTTCTCTCAGCTCAAACACCCTGCGATTCTATGATTCTTCTCTCTTGTTCAATACCCTTCCCGTTGAAAAAGAAATTCAGTTTATCCAGAGAAGCATCAGCTATTGGGATTAAAATGCAGTATATACATTTCAGGTGATGTGCTGTAAAGACCAGCAAAGATATAAAATATCCAAGGGAAAACAAAAGAAAAAAATGGCAGGCAGTCTAAGACCAGCTAATGGTTAAATAACAATTTGGTGTTTAGACATAAGAGGCTGAAGTTAGGAAACTTGAGGTTCACTCATACATTCTGGGCTTCTAAATCTGCCATCAGTAAAGGGGCACAATGGTGTGAATTTTTAGCCAAGCATCAGTTGAACTTTGAATTTCCTGGGTTTTTGTTGGACCGTATCACAGTGAAACATTATATTCTTTTCCCCCAAATATATATCTAATTTCCTTTACAAAGAGCAAAAAATATTTTTCCCAGCAAGCTACAAGAAAACACATGTTATCTTTCCCAATAGGGCATCATCTGTTATTGGTTTTTTGGAAAGCTAAAAAAAATGCTTCAAACAATGTTCTAAACCCGTTTATTGTGTTTTGTCAGATGAAAAAAACTGATTTTGATTTATTATTTCATGTAGATATTATATAGACATTTGTGTTTGACATTTCCTGAGAAATATTTCTGTCTCTGAGGTCTTTTAAAAATGCACTTTTAGAAAACTTTATTATTTTTTTCTGTGCATGTATGTGTGGTGGCAGATGAGGAATTCTTTTAAGGTTCTTCACGTTTAAGATGTTTAGTAACTGAAAATAATTTACTGGGAAATTATGAACTTTATAAAAGACCAACATTTGTTGAGAGTCAATTGCTTCCAATAGCCTTTTATTAAAGCCATTTTTCTATTCTTTCTTCTTATAATTACAGAATGTTTTAAATATGAATAATTATACCTTGACGTATCTCGTGATTTAAAATGGACTTTTGAGAATGATAGCAAAGTGGTTTCTGCATTTTGTAATTCAATACAATCAAAAACAGTTAAAAATATATATACAACTGGATGTGTTATTCTTTCAAAAATCAGTCGTAAATATAGACCCTTTTTGGGCGGGGGGAAAGGGGTGGGTGAAATTTCAGATTGGAACGAAGTTATAACCCACATCAGGAAAATCGGCCCTTTAATGAGAGAAATGAAAAAGTCTTAATCACCAAAACCCCTCCAAAATGACACTTTGAATTACATCAGAACTCTACATGGCAGTGCAAAATGAGAGCCTTTCATCTGAAAAATGAAATACTTAATGATTTCAATCAGTTCGTACCTCCCCTAATTTGAGATCTGCATAACGTATTCAGTGCCTGGATTTCTTTTATATCTCTAAAATATTTATAAAAACAATTCATTCTCTTGTTTTCTACCTACCTCCCCCCGTTTCAAGATGAAGGTAATTTGTTTTCTCTGGTAGAAGTTGCAGAGGGCAGCGGGGGATTGGGGAAGAGCAGCGTAGTTATAGAAAGCACCAAATGACATTTCCAAGCTATCTGAGAATATTAACGTTTGAGTGTGTCAGATCTGCCCAGAGGCAGGAGGCTTAAGATCATTTTTCTCCGCTGAGGTTTAATGATTGAATGCATTTTGTCTGAAGGGGAAAAAAAGGAGGAAATAAATTTTTTGAAAAAGGTTTACATTTACAGAGAGTGCCTAACGAACTAGTTAACATTCTTACTATCAGGAAAGCCTAAACCATTCATAAATAAACCATTTTAAACCACCTTTACCCACATGCAGCACTCTTTCTTTCAGCTCCCTTTAGCAATTTGAAGTACAGGAGATTAAAGTCCTTTGGAAATTTCCAAGGTCAGACCTCAACTAAAATAGGATTAAGAGGGTAAGGGGGGGAGAAAAAAAATGAAGAGAAAGGTCTTATTCCCTTTTCCCCCTTCTCCTAACTATCTGAAATAAATCGGAAGTTATTTCTCGAAATCCTCCTTTCCCCTGGCCAGTGGCAGCTCTTCAAAAGCTTCTGAGATTGTTTAAAATTTTTCCTGTCCCTTCCTCCCCCCATTGTAAGAAAAACAAGTAGAGTGGGGAAGGGAAGTTAAAAGGTTGACGTTAGGGTCCCTTCTAGGCAATACTCCAGGGGGCACTGTGACATTAAGAACTTTTGCTGAAAGCGGCTGCTAGTTTGATCATTACTGAAAGAAGAAAAATTTTGCAACGTTGCAACCATTTTCTCTTTAGATGTTCCAAACCAGTATTCCAACAAAGGAAATGAAAAAGGGAAACCCACTCTTTTTCCCCTTTTCTTTCTGTGTTCCATTTGTAATGTTTAATTTCGGCACCAAGGACATACAGCTTTGAATCAGAAAACACACAAAGATAAAACAGCTCTCCTGCCCACAACTCTGTAAATGTTTCTTTCTTTCTTCTTCCCTTCCTTCTCTCCTTCCCTCCCTTCTTTCCCTCCTTTTCTCTTTATCATCCCCCCATAAATGTTTTCCTCTTTCTTTTCCATTTTCCCTTCCTTCAACTTCTCTCTCCCTTCCTTTCTTCCCCCGTCTTTCCTTCTCATTTCTAATTCCTCCCTACACGTAAACAACAACAGAAACCACAACATCTTTCCGTCTACCTTGGTTGCATTTGTTCTTGCTCTTAATTTGATCCATTCTTTTACAGTCTTCCTGGATGTTGCTTGCCTTTTCGTTCATCAGATTTCAGCAAGGAGAGCTGTCTCGGTACATTTTGATAGATCTTAACAGTAATTATGTAGGGACTTCAAAGCAAAACTACTTACGTGCTCTCTCTTTTTCTCTATCTTTCTGCATGTGAGCGTGCAAACACACATGCTCTCTCAATCCTAACCCCACTAAATCCAAACAACAAAAAAATCCTTTTCAAACAGGGCAGAAAATTATGTGGAAATTAGCAGCTGGTATTTCGAATGTATGATGATTGCAGAAACCTTCCCAAATTTCTGGGGGAAATAATGAAAGGACCCTATAAAGAAATAGTGTTTCTTATTTGACTAGTCTTCATTTAAAATGTTTTCAGTCATGCCTTGAAATTTCAACATTTTAGACTAGGGATCATGAATAACCTGCAATGATAAAAAAAAAAAAAAAAGAAGGCTGAGAGAGAAATTAAATAGGATCTGCCAACATTGGGTCTGGTGCTGACATACGATTATTTCTAAATTGAATAATTCGGTCCTAGCAAATTTGTGCCTTTGAATAAGCCATTTTATGGCAAAGTACAAATATTTTAAAGAAGAGTTTTACATATTAAACATTAAAAAACTAGACGCAATTCTAGTTTTGTGTCTGCCTTTAAATAATCAGAGTTGGGCCATCAGGTTTCAAGGAAAAAACATTCATTCAATGAAATAATGAATAGCAAAGCTGGATGTTTCATTGACGAAATGTTTTCCAGGGATTTTGACTTTATTATAAATGAGGTTTTATCTCAGGAACTAAAAATACTAGAAAGGAAGGAAATCAACGAAGGGGCTGAAAATACTAGGAAATATTAACCAAGTCCTCCCCTTGAAGAAAGATCTGGAATTTGTAGATGCCTCTGAAAGTCTGAGCAAAGTACAAACAAAAGAAACTATTAGAATCCCAAAGACTCATTCAGTGTAGAAAGCTTATACACATCTGACTAGTGAATGTATCTTCTTCGGGGTGGGTGCTTTTGAGGATAACAGATCAAAACATGCATGTGTATATATGCAATGTATATTACTTTTCATATATTTGTCAAAACTTATGTAGATGGCCATCTAGGAAAACTCCTACATGGTGCAGTTGGAAAGAGAGTATTTGATTTTTGCATGTTATTGACATACTTCCTGAGAATATTACAAATAAAAACATGTCATCCGTTCTTCTAAAGAAAGGCGTCTTTCTTCTCTGTTGATTTTGGCAAATTTACTGTCTAATTTGAAACCTGAAGTAATAGAGGCAAAATAAACCCTAAAGAAGGACATCTAACTATGGGATTTTCCATTTTCTCTCTAAGAGGTGGCCAAATTATTTAAAAAGGAGAACTCCCAGTGTTTCCTCTGGTTTTTAAAGGACAACAAAAAATGTAATAGCCTGGAAAAAAGAAATGAGTCCATTTGATCTTAAGTAGAAATGCTTATTTTCATGGGAAACGCCTATCAACCTAATCTTAAAATATACCTGAATGAGCTGAATTCCTGCTCCTTTGGCAGCACACTCCTTCATTTCAGTTTCTTCTATTTATTTTATTTTTTGCCTTTGTTGTGTTATGGTCTCGTAAACTCTCAGAGGATCATAAATCTTTTTGCAAACTGTGATATGCTGATTTGCGGATCCAGATTAAAAGTGTGCAGAATTGGAGTTTCAAAGAGTTTATTATTATTATCGATTAACATAACACTGTAATAGTAATAATAAAAACATCAATAATAAAGCAATTATAAACAGAGTCAGTCTTTCCCAGATTTTTCATCTTGCCTTTAAATAAAAAAGTGAAAAGAAGGCTTTGTTTCTAAATGCCTATTCCCAATAATGGAAAAATGAGATATTAATATAGTAAAAAATTCATGTGTTCCTATATCTGAAGCTATACCATCAGATTCTTCTGGCAGCCTTGAAATGGGGGAAACACTTAGTGGTGTGGGCTAAGCAGGAAGGTGTCTTATAAAAATAGTCAGCAGATGGCACTCCAGCCTCTGCTTACCAGTTTTGGACCTGCTTTGGGTGCTGTGCTGTTCTTGGACATTCAGACTAGGGTAGGGACAGGCACTTTGGGCCTGCTTTTGGATAGTTGAAGTAATTGTCAAGAAATATAGAGAAGGAAGAAGGTAATCAAGTAAAGGAGTTGTATTTGGTGGTTGCTGGGCTGGCTGGCCCTTAAGAACCTTTTGCTAGAGCTAGAAAGGAACCATTTATCTTGGTATGGGTGTATTTTGCCCTGCCACACTGAGCAGGAAACAAAACTATTACGTCCTCAGATTATTCAGATTCTTTCAGGGATTCAGGAAAGAAATGAATTCTTTGGTCAGTGGTATAATTACAACACCTTCACATGCCCCGTGGTAATGGAAGACATTATAAAAGTTTTCCTCAAACCTTTTCACAAAAATTTCTGCTGAATATAAATCATCACAATAGGAATGCCAGTGGTAGTGGGAGAAAAGGGAGATGATCATGTGTGGTTGTGTCTTTGTGCAGTTGTTTGCATGTGCATGACATTGTTAGAAATGGGAAGGCAATTGACAGATGAATATGATTTTGAATGGTGAGGATAATGGTTGAAAGCAAAAGTGACATATATTATGAAGACAGAGTCAAATTATCTGAACTAAAACTGAGGATGCACGAACCAAAATTTTTTTCTTGACCACTTCTCAGTGTGAGAGGCAAGGATGGGAATTAGTTCAGAGGCCAAAAGGCTTTAAGTTCTGGGACAATGGATGGTTATAGAAACACTGCTACAAAGCATCTAAAGTTGGAAGAGTCCTCGAAATCGGGGGGCGTTGGGTGATGGTATTTGGCCACCAAAGTTTGGGGAGAGAAGGGAAAAAGAAGTTTTCATTTTCATAGAGGCTTCAAGGTCTTCAAAACACAGCTTCCAAGTGCAGTGAATACCTCAGTGTACTGGAACCTGGCCAATCAGAGCCAAAGAGGCAAATAACCAGGAAACAAGTGGCTATCAGGAATGTATTAACAACAGAAATAACAAAACTTTTTCATGATACATCCTGGAGTCTAAGTAAACCAGCTCTTTGTCTCTTTTGCATTTTCTGAAGCTCTAAATTTATATAAGACAAAAAAATCTATTTTTGTTTATTCAACATACTGTTTTAGAATTACAAAATCTGAATTAGAAAAGCTGGCAGTGGCATCCAAGCAGTTACTGAAGAAATGAATTCATCCCAATACAGAAATGATAATTGTGGATCATAGGTCCTTTGTGGAACCAGAAACTGTGCTTGGTGTTCTACATTTATCATCTCATTTCATCTTCATCAAAATTCCCGAGAGAGAGGTCTGTTCTCCCACTTTATAGGTGAGGAAACAGTCTCAGAGCGGTTAGGTCATTTGCCCAAGTCACATAGCCTGAAAAATAAAGCTAGAGTTTAAACATCTGGCAGAGTGAGCCTCAGACTAAGACATTTAAGCATGGTTTTCAAGCATACATTTTGAGGCAAGAAAGGGCTCTCTGTTAATGAAGAAAATCCATTGAACCAAAAGTCCCCTTGAACTTTCCTGGAGCAATGTCCCAGGGGAGAGAAATATTTGAGGTATTGAGAAATGGAAGTGAAAACTTACTGTCCTAAGGAGATGCCATTTGGGTGGAGGCTGAGAGAAGCCAACAATTCTTTTTCTTTTAAGACGGTCTCACTTTGTCACCCAGGCTGGAGTGCAGTGGTGCAATCTCAGGTCATTGCAATCTCTGCCTCCTAGGTTCAAGCAATTCTTCTGCTTCAGCCTCCCCAGTAGCTGGAATTACAGACATGCACCACCATGCCTGGCTAATTTTTGTATTTTTAGTAGAGACAGGGCTTCACCATGTTGGCCAGGCTGGTCTCGAACACCTCACCTTAAGCGATCCGCCTGCCTCGGCCTCCCAAAGTGCTGGGATTACAGGCGTGAGCCACCATATCAGGCCCAACAATTCTTATACGGCAGTGAACTTTGCACCACAAGTCTCATAGAACAGAAGGATATCCAAGCCTGCTTAGGCCAGGCATGGTGGCTCATGCCTGTAATCCCAGCACTTGGGGAAATTCAGGCAGGAGAATTGCTCGAGGCCAGGAGTTTGGGACCAACCTGAGCAACACAGTGAGACAGCATCGCTACCAAAAAAAAAAAATTAGCTGAATGAGGTGGTATATGCCTGTAGTTCTAGTTACACAAGAGGCTGAGGCAGGAGGATTGATTGACCCCACAATGTTGAGGCTGCAGTGAACTGTTTTTGTATCACCACACTCCAGCCTGGGTGACAGAATGAGACCCTGTCTCTTAAAAAAAAAAAAAAAAGTCCTGCTTACCTGATGAAGTGCCATATGGGATACAGTAAGCCAAGGGTAAAACGGAGTTTTCTCAGGCTGAAAATTTGGAGGGAAAAGACTCTTCCAATTTTTCCGGCTCTCTTTCACTTTCCCCCACCATCTCAGTCCTAGTTGTTTGGAAACTGCCACGCAGGAATACAGTTGGAGGCCTAAGCCAGGGGTCAGAGGGCCCTCCTGTCCAAGAATTTCTGCCTTCTCATTTGTTTTTCTTTTGCCTTCTGTCCTCACCGCAACCTTCTCTGTGACTTTGAAGGCTCCTTCCAAGTCACTTGTCTTGGAAGCCACATTGGTTGGTTAAGGCTCTGAGGCAAAGTTAGCTTGCTTGGAGAACTACGAGCAGACCTGTTTGGCTGGAATTACTTTGTAGGAACAAGTTGATTTCCTTCTTGGAACAATACTTGGAGAGATTGATTCTTCTGTGCACCCTGGAGTTGGGAGTAAGGGTTGGACTATGACTGCCTTCATTATAACGTCTAGTACCCTGCAACCCAACCATTCTAAGGAGGAAAATTCAACTTCTTCCTAGCTGGACACTTCCTCCTCTAGCCTGCTCCCATTTATATATTTATCCTGTTCATGCAACAACTACTCACTGAGGGCTTATTATGTGCCAGACTCTAAGACTCGGCATGTAAAGGATTCAGATCTGGAAGGGGTGATGAAGCAGTGAGTGGGCATTTATAATAGCGCCATCAGTGCTGAGGGGCAGGGGTAGGCTGTAATTGCACCAAAAAGGTATTGAATTCAATTCTTCTAGAGGAAGGTGGAGAGAAGGAGCAAAGGAGGCTTCCTGGAGGATGTGACATTTAAGCTGAGACCTGACACTGAGTAGATTTAACCAGGTGAAGGGAATGGGGGAGAAAGGATCTTTCAGGTAGAGAGATGAACACAGGCACAGGCATTGGTGGTAAGGTGAGGAAGCCAAGATGCCGTGCTAAGGCCAACTGTTCATTATCTAGATGGCAATGGAGAGCTATGGAAGGGTTTAGGGTGAGGGTTTGACTCAACCAACTCCAGCTATGGCTCAGTAGATTTGGAGAATTGTGTTTTCATAAGGAACATCGTCTTTCCAAAATATCAGTGCCACCTCCATCCACAGCTATTTTTGTCCCAGGCTCTGGGATGCAGAGACTCAAGAGAAAAAAGGTTGCATAGTCTCTTATTCATAGCTGACTTGTAATGATTAAACCAATGCAGAGCACGAGGGCCAGAATGCCCATCCCAGTAGCTGCAAAAATCAGGAAGAAATAAAACAAACCCAATGAAACACTATCTTATAGGTTATTCTTGGTTCTGTTTCTGGGAGGGGAAGCCAGATCTCAATGAAAAATGATTCTTGGCAGTTCCCAGTGAGCAGCGGCAAAAGAAACATTTTTAAAGACACAGATTTTTTTTTTTCTCTTCCAAAGAGTACTGTACACCACAAGCATCTTTTTTACAAAGAGAGAACATCTTGCATGTTGTGAGTGATTTCTCATCCGCGTGGCTGTCCTTCCCCAATGGAAGTAATTGGGGGAGAAAGGTCTGTGGAGCACATGCTTTGATGTTTGGGGGATGGGGGGAGCTTTTCAGCAAATGTCCACAGCAGACACAGTGATTGAGAAAGGCACATCCGTTTTGGAAAATGCCTGCTAATTAAATGAATGTTTTCAACTGGAAAGCATGTCTGGGCTGTTGAGGTACATCCCCGATGAAGGTGGAAGGAATGCCTTAGATGTTGGCCTGAAACGGGTGTTTCTGTGAGCTTTTCATATGCCTTGGCCTCATCAAGTCTCAGATATGACATCTCATTCATTAATTCGTTTGCTCATTCAGTAATTGTTTGTGGAGCTCCTCTGTGCTAAACACTGTGGTGGGTGCTGGGTGTTTAGTAATGAACAAGGCAGTCACGCCCTTGCCCTTATGGGAGCTTGTATTCCAGTGGGCAAAACAGATCTCTGTAAGAGCTCTTTTCTGGCTGGGCACGGTGGCTCAAGCCTGTAATCCTAGCACTTTGGGAGGCCGAGGTGGGCAGATCATGAGGTCAGGAGTTCGAGACCATCCTGGCCAACATAGTGAAACCCCGTCTCTACTAAAAATACAAAAAAAATTAGCAGGGTGTGGTGGCGGGCGCCTGTAGTCCCAGCTACTCGGGAGGCTGAGGCAGGAGAACGGCGTGAACCCGGGAGGCGGAGCTTGCAGTGAGCCGAGATGGTGCCACTGCACTCCAGCCTGGGGGACAGAGCCAGACTCTGTCTCAAAAAAAAACAAACAAACAAACAAACAAACAAAAAACTCTTTTCTGCCAAGTGTTCTTCTAAACACCAAACAGAAATAAAGAAGCAATAAAAATGTGTCTTTAAAGACTGACATACTTGGGTTCCAGTCCAGTCTCCCCTGTTTTTCAGCCGTGTGACCTTAAATACTTGCTTAGCTTTTTTCAGCCTTAGTCTCCTTAGCTATAAAATGAGCATAATATTAATAACTACCTATCTTGGAGGATGAGAGTGAGTGTTAAACGATTTAATGTGTGGAAATTGCTTAGTTTTGTGTTTGGTCCACAGCAGCAGCTTGAAACATGCAAGTTATTATCAAGATTAAGAACATCATGCATTTTAAAATTATAAATTCATGTTTATTGTTAAAAAAAATTCAACAAAAAGCACTCTGAGAGGCCAAGGCAGGCGGATCACGAGGTCAAGGGATTGAAACCATCCTGGCCAACATGGTGAAACCCTGCCTCTACTAAAAATACAAAAATTAGCTGGGCATGGTGGTGCGTGCCTGTAGTCCCAGCTACTCTGGAGGCCGAGGCAGGATAATTGCTTGAACCTTCAGACTTATCTATTCCCAGAGGAAAAAGAGCTCTTGAACCTTCAGACTTATCTATTCCCAGAGGAAAAATAGCTCTTGGCTCACAGGTCTGGGCAAGGCTCTGGCTTGTGTCAGGTGCCCAACCTGGACCGCTTGAGAGATGCTGTTCTCTTTTGGCCAGGCTTAGGTCACACGTCCATCACTGGAGCTGGAGATAGAGTCAATTCCATCCAAATCACATGGACTGAGAGAAGAAGCGGGACTAGGTTTGATTACCTAAAGATGGAGTCCTAGGTTGTCAAGACTAATAGACGTTGATTGGTACTACCCAGAGGTTGTTACCTTTGTCAAACTTTGGTGCGTATGCTTTCAAATCTTTTGTGTGTGTATCTGTCCATATTAGCATCTGCTGTGTGTATGTATATGCACATATATATAGTGTATATATATGTATATTTTTTCCAAAAATGGGGAACTTGTTTTATTCACTTAACAAGTATATAAAATATCATGGTCAGCTCCGTACAGATAAATTATGTTATTTTTATTTATTTTTTAGAAAGCTCAGCTTTCTGATCTAAAATTGTGTTATTTTAAATAAGAATTTTAAAACTGAAAGAGTCCTTGAGCTCATTTAATTCAGGCACTTCTGTTTTACAGATGGGGAGACTGAGGCCGCTAGTTGAGAGGGTCTCACTCCAGGTCACACAGTAAACAATTCTTCTCACCCTTCTGACCATTGTCTTCTCCTTCTCTAAACTCATTTCCAATGACCTCAGTGAGCTCGGGGGTAGCTGGGGTCTGGTGAGAGAGTCTTGCACACAAATTACTGGAAGCGCAAGGAGCAAGGAGAGGAAAACTGGGTTTTCCTTTGAGGGGAGAGGTGTTTTTTTTTTTTTGGCATCTGTGTCTCGCCTTTGCCAACTATTGCTGTAAACCAAGAGCTGGATCTGGCTAGTTTTGTGAGGATGGTTAAATATTGAGCAAGAGATTCTTTGATGAGCATGGAACTAAATGATAATTACTGGTAAGCTCCACTTTTAGGAAAAAAGTGTATCTATCTATATCTACCTATCTCCCTCCAAATATACACCTCCAGACTGACTGAATTATAGGGGAGAATGAAGAATCAAGCACACAAAGATCTAGAAACAAAGTCAACTCTTTCTTGAACTAGGAGTTCCTGGTCTGAATCTTATAAATGAAAGTGCTGTGCTGTCCAATACCATTAGCCCTATGTGGCTGTTTAAATTTAGATTAAGTAGAATTAGAGCTAATTAAAACTTCAGTTTCTTAGCTCCACTAGCCCCATTTCAAGTAGTCTAGCCACAAATGACAGTGTGGCTACTGTGTTGAACAGCACAGATGTAGAACTTTTCTGTCATTGCAGAAGTTTCTGTTGGATGGTGCTGTCTTAAACCAATGTTTCAGAGAGAGCATCAGCTCTCCAGTTGCATCACTATTATCTGGGAAGGGAGTGCTTGGTGAAATGAAGATTTCTGGGCAGCACACCAGGACAACTACAACAGAAGTTATTAAAAGGTGGGCTTGGAATTTGTATTTTTAAAAAATTTGTTCTCTTAGTGACTTAGATGCACAATTTAAGTTTGAGGGGCACAAAGAAGGACAGAGAAGGATAAAGAGATTGATAGTACCAACATGTAGGTGGAGAATGAGTGATAGGATTCACTGCCCATTCATGAACGATCAGAGTGACTTATTCAATTGGCCTGCAAGATAATGAGTGAATAGTATTTGAGGTCCTAATACCCAGTTGTTACAGAGCTTTCAAGGACATGCTCATTATGAAAAATTCCTTTAAAGGATTTGTGAGGTGGTCTTAGAAGTGATACTGTCATGAAAAGTTGTAAAAGAGGACCAAATCAATGGCTTATGATTTTTCTCTCAAAAGTTTCCGTGCAACCTGTTGCTGTTGTCATTCAGGCTGATCTTTCTTTGTTTATGAAAATGAAAAAAAAATTATTTTTAAATACTCAACCCATAGAGTTAGCTGTTAAATTTGTTTTTAGTTCCTTTGTCTCATTTATTTTTTCAAATTAAGCATGAAACATTAGTTTATAAAGTGTTGTATATCAACCATTCCTTATATTTTTCCAGCAATATTTTATCCTAAGGATAAGTCATCTTTAGAGTAATGGTTATAGTTATCTACTGACCATTTCATCTGTCTCGGGTTACCTTTTCATGCTTGTCTCGCATTGCTCTCCTCCAGCTGTGGACAGCCTCTTTAAGGTAATCCTGACTCTTGGTGTTCACATCTTTGTGTAACCTTTTCCTCTTGGGTGTAAATGGGACCTGTAACTTTCTTCTAACCAATAGAATATGACAAAGGTGATGGCATATCTCTCCCATGATGACATTGCATTGTATAAGACACTTCTTGTTAGCAGACTTGTGCTAGAGATTTTTCTTTCTGGCTCAATGAAGTAAGCAGACATGGTGGGAAGACCCCAATGTCAGGGAACTTTGAGCAGCTTCTAGGAACTGCAAGTGGCCTCTGAAAGCTTAGGGAAGCCTCCAGCTAACAACCAGTTTCCATAGCTGGAACTCTCGGTTCTATAGCATTAAGAAAATGAATTTTGGGAGTAATCTGAGTGAGCGTGGAAGTAGATTCTTCCGAAGTCAGGCCTGCAGATGAGAACACAATCTGGTTGAAATCTTGGTTACAACCTCCAGAAACCCAAAGCAGAGGACCTAGCTAGGTCATGCCTAGATACTTGACTGCAGAAACTGTGAGATAGTAGATGTATGTTGTTTTAAGCTACTAAGTGTGTGATAATTTATCACTGAGAAATAGAAAACTTAATACAAACTGTGTTGTTTTGGATGAGTTGATTAACATTTGGTCTCAGGCTTGCCAGATAAAAACAGGATACAATTGTATGTAACCTCCTAGGTTTGTTATGAGAATTAAATAAGATAATGTAATTCAGTGCCCAGTGAATGACTCTTAATGTTATTATTTCTTAAAACATTGTCTTTTGGTCCCAGCCCTTCTTCATTTCAGTCTGTAGGAGAAACTCTGACCTGAGCCTGTATACAGATATTTTGCTCATTCTTAAACAAGTCCTTCTGGTACATATTGTAGGTGTTAACTCCTCAGGGCTACACTTTAATGTCCCTTCCCTTGTGCTTTCTTCTCAGTGGAACTCCTGGCCATCAACCTTACCATGACCTTCATTTGGTCTCTCTGCCCTCAGCTGTAACATTTATTTCAAATATTGCATTTTTTTCTTCTAAGATTTCCTTATGTTTCTTTGATATATTTTATATTTATCTGCTGAGAGGTTTAATCTATTTATTCATTATAAGTATACTTTAACTCCTTGAGAAAGTTATCACTTTAAGATCCTTATGTGATATTTACAGCATGTGAGATACCTTGAAGTGGGCTTCTTCTGTTTGTCTTTTTTCTTGATAATGGATTAAATTTTCCAAGTTTTTTTATATATTAAGTAACTTTGGAGTATGTCCTCAACATTGTGACTGATGTGTTTGGAGACACTGAATTTTGCTGTATTCTTCCAAAGAATGATGAAGTTTTTGTTCTGGCAGGCAGTTGACTTGATTAGACACAGTCTACAGTGTGTCTCAGTTGAGCACTATGGCAGCTCATTTATTTCCAGCCTTAGCAGGAAACTAGTTTAAGTCTGTTCCATGCAGGTGTGGTTCAGGAATCAGCTGGTGTCTTGGGAAGAAATTATACATAGAATTTGGGACTCCATTTCTCTCGCTTTTCTTTCCTAAGATTCTTCCCTCATTTTCTGGTGGTTGGGCCCCGCCTTGAGATTCAGCCATTTTACGTGAGGATATTTTATATAGGCCTATTTTAAGGTGAAAGCTGCAACAATATGGAACTCACCCTATATCATTTCCTTCTTCCAAGTCTCACCTTCATTCCAAAATCTCCCTGCCATTGCTCATTCTCCAGTGCCTGTGGTAGGTTTTTATTTGTTAGTTTGTCCAGAGTTTAGAGTCACTATCTCCACCAGAGAGCTTATTCTAATATACTGAAGGAAAACTCCTCAGCTGTGGCCTTCAAAACTCTGGACCTCATGGTCCCTGCCCTGGCTGGTATCCTAATGACTGGGGCCCAAATCTGAGATCCAGCCTTCCCATCAGAGGACACCTGGGGCTTGACCCTTGTGTTCTCTAATCCATCCATCCACCCGCCCACCCACCCACCTATCCATCTAAACTGCATTTATTGAGAGTATGAGCTGCTTCTGACTCTGCTATGAACAGAGACCAGGAATGAATGAGATAGACGTTGGATCTGAAAAAAAATTAGCCAGCTGTAGTTGCACACACCTGTGGTCCCAGCTACTTGGGAGTCTGAGGGAGGAGGATTGCTTGAGCCTGAGAGTTCAAGGCTGTAGTGACCTGTGATCACACCACTGCACTCCAGCCTGGAGGACAGAGTAAGATCCTGTCTCAAAAAAAAAAAAAAAAAAAAAAAAAAAAAAAAAAAAAAAAAAAAAAAAGAAAGAAAGACATGGGTCTTGATTTCATGGAATTATTGCTCTTCTGGTTTGTCCTGCTAAATACCCATACAGGCATGGGGTTTAGGGAGTGGGAAGAACAGGCTGCTGCTTCCAGCCACCAAAAATGACACTATAGATAAGGATTTATGGACAATGGAAACATAGTTTATTTCAATATGTTGTTAAAGGGAAAAGCAAGTTAGGAAATACTAGGTACAGCAGCAGTAGCATCTCTCTTCGTGTGTGCAGACTAGCTAATGATTATTAAGCTATTACCAAGTACCTCCCTGTGGGCTAATTGCTTTACCAGTATCTGCTCATTTAGACATCATGACAACCTTATTGGTGTAGAAGGGACCATTATTGTCCTTATTTTAAGGCAGAGAATACCAAGTTGCCAAGAGGAAATAAGTTAACTCAAGTTCTGGGTCATGGGCTGGAGGCGCTGAGACTCATCCAGGCAATCTACTTCCAGAGTCATTAATGTGCATTGGAGACAAACACAAAATGTCTAAAAGGAGGTATTGTAAGGTGCTAATCATGACCAAGTGGTCATCTTGAGGAGGGTGGATTGAGATCTCTTAAATTTTCTTCAATTTGCTTATTTATATGTGAGAAATTTTCTACAATAATTTCTGTTGCTTTTGTAATAAAGTAATTAATTTTAAGAGAAGCAGAGGTAGGGAGATGAAGACAGAGAAGCAGAAAGAGAGAGACAGAGTGAGAAAAGAGGCAGAGAGAAACAGAAAACAGGGTGAGAGAAACAGAACAAGAGAGAGGGAGGCATAGAGAGAGAGACAGAAAGAGACTTCCTTCCCCACTGTGGAACATCAAATAGCTCCAAAGATGTAATGAAGTACTCCTTCCCAGCTTCCTGAAAAGTACCTCTCCTCTGAAACTTAGACTTTATTATTATTCACAGGAAAATAAAATGTAAGTCCTTGGAATGATCACTGAATGGCACCATGGAGAGCTGTGCTTTCCAGTATGGTAGCTGCTCGCCATCTTGGCTATTAACGATCAACATGACACGTGCTTTAAGTGTGAAGTACCTACTGGGTGTCGAAGACTTAGTATGAAGAAAAAGGATGTAAAATATCTCATTAATAATTTTACATTGATTACATGGCAAAATGCTAGTGTTTAGGGTATATTGGGTTAAGTAAAATACTATCAAAATGAATGTCACTTTTGTTGTTGTTGATGTTGTTGTTGTTGAGATGGGGTCTCATTCTATTGCCCAGGCTGGAGTGCAGTGGCGCCATCTAAGATCACTGCAACTTCCAGCTCCCAGGCTCAAGCAATCCTCCTGTCTCAGCCTCCCAAGTAGCTGGGATTACAGGAGCGTGCCACCACACCTGGTTAATTTTTGTATTTTTTTTGATAGAGATGGGGTTTATGGGGTTTCGCCATGATGCTTAGGCTGGTCTTGAACTCCTGAGCTCAAGAAATCTACCTGCTTCAGCCTCCCAAAGTGCTGGGATTACAGGTGTGAGCCACTGCGCCTGGCCCGAATGTCACTTTTTGTTTGCTTTTTACTCTTTCAATGTGGGTATTAAAACATATTATTATTATTATTATTGTAACTAATTACTTGAGATGGGCTCTTGCTCTGTCTGCCAGGCTGGAGTGCATCCTCCCTCACTGCAGCCTCAACAACTAGGGCTCAAGTGATCCTCCTGCCTCAGCCCTTTGAGTAGGTAGGACCGCAGGCACGCATCACCATGCCCAGCTAATTTGTTTTTTTAAATTATTTGTAGAGATGAGGTCTTGCTATGTTTCTCAGGCTGGTCTTGAATTCCTGGCCTCAATTGATCTTCCTGCCTTTGCTTCCCAAAGTGCTGTGATTACAGGTATGAGCCACCATGCTTGGCCTTAGAAAATTTTAAATTACAAATGTGTCTGGTGTTATATTTCTATTGGATGCACTCATCTGCATCCCCACGCTTTCCCAACCTCATGACCTCAGCTGAACATTTATGCATCAAGAGACAAAAAAGACAGACACAAACTCCAGCAATGAGTGCCCCTCCTCTCCCTCTGGAGAGAAGCCTCAGCTCACCCCTGCCACCTCGCCATGCCTTCCTTTGCTGGAGGGGCCCCATCTGTGGCTGGTGTCTCATGTGGTGCCATCTCCATTAGCACATTAAGTGGCAGCAGCTACAAAGCCCCTCGGAGCCCAGTCTCCATGACACCCAGCCAGGGGCCTTGGGCTCCGATGCACCCAGGGATGGGCTGCCCTTTCTTGGAAGTGCCACCATTGCCTTTCGGAACAGGCACTCGCCAGGTGATTTTTTGCGGCTCTGCATTCATAAGAGCTTCTTTAGAAAGCAGAAAATGCTTCAAGCGAGTTTGGAGAGATGTGTGTTTACCAGAACAAATAATTTGCTCTCTGTCAGTCCTTGATTATATCTGACTGCTCTTTTCTCTCTGAATTGAATTCAGGGGGAAAGAAACCAGTTCATTTAAAGCTTAAAAATAATTTCACTTTAGCCTTTTTCTTCGCCCAAACAAGACTGTTTGTGTCTGTCTCGAAGCCCAGCTCTTCCGCTTGTGCGCACCTCTTTTCCCTGGTTTGTATTTCAGAGGCAACTTGCTTCCCTTTGGCCTTTGTTCTGCTCTGGTTTCTGTAAATCAGTTTACCGTGGCAATCATAACATTCTATAACATTGGGGAAGTGTTTTCACATAACTCCAGCTTCCTTGACGTGTATAAAATCTTTATGGTTTATCTTTATGGATGGGTGGGGGAAATGAGACTCATATCCAGTCAACATTTGGTGAGTATTTACCACGTGCTTGATGCTAGTAATGACCTCATATGGGTACTTCTCACAGCTCTGTCAAGGAAGTACCACCCCCATTTTACAGATGGAGAAACTGAAGCTCAGAGCAGTGAAGTGACTCCCCCACAGGTCTCACAACTAGCTAGTGAGGTAGTACAGGTTTTCATCAAGGTGTCTTGACTCCGAAGTCATATTAATCTGGCAAATGAGAAAACTGAGGCACAAAGAGATTCAAAGGGCTGCAGCTGCTTGTAATCTTTTAGGAGCAAGTGTCAGCCAGATTACAGGAAACTGGGCTCAGGGGTGCACTTGTTTATGTGTTTTCAGTATCTTGGGCTTTATATTAAGAACTCAGGTAAACATTGCATTCTGCTCTGTAGTACAGCCTTGTTTATATGGCATAAAATCATTATATTTTCTTTTTTTATAAGAAAAAATTTTATTCTTGACAGATAAAAATTGTATATATTTATGGTGTCCAATGTGGCGTTTTAATATATGTGTGTGTTGTGAAATGATTACAACCAAGCTTATTAACATATCCATCACTTCACAGTCATCAATTTTGTGTGTGTAGTGAAAACACTTAAGATCTATTTTCTTGGCAAATTTTAAGTACACAATACATTATTACTAACTATAGTCACCATGCTGTACATTGGATCTTCAGAGCATATTCATGCTATAGCCAAAAGTTTGTACCCTTTGGGCAACATCTCCCCGTTTTCACCGTTCCTCGGCCCATAGTAAGCATGCTTCTACCTTCTGTTTCAATGAGTCCAACTTTTTTGTACATTCCACATATAAGTGAGATCATGTAATGTTTGTCTTTTTCTGGCTTATTTCACTTAGCAGAGTGTCCTCAAGTTTCATCCATGTTGTCACAAATGGCAGGATTTTCTTCTTTTTAAAGGCTGAATAATAATGAAGTGGAATATCTATCATCTACTTATCTATTATCTATTACCATTTCTTTATCCATTTGTCCATTGATGGACACTTCGGTTGCTTCCATAATTATATTTTCTAAATCCTCAAATAAGTGGATATTTTAGGACACTTTTTACTTAGAGTGGACCAGCAGCATCAGCACCACCTGGGAACTTGTTAGACACACAGAGTCCCAGTTTTTTTTTTTTTTTTTTGAGACAGAGCCTCTCTCTGTCACCAGGCTGGAGTGCAGTGGTGTGATCTCGGCTCACTGCAAGCTCCGCCTCCCGGGTTCACGCCATTCTCCTGCCTCGGCCTCCCGAGTAGCTGGGACTACAGGTGCCCACCACCATGCCCGGCTAATTTTTTGTATTTTAGTAGAGACAGGGTTTCACCGTGTTAGCCAGAATGGTCTCGATCTCCTGACCTCGTGATCTGCCCGCCTCGGCCTCCCAAAGTGCTGGGATTACAGGCATGAGCCACTGCGCCCAGCCAGAGTCCCAGATTTTTAACACAGTGCTTAGTTGATTCATGTGCATATTAAAGTTTGAGTAGCACTGCTCTAAGATTACCTAACTAAATAATTAAATGTGCATTGAGCATCTGCCACGTGCCAGGCATTGTTCTGTGCACTGTGTTTACTGCAGGGAACAGAAGAGACAAAGCCCTTGCCCTCATACACATCCAGACAAGTAGTAAAAACAGGTGTTGAGTAACTATTTACAGGGGAAGGAGAGGTGCAAGGATCCTTGGGGACACATGTGTCTGGGAAAGCAGGGGAAGTCAGGGTAGTTTTCCTGAAGCAAATGAAATTTCACCGGAGGCCAGATAGATGGGTACAATATAGGGGGCAAGGAGTCAGAAAAATGGGTGCTAGTGCTCTAGGCAGAGGAAATAATAAGTACCAAGGCTTCAGGAGGGGAAGTGGCTTATCAGTGCAAAACTGCTGCTTTCATTCACATTCACTCATTCATTCAATCAACAAACCTAGATAAGATGCTTATTGTATTTGTAGTCAGCAATTTGCTTGATGATGGTGAAGGAGAGGATGACAGTAATGAACACTTAAATAGCCAGACGTTATTCTAAGTGCTTTAAATATATTAATTAACTCATTTCATCATCATTAACAGCTCTGTGAGACAAAATCTATGTTTCCCATTTTACAGATAAGAAAACTGAAGCAAGGAAAGGTTAATTAACTAACCCAGGATGATGCAGCGGAGCCTAGATTCAAACCCACAATGCCTGGCTCTGGAGTTCCTGGTCATCATTATTCTCCCATAAGTAAGACAGACATCTGCCTTCCAAAACCCCATCCACTGCCACCCTAAGCAGACTTTTCCTTAGAAACTTTTCCTTAGAAGCTTTTCCATCCATCGCGAATAAACATCCTGTTCTGAGCTTCTAACATCCAATTGTTCTCCTCACAGATTTACTGGGGCCCCAGAAGGCACAACTCTCTAAGCTGCCTTACCTTCAGTGTCTCCTCACAACTCTGCTTCCCACCTGGATGTCCCTTGCCTGAGGAGCTGAGGTCTCTCTCCATCTCTGCTCCCTGTGACTTAATGTTCACTCTCACAGCATATGCTTCTCTCTCAAAGTATCCTCTTCTTTTTCCTATCTCCTGACACCACATCTTTTTAAATACCCTTACACACAAATGCACACACACACACAGTGACATATACACACAGACACATGCACATTCCCACATCTGTTCACAGCCTCAGATTTATTTGCATACATGCACTCACACTCACTCATATGCACACCATCCATCTACCCCATGTCACATTTACATACATACCACATCCATTCACACACACACTCAAACATACACGAAAGCACACACTCAAATCCTATGCATTTTCATTCACACACTCAAACATTCATACATACACACAAATACCTCCCCCATACACACACACACACACTCACACACATTGACACACACACGCACACACTGATACATTCTCTATCACAGACACACATCACAGCCTTACTGACTGCCATTCACCAAAGATCTTTGAAGTGATGTCAGAGAGGAAAAGTTCAAATGAAAATCAGATCTGGTAATTATAGGATTTTTCTACATGCACTTTTTTTTTTCCAGTCTGCACTTGAAAACAGAAGAGGCCCAGGAGATGAGAGCGTTTTCTAGGGCTTGGGAAGTAAGCAAAACCACATTTAAGGGAGTGATGAAAACTCTCTACGTTGCTCTTAAAACCCATTTCGTGGAGGAGAAGAGAACTGGTGACAGAACTTTGTTGTCAACAGTTAAGTTTGCCTTTTACATCTTTGTGCAGTGACTTTCTGTGGGCTTTTCAAGGACATGGCCAAGGCCTTTCTCTTTTAAGACCCCATTTCTATCTAGAATAAGACTCTGAATACCATTCAGATCAACCCACTTTAGCAAACATTTATTGTGTGCCTAATATGTACTAAGCATTGGACAAGCCTCATGGGGTGCAATGATAACTAAGGAGTGATCAGGGAGATGGGGGAAAGAGGTAAGTATTAGCTAGGCTATATTTGTTGCAGGGGACAGAGAGCTAAATATGAATGGCTTAAGTAGAGGGAAACTTTGGGCTTATATAATTGAAACACCCAAAGGTATCTGGCTTCAGGCACAGTAGAATCCAGGGGCTCAGACATTTATCACATAACCACACTAAGTATCTGACATGATCAGATAGAGCACTTGAGTGACGGGGTGGAGACTAGACTGGGACATGAATGGAAGCTGGAAGGCCAGTTTTGGGGAAAGGACATTGCAATAGTCCAGGCCTAGGAGTGTGGTAGCTTGGACTAAGCGGATGAGGGGAAAGTGAGTGGATGTCAGAAATGAAGTAGATGGCAAAGACTTGGGATAGAGCATGTGAGGGCTAAGGAAGAGGGAGATATCAAGAATAATTCTTAGGTTTCTGACTTCGACATCTGGATAACTGGCTGAGTTGGGATACCTTATCCAAGAAGGTGGGTATAAAAAAATCTGACTTAAAAGGGGTGGTCCCATGTGAGTGCTGTTTGTATGGAGTTCTTTCTTTTTTTTTTTGAGACGGAATCTTGCTCTGTTGCCCAGGCTGGAGTGCAGTGGCGTGATCTTGGCTCACTACCAGCTCCGCCTCCCGGGTTCACGCCATTCTCCTGTCTCAGCCTCCTGAGTAGCTGGGACTACAGGCGCCCGCCACCAGGCCTGGCTAATTTTTATATTTTTAGTAGAGATGGAGTTTCACCGTGTTAACCAGGATGGTCTCTATCTCCTGACCTCATGATCCGCCCCCCTCGGCCTCCCAAAGTGCTGGGATTGCAGGCGTGAGCCACCGCGCCCGGCCGGAGTTCTTTCTTTATCCCTTCAGGTTGGGTTTAAGCAGGTTCCAATGGTAGGGGATGGGGAAAGTGGAGCCATTTCCCTTTTTAATTTTAGGCCCATGTGATTATGCTGCTGCCAATTTGCCAATGCTGCAAAGATCAAATGGGCAAATTTAGGGAACATCAGCTGCACAACTATTTGGCATCTGCACTTAGGTACATTTCTTTATCTCTCGGAACTTTAAACTCCTAGTTTTAGAAAAGGTTAGATAACATGTGCCATGTAGTGAAGATTAAAGATAATATATACATAGATATTTATTTGTCCCTAGCACAGAGCCTGGGACAAAGTAGGAACACAACTAACAGCTGACTGGGGGAGCTAAACTGGAGTTGACCAGATCCCATTGCTGGAGTGATTAGGGCCTTTATAGACCACTCACTTCTTGGAAGAGAGGCAGAACAAAGAGTGTGGACCAAGCAAGGGTGGTTTATAAGTGGGGAGGCAGAGCATAAGAAAATCTTTACTATATGGCAGGACTCTTAACTTTCAATGTATGATGAACCCCTTTTGCAGTTTGGAGAAACTATTTCTAAATGCACAGCATATACATAGAATTACGAAGGATATCAATTATACAATCATGTGCTACATAAAGACCTTCAGTCAACAATGGACCAAATATACTATGGTGGTCATCTAATAAGCTAAGGTTAATTTATTATTTAAGAAAGAAGAAATTTAAAAATAAATTTAGCATAGCCTAAGTGTACTGTGTTTATACAGTCTGCAGTACAGCAGGGTAATATCCTAGGCCTTCACATTCACTCACCACTCACTCACTGACTCACCCAGAGCAACTTCCAGTCCTGCAAACTCCATTCATGTTAAGCGCCCTATACAGGTATATAAGTTTATATCTCAAACAAATTTTTTCTTTATTTTACTTTAAGTTCTGGGGTACATGTGCAGAACGTGCAGTTTTGTTACATAGGTATACACGAGCCATGGTGGTTTGCTGCACCCATCAATCCATCACTACATGAGGTATTTCTCCTAATGCTATCCCTCCCCTAGCCCCCCACCCCCTGACAGGCTCTGGTGTGTGATGTTCCCCTCCCTGTGTCCATGTGTTCTCATTATTCAACTCCCACTTATGAGTGAGAACATGCAGTGTTTGATTTTCTGTTCTTGTGATAATTTGCTGAGAATGATGGTTTCCAGCTTCATCCATGTCCTGCAAAGGACATGAACTCATCCTTTTTTATGGCTGCATAGTATTCCATGGTGTATATGTGCCACATTTTCTTTGTCCAGTCTAGAACTAGAAATACCATTTGACCCAGCAATCCCATTACTGGGTATATACCCAGAGGATTATAAATCATACGTCTTTTATACTGTAATTTTACTGTTCCTTTTCTATGTTTAGATATACAAATACTTCCCTTTTGTGTTACAATTGCCTATAGTATTCAGCACAGTAACATGCTGTACAGGTTTGTAGCCTAGGAGCAATAGGCTATACTCTACAGCCTAGGCGTGTAGTAGGCTGTCCCGTCTAGGTTTGTGTAAGCGTACTCTATGATATTTGCACAATGTCAAAACTGCCTAGACACATTTTTCAGAATGGATCCCCATCATTAAGTAATGCATGACTATATTTAAATGCTGTAGTAAGATTAAAGAAACCACAATATCACAACTATAAGTTATAAAAATATATGTTTTTAAGTTAATTCATCAAGTAACTAGGTCTAGTTTAATTCATCAGATGATTAGGATAACTCAAAATGGTGATGAGCGCACATGTTATTTTGAGGTTTCTCTGACAATTGAAATGCAATATAAAAATATTTATGGTTTCTGCGGATGGCAAATTCACAGGGACCATTAATACCATTGTGATTTGCTATCTACCTTCATTATTGAAGGAAATGCTAATTTTGGTTAGAGATTAAGAAAAATAAAGATAAAGTTTTGGTTTTTTTTTGATAAAAAAAAAATCACAGAGCCATTGAGTTTCAACCCTGGCCTCTTGGGGTTTTGCAGATCTCAGGTTAAAAACACTTGCTGGAGGGTGAGGGGAGGGCACCTGTCAAAACACTTATCAAAAGTAATTTTGTGAGTGTTAGAAATGCCTTGGAACCATCAAATTCCCATGAAATCAACTATATAAGGGGAATACTAACATCACACCTCTTTTTTTCCCTGTGGCAGCACAAAAATTTTTTAATTCAAAGTTAGAGGGCAAAAACCATGAATGCCTTTGTCTAACTCAAAGGGAGGTAACATTTAAACCCTGCCATCTGATGGAGCCACCTTCCATATCTAGGAAGTTTGAGTTCCCTTTTCACCTACATCTTTTCATTATCTAAGGCTACAGGAGTTAAATTAGACAAGGTAGGATGTTAACAGGAAGGAAATTTGGAAAGAGAGATGGGAACTTTACTGCAGGGCAGAAGGGATAACGCTGTCAGCTGCTGGAGATTTTAATAAGGAATGTTATGGATCTGAGACAAAAAATTGTATGAGATAGAGTATGTGGAATGGCATTCTTAAAATCACACCTTCAAGGGCCAGCCAGGTGACATAAAGCAGTGAGGCTGACTTGGCCTAATGCAATAGGGATGATTGTGAGTCAGGAACAGGAAGAGGATGCCCCTTATAAATAAACAGAAATTTCTATTTCTTTTTATTTATGGACTGCAGGCTATTGGCATGCCATCTGGGAAGCCTGTCCACATGGATCCTTACTTGGCTGAAGAGAAGTGGCTTGGTGGAGTCAGCTGGTAAAACAGCTCTGGGGTTGAGGGAGTGAACACTTGAATTTGAACCCTCTAGACCTGTGTGGTCCAATATGGTAGCCACTAGCCACACATGGCTACTTAATACAGTTTAAAAGTCAGTTCCTCCATTGCTCCAGCCACATTTCAAGTATGCAATATCTCTATGTAGCTAGTGTCTACCATATTGGGTAGTGCAGACATAGATGTTTCCATGACCTTACAGAGTTCCATTTGACAGTGTTGCAGACTCTGATTCTTAGGGCCTCCAACCTGGCTGTTATTTCCGGGAAGGAATTCAGAAAGTTTTTCTCACTGGGATTCTGCCCCACACAAGATGCTCCTCAAAGTTTGTGCTTGTCACAGGAAGATCTTGTGGTTTGAGGGTCTGGCCAGTCCCTGGCTATGGGTCTTGCTTGTTATAAGTAAGAAGTGTGGTGACAGTCAGATAGCAGCATAGACTTGTCCATAAAAACACTTTGCAGTGGTAATCCTTATCTAAGGAACAGGGAAGTTAAAAGCTTTGGAACCACACAAAGAAAATTTTGCATCCTGTCTGTTTAACCTTGGTCAAGGTACTTAAACTGGGAAGCCTCAGTTTTCTTACCGGTAAACTGAGGATATGAATTTCTGCTTTTCAAGGCTGTCGTGTAGTGTTCGTAAGGTAATGCATGTGAAGCATTTTGCCTAGTGCCTGGCATTTAATAAATGCTCAATCAAGAAAAGCAATTATTCTTAGAAGGCAGTAGGCTTCATTTTAGTTTTTATGACAGAGGGAGTTGGGAAGACTTAAAGTTGAAGAAGGTTCTTTAGAAGATCTTTCTTGAAGGGAAGTCCATCTGTTCCATTGTGTTTGTTCTAGAGTAAAGACAAAGTTTGCTTAATAATGGCCACACATTTTTTTTCTCACATGCCTTCCATGAAGAGGTGAGGTCTATGTCTCTGCCCCTTGAATCTGGGTGGGCTCTGTGACTGCTTGACCAATAAAATACGGAGGAAGTGACATTCGGTTTGGGAGTTAAAGGCTAGAAGATTACACTTCCTGCTCACTCTGGAAACCCTGGGCAGCTATGTAAGTCAGACTACTGTGCTGAAGATTCCACATGGAGAGGCTCTGAGACCATATGGAATGGGAGGTGGCCCAGCTGAGCCCAGCCTTCTGGAAGTCCCCACTGAAGCCATTTGGAACCCCCTGAACTTTCAGCCATTGGCTAAATACAACTGAGTGGCCCTTAGTAAACCACATATTGAGAATTGTCCAGCTGAGCCCTGTCCAAATCCCTGACCCAGAAAATAGTGAAAAATGAAAATAATGTTTCAAGCCACAAAGTCTTGGGGTAGTGTGTTGTGCAGCAGCAGATAATCAGAACAGATGGCAAAATGTTTCTTTTTGAGTCCCAGCCATGACTGACTTTGGTGGCTGCCTGGGTTATAGTGTTGAAGAGAATTTTCAAGCTGTATCTGGTCTTAGTAGGGAAGTGTGCTGATTGATTAGTAATGTCTGCCTTGGGTGTGTGTGATTAGAGGGTGGCAGTAAGAATGCTGCCTCTCCTAGATATAGCTCAGGATAAAATCAGTTCTAACAGTTATTGGTTCTGTTATTTTTCCCACCAAAAATTATGGTAACCTTTCTGAGTGTTGGGGAATAAATCTAAGAAATTGCTTTGGGATGTCTCCCTCTATGTGCTTCTATAGTGCTGTGGAGTGTCAGGACCATTGATCAAAACTGGTTGGTTTTGGTTTCTAGAATCCTTGATTTTGAGTTGTTCTGGGGGACAAGATAGGTTGTAGTGTGAACAGCATTGTTTTGTAATCCAGAAGACATGAATCCTAGCTTTGCCCCTACTTACTTGTTACCTTGGACACATTAAGTATCCTGTCGAGTCTGTTTTCTCCCTTATAAAATTGGGTTAATAAATTTTCCCCAATTCACCTTACATGATAATTGTGTGGATCAAACCAGATAGTATATGGCAAAACCCTACATTAGGAATCATTTTTGCTTTATTTTCTCAGGTAACCCACAAGTATCATAAGTAGGGATTATTATTTTCGTTGTATAGATGAGAAAAATTGAGCTAAGAGGAGTATTAGTGGCAGTAGCAATAGTAGCATTGGGAGGCATTTTTGGTGAACTGTTAGGAGCAGACAGTCTGGAACTGGAATACCTGGGTTCAAGTCCCAGCACAACCCTTTACTAGCTGGGTGATGTTGAGCAAGTGGCTAAACTTCCTTGTCCCTCTCTTGTTCCTCATCCTTAGAGTGGGGTGAAGTGCACCTATAGTATAAAGTAGTCATAGGATTAAAGGAGACGGTACATGCAAAACCTTTAAGCTCTTATTTGGTACTTAGTAGACACTCAGTAAAGATGAGCTTTCATCACTACTGTTATGCACATCTTCCTCCCAGATTGTGTGATGTGGTGATAGCAGAAGTCATGAGGGCTATTCAGTATTTTCTGACCTTGTTCTGCAAAGAATTGGATTTTCATGCAGTTTGGAATGAGGGGGGCGTGGCTGTGGCCAGGTGACTTACGTTGGCACTAAATGTGAGTAGAAGTGATGTGTCACTTCCGGGTGGAAGTTTTAAGAGCTAGCATGCAATTAACAGCATTCTGTCTTTCTATCATAGTAATAAGGAAGTTTCTAAATGTTGGCTGCTCTGTTAGCCCTTGTACCAGAGTGAGGACATGGTGGGCAGACCCCTAGATGATGTGTAAAAGAAACACAGTGCAAATGAGAAATTGAGCTCTGCTGTTTTAAGGGCCTAAGACTGGGGGTTGTTTGTTACTGCAGTAAAACTCGACTTATCCTGACTGATGCAGTGATGAGGCACTACAAACTGGACCATAGAAATCTTCATTTTTCAAATAAATGTTTCAGGGAGTCACACTTTCATAACATTTTACAATGATTCCATTGTACAGATTCAAGTAAACATGAGGGGAAAGAAAGAAAACTTCTTTAGCTTTTGGGGAGATGTTCTACTCAGTTTTTTAAATACCCTGAAATGGATTCTTACAAACATGGGCTTGATGGAGAGCGGGCAGCTTTTATACGTAATAAAAACAGAAGCTGGTGTCATTGTACATGTGAAAAGGAAATCTACAAAAACCACAGAGTGTTTTAAGAGGTTAAAGGTAAGAGAAAATTGACTTATTATGTCTCAGTTAAATAAACAAAGGCTTCTTGAACCAGAAAATCAGAATGGGAGAGTTTCTGGTTACCTTCCAACTTCTCAGAGATGTATTTAAAATATGGCATTAGATGTATCTGGAGGTTTTGTTTTGTTTTTGTTGTAGTCACCCTCCTAAACAGAGCATATAAGGGCAGAGAATTGCTCTTACATGTTCTGGGAGTTTTAGATGTTTCAGAAAATTAAAATAAAGCCCAGGTTTCCAGAAGGGGTTGTGGCCAGATCTTGGGAAAGTAGGGGTTTAACCTCAATCACAATCTATGAAATAAAAATCTGTGAGGTCCCCTGTGCCCCAATTTCAGAAGTGTATTTAATGCTTTGGAAATATTACTATGAACCCTGGAAATGATGTTTTGGGGATGAGACACTCCCAGGCCTCTCTCTTGACAGTAGGTATTTTGGGGTGTGTGGTTAACATAAAAATTAACTGCCAGGTTCTTGTGGCTCTGTTGTTATCTGGGAAAGGAGTGGGGCAGCATTCACAGTCCCAACAGGCACTCACATGGGCTTGTCTATGGTTTGCATGCTATGATGTAAGTGGGGATAGTATTTGCTGGAGCCTACGTGTGCACAGCCATGGCCTAAGTGACAATAATGGTAAAGAGCACAGCCTTGGCAGCAGACAGACCTCAGTTTGTATCTTTAGCTCCACCGTGGTCAATTTACATTACCTCTCTAAGATTCATTTTACTCATCTGTAAAATGGGCACGCTACTCCTTCTCAGGGTTTTTATGAGGATAAACAGACAAAAATGTAAAGTAAGGCTTACCCTAGCACATACTATATGCTCAATAAATCTGAGTGATGATGAGGATGAGAATGATAACAGTGTCACAGGATGATGACCTGTGATGAGATTGGGCCAGACCTAAATCTTCAGTGACATAATTTCTGCCTGTGAAACACTACATTCAAGAATACAATTGAGATGGCCTAATGACCATTGGGATGTCAGGGTTGTGCCAGTGATATCTGGGATTTTATTAGCTAATCCAGCATCCGTGGTGAAGGCCAGGTGCTTGCTTCCAACTTGAGCTTTAACCCAACAGTGAATATATAAATCATTTGTTTCTTCTTTTTAAAGCATTGCTTTGATACCTGATGACTAACTCTCTGAAAAGAAGGTCAGTCCAGAAGCTGTTGTGAATGATCAGGAACCAAATTTCATATGGCTGCCTTCTAGTTATTCTCATTTTATTTAGAGCCTCCTCTGTTCAAGAACTCACAATCACTCCTCCTTGTCTGTTAAATCAAGTCTGAACTCCGTATCACAAAAAATAATTCTCTGTTCTTTACCCTAAGATAGTTCTTCAGCCTTCTTCCTTACTCATCCTTTAATGTATCTTATACTCCGCAATCTTATGATGGCAAATACGTGGCACTTGGGCTCTCAGGTTCCCATCCCATGTCCATGGCAGACATCAAGAAGCAATCTCAGAACTCTTCTTCCAGACTCCTCAGTAGCTCACCATTATCTTTAACACATTACTCCAGGCAGCCACTCTCAATTGATGGGGCTTGGCATGTAAAGCAAAGCTGATTTACCAATCCTAACCTAGGCAGATTGGCTTTCTTTCTTGAACATTCTAGGTTTTTACCATGTTTAGATGCCTTTGAGTGTTGGCCATTTTGCCCAGGATTCCCTTGTCTCTGTATAACTAAGCCCCATTCATTCTTCAAGACCTTTAATATAGCTCATCAAGTTTCTACAAAGTAGCCACAGAATTATAAAATCACAAAATGTTTTTGGAGTTAATTTGAAATCCTGTATGATAGCCTTTCCTGATGGCTCAAACTCGGTTAACTGCTCTTTGTCCTGATCTCATATAGTATATATTACCTGAGTATAATTATATCCAATATATTTTTTAGCCTATGGTTAATAAAGGTTTACATATCCTGTCTCTACAACTAGATTCTTGAGGGTAGGAGCCACATCGTTTTTTAGAGCAGGCAGATCTGAGTTCAAATCCTGTTTTTGTCATTTCCTATGAAAGTGACCTTAACTTCACTGAATGTTAGCTTCCTTATATGTGAAATGAAGGCTCCAATAAAACCTATCTCTTGGAGTCTGTTGTGTCTGTTCAATGCATATAAATCCCTTGGTCCCTTTTATGATAAATAGTAAGGGAAAAAATATAAGTTGCATTCTGTGTAGAACACAGTGAGATGCAGAGCCTTGAAACCAAAGTCCCAATTTCAAACCAGTTTTGACCTTTTATTTGCTTGAGGAAGTCACTTCTGAGTTTTATCTTGCTTATCTATAAAATGAGCTTTGTGGCATTAATTAGTCTTTGGTTGGCTCCCGCTTGGATTTGCAATGTAAATGCAATCATGTAGTTGAAAGCAGAGGTGATACTAAAAATATTTAGCAATCTAGATGGAATGGGGATGAACCTGTTGGAACAGGTGTCAGCAGATGTTGGCTATAACAACTAAAATGGCCACTTTGAATAGTTACCCTTGGTAAGGGCATTCTAGAATGTGTGAAGCACTGCTCAGATGGGAACAATCCCTGCTGTCATTTATCCATGGGTAAACTGAAGATAGGATAATTTCCCAAATGATATCTCATAATATTATGGGAACCTCAAATAAGGCTGGCCTTGAGCCTTCTTGAAAGAGACCTTCTTGAAAGGTCTCTCAGTTGAAAACTACAGAATTCCAAGGCAACAGGATTAAATGAAAATAAATTTATAGGCTCGAGTTACTGAAAAAAGATGGCGGTAGATTTAAATTTAGGCATGGCTTCATACAAGGGCTGAAATGATACATTCAGGACTTCATTTTATTCTGTTGCCTCTCGGGTTCTACTTTTCCCTATATGGGCTCCATTATCTGGAGGTTTTCCCTTTGTAATAATATGAAAAGATGATACTAACCATTCCAGATTTGTGTGCTATTCTCCTAGCCTGAAGTAAAACAGAAAAGAACTTCTTCCCCCACCCCCTCCCCTAGTAGTTCCAACAAAAGACTTGGGATTAAGCCTCTCACTTCTCTGATTGGCTGTCAGTTGTCATGTGCTCATCTTTGGACCAATTGCTAGTTGAATGCTCTGATTGGCAGGGTCTGCTTCATATGTATATTGGTCAGAAAGGTTCATGCCCACTGACGGGTAAGATGGATCCTAGCCAGACTGAAAAAACAGCTTTCTACAGCCATGGATTACTGCAAAAGCACCAGAGAATTGCAAGATGGCACTGTCCCTATCCAGGCTTGATCACTCCCAATTTGTCATAAATACATGGCTCTCAGATTAAAACAAAGGGTATTGTGTCTGAATTCTTTTCTCTAAGAAGCCAGCTAGTCTGTGAGGCTCTGCTTCCACTCATTAATACATGAGAACACTGATCTGTTATCCCACTTCCTTCTCGCACACAGGGGGTGGCGTGGAGAAGACGCTTTAGGGTAGGGTGTTGGTGGGATATGTTGGCTGATGTCACATGGGTTTGGCAGGCTCTCTACAACGGCGTTTGCAAAGTCTTGGAATCATGAAGGAAAGGAGAAACCACAGCGTGACCATCCAGGCATTTTTTTCTTTCTCCTTATTTTTCCTCAAAGCCCTAGTACTTCCAGGGAAATTTAATCCTTATGTTTCTGTTTAATTTTCAGTCTACTTAGGTCACCAAAATGGAGCCTATAAAGAACAATTTGATGTCCAGGAAGAATTATGAGCTTGTATATAAGCCTCTTAAAATGTGTGTGTATGCTTGTGCATGTGTGTGTGAGTGAATGTGTGTATGCATGTGAGTACTTAAGCTTTACTCCTTCAAAGCTGTGCATTTCACTGGATTTGAACTCATCAGAAAGTAAGGTTCAAAGCTCACAGAAAAATCTTCTGAGACCTCTACTTCCTTTTTCACAATCATGCATGTAATAATGGAAGCATAATGCATACTTCCTCATACCCATACAATCAAGGGTGTAGATGTTGCTTTAAATGACAAGTTTTAGATCAAGTTCTGTATACTCACTGCCTCTATTTTCTTACCTCCCACTCTTAATCCCCTCCAGTCTGGCTTACATCTCCATCTGGCCACTCAAACCTATCTCCAGACAGTGCTTGAAGATCTGCATGATGCTGCTGAATCCAGTGGGGATGTTGGAGTACTCACTGTACTTGACTATCCAATGCGTATTTTCACTGCTCGTTATGTCATTTCTTAGCAGCATTTGACAGAATTTGAGTACTCTCCTCTCTTGACATGCTTCCTCACTTCATGTATTACTCCATTCTCACATTGCTGTAAAGAAATACCTGAGACTGGGTAGTTAAACAGAAAAGAGATTTAATTGCTTCTGCAGGCTATACAGGAAACACAGTGGCTTCTGGGGAGGCCTCAGGAAACTTTCCATCATGGTGGAAGGCAAAGGAGAAGCAGGCATGTCTTATATGGCTGGAGGAGGAAGAAGAGAGAGAGAGGGAGGTGCTACACACTTTTAAACAACCAGATCTTGTGAGAACTCTACCATGAGAACAGCAGCAAAGGGAGAAATCTGACCCCATGATCCAATGACCTCCCAGCAGTCTCCACCTCCAGTATTAGGGATTACATTTTAACATGAGATTTAGGAGGGGACAAGATCCAAACTATATCACTTGACTTGAGTAACTTCATTATCTCCTATTAATCTCCCATTTTACCCTCATCCTACCTCTCTGGCTGTTTCTTCTCTATCTCTTTGCCTTATCTTCCTCTTTATATGTGGTCCTGAAAAAAGGAAAAACAGAGTCATTAAATACATTCAACAGCTGTGAAATAACAGATTGAGCATCCCTAGTTTGAAAACCCAAAATTTGAAATGCTCCAAAATGCAAAACTTTTTGAGTGGTGACATGATGCTCAAAAGAAATGCTGATTGGAACATTTTGGGTTTTGGAGTTTTGGATTAAAGATGTTGGAGTGGAAAGAGTAACACAAATATTCCATATTCTGAAAAAAAAAAAACTGATCCAAAACACTTCTGGTCCCAAGCATTTTGAATAAGGAGTATTCAACCTGTATCTGAGGATCTCTAGGCTTAGCCATAGGCCATCTTCTCTTGTTACCCTATATTCTCTCCCTAGGTGACTTTATCCAGCCCCATGGGTTTAATGCCATGTAAGTACTAGTGGTTCTCAAATATGTATCTGTTGTGGTTCTCAAATATGTATCTGTCTCACAGGCAACTCCTTTGAGCTCCAGAGCATATAACCAGATGTGTTCCAAACATTTTCACTTAGGTATCTCAAAGGCACTGAAAACAAAGTCAGGACTGAAATAAACTCCAAATGCCACCCTCCCAATACAGTAATGTGTCGCTTAACAATGGGGATACATTCTGATAAATGCATTGTTAGGTGATTTTGTCATTGTGTGAACATCATAGAATGTACTAACATAGATGATATTGTGCTCCTTTTGAAGGAGCTGGAAATTATTATTTTCAGCTCCTATTTTATTATTATTTTGGCTGGAAATTATATTTTAATATAGGTACATGCGATATGTTATCTCAGGGTAATATATTTACATTTAATGCATTAATATATAACAGTTATCACATTTGTGACATAATTTTCATATGTTACACATACGTTAATGTTTTCCATTTGATTTTGTGAACAGAAACCATGTCTACCTTAATCCATGTTTACCTTAATGACCATTACAGTTTCAGTGTCTAGCACATTTTTGCACACATGGTAGGTATTTCAGGTCAGTTGGGGTTTATCAGTCTGGTGACCATGAAAATCTGCCACTCGGATCTCCTGTAATGAGACACTTTGTTGATTGATAGTCCCAGCTGCCTTCCTCCTGGATGCATTACCAGATTTGCAAAGAGTCGATGCTTCTCCAGCCAGTAACTGAGTTATTTAGGGGTACTGATGCAGGTTCCTTTCCACAGGCTGTGGAACTTCTTTAACAAGGAACTTTTGGCTTAAGGACTTCTCATTGGCTTGGCTAAAAGATTTTTAAAACTAAGCTACAGTCCAAGGTTCTTCCCACCCAATGCTCCTTCCTTTAGTATCTCCTTCTGTGGGTACTGGATCTTCATCATGGTCTGATGGCTCTTCCTGCTTATTCCTGCTTCCTCCTCTTCATCCTTCACAGGTATTACCCCCAGTAGATTTCTTGCAGGTGTGATTTTGTCTTAGAGTCTGCTTTTTGGAGTATTCAAACTAACCCAGGTGGTACTAAGAGTGATCCAAGAAAGCAGAAAGTAAGATTTTGAGGATTTGGGACTGGCCCACTCACAGCCCAACAGGCAAAGAAGACTCCATCCCAAGCGATCCAAGATGTGGGTCACTGATAGTCCCTGAGGTGAGGTGGCAGCCTAATTGCTGAAGATATAACTGATGGTGACCCAGAAAAATACCCTGTTGGAGGCGAACATCCTTGCAGGTATAGTGGTTCAGATAGTTGAAAGACACGGGGGGAAGGGAGCAATGCATTTAAAGACAGTGGAGTTGGCTGGTTATTGCTGTTATATTGATGCCCTACAGAGGAATAATGAAAATCTGATGGCCAATACCAAGAAATTAAAGGGTAAGTGTGAGAGCCAAAGAGCCTTTTATGGTACCTTACAAAGAAGATCTTACTACCTGAAATGAGAGAGTGGACACAGCTGAAAAGTAGACTCAGGACCTGATAGTCACAGAGCTCTAGAAAGGTTTAAATGCTCAGCCATGCTGATCTGTTATAAAATCTGGACCCTGGTTGGAAAAACTGCAGATTCTGACATAGGGAGGGATAGGGACATCTAGATGAATTCCCATGAATATTTTGTCCCTTAAGACTTCCATGAACCTCCAGAGCTTGAAGAGTTGGACTATCCCTTCTAGTAATTGCCTGAAATTCTCCCCTAGGAGGTGCTCTAGAGATCTTGCCCTTATATCTAGGAATCACCATTTTCTTCCCACAATTTCTGCAAAAGAGGAATGAAGCTGGAAGCTGTGAACAGGAAGAATCCTCATTTCATCTTCTCAGCCACAATAGGGATGTGTGAGGCTCAGATGTTCTTGTCATATTTGGTGGATGGTGAGGGGTCTTTGACTGTCAATGACACACTCTTGCTAGGGGTAACATATGCCACCCTCTTGGGAGCTTCACCCACCTCCTCTTCTGGCTGCCAGGCCAATACCTAGGGTTAAATGTCAGCATAATCTGGCTGCAAACTTGGTTATGGATGAGTCAACTTGGTATGCAGGTGTAAGCTGGAAATGTATAGTGCAGCATTACAGCCACATTCAGGGGCTGCTTTGAAAGAGAAGTGAATAGGGAAAATATTCCTAATTGGCAAAATTGTGACAGGTGAACCCTATTATTTATTTTATATAGAAGGAAAAGTGACTTGAGGTGAGAATATATATAGATTCCTGGGCAATAGCGAATGACCTGGCTGCCTGGTCAAGGGCCTGGGAAAATGGCTAAA
This sequence comes from Nomascus leucogenys, assembly GCF_006542625.1. Lineage (NCBI taxonomy): Eukaryota > Metazoa > Chordata > Mammalia > Primates > Hylobatidae > Nomascus > Nomascus leucogenys. The sequence continues at coordinate 82,896,931 of NC_044390.1, read as the reverse complement.
AGTTCAAAGGCAAGGAGGTCTGGGCTATAAGCATGTGGATAGAACTAAGGGAGTTGGTATAATGTGTGAAGATGTTTGTACACATATAAATACATACTATAGAAAGCATACAAAAGTACTGAAACCACGAGTAGACAAAAAGACTTGGTCAGTTGGCATTCATAGAAACCCAATAAAATGGACTCTTTCTCGTGGCTGATCTAGTGCTGCCTCTGAATGTCCAATGGGTGAGCAATAGAGACCAACACTCAGCCCTGTATGGCACTGTTCCTTGAGGAGAAAAGTCAGCAACTTGGTGGAAAGTTGATTATATTGGGCCCTTTTTTATCCTGGAAGGAGCAGCAGTTCATCAGGATACACACTGAATCCAGGTATGGGTTTGCTTTTCCTGCCCGTAGATCTTCAGCCAACACCATTATCTGGGTGCTTGTAGAATGACCAATCTATATGCATGGAATTCCATGCAACAGAGCATGTGACTAGTGGACACAAATTTATAACTATTAGTTGTAAAACATACCACACACTCTAGAAAAAGCTAGCTTCATAGAGTTCTGAAACAGCCCTCTAAAGATGTAGCTGAAACACCAACTTGGAAGCAACACTGTGGATGGATGGGATCCGCCTTTCAGGATACAGCGTATGCATTAGATCAGAGACCCCTACATGGTACTGCGTCCTCAACAGAAAAAACTATGTGTCCAGTATCCAGGGAGTGGAAGCAGGAATGGCCTCACTTAGTATCATTCCTAGTGACCTGTTGGGGGTGTTTTGTATTTCCTGCTCCCTCTACTCTGGGTTCTTCCAGGTTGGAGGTCCTGGTGCCCAAGGGGACACACTTTTAGGGGCAGAACAAATGTCGTACTGAACAACAGGCTACAGATGTAGCCAGGGTGCTTTGGATTTTCTGGGTCCAGAAATGAGCCAGTAAGGAATCACCATACCAAGAGGAATTATTGACCCTAATCTGTAGGAAAAGGTAGGGTTTTGTTTACACAATGGGGGCAGGAAACTCAGTGTGCAGAGCTCAGGTGTGTGGAACTCAGGCGATCTGCCCGGAGCCTCCTGCTACTCCCTTGCCTCATTATAACTGAAAATGGACACGTACAGCCTCACTGGCTTGAGAGACACCTCAAATGCATATGGAATGAATGAATGAGTGGCCTCAACTTCTGAGAGCACGTTGCCCACTTGTGTAATTAGTTTAAGTGTTAAGGGGAAAACTTTGGTGAAAAGATTTTTCTAGAGTCCCAGGACTCCTTTATCAGTCACGAAAGGAATTCTCTTTACTAACTCCCCTCTCCCAATCTATAGAGTCTTCATAGAAATGAGACTCCAGGAGCCTGCTCTGCAAAGCCACAGCTCCAAATCTGGGCACAGAAATGAAGTATCCTCAAGATCTTTCTTTACAGAGTCCCAGTTTTAGAGTTAAAAGAGCTTTTATAGGTCATCTAGTTAGTCCTAGAGACTAGGTGGGAAAATGAAGAATGGGAAAGATTGGGTGATTTGTCAGAAGTCATTGTTAGGGTTGAAATGCTAGTTGAAAATGCTACTTAGTTTGGTTACTGCTAAATAGTGACTCCAGGGTATATAATACTAGTTGTTCTGATCATCATTATCATCATCATAATTATTGGTATTAGAATAGCATATTTATTGAAAGAGTAGCCTGTATCAGGCACTGTGTTAATCGTTCTAACTCATCTAATACATACAACAGCCCTATGAGGTATATATGAATCCAATCTCCAGTTTTAGAAGTGGAAACTGGGGCTCAGAGAGGTAAGGCAATTTGCCCAAGCTCACAGTGTTAGCAAGCAGTGGCTGAGCATGAAAACAAAAGTCTGTCTCACCAGGTTTGAGATGTCTAACCACTCTGAACAACCTGAAAATTTAAAAAATTTGTAATATTTTAGATACTGTTTTTAAAATTAATCTTAGTAGGAGACAGTTACAGACTGCTTCCCCCAGTCCACGAGTACAAAAATATCAAAGTACTCATTGCACATTGTAAGAGCAAACAAAATAGCCCCTGAAGCCATCTGGATTGACCAGATGGGCCAATCAACACTCTTTCTTTTTAGTTGGGGAAACTGAGTCTCAGGCCCCATAAGGCACCCGTGGATGTTGCTAGGGTCATCACTCAGGCCTGAGGCATCTCTGTCATGGTTTTATTGAGCAAAGCTGCCTGCCGCCATATGCATTTAAATAATGAACAAGGATCAATACCTGTCTCTGTTCTTGTCCACATTCCCTTGATGATGGCGTAAGAACAAGAGGCCAGATTCACCACGGAACTTCAGCCTGCAGTAGCAGCTCATTATATCCTTGCTGTAGCTAAATTTTCCCCACTAAGAACCACGAAAGATATTGAAAGGGGCGGCAGGAAAGGTCGTAGAGAATTCACCAGGATCTAAATCTTGAATGCTGGTGAGCTCATGTGGCTGAGTTTCCATAAAGAGACACTCATCCATCAACAAATGTTTATTCAATAGTCAACATAAACCCAGCTGGTAGACGGTATATCCCAGTAGTTAGTGTTCTGTGAACCCAGGTAGACCTGGGATCGCATTTCATTTCTGCCATTTGCTAGCTGGAAGACTTTGTGCAAGTTTCTTTGCTCCCTCCTTCCCACCTTCCTTCTTTATTTGTTCCTTGCTAATTTATTTAGGTAAAACACACAAAAAGTAACGTGCATTAATGTTAAGTGATTGTGTGTGTGTGTGTGTCTCTGTATCACCATCAACTAGATTAAGCTCCGGTACCCCATAAAGTTCCCTCATGTTGCTTCCTAGTGTATTTATACCCACAGCAAGAGGTAATCACTACCTTGACTTCTATCTTCTGTTGACTAGTTTTGCCTGTCCTTGAAATTCACATAAATGGAATCATGCAGAATATACCCTTTTATGTCTGGCTTCTTTCACTCAACCTAGTAATTTGTGAGATTCATCCATGTTGTGTGTAGCAATAGTTCGTTTCTTATCTTGACATAGTATTTTTGCATGAATACACCACAATCCATTAATCCATTAATACAATCCATTCTCCTTTTGATAGGTGTTTGTACCATTCTGAGTGGTTACTTTGAAAAAAGAGGCTATAAACATTCTCATTCTCATATGTTTGCAGCATATGCAGTCCTTCTGTTGGGTACCTAGCTAGGAGTGGAGTCGATGGGTCATTTTCCTTCTTTTTATTAGAACTTCACTTTTATTTAGAAAATGGAAATCATGATAATACTACTGCCTTCTTAGCATTGCTGTTTGGGGCTACTTTGATTACTCTTACAATGCACAATGAGTACTTCGATACTGTTGCACTCATGGAGTGACAGAAGCATTCCATAATTTTCTCCTAGCAAGTTTAATTTGAATGAGGTACATAGTCTAACACACAATAATCACCCAATACTAGCATTCTAGTTGTGTGTTTTCATGGTTCAAGCTTAGAGAGTGCAGTCTTGACCTAAGCTCTTTTCAAAAGTCATGCCAACTTCTCATTTCACTGAAGATGACCATGAAGAAGTTGGACTGAGCATGCCAGGCCCCTCCCTGTGTAGGTTCTACATGGGAAACTTAGGCACAGCACTCACTACCCACCTGCTAAAGTTAAAAGTGCATTCCTCCCAACAATATTTATTCAGGGAACACTTTCTCCTTTGCCATTTACCATATTTCATCTCACCAAAGAGAAAGCCAGTATCTCACCACATTCTGGCAGCCAACATGCCTGCAAACCAAGATCTCCGAAGAAGAGCCCTTTTTTATACCTGCATCATTTTTTGAAATCTCTGAGTTATCTAGATTGGCCAGATGAAACTCTAAAAGTAAAAGAAACAAAGCCTGATAGGAAGGACTCTTGAGAAACTTGGAGTGTCCTCATGGCCTCAAGAAGGGGCCAGCCTAAGAGGAGGGCACATGAGAATCTTTGAGCCCTTTCTCCTTTCCAGGCCTGTGCCAGGCCCTTGTGTCTACATGAGCAGAAACTTGGGTGGACCCATAACAGACTGTGGTTGGAGCTAAAAGACAGCCTCAGAGATGCAATAAATCAAGGACAATTGTAAAGGTGCTTTGTGTTCTAGGATGTTGAAACATCTCTCTCTGTCTCTCTTACTTGCTCGCTCTCGCTGTCTAATGGAACCTTCCCCCAGGCACAATTAACTGTAGGCATAGGATAACATGAAGAACCACTCTCTGACCCATTCCCTTGTTTTCTTCTGCAAATAATGGGATGATGTTTCATTTCCAAAAATAGCCCATTGGGCTTGGAACACTTTCCTTCCCTTCTTAGGGCTCCATGGGATTATTGGATTATGAAGCAAAGGGTTTTTTTTGTTTTTTTTGTTTTTTTTTTTTTTTTTTGCTGGCATGGCTGATTGGTATTAGAGAGCCTGAAGCCAATGGTAGCTGAAGTGCATGGAATCTTTCAAGTTTAATAATATTAGACATAAATGTATTGAGCAGTAAGTTTCAGACACTGTGCTGGGTGCTTAACACTTAGGATCTCAAAGAATTCTTATAATGATGTTACTATAAATAGATTCTCCCTTCCTCCCTCATTTATTTTGAGATAAGAAAGCAAGGAGGTTATCACTCAGGCTTGTTCAGTGCTGTAGACTGAATGTCTGTGTTCCCTCCAAATTCATATGTTGGGATCTTAGCCCCAAATGTGATAGTATTAGGAGGTGGGGCCTTCAGGAGGTGATTAGGTCATGAGGGTAGAGCTCCCATAAATAGGATTGGTGCTCTTCTAGGAGACCCCAGAGAGTTCTCTCGCCAGTTTTTTCTACTATGTGAGGACACAGTGAGAAGATGGCCATTTATGAACCAGAAAGCAGGCCCTCTCACCAGGCAGCAAATCTGCTGGCATTTTGATTTGGATTTCCCAGCCTCTGGAATGGTGAGAAATAAATTTATGTTGTTTAGAAGCCACCCAGTCTATGGTATTATGTTGTAGAAGCCTCAAGCTGAAACATGCAATTCGAAGGTAGCAGACCCGGGATGAGAATTCCATAGTTCATGTCTTTCATTTGGAAAATGTATCATTTGTCAATAGTACTTACTACTTTTGAAGTTTAATTTTGGGATTCCCCTCCCTTCCTAACATTTCTCACTGGTATCTATTTATTGTTCTAAAAATAAATGTAATCAGTTTTATTTTGATAATTTTCCCCCTTATACCTAACCCAGTGCTTGACAAAATCCAACCTTAGGACTTTGGGTCAAAATAACCTTCAACTGGTGGTCCATAAAATAAAATGATGCTCACCTAGCCTGATCTGTGAGTTCTCTTCCCAGCTGAAGAATCTCCCTCTTTTCCAACTTGTCTTGAGGGTGATAGTGGACATCTGTTAATTTTTAATTTTTATTTTTTATTGAGATGGGGTCTTGCTCTGTTACCCAGGTTGGAGTGCAGTGGCTATTCACAGGTGCAATCCAGTACTGATCAGCACAGGAGGTCTGACCTGCTCCATTTCCAGCCTGGCTGGTTCACTCCTCCTTAGGAAACATGGTGGTCCCCCACTCCCAGGGAGGTCACCATATTGATGCTGAACTCAGTGCAAACACACCATCAGCATAGTGCATGACAACCCAGAACTCCTGGGCTCAAGCAATCCTCCTGCACATCCTCCTGAGTAGCTGGGACTACAGTTGTGTGGCACGGGGCCAGGCAACATCTGTTACTGTTATTGGCTGTCCTGCCCTTTGGACTGCCCTTTTCTGCTCCGTGTCATTCTGGAGGTGGGACTTTAAATCAGGGGACCCCTTTTCTCCTATTCAACCTTTCTACCCAGAGCATCCCTGTCCCCTTGCAGGTGATGGATTGGTTCAGGGGTAAACATGTGAATCCTTTGCTGAGATCAGGATGGATGGTGGGAAGGAGTGGAGTTATTTCCTTTAGAAATGATGAGCTTCGGCCGGGCACAGTGGCTCATGCCTGTAATCTCAGTGCTTTGTGAGTCCAAGGCGGGCAGATCACCAGAGGTCAGGAGTTTGAGGCCGGCCTGGCTAACATGGTGAAACCCTGTCTCTACTAAAAATACAAAACATTAGCCAGACGTGATGGCAGGAACCTGTAATCCCAGCCACTAGGGAGACTGAGGCAGGAGAATCGCTTGAACCCGGGAGGTGGAGGTTGCAGTGAGCTGAGACTGTGCCACTGTACTCCAGCCTGGGCAACAGCGCAAGACCCCATCTAAAAAAAATAATGAGCTTCTCTAGGAATAATGTATGCTTAGTGTTGTTGAGGGCCATCTTTGATTTTATGAAAGGGGGGGCAGGAAATGTCATAGAGAATTCACCAGGATCTAAATCTTGAATGCTGGTGAGCCCATGTGGCTGAGTTTCCTTAAAAAGACACCTATCCATCAACAAATTATTACTATTAATTGAGCCCAGAAGAAATATTAAGCAGTTGTTCAGGAAAGAAGATATGAGAAATGGGGTGGGGCGGGAGGAAAATCTAATGATCTATTCTAAAGTGAACTTTGGATTCAGCTGTGACTGTCTCAGCTACTTGGGGCACTCATGAACATGTGCTGCTCAGTTCTCTCTGCTGTGAGTAGCAGCATAGTGGACATCTCCAACAGCTGTAGCTTTAGATCTGCCAGATGTTCACTTCGAAGCCACATTCTCCCTGGGCTGCTCTCAGCCCAGCCAGTGGCTGAGCATGGTACAGGTTCTAGAGAGGATTATTTCTCTCCAAAGTGGGACTCATCTAATGGGGTAAGAGGTCTTTGCTCTTGGGCTTCCTATAGGCTTTACTGAGACATTTTTTTTTTATCTGAGCTTTAGTCTGAGGCTTCTTCTTTCCAACCCTCCTTTTGTCCCTGTCTCCTTTCCCAGGTGTCAGACCTGGGTCATAGTCTAAATGTTCTCCCAGCCTCCTCCTGCTTCCTTTATTCTTCACAGGCAACTCCTTCAGTAAGTCTCTTGACTGTCTAATTGTGTTTTGGCTTCTGCTTCCTGGAGGACCTGAACAGACACACCACCCAAGGCATTCCATGTTTGCTTAATGAATTGGTTATGAATTGGCTCTCTCTCATTTTCAACCCAAATAATCTTATAGAAAATGGGATCTGGAAGGTAAAGCTGCTTTAAAAACTATGGTTCCTGTAGAGACATTGGTTATAACTATTATTATTAAGATACTAGTGGCCGGCCGTGGTGGCTCATGCCTGTAATCCTAGCACTTTGGGAGGCCAAGGTGGGTGGATCATGAGGTCAGGAGATCGAAACCATCCTGGCTAACACAGTGAAACTCCATCTCTACTAAAAATACAAAAAATTAGCCAGGTGTGGTGGTGGTGCCTGTAGTTCCAGCTACTCTGGAGACTGAGGCGAGAGAAGGGCGTGAACCCGGGAGGCGGGCTTGCAGTGAGCCGAGATCATGCCACTGCACTCCAACTTGGGCAACAGAGTGAGACTCCATTAAAAAAAAAAAAAAAAAAGCTAGCAAGGCTGTGGAGAAAAGGGAGACCATATACGCTGTTGGTGGGAATGTAAATTAGTCCAGGCACTGTGGAAAGCAGTCTGGAGATTTCTCATAGAACCTAAAACAGAGCTACCATTTGACCCAGCAATTCCATTACTGGGTATATACCCAAAAGAAAATAAATCATTCTGCCAAAAAGATACCTGCACTCATATGTTTATCGCAGCACTGTTCACAATAATAAGGCCATGGACTCAACCCAGGTGCCCATCAATGGTAAGTCAGATAAAGAAAATGTGGTACATATATACCACAGAATACTACACAGCCATGAGAAGAACAAAATCATGTTCTCTGCAGCAGCATGGATGGAACTAGAGGCCATAATCCCAAGCAAATTAAGTGAGGAATAGAAAACCAAATACCACATGCTCTCACTTACAAGTGGGAGCTAAACATTGAGCACCCATGGACATAAACATGGGAGCAAGAGACATTGCAGACTACTAGATGGATGGGGAAGCTAAGGAGGGGGGCGTTGGTTGAAAACCCATGTATCAAATACTGTTCTCCCTACCTGGGTGACAGGATCCATACCCCAATCCTCAGCATGATGCAATATTCCCATGTAACAAACCTGCACATGTACGACTTGTATCTAAAATACATGTACCTGGCTCATGCCTGTAATCCTAGCACTTTGGGAGGCTGAGCAGGGTGAATCACTTGAGCTCAGGAATTTGAGACCAGCCTGGGTAACATGGAAAAACCCTGTTTCTGCAAAAGATACAAAAATTAGCCAGTTGTGGTGGCACATACCTGTAGTCCCAGCTACCTGGGGGGCTGAGGTGGGAGGATCACTTGAATCTGGGAGGTAAAGGCTACAGTGAGCCGAGATTGTGCCACTGCACTCCAGCCTGGGTGACAAAGTGAGACCCTGTCTCAAAAATAAAAATAATAAAATACATGTACCCCCTGTATCTAAAAGTTTTTTTTAAAGAAGATTGTTTGCTGAGAGTTAAATGACAAGAGATTAGGAGTAACCCTTGAAAATGAACAAGATTTCCAAACTTGAAGAAGAAGAGAGGGTGGTAGGATGTCGGGTAAATCTCAATACCAATTTAAATCTTGTCTGGGACTATCTTTAGGGTTGATGTCTAAATTCAGATCTCTTATTCTGTATCTTTTCTTCAAATCCACCTATCCCAAAGCTTACTGGACATTGGCACTTGGCTATCTGTCAGGCACTGGGGACCCTACAGGTCTCAAATCTAACTTATTTTTTCCCCCACTTCCCAAATTTTCTCTTCTGTAATGTCCCTTAGCTTAAGGAATGTCCCATTGTCAATTCAGTAGATCAGAACAAAAATTCAGGAGTTATCCTGGACCCCTTTCTCTTCCTCCCTCCTCTGCATTCCAGCATACATAATTCTCCCTTTATGAAGATCTCATGCCCTCCTTCTCTGTTTCCCTAAGTAAGGCACACAAAGTACCTTAGCCTGTGCCTGGCCTGTGGAAGTTACTTCCAAACATTAAATCTTCATTTCCATTACTTCAAAACCTGGGATCATGCAGACTTTTATAAGTCAATAATCAGCTTTTTAAAATTTATTAAGAGACTGTTTATGTTAACTAAACTCAGAAGGTGGTTTATCCTCCTGCTTTCTTCTAGGAAGAGATCCCATTATAACCAGAATAAAAGGAATGGCCCCTGGAGAAAAGTCAACTTTGCATGCCAAAGCAATGCTTTGTAAAATTTGAAAGCAATTCTAAAACTCGTTGGGTTGGGAGACTGACTGACAAAAGGTTGCCAACTCTTTTGTTTGCCAAGTTAGGTAACATTTTAAAAAGTTGCTATCTGCAATTACTATCAGTTTGTAAATGTGGCACTTGATTAAAACCGTGGCTCAAAAGTTTTAGTTCTGAAGCGAAGCTGCTTTCAAAGAAGTAGCATCTACACAGTATCTTCCCATCTAAAGTCATCTTAATTTTTAAATGACATAATAACCAATTCTTTTTGTTTTTTTTTTGGAGATGCAGTCTAGCTCTGTCGCCCAGGCTGGAGTGCAATGGCACGATCTTGGCTCACTGCAACCTCCGCCTCCCGGTCGGTCTCAAGCAGTTCTCCTGCCTCAGCCTCCTGAGTAGCTGGGATTACAGGCATGCACCATCACGCCCAGCTAATTTTTTCTGTATTTGTAGTAGAGACAGGGTTTCACCATATTGGCCAGGCTGATCTCTAACTCCTGACCTTGTGATCCACCTGCCTGGGCGTCCCAAAGTGCTGAGATTACAGGCGTGAGCCACCACGCCTGGTCCACGACCAATTCTTAAAACCCATTTTCTCTCTTCTTATCTCCCCAAGTTTTTGCACCCAAACTTTCCAAATCTTCTCAACCCCCTTCTGCAGGGTTTTAATTTTCTCCCCCTTCCTTCCCCATGCGTTTCTAGCTGTTTGCCATGCAGATTGGCTTACCCTCCCACCTTCTCAGTCCTTTCTCCACTTTTCTTTCTGGTAGCAATGGTCTGTTCCTCCCTTCCTCTGGTTCAGCATCAAGAAAGCTCCTTCCTGCACCCTAGTCCAATTATCTAACAAAGGCAGAACTCGTTCTCTGGATAAAGAAGGAAAGACGTTGGGAAATGTGATCTTTATAGCTGGTAGGGGAAGGAGAAGAAAGACTGGCTGGCATGAATTGCTCTTATTCCATTGCCAAAGAGAATTTTTAATAACAATAAATATAGAAAGAACAGAATCTTAGAATAAAGGTCAGTTTTTTTGTATTGAGTACTTTTGTATTGAGTGCTATATGAATAACTCATGACATTTTTCTCTTTTTGTCCATTAGCCATTGTCTGATGGAAACTTAGGGGCCTTCCGGTTTATCTTCCCTGATTGGTTTTTACCTCTTTTTTTCCCTAGGTACATTGAACCTGTAGTTAGCAAACCCCTGTTAGAGCATCTGGATAGTCTTCTCATTGTGCGGGTAGGAAGGAAGGTAGCTCAAACTTCCAGCTCTGTTTCTATCTTCTTGTCACATCATCTACCCATGTTTGAGCTCCAGGTGGAGTCCTTTGATTACAGGGCAATAAACTCCATGCTCTGTAGGAACTGTCTAGGAAAACGAGAATTTCACATCCTTGATGAAGCCATGAGCTTTTCTTTTTTGACACAGAGAGGAAAAAAAATCTAAGAGAAATAAAACAAGAAGCAAGACTGAGGATAGAAGAGAGCTTTTTACTCATACAGGTTGAGCATCCCTAATTCGAAAATCCAAAACCCAGAATGCTCCAAAATCTGAAACTTTTTGAGCACCAATGTTACACTCCAAGGACATTCTCACTGGAGCATTTTGGGTTTTGGATTTTTGAATTAGGGATGCTGAACTGGTAAGCATAGTACAAATATTCCAAAATCTAAAGAAAATTTCAAAATCCAAAAGCTTCTGGTTCCAAGCATTTCAGATACGGGATACTCAACCTGTACCAGTTTGGACTTGTCAACTCAAATGAATTACACTGTGAGTTCATGTGTTCTCCATCACACCAAATGACCCCATCTTGGGAGACTGCATTTCTAATAAGGTGCATCTCCTTTGTACATCTGACCATGTTGTAACTTACAGCATGTTTCTTTTACAGTAAAAAAAGATCTTCATTTTAAATGTTTCAAATGTTTTAATTTCTCCAGAATTAACTTCTTTCTTGTTGGCTCCAGGATAGTGAGCTATTTTGCTTCTAATAAAACTATTCAGTGGGAGTGTGTAGAGAATAAGGCTCTTTAGTCATCTTGGTTTAATAATATGATTAAATATTTATTGAGAGTCTAATATATGCCAAGCATGGTGTTTGGCCATGGTACTCATGTAATTGCAACTCAAATCTGCTAAGGCAGGAATTATTATCCATATTTTACAGATGAGGAAACTGAGTGTCAGAGGGGTTTAGGCTCTTGCCTGTGGGTGTTGAGATGGTAAGTGGTAGAGCTGGATTCAAGTCCATGTTTGACTCTAAGACACATGTTCTTCCTGTAGACACCTTTCTGGGTAGCATCTGTTATCTGTTGTCTTTAACTGACATCTGGTTTGGCTGAAACTCAGGCTCAGATGATGCAAAGGGAGCTGCGGATTGGAAGAAAAGCTCGCTACTTCAAGGGAAGATGTATGGGGTCACACACTGAGTGTGATGTATTCTTGCTAATGCAACCAATTGCCCAACTTCTAAATTAAACTCCTTCTTGTCTCCAAAATTTAGATTTTGTTCAGATAAGGACTCCTGGGGTGATATGATGGTAGAGATGATGGTTGTGGTAGTGATGGTGATGGTCATAGTGTAGTGGGGATGGTGGTGATGGTGGAGATACTATGGTGGTGGTGGGTAGAGATGGTGATGATGGTGATGGTGAGGGAGGTGGAGGTTGTGGAGGAGATGGTGGTTCTGCTGGTGGTAGAATTAGTAAAGTAGTGGTGGTGGGGTGATAGTGATTGTGATGATGGTTATGGTGATGGTGGAAAGTGGTGTGGAGTAATGGTGGTGGAGATCATAGTAGTGGTGGTAATGGTGTTGGTGATAATGGTAGAGATCTCATGGTGATGGTGGCGATAATGATAGTGGCAGAAGTTCGTTTGTGGGGTTAATATACCCCAGAAACTTGATTTGATCAGTGTAAACAAGTTGATGAGAATCTGGGCAAGTGATAACAGCTTCACCACATTTCCATAAGACTGAGGTAGCAACCAGACTCTAATTGGGTAATTGATGGTGCATAATTACTCTTTCTTACCACAAACTTAAGTCTGCTATTTTGGCTTTCCCAATCCTGAGACAAGGAAGCCAAATTAGACACAAGGTTTCTTTAGAGAATATGGAAGGAAAGAAAAGCAAGAATGATCCCTAATAAGCATTTGTACACTCCCATCCTAGGGGGAGACTTACTTACATCCAACCTTACTTTACATCATCTGTCTTTGTAGGTGCAATCTGACATCTAATCTTTCTAATCTGACAAATTTGGCGTGAGAGAAATTTCAAACTCATGACTTATCTGAGGCTTAATTTTCTCAATAGACAAATAATGCTGAGTTTTCCAAATTAATATAAGGATCTAATAAGATAATGTACATAGACTATTCAGTACAATTCTGGGCCCAAAATACTTATTTTGGAATTGGGATCAGATCTATAAAATGTCATTAAATTAATCCTTACAACAAACCCCCAAAGAATCCCCATTTTAATGCTATGCAAACTGAGCTATAGCTCATTTAACAGAGGAGTGAAGTAACTTTTAATAGTAGGTAACACTTATTGGTCACATATAGGTGCTATGTACTTTGCTAAACATCACCTCATTTAATCCTGACATCAGCCACATGAAGTAGTACCCTTGTTCTCCCCGTTTTACAGATGAGAATACTGAGGCACAGAGAGGTTGCATAACTTGCTCACATGGTGAGAGGAAGATGCAGGATTTTGCACTCAGGTTACTTACTCCAGAATCCACTTGCTTAACTGGGAATTGGAATGGTGGTGAGGCATTGGTCACATGGGGGTGGTGCTGGTTGGGGATCTGAGCAGAGGCTCATACAGATGCAGCTACCGCCTCAGCAGTGTATCTCTCTCTTGCCAGTATTTGCAGCTGATTCACCAGGATTTTCATGCTTCCCAAGGTCGCCTTGACTATGTATATGAGAGGAGTATCCGGGGCCAAGCCCAGCTGCTTTGGCAAGGATGTTTATAGAAGGAACGTCTCCTCCACACCCAGGAGGATGTGCTCTTTACACTCTTTGGGCTCCAAGAATCTGGCTCCAAAAGTATCAACCACGCAAAAAAGAAAAAAAAAAATTGTACTTGTTCTCTTCAGGGGGAAGAAAAAGGCAAAAAAAAAAAAAAAGCAAGAACAAACCTCTCCCATCCATCTGTAACCAAATATATTTTGTGCTTGGTTTCCTTGGGTGGCCTTCTCTTAATGGTTTCTAATTCATAGAGACAAAAAACATAAAACAATTTAAGGCATTGGCACGCTCAGCTCGGCAACCCAGTGTATTCCCGAGGGAGTGCTTTTGGCAGCGGCCTCCTGAAGTTGGCCTAGCTAGGAGGCTCGGAGGCTCACAAGAACAGAGGAAGTGTTTTCTTTCTTTCTTTTCTTTCTTTCTTTCTTTCTTTCTTTCTTTCTTTCTTTCTTTCTTTCTCTCTCTCTCTCTCTCTCTCTCTCTCTCTCTCTCTTTCTTTCTTTCTTTCTTTCTTCTTGTGCTGTTCCCTGCTTGCTGAGAGATATGTGAGGGAAGTGGGTTGGCCGGGTAATTATCTGGCTGGTAATTACAGCCAGTTGTGGAGAAATACTGCATATTCCAAACGGTCGCCATGCTAGCTGGGAAGAACCCTCACCAAGCAATGGATTTATGGCTGGCCATGCGGAGCAGGATGTATGTTTTGGCTTGTGCACTAGGGAGAGCTCGGCCTCTCCCTCTTTCTTTGCCTCTCTCACTCTCTTTAATCTCAACTTCAGAAGGGAAGGAGTTGGTCGTTAATTCATCTGGATTTTGAAATTGGGCTTTTTCATGTGAAAGAGGCAAGAGCTGTGAGGATTTTGTCCATTCTGTCTCTGGTGTCACATCTACTGTATTTAGTTAATATTTACTAAGTGAAATAAATTCATTTACAAACAGCATTGATACAATATCAACCGATATTTACAGAACATTTTCCAAATGCCAAAGCCCCTTATAAATAGCTTCCGTGTACTGTGAAGTGGATTCCCATTTTTATCTCTACTTTACAGATGAGAGGACTGAAGCTCAAAGAGGTGAATAACTTACCTAAGGTTACACAGCTCGAAAGTCAGAGCAGGTATTCAAATCTGGGCAGCCAACCACAATACTATATTATGGATGGATACGTCAAAGGCTAGGTATTGGCATGATAGATGAAAGACTTTCAGAGAAAGTTAACCCCATCCCGTTTATTTTTAGTGGATAAGAGAAGCACATGGCTGGATTCCAGGTTTAAGCAGTGAATTTGTAGCAGAGCCAGAGTTTTTGACACTTTGGCCAGAGCTTCTGCCTCTCTCTCTGTTGCCTCATTTTCTCCATGTCAGAGAAGTTTCTAAGTCCTAGAAAAGCTGTACATTCATACTTATAAACTCTCCCTCACCAGGCCTAGGTGCCTTGAGGAAATCAGAGATAAAACCATCATCTTGACCCCAAGGAAAGTTAACCATCATCCTGGTTTACCTAGGACTGAGGGGTTTCCCAGGATGAAAGACGTTCAAGACTAAAAGTCTTGGAATGAATCAGTCACTCTAACCTGATGTGACTTGGTAAACTCTTCTATAGGGAGCCTGTTTAAACCTGTGTTTGATAAGCCTTTTAGGAATGTCATCCAATGTAGGGCTGAGGACCTGTGCTTCAGCATCAGACAGACCTGGTGTGGAATCTCACCAGCACCACTTCCTTATCAGTGAGTGACCTTGGACAGCTTACCTACCTCTCTGAGTCTCAGTTTCTCCACATGTAAAGTAGGGATGATGCTTACATCTGTCTCATAGGGTTGTCGTGAGGTTGAAATGAGATAATGTATGTCAGACACTCAGCACAGGGCACCTCTAAGAAAATGTGAAATCAAGCCTCCGTCTCATGCTCTCACCACATAATTATAGTTCATTGTCAATGGCAGAGTCTGAAGTCATCATGCTCAGTTGGCTTCTGGCTCCTCTCAGCAGGAATGGCTGTTTTCTGTTATTTTCTGGGGTTGCAAACCCAAATGCGTGTAGAGGCCAGGAATGAACTGAACCTACTATGTGCCAGATTCACGCATGCGATGTTTAGAGTCTCCCAACAACCCTGTGAGAGAGCCAGGGCTTCCATATTCATTTCTCAGATGAGTAAACTGAGACTCAGAAAGGTAAAGAGACTTGTCCAAAGTCATTCATGTACTGAGTGGTTGAGGTGAGACTTGAACCCAGGCAGCAGTCTGTCTCCAGAGCTTGGGCTCTTGGCCACACAACTGCTCATTTTTTCATAACTGCATTGAGTCCTTTTCATGTGTGATGCACATTATTTAATGCAATCCTTCTTATTTTGCACTAAGATATTTTGGTTCAATTTTTGTAATTTTATTTTACATCTCTGGAAACAATATTGGGGTGAGGAATGTCCTTTATCTCTACCAGGATTTCTCAACTGTGGCCCTCTTGACATTTTGAGCCAGATGGTTCTTGGTTGTGAGCGCTGTCCTGTGTATTGTAGGATACTCGGCAGCATCCCTGGCCTCTACTTACTGGATGCCAATAGCACCCCCTTCAGTGTCTCCAGATATTGCCAAATGTCCTTTTTGCGGGGAGGTGCAAACTTGCTTTCTCTTAGGAACCATTGAACTATACCTTTGTATTCTGGCATGGAACATTTCCCGAATCCAAATGTTTGTGCTATTTTTAAAAGGTTTTTGATGCATAGTGACCAAATGTCATCCACGAAAGTTGTACCAATTCATAAGACCACCTGCGGTGCGTACAAATGCTGTTCCTCCTCATGCTTGCCAATGACAGTGTTACCCAGTACAGTCTTAGGGAATCCTTAAGAAGTACTTGTGTACTTCTAGATATGTAGGACAGACAGCCCTTTATAGATTGTCTAAATCTATCCTTTCAAGTAGGGAAAACTGAGGCTAGAAGGAACAAGGACTTGCCTCAGGCCACACAGTAAGTCAATGGCAAAGTTGGGGCTCTTCAAACATTGATAAACAGCAACTTGTAACTGTCGCCTGGCATCCCCAATAATAGCCTTGATCATCCCAAATTAGATTACGTCATTGAGGCAAATGCTATTTCCAGGATTTTTCTCCTAGATGGTATATTATTCCATAAAATTATTTTTTTTGTGCTGGCTGTGGATAAAGGCAGTATTTCGGTGGCAAGGCAGGGAGTGATGTATGCTGGGCAGTGGAAAGGCTGGTAAAAGTTTATGGGCTTGCGGCCTGCTACAAACTGGGTTTATTGTTCTTTGTAAATTCTCGGTCTTTTTTTTCCCCACTTTGATGTCAGGAGTGATGAGATCAGTGGCCTAATTGATCCAGGATGGGAAGAGACTATGATACTCACAAAAGATAGGGTTGATGCGCTCCTGCGGCTCCATGTGGTTCAGTTCATGAGCTCCCAAGAGGGAAGTGCTCCGTTGACCCAACTCAACTCGGAATGAGCTTAAACCCTTCCCCAGTGCCTTCATGGCCTGGTCTGTGTCTATCTCTCTCACTTCATCTTCCACCTAACCTCCTCGGGCTCACTCTGCTGTAGCTGTGATTACCTGATTTCTTTTCCTTGAAGAGCTGTTCTCAGGGCCTCGGGGCCTTTGCATTTGCTGTTTCCTCTGCCTGGGACTTTGTTTCAAGAGTTCTTATGGCTGATGCCTTTGATTGCTTTAGGTCTCTGCTCATATGCCCCTGCTTCAGAGATGCCTCCTTGACCACCCTATTTAAAGAAGTCCTTCCCTCTAGTATTGTGTCAATTCATCTCCTGTTTAGGAGATGAGATTTCACCATTTACTCTGTAGAATTTTCTGATGTGTCTACTAGTTCGTGACATGGGCTCCCTACTGGGGATGAAGACCTTGCGTAGCTGGTCCACAGGCTTATTTCCAGTAGCTAGAACAGTGCTGGGTTTACAACAACTACTTGTTAATGGAATGAAATATTTGAGGGTCTACTCTATGTAATATCTGGAGAAATACAATCAAAGCAGAGAAACAAAATATGGGCACACAAACTAATCACAGGAAAGTAGATGCAGATGGTGTTGAATGTTGGAGGCATGGTAAATGAAGATGCTATGATAGTCTGAGGATGGAGCTGGAGGGCTCTGAGGTTTCCTACAGGTGATGGCATTGGAACTGGACCTTCAAGAATGCAAAGGGTTTGAATGGGTGGGGAGGAGTGAGTGAGGCATTTCAGGCCATGTGTCAGATGAGCTGTTGGTAAAAGGCTGAAGTCTGCTCTGGAGACTGACCCATGACTGTTTGGCCAAGGAGGCAGAGTCACTGACACAGGACACCACACAGCACTGCATGTGCATGTTGGGCAAGGCTTTGGGACTTGAGTCTCACATGAGGATTGAAAGGTATGAATTGAAAAGTAAGAGAGCTCTGGAGTTAGATGGAACTGGGATTTAAATCTGACATCGAGTAGCTGCATGACTGTATCAGTTAGCTATTGCTGTGTAACAAACCACTCCAAAACTTTATGGTTACAACAGCAAACATTTATTTCACTTATGCATCTGTGGATTGACTGGGTGGCTCTGCTGGTTTAGGCAAGTCTCCACTGGGGTTTTTCATGTGTTTTCAGACAGCTTCTGGGTCAGCTCGGGGCTGGCTGGTCTAAGATAGCTCAGCCCTGCCTGTCACCTTTGCTCCATGAGGCCTCTTCTCCTCCAGCAGGTTAGCTAGGCCTTATTTCCATACACATAGCAGCTCAAGTGGCAGAAGAGAGAGAGATAGAGAGAGAGAGTGTGTCAGAGTGAGAATGACAGCAAGCAAGAGAGAGAGAGACAGACAGAATGCAAGAGAGAGAAGAGGGAGTTTGCAAGATTTCTTGAGACCTGGACTTAGCACTAGCATATCATCACTTCTGCTTTATTCTATTGGCCAAATCAAATCCAAGATCAGCTCTAATTTGAGAGGTTGGGAAACAAACTCCACTTCTTGATGGGAGATAGCTGCCAAGTGCCATTGCAAAGTATGTGAATCCAGGGAGGAGTTAAAGATTTTGACCATTTTGAAATCTACCAGGGAGACTTTGAGCAAGTGATTTAATCTTTAATCTTGCTTTTTAATCTATAAAATGGGCTTCAAAATATGGCAGGTACATTTCTTAGCATAGAGTCTAGCCCTGCTCAATAAATGGTTATCATCATGGTTGTAACATCTTTTATGCACATGCAGTCTTAGGCAGAGACAGAAAAAATGAGTTCAGATCTGATTATTAGCTGTGCAAGACTAAGCCAGAGTAAGCAAGTTGGGTTCATTCAGGATATCTGCTTCCTGTCTGTAAAATGGGGTCATAGTAGCTGCTTCCTGTCTACCCCACTGTTGTGAAAGTCCTTTGCAAATCCATAGCACAGTTCAATCCCATTCAATAAACATTTACTGAGTGCCACTGTATGCAGGCATTGTGTTGGGCATTATGAGAATAACGAGTAAGAAAAAAAGACCTCCTCTGTGTCCAGTAGGGGAAGAGAATTGAACGGGATGCTCTGTAATACAGTGTGATGAGCCCTGATGTAAGATAAATATGTAATAACAATGTAAATAATGATACACGATAAATGGTTAAAATCACGCCTACTATTTACTAAGGGATTCCAGTGTACCACTGCCTCTGTTAAACAAGGGAATTTGTCTAGTACTACAGTGAAGAGCACAGTCTCTCCCTGTGCTTGAATTTTGTTTCCGCCATTACTAGTTGTGTGATCTTGGCAGGCGATTGACCTCTCTGAGCCTCAGTTTTTGCCTGTGCAAAATGGAGTCAATAATAGTGATGGACTTATAGGGTTGTTGTGGGATTAAATGAGATAATCCATACAGAGCCGTTGAACTGAGCTCAGCACATAGTAAGTGCTCAATAAGGCAAATACATATCTATGTCATTAAATTATTTCTACAGTCCTGCAAATGAGGACATGTCCCTCATTTTATGGATGAAGAAACAATAGCCCTGAGGCTCCCAGAAGTTCAGAGAGCTATGGGAACACCAAAAAGGACATGAAATATTCCTGATCAAAGTGGGGAGGCCAGAGAAACCCCAGATAGAGGTGGACCCACCAATCCCCTAGGTTTTTTTTTTTCTCTCTCTCTGATTTAGCAGGCACTGCTTGCCTGGTTCTCTATTTTTTATTTTATTTTTAATTTTTCTGGGTGCATAGCAGGTATGTATATTTATGGGATACATGAGATGTTTTGATACAGGCATTCAATGTGAAGCAAGAACCTCATGAAGAATGGGGTATCCATCCCCTCAAGCATTTATCCGTTGAGTTGCAAACAATCGAATTACACTCTAACACTTACTGCCCTAGTTGTGTAGTGGGTTGGCTCTAAGGTGACCATCCCCCCCCAAGTTATGTCCTTGTATAATCCTCTGCCCTTGTATGTGGGCGGCACCTGTGGCTTTCTTCTAACCAGTAGACTATGACAAAGTGGATGGAATATCACTCCCGTGACTATGTTATGTTGCATGAGACTGTCTGTCCCAGCAGACTGGAGCCAAGGACTCTGCAGGCCTTGAAGATGCAAGCTGGTATGATGTGAACTGCTACATGGCAGGGAACTGCAGATACCCTCTAGGACGTGAGGACCTCAGTCTTACATCTGCAAGAAACCAAATTCTGCTGACAGCTATGTGAACTTTAGAAGAAGACCTGGAACCTCCAGAAAGGAATGCAGCCTGGCCAATGTGCTGATTGCATCCTTGTGAGACTCTGAGCCAGAGGACCCAGCTAAACTCTGCCTGGACTCCTGACCCATGGAGGAACTGTAAGATAATAAATGTGTGTTGTTTGAAGCTGCCAAATTTGTAGTAATTTGTTACACAGCAATGGAAAACGAATTCAGCTGGAGATCTGGTCGTCCTCTGCTCAATATACATTATTAGTGATTTTTAGTCCTTCCAGCCTTGAGTTCCACTAACCTTTGCTGAGCAGTTGCATGTGTCAGCATGGCGTTTCCATGTCCTAGACATGGTCTCATTTCATAGGGACTGAGAACATGCATCCTGAAGCTGCTTACTAGCTTTGTGTTCTTGGGCAAGTTACTTACCCTCTCTGGGTCTTGCTTTCCTCATCTTCAAAATGGGGCTGAGTAGTAGCACCAGCTCATTTGGGTTATATAAGGGTTAAATGACTAGTGCATGTAAAGAATTTGGAAGGGTACGTGGATGAAGAATGCTTAAAAATGTCAGTGATTACAGTTAATATTAACAATATTACATATATTAATAGGACATTGTTGCTATCACTGTCATCATTACTAATTTATGCAGTAGATGGTGAGCTCTGCATTTTACAGATGGGAAACCGAGGGCTAAAGGCAATAAGTGGCTTGCTTAAGGTTCCAGGTTTATTTAATGTCAAAGCAGGGACTAGAATCAGCCCTCTCCATTGTTCCTCTTTTGCCTGCCTCCATCTCAGACCCTTTTTTGTCCACAACTCCATATCTTTCTCCCTGTGGATACATATATTTTTTTAGATGGGGTTTTGCTCTTTTCGCCCAGGCTGGAGTGCAATGGCGTGATCTTGGCTCACTGCAACCTCCACCTCCCAGGTTCAAGTGATTCTCCTGCCTCAGCCTCCTGAGTAGCTGGGATTACAGGTGCCTGCTACCATGTCCAGCTAATTTTTGTATTTTTAGTAGAGACAGGGTTTCATCATGCTGGCCAGGCTGGTCTCGAACTCCTGACCTCAGGTGATCCACCCGCCTCAGCCTCCCAAAGTGCTGGGATTAAAGGTGTGAGCCACCATGCCTGGCCACCCTCATGGATCTTTGTTTAAACTCATGACTTCGCCATTTCCAGTCAATAGTTGACCATTCAGGGCTTATCTCTCTCCTCTGGGGCTGCCTTATCATGGAGCTCACCTGGCAACTCACCTGTCAGCTGCTCACTCTGCTGACACCATGGACACATGCAACATTTATTTATTTATTTATTTATTTATTTATTTATTTATCTTTAAGTTCTAGGGTACATGTGCACAACATGCAGGTTTGTTACATATGTAAACATGTGCCATGTTGGTGTGCTACAGCCATTAACTCGTCATTTACATTAGGTATTTCTCCTAATGCTATCCCTTCCCCCTACCCCCACCCCACAACAGGCCCCAGTGTGTGATGTTCCCCACCCTGGTTCCAAGTTTCTCATTGTTCAATCCCCATCTATGAGTGAGAACATGTGGTGTTTGGTTTTCTGTCCTTGTGTTAGTTTGCTCAGAATGATGGTTTCCAGCTTCTTCCATGTCCCTACAAAGGAAATGAACTCATCCATTTTTATGGCTGCATAGTATTCCATGGTGTATATGTGCCACATTTTCTTAATCCAGTCTATCGCTGATGGACATTTAGGTTGGTTCCAGGTCTTTGCTATTGTGAATAGTGCCACAGAACACATGCATCTTTCTCTGAGCCCAGGGTGGGACCAGATCTTATTTAATTCTGAATGTCAGGACTTAGCCCTGTGTCTATTACAGAGTAAGAGCTCAGCATATTTGTGAATAAATGAGTAAATGAATGAATTGAAGAAAGTTAATGCAAAAATAAAATCCATAAGGGCTGTGAGTTTAGGAAAAATCTAGATCTCCCTCTACTTCGAATCCTGAGCCTAGAGAGGAGCTTGGCACATTCATTGAATATAGACATGACTGCACAAAGATGCTAGTAATGAACAGAGTCCCAAGAGGATTCTGAACTGGGAACTCCTCAAGAGGAGAGCAGGCCTTTTCTTATCTTTATATTTCCTTGCTGGGCACACAGTAGGTGCTCAGTTGATGTTTGTTGAATGGATTACTAAGTGTGTGCATGAATGAAGATAGCAATATAAAAACTGCCACAGTGCAGCTGAGAATTGTGAGTTTCTCAAGTTAAAAGACTGACTTACGATCCGTCTTCTATCTTCAACTCACCAGGCAATGCCTGGTACATAGTAGGCCCTCAGATTCCGGAAGTCAGAAAAACTGACCATCAACCCTTGGGCAGATCAACCAAACCCATGCTCTGAACATCAAAGAGAACACAACTGCCCTTTGCCCTCCAGAGCCAGACTTTTTCTGCCTTTGCTAAGGTTTTTTTTTCACTCCTGTTGTTTGAAGCCAGTTCCTTAACATTGTGTAAACATGGTTTTGTGTGGTTAAAAATGTATTTTAAAAACGTCACTAATTACCCAATAGCCTGTGACCACTCTTTCAGGGACTTAATGGGTCTGTCATGTAAATGCCTAATTAGGGGTCTTGGAAAATGGGAGCGATGGAAGTTTTGGTGTCCCGAGGCTTTCTGGCTACTTGTTTCTCTAGAGGCCTAGTGGAAACACTGGGGTCCCCTGCGTCAGCAGCTGGAGGGACATTCTCAGGCTGCACTGGGGCCCTGACGCTCTGGCCTCTGGGATGGTGCTGGGGCCGGAATGCATCTGCATGCGGGGAATCCTCAGGCTACTAAGCTTAATGGGCACCAACTGCCCCGGCCTCTCCTCCATGCCCAGCAGAATATGATCATTTCAAACCCAAATAACTCACACATGTGAAGCTCTGGCTCCCCACTTTCCTTTTCACCCCAAATAGCCCAGGTTGCTACGGTCTGGTCCTTACTCATAGAACATCTACAATTCAATACGAGTTGCAATAATCCAGGTGAAAATAGGCAAACTCCTCAGTTGAACCCATTCTAAAGGATTCCACGTAACATCCCCACATCCCACACTTTGTTGCCTTGCTGATGCCTCAAAGGACAGGGCTGATGTTTAATTTGCTCTGGACTAAAACAGCTTTTCATCCCAGGCTAGACTTTGGGCACCAACTTTTATTTGTCTCCTTGCAGATTTCTTTTTATGACCTCCCATCTGTGTGGGAAGGGCAGAAGGGTATTGATTGCATCTGGTCAGACAGTAGCCATTACTATAGAGATGTGGCAGTGGCTTGAGCAATGTCCATGTCCCTTGAGCTT
Source organism: Nomascus leucogenys (assembly GCF_006542625.1). Classification (NCBI taxonomy): domain Eukaryota; kingdom Metazoa; phylum Chordata; class Mammalia; order Primates; family Hylobatidae; genus Nomascus; species Nomascus leucogenys. Next base: position 82,873,802 of record NC_044390.1, on the reverse strand, counting down.
GTCCTGCTTCAAAGCTTTTCCCTGTAACCAGACCCCTGGCTTGATGGTAGGGTAATTGTCAGGAGCCAAGGTTACCCAGCTCTGTGAAGGGCTGAGCCACCCTGGTCTGGGCAGCACATGCTTCCTCTCCTCGTCCTGGATCACACCAGTTGTCAAGTGTCTACCAAGTGCACATATAACTTAGAAGTTGGGAGAGAGATGGCAAAATGAGAGTCCTGCCTTCCTTACCTATAAGCCAGGAGAACATGCTGAAACTCTGCCCTTCTGAGCCTCAGTGACCTTATCTAGAAAATGAGTTGTTGTTAGGATGGAATCAGAATAGGATCTAACTATAAGATGTGCACCCTGTGAATGATCACTGTTACTTATAGATCTGCCTTTTTATCTGTAAAATGGGAAAAAAGCATCTACCTCATTGGCTTATGGTGAGGCATAAATGACTTCCTGCATGTAAAGCTCTTAGCATGTCTGAGATGCTCTAGGTGGCCAAGATGTGTTAATCGTTACTTTTGCAACTCTTTCTTTGTTTTTATGATTATCTCCTTTTGGCCATTATCAAGCTTAGAAACTGACAGATGGAGCAATTAAATGACTTGCCTCAGGTCATGCAGCTTGGAAGTGACAGAGCTGGGATTTGAACTCAAGTCCACATGATTCTGAATCTGTGGTTTCCATGTGCCCTGCCATCTTATCTGAGTTCATGCAGAAAGTAGTACTAAGGTTGTGGGCAAGTGATGGGTACGAAGAAGGTTTATAGCTCTCAGTTATAAGAAAAGGAGCAAATGAACAAAGAAACACTACAGTTTTTTGGAAGAGGGAAGATAGTGGGGATGGGTGCGAAGCTTTCGTATGGCTTGGAGGCTGATGTATACAAAGGCAGGAAGAAAAAAGACACACATAGAAAGAGAACACATATTTTTGTTCATTGCACTTAAAAGAAGCCAAAATGATTAATTGGTGATCTGATATTTTAATTTTTTGTGTAGGCATTTCTTTTGCTTCCATGATGGCAAAACAGTTGTACGTGTATAGGACATTAAAATATATTTTGTAATAGTGTTAATAAAAATACCCCAGTGGATTATCTTTCTTTGTACGCTGTAAAGAGGGGTTTTCCTTGAGGTGGGAGAATGCAATTTATTGATTAAATGGTGAATTGATTATTATTTTTTAATCATCAACCTCCTTTGTGATTTTTGATAAAAACTTGAACATTCAGAAAAATAAAAGACATAAGAAACATTACTCATAGTTCTTTTGTCCAAACATAACCACACTTAATGTTTTGGAGTGTTTGTGTTTCAGTGTTTTTTCTCTAATGGTTGAAAACACATAAGTTTAATAATACCATTAAGGTAATATTATATACTGCATATCTCATGTAATATTTTAACATGAGCATTTCTGTATTATTGTATTTTTTTTTTAAGACGGAGTCTTGCCCCAGCAACTCCTGTTGCTGGAGTGCAGTGGTGCCATCTCGGCTCACTGCAACCTCTGCCTCCTGGGTTCAAGTGATTCTCCTGCCTCAGCCTCCCAAGTACCTGAGATTACAGGCACACCCGACTAATTTTTTGTATCTTTAGTAGAGATAGGGTTTCACCATGTTGGCCAGGATGGTCTCAAACCCCTGACCTCGTGATCTGCCTGCCTCAGCCTCCCAAAGTGCTAGGATTACAGGTGTGAGCCACCGTACCCAGTGTTTATGAACAAATTTTTAATAGTTTATCAAAGCAGGTAATTAATAATTCCTGTAATGTTGATATTCCATGTTTTCTAATTCTTCACTATTACAAAGAACAAAGCAATGAACACCTTTTTTTTTGGCATGTTTTTTCCCTCCCCTCCCCTCCCTACCCCTCCTCTCCCCTCCCTACCCCTCCCCTCCCCTCCCTACCCCTCCCCTCCTCTCCCTACCCCTCCCCTCCTCTCCCCTCCCTACCCCTCCCCTCTCTTTCCTTCCCTCCCCTCCCCTCCCCTCCCTTCCCCTCCCCTCCCCTTCCCCTCCCTCTCCCCTCCCCTCCCCTTCCCCTCCCTCTCCCCTCCCCTCCCCTCCCTCTCCCCCTCCCCTCCCCTCCCCTCCCTCTCCCCTCCCTCTCCCCTACCCTCCCCCCTTTCCCCTCCCTTTCCCCTCCCTCCCCTCCCCTCCCCTCCCTTTCCCTTCCCCTCCCCTCCCTCTCCCCTCCCTCTCCCCTCCCCTCTCTCTCCCCTACCCTCCCATCCCCTCCCTTCCCCTCCCTTTCCCCTCCCCTCCCTTCCCCTCCCCTCCCCTCCCCTTCCCTCCCCTCCCTCCCTTTCCCTTCCCCTCCCCTCCCCTCCCTTTCCCTTCCCCTCCCCTCCCCTCCCTTTCCCTTCCCCTCCCCTCCCCTCCCTTTCCCTTCCCCTCCCTCCCCTCCCTTTCCCTTCCCCTCCCGTCTTCCTCCCTCCCCTCCCCTCCCTTCCCTTCCTCCTCCCCTCCCCTCCTCCTCCCTTCCCCTCCCCTGCCCTCCTCCTCCCTTCCCCTCCCCTGCCCTCCTCCTCCCCTCCCTCCTCCTCCCTTCCCCTCCCCTGCCCTCCTCCTCCCCTCCCCTCCTCCTCCCTTCCCCTCCCCTCCCCTCCCTTTCCCCTCCCCTCCCCTCCCCTCCCTTTCCCCTCCCCTCCCTCCCTTTCCCCTCCCCTCCCCTCCCTTTCCCCTCCCCTCCCCTCCCTTTCCCCTCCCTCCCCTTCCCTTCCCCTCCCCTCCCCTTCCCTTCCCCTCCCCTCCCTTTGCCCTCCCCTCCCCTCCCCTCCCTTCCCCTCCCCTCCCCTTCCCCTCCCCTCCCCCTCCCCCTCCCCTCCCCTCCCCTCCCCTCCCCTCCCCCTCCCCTCCCTCCCCTCCCCTCCCCTCCCCTCCCCTCCTCTTCCCCTCCCCTCCCCTCCCTTCCCCTCCCTCCCCTCCCCTCCCCTCCCCTTCCCCTCCCCTCCCCTCCCCTTCCCCTCCCTCCCCTCCCCTTCCCCTCCCCTCCGCTCCCTTTCCTCTCCCTCCCTTCCCCTCCCCTCCTTTTCCCCTCCTTTTCCCCTCCTTTTCCCCTTCCCTTTCCCCTCCTTTTCCCCTTCCCTTTCCCCTCCTTTTCCCCTCTTTTCCCCTCCTTTTCCCCTCCTTTTCCCTTCCCTTTCCCCTCCTTTTCCCTTCCCTTTCCCCTCCTTTTCCCCTCCTTTTCCCTTCCCTTTCCCCTCCTTTTCCTTTCCATTTCCCTTCCCTTCCCCTTCCCCTTCCCTTCCCCTTCCCTTCCCCTTCCCTTCCCCTTCCCTTCCCCTTCCCTTCCCCTTCCCTTCCCCTTCCCTTCCCCTTCCCTTCCCCTTCCCTTCCCTCCTCTCCATTCCCTTTCACTTCCCTTCCCTTTTCTCTTCTTAATGCTTGGATTTTTCTCTTGCCTGAATTCTTAGGAGAGAACTACTAAATCCAAGCTGTGGAAACGTTAAGGTCCTAGGTATGTATTACTAGGTTGCTTTTTGATCAATATGTTCCATGTGACATCTTGAGGTCTCTTATTTTCTGGTTTCATAACTATGAGGACAGCAAATATTCATTTATTCTTGCATTTCTTCATTCCTTCATTCACCAACATCTACGGAGCCTCCACTTTGTGCCAGGAGTTGTGGGTATGTTTCTGAAAGCATAACTATTGGGCCTTATCAGCTGTGTGTTGGAAGTCACAATGAGTCAAAGATGTGGCTGATCTGAAATTTTCAACTGTTCTTTGGGAACTGGCCCTCAGAGGTCTCCAAAGGGACTCCTGACTCTTTTTTGCGGGAGGGGCGGAGGGGGGGGGTGGTGCTCGGTGGTCCAGCATTTCTAGGAATGCCATCTTATTGTACACTAGCACCCAGCTTCTGTGGGACAAAAGCAGCAAATGCTCATTGTTTGAGCTCCTTGGAGCGAATACTTAAGTGTCCAAGTAAGCATTAAGCACTCTGCCTCCTCCCCACCGCTTCTCTCCGACAAAGCTTTTATACGGAGCACGAGTGCCCATAAATAACAGACCAACCTATAAATAAATACAGCTGGGAGCCCACAAAAGCCCTTGACAAATGCTGTTTATTTAATTTCTCAAGTGTGGTCCATTTGGGATCCAATTGGAAAGGCCTGCTAAGCTTTTAAAAGGCCAGCTTATGTGCTTAATCTTGATTCGCCTTTGGAGGGGCCATCCTGGCATCTCCCCCACACCTGCTTAGTTCAGTAAAGCAGCTGAGTTGTCTATGAGGGATTTGGGACAAAGGAGGGTTTCACAGGCTCTTCTCAATGAGGGGCACTCAACTCTGGACAGGTCAAACTCACATCATCGTTAATCTCGCTGCAACCTAGCCGGTCCGATCTGTCCTCATTTTTCATTTACTAGGTGGGGAGGTCTGGATCCTTCCAAACTACTTACCAAGGAGTGAGGAAAACAGCAGTAACAGCAATGTGGAGCCAGTGTGGTCATCTTGCTGTGAAGTGTCTGACTCATTAATTATTTCAGCAGCAAGCAAATCGGGCAGCACATCACAGAAGGAGAACATCTTCTATGAGCATTCGAATGGCCATACGGGACCCTCTCCTGCCCCAGGGCCTTTGAATATGCTCTTCCTTCTACTTGAGGTATTCTTCTCTTCGTTTTCACGTAACCAATTCCAGCTTCAAGTTGCAGCTTCTACGCTGCTGCTTCTGGGAAGCCTTCCCTGCCTGAAACCATCCCCCCACCAAAAGAACAGACGATCAGTTTCCTTGTTATGCTTTCTGGCAGCATCCTGTACCTCTCTGTTGTGGTTCTGTTCACAATTTTCAATTAAATTATCCACTGTGCAATTATTTGTTGATGACATGTCTTGCTCACTTTTGCCCTATTGCTCATGCTGGAGTGCAGTGGTGCAATCTCAGCTCACTGCAACCTCTGCCCTCCAGGCTCATGCAATTCTCATATGTGAGTCTCCCAAGTAGCTGGGATTACAGGTGTCTGCCACCATGACTGGCTAATTTTTGTATTTTTAGTAGAGACAGGGTTTTACCATGTTGACCAGGCTGGTCTTGAACTCCTGGCCTCAAGTGATCTACCTGCCTCGGCCTCCCAAAGTGCTGGGATTACAGGCGTGAGCCACTGTGCCTGGTCCTGTCTTTCTCACTTCTTATTTGCTACACCCAAATTTGAGCCACCATTGCCACTCAGCAGAGCAATGGTATCTGGATCCTCATGGATCTCTGTTTCCCCCAGCCTCCACCCCTGCAGCCTCTGCTTACCATAGCAGTCAGAGGGACGCTTTGAAAATATAAGTCACATCACATCCCTCCTCTGCTCAGAACTTCCCAGGAGCCCCCCTCTCGTTCTGAGTGAAAGTTTCTTTACAGTGGCTTACCAGGCTCTACAAGATTTGACCTGTGATCTCTCTAATACCATTTTTGGCCACTCCTCACTGGCACATTCTGTTACAGCCACCCTGGTTTCCCTAGGGCTCCAGAGTAGTCCAGGCACACTCCTGCCGTTGCTGTAACTGGCCATGTGGCTCAGTCCCTCATTTTCAAGTTCCTACACAACTAGCATGTCATCCAAAAGGTCTTCCCTGATCACTCTTACCCCTCCCTAAGAATCCTTTCCCTTTGCCTGGCTTCATTATCAACCATTGCATTCACGACCACTTTACACACCTTGCATTTAGTCTGCTCATCGTTGATCTTCTATTGCAAAGCATGCAAGCTTCATAATATTTAGTGGTTTTTTTTCTGCTCTATCTCCACTGCCTACACCAGTCCCTGACACCACATAGGAAGTGCTTTATGAAAATATTTAGCATAAATGGATGTCATATTTTAATCAATGCAAAGCTTTGCATGGGTTTAGCCAACAAGTAAGACAACTGAATTCCTGAACTGGGGCTTCCTGATCTTGTGTGGGATTTATCAGCAGATATCTGTCCATCTTGCTTTTATTTTCCAGCTACAGGCAGAGATTCTACAACAAAAGTCTTAGAGATTTCTGGTGGAATATAGATAGTTAGGAGGTAAAATGTCCTCCCCAGGAACAACATACACTGGGGCTTATTGGAGGGTGGAAAGTGGGAGGAGGGAGGGGATCAGGAAAAATAACTAATGGGTACTGGGCTTAATACCTGGGTGATGAAAGAATTTGTACAACAAATCCCCATGACAAAAGTTTACCTATGTAACAAACCTGCACTTATACCCCTGAACTAACAAGTTTAAAAAAAAAATGCCCTCCCCAAGAAAGACCCAAGATAGGGAGAAGAATAGGGCCTCCTGGTAAACATGGAGCCAGTGAGAAAGGATACGCTCTGGGAAGACAGCTGGGATGCCGCCGCGACCAACTTGTCATGGGGCCCTGAGGTGTGTGGGTTTGTCTGTCAGCTGCCCAAGAAGCAGCATGGGGCAGAACCAGCCAAAGGCGAGATTAGCTTGGACTGAGCTTCAGTGTCCAGCTTTGGCTGTCGCTAAATTCCGTGAGAGATTCTGACATTAGACTCTGCTGCTTGCGATCTTGTTTGCCTACATGAAAAAGCCCCAGCTTGATGTTTATCCCAGGAGGCAGAATGGGATAGTGGAAGGAACATGGACTTGGAATTCAGAAGGTCCCAGTTTTGAATCCTAGTTCTGTCACTCATTAGCTATTTTTATGACCTCTTTTGGGAAATTACTTCACCTCTGAGTTTTGTTTTCTTTAAAAGTAATCCTACCTCCCTCCAAGGATCTGCATACCTCCTGGGCTTCACCTGATTCTCCTCTTCCTCTTCCTCTCACCTACTGTGTTCCAGCCACACTGGCCATTTTCCTATTTCTTGAGGCAATCCTGCCTCAGGACCTTTGTACCTGTTCTTCCTTCTGCTAAAATGTGCTGTTCCCAGTTCTGCAGGCTGATTTCTTCTCATCACTCAGGTTTCAGGCCAAATGTTCCCTTCCCAGAGAGGCTGTCCTTGATCACAACATCAAAAATCGCCCTAGCCACATACCTAATAGGCAGTCACTCTGTTATATTTTCATTATAACATTTAATATTATGTAAGAGTATCTTATATATGTATTTATTCACCTGTTCTGTCTTTGTCTCTTATTTACCACTAGATGTTAAGTTCTGTGTGAGTAGGGACTTTCTCTTATTTACTGATTATTTCCTCAGCATCTGGAACAGCTTTTGACACATGGTAGGTGTTCAATAAATATTGGAAGAATGGATAAATGGTTTGTTATAAGGAATACACGGATTGTGGTAGAATAATTGCAAAAAAAGCTGCAATTCTTCATCCATTATGCACCCTTTGCAGTGATTTTGCAGCTAATTCCATCAAAAGATAGGGTCAATTGCTCTGCCTAAGCTGAATCTAAGCTGGGCTTGTGACTTACACAAGCCAATAAAATGGTGGCCATTAAAAGGGGCCATAAAGTGCTGCAACGGGACAGCATGCCAGTTCCAAGCCTCAACTTCACAAGGTTTTACATGCTTCTAATCTATCTCGTGGAAACCTGACTTCATTATGAGAGACATGTGATCCAGTCACCCCTGTCACCATTCAATAGTGGGACATGTGAATGAAGCCATACTACACAAGCAGGCCAGCCTAGCGGCTGAACACAGATGCATGAGAGAATCCAGCTGAGATCAGATGAAGTAACCCAGATCGACAGCAGCAACCAGCCAAAACACAGGCTTAAGAAAAGCCACTGAGTTTGGGGCAGTTTGTCATGCAGTGATAACTACCTTATACATGGAACACACACATGCACACACACACACAGACACACACACACCCCAGACACATGCTTTTAGCTTGACACATAGTAGGTGCTTAATAACTGGTAGCTACTTACTGGTGTGGGAGGTGTGCATTATTTGGTGGTTGAAGAAGCCTTTTCCATGTGGGGATCATAAGTTTAACTATGAGTTGTGTGGCCATTGTATTGACCAGGAGATATGTGTCCCCATTAGGCCCTGGGCAGTCCATTTCTACTAATAGCAAATACCTTTCATGCCTTGCACTTGCTCCCTTGACCTCAGGGTCAGAAGAGTATTGAGAAGCCATATGCAGACCTGGCTCTTTGTTTGACCTGAATAATACATGCATTTTCCTCTTTCTATGATGTTTTTAGGCCACTGATTTATGGCAATGAACATGCCCCTCCACTTGCCCTGGCTTTTGTTAATGACCTATCATGAATTATCCACAAAAGAAATGTTAAACGAGCTAATTAGACATTAACCTTACATTATAGATCAACCACACAATTGGATCCTTCACAGCTACAAATGTGATAGCATAAAGCATTAAGTATTGATGGTCCCAGGAAGGGCTGAGAGAATGGAGGGAGAGAAGCAAAATGAACCAGGAGAGGAAAGCGATGAAGACACCTCCTAGCAAGCCTGCTGGTAGGAGGGGGGATTGGTGGGACGGAGTCATCCTGCCTGGGGTTTGAATCTGGATGTACTCACTTATTTGCTGTATGATCTCATCAAATAAAGAATGGTAACGTAGAGCTCTCACAGAGCTGTGAGGAGTAAGTGAGATAGCATATCATAAGGGCATGCCACGGACAAGGGCCCGCCACGGACAAGGGCCCTGAAACAGATTCTCCTCCCTCTCCTTTTGGAAAATTTGTCTTATACATCCCTCACTCCCCACCCTATAAAGATAAGCCATGCTTAATTCTAGGTAGAATCAAGTTAGTATTTTTTGAGAATCAACTTTTTTTTAGATACAGGGCGTACATGTGTAGGTTGTTACATGGGTATAGTACCCAGGTAGTGAGCATAGTACCCAGTAGGTAGCAGTTTGATGCACAAATTAGCAAAGTCAAGTTGGATAACATCCTTCTAGTAAGTAGCTAGGTGACCTTGGGCGATAACTGTCTCTATAATTACAAATAATTTTACATATAAATAATATGTATGATGTATATATGTATATACAGCTATACACTGGGGAGTGTGTATATATTTGTGTGTGTGTGTGTGTGTCAGTGTATGTGTGTGTCGATGTATGTAGTACTTTACAGCATACAGAACACTTTCTTATCAATAAGCTAATTTGCTTCACAGAACATGCCAGAGAGGTAGTCAGGGCATGCTTGATTTTCTCCATTTAACAGATGGAGAAATTAAGGGTCATAGAGGGTAAATGACTTGTTAAGGGGTAGAGCCAAGAGTTGAACTTTAGTCTTTAATTCTAAGTCTTGTTTTATTTTCATGATGCCATTCAACCTCTCTCTCCAAGTTGCTTCCACTATTGAGAAATGGTCCTCAATTGTACGATGCAGGATGTATGGAGCAAGCTTGCTCTGCCCACCCTGCCTTCTAAAGGAAACTTTCCTGGCCTGAGTTTTTGTTATGTAGGCGGCCATGTTGTGTATCACATGATCCTGCTCCCTTCATTCACCCTAGCCATAACTTATTGGATGAGAGGTGGGCACCTGATCAACGGCAGCCAATCAGTAGGTTTGCCCATGAGTAGGGGTGAGACTGGGCAATCAGATGATCTCTTAGGAACATAAACTAAGTGGACCCAAATGTGAGGAATGGCAAGAGGTTGAGGTGGGACTGGGGCAGACAGGAGCCAAGTTGGGGCAATATTCTGAGAACAGGAACGTTATAGAGTTGAGGGTGACGGAGCAGATTAGGAGCAGACACAGACAGGGAGAGGAAAGGTGAGGAGAGAAGAAAGGGGAGGAGAGAAGGGGGTGGAGGGGAGAGGGATGGGAGGAGGAAGGACAAAGAAAGAAGGGACAAAAGAGATGGGATAGGAGAGGAGACTGAGGAGTTGAGAAATTGCTTTGTATCCTAATCTATTCTGGTTCCATTTGTAGCCCCTGCATATCCTCACCCCCTTTTTGCTTTGAGATAGCAGGAGGGGGCTTAACAGTGGTCGTCAAAGCCCAAATTCTGGGCTTCCTGAGCTCTGCATCTGTATATTCTTGACATGACATGGAGACAAAGAGCATACGTACTACTTCACTGAAAAATAATTCTTGACCTCCTGTCTTCCAAAGCCTATTCGATGGCTATTTGGAGGAGACAGAGGAGCCTTAGGCAGAATTCTGGGTCTTGATGGAATTAAACATGAACACACGCCTTTTGACACCGTCAAAGAGTGTGAAGGGACCATGACAGGGGAGCTGGATAGCTGACACCATGGTGAGTGGCCGACTTTACAGATGTGGGGCTCCCCACCCTACTCCAGGGGTGCCAGGGCCTTAGATCTCCATGTCACATGGTGTCAGATGTCCTTGTAAGATGAGAGTCTACAAAGGACCCTCCCTGTTACACCTGTGTAGATGATGAGTCATAGGAGCTCAATGTCATTGCTGCTCTTGTTACTCACTGCGTCCCTGGGATCAGATACTGTCCCCAAGCCTGATTCCAGAAAGCCTTGTGAGGAAGTGAAGCATTAATTAGAGTGGTAGAAAAGTGAGTTATATCAGATGTCATAAGGCCATTTTTGGGTGGACTTGGTGTGAACCTATAACCAGGAGGGTCAGTTTTGCTTTGCTCTCTACACCTGATGATTGCGCTGGGATTCAAGATTTCCACTGCAAACTCTGGAAGGGCTGAAAACATTGTGTCCCAGGAGCTGAAGCCATGACATATTAATAATGCATTCTGGATGCTTTGAGTTTTATTAAAACTGAAAATATATCTACATTAAAAACAAGTAGTGGCTAAATTTCATTTTGCAAAAAATTGCTGTGGTTTTGCTCTTTTTAAGGCTGTTTTCAAGGGGAAAATACATTTGGAAACACCAAATTACTTTTATAATCTTTTCATTTTTTGAGCCCTAAATTAGTGAAGGCATTTAGAGCAGTAATTAAGTGGATATTCTTGGCCTACTTGTGGTGAGGCCAATCATTCTGAACTCAGGTGTACAAGAGAAGGGCAATTATCACCTATAGTCTATATGCTTCTAGAGGAGAGTTTTCATGCAGGAATTTGCTAAGCACCCTGTCTCATGCAAATGACAGTGGAAGATTTAGTAACCTGAGGTTGTCCTGCCTCCCTAAATCCCCCAACTAGCCTTCCTTCTTCCTACTTCCACTTCCAGGCGACATCTTGTTCTTCTATTCTTTTTTTTCTTCTGAAGACAGGGTCTTGCTCCGTCACCCAGGCTGGAGTGCAGCGGTGTGATCATGGCTCACTGCAGCTTTGAACTCCTGGTCTCAAGCAATATTCCCACCTCAGCCTCCAGAGTAGCTGGCACTACAGGAGTGCGCTGCCATGCTTAGCTAATTTTTTAAATTTTCCACAAAGATGTGGTCTTACTATGTTGCCCAGGCTGGTCTTGAACTCCTGGCCTCCAGCTAGCCTGCTGCTTTGGCCTCTCAAAGTGCTGGGATTACAGGTATGAGCCACCCTGCCTGGCAATTTTCTTCTATCTTGATTTACTTCTTGCCTCTCCTCCCATTGCTTTTTTAAAAAATTGTGGTAACAGATATAAAGTCTGCCATTTCAACTATTTTTAAACATACAATTCAGTTCATATTGTTGTGCAACGAATCACCACCATTCATTTCCAGAACTTTTTCATCTTCCCAAACTGAAATTTTGTACCTGCTAAATAATAACTCCCCCTTTTCCCCTCCCTCTAGCCCTTGGCAACCACTGTTTTACTTTCTATGTCTGTGAATTTTACTGCTATAGGTGTCTCATGTAAGTGGAATCATAGGATTTGTCCTTTCAATGTCTGCTTCTTTCTGTTAGCACAATACTTTCAAGTTTTATCTATGTTGTTGCATATAGCAGACTTTCCTTTCTTTCAAGGCTGAATAATAGTCCATTGTATAGATAGACCACATTTTGTTTATCTATTCATCAGCTGATGGACATTTGGGCTGTTTCCACCTCTTGGCTATTGTGAAACCTGCTGTAATGAGCATAGGCATACAAGCATCTCCTTGCCTTTGCTGCCTTCTTCAGAGAAGTATTTAAGGTCACACAGTGGGGAAGTGTCCTTCTTCAGGGGCTCACCCTGCAGCCTCTAGCTTTGCTTTTTATCCCATGTCACAGTCAATGGGACTAGTCAGACCAGCCAGGTCTAAGGATACAACAAGTATGGACCATCAGCTTGGTATGTGGTTTTAGGGTGGGTGAGACTGGGGAGACAGAATAAAGAGGTGGGGTGACAGTCAGAGGTGGTGTCCAATGGGGCATGCGTATTCTAAATGGCAGGGCAGGATGCTTGAGAAGAAAGAGCTTGGACTTGGTGTTACACCATCCGGGCTTGAATTTAGGCTGTGATCCTTACCATCCTCAGCTGCCTCATGTGGAAAATGGGCACAATGTTTCCTATGCTCTGGGGGCATCTTGAAGATGAAAGGAAACAACCTGTGCTCAGGGCAGGCATACAGGAGTGCTCGATGCTGCTTGGCTTCTTCCGGCCTTGCATAGTACAGACCTTAATCAGCCCAGGAGCGCAGAGACCAGGGCGTTCAAAGGACAGATTCTTCCACTATGGTTTCAGGCAGAGAAGAACTAAAAATCTGAAATCAGAATTTGTTTCAGGAAGGGGCGGAGGGTGCAGTGGCTTCAGGCCTCAAGTTTCCTCCAGGAAAGTCTCACTCTGTGGCTCCCTGCCCTGGGAGACCTCTTCGGCTTCCAAGAAGCTGTGGCTTGAACTCCCATCTTCTTTTACATCTTAAGATCCAGATCCTTGTGTTGTTATCTTCAAGTTGGAATGATGCCTTCGAAGCCGTTTGAACAGAGCTGGCTTTTCTCTTCTTTGCTGTTTCTTTCCTTTATTTAGTGTGCAGAAGGGGGCTGTCTCCTGCCCAACCTTGGGAATCCTGCCTCTGAATGGGAGTTCCACCCAGCAGTCGAAGGAAGGAGAGAAATCCTAGGTTCCCATGTCCTGGATGAAGGTGGGGCCTTTTCCAGACGTTAGGGCTTCTGCTTTCTTGTGTCCAAGAAGGGGAAGTCTGAGCCCAGCAGAAAGAGGATATGGTCCTGTCCCTGTGGCTCATTTGACAAACATTTCCTGAGCACCTACTATCTGCCTGGCTTTGTGTTAGGTGTGTGGATGTAGCAATTGATGTCAGCTTGTTGCCCTCATGGTACTCAGAGTCTTGAAGGAATGGCAGCAGCAAGTGAAATGACAGTGCCTCTTCATCAGGATAAGGAGAGTAATGGTGAGAGGCCCAGGGTGCCATGGGAGCAGAGAAAAGGAGCAGCTAATGCAGGGAAGGCTTCCTGGAGGAAGGAGTGTGACCCCAGAGAAACCTATGAGATGCAGACAAAATAACCACATTAAGAAGCATAGAGAGGCCAGGTGTGGTGGCTCACACCTATAATCCCAGCACTTCGGGAGTCAGAGGCTGGAGTATTGCTTAAGCCCAAGAGTTTGAGGTCAGCCTGGGCAACACAGTGAGACCTCATCTCTACAAAAAATTAAAAATTATCCAGGTGTGGTGGCTCATGCCTGTAGTCCCAGCTACTCAGGAGGCTGAGGTGGGAAGATTTCTTGAGCCTGAGAAGTGGAGGCTGCAGTGAGCCATGATCCCACAGATGCAGTGCAGCCTGGGTGACAGAGGGAAATCCTGTCTCAAAAAACAAAACAAACAAACGAAAAATTAAGGAAGCACAGAGAAGGCATGGTAGGGGGAAGAAACTACGTGCAATGATCTGGATATGAAAGGGATCAATTTAGTATTGCTGGGGAGGGCAGTCATCGAGGGATAGAGAGTATGAGAAATAAGTTGAAAAGGTGAGCAGGACCCAGGTCATGAAGCCTCTTACAGGCTGTGTTAGGAGTCTGGATTTGATCTCAAGACCACAGGAGCTACTGAGGGCATTTTGGCAGGAGTCAGATTTGCATTTGGGAAGTTCCTCTTAGCTGCAACAGAGTGGAGTCTGGCTGGATTGGAGAAGGGCGAGGAAGACAAGGAAGCCATTAAAAGACAAAATCAGGCCTGTCTTGGAGGCAACAGAGGCTGGGTTCCTTCCATGCATGGCTCAGTCAATTCATGGCCCTGAACCTTGATTAAATACCCAACGGTGTACCCAGTATGGTACCAAGCCACCCAAATCGACACCACTCATCCCCACCAGATGGCTGATACCCAGCGAGTGAGCGCCTGCCTGGAGACATGACAGCCAAGGAGGCAAAATGGATTTGAAGATGCAGACTGGGAGGGGGCGAGGGGAGCACGTCGCTGGAGGGAAAGGGGGAGAGAGGTATAAAGGTCAGCTGGGGCTTGCGCTTGGCACGAAGATTTATAGCCTCCCCAGCTCTTGCTCTGGCTCTACCTCCCCCTCCCCGTCGCCCACCCCCTTTCTCTTTCTGGCGGCATGTTCTAGAGACACACATTATCTCTATTAATACCAGCCACAAGGTCATTACTCAGGCACCAACTTTTCCTCCAGCATAAATATTTATACAGGACTGACCTGTGGCTGCTGCATTTTCCTTTTATTTAATTCCTGCCGCCTTTTGTGTCTTGCTAGTCTGTCGGATAACATGTTTAGCTCCTCTGTCTGGAACCTTCGGAGCCAGTCAAGTCTCAGGGAATGGTAGGGGGGCTGGGGTTGTGTGTGTGGGGGGGTGCTTGGGGTGGGGGAGGAAGGCAAAGAGGGAGGCAGAGTGGGTATCTCTTGTGCGATACCAGTGAAAACCTAAGGGGTGGGAGTGAGGGACTCTTGATAGGCTATTTAATAACAGACTGGCAAAGTTGTAAAGGAAAAGACCCGCAGTCGGGGCTCTTTTCTTCCTCAAGCCTGCAACACCCCTCTGCTCCCCACCAAAAAAAAAAAAACAAAAAAAAGCAAAAAACTTCAGGTCAGAAGCAGACTTCCCTTAAAGCTAATGAAGCTTAGGTTTGAGGACCCCACATTTGCAAGAGCCTCTTCTTGGGCCCTGAGTGGGGACCTTGCAAAATGTTCCTGTGGTCATTATTCTTAAAATGAGATATATTTATACGCTTTCTCTTAGAGGTCCTCCCTCTTGAATGAGCCATAGGACCCCAGGGCCTGGACCGGTTCATGGTGATTTGAATGATATGTGGCTCTTTTGCTGGCATTAAATGTTGAGATGTAAATATTGCATGAAATAATATTAACAGTAACAATAACAACAACCATAATAACAACTGCTAGTTTTAAAGAGCCTATTGCATACCAGGCTCATTTCATTTAATTCTCACAATGATGTGGAGATAGGCACTGTCATCCTTAGGACACAGATGTGGAATTTGGGACTCAGGGAGGTTGTTTCACCCAAAGTCCCACAGCTGATAAGTAGAGAAACTAGGACATGGACCCAGGCTTGGCTATGCTTTCCTCTAAACTTCTAAAATTGGGAATAACTGGAGGTAGCATGCCTGCTATGCACCAGAAATTGAACAAATACGTATTTTCTTTCAAACTTTCTATGAAATACTCCTGCAAGATAGGAAGAGAATATTGGCTCTGTTCTGCAAAGGAGAAACCAGAGGCTTGGAGAGGAAAGTAACACTGCTAAATCCATACAATAGATACATCTCAAGACAAAAGAGATCTGGTGTGTTTGATTTTTCCCCAGCACCATGAGACCAAATATACGGTGAACAAAGGTTGGGAGGGAATGGCCCTAAGGCAGTTATGTTTGGTAGTGCAACTAAACGTGGTTTTCTTTTCTTTTTTTCTTTTATGTTGTTTTGGCAATTTCGTAAAGGAAATTTCCTACATTTCCTAAAGCAAAAATAAAGATGCCAGAGAACCCCTCTTTCTTTCCCTCTGCAGTGGATTGGATATGAGGCCTATGTGGGGACTGCCAGCCTTGAGCAGAAGGTGCCACGTGTCAGAGTTGTGGTGAACACTGGTGTAGTTGTGATGTAGGGGTGGTTGATCAAGAGTAGAAGGCTGGTGCTTTGGAGGACTATCTCCCTGCTCTTGGATTTCCACAACTCACTCCCCTACAGCCCATATCCCAGCCTTGCAATGTGTTCCAGTGACTCCTGGTGGACCACCAGCCTCCTCTAAGAGAAGAGATACGTCCTTTTCACTCACAATGTGCCCTCAGAACCTAGCACAGTATCTGGCACGAGTGTGTGCTTCGTAACTATTCCTTGCATGAATGAATGAATGAATGACTTCTCACTAGAGACTACCTCTTAGAAGCATTTAAAAGTTAATGAAAGCTCTGAAAATTAGAGAAATCCTTAAAGACATAAGGGGTCTGTGTTCACTTCAAAGGATACCAACACAGAGCACAGCAGGGGAGATCTCAGGATTTGAAGTCAGACAAATAGCCATCTTTTTGCTATCTAGTGGTGAGACTGTCTTTCCCACTGGTACAATGATGGGTGGACTGTATGAGTTCTATGTGGTGAGGCAGAGGTGGTGAAGAGGAGAGAATAGTTTGGTTAGGAATGATAGCCAGACATGGGCTCAAGTCACCACTTCACTAGGACTAGCTGGTGACACCCACATACCCATCCATCCTCCCATAGATCATTCATTGGTTCATTCATTCATTCATTGATTCATCATTCTTTCTTTTCTCTTACTTATTGCCTAACCACCCACCATCCATCCATCCAACCACTCATCCACCCATCCATCCACACATACATCCCTCCCTATCCATTCATCTATCCACCCATTCATCAATCCTTGCAGCCATTTATTCATTCATAGCTAGTGTCTGATATGCAATGACTCATCCTCTCTATGCCTCAGTTTCCTCATCTGAAAAATGGGAATAATCACAATACCTAACTCATTGAGGTTTTACAAGAATTAAATTAGTTGATACATATAAAATATAAATCTGTTAAAATAATTCCTTGCACAAAAGGCAGATCAATATATGCTATGTATGATTAGGAGTGATATCTATGAATTGAGAGGTATTGTATTCATAATAGCAGTCATAGTAGTTCTCACTGGTCAAGTGCTTACAAAGTGTAAGACATTATTTTACTTACTTCTTGTGAAACTCTATAAGCTGTTTACCCTTACTGTCATGGGTCCCATTTTGTAGATGGAGAAACTGAGGCATAGGGCAGCTAAACCACTTGGCCAAGGTCACACAGTCTTTTGACAGGGGCAGATATCAATCCAAGTTTGACATCAAAGTTTGTGGAGACCAATTTAGATACCAAGGCTAGGCAAGTAACTTGAATGGGTGAAAACGACCATGAGACAAGGGTTAAGCAGCTACAGGTGTTTTGATGAAGCACAGTAACCTAGTTTCATTTTCTTTTGAATTTAAACTGATTCTCAAGCTTGGCTGCCGTGTGAATCAAGTGTGGATTTTTGGAAAACACTAATGCAGGGTGCCATCCCCGAAGATGGTGAATGTGACTGGTATGGGGGATGGCACCTGAGCAGCAGGATTTTTGTAAGTTTCCCAGGTGATTCTAGTGTGTAGCCAAGACAAACAGCCTTGCGTAAAAGTACTGATTGAGCCCAGTAAAGGAGAAAAGCGTGCTAGGTGCCATATTCAGCTAAGGAGTCACCAATTTGCAGTCTTACCTGGAGATATAATGGCTTTGATTGAGATGAATCCATTCATTCATCCATTCATCAACTACCTACCCACACATCCATCCACCCTCCCATATATTATTCATTGATTGATTGATTCATTCATTCATTCATCTTTTCTCCCTTTCTCATACTCAATTTCCCATGCATCCATCCACCCATCCACCTTTCCATCCATTGATCCATCCATCCATCCTTGCAGCCATCCATTCATTTATTCGTCTACCTCCCCACCGACCCATTCATACATTAGTCCATCCACCCTCCCAGTCATCTATCTTTTCATTCATCTATCTATCCTCCCTCCCCCTGCTTGCTCTCTCCTTGCTCCCTTGCTTCTTTTCTCCCTCCCTTCCTTCTCTTTCAGCAGACCACAGCCTGGCTTGACCCTCAGTGCAGGCCTCTTTGCAATGGCACAAATTCAGCTTTTCCCCTTTCCCTTCTCTCAAATGTTCCTTTTCCATGACTAAGGTGCTAGTGAACCTCTTTGAGGTGCCTGGTGGAAGTTAGCCAGGGAATGAAATCTGTTTCTGCTTTTCCCTGCATGGCCTTTCTTTCCTGAGGAAGTCTCTTATAAACACTTCCAGCACTGGAGGATGCCAAGACTTTTGAAGAGCTTCTCCAAGTTGAAAGGCAATCTTGAGTACATACCTGGTGTGTGATGATCTGGATCCATGGGGAGTTTTAAGTGGGGTGCTGACCGTGCAACCCAGGACAGGCCGCAGGGGCTTGTTTCTCCTCTGAGGGCTGGCAAAGGGCAATGGTAACACAAGGGCAGGACTACAAAGGCTGTTCCTGAGTTTCTGACATGACTTTTTCGTTCAAGAGTCTCTCTCTATTCCAACTTCTAAAGCAAGGGTTCTCTCTTGGTGCTATTGTCATTTTGGGCCAGATAATAATACTTTGATGTGGGGCGCTGCCCTGGGAATTGTAGGATTTTTAGCAGCATCACTGATTTGTATTCTCTAGATGCCAGGAGCGTCACTCTCCCTACACCTGCCAATTTTGACAATTAAAAAATGTCTCCAATCTGGGCATGTGGCTCACACCTGTAATCCCAGCACTTGGAGAGGCCAAGGTGGGAGGATTGCTTGAGGCCAGGAGTTTGAGACCAGCCTGGGAGCATAGAAAGATCTTGTTTTTGCAAAAAAAGTAATAAAAAATACATAAATAAATACATTTAAAAAATATCTGCGTATAGCAGCACATGTCTGTGGTCCCAGTTACTCAGGGGGCTGAGGAAGGAGGATTGCTTGAGCCCCTGTATTTGAGGCTGCAGAGAGCCATGATTGTGCCACTGCACTCCAACCTCCGCAACAGAGTAAGACCTTTGTTCTTAAAAAAAGAAGTCTTCAGTCATTGCTAGATATCTCCTGGGGCAAAATCACCTCAATCAAATCCCAGTATTCTAAGCCAAGCCCATAGTAATTGGCCAAGATACCACCCACTGGAATGTTCTCTTTTAAAATTATGATTGTTAATTATAGTAATAGCTAACAAAATCTTTAAAATAGGCTCAGCATTATACATGTCTTTCTCTCCCGTCATAATAACATGATAATAATAGTAATGACAATTAACACTGATAGAACTCACCATGTGCTTGGCTTCATGTATGTTAAGGATGGTGGTTCTCCACTATGGCTGAACGTCAGAGTCACTTAAAGAGTTTTGAAATTCATAATGCCCAGGCATACCCTAGATCAATTACATTAGGATCTCTGGGGGTGGCAGCCAGAGCTATCCAGGTGATTCCATTGTGCAACCAAGATAGAGAACTTCTGATCTAGGATGACTTTATGTCCGGGTTTTCCCAAGACATTTTACCGTGTACATCCATTGTCCCAGAAGAGTAACAACATTCACTTCTCAAAGTGCCACCCTTTGGACAATAAATTATGTAATTATCCCTTGTACATATCATTCCATCTTCTTACCAATTCTTACAGAGAGGACCAGATCCCCAGATATGCCTGTGAAGATCTGAGACCCAGAGGGATGAAGGTGTTGGCTCAGGTTTGCACAACTTGTAAATGGCACGACAAGGTTTCAAACCCAGGTCCCATTTCCCTTTAGAGCTGGGGCTGCTGTCCCTGTACTGCACTGCCACCCATACCAGCCTCAGTGGAGGAATTCTAGGCATATTAAGCAGCTGAACCTTTATAAACAGTTGGTCTGGGATAAGGAAAATTTTTCTTTTATAGTGAAAACATTTAAATGTTTCAAGATCCTAAAGTGTCTTTTTTTTTTTTTTTTTTTGAGACAAGGTCTCACTCCATCACCCAGGCAAGAAGGCACTGCAGCCTCAGCTTCCTGGGCTCAGGTGATTCTCCCACCTCAGCCTCCTGAGTAGCTGGGACTACAGGTGCATGCCACCACACCCAGCTAATTTTTTGTAATTTTTTTGTAGAGACAGGGCTTTACCATGTTGCCCAGGCTGTTCTGGAACTCCTGAGCTTAAGTGATCTGCTCGCCTTGCCCTCCCAGAGTGCTAGGATTATAGGCATGAACCTCTGCACCTGACCCCTAAGGTGTCTTTAAGATCAGCAGTACATAAATTTTTCTTATTGGAATATTCCTTTTTTTTTGTATGTAAAAGTAACACATGGCCAGGCACAGTGGCTCACACCTTAGTCCCAGCACTTTGGGAGGCTGAGGTGGGTGAATCTCTTGAGGTCAGGAGTTCGAGACCAACCTGGCCAACATGGTGAAACCCCGTCTTTATTAAAAATACAAAAATTAGCCAGGCATGGTGGCATGTGCCTATAATCACAGCTACTTAGTAGGCTGAGGCACAAGAATCACTTGAGCCCTGGAGGCGGAGGTTGCAATGAGGTGAGATCGCACCACTGCACTCCAGCCTGGGTGACAGAGTAAGACTCTGTCTCATAAAAACAAAAACAACAACAAACAAAACACTTTTTTTTTCAGTCAGGGTAAGCTAGGTTGTGCTGTGGTAACAAACAACTCCCAAATCTCAGTGATCTTGAAAGCAAACAAAGACAAATATGTTTATTTCTCTTTTATACTATATGTCCCCCTTGGGGCAATAAATTGTTCTCTGCTTGCCATGTAAGATAGCATGTCATTGAAATGCTACAGCTCAGAAGTGACACATGTCATACTCACAACTCATTGGCCAAAACTAGTCACATGGCCTTACCCAAACAGAAGGAGGCCAAAAAGTGAACTCTTCCTATGTGCCTAGAAGCTGGAGAGCTAAAAATACATGGTCAATAGGAATGACAACTACCTACATGTTCATTGAAGAAAATTTGGCAAATGTAGAAAAGCACAAAGACGAATAAACACCTAATCCCAACTCTTAGAGATAATTACTGTTATATTGGTAATATTTGACTTTATATCATTTTAGTTTTTCTTTCTTTGGACACACACATTTACATACACATATGCACACATACATACACACCAACATGGAATTATAATTAATACC
Organism: Nomascus leucogenys; assembly: GCF_006542625.1. Taxonomy (NCBI): domain Eukaryota; kingdom Metazoa; phylum Chordata; class Mammalia; order Primates; family Hylobatidae; genus Nomascus; species Nomascus leucogenys. The sequence continues at coordinate 82,852,898 of NC_044390.1, read as the reverse complement.
ATCCATATTTTTTTCATTTAGCAATGTATTATTTTCTAACTTCTCTGATCTTGAAATGTTTTACAAATTTTTCAAATACATGATATTCACAGTTGAAGAATATTCCATTGTAAAATTACATCTAACTTTATTTAATTGGGTCTTTGTTTTTGGATGTTTAAGTTCTTTCTATTTTACCTGTAATTCTGCAATGATGATCTTAGACATAAATCTGTGTGTCTTTGATTCTTTCCTTAGGTTAAAGTTTTAGGAGAGGAACTGATGACTTGATTGGTAAAAGTATTTTGTTAAATTGCCACTGTGAGGTTAGCCAATTCACATTTGTTATACTAGATCATACTCCTACAAGTAGTATGGGAGAAGACCACATGCTCTGCCCTTCCCTATTGCTAGCCATTATCAGACCTAAATCTTGGACAATTTTGAGAAGAAAAAAATATATATATTTTCGTTGCATTTCCTTATTTACAATAGTTTAACTTTTTTCATATCTTTTTAGCTTTTATAGTTTTGCTTTCATGAATTGATTGGTTGATGTACTTTCTGACTTTTGTTAGTGTGTCTACCCTTTTTACTGATTTATAGAGATCATTATAGCTTAGGCCTTTTAAATTAAACCTTTGCTATCTGTATTAGTTTATTTTCATGCTGCTGATAAAGACATACCTGAAACTGGGAACAAAAAGACGTTTAATCGGACTTACAGCTCTATGTGGCTGGGGAGGCCTCAGAATCATGGCAGGAGGTAAAAGGCACTTCTTACATGGCGGCAGCAAGAGAAAAATGAGGAAGAAGCAACAGCAGAAACCCCTACTAAACCCATCAGATCTCATGAGACTTATTCACTATCATGAGAATAGCACAGGAAAGACCAGCCATCGTGATTCAATTACCTCCCCATGGGTCCCTCCCACAACCCTTGGGAATTCTGGGAGATACAATTCAAGTTGAGATTTTGGTGGGGACACAGCCAAACCATATCATTCGGCCCCTGGTTCCTCCAAATCTCATGTCCTCACGTTTCAAAACCAATCATGCCTTCCGGACAGCACACCAAAGTCTTAACTCATTTCAGTGTTAAGCCAAAAGTCCACAGCCCAAAGTCTCATCTGAGACAAGGCACTTGCCTTCTACCTATGAGCCTATAAAATCAAAAGCAAGCTAGTTACTTTCTAGATACAATGGGGGTACAAATATTAGGTAAATATAGCCATTCCAAATGGGAGAAATTGGCCAAAACAAAGGGGTTACTGGGCCCATGTAAGTCCAAAATCCAGCAGGGCAGTCCGATTTTAAAGCTCCAAAATGATGTCCCTTTGACTCCAGGTTTCACATTCAGGTTACACTGATGTAAAAGGTGGGTTCCCATGGTCTTGGGCAGCTTTGCTCCTGTGGCTTTGCAGGGTACAGCCTCCCTCCTAGCTGCTTTCATGGGCTGGCAAGGAGTGTCTGCAGCTTTTCCAGGCACATGGTGCAAACTGTTGGTGGATCTACCATTCTGGGGTCTGGAGGATGATGGCCCTCTTCTCATAGCTCTGCTAGGCAGTGCCCCAGTAGGGACTCTGTGTGGGGGCTCCAACCCCACATTTCCCTTCTGCACTGCCCTAGCAGAGGTTCTCCATGAGGGCCCCGCCCCTGCAGCAAACTTTTGCCTGGGCATCCAGGCCTTTCCATACATCTTCTGAAATCTAGGCAGAGGTTCTGAAACCTCAATTCTTGACTTCTGTGCACCCGCAGTCTCAACACCATATTGAAGCCGCCAAGTCTTGGGGCTTGCACCCTCTGAAACCACAGCCTAAGCACTACATTGGCCCCTTTCAGCCACGAGTGGAGCAGCTGGGACAAAGGGAATCAAGTCCTTAGGCTTGGGACTTGGGAATTCTGGGAGATACAATTCAAGTTGAGATTTGGGTGGGGACACAGCCAAACCTTATCACTACCGTAACTTACAAATATAGTCCCTTGATTTTCTAAGTTTTTTCCCCCTTAACTGATGGTTTTTTGTTGTTGATGTTGCCGCTTGGCTTTGCTTTTTGATGATCGGATGGGTTTTGATTTCTTCATATAGTCGTACTCATTAATATTCTGCATTGTGGTCTTTGCCACTGACTTTATGCTTGAAAAGACCTTTCCCATTAAAAGTTAGGAACTTTGTTCATATTTAGATTATTCATATGAACTGTTTAGTCCACCTGTAATTCAGCTGTCTGACCTTACCGAAGCCACTTAACCTCTCTATGGTTCAGTTTCCTATCTCTAACCTGGTGATAATAATACTACTTCATACAGTGAGTGAGATGATTAATTTAGTTAAGTCATATAAACTTTAGTGCCTGACACAAGCTTAGTCTAATCAAGTGTTAGCTTCTTAGTTAAGGCTATTGTTAATTTTTCCTAGTAGTGTAACCTAATAGTAATCAAGTGTCCTAATAACTTTTATCAAACCATCTGGCTTTAAATTTGCTTATTGATGTGTCTATTTTCTTTATATTAGTGCCACAGTTTAAATTTTTAGATAAAGAGATACTAAAAGTTTATATTATGGTAACTTCACACTCCTTTTTAGTATCTCTTTAGAGGTATTCTCTTTATGCTTAGTGTTCTGAAATTTTATAGTAATGCATTTAGGAATAGGTATTTTTAAATTTGTGAACTGGGCATTTAGTAGATCCTTTCAATCTGAAGATTTATGAATGAGAGGCTTTAAATATTTTATTATTTCTTTGACAATTTTGTCTTCTTCATTATCTCTGTCCTTTCTTGAAATTTGATTTGTTAAATTTGAAGGTGTGCCCTCATGTGCCCTGCTTCTACCTTCAAACCCCATGGCTATGTGCATCCTTTCATTTGTCATTTTCTTGGATAGGAATCCTTTTGTCATGTTTTAAAATATCTGATTAAATAATTAAAGAGAATGAGGAGTTTATAGGTCATGGCTCCTGGATGGCAGAACCAAAAGCTGTGAAGAACATAGATATTTTGGGGGAAGTCCAGAACACTTTGAGTAGTTAAGAACCCAGAGTATAAAGACTCCCAGCAACTTCAAGGATGACCTCTGGCCTTTTCTTGAAAATGGCAGATGCCAGGCAGGTGAGAAATTCATTTGATGTCACACATGCAGTCTGGGTTCTTGAAGGGCTGATACACCTTTGCATGATTTCTTTGCCACCACTGGAGTTTAAGGCCATCGCATGTGACCTTGCCTCCCAAAGGATGTTAAGTGCACCAGCATAAAAATACTGTTTTCTTGGAAGGAACTGATTTTTAATGACTGGAGGCTGATATAGAGAACATTTTGAAGGCAGGTCCAGGATGATGGGATTCAGTCTGTATGTGCACATTTGGACACCTCTCTACTCCCTACAACTTAGGTCCATGCTTAGGTCAGGTGCCGATGAAAAGCATTATTTGGAGTCAGAATGACCTGGGTTAGATCCTGGTTCTACCACTGACTTGCAGTGATACCTTAGTCAAGTGCTTTAACCTCTCTGAGCCTCCAGTTTCTTCATTCAGGTAATAAGGAAAATGATACTCATTTTCTCATTGTGTTTTTGAGAAGTTTAAATGAAATAATGCCTATATCTATTATTACTGTTGCTGTTATTATTATCATGATTATTATTGTAATATAAATAATGGTAATTATTATTACTATGTCTTCTTTCTCAGAAGTCTTTCCTTCTGGGAGGTCACTGTGAGGGTTATTTGGAACTTCCGTGTTTGTCCTGCAGCTTCTTATGCAACCCAAGGTCTCAGAATGGCATGCACTGGAACTGCTGGCCAATTAAAATTTATTCTAGGCTGAGTTCTTTCCCATGGGGGCTCCTTTACAGGACTCTTTTGGCTCAGTGGCTGTAGTGGTTTGAATAGTGGCCTGCAAAAAGATACATCCATGTCCTAACCGCCAGAACCTGTGAATGTGACCTTATTTGGAAAAAGTGTCTTTGCAGACATAAATTAAAGATCTCCAGATAATATTATCTTGGAGTATCTTGTGCCCTAAGTTCAATGACAAGTGCCCTTAGAAGAGTGAGGCAGAGGTTGATTAGACAGACAGACACACAAACACACAGAGAAACAGAGAGAAGGGCATTAAGATGGAAGCAGAGATTAGAGTGATGCAGCCACAAGCCAAGGAACACCTGGAGCCACCAGGTGGCAGGTGGAAACTGGAAAAGGCAAGGAAGGAAGGATCCTCCCCTATAGCTTTCAGAGGGGGTGTGACCCTGCTGAAACCTTGATTTTGGACTTCTTGCCTCCAGAATTGAGAGAATAAGTTTCTGTTGTCGTAAGCCACCTAGTTCATGGTAACATTACAATAGCCCTTGGAAATTAATAGAGTGGCCTGGCCAGGAGCATCATTGCAAGTGCAATCTGGGGTCAAGAGTCCTAGATTAAAGGCCAGGAGACCTGGGTTCTCGGCCTGGCTCTGTCATTAACTTGTGGGTGATCTCAGATAACTCAATTTTCCCCTGAAAAGCTTAGTGTCCCTATCTGTGAGATGAAAAACTGGCTCTTCATGGGTGGTAAGCTCTTCCAAGCCAGACAATTCATGCAAATGAGTGAAGTGAGCCTAGGGTGGTAGCATAGCAAGGAGAAATGGTACCTGGGGAAAATGGGGGGCCCTGGTCCCCCTAAAGCACACAGCCATCACTCAGCTTCTGAAAATTATTACCAGACAGGAATTCCAGCCCAATGTTGCCAGAGTTCAATTTTCAAGAGAAGAGAGAAATTGAAATTTTTATGTAAAATCAAATTTTTGAATATCCGCCATGGATTCAAATTTATTACAGCATGACATGGGCCAAACAAAGCAATCCTGCAGGCCAAAAGTGACCTCTAATCTAGTTCATCTTTGAGGTCTCTCTCTAGCCCCCAGTGCTGTGATTTTCTGGCTTATGAGAATACCTAGGTTCCAGAGCCTTGTCCTTGGCAAACCTGGTATGGTAGCCTGGAGAGGAGAGCGGGGGCATGGCAGGAGGAACTTGCTCACCCACTGAAGCTGAGCGGGTCCTGCTGGCAGAAGGAAACCAAAGCAGCTTGGTCCAGAAATGCCTAATTTAGTTCATTTTTCCCTTCTTGTGAGCCACTGGGGTTCAGGTAGCAGGCTTGATTTTTATGTGCAAAATGTAAGCTCACTAGTCAGCCTGGGCTCCATGGTGCCTCATAAATCATAGGGTGTTTTTATTATTAATAATAAAATCCAGCTGAGGCCAGGAGAGCTAAGGAAATGCAGCGTGGGAGAAGCAAGGCTTGAAAGTAGACTTGTCTTGCACCCATGAACAAATGATTTGAGAATTTAGAAATTTTCCCATTGCAATGCAGGCTTACACTCGTTTTCACCCAGCATGTGTTTGTGGAACACCTACTATGTATGGGTGCTGAGAATACAATGGTGCCTAAGGCAGATGTCTTCTTATCGTCATGGAGTTGAATCTATTGGGAAGGGAGGGTGGATAATTAGGTAAGCAATTCCTCAAACATGAAAAAGACACTCATAGGATGGAGTTTATGAGAAATCCATGGTAGGGGGCAAAAAGTCATTCCTGATGGGACTGACATTTAAGCTCTCACAAGAAGGATGTATGAAAAGCCAGTCATGCAGATAGCCAAGCAAAGAACAGGAGAGCAAGAGCCAGAGTCCAGCCGAGGGTAACGGGTCCAGAACAGTGGCTCCTGTATTAAAGAATCAGTGATGTGATTAACTTCTCTGAGTGTCAATATTCCCATCTGAAAAATGAGAGGCCTGGACCGGACAGTCTCTGGGGCACTTCGAGCTCTGCAAGCTCATGAATCTTGGGCGACAAACTGAAATTGAGATGGATTGGGATATTCCCAGCACCTGTTTGGCCTTTGTCAGTCTGAATAATAATTTTAAAAGCAGCTCTGGGAAGCTGTTGAGGGTGGATCAAGACATTTCCAGCTGCCAGTTTCATCTCCATTAAGGGTGGCACTGACACAGGCACATCGATAGATGCCTTAAGATTTGGCACGAGACTAGAAGACTTCCTCTTTCTAGTAGTGACCGTTGTGAGATGGTCATAGTCTATTTACCATGGCCAGCCACATGCATTCTTCACATGCCCAACAAATATTTTTCAAGCACCTACTCAGTCCCGAGCACTGTGCTAGGTTTGAGGAATACAGTGGTGCCTGAGACATGCAGATTGCAGGTGGACAGAGCTCAGAGAAGTGACCGTGGGCCAGAAAATATTGGCAGGGATGAGATGCCGAAACTAAATAGTAGCTGTGGGGTAAGGGGGAAGAGAGAAGAGAAGAGAGGAGAAAGAAAAGAGGAGAAGAAAAGAGAGGAGAGGAGAGACAAAAGAGAGGAGAGAAGAAAGAAAGAAGAGGAGAAGAGAGGAGAGGAGAGACAAGAGGAGAGGAGAAAAGAGGAAGAAGAGTAGAGGCAGAGGAAGGGGAGGAGAGGGGAGGAGAACTCAATCAAGGATGGTACTGGAGGCCAGATATGGTGGCTCATGCTTGTAATCCCAGCACTTTGGGAAACCAAGGCACGAGGATCCCTTGAGCCCAAGAGTTCAAGACCAGCTTGGGTAACATAGTGAGACCCCATCTCTACAAAACATAAAACAATTAGCAGAGCATGGTTGTGCGTGCCTGTAGTTCCAGCTACTCAGGAGCTGAGGTGGGAGGATTGCTTGAGCCCAGGAGGTTGAGGCTGCAGTGAGCTGTGATTGCACTACAGCACTACAGCCTGGCTGACAGAGCAAAGCAAGACTCTGCCAAAAAAAAAAAAAAAAAAAAAAAAAAAAAAAAAGTAAAGGATGGCACTGCTGTGCACTCACGGATGACTTCCTTGAAGAGTTGATATCTGAGCAGAGATCTGAAGTTGCCAAAGCATTCAATCCAGTGAGCTCAGGGGAAGAGCAGTCCAGGCACAGGGAACAGCACATACAAAGGCTCCGACATGGGAACGAACTTGGCATGTTCGAGAAAGGCAGTGGGGTTGGGGATGGGGGTTGAAGCTTAGTGAATGAAGGAAAGAAGTTAGATTGGAAAAGAAGTTGGAGAGGGGTCAGGGCCAGAAAATGAAGGGCCTTTTTGTTTCAAGCACAGAGAAAGCCTCCTGAAGGATGTTAAACAGGGGAATGATGTGACCTGATTTCTGTTTTGCAAAGCTAGTCCTGACTGCTGTGCGGAGAATAGATTGTGGAAAGGCAAGAATGGAAGCAGAAAGACCATGTAGGTGCCGAGTGAAATTGTCCCGGCAGTGGATGATAGTGGCTTGGGAGCAGTGAAGGTGGGGCAGGTGGTCATTTTTGGGACATATTTTGGAGATGAAGCTGACACACTTTGCTGATGGACTGGCTGCAGGTAACCAGGGAAACTGGGGGAATCAAAAGAAGGAAATTTTTTAAATGTTCCTATATTTTTGGCTTGCTTGATCCAACAGACTTTCATACTTCATATTTAATCCTCACAACTGCCCATTTTATGGCTGAGGAAACTGAGGCATCTCTAAGGGACAGAACAAGCAAATGCAGGTCGGCTTGCCACTGGAAGCCACAATAGAGCCTTTCTGCTTGAGTTCCTTTTTCTCATTTGCATTGCTCCATTCTTTCCTTGGGGACTGGTTTGCCACTCAGGATCCAGCCCTTTTCCCCTTGCTTTGGGTGAGAGACCTGGTTGGCGTAGCTCAGTCGGGTAACCCCTGAAATGTCAGATCCCATCGACTCTCCCCAGGCAGAGATCAGCGGGGCAGAAAGTGCCTCTGGAACCCGCTCTGGGAAGTGTGTCTCACCAACCCTTTGAATGCTGCCTGGGATCTCTGTGCCCCCCTGCTCCTCCGATGGCTTCTAGCTTTCCACTTGTGACAGCTTCGGTGATCTCCTGTGACAGGGGGAATATGCAGCCACAGGGATGCAGCTCCGTGCCCGGGAAATGTCACCTCCAATTGATGTCACAGAGGAGAGAGAAGCAATTAAGGCGCCAGCCCATTCTTGAAGCTCTAGCTCCAGGCAAACTGTAGGGGGTGGAGAGGGAGATGGAGGAGGAAGGAACAAGGAAGGGATGGCAGTAGGGAAAGGGTTGAAAGCAGGGTAAGTTAGAGAAAGGTGTACATCTTCTAACACAGAGTAGGTGCACAGTAAGTATTAGTTGAATGAATAAGTGAAGATTGTAGTGGATGGTGTAGTGTGCCACCCAATGCCACCCACCACCCACCTTCAGAACCACAGGACTCATTCCCTCATCTCCAGAGAGTATTCGATGTTTATGGCTCACAGCTGAGACCCTCTGCAGGCACTGCCCGTGAGTGAAGAAAGCCGCTTGCTCAGTCTCTGGGGGAAATCTACATGCAGTGACTATTCAAAGCAGCTCTGATGGGCCATCCCAGCTCTTGAGCTCCATATAGGATTGACTGAGACCTTTAGTACAATTGCATCACAGCCCAAGTTCTCCCTGTGCCCAATCCTGTTTCCTCACTGACTTGCTTGTGTGGCTCCTATGAACACTTTCCAATGAAGCCCCTGTATGCAAATTTCTCTCCAAGAGAACCAGACCTAAGGCAAACACCTTACATGAACAAAAGTATTAGTGTATGACTAGTCATAATGTTCACTTTTCCCTTTCTAAATCAATTGCTAAATTAAACCCTGGACTCTCCAGTGCTGTGGAGAATCTGGATAATGGGTGAAATGAAGAAACAAGTCATAAAGGATTTTTAATCTACATAACAGAAATCCTCAAGATTAGGTAAGAGGAAAAACAACAGAAAGTCTGTGAGGGCAGAGTTTCAGAGACTGATATTTAAAAAGGGGAGAGAGAAGGTTTCCCTGGGTGAGGTTGACATCTGAATGGCAGGTATTGAGAGAGGAAAAAAATGGGGACAGAATTCTAAAGATGCTTATTGTACATTCTCAACATACCATCTCCTCCTTGCTTGAGGTTTTCTTGAGAGAGCAAGTAGAGATTTGGATACTTTTACTTTGTTTTCTGACTTTAGAAACTGGGCCACATGGGATTATGGGTTTATTTGGGTTACAGATATGGCTGAGTGAAAAGGGTGATGACAGTGAAAGAAGAAAGGATAAACACAAATTAGCAGGAAGAATAAAAGAGAGAGAGAGAGATAGATAACACCCCTATGGTTGGAGAAGAGTCATATAGAAGCAAAGAGAAAGATAATGAAATTAGAGTGAGAAAAGGCACAGTATTATACACGTTGGACAAATTTCTGACACACCCAATACCCTTCTATCAATAAAACTACCCTGCCTTTAGCTCCCTGTGAGGTGAGCAGACACTGGCTGATCCTTGCAAAGGGGTTGGCACTAATTGATTAAAGATGGAATATTGTTTAGGATAAGGCCTAGCAAGTACAACAAAGGGCAACATAATGGTGACCTAAGGAAACTGAGAAGTTGATTTCTATTTTTTGTAACAGATCAAGCACAAGCAGTCCATTTGGCCCGTTTATCACACAGTGACATGTTCCAGTCCCAAGCTCCTGCTGTCTCATTTGTCTATATTAGCACTTGGCATCCACTTGTGATCTAAGATGGCTCCTCTAGTTCCAGACATTGACTCTGCATTCACCCAATCGAATGGGAGAAAGGTGTAGAAGGCAGGTTCTTCCCTTTAGGGTATGACCAATCACTTAACTTCCCATTGGTCAGAACCTAGTTACCATGGCCTTGACTTAGATTCAAAAGAAAGAAAGGTGAAAAAATAAAGGGTTTTTTAAAAAATTTTTTTATGTTTATTTTTATTTTTTTTTGTAGGTGGCCATGTGCCCAGCTAAAATGTTTGGGTTCTATTACTAAAGGAAGAGGGAGGGATGGTTTCTGAGAGGTAGCTTGCAGTCTCTCATCAATGGTGATCTAAACATAGGCTGGCTGAGGGCTGATGGAGTGACCTACAGCAAAAATGCCCTGTTGAAGGCTAAATTTAGATGGGGACTGTGGAGAGCATTTGGGAGTCAAAAGGGATGGGGAAGAGAGGAGAATGGAGTAGGTAGGTTCTGAGGGAGGAAGAGGCAGAGGGAGTGGCCAGTTCTTGAGCCGTGAAATCTCTTTCAGTTCTCACTTCTGACCATAAGGATGCTTAAATATCAGTTAGGATGCTTTTGGCTGGGAGTAACAAAGAACTCCCACTCAAACTCAGGCAATAACTAAAGTTGTATAGTTATGTCACAGGATTCCAGAGGTAGAGGGGACTCTAGGCACGGATTGGTGAACAACTCAATGATGTCTGTTGACTCAGTGATTTATTTACTCCATCATCTTCATCTGTGGCTTCATCCTCAGGCTGGCTGGTTCTCCACATGGTCACAACATGACAACCAACAGCCACAGTGCAATGGGCTTCCTTGGTCACACCTGGTAGTAGAGGTTGAGAGAGAAGTAATTGTTCTATATTCACATGCAAAAAAAGTTCTTCACACCAGTTAGATTGATCCAGCTTAGATCATGTGCTACCCCTGAACTAATAGAAGATGCTTATTGATTTAGACCAAGCCGCTTCCACTTTGGAGATGAGGATGGAGTGGATACCTGGATAAAACCAGGGCTCTGTTAGGTTTCTATTGGTAAACCTAAAGTTTCCATTTACCTTAAAATAAACCCTCTTTTCTCTATGGCAGCCTGAGAGTTCTTCATCCCGGTGAACCAGAGTGACGCATTCATGTACCAATAAAACACTCAAAGGCTAGCTACTCCAAAAGTGCTGAAGGAGGAAGGGAAAAGAGTATAAAATGAAAGATGTGGCCATACATGTGAGTGAGTTCCAAGGTAGTGAAGGAAGAAGCCATTGCCAGTGAGCTCCAAGGTCGTTAGGGACAATTCATGTGAAGGAGAGAAGATACGGCTACAAGTCATGGGAGGCCACTTCAGAGGAAATCCAGGGTCATCCAGGAACATGTTAAGCAACTTTCAGGTTAGACATCAAGAAGGGGCATAGAGAGCTCCCATTCAGCATGGCCAGAGGGTTCATGGCCAGGGCAACAACTTGCCAAAACGGAAATGAACATCCTGCTGATCTCCATTGGGTGGCTACATCTGGGATGGTAAATAGGCATTATTCCAAGGGCCACCCTGATTGGTAGAAGCCCTTGAGAAGGACTTAGAGTCCTGACTAGTGGACATTGCTGAGCTACTTGGTCTTATTCTAAAGCTTTCTTTCTTGGCTTTGTCCTCTGCCTTTGAAGAGCTATTCCTTAGAAGTTGGATATCACTTCCCTTTCACATGAGCCTTTCTGGAGATGGTCTGAATATGTTTCTTGTCCTATTCTTATAAGAAAGCAGCATGTCAGAAGGACAGGGAAAAGTCTCGAGTTGGAGTGGACCTGGCTTTGAACCCCAGGCTTTGAACCAGTTGAATGAATTGAAGATGTGATTTCTCTTCTCTGAGCCTCAGTTTATCTATGTGTGAAAAGAAGAGAAGAATGTCTACTGGAAGGGATGATCCAAGGATCAGGTTTAATGGATGTAACAGATCTAGCATGGTGCTCACTCTGAATTTTTGAAAAAATCTTGAACAGTTGCTCTGGCTCTGGCTCCTCCAGTTCCCAGGATCGCAGACCACGTTTTGTTCTTACAATTTCCTTCATTACGTCCTCTTATTCATGGATAACTCTAATGTCCAGCTGTGCTGGAGACTAACATGATCCTCATTTGGATATTCAGATGCAAGTACAAAGGCTCAGGTCCCCTTCTTGACATTCATGAGTTTAACTGTGCTCTTCACTTGGGATTTTTACAGCTAAGTACTTCGGACTTTACACCATTTTCTTTTAAAATGGTGCATGTCTGGACATGATGAATGAATTCATGGCACTTCAAGGGCAGATCTAGGCATTGACATCTATGAATTTATAATTTCTTTTTGATCAAACCAGAGCTGGCAAGGAGTAAAGAAACCAGACAGAGCAAGAGGGTCATTTGAAATTACTATCCTTTTCAGGTTTTATACTCCCATCTGGATTCCCCCGCTGAGAAGCAGGCTGGACACTCAGGAAACCCATGCCAGACAGCTAGCTAAGTCCTAGAAGTCAGCTCCTGATGGTATTTGGCAACCTTGGGCCTCTCTGGGCCAAGGGTTTAGTGCCAAGAGTAATTGTGATTTACACCCCTAACCTCTTTGGGTGCAAAATGGTTTTGATTAGATGCATACCATGTTTATTAAGCCTTGCACAAGGCAGTCTGGGGGCTTGGCTGTTCTGCCATAAAAGAGAGGGAGATTTACACGGCTCCCTGCAGGATTCATTTAATCTCTTGGGGATTTACTGACCTTCAATTAGAACTGTTAAGTACTGTTTACATGGTCCCTAATTCATACAAGACCAATGTAAGGTTGAATTTTGCTTTCATTAAGGACCTATGAATCAAGAAAATAAAAATAATAAAAAGTCTTTGCCAAGCAAGATGTGATTTGGGTTAAGGAAAAAAAAAAGAATATCAAAAACAAAAAGCCATTAAAAGTTGAAAGCTTTACTTTGTCATCATTTAGGAGTGGACTGATGGTAAAGAGTTGATACATGTTTAGGATGGATTTGAAATTTTAAAAATCACCTGATTTGAGATTTTTTTGGGGTGAGGATTATCTTTATAGATTTAAAACTGTTTCTTACAGTGACCTGGGAAAAGACAGTCCCTTGAATTCTTCTCTGTTGTTGAAAATTGGGATTCCTTTGTATTCCCTAGAAGGAAGAGTACCGTGTGTCTCTTATCAGAGTCAATTGTGCGCACAGAAAATTGCCTTTAGCTGTGCC